>NC_080112.1:70467761-71667761 GCF_950005125.1 Chionomys nivalis
TAGGGCCCTGGGTACCAGCCAAACAACGGCTGCCCTGGTTGGTGGCTGGCTGAGTGGCTGACCAATGAGACAGGCCCGGGATGGTGCTTGAAGTCTCGCGTTGTTTCAAACGAGATGTGTAGCGCCAGTGGCGGTGGCGGTTCTCTTCGCTGCCGAAGGCATCGCCACCGAAGGCATCACCGCTGAAGGCATTGCCGCAGAGAATGCAGAGAGCTGGTGGCCATGTCCCCTCAGATAGCGCCTGCTGGGCTGCAAACATGAGCTCTCCTGATGATATGTCTGTGCGGGGAGGCAGTTTTGGGCCGGAAAGTGGGGAGCACATGGAAGGATGCCGCTTTGGCCATGGATTCCAGAGGGGACTTGGCTTCGGCTCCGACGAGAGGCTGTTCCGGAGCAGAGAGGACAAAATGTGTTTCCCTGTCTCCAAGACTTTCCAGTATGATTCCTGGTTAGACAGTGATGAGATGGAGGGCAGGTCAGTCATTTGGGGCTGCGAAGGTCGGCCTGGCACTCCAGTGGATGAGAGAGGGGACAATTTGGACTTTGCACCGCAGCTGACAGTAGAGGGTACAAGCTTCGGGCAGTATGTAGCCAACCGGGAGGCCTGGGGTGTCCGCAGACATCCGTCCCCCAGAAGCAGCGCATCTGATCCCTTTGGTATTTGGGGAGACACAGACACAGGCACAAGCAGGAGAGGCTTGCGACCTCCGACCTCTATGGAAGGGAAGCAGTTCTCAGCTAGCCAACTGCACTCCAGGGGTCTGGGGCAGGGCAGGGCCTGGGTGGCCCCAAGAAGAGGTGCCAAAAGCAGGATAATAGCCAGTGAGGATATTCATTATCCGTCCTCCGATCCTGAGTCTTCTGATGAGGCCAGAGAGACACAAATGATGAGGGTGACCATTTGCCTCAAAGAAGGAGGCCAAGGCAAGTCCAGTGGCCTCACTGAGCTGGAAGACACAGGCAGACACACGACTGTCCATGGCAGGGAAGGTTTCGTCCATGTGCCCCCCTCTGTACTGTCCAGTGCTACTCTGACACTCAGCTCAAGCATGGAGAAGCAGGCTTCAGGAGAGCTGGAAGGCTCCCTGACTAAGAAAAAGCAAAGTATGGTCTGGGGCAAAGAAGGGAGCAGACACAGCATCCCAGGAGCCACCGCTGCCGCCGCCACCTCTGCTGTGGTCCCTGCCCCTGCTGCCACTGCTCCAGGTGCCATTCCTAAGACCAGTCCTAGAAAGAAGGCAGCACAAGAGAAGCCTCAGAAGCAAGCTCATGAGAAGTCCTTGTTAGATCCCTCAAGACCCCTGGGAAGAACTTTCCCAGCATGGGGACAGAGACTCAAGTCAGCTCCTGTAGGACCATCCACCCTCCCCCCAATCTCTGGGGTTGCCCTGCTGGGGAAGGGCAGTAAATGCTCACTGCCTTCGGGGCCCAAAGAGTGCAAGCCCTTCTGCACTGGGAAGAAATCCCTGGCAAAGAAGACAAAGGAATCCCAGCCAGGAGCCAAAGAAGATGATGACTCCACCAGAGATTCTGGCCTGCAGGCTCAAGTGAGTAGAGCACCCTCTGTCCCCTCTCAGCCCTCCCTTTCCCTCCCCAGCACAGACCATTGCCCTGCTCCCTCTGCCCCTGCCTTGGTCTGGGAGTGTTCAGTGGACACTCGCCCTGATTAGGATGTCCGGTGTGGGGTCCTGGTCATAAGGAAGGGTGGATATGAGGGAGCCTCAGTTAGGTGTTGGCGACTGTTCCCTCCCTGTGCATCTCCTCTCTCTGGCCAGGCGGGGTGGGAAGCAGGCCTGGCTACAGTCTGGGTGATTTGGATCCAGAGAGCCCTTCCAGTGTGGGCTGCACAGCTTGGCTGTAGTCAGACCCAAGGGCCTCCTGATCCTCCCTCCTGGCTCTTCCCCAAGGAAGCCAGGCCAGGATCTGAGCCTTTTCAGTGCTTGGGAGCTCCTTTCCTGCCTCTTGCCCTGAGGCTGAGGAGGAAGAGAAGGTGCGGATGGGATGAGCCTCACAAGCCTCCATTTTGTTTCCCCACTTGCCCCTCAGCCCCTCCATGGCATGTACTCACTGAGAAGTTTTTGTGTCAGCTTCCAACACACAGGGCAGAGCAACCTTGCATGTTCATGCATCGTGGAGAAATGAGCAGTGGAGACCCCAACCTCCGAGCACCCCAAGTTCCAGGAAACTCTCAAGTCTTGAGGCAGAGAAGTGCCCGGCTCAGAGCTCCTGCCTCTGCTGGTGAGTCTTTGGGGTTTGAGAGCAGCGGGTGAGGGGGAATATCAAGGCTCTCCTCCTTTGGGAGATTGTAGCCTTGGGCTTTCCTGTCTAGGTAGACAGGGGGTAACAGGAGACTGGGTGTGGGTGGGTCTGGCCTCAGGCCACACTGAGAAAAGAGTGGGACTATAGGATGCAGGGCGTTAAAGCATATGACAACACCAAATCCAGAGGTGGGCTTTTAGCACACCAGAGTTTTTGCTAGTAAACCCTGCTAAGGCATTGGGCTCAACCCACATTCTGTATTTCACTAGCAGTCCTAATAGGGGTACACAGAGCCTCGGGGTTGCCTAAGAGCTACAAGAAATAGAAAGGCTTAAAGCTTCGTGAAAGTGATGTCCCAACATACACACGTGGGGACCAGCAGAGGGTGATGTTGTCTCATTTCAGATTTCACCAGTTCCTTCCCACATGGATGCCAAGCCTTGAAGCTGCATAATATATTTATATTCTTTCTTTAGTTTCAGCTGAACAGGATCCAACTGTGGATCCTTTACTACCTGTTGGAGAGAGTCAGGTAGAATTAGTACGAGGCACGCCAGGATGTCCGCAGGTAAGGTTTTCACAAAACTAAATGCCAGCCCCAGATATCCCCTGAGCTGATAGTTCACATTCTGTGCCAATGCCTGTCACACACTCCACAGAGAGAGGACACCTCCTTCATGTTTGAGGTTCTTTGCCAGTCTCCTCACAGGACTGTGACCAGTGAGAGGTGTAAACACTAGGAAGACGTCTGAATGGAGCAGACAGAAGGCCAGGACGTTGAATGCTAATCTTTCTCTCTTTTTCTCCCATCTGCTGGGCTAGTGCCTGATGTTACAGAAGGAAATAGAGGAACTCAAGGAACAACTAGGTATGACCGAGCCAGGGCAGGGAAGCAATGGGGAGAGGGCCGGAGGGAGAACTCAGTGTTTGGGTGCAGGTGATTGGGGTGGGCTGAGGGGCGGTTCTCTGGTGGGAGGTGACCTCAAGCAGGCCAGACTGGGGGCCTCTGTGCATTGACTGCAGGGACTTGCACCCAGAGCCAGTGCTCTCCTGTGTGCGGTGCAGATGAGTCCCCCAGCTTCCCTTCTCTCTGGGCATTTAGACAGTCCCGCTGTAGTTTCCCTTGAGGTCCTGGCGGGTGTGGCTTGTGACGTGTTTGTTGTCACATGTTTGCTTGTTTCACAAGTAGGGCTGGCAGTGCTGTGGCCCAGCGTTTGAGGACTGCCTGTCCTTGCTGTTCTCCTGTAGAAAAAGGCTCCCACATAGAGCTCGGTGATGGGTGGGGGAGTCTGTCCCCAGGCTCCTTGCATGGTGGCTGGAGGGCAGTGAGGTGGCTGGCTGGAAGTTCTGGGACACAGAGAAGGAGTCAGGCGGGTGCGTTCCTGTGTGTCTGGGTCTGGAATACCCATCTGAACCTGTGTTTCAGCCTTCATGCAGGCCCTCAATGAAAAGTTCGAGGCTCTTTGAAGGGAGCGTTCTGCTGTGCACAGGATCTTTGAAGTGAGTGTTCTGCCTCCCACTGCCCTTCCCACATTCCTGGCTGCTCAGGAATCCAGGGGCTGGCCTGACTGTGCTCTGCCTCACAGGTTGAACCCAGCGCCCCTGCAGAAGAGGCCAGGCTACTACCCGTGGATCCTGCTCCCTTCCAGTCACTCTGCAGCAGTGGATCTCGGACTCCCTCCTGCTGCGACCCTCTAATGCAGTTCCTCATGTTGGGGTGACCCCAACTGTACAAATTATTTCGTGGCCACTTCATACCTGTAAATTGGTTACTGCTATGAATTCTAAATGAATTTTAATGTCAGTATCCCATAAGTTGAGGACCTCTGCTCTCCAGCCAGAGCAGACTTTGTGCCCCTGCTTTTGTCCCTGCCTGTCCTCGGTGACAGCTGTTGCACATTAAGTCATTTTGTCCTATGTTCTCTTTTGGTGGGTGATGAGGTACAGCAATGGGGTGGATACTGTTCCTTCACACCCCTCTAAGAATACCAGTCCTCATTTACACTCCACTCTATCTCCCCCAATACAGTTCTCATGCATGAGGTTTTCAAAACGGAAATAAAGAATTTTGTGGATAAAAAGAACAGTAGTCCTGCATGGGATGTGGTCTCTCTTCTGAGAAACCACCATGTAGCCAAGCTTAGCAAGGTGCGCTGGGACCAGGGCTGACAAGGCCAGCATTCTCCCCCTGCCCCCAGCCAAGGAACCCCGCCCTGCCCTGACTACTGCCATCTCTGGGACAGTCTCAGGAAGCCCGTTTTGCCTCCTGTCGCCTGCATTCAGCAATGCTGTCTCCTTTCCTGTTTTTTTCCCCATCCCTGTCTCTGACCTTCTTTTAGATCATTCTCTCCTGGAAGGCATGGCACGCATGGAGTAGTGGCCTAGGATTTGCACTTCATCTTGGTGTGCCTGCGAACGCGCCCTTTGCAAGGAGTTGCCAAGTCCCCTGATTGTCCCCGGGACCTTTTCAGTAGACGGGTGGGGGCAAGTTCACGGGCCCGTGGTTGGTGGAGTAAGAGAAGCTCCACACAGTGTGCGCACAGGCTATAAGGAGCACAGAGAACACCTTTTGACTCTGCGTTGGTGGTGACAAAATGAGTCTTTAGTGGTTCTGTGGCCAACAGAGGTGATGTCCCATGGCAGTTTAAGCGCCAGATCTCCACACCGTCCGGGTCCTAGTCTGACAGGTGATCTCATCCAGCTCCCATTGGAAAAGTCCTGGTTTTAAAGAGTTTGGGGTATTTGTACTGTGAGAGAGTGCAGGAGACGGAGGGAGGGATGGGGAGGGAGAGAGAAACATGTACTGGGGGGTGTGGAAGAGAGAAAGAGGCTCCTGTGCCATGGCACATGTGTGGTGGTCAGAGTACAACTACCTGGGAGTTGGTTCTCTCAGTCTACCATATTTAAAGCAAGATGTGTCCGATTTCTGCCCATGCTCTGGACAGCTGTCTAAAAGGCCTTGGAACTTCTAGATTCTTCTTGTCTCTCCAATCCTACTGTAGGAAACCTGGGTTATAGATGGGTATCATCGGGTCCAGAAGGACAAGGTTTCTCTGTGTAACAACCATAGCCATACTGGACCTCTCTCTGTAGACCAGGCTGTCATTGACTTCACAGAGATCCAACTGCCTCTGCTTCCCAAGTGCTGGGATTAAAGACACGCACCACAACCACCTGGAAAAGATTTAGTTTGAATTGTGTGTTTGTGTACACGCATGCTCGCGGGTGCATGCGCACATGCAGTTGTGTGTAGGTGTTTACACATCAGTGCAGGTTCCATTGGAGACCTGTCTGTTTTATTCCCTGAAACCAAACTGATCAAAGTGATGTGAGCTGCCTGACATGGGTGCTGGGAACTGAACTCATCCAGAAGAGCTGCACACTGCACTTACCTCCCGAGCCATCTCTCTAGCACTGGCACCCAGATTTTCTGTGGGCTCCAAGGAAGGGACTCAGGTATTCAGGTTTGAACCATCTTGAGACGTGTGCATGTGATGATTAAGATGACGCATCTACACATGCGTGGAAGGTCTCCCACAGGTGCCTCCTCACCCTGGTATTTGTTTGTTCCCGGGTCCATCTTCCCTACCTCCTCCTGGGCTCCACATTCTGATGCTGCCCTCAGAGACAGACTGGATGGCTTCCAGCCTTGAGCCCGGACCAAGTGCCAGGCAAGATCTGAGACTTTGGGATGGGTTCTGCCAGCTTGCATTCCTGAGATTCAGGGCTTTCCACGTTTGATGTAGGGTGCTGGCGAGGAGGAATCATCTGGGCCCGTGGACTCTGCCCCATGCTCTGGCCGTGTGCCCTGTGAATGTGTGAATGGAGTGTGCTTGTCCTTGGCGTGGGAAGCTCTGACTCAGCGTGTGGAAGCAGGAGGTGACACCGGAGCCTGTGAGGTATCCAGAGCACACAAGACAAGGTGGTTTGTTCGTCTTAAACCACAGCAGGCTATGGTGTGTTAGGAAGTAAAAGTCACAAAAGGACACTGTGATTAGGGCCACAAAAGGTTGGAGTTGCCAAAGTAGGCTCTGGATCCTACCGTGAGGGGTGCTCTCAAAAGTCCTGTCCTGAGGGACTGAAGAGATGGCTCAGCAGCTAAGAGCACTGCTTTTGCAGAGGACCTGGATTTGATTGCCAGCACAGATACCCAGCTCGTAACCATTTGACACTGCAGGCCCAGGGGATCAGAGGTCCTCTTCTTCCTCTGGCTTCCCTGGGCACTAGGCACAAACCTGGTCCATAGACACACATGCAGACGAACCACTCATTTAGAATAAATTTAAATCAATTTAAAATAAGCTCAGACATTTAAAATAAGAGTTTCAAGACCTGTCTTGGGCAGGACATGAAGTGCAAGCGGTGTTCCTCAAATTAGCTGGTTCACGCCTGCCTGTGGAGCAGGAGCTCTCCTGGGACCTGCAATACTCTGAGCTCGAGGAGTGCCAGGTAGTAGCAGTGCAGGGTCCCTACAAACTGGAAGAGTCAGCTGCCTGTGGAGTTGGGGCACGCCTGGCAACACCCTTCCCACAGTCTCCGGGGTCCCTCTGAGCCACACAGGATGAGCTCAGGGAGACAGCACATAATCCACGTGGGAGGACAGTGACCCGAGACCCTGAAGGGACAGTGGGGACCACCCCGTCAGAGCCCCTCTCTGAGAAGATGGTCTCATTCCTCAGGCTGGGGCTCTCATCCCGAGTCTCGTGGCTACTTCTGGCAAGGGCGAGAGCTGAGTGCAGTCTGACAGACTCGCAGCTGGGCTCTGGCAGCTCGCACGTGGAAGCCAGTCCTGGCTGTGGTGAATTCCAGCACCAGGCACTGTTCGTGCAGGCTCGGGGCCATTGTCATCAGTACAGCTGCATGCTGAAGCCATGGCAGGACACCAACAGCTCTGTGAGAATGACTTGGCCAGCCCTGCCCTGCCCGCTGAGCACACAGCCTCTCTCATCTTCATTCAGACCTACTGCTGCCCAATACTGTTGCTGTGGTTGGCTGACCCTGCTGCCTCTAGGGGAGCAAGTGCAGGTTCCCAGGCTCAGGTCTGAAGAGTAAATCTGGACCCCATTGGGAAGGAGGAAGTAAGATGCTTCCCTTCCTTCCTTCCTTCCTTCCTTCCTTCCTTCCTTCCTTCCTTTCCCCACCCTTTCTCAGTCTGCCCCCACCTAGAAGAGGGGTACTCTGAAGAGCACCCAGGCTCTGTCCTTCTGCTATTCATTCAGCTCAGGGAGAACCTACAGGGTGGCTGAGCTGTGTTTCTGCCCTTGATGCTCTGGCACTCGGGGGCCCCTACAACCTCCCACCAGAACTGGTAACCAGGACTCCCTTGAGTTCCTTTACAAACATGGCCTGGAACTTTGGTGGCAAATAGATGGTCCCCTTCTCAAGTTCCGTGTAACAACCCAGAGCAGCCAGGGACCTCCCAGCCAGGCAGCCACAGTCAGCTGTGCGGAGGCCCAGTGCTCTGCATTCGTGGCTGTGAGGTGACAGCCATAGTGTCCACGTTTCCACATCATCCATTTCCTCTAAAGCTGAAGCAAGAACTCCTGTTGGCCACCCGTGTCCCTGTGCCCTTGGATGTCTTGACCACCTGTTGTCCCTGTGCCCTTGGATGCTGTGACCACCCGTGTCCATGTGCCCTTGGATGCTGTGACCACCTGTGTCCATGTGCCCTTGGATGCTCTGACCACCTGTGTCCCTGTGCCCTTGGATATCTTGACCACCTGTGTCCCTGTGCCCTTGGATGTCTTGACCACCCGTGTCCATGTGCCCTTGGATGTCTTGACCACCTGTGTCCATGTGCCCTGGGATGTCTTGACCACCTGTGTCCATGTGCCCTTAAATGTTGTGACCACCTGTGTCCCTGTTCCCTTGGATGTTGTGACCACCTGTGTCCCTGTGCCCTTGGATATTGTGACCACCTATGTCCCCATGTGCCCTTGGATGTTGTGACCACCCGTGTCCATGTGCCCTTGGATGTCTTGACCACCCGTGTCCCTGTGCCCTTGGATGTCTTGACCACCTGTGTCCCTGTGCCCTTGGATGTTGTGACCACCTGTGTCCCTGTTCCCTTGGATGTTGTGACCACCTGTGTCCTTGTGCCCTTGGATATTGTGACCACCTATGTCCCCATGTGCCCTTGGATGTTGTGACCACCTGTATCCATGTGCCCTTGGATGTCTTGACCACCTGTGTCCATATGCCCTTAGATGTCTTGATCACCTGTGTCCCTGTGCCCTTGGATGTTGTGAGCACCTGTGTCCCTGTGCCCTTGGATGTTGTGACCACCTGTGTCCTCATGTGCCCTTGGATGTTGTGACCACCTTTGTCCCTGTTCCCTTGGATGTTGTGACCACCTGTGTCCCCATGTGCCCTTGGATGTTGTGACCACCTGTATCCATGTGCCCTTGGATGTTGTGACCACCATTTGACCATGGAAATCATTCCTGTCATTTTCCTGTCACCCTGGTTACACAAGGACAGCAAGAAGGGCAGCCTGTGTTCTGGGCGTTATGGAGTCCCTGTTGCCATAAATCAGAGCAAGCTGCACAACGCTAGCAGCCTTGGAACCCCAGTTTGCCACTGTCCCCAGCCGTTCCCTGCTCCCTGGCTTTCCTGGGGTCAGATGACTTTGAAAACTCTGCTGACTTTCCAGAGATTCGCTGTCTTCCACTTGCAGATGAATGGTTGGTGTGACGGGTTGGTGTAACCTCACTAGGAAAGTTAAAGCAGGCCACCGTTTGAGTGACCAACTGGGAGATTATGTCACAGGTGCAGTGACAGTGCATTGCTCCTTCAGCAGTCCCTCTGTGTCCCTTGCTGAGAAGGAAGACAAATGCGTAAGCTATGCTCTGTGTGACGCAGGTACCCAGCAGGGAAAAGAGTCGTTTAGGGACAGAAAAATAAATAGGTCCTAGTATTGTATCTCTCTGAGGGTAGAGTAACTGCCTATTAGAGGAGGTGTCAATAATTTTGAGGTTATTAGCTGCCTTTCACTTTACTGTTTTGAAAAACATTTTGTTCACTTTTACTTTCCGTATATGTGTTTTTGCCTGATGTGAACTATGTCCATGCCTGCTGCCTGCAGAGCGCTGAAGAACCTGGTGGATCCCTTGGAACTGAAGTTATGGGTGGTCATGAGCTCCTATATGATACTGCGGGCTCAACCTTTGTCCTTTGCGAGAGCAGCAAGTGCTCTTAACCCCTTAGCCATCAATCTTGCCCCAAATGCTATACGGTTTTATCTTGACAGTATTTCTTTTCTTTTCTTTGTTATTCTTTTTTTTTGTTTTGTTTTGTTTGTTTGTTTTGAGACAGGGTTTCTTTGTGTAGCCTTAGCTGTTCTGGAACTCATTCTGTAGACCTTGCTGTCCTGTAACTCACAGAGATCTGCTGCTTTTACCTCCTGAGTGCTGGGATTAAAAGTTTATGCCTCCATTGCCCAGTTGTGCTGGTATTTCTTTAAGTATAGGAGCCTTGAAAGCTGGCAGACTTGACTGAGTGGTGGTGGCACAGGCCTTTAATCCCAGCACTCAAGAGGCAGAGACAGGTGGGTCTCTATGAGTTTGAGGCCACCCTGGTCTAAAGAGCAAGTTCCAGGACAGGCTCTAAATATACAGAGAAACCCTGTCTCAGAAAAAAAAAAAAATTACAGTCTTATCTGGTGCCCTCTTCTGGCCTGCAGGCATACACGCAGACAGAATATTGTATACATAATAAATAAATAAATATTTAAAAAATTGTTGGTTGTGCAGTTATTGAAATCCTCAAGTTCATGTAAAAGAGTTTTTTTTAATAAAAAAAAAATACAGTCTTGTATGGAGTTGGTTGTGCAGGCCTGTAATCTCTATACTTAGGAAGCTGAGGCAGGAAGATCACAATTCCATGGCCAGTCTGAGTTATAAGGAGAAATCTCCATTTACTACATATGCATTGTAAAGATTTTACGGGCCAGTTAGCCTCTCCCCTGATGCAATAATCCAAATCATACCAAATCAATCAGAATTAGAAAAAGCCCAGGTTTAATGGGTGCCAGTGTACCAGGTGGCCTTCCAGTCCCCGGAGAGGAAGGACCGGGAAAACACGGAGAAGGGAATGGAGAACCAGGAAGATCACATGTTCGTTCTCTGGGGTGAAGGGGCAGTTTAAATACCCTGTTGTGGTCTTGACCCTCCCTGGAGAGGGGGCACTGTTTGGTGGGCTTTCTCGGAGGTGGAGTCTGGACTGGGCAACTCCCACCCCAACATTCCAGACCCATCTGTCATTTATTTAGTCAGTATCTCCTCCTGTCTCAGGCTGTTGTTGAACTTCCTAAGAATGACAATGAACTTTGGACCATCCTAAGTGCTGAACTTTCATGGGTAGGGTACCTTGTCCAGTTCACTGAATGCTGGGGATCAAATCCAGTGCTTCTCAAATACTAGGAAAGCACTCTCCCGACTGAATTGCATCCCAGGCAGAAAACTATTTTTAAAATCATGCCAAGTGAACGAGGCTAAATGCCTTTAATCCCAGTAGTCAGGAGGCAGAGGCAAGCGGATCTCTGTGAGTTTGAGGCCAATTTGGTCTACAGAGCTACATCCAGGACAGGCTCCAAAGCTACGTAGAAACCTGGTCACGAAGAGAGAGAGAGAGAGAGAGAGAGAGAGAGAGAGCGCGAGCCGAATTAGGATCCTCAGCTCATGAGTAAAAACGGAACTGGCAACAAACATCTCTAACCCCGTGCTGGGGTGGAGGTAGGTGAATACAGGTGGGTTCCAGGGGCTTTCTGAGCAACTAGCCTAACTTAATGAGCAAGCTCTAGGTTTGTTGAGAGCTCCAGTATTGAAAAATAGTGAGGAGGGGCTGGGAGAGATGGTTCATAGGTTACAAGCATGCATTGCTCTTGTGGAGGACCCCAGTTCAGTTTCCAGCACCCACATCAGGGGCTCATAACTGCCTGCAGCTCCAGCTCCAGGGGATCTGTCGCCCCCGGCTTCTGCCAGCACACAGACACACACAGACACACACAGACACACACAGACACACACAGACACACAGACACACACACACACACACACACACACACACTCTTAAATCTTTATAAGCTTCAGAGTTTCAGTTAGAAAGCATTAGGCTTGCAAAACACCCTTGCTGGAGTCTCGCTGTGTACTCTACATGGCTGAATATTGTCCTTCCTCTCTAGTTCAAGTCCACACAGAGCCTCAGCCTGTGACCCTATCTGGAATTCTGGACATTGTAAATAATTAGTGAAGATGATTAATCCTGCTGGATCAGGGCCAGCTCTAAACCCACTGAGTCTCTTGTTATTCAGTCTGCTTACATGACATCTTTGCCTGTAGTATGCGTTCCGTATTCGTTGACTGGCATTACCCCTCTATGTCTTTGCTTTCTATGTCTGTGTACACCCCATGTGCTCCCACACTTTCCCCTTTGGCGCAGTGGCCCCTTTTCTCTTTGGCTGAAGGGAACCTCAACTAGCCACAGCCTTCTGTAGTGTCTCCACATACCACAGTTTCTGGAGCCTCCTAGGACATTTGAAGGACAGCGGGATTGACAGAAGAAGGAAAACCTTGACCCTCAGCTTAACCTGGACTCAAGAAAATAAAATTCCACTGTCTGGTAATTTTTATTCTTCCTAGTGACTTATTTTGACAGGGGAAACAAAAGGCTTTTGGATAAAACATTTTTTTTGGTGGAAAATAAATTAGAAAAAATGCCAAAAAAGAAGGGTTCAGCTTCTTTATTAAATAATAACAGTAGCTGGGCGCTGGTGGCCCACGCCTTTAATCCCAGCACTCGGGAGGCAGAGGCAGGCGGATCTCTGTGAGTTCGAGGCCAGCCTGGTCTACAAGAGCTAGTTCCAGGACAGTAACCAAAAAGCTATGGAGAAACCCTGTCTCAAAAATAAAAAATAAATAAATAAATAAATAAATAAATAAAAAAGGAATAACAGTAAAGTGGAGGATGATTGAGGGGAAATCCTGACATCAACTTCTAGCCTCTGCAGGAGTACTCACACAAATATGCGTGCAACATACTCACATGCATACACACACAAATACACACACACACACACACAAGCAATCCAGGACTGAGGATGTACTCAATTACTAGAGTGCTTTCTTTGCATACAAGGAGGGCCTAGGTTTGTCCCCCAGAACTTTATAAGCCAAGTGTAATGGTACACACCTGTAATCTCAGGTCTCAGGGAGTAGAGGAATCAGAAGTTCAGAGTCATCCTCAGTTACTGGCAGAGTTCACAACAGCCTGGGTACATAAGGTCTGTCTTTACAAAAACCAAAACCAAAACCTCAGGAGGTGAAGAGATTGATTCAACTGCTAAGAGGACCTGGGTTCCAACCCCGGCACCCGTAGGGTAATTCACAATTGTCTGTAACTCTAGTCCCTGGGGAATCAACACCTTCTTCTGACCTCAGAGGACACTGTGCCCGTGTAATGCACACACATGCACGCAGACAAGACACCCATACATATGAACATGAAAGTTTTTAGTGTCAAAGTGTCATCGACCTGTAATCAAATTTGACCTCCACATTCTGACTTCCTAACAAAAACTGGAAACCATACATCTTAAACGAATATTGAAATATCCTACTTACCTTTCCTGAATATGAAGAGCATGTTTTCTCTAGCATGTAAATGTGCACAAAGGTTTGTCTTCTGGAGGGAGGTATGTTCGTTTGAATAGGTATGCCCCCCCCCCCCGAGACTCATGTGTTTAAATGCTTGGGCCATAGGGCCTGGCACTATTAAGAGGTATGGCCTTGTTGGAGGAAGTGTGACACTTTGGGGGCAGACTTTCAGGTCTCATATCTGCTCAAGCTTCACCCAGTCCTCTCAGCTCCTTATCCAGCACCACATTGTCTGCCTGTGTGCTCCCATGCTTCCCACCATGACAATGATGGACTAAACCTCTAAAGTGTAAGCCAGTCCCAATTAAACAATTCCCTCTGTATGAGTTGCCGTGGTCATGGTGTCTCTTCACAGCAATAGAAATCCTTACTGCTGGGAGCTGCAGATCCCTGGACCCTTGATTTTCTTTGCTTGCTTTAGACCCTTTGTCTGCTGGAGTGAACTGAGCAAAACCCCTGTGCCTGCAGCAACTCTGAGCCTGCTCAGTCTGCAGCTGAAAGATCCAGAGAGCTGGGCGTGGCTAAGGAGCCCTCTATAAGCTGCCCCTGAGTATAATAAAGTTGGGCATTCTTGTCTCAAGGATGACCCATGTCCGTGTCTCTTTCTGTCTATCTGTGTGTGCCTGTGTTTTAAGTCTCTAGCTTAGTCCCCAGCTCGTGGACTGTCTTATAGTGGCACAGGCGCTACAGGATCGTTGGGGGTTTTACACCTAACTATCACAGGTGGTTTGTATTCCTGCAATGAATCCAGTTCAGTTAGGATTTTCCCCTAATGCATCCAGTAGGATTCATGTTGCTGCCAGTCTTTTGATGTTTTCCTTCCGTATCATCAGTGTACAAGTGCCGTGGGGCTTTTCTCTCTCAAAAGGTCCTCACCAGTATCCAGTATCCTGGTAATGCCCATCTGAGAACTTGATCTGGGGAGTGACCCCCCTTCCCAAGTTTCTCCAGCAGGTTGTATGAAGGGAACATATTTATTCCTAGGTCAAATCTCAGAATTCAATGGGAAAAACTCAACAGGTAATCAATCCTACAGGACGTCTGTGTGTTTGTGTGAGTCTGTGTGTGTTTGGTGTTTGTGTGTGTATGTGCATGCTTGTGTGTATGCACATGTGTGTGCATATGAATACCGATGCCATCTTGGAGGCTGGAAATGTTGGATCAATCCCCCATGGAGCTGCAGTGATTGTGAACCACCTGATATGGGTGCTGAGAATTGAACTCTGGTCCCCTGCAAGAGTAGTACATGCTCTCCACCACTGAGCCAACTCTCCAGCCCCTAAATGTTTTTTGTTTTAATTTTATCTCAGTCTAGGTTTTTTTTCTTTAGATTTGAGGATCTTACCTCAAGCTCCTCTCTTGTGCTGCATGGATGCTCTTTCCTCATCCTTCCAAGTAACTTTGAGCCTAGGCAAATATTGTTGTGTGTAGCTCTCTCTCTGCCTCCCTCCCTCCCTCCCTCCCTCCCTCCCTCCCTCCCTCCCTCCCTCCCTCCCTCTTTCCCTCCCTCCTATTCCCCCTTTCTCTATCTGTCTCTATTTCTGTCTCTGTGTGTGTGTGCACATTTAATCATTCTAGTGAGTTATTTCTGTTACTTGAAGACATTATTGTACGTCATCTTAAATGTGGCAGCATCTATCTCCCAAGAAAAAGAATAGTTTTCTCGAAGCCCTAATGCAGTAATCGCATGGACTACTTAGCATGGAGACAGTCCAGTTGCCCCCTCCATGGCCACAGGAAACATTTTCTCATCATCTTAGTAATGCCCCTCATAGCCGTTTCTAAACATCCTGTCTCCCATTCAAGGCCATGCATTGCGCCTGACCCACACACCTCTTCAGTATTCTTTAAACCAGAGTGCTGCCCATGACTTGTTTGCCTTGCAGCACCGGGACCAGGGTGCAGGTCGACTGTGATTGTTTTGCAGGAAGCTTCTCCTGGGTTAATGTGACCACTCCGTCATGAGCAGGGTTCCGGTCTCACCAGCCTTCCTACACACATAGCATGTTCTCCTTCAGCCTGCCTGACCCCAGGGTTTTGCCAACTTTTACCACGTGGTCGGGGTGGATGGCCAGATTAGCCCATTGTGAAGGAACTGTTTTCCCTCTGTAGTTGGAAATGCCTCAACTGTACTTTGCATAGATACCATGTGAGCAGCTAGTTCCTGTTGTGGTTCCTGCTGTGTGATTTTATTCCTCTGTTCTAATTGTTGCTGCCTTTTAGTCTAAGGCTATCCTAGTCAGCAGCTGCAGCTCCACAGTTATCAGCAGTGACCTGGCTATGAGGTTCTGTTACAGCTAACTGAACTCCTGTGCCAATGTTAGATTTAAGGATATTCAAGGAAGCAATCATCTCATATGACATGAATTCACCCTTTGTGAAGCAAATGTTAAACTTGTGGTCAGTTTGTAATAGAATTATCCCTAGTGACTGGACAGACTTGGTTAAAGCTGTTTTAGAACCTGGTCCACAATTACAATGGAGTAGCTGGTTCAGAGAAGAGGCTAAGATTATTGAACAATGGGGTAGAGCTAGAGGTAGGGAAATCTCCCAAGATCAAATTCTTGGAGAAGGAAATTAGGCTATTGCAGATAGGCAATCTCTATATGATGGTCACATCCTGGCTTTATGTTGTGCAGCAGTTTTGAATGCTTGGGACAGAATTGGAGAAGTAGGAAAGAAGATTGAATCATTTACTTAAGTCATATGGGGCCCAAAAGGAACCTTCATGGATTTCTTACAAAGATTGACATCAGTAGTAAATAGAATGATACCAAATTTTTTTCTTTTTTTTATTAATTAATTTATTTAATTATTAAAGATTTCTGCCTCTTCCCCGCCACCACTTCCCATTCCATCCCCCTCCCCCAATCAAGTCTTCCTCCCTCCTCAGCCCAAAGAGCAAGCAGGTTTCTCTGCCCTGTGGGAGGTCCAAGGACCACCCACCTCCATCCAGGTCTATTAAGGTGAGCATCCAAACTACCTGGGCTCCCACAAAGCCATTACGTGCATTAGGATCAAGAACCCATTGCCATTGTTCTTCAGTTCTCAGTAGTCCTCATTGTCTGTTATGTTCAGCGAGACCGGTTTTGTCCCATGCTTTTTCAGACCCCGGCCAGCTGGCCTTGGTGAGTTCCCGATAGAACATTCCCATTGTCTCAGTGTGTGGGTGCACCCCTCGCGGTCCTGAGTTCCTTGCTCGTGCTCACTCTCCTTCTGCTCCTCCTTTGGATCGTGAGACTTCAGTCCAGTGCTCCAACGTTGGTCTCTGTCTCTGTCTTCTTTCATCGCCTGATGAAGGTTAATATTCAGGAGGATGCTTATATGTTTTTCTTTGGGTTCACCTTCTTATTTAGCTTCTCTAGAATCACGAATTATAGTCTCAATGTCCTTTATTTATGGCTAGAAACCAAATATGAGTGAGTACATCCCATGTTCCTCTTTTTGGGTCTGGCTTACCTCACTCAGGATAGTGTTTTCTATTTCCGTCCATTTGTATACAAAATTCAAGAAGTCATTGTTTTTTACTGCTGAGTAGTACTCTAATATGTATATATTCCATACTTTCTTCATCCATTCTTCCATTGAAGGACATCTAGGTTGTTTCCAGGTTCTGGCTATTACAAACAATGCTGCTATGAACATAGTTGAGCATATACTTTTGTTGTATGTTTGGGCATCTCTTGGGTATATTCCCAATAGTGGTATTGCTGGGTCGAGAGGTAGGCTGAACCCGACTTTCCTGAGAAACCGCCACACTGCTTTCCAAAGTGGTTGCACAAGTTTGCATTCCCACCAGCAATGGATGAGAGTGCCCCTTTCTCCACAACCTCTCCAGCAGAGGCTATCATTGGTGTTTTTGATTTTAGCCATTCTGACAGGTGTAAGATGGTATCTTAATGTTGTCTTGATTTGCATTTCCCTGATTGCTAAGGAAGTTGAGCACGATCTTAAGTGTCTTTTGGCCATTTGAACTTCTGTTGAAAAGTCTCTGTTCAGCTCAGTGCCCCATTTTATAATTGGATTGATTAACCTTTTACGGTCTAATTTCTTGAGTTCTTTATATATTTTGGATATCAGACCTTTGTCAGTTGCGGGGTTAGTGAAGATCTTCTCCCAGTCAGTGGGTTGCCTTTCTGTCTTAGTGACAGTGTCCTTTGCTTTACAGAAGCTTCTCAGTCTCAGGAGGTCCCATTTATTCAATGATGTCCTTAGTGTTTGTGCTGCTGGGGTTATACGTAGGAAGTGTTCTCCTGCGCCCATGTGTTGTAGAGTACTTCCCACTTTCTCTTCTATCAGGTTCAGTGTGTTTGGACTGATATTGAGGTCTTTAATCCATTTGGACTTGAGTTTTGTGCATGGTGATAGATATGGATCTATTTTCATTCTTCTACAGATTGACATCCAGTTTTGCCAGCACAATTTGTTGAAGATGCTCTCTTTTTTCCATTGTATACTTTTAGCTCCTTTATTGAAAATCAGGTGTTCAAATTTGGTATGAATACCACCAAAATTGATAAAGATTCAGTAAATAGAATGATACCAAATTTTTAAAAAATATTTATTTATTTATTATGTATACAATATTCTGTCCGTGTGCATGTGTGCAGGCCAGAAAAGGGCACCAGACCTCCTTACAGATGGTTGTGAGCCACCATGTGGTTGCCGGGAATTGAACTCAGGACCTTTGGAAGAGCAGGCAATGCTCTTAACCACTGCTAGACAAATAATAATTGAATCTCTGGCTTTTGAAAATGCTAATTCTCTATGCAAAAGGTTAATTACATCATTAAAGGCAAGGTCAGGACCTTTGGAGGAATGGATCCTAGATACATTCTAATTCATGCTCATAATGAAGCTTGCTTAGGAGAGATGATTTCTAGAGGTTTTAGGAAAAATCAAAATGTCAAACTATATATTTGTGGCAAACAATGTCACCTTAAGAGGGATTACAGACAGGGCATTCCTAGAAACAATGTTTATCTAAGTATAATCCATTCAGAATGTCCCTCCCTTCAGGATTATGCAGAAGGTGTGGCAAAGGCAGACATTGGACTAATGAATGTAGGTCAACAAGGAATTCTTTGCTGTTGGGAAACTCTGTGAGGGGCCACTTGCAGGCCCCTATGCCAAATTCAGTTCAGTTGTTTCCTGCCATCATAGATAAAACTACTTCCCAGAACAATTAAAGAAACTAATGTCCATTGTAAGGAACCATACTGCTCTAGGTAATAGAAGAGCTATAGAAGAGAGAACAAAAAATTCAGGAGAAATCAAAAGGTGAGTATTTTGGCAAACTTCTCTAAATGAACAAAGACTAAAATTAAAAATAAGAATAAATGACATTTTCATTGAAGGCCTAGTAGACAAAGGTGCGGATGTTACAATATTTTCATCAGAATCTTGGCATCCAAATTGGCCTCTTCAGGATGTAAATGTTCAGTTTTTAGGGATCAGAACTTTATCTCAGGTAAAGCAGAGCATGAATTGGTTTGAATGTATAGGTCAGAAGGACAGAGAGGAATATAGAAACCATATGTGGCTAACATAGCAATAAATTTGTGGGGACATGATTTGTTACAGCAATTAAATACTCAGATTAACATTCCCCCAATCTAAGAAACAAACAATAAATTAATGTATGTTTCTGGAAATATTAGAATGTTTTATAAAGGAAAGTCACTGACCATTCAGGTTGTACAAGAACAGGGCACAACAGCTGCTGATATTTCAAAGGTTCCAACAGCCATACTTTTAAAATGGTTGACAGACAAGTCTGGGTTAAGCAATGGCCTTTAACAGTAGAGAAATTAGGCTTTAGAACAACTGGTACAGGAGCAACTAAATGCTCAGCATATTGAAGAATCAACCAGCCCCTGGAATTCTCCTGTATTTGTTGTTAAAAAGAAATCTGGAAAATGGAGAGTGGTGACAGATCTAAGAACTATTAATAAGGTGAATCAGCCAATGGGCTCTCTACAGTCTGGCATTCCTTTACCTTCTCTATTGCCTAAACAATGGTCTCTAATAGTTATTGATTTAAAAGATTGTTTCTTCACTATACCTTTACAAGAAAAAGACAGAGAAAAATATGCCTTCACAGTGCCTACTTATAATAATTCTCAGCCTGCTAAGAAATATCAATGAAAGATTCTCTCACAGGGAATGTTAAATAGCCCACCCTGTATCTATATTTTGTAAGCCAGTCATTGGAAATGATACATAAGCAGTTTCCTCAATCTATAGCTTGCCATTACATGGACAGTTTGCTATTAGAAAGAATGTTTGAAAAAGTAAAGAAAAATTTGCCTTATTGGGGATTACAAATTCCTCCTGAAAAAAAAATACAAAGAGGAGACTCTGTTAATTATTTAGGTTACAAAATAGGTTTACAAAAAATTAGACCCCAAAAGATGCAAGTTAGGAGAGACTGATTTCAGACTCTTAATGACTTTCAAAGATTGTTAGGAGACATTTCCCATCTACAGCCCACTATTGGGATAGGACCTAATGACCTGATTAATTTAAACAAAACCTTAGATTGTGTTAAGGACTTAAATAGTCCCAGGGAATTATCAGCTGAAGTTGAGAGAGAACTGGCTTTGATTGAAGAGAAATTACAGAAGGCACATGTGTGTCATGTAGATCTGAATCTTAACTGCATTCTGGTCATATTACCCTCCAAACATTCCCCTACAGGAATTTTAATGGGGAGGAAAGATATTATCTCAGATTGATATTTTTAACATATAAACAGAGTAAAATAAACATTAAAAACTTAAGTGGAAAAGGTCTCTTAATTCTAAATGGAAAATTGAGACTTTGTCAATTAGCAGGAATATGCCCAGCAAATATTATAATACCTTTCAATAATGATGAAATTGACAAATTGTGGTAAGAAAATGAACCCTGGAAAAGAGCTTGTAGTAATTTTGGGGGAGAGATTAGCAATAACTATCCAAAAAGCAAGAGAATTCAACTTACAAAGAGAACTACCTGGACGCTTTCTTGCATTATACGGGACACACCAATAACTGAGCCCCTACATTCTAAACTGATGCAAATAAATCAGGAAAGGTAGGATACAAATCAGAAAATTTAAGTAAAGTGTATCAAAGCCCTTATGATTCTGTCCAAAACTCAAATTTATTTGCTATTCTCATGGTACTAAGGGATTTTAAAGAACCTCTCACCATAGTTACCAATTCACAATATGCTGAAAGAGTTATTTTGCATATCAAAACCACTGAATTTATACCAGCTGATACAGAATTGACTTAATTATTTATTCAGTTACAAGACACAATTAGGAATCAGACATCCCATATACATAACAGACATTCAATCCCATATGTGTCTACCAGGTCCTCTAGAACAAGGTAATGCAAAAATTGATCAATTATTGATTGGTAATATATTGAAGGCCTCAGAATTTCATAGAAAACATCATATCAATAGAAAAGGTTTTATAAAAGACTTTTCTATCATGTGGCAACAAGCCAAGGAAATTATAATGAAATGTCCTACTTGTTTTTTGTATAACCAAACACCACTACCTGCAGGAAGGAACCCAATGGGTACTCAGAGGAAATAAATCTGGAAGATGGATATGTTCCATTTTGTAGAATTTGGAGAGCTAAAATAAAATATGTACACCACACTATTGATAACTATTCAGGTTTTCAATGGGCAACTGCTTTGAGTTTGGATAAGGCTAATTTGGTAATCACACATTTGCTAGAAGTTATGGCCATTAGCCGGGCGGTGGTGGCGCATGCCTTTAATCCCAGCACTCGGGAGGCAGAGGCAGGCGGATCTCTGGGAGTTTGAGGCCAGTCTGGTCTACAAGAGCTAGTTCCGGGACAGACACCAAAGCTACAGAGAAACCCTGTCTTGAAAAAAACCAAAAAAAAAAAAAAAAAGAAGTTATGGCCATCATGGGTGTATCTGCACAAATAAAGACATGTAATGCTCTAGCATATGTCTCTAAGAAAATGAAATAGTTTTTTGCTCATTATAATATAAAGAATATTACAGGTATACTACAAAATCCTACAGGGCAGGCAGGCGGTTATAGAGAGATCAAATCAAATTCTTAGGGATATGTTAAGTAAACAGAAAGGGATAAAAAATAGCCCCAGAAGTAGATTGCATAATGCTTTAATAACTTTGAATTTTCTAAATGCTAATGAGAAAGGAACAAAAGCTGCTTAAAAACACTGGATAGTAGAAAAAACTACAGGATTAAATCAGCTGATATACTCTAAAGATGTACTGACCTCAGAATGGAAACTAGGACATGTGTTACACTCGGGAAGGGGTTTTGCTTTTGTTTCCACAGGAGAGGAAAAGCTATGGATACCAACAAATTACCCAGTCCTGTACCAACTGCCAGTCGCTGGGTCCTACCATCTGGTCCAATAGAAGTCAACCCTCATGGTCTTTATCCTAATGATCTTTGACGAATGGATGTGACGCACATAAATGCCTTTGGTAATTTTAAATTTACTCATGTTTGTGTTGATTCCCTTTCGGGCTTTATCTATACTACCACTCAAACACATGAGTCGGGTCTGCTTGAGCTGTTTGCAGACACGTACTGATTGCTTTCTCTGTAATGGGAGTCCTGGAATAGATGAAAACAGACAGTCGTCATGATTACATAGCTAAAACATTTGTCTCTTTTTGTCAGTGTTTGGAAATTCACATCACTTGTGAAGTTCTCTATAAACCCCAAGTACAAGTCTTAATTGAACAAACTCATTACTCAAGAATCAAACACAAAAATAAAAAAGGCGGAAAAAGGGGTTAGGTGCTCAGGAACAACTTTTCCAAAACAATTTATACTTCAAAGTTTTGAAACTGTTCTTCTATATTCTACCTCACCCCACTCCCAACACCTGAAGGAAAATGCCACAGGAAGCAAGAAGTTTTGACCCCAACCTGTGGTTTTACATCAACTTTCTCAAGTGCCAATGGCTGGGTCCCAGTCCCTCATATTGGGGCCAAGGATCCAGTTCTGTGCTTTCTTCTATTGACCTCTCTGGATCCAGTGTTACTCATAAAGCTATACCATGAGCTGGCCCCAGAAGGCACAACTGAGCAACATCAGAGGGACCCAGACCCTCTCCCGAACCTCAATCACACGTTGAAAACTCCATTGCCTGGGATGTGCTTATAACAAGAGATGGGAATATTCCCAATAATTTCAATCTCCAATCCACCATCTGGTATGGAGAGGCATTAAAAAGCTGTATCAGTGCAGCTGAATGTGTCCTTGAGAACAGTGCATCTGAAACCCCCCCCGAAACACTCTTCTTGCTATGATTGCTACAATCTCTCTCAATTCCACAATACTCTCATCACTTCCTGTTTATTCCTGCTTTAGCTCCACATATATACTGGGCCCTGTTGCTAAAAATCCCTTCCCAGTGGGAGATATAAATAAAGTCTACTCCTTCCAAAGTCCCAACAACAAACTAAGGCTCGATTCCATCAAATTTCACTCTGGGGAGCTGCGGTGGTTTGAATGGGAAGGGCTCATATACTTGAATCCTTGGTCATCAGTCAGTGAAACTGTTTGGGAAAGATTAGGAGGTATGGCCTTGTTAGAGGAAGTGTGTCCGTCCCCGGGGCGCAGACTTTGAGATTTTAAAAGATTCAGGCTATTTTCACTGGGCCACTTTCTCTCTCTGTCTCCTATCTGTGCATCAAGATGTAAGCTCTCAGCTGCTCCAGGAATCATGCCTTTGCTCCTCTATCATGGACTGCAACCCTCTGAAGTAGTGTGCCCCAGATAGACTCTTTTTTCTATCAGTTGACTTGGCCTTAGTGTATTATCACAGCAATAGATCTGTAAATGAAAAGCCTTACCCAGCAGGGATAAGGGCTTTCTCATAGCCACAAAGATAAAGCGTTGGCCTCTGTATTCTCTATCCCCTCCCCCCGGTCATGTGCTGAGTTGCCAGTTGGTAGGGAACAGTTGGATATGGGGGAGGGTAAACTGTCAAAAAGCCAAGCTTGGGTGATCTTTTGCAAGGGGACACAGCTCAATGTCTCCAAATGACAGTTGCTCAGCTCAGAGGACAGTTACATGTGACAAGCCTATATACTTCAACCCTCTCAACTTAGACCAGCATTGTGGTCTGAACCTGAAACTCCACTAAGCACCAATGGTTACCCAGTGGCCACTTGAGATATTTTCTTCACATGGGCTCCTTATCCACTTACAAGATCACACGTATTTCTCTAAACAAATTCCATGGATCCCCTTGGAAAATACATGGAATCTTTCCTCTACAGATGTCCCTACCTACCATATCAAGTCCATTTTGTGCTTATGTGCAACCATGATGGTATATGAATATCCTATATCAAAATGACTCCCAAGACCAGAGGACAGATATATTCCACTATTTAGTCAAGCATTTAGGTTCCTTGACTACACAAACCCTGTAAAAAAAAAAAAAAGACCACCTTTCCCTATATGTCTTTACCCAATTCTAGAAGGGCATTCCTACCCTAGTCTTTTTTTTTTTTTTTTTTTGACAGACAGAATGAGGTTTATTGGAGTCCCAGAGACACTGGGGAGACCAGGGGATGAGGTTGAGGCTCACGGGGGAGAAACCCCTAGCCAAGTCCCCCTTTCATCTTGGGGTCAGAACACAGAGACAAGGTGGTAGTGATGGAAAGACTGACAGGTACTACAGTTGAGGAGGAGGGAAACTCCAATGTCTACCACCTCCACCAGGTCACAGGATTGGGACGACCTGTAGGACTGTGCTCTACAGCGTAAGGAAATGTCTGCCCTATTACTCTAAGGAGAGTGGAGTCAGGCCACAGCCTGCACCAGCCCATTGCAAGTGCACAGGAGTATGTGTATCTGAGTCAATCCAACCTACAGGGCAGGGAGACTTTGGGCCAGTCTAAGCTAGTGTTCAGGATGGGGGGCGATGAGTAGGGTCAGACCATTCTGCAGGAAGGGAGACCTAATCTGAGGAGGTTAACTGAAGGTGGGGGCATCTACCCTGGTCCTCTTTCAGCATAGGAAGCAAAACGGGGAAAGGCAGATTCTGGCTATACTCATTTTCTGGGGCTACCAGTGAGTGGCTGGTGGGTGTTATCTGGAGGGGATCCTGAAGATTCCAAGATGTTGCCCCCATCCCCCAGATAAAGGTCGTTGGGAATGATGGCTCTCAGGGTGGTAGGACCGTGAGGGTACCCACATGTGAACTGCCGAGAGGTGTTAGTGGAGACCCGTTTTTCATTCTCAGGTCTCAGTGGCGGAGGCCAGTTGATCCGAGCATGTCCACATTCCAGGGGTCTCAAAGTCAAGAGTCCCTCTGTAGATTTCAGTCCCCAACAATTATGTCCTTGGACCCCTTTGCTGAAGGATGCTTCACTGTGGTCCTGTGTGGGTTCTGGGTGGCACCATTTTTCCAGGCAAGGGCCTCATCTTATTATGGTCTGGCTCTGGACTTGTAGAGGTCGGGATGGCCTGGCTATTCAGTCCATGCCCCTGTGCAGCTTCAGGTGCCTAGAGAGATTGCTGAGTGTGATGAAGCCCTTGCCACAGATGTGGCAGGGAAAGGGCCGCTCTGTGCCATGCAGCAGTCGGTGGCGCTTGAGGTAGCACTCGTGGCGGAAGAACTTGCCACACTCTAGGCACGGGAACGGCTTCTCCCCTGTGTGGACCAGAACATGCCGTTCCAGGTCGCGAGGTGAACGGAACAACTTCTCGCATTCTGAACAGCCAAAGATTTTCTTGCCACGGCTGGAGGAGCCGGGCCCCGGCCCTCCAGACGCCTGCTCGCCGTCACCATCAGGGGCCACCTCCCCACTGCCCTCACCGTGGCTGGCACGCCGATGCTCCTCTAGAGCGGCCAGCGCTGCGTACAATGCCCCGCAGTGGCCGCAGCCATAGGTGGCTGGGCCCGAGTGGGCTTCTAGGTGACTAGCCAAGGCTGGGGCAGACGCAAAGAAGGTCCCGCAGTCGCACTGGTACAGTGTGTCTTCCGAGGATGCCTCGGCTGCTGCAGCTGGAGCCTGAGCATTCTCTGCACCCTCACCCTCAGGGAGCAGTGCCTCCAGCTTGGGGATGCCTGCCCCGGTGGGGCTTAGAAGTAGCCTGGCGTCCCAGGTCGGCGGGGCATCCCCTACCTCCACTGCATCGCCATCTCCTGCCACCTCTGGACCCCCACCCGAGGACCAGACCTGCGTTGGGGGTGCATTGCTCCCCTGCAGGTCGTGAGTAAGCTTATGGCGTTCCAGCAGCGCGGGCGCGTTGAAGTCGCGCTCGCAGCGTGGGCACTTGAATGGCTTCACATCAGTGTGCGCGGCCCAGTGGGCAGCTAGCTCCCGGCCATGGTCAAAGCGACGGGCACAGGCGCCACATGCAAACGGGGGCAACTAGGCAGCTGCGGCAGCTGCCGCCTCTGCTAGTCCCCAGCTGGTTGCTCCTGCTCCCTCCAAGCCCTCTCCTCCGCCAGCCCCTCCACCTCCACAAACCGTACAGGGACCCACGTTGCAACACACTGAGCAGGGGGAGTTCAGGGGAGGCAGGCCTGGGCTCGGCTGCAGGGGAGACGGAAGGACGCCCCGGTGCTGTCGCTTGAGGTGGCGGCCCAGGCTGGAGCGAGAGGAGAAGCGGAGCTCGCAGACCAAACAGCAGTACGGCGGAGCTCGCAGACCAAATAGCAGTACGGCTTCTCGCCAGTGTGGACGACCTGGTGGTGCAGCAGGCCAGTGGAGTCTCGGAATCCCTTAGGGCAGGCAGAGCATCGATAGGGCCGCTCTCCGGTGTGTGAGCGCAGGTGGTTAGCTAGGTTGAAGCTATGCTTGAAGCCCTTGCCACAGCGAGGACATGCATGGGGCTTGAGCGCTGTATGCCGAGCAAAGTGACGCCGCAGGTCCGATCGGTAACGGAAGCTCTTGCCACATTCGCTGCAGTGAAAGGGCACCCGAGGGGCAGCGGCCGATGGTGCTGGCCCTGGAGCAGCAATAGGGGCTGGAACCATAGGCAGCGAGGACTCATCCATGGTGGCAGGTCCAGGGTGGCTTAGGGCTTTCTACCTCCCTCTGGGCGCCGACATTTTGGGCCTCCTACCCTAGTCTTAATTTGGATGTCTGTATTTACCTAACTATGACGAAGAAATATTATCTAGTAAAGAAGTGTTAGGGTGAGACAGTGGTGATGCAAACTTTTAATCTCAGTACTTGGGTGGCAAAAGCTGGTGGATCTCTGTGAGTTCAAGGCCAGCCTAATCTACAGAGTGAGTTCCAGGATAGTCAGAGAAAATAGTAAATGATTTTTGAAAAATTAGATGCCCTTGAAACTGATCTCTTGTGGCTTGGAGAACATCAAGTAGTCCTTTGGCTCCGTCAGCAATTTCAATGTGACACAGGTTTTCACTGTGTGTGTGCCACTCCCTTCCTTCCCTATTAACTATATTCAGAGATTGAATAACGTCTAACACCTTGAAATGGAGTCTTAGTTAGGGTTCTATTGCTGTGAAGAGACACCGTGACCACAGCAATTCTTATAAAGGAAAACATTTTATTGGGGCTGGCTTACAGTTTCAGAGCTTTAGTCCATTATCATCATTGCAGAAAGCATAGCAGCATGCAGGCAGACATGGTGTGGAAAAAGGTCCTGAGAGTTCTATATTTTGAACCACAGGCAGCAGAAGGAGACTGTGTACCATATGAGACCTCAAAGCCCACTCACACAGTGACACACTTCCTTCAACAACGCCACACCTAATCCAACAAGGCCATACCTTCTAATAGTGCCATTCTCTATGGGTCAAGCATTCAAGCACATGAGTCTATGGGGGCCATTCTTATTCAAACCACCATAAATGGTATTTAGTTCTCCTTTAGAACAAGACATTTCCACCTTAAACACCTTTCTTCTAAACTAAAAAACAAGCACAATTGCAAAATGTGTCTTTATCCAGAAACAGCTAACTGGCTTGTCCCTTCTAATTGGTTTGCATGATTAAATGTTAAGATTGCTCTTTTAGCCTGGTGTGGTGGTGCATGCCAATGAAGATGGTCACTGATGAAGAGTTGGACAAGTTATAGTGTACTGTAGGGCAGCATTACTTCATTCCAGGTGATCATTCTGAAAAATTGAACAAAGCATGATAGAGCATTGAGGAGTGGAGGCAGGCCTGGCATATGAAACCTCAAAGCCTACTCCCAGTGACACACCTCCTTCAACAAGGCCACACCTCCTAACACTACCTAACAGTCCACCAACTTGGGACCAAGCACTCAAATGTATGAAGCTATGGGGACCATTCTTTTTCAGTCCATTGCACACATACAAAGAAACCTTTAAATAAAGCCTTCAGTATTATAGTGACTTCGAAAAGAAGACAGGAGAAGTAGGTATATGGCTTGGAGGGGAAAGTTGGGATAATGTTATGGCCAACCAATTTTGGAGATTTTTTTAAAGCTATAGGAGGTTATAATTAAGAAGTAAAATGAGGAGGAGCTAAAGATGAGAGAAAGAAAAGATATAAGAGTCAGAGGGGACCTAAATAGGGTAGAGTTGAAGAGTACACCTAAGAACGCCTTAGTGGGTGGAGAAATAAATAATGGTTCTAAAACCTAGCTGAGCAACATGCAAACAGAAGGAAAACCATCATGAGACATATGCACAAGAGTGGAAAATAAATAATAGAAAGTAAACAATAATGTCGGGTTCCAGCACTCAGGAGGCAGAAGCAGGTGGATCTCTGAGTTCAAGGCCAGCCTGATCTATAAAGTGAGTTCCAGGACAGCCAAAGCTACACAAAGCAATGCTGTCTCAAACAAACAAACAAACAAACAAACAACAAAACAAAAACCAAAAAACCAAAAATGTAAGCAATAAAAGATACTTCTTAAGGAATCGTAATACACTTGTGATGAGTTGAAAGGACACCTGATGGTCTAATAAAGAGCTGAACAGCCAATAGCGAGGCAGGAACAAGGTTAGGCGGGGCTGTCAGCAGAGCGAATAGATAGAAGGAGAAATCTGGAGGGAGAGAGAAAGAGGAGCAAGAGAACAACGAGAGGAGGACATCAGGGAGCAGCTGCACAGCTGCCCAGCAAGCCATGGAGAAAGAAGTAAGGAAAGGTACACAGAAATAAAGATAACAGCCCAGAGGCAAAAAGTAGTCAGGATAATTTAAGATAAGAAAAGCTGGGGCTGGAGAGATGGCTTAGCGGTTAAGAGCACTGACTGCTCTTCCAGAGGACCTGGGTTCGATTCCCAGCACCCACATGGCAGCTCACAACTGTCTGAAAATGCAGTTCCATGAGGTCTGACACCTTCACACCAATGAACATAAAGCTAAATAAATCATTTAAAAAAAAAAAGAAAAGCTGTAAAGAAGCAAGTTAGCTAAGGCCAGACATTCATAAGTAATAATAAGCCTCTATGTGATTTATTTGGGAGCTGGTGGTGGGCCCCTTAAAAAGTCAAGAGTAAAATGTCACACAATACACAGTCACTGCACCTGTGACATAATCCCCCAGTTTGATTACTCACTGTAAGCACACCTGATGAATCATAGGCTCAGGTTTCCTGCATGTGTAGATGGCATGTTCAACATGGCCTGCTTTAACTTTCCTAGTGCGGTAAGGACCACCCTTCACACCAACCATTCATCTGCAGGTGGAAGACAGTGATTCTCTGGAAAGTCAGAGGAGCTTTCAAAGTCAGCTCACCCCAGGAAAGCCAGGGAGCAGGGGTGGTTGGGGATGGTGGCAAACAGGGGTTCCAAGGCTGCCAGCGTTGTGCTGCTTGCTCTGACTGATGGCCACAGGGACACCATCATGCCCAGACAGCAGGCTGCCCTTCTTGCTGTCCTCCTGAAACCAGTGTGACAGGAACACGACAGGTATAAGTTGTACGGTCACATGGTGGTCACAACATCCAAGGGCACATGAACACAGGTGGTCACAATATCCAAGGGCACAGGGACACAGGTGGTCACAACATCCAAGGGCACAGGGACACAGGTGGTCACAACATCCAAGGGCACATGAACACAGGTGCTCACAACATCCAAGGGCACAAAGACACAGGTGGTCACAACATCCAAGGGCACAGGGACACAGGTGGTCACAGCATCCAAGGGTACAGAGACACAGGTGGTCACAACATCCAAGGGCACAGGGACACAGGTGGTCACAACATGCAAGGGCACATGGGGACACAGGTGCTCACAATATCCAAGGGCACAGGGACACAGGTGGTCACAGCATCCAAGGGCACAGGGACACAGGTGATCAAGACATCTAAGGGCACAAGGACACAGGTGGTCAAGACATCCAAGGGCACAGGGACACGGGTGGTCACAGCATCCAAGGGCACATGGACACAGGTGATCAAGACATCCAAGGGCACAAGGACACAGGTGGTCAAGACATCCAAGGGCACAGGGACACGGGTGGTCACAACATACAAGGGCACAGGGACACGGGTGGTCACAGCATCCAAGGGCACATGGACACAGGTGGTCACAGCATCCAAGGGCACATGGACACGGGTGGTCAAGACATCCAAGGGCACAGGGACACGGGTGGTCAAGACATCCAAGGGCACAGGGACACGGGTTGCCAACAGGAGTTCTTGCTTCAGCTTTAGAGGAAATGGATGATGTGGAAACGTGGACACTATGGCTGTCACCTCACAGCCACGAATGCAGAGCACTGGGCCTCCGCACAGCTGACTGTGGCTGCCTGGCTGGGGGGTCCCTGGCTGCTCTGGGTTGTTACACGGAACTTGAGAAGGGGACCATCTATTTGCCACCAAAGTTCCAGGCCATGTTTGTAAAGGAACTCAAGGGAGTCCTGGTGGGAGGTTGTAGGGGCCCCCGAGTGCCAGAGCATCAAGGGCAGAAACACAGCTCAGCCGCCACCCTGTAGGTTCTCCCTGAGCTGAATGAATAGCAGAAGGACAGAGCCTGGGTGCTCTTCAGGGTACCCCTCTTCTAGGTGGGGGCAGACTGAGAAAGGGTGGGGAAAGGAAGGAAGGAAGGAAGGAAGGGAAGCACCCTACTTCCTCCTTCCCAATGGGGTCCAGATTTACTCTTCAGACCTGAGCCTGGGAACCTGCGCTTGCTCCCCTAGAGGCAGCAGGGTCAGCCAACCACAGCAACAGTATTGGGCAGCAGTAGGTCTGAATGAAGATGAGAGAGGCTGTGTGCTCAGCGGGCAGGGCAGGGCTGGCCAAGTCATTCTCACAGAGCTGTTGGTGTCCTGCCATGGCTTCAGCATGCAGCTGTACTGATGACAATGGCCCCGAGCCTGCACGAACAGTGCCTGGTGCTGGAATTCACCACAGCCAGGACTGGCTTCCACGTGCGAGCTGCCAGAGCCCAGCTGCGAGTCTGTCAGACTGCACTCAGCTCTCGCCCTTGCCAGAAGTAGCCACGAGACTCGGGATGAGAGCCCCAGCCTGAGGAATGAGACCATCTTCTCAGAGAGGGGCTCTGACGGGGTGGTCCCCACTGTCCCTTCAGGATCTCGGGTCACTGTCCTCCCACGTGGATTATGTGCTGTCTCCCTGGGCTCATCCTGTGTGCCTGGTACCCATGAGAACTCTTGCTTTATAGATGAGGCACCAATTGTTATTGTAGGAAGACAGTGTGTACATCATTCTTGATCCGAGACAACACATTTACTCTTAAAACCAATTTTATGTTTTAAAAAAACAATTTTTTTGTGTATTTGTGTGGTCATACTTGTGGGAGCCAGAGACAGTGTTTTTCTCTATTGCTCTCCACCTCAGTTTTTGAGCCAGGGTCTCTGCTTGAGCTCAGAGCTCACCGAAGGGCTAGACTGGCTGGCAGTAAGCTCTGGAGACAGGCCTTTTCTCCCTGTCCCGCCTCAGATCTAGAGTGACAGGTGTGAGCTTAAGCTTCTAAGAGGATCCAGATTGAGGTCCCTATGCTTGTAAGGTGACAACTTTACCAACTCGACAATTTCCCCTGGCCAAGGCTGTTGAGAGGTGTTCATCTCGGAGAAGGACCAAGAGCCTACCCCAGCAATTCCAACCGTTCAACAGCCCTCACCTTTGGGCAGTGAGTTTGCTGGTTTCCAGTTTCTCCTACTCTGTGCTCACCACGTCTTAGGGCTTGACGGAGCATTCTAGTGAAGACCAGCTGTGCCTTGTGTGCATTTGCTCCCCCGCCCCAGCTGCTACCACTTTCCAAGTCAGACCTTTCTTCCTCCAAGGTAATCACATGCCACCCACAGATTCACAAGCACACACAAGAGGACCAAGAGATAGACTCCTGAGATTTATCTTCATTCTGTGTGAAATGAGCAGTGTCTTGTGGACCTGCATCTGCCTGACCTCACTGAACCATGGAATTACCTCTGAGCTCCAAACTTTGCTTAGTGCTGGGGCCTGGCTCAAGGCACAAAAACCTCCCAACTGTCTGTGATGGTAACTTCAGAGCATAGGGCTCACGTAGAGGCCCTGGGGTCTCAAGGGGCAGTCTAGAAGGCAGACCTGGGATGTAGAAGCATCCTATCCAGGAAAACTGCCCTTCTGCTCTCATTGGTTGCAAGGATGGCAGCCACATCAGCTTTGGACCTCCTGCACAGCACGAGAGGATGTGCTGGCTCTGGTCCCTGACCCTTCCTTAAACAGCTAGCGTGGAGTTCCTCCAGGTTGGCTCAGAGGAGCCACTATAGACTCATGCCACCATCTTGAGTTCTAGAGATGAGCAGGTGATGTTCCCTTTCCCCTCCAACCCTTTTCCCGACAGTGAGTTTCTGCAGCTTTGCTCTGCTCCACTGCCCACCAGGGTGTGATCTTGGCCTCCACTGCCCACCAGGGTGTGATCTTGGTTTCCACCCCTCTATTGCAATGGATCAGGGAGAAAGCAGAGGACATGGAAACTGAATTCCCAAGGTAAAGGCTACTCAGAAGGCCAAGGATAATGTGCAAATTCTGGACAAGTCATTCTGGAGTGTGATGCCTCCGCAAGGAGAGAATGATCCGCAAAAGATGGAGCCTGGTGGCAGGGGTGCTGGAGAGATGGTTCAGTGGTTAAGAGCACTGGCTGCTCTTCCAAAGGACCTGTGTTCAATTCCCAGCACCCACATGGGAGCTTACAACTGTCTATAATTTCAGTTTTAGGGGATCCAGTGTCTTCTTCTGGCCTCCACGTACTTGCAGGCCAAACACCAATGCACATTAAAAAAAAAAAAAAAGGATAGAGCCCAGGAAAGGGGTAAGATGAGCCCAAATGTTACCCTAATGTCTGCTGAAATGATCCAGAAGAGAGGACCCCCTGAGTCCAAGGAAAGGCCTCAGAGTTCCTGCGGAATGAAGGGAACAGAAGGCAAAAATGGGTTGTATGGTTGTCCCAGAGGAGTCAGGGAAGGGACAGGGCGATAGGGAAGAGAGGAAACGCTGACTTGGGCAGAACCCAAACCCAGTGCACAGGGATAAACTGGAGTGCAAGGTACCTGCTCAGAAGCAGAAGTGCTTAGCCCAGGTTACCCCTAGGGCTACTGTTCTTAAAGGGCTGGGGAAAGAACAGCTCCCCATACTTTCTGAACCCCATCCCTAATAAAAAGAGAAAGAGCAGACAGACCACAGGACACAACTACTTTAATGTGCAATATCTGTCACCAGGGCAGACAAGGGACAAAAGGAGGGGCATAAAATGTGGCTTTGGCTGTAGAACAGGTAAAAGGAAGAAGTAGGGCCACATCACTGCCCCGGGGATCCATGAGTTGTAGTCTGATCTCTCCTACAGGGAAGCTGGGCTCAGCCTGTCAGGCAGAGCTGAGTCAGGCCCACCCTGGCCGCCTTAACAGTCAGGAGTGGGAGAAGGGCTGTGGAGAGCAGAACATTCACTTCAAAGGGCCTGGAACCTTTTGTTGAGGGTCCTCATGACAGCTGGAACAGAGAGGTACGAATGGGTACTCCAGACAAAGACACAAAGGACTCAACTACACCGATTGTCCCGCTTCCCCCTTCTATCCACAGGGATTCCCCAACTGGCAGTCTGCAAAAGTCCCTGGGACTGACTTGTCCACCGCTCTCTGAGCACCATGTGGAAATGCCCTTTGCAGGAGAACGGTGTGGGTGGGCACTCGGCAGAGCACGTGCGAGAGCAGTCTTATTTGACTGGTGTTACACCCCACCCCCAATACAGTAGTAGCAGCCGGCTAGCCTTTCCTGGGTATCTGTGCCGACGTACCTAGCTCCCTCTGCCCCTGCCCTCACCCATCCCTGCCCAGGGTCAGTCATACCGAGTTGTTTTCTCAGCCTGTATGCTTCTTTCTCTAGCAAAGGACACTAGCCCAGCAGACAGAGGAAAAAAAATTATCGTTCAATATCCTGGTCTCCTCTCCACTCCATTCCCAGTCCTCCCAGTCCTACACCCCACCCCATAGTACTAAACAAGACTGGTACTCAATACTGAGCAAAGAGGAGGTGCCCTCTCTCTGTGGAGTGTGGGACCATGCGAGAGGAACCAGGTTAACTTGGCTACCACCATCTAGCAGGGCTGTCATTTCTTGCAGATAAGAAAATTTTACCTGTTGACACCCCAGTGTCCCTGGTACTTGATTCTGCTTCTCCCCAACAGGGAGTGGGGAGACCACAGATGGTTCTTGGTCACCTGAAAGAGAACAGAGTACAGCATCCAGGCTTGGGGTCCAGGTGGGAAGGGCCTGGTGAGGTCTTAAATGAGGCAACATCGCCCTCTGCTGGCAGCAACTTGTACCTCCTGGTTTCTCAGCTTCTGGGCCTGTCTTCCCTGCTTCACAGAGACAAACCCCTAGGACTTTAGCCCTGGGCCGGTTCTAGTCAGGCCATAGCCACAACCAGGACCTGGGAAGAGGCCAGCAAATAGGGCTCACCAGAAAAAACTCTGGAATGCTGAGCCAGCTTCTAGAGTTGGAGTTGTCCTACCCTTTAAAGCCACGTACACCACAATCCCACTCATCTGACAACATGGCCCGCCCACAACCAGTCTTGTGGGCTGTCTGCCTAGATAGGGAAGCCCAGAAAGAAGACTGCAATCCCTCAGTGATAGAGACTAAAGTGTCCCTCCTCTGTTCCACTGCTCTCAAAGCCCAAAGACTCACCAGTAGGCGCAGGTGTTCTGGCGCTGGTGCCTCTCCGCTTCGGGGCTATGAGCTGGGAATTTGCTGAAACTTGGGGTGCTCGGAGTTTGGTGTCTCCACTGCTCATTTCTCCACGATGCATGCACGTGAAAGGTCGCACTGCCCTGCGTGTTGGAAGCTGACACAAAAACTTCTCAGTGAGTACATGCCATGGAGGGGCTGAGGGGCAAGTGGGGAAACAAAATGGAGGCTTGTGAGGCTCATCCCATCCGCACCTTCTCTTCCTCCTCAGCCTCAGGGCAAGAGGCAGGAAAGGAGCCCCCAGGCACTGAAAAGGCTCAGATCCTGGCCTGGCTTCCTTGGGGAAGAGCCAGGAGGGAGGATCAGGAGGCCCTTGGGTCTGACTACAGCCAAGCTGTGCAGCCCACACTGGAAGGGCTCTCTGGATCCAAATCACCCAGACTGTAGCCAGGCCTGCTTCCCACCCCGCCTGGCCAGAGAGAGGAGATGCACAGGGAGGGAACAGTCGCCAACACCTAACTGAGGCTCCCTCATATCCACCCTTCCTTATGACCAGGACCCCACACCGGACATCCTAATCAGGGCGAGTGTCCACTGACCACCCCCAGACCAAGGCAGGGGCAGAGGGAGCAGAGCAATGGTCTGTGCTGGGGAGGGAAAGGGAGGGCTGAGAGGGGACAGAGGGTGCTCTACTCACTCGGGCACGGGGATTTTCCTTGATCTTGCAGGACTCTGGTGTTGGAGTCATCGCTGCTAAATTCTTCACGGTATCTTTACACACAAGGCCTCTTTCTGCCCTGGCTGCTGGCAGGGCCTCCCTTGTATTCTTTGTTGTTGCTTTCTTTCTGGATGGCCCGTGTGTAGGCTCACTGGCTTCTAGAGGTGTTGTGCAGTGCTTTTTAGAACTCTCAAGTGTGGAGACGCAGGTTATCGGAGGGAAGGTGGCTGTTTCCCCAGGAGCTGCCTTTGGTCTCTGTCCACACTGTGGGACAGATCTCCGCCCGGTGAATCTTGGGGCATCCTGTAGGGCTTTCTTCTCCTGCACTGACTTTTTCTTAGAACTGGCCTTCACTAGCCCACCCGCAGCAGCTCCTGGGAAACGGGGCCTGCTTGGTTCCTTGCCTCTGGACGCAGCTGCTTTTCTGTTAGAACAAGAGGCTCCCAGCTTTCCCATGCCCAATGCATGGCTCCTGGGAGCACCCACCTGCAGAGAGCCAGTCATATGATGAAAATTGCCCCTGGGTTGAACATCCTCTATTTTGACTTTCTCTCCCGGATCCATAGCATTACTGGATATGATCTGCCCTCCGTTCTTGAAGCAAATGCTCACCTTCATCACTTGCACCTCATTCTCTTCATCCGAGGTTGAGTCAGGGTCGGGAGATGGCTCTGGGATGTCCTCAGGGACTGGTTTCTTACTCTTGATGATTTTCTTCTTCTTTTTTGTCCTGCGTGCCCTGCCTCCTTTGGCCCCCCCGTGGTGGACAGGGGCCCCAGAGGCCCGCTTCATGTCTACCAATCTCTTGCCCAGCCTGCCTTTCCCGCTGCGGTCTGCCTCTGCACCTGCCCAAGGGGTAGACTGTTGGGCGGTACAGCTTTTTGAGGAGTGGCTTCTAACACTTTGGCGTATCTGGTCGGTTGGCTGCTGCACCATTTCCTCAACCCCGTCGTCGTCGTCGTCGTCGTCGTCGTTGTCGTCGTAGTCGTCGTCGTGGTCGTCGACAAGAGGCAAGCAAGCCATCAAGTCTTCTTTGTCGCTGTCTGAGGAGACAGACTGCTCGCTGTGATCCTGCACCGGTAGCTTGGACCCTGACTCAAGGTCTGAGTTGCCCTCAGTCTCGACGTCATCCTCACTTACGCTACTCTGTGAAGATCCTACATCATGGCTTAGGTCGAGATCCTGCAGTGAGCATGGGCCCTCCAGGCAGACTTCAGTGGCCTCCCCATCCTCGGAGTCCACGCCTACTTCTTCAACGGCCGTCTGTTCGTTGGAGCTCATGATTCTAGTGTTAAGTCTACGTGGCCTGGCTTGTGAGGACAAGGGTATCCCTAGTCTTGACAAGACCGGCTAGGCCCTCGGAGACACCGTCACCATAGACACACTAGCGCTAAACACAAACAAGGGTACCCTTCTACTGACGTCATGCCTTCATTCTGGCCTTCTCATTGGCCTACCCTCCACCAACCAGATCAACCCTTGTTAGACCATGGTTGAGGCCCTAGCCAATAAGAATGAGGATGCTTGGTTGTTTGGAATTCTAAGCCTAGCTGGCCCAAGTCTATGGATGGGGTATGGGAATGGGAGGGGGTTAGAGTATAGGAGGTGTGGGGGCATAGGGTGGGTGGGAGGTGTGTGTGTACAGGTGGTGGAGTCTTGAGTGTGTGGTGCAGTCAGCCTTGTCTCTCTTTTTCTCACCTCCTCTGGCCAGACACGTATCATGGAAGGAGACCTGCACCCTCTGAGGCTCTTTCCTCCTGTAAAGTGGAGAAAGTAGCCACACATGGGCCAGAGGCTTGTGAGGATCCAGTGTCGGGATGGCTGTGAAGCACTCAACATAGAAAAGATCGGGAAGCCCCTATTCCACAGCCAGGCCAACTGTTCAACAGGACAGTCGGCAAGGAAGCCCATAGCAGCTATCAGTGCTCCACAAAAGGGTCAGCTAGATAGAAGATGGTCTTCGAGTCACAACCTGTGGCGACAGCAACTATGGTTACAAGCGGCCATGAACCCATGACTCTGTGTTGGCAGGCTGCAATTTTCCCACTTCTTCCAAACCCCATCCGGTTCTCAGACCCCATCCCATCCCATCCTCATCCCGAGGTGAAGCAAAGAGGAGGACTCTCCTAGGGTGAGGACAAAGGCGTTCTGTGTCACTGATCCTGGCTGATTCTGAAGCTGCAGACCGAAATTAATGCTCACATAGCAGGTTTGCAAACACGACAATACCTTTAACCCTACCAAGGGTGAGTGGGATTCAGACTGGTCTTCCCTATCCTGAGGTGGAGGGTGCAGCTCGTAGAGGACACCCCCTTGAATAGGTAACTTGGTAGAACAGAAATCACTATGTGCCTGGAAATTTTCTAAGCACTCAAATAAATCCTTCCATCCCTTTTGAGATATCTCCTAAGTTTGCCCTTCTAGAGGGAAGAACCCACTACCGTGAGGGCAAGAACACATTCACGAGGATGTCGATGAGGGAAATCCTTTGGGGAACTCTCTGAATTTCCACGGGTAAGGGAGTGCATGAATGCGGACTTGGCCCATGCACCCAGTAGATGCAATGCAGGCAGCCCACAGCTCAAGGCCGTGTCCAGCATGTTTCATAAGGCAAGCATGACTGCAGAGCACTAGGTTCTAGAAGAGTTCATGGATTTAGATGCATATTTGTGAATTAAAAATCCAAACCAGGTAGCTGAGTGGTGGCAGCAGACGCCTTTAATCCCAGCACTCAGGAGTCAGAGGCAAGTGTATTTCTGTGAGTTTGAGGCCAGCCTGGTCTACAAGAACTAGTTTTAGGACAGGCACCAAAGCTACACAGAGAAACCCTGTCTCGAAAAACCAGACAAACAAAAAATCGAAAGCAGGCATAAGTGTTATTTGAGAGGACATATAAGCATGTAGAAGGGTGTACTTTAAAGGTCCAGAATGGAAACCCAAGAAGGCCTTGCAGGGGCGATGAGGCACCAATGTTGTCATAATTTCCCAAGAATGTCTGTACCCAGTTTTCTCCAGCTGAAATTTGAGGAGTTCCTTCCTTGGTTTCTAGAATGTTCTAGAGTGCTAGCATTTCCTTTGCATTCCATGAAATTATTCCAGTTTTCAAAGTGCTCCCACGGGGAATAGAGCCAAGTTCCTGCAATTCTCTCTAATCTTAAGCATTTGTCAATCTACCAATCCATAGAACTTGCTTCATGAGCATTTTGTTAAAAGCATTCTTTGCTCGTTCTACACTGTTGGCTTATGACAATTGACTTTATGGGAAACAGACTTCTAACTCTTGTCTGAGCATAGCTTACCTCACACGCCTGTGTCTGTGTAAGGCACCTCCAGCTGTCTTGTGTGGAAGAACTGCAGACTTCAACACTTGGGGCCATGTTTAAGGGGAAATCACCAGGAAAGCTCCACATTTTTGACCCCAATTGAGAACATACTTGGCCTTTGAGTGACCTTAATTTTTAATCCCATTTGCACATGCTCACTAACAGCCCTAAAAGTGCACCTGTATTGACACTGGAATTGAAACAAAGTGTAGTGAATCGTTGAATTAGCAACCATAGAATTAGTGTATTATCATACTGATTTAATCTCAGTCTGTATGCCATTCCATGCCTTTGGTTTGTTTTTAAATATTTATATTTTATTTTGTGTGTATGTATGAGTGCCTGCCTGTATGCTGTACACAATGTGTGTCTGGTACCTAAGAAGGCCAGAAGAGGGTGATAGATCTCCTGGAACTGGATCAGGAGATGCTTGACGTGGGTGCTGGTAAGAAAGAAAGAAAAGCAAGAAAGAAATTTGCATCCTCTGGAAGAGCAGCAAGTGCTCTTTGCTGCTGAGCCATCTCTCCAGCCTCCCTACTCTCATTTAAAAAAAAATGGGCTCTGTGCTACTGAGTAGCCTGGCGAAGTATCGAGTTCACGATCCTCCTGCTTCTGCCTCCCATGTGTTGGGATTGCAGGTGAGTGCCACCATACCAGCCTCCACTCTGCTGATGAAGAGGGCATTTTGGTTGTTTCCAGTCAGGAGTTAGTACACCTAGGAGGTGCTACCTGTTTTCTGGGGCATGGTTCATGGTATCCTTGGCAGAGCTTTCCATCCCTGAGACCTTTATCCCTGAGGGTAAACTCCTGAATGTGTTGGACCTGACCCTGAACAGCCTTACCATCCTGCTCCTGAGAGTCACACAAGCATTGTTTCTCGTGGGGTAAAATGGCTGGGAAGCTATGTTTATATCTAGGAGTGCGACTGTTGACTTTAAGACAGGCCTGTATCTAAAGTTCTCAGATTTTCTCCAAGTGACTGTTATCCATCCTCCTTCAAGGGTGCACCACTATCTCCGCTCTTCTGCAACCTGAGCAACATATATTGCTATGCCATCGCAGCAGTTTTGCCTTCGGTGAATTATGCTATCGCATTTTGCTGTTTTGTTTTTATATTGAGTCACTAAGAAACTCAGTCTATCCTCAAACTCTTGATCATTCTGTCTTTGCCTCCTGAGTGCTGGGATGGGGTTGGGATGCAGGCATAAGTCATAGCTCCCAGTACTATCTTGGTTTTATTTTTAGCTTTGTTTTTTTTTCCTGTCTTACTGTGTAGACTAGGCTGGCCTCAAACTCTCAGTGATCCACCTTATGATGCCCTCCAAGTGCTGGAATAAAAGGCGTGCACCACCATGTTTGGGTTTTATGAGAATTTTATACTTCAGAACTGAATTCATGTCATACCACCACCCTTCCCTCTCTTCTTCTAGTTCCTTCTGTGTTCCTTCACTCCCTCTGAAACTCATGACTTCTTTTTGAATTGTTATTGTTACATAATAATGGATTCATTGCTTTTATGCATGTGTTTGGGGCTGACGATTTAGAGTTGGAGTCTTTTTCAGACTCTCTTTTTTAAAAAAAAAATTATTTTATTTATTATATAGTGTTCTGTCTACATGTTTGCCTGAACGCCAGAAGAGGGCACCAGATCTCATTATAGATGGTTGTGAACCACCATGTGTTTGCTGGGAGTTGAACTCATGACCTCTGGAAGAGCAGTCAATGCTTTTAACCTCTGAGCCATCTCTCCAGCCCCCAGACACTCTCTTTTTAATTGCTCCTTCATATCCCATATTGTTTGCCTTAATTCATTCAGCTACTTATTCGTATCCTTTTGAATTCACTGAGGATTTTAGGTCAATCTTTGAATCCTTTGTCCACCATTTCATCCACTTGGGTATCTTTGGATTCTGTTACTGGAGTCATAAACCTCTGAAGGAGTCATATTGGCTGTGTTTCTGCACTGGGATCTGTGTGTGTGATGGAGTGAAGATTTCCTCCATGTTCATCTTCCTAATGATCAGCTTTCTCTTAGAGGCTTGATCTTGAAGACTGCCCAGAAAGGAGAAACAATAACAACAACAAGGACCGCACAGAAACCAGAAATCCAACCATGATGGTGTATGTCTGTACTCCTACCATTGGGGAGACTGAGGCAGGAGACAACACGTTTTGGGAGAGTGTGGGCTACTCAGCAAGACCATATATATATATATGGACCAAGGATGTAGTTCAGTGGAGAAACAATTTGTTTTGTAGTCACAAGCCTCGGGTTTGGTCTTCAGTATTACAAAACAAAAATAATAAAATAAAATTCCCCCTAAAACTCAGTTAAAAAGAAGTGCATCACCAATAACAATAGAAAAGAAAGGGGAAAATAATACAGGGCAAACTTAAAGGCTAAAAACTAATGAGGGTAAATGAATAATAAAAACTAGAAAAGGGAGCAGAGAAACGGAAAAAGAAAGCCAGGCTTAAAAAAAAAAATAAAAAAAATGTGGAAGCGAGAAGTGAAAAAATACAATTAAAGAATAAAATAAGTAAACGAAATTAGATAGAGAAAACAGGGAGAAAGAAAAAAAATAAAGAAAGAATACTAAGTCTAAAGTTTGCTCTTGCTGAGGCACTCAGATTAGAAAAATCTCTCTCTAGGGCTTCTGGTGGAAATCCCCAGAAGGGTGCCCCAGAGTTGGGGAGGGCAGTGGATCACAGCTGAGGCCTGTTGTAATCAGTCTCTGCGCCTGTTAAATAGGCTGGTGTTGCACTAGTCTGAGCCCTGCTTCACTTTTCCCACTAGTGAAGTGTGACTTGTCTGTGGCAGCAGTAGATTCGGACTAGAAGCTATGCACGCATGCTCAAATCTAGAGGCCACTGGATAGTCTTAAATTTCATCCCCCGGATGCTATATAAATTTTTTGAGATAAGGCTTGTCATTGGTCTACCACTTGTCAGCTAAGCTAGACTAGCTGAGCAGTGAGGCCCAGGGATCCTTCTGTTTCTACCTCCTCGGTACTGGAATTACATGCATGTAATATGCAATGTAACATGTAATTCCATATAGGACACCATACTTAGCCTATTTTTAAAGACAGGGTCTCAATGTGTAACCCTGGCTGTCCTGGAACTCACTCTGTAGACCAGGACAGTCTTGGACTCAAAGAGATCCACCTCTGCCTTACAAGGGCTAGGATTATATAGGCATGAACCATGCCTGGCTTTGTTTGATTGTTTTTTGCCATGGACTCTGGGGATCAAACTCAGCTCATCATGCCTGGAAGGGAAGCACTTTACCAATTGGACCATCTCTGCAGAAATATTTATATGTGTATCTAGAGCCACAAATAGCCCCGACAAATTCATAGGTGGGATGGACACTCCAAAGTTCCAAAAAGCTCTGTTTGCACAAGGCCAACAATGTTTGGATCCTCAATACAGCCCCATTCTGTGGACCCAAAACAAATGTCTAAGCTGTGATGTTGTGGTTTAAATGTGAAATGTCCCCCGTAGGATCATGTGTTTGAACACTTGATCCCTGGGTGGTAGCTCTGCTTGGGAAGATTGTAGCACCTTCAGGAGGTAGAGCCTTGCTGGAGGAAGTGTGTCAAGAGGGGTAGGGCCGTGAGGTTTCATGGCCCAGCCCCACTTCCTGCTCACTCTCTACTTCCTGACTGCGGATGCGATGTGATCAGCTGGCTTCCTGCTTTTGTCACCATGCCTTCCCTGCCAAGATTGAATGTATCCCTTGAACCTTGAGCCACAATAAATCCTTTCCTTAAGCTGCTTCTTGTCAGATGTGGTGTGGGATGTCCTTCTGTATATGTGTTGTTTTTATTGGTTAATGAATAAAGCTGCTTTGGCCTATGGCAGGGCAGAATATAGCCAGGTTGGAAGAGATATATATATAGAGAGAGTAGGCAGAGTCAGAGAGATGCCATGTAGCTGCTGAAGGAGAAGGACCCAGACCTTACTGGTAAGCCACAGTTTCATGGTGATACACAGATTAATAGAAATGGGTTAATTTAAGATGTCAGAGTTAGTTAATAAAAAGCTGAGCTAATTGGCCAAATAATGTAATTAATATCATTTCTGTCTGATTATTCAGGTCTGGGCAGCCAAGAAACAAACAAGCAGTCTCTGCTTACAAGATGTTTTGTCATAGTTATGAGAAAAGGAAGTAATACACAATATATATCCTCAAATGCCACAAGAAATAGGAGATGCAAATGAACAACTCGTTTCTGTAGTGGAATAGGGATGCTGCAGGGATTGAGAAGTCCAAAGGTCTGTCTCTGTGTCATTCAATGTCTCCAATACCACCTGAAACTAGTGCTGTACCTCTTCACAGAAGCTGGCAACACCAACTACCATGTACTCAGCCTGTCACCTCCACTGCTCAATGTTCTCAGTCTATGGCAGCCTCTCCCTTTCCCTTGACTGCTTCTCCTCACCCCATTCTCTGCTCCCCCTCCACTCACAGTAGGGTTTCCCTTGAATTGTGGCTGAACTGTTGTCTGATCCCTAAAGTAGTTTAGCTCCTAACAAGAGAACTCTTGGTTATAGCACTCAGAGATGGTGGGCAATGCAATGCTTGTCTGCTCTAAAGCTGGCTTGTTATGCAGGAGGATAGATTTAATACAGAAGTAAAGAAAAAGATTTTTAATAGCACTAACTCAAAGCAGCTCTAACCAAAGCAGCTATAGCAATATTTGAAAAGCTAGATGTGGAGGTTTGAAGGAAAATGTCCCTGAAAGGAAGTAGCACTATTAGGAGATGTGGCCTTGTTGGAGTAGGTATGGCCTTGTTGGAGGAAGTATGTCACTATGGAGGCGGGCTTTGAGGTCTCATATATGCTTAAGCTACACTTAGTGAGTCACAGCACTTTCTGTTTCCTTCGCAAGATGTAGGACTCTTGGCTCCAGCACCATGTCTGCCTGCATGCCACCATGTCCCATCATGATGATAACGGACTGAACTTCTGAACTGTAAGTGAGCCACCACAATTAAATATTTTCCTTTATAACAGTTTCCATGGTCATGGTGTCTCTTCACAGCAGTAGAAACCCCAACTAAGACAATAGGCTTCAGAAATATTGTGTGGGATTAAAAAAGAATATTACAAAGACTTAAAGACATTTCACCAAGAAAACATTAAAATTAAAAATGAATGTGAACTTTGCAATAGAGCTTTAAAGTGCTTAGAGTCATGCTTCTGATAAAATTTCCATACAAGATTTAGCACTTATAAAAACCATGGGTTTCTCCTGTGGCTGAGACTGTAAGTCTATTATTATTGGGACTGCCTGCACTTTCTGGTCTGGTCTTGTTTGTATGGGGTTGAGTTTTGCTTGTCAGATCCCTGAGTCTGAGTTGTGGATGCTTTGTATTGCTTCTGAGTGGCCCCTTTGCTCTTTGGTTCTGTTTAGTTTTCCAGTCACCTTGCTCTTGATTCCTAGAGCTTGTCTCCTCTGCTTTCCTTATTGTCTCCCTGATTCTTCTCACTTCTATAGTTAGAGAAGGATGATTCTATTCCACCCTGGAAGTCTTCTTTTAAAATATAAGCATTTCTGGGCTGAAGAGATGGCTAAGTGGTCAAGAGCACTAGCTGCCTTCTGGAGGACGTGGGTCTGGTTCTCAGCACCCACTGGAATGGCAGCTCACAACTGTCTGGAACTCCAGTCTCAAGGGATCTGACCCTCTCTTCTGGACTCAGTGAGCACCAGGCACTCGTATGGTACACAGACATACATGCAAGTAAAGCACCCATACAAATTAAAAATATGTAAGCAATATAAGTATTAATACCATAAATTCTTAAGTATGCAATATAACATTTAATACCATAAATTCCTAAGTATGCAGTATAAGCATTTAATACCATAAGTTCCTAAGTATTCTTCTAACCACCATCTAACAAATGTTTTTGCTTTCATTCATGAAAAACAATTTCTCTTTTTCTCATCATGTCTGCTTTTACTTATTGTTTGTTAAGGAGTGTATTGTATAATTTATAACTATTTGAGGATTATACCAGATGTTATTCTGTTATTGATTTATACTTTAATTCTATTGTGGTCCAAAAACATACTTTGTATGACTTAAATTATTTTTAAAATTTGAGGTTAGTTTTGTGGTTCAGACATAGTCTGTTCTACTAAATGACTTATCTTTCCAAAGAACTCTTATCCTGCTATTGACTGTCAGGGAGTTCTATCAATGTCAAAAGATGTAAATTTGGTTGGCAGTGCTGCTCTGATCCCCTATCCATTCTGATTTTTCTGTCTACTTATTTTATTGGTCACTGAGAGAAAAATGCCGACGTTTCCAAGTATTATTGCAGAATTGACAGTCAACCCCTTTCAAGTATATTAGCTTGACTTGTTCAACCATTTTGAAGCTCTGTTACTTAGGGTCACATTTTAAATTTGCATGTTATGTTGGTGATCCAACTCCTTGAATATATTGTAACAACCCAGGGAATACTCCTGGAATCTCCTTTTTCAAGGAGCTTTATTGGTTTTCTTTGGCCTAATGCTGTCATGGTAAAGCTTTTCTTCACTTTTAGATTTAATCCATCATAATACATTTAATGTATGTTTCCTATAGACAGGTTAGAGTTTGGCTCAATTTTTATCAGTTGAAAAATTCTATCTTTTAATTGATATATTTTTTGCAAAGGAACCATTAAGATTGAGTGGTGTTCTTGCAGAGGACAGTTTAGTTCCCAGAACCCATACCAGGCAGCCCATACACCTGGAACTCCAGCTCCAGGGCGTCTGACACCCTCTTCTGACCTTTGTGGGCACCTGTGAAGCGTTTATCTAATTATTGTTTATCAATAAACACTTGGGAATCATATATCCAGGTAAGAACCTGAATGATCAGAGAAGTGGAAGAGAAGCGACCAGTGACTAACTCTCTCTCTCTCCCCTTGATCCAAAAGGCCAAGACCCCCACTAAGCTGTGCTCTACTACTTCCTATTTCCTGTTTCTCTCTGTCTGTCCTCAGTCCTCCAAAACCTCTATGGTTAATTTTGGTCAGCTAGTGGCTAGGTTGGCCCTCTGACTCAAAGCAAATGTTTTGCCAGTCTTAGGAATGTCAGAATGTGATCAAAACACCACACACACATGCCCTTGCCTTTGTGAGCAACTGCACTTGCATGCACGTCCTAACCCCATATACATGTAACTAAAAATAAAAATACATCTTTAAAATATAATTATTGACATAGCTCTTGTTTCTTACCAACTCTGTCTCAGTGAATTTTGTCTCACTGTATTAATATTCTGAAGAAAACTAGATGACAACCTTAATAAATGTATCAAAAGTTCTAGAAAAATTTATTATTCACTTATAATAGAAATCTAGGAATTCTAGAGACCTTTTCCAAGGTAGGACAGCTATGAAAAACACAAGCCAAGCATGATAGCACATACCTGTAATCTCATCATCACTTGGGAGGCAGAGACAGAAGGAATGCCAGTAGTTCAAAGCCAGTCAGAGCTACTTACACAGCAAAGATCTCAAAACCAAATCAATCAAAGAACACCCCCCCCCAAAAAAAATCTATAGATGATGAGCTGCTGGGGAGACTACATATTTTTCTTCTGTAATAGGGGACGAGGGGATGTATCTATTATGCTTAATCCTATTCAGTACAGTATCAGAAGGCTTAGCTGTTCCATAATGCATGAAAAAATAGAAAATTCACCCAGATAAGAAGTAAAACTTGCTAGGTGGTAGTGTTTATGTAGGCCTTTAATCCCAGCAATCAGAAGGCAGAGGCAGGCGGATCTCTGTGAGTTTGAGGCCAGCCTGGTCTAAAAGAGCTAGTTCCAGGACAGCCACCATTACACAGGGAAACCCTGTCTCAATAAAACAAACAATAACAAAAGAACTAACACTGTCTCTCCTTGTGGATTATATAATAGAAAATCTCAGCTGTGTGTGGTGGCTCATGACGGTAATCCCAGTACTTGAGAGGCTGAGGCAGGAGGATTATTGAAAGTTTGAAGTCATCCTGGCCTATATAGTTACAGGCCAGCTTGTCAAAAGAAAGAGCAGAAAATTTCAAAGATTCTACCAAACAAACTGGGCCCAGAGACTCAGTTCATTCAGTTCTCAAGATACAAAAGATGGCCATAGTCTAGCAGCGAACAACTGGATACTGAAATTAAAGTTAACAGTACTGTTCAATAACAAAAATAACCTAAAATACTTTTGTTAATAAGATATGCGCAAGATCTGTATGGTCAAAATTGCAAAGCGCTAGTAAGAAAAGTCCATGTACTCCAAAATGAATGGAGAGACACACAGCGTTATCACGGAAGCCTCAATATTGTTATTAAGTTGCTTTTCCCCAAATTGGTTTACAAAGTAATGTATGTTACTGAATTGTATACTTGAAATGGTTACAGTGCAATCTATATGCTGTAAAATGTTGTCATATTCAAAAGGTGGAAAAAATTCCAATGAAATGGGACTGGAGAGATGACCCAGAGGTTAGAGCAAGTGCTGCCCTGTCAGTGGTCCTGAGCTCAGTTCCTCATACCCACAACCAGCCATCTGCCTGGACTCTAGCTCCAGGGGATCTGACACCTTCTTTTGGCCTTTGCAGGCACCCACACACATACCATACATACATAAAGACACCCTCATGAATAAAAATAAGCATATATATTTAAAAATCCCAATATAACTTCAGCAATAATTGATGATCTGATTTCAAATTTCCATGGAAAAACAATGAAAGTTGAAGAGTCAGAATACTTTGAAAAAAAGAACTGGAGGAATCGTGTTACCTGATTTTCAGACTTATAATACAACTGTAACAAAGGCAGTTTGGATTTGACCAAAAGATAGACACACAATTTACTGGAGCAGAATTGAAAATTGAGAACTCAATTCTCACTTATCACTGAATTTTCACAGAGGCCAAAAAATACCCCGCAACTCAGTGGAGAAACATCATCCTTTCACTAAGTGGTGTTGGTATAATTAGAAATTCGGATAGAACAAAATGATGATTTATGCCTACATTAGTCAGCCTCCTTTTACATAACCAATACCTGTGACAGCCAACTTAGAAATGAAAAAGGATTATTTTGGTTTACAGGTTTTTTTAAATTGATTTTATTGAGCTATACATTTTTCTCTGCTACCCTCCCTGTCTCCCCTGTTTCCTTCTGCCCTCCCCCATGCTCCCCATGCTCCCAATTTACTCAGGAGATCTTGTCTTTTTCTCCTTTGGTTTATAGATTTTGATGTTTCATCCATGCCTGTTGTCCTTGTTGCTTTGTACCTGTACAGGATGGTAGGAGCACGTGACTGAGCAAAACCTCTCAATTCTTGGTTGAGATGTAAAAGAGAAAGGAAGGGGTTGGGGGACTGTCCCATAATCCCATCCGACAGTATGGCTGCACGAAGCCCTACTTTTGAGAATTTCGGTTACATCTTAGGTTAGTCACTTTTCCCACTCCTGTGACCAAATACCTGACAAGAAGAAACCCACAGGAGAGACTGGTTTTGGCTCTTGGCTTGAGAGGATACAGTCCATCATGGTGGAGAAAGTACGGCTACAAGAGTGACTCACAGCTGCGACAGAAGTTGTTTGATGTGAAAGCAGAGAGTTTGGCTAGTAAGTTGGGACCCACTTTCTATACCTAGGCTTAACCTCCAAGAAGACCCAAGGCCCCCCAAAACATTGCCACCACCTGGAGACCAAGCATTTGAACACGGCAGCCTATGGAGGACTTTTCACATTCGAACTGTGACATTTCCAAATAGCACCGGGCTGGGACCAAGCCTTGAGTATATAGACCTCTTAGCGAGTTTGTTAGGTAACTCTTTCCAAGTAGACTACCAAAACCCAATTCCAAGAGGGAAAAGAAACGCATTCCAACACAAGGGGAATTGTCTGGCTTTGAGAACAGATGCCCCTAAGACTATGAAGTAGAGACAATGCTTTCAGTCTGGAAAATGATGTTGCAAAGCTTCCCCCTTTAGAAAGCAGCGGTGGAGGTGGAAGTCAGTGGTAAAGCATGCTTTCAGTGGCTGTGAGGGCAGTGGCTCATACATGGCTCAAAGAAAATTAAATAAAAAGAAAAGCTCGAATAAAACTGGGAAATTACCAAAGAGTAACTAATTTTAAAACTGTGAATTAGCAAAAAAAATGTACAGCAAATTGAAAATAGTTTTCAGGCCAATACTGTTAGTCAGAATAGTGGGGCCCATAACCTATTACGTCAGGGATGATCTGATCCGAGCTTCTAGCTCTGTGCTGCAGTAGCCAAATAGACAGTGCTGTAACGATAAGCTGGTCCAGCCTGGAGGATTGCAGGAGTGTCCTATCCCTAGGCTGCTGAAGAAAACAATGATGTGATATTTTGACAAAACAAACAAAACCTCGAGAATATCATCATTGCCCTTTGTGGGGCTGAAACACTAGCTGGAACATTCAAAACCAGTCAAAGATTGAAAGGAAAACCTGTGGGCTGAACACACAGGACAGTCTGCATGCTCCAGGATCAGCAAAGCTGCACCGGTACACAGGGTTTCGTGCATGCTCAGAAGGAAGGAGAGTCCCAGGTACCTACTACTTTATCTCAAGGGTAAGCGCCCAGAGCAGTGTACAACATATTGTGTAAAACACCCAGCTCTCAACATCCAGTTCTCAACTACAATCACAAGACAAGCAAAGAACCAGGAAAGTATAAAATGGAAAAGATTATTTTTTTTTAAAGCAGTCAGGAGGAGGGCTGGAGAGATGGCTCAGTGGTTAAGAGCACTGACTACTCTTCCGGAGGACCTAGGTTCAATTCCCAGCACCCACATGGCAGCTCACAACTGTCTGTCACTCCAGTTCCAGGGGATCTGACACCTTCACACCGATGCACATAAAACGAATCTAAATAAATTGTTTTTTAAAAAGCAGTCAGGAACAACTAGTATCCACTAAGGCAGTAAATGGTGGGTATACTAGAGGCTTTAAATGAGACATGGTATGTATTTTCAAGGAAACATATTCAAATAATTGAAAAGAAGAATCGATAAAAGATGAGAATCAAAAAAGAAAAATAATAAAAACATAAAAATTGCTTTACAAAATTTTAAAGTTCTGGAGGTCAAAAGTGCAAAAAATTTGGCGTGGCTTTAATCCCAGCAGAGGCAGACAGATTTCTGTGAGTTCCAGACCGGTTAAGTGCTGGCTTTTGACACATCCCATCCAACGAGGCCACAACTCCTAATCTTTCCCAAGTTGTTCTACCGACTGGGTACCAAGCATTTAAACACATGAGCCTATAAGGGCTATTCTCATTCAAGCTATCACATGTGTATTGTTAATGATTTCAAATTTGGATTCTCTCTCTTCCCTCCCTTGCTTTGCCCTCCCTGAGTTTTTAAACTGTCAGGTTTGAAAAGTATTGTAGATACAGATGAACACCCCATATAAACTGAACACAGTGGCTCTCAGGTGCCTCTCAAATTGTTCATTTTCGCCTCTAATGCAAAGCACTTTTATGACAATCACTTCTTTGATTTTCATTAGAATCTTAACACGAATGAGGTGCTCTTTCAAACACTATAGTAGTTTTAAGCCTGGGATCTTACAGCGTGATGAGTAAAGCAACAAAATTACCATTGTGTGAACAATTAGTATGACAATAATAACAATAGAGTCCAAATGTTCCAGAAAACCAAAGTAAATTTTCCCTCATTAAAAAGTATCTAATCTGAGAAAATCCTTCAAATAAATGTCTGCTGAAGCTAAAAAAAAAAGAAAAAAGATTGTGGGGTTGGTTGTGTAATAGGCAGAATGATGGCTCCTTTAATGTGTTCATATTTCCCCCTTTCAATTACTGTATTTGCATAATTAATTCAATTTCTTTTAAAGTATGACAAAATAAAATATGATAGGGTAAAATAAAAACTATCACATCCAAGTTGGACAAGACAAACCAACAGAAGGAAAAGAGCCCAAAAGAAGGCACAAGAATCAGAGACCCACTCATTCCCACACTCAAGATTCCCATAAAACACTAAACTAGGAGCCATAATATATACACAGAGGACCTGGTGCAGACCCGTGCAGGCCCTGTGCGTGCAGCCTCAGTTTCTGAGCTCATATGTGCATTGATCTTGTTGATTTAGAAAGCCTCGTTTTCTTGCTGTCCTCCATCCCTCCTGGCTCTTACACTCTTTCCACCTCCTCTTCTGACGGATTCCCTGAACTCTTAGGGGAGGGATTTGATGGAGACCTCTCATTTAGAGCAGAGTGTTCCAAGGTTTCTCACCCTCTGCAGAATGTCTGGCTGAGGGTCTCTGTATTTGTTCCTGATGCTGCAGGAGGGACCTTCTCAGATGATAGCTGAATAAGGCACTGATCAGAGTTGTCTTCCTGGGTCTGAGTTAACTCACTCAGGGTGATTTTCCGTATATTTGCTTGCAAATTTCATGATGTCATTTTTTTTTTGTGGACACTGTGGTAGGGACTAGAGCTTACTCTTTTCTTCTTGGTTGCATTTTGCTTCCAGAGTTCTTACATGCAAAGTAGTCTGTCCTGGTATTGGTTTTTCTATGGCCTATGGGAAGAGAATGGCTTTGAATTATTAATCATTTGGAAAAAAAATCACAGTAAGAAAGGTACTTTGTGAAATATAGATTGTAGTGTACATAAATCCAAATTTATTGGAACAAAATTTACTCATTTCTTAATGCATTGTCATTGGAATCACTCATACTACAGTGACAGAGTTGAGTAGCCATAACAACCTGTCTGCCTTACAAAGTCTAAAGTATTTACTATCAGCTTTTTTATATGAGAAGACTACTGAGCTTGACCTGGTGGCAAACACCTGGGAGGTGGAGGCAGAAGGATCAGGAGTTAAGGACAGCCTCAACTTCAGGACGAGTTCGAGGCCAGCCTTGGCTACGTGCAACTATGTCTCAGAAAAATAACACTTAACACTGGGACTCTTCTTGGATATCCTGTTGTGACCCTGTGTTGGGGAGATTCTGTAGATTTGGGTCTGTGGGTCGGGCCCCTTTATGTACTCTAGCAGATCATAGATGGGGTGTATGTTGGGGTGGGTCAAGTCATAACCCTGGTTCTGGGCCTGGGCACCTGTAAGGTTTATCAGCTTGTCAGCTCTCCCCTGTCCTCACCACCAGGGTGAGCTCTCCAGCACTGCCCCAGCTAATGTACCCCTTGCAGCAATGAATGAGGGGCAGGGTCAATTCCCCTTCTTTCACACTTTTGCTAATGGGGTTACTTCTATTGTGCTGCCCAGGTGAGGTGCAGGGTCTACTCGCCCGAGTGCCTGCCCCTTGCCTGTCTACAAGACAGATGAGTAATGGGGACAGTTCTCCCTTGCTCACTAATTCGGGGTTGGCTCACCCACACATCCACCAACAGTGGTGGCTCTATTGTGCTGCCCTGGCGAGGAGGGCCCAACACCAATAGTGTAGTAGAAACCAGAGGCCTCAAACCAGACTAATGAGTCTTTGCAGTAAACACTTGCAAGGAAGATATATGGACAAAGGGGTTTATTGCGTGATGCACTGTGCCACTTGACAGCTTCCATAACGAGATTTTAAATTTTCCTTTTTATTTACTTAAATTTTGTTTTATTTGGGGGGGCTGCAGGGGCAGAGGGTGGGTGCGAAGGAATGGGGAAATGAATGGGATCAAGACGCACGATATAAAAGACACATAAACAAAAAGAAAGTAAAAAAAAAAACTAACAAAAGATTAGTATAAAGTCTTTGTGGAAAATACAACAGTTGTACCTTGATAAAACCAGGACTACCAGATGAGCACAACAGCCCCGTCTCTGGATATCTATTCAAATTGCTGTCTCAAAGAGACATCTGTTCTCTTATGTCCATTGCAGGCTTATTTATAATAGTCAAGCTATGGGACCAACCTACATGCCAAATGACAGATGAATGGATGAATGAAATGTGCTATGCACAGAAAAGGGCCGTGAAATATTTGTCCTTAAAGAGGAGAAGATCCTGTCATTTGCGACAACATGGTCAAACCTGAAGAAGAGTATAGAGAGTGAAATAAGCCAGAGATAGGAGGACAAATACTCCACGATCTTATTGCCATGTGGATCTAACAATGTCAAACTCAGCCAAGGGCTGGAGTTTGGAAAACATGAGGCAACTGTTCAAAATTGAACAGTTGAATAAAAAATGTCCCCAGGGGGTGTTTATCTTTGTTTTTGAACACTAGATTCCAAGCAGGTGGCTCTGTTTCGGGGCAGACATAAGGCAGGATTGCGGAGATAGGACTTGAGAGTTCTAGGCCAGCTCCATTTCCGGTCTGATCTGTCTGCTTCCAGGCCCGCTGACACCCATACTCCCACTGTCATGAGCTGTGCCATGGCCCCCACTCCCTACCCTGCCAGTAATGTTCTGTACCTTCTCAAACCATGAGCCAAAAGAAAGTTGTCTTCCTTTAGAATGTTTCTGTCTAGGATTTCATTACAACGATGAGAAAAGTAACTAGTTCAGATGTGTTCTGGGGATCCCATGCCTCTATAACATAATCAATACAATGTAATCAATAATGATGTGCCATGTACTTGAAATCTGCAAACAGATTACATTTTAGATGCTTTCAGCAATACACAATTGACAAATGTTCTAGCTAATAAATGTGAATGGCAATCATTCAGTGTCAATGTTCAGTATATCAAAATGTCATAATGCACATTTTTATCAATTTTTTATTTCTCCATCATACCTTAATAAACTGGAGGGTAAAGCTTTGTATTAGTGCTGACTATGACTGCTTTCTGTGATGGTAACAATGTACTATGGTTTAGATAGGGCTTAAGAATAGTTTCTAAGTGTTGGTCTACTAGAAGGTTTCTCCTCAATGTGGCAGAACATCTGAGAGGTGGGCCTAAGTTTTTTTCTTCTCTTAGGTGAGCTATATGCAGGCACATACCCATGAAGACATATGTGCCTGTTAAGAATAAGAGGACAATACCGATGGAGTTGTAACCATGGGCATTTAGACTTTGCCGTACAAAGCACCTGAACCATGATGCCATTGTATGTTTGATGTCATTAAGAGGACCATCAACAGATGCTAATGAATGTGTCCACCTGATAATGAACTTTCAGCCTTAAAAACTGAAATGAATAAACTTCTCCACCCCCCCCCAAGACAGGGTCTCACTATGAAACCCCTATTTACTCATTATATAGCTTTGGCTGGCCTCAAACTCATGGAAATCCTCCCACCTCAGCCTTCCAATTGCTAGGATAACAAATATGTACCACGATGCTGGGCTAGACCTCTTTCCTTTATGAAGGGCCCACCCTTGTGTTTTTTTCTTGTAGTAATGGAAAACTAAAATCGCCATCGGTTACCTGACTTCCACTAGATCCTAGTCTAACTTGGGGACTAATGATGAAATCTGAATCTTTCATAAGAGACAGGGAGCAAGGCTGCTCTTTATTCCAGAGGGAGAGGTTATTCTTTGCATAATGGAGTTTAAGCCCACTTGCTCTGGATGACAATACTTCCTATATCCCACAAGAGTTTTGATGTAAAGCTATTTTTTTTAAATTTATTTATTTATTAAAGATTTCTGCCTCCTTCCCACCACCGCCTCCCATTTCTCTCCCCCTCCCCCAATCAAGTCCCCCTCCCTCGTCAGCCCTAAGAGCAATCAGGGTTCCCTGCCCTGTGGAAAGTCCAAGAACCACCCACCTCCATCCAGGTCTAGTAAGGTGAGCATCCAAACAGGCTAGGGTCCCACAAAGCCAGTACGTGCAGTAGGATCAAAAACCCATTGCCATTGTTCTTGAGTTCTCAGTAGTCCTCATTGTCCACTATGTTCAGCGAGTCCGGCTTTTTCAGACCCAGTCCAGCTGGCCTTGGTGAGTTCCCGATAGAACATCCCCATTGTCTCATTGTGTGGGTGCACCCTCGCGGTCCTGAGTTCCTTGTTCGTGCTCTCTCTCCTTCTGCTCCTGATTTGGACCTTGAGATTTCAGTCCGGTGCTCCAGTGTGGGTCTCTGTCTCTGTCTCCTTTCACCACCTGATGAAGGTTAATATTCAGGAGGATGACTATATGTTTTTCTTTGGGTTCACCTTCTTATTTAGCTTCTCTAGGATCACGAATTATAGGCTCAATGTCCTTTATTTATGGCTAGAAACCAAATATGAGTGAGTACATCCCCTGTTCCTCTTTTTGGGTCTGGCTTACCTCACTCAGGATCGTGTTTTCTATTTCCATCCATTTGCCTGCAAAATTCAGGAAGTCATTGTTTTTTTACTGCTGAGTAGTACTCTAATATGTATATATTCCATACTTTCTTCATCCATTCTTCCATTGAAGGGCATCTAGGTTGTTTCCAGGTTCTGGCTATTACAAACAATGCTGCTATGAACATAGTTGAGCATATACTTTTGTTGTATGATAGGGCATCTCTTGGATATATTCTCAAGAGTGGTATTGCTGGGTCCAGGGGTAGGTTGATCCCGAATTTCCTGAGAAACAGCCACACTGTGTAAAGCTATTTTTTAAAGGATAATTTGGTGTGTGGCAGGGCCCCATTGCTGAAGACAGCTCCTACACAACTCATTGACCATGGAGATAGCAAGCTGGTGCCTGTAGGAAGCTAAGGCTTACCAGGCTGAGAGGAGTCAACTTAGGGTCTGCCTGGTGCTGTCAGAGGCCCTAATCTTGCCTCGCCAATGAGGGGTGACCACACAATGTCAAAAGATCGGAACACTTGGGTGCTGGGAGAGTATGTAAGTTTTTCCCCATTGTTAAATAAAGGAATTTGCTGTATGCCTTTTACATGACTCCTACTGTCCCTCAGAACTCCACCATGATCCAGCCTCCTAACTACCTCCATCCTGCAATGCCACAACCCTAAGAAGCCCTTGTTGGCAATGATCCTCTGGACACCCAGGGAGTTTTGGGGAGCATTATGGCATTTGGGCTCCCATTATGGACACATCAAGCACATTCTGATTGGTGCAAAGTCACCTCTAAGTTTGATCAATCCTCCCAGCTTGACCTTAAGGCACAAACGCTGGCACAGAAACATATGGACGAGAGTCAGATAAACTTGTCTTCCTCTTTTTTTTAAAGAATACCCAGTCCCTATGGACAGACTCTAGTTCATTTCAGGAAGTGGTTGTAGGATTCACAGGAACTATTGACAATCACTTGCCAATAAACAAGATCTTTACTAAGCTCCTTACACTTCTAATAAAGATACAGCTGCATGCTGTCCCCTACGCCACTCCCATCCCTCACGCCACCCTGGCCTTTTCAGAATCCAATAAAAACAGACATGGTGTTTTTATCCAGTGCCCTGAATCCAAAGATGTTACATAAGTTATCCCTAACCCTAGTTCTGTTCAATTGGGTGGGCTATTGGCCCTCCTCAAGGTTCTAGTGGAGCTCCAGATGGAGCCTCTTAATATTTTTTCTGACAGTTCATGTGCTGGCCTTTTCTCAACTCAAAGACTCACTGACCCCCATTACCAGCACTATGATGCTCATACACGATGTCTTAAATCAGAGGATTGAGCCCTGGTTGTAGTAATATTTCATTTGTATGTTCATAAATAAAGTTTGCCTGAAGTTCAGAGAGTAAAACAATGGCACTGATCAGCTTTACAGACTAGGCAGTGGTGACACACACCTTTAATCCCAGTAGCCAGGCTAGTTTGCCATTGAAACTGGGCAGTAGTGGTGCACACCTTTAATCCCAGCCCTAGAGAGGAATATAAAATGGGAAAAGACAGCTCTCAGACACAATCTCATTCTGAGATTCCTGGAGGCAGGATCGCCATTTCAGACTGAGGTAGAGGTAAGAACCGGTGGTTGGCTGTTTTGTTTTTCTGACCTTCAGGTTGACCCAATTTCTGTTTCTGGGTTTTTATCAATAATGTTGCACCTGGTACCAGAAACATATTAGATCTCACCCCAAATTACCTGGAATATTGCCTTGAGGAAATGAGGTCACAGATCATATTAACAGACAGTATGGATCTCCTAGAGCAAGCCAGGGCTCTTCACCAGCAGTTCCATCTGTCTCCACTGAATCTGCACAGACTTCTTCCAAAATTACCAGCTTCCCAGTGTAAATATTTGTCCTGGGCATGTGCCACTTGTACCTCCTTTATCCCCTTAGGATGACTTCAATGTGCAGGCTTTAATCCCTGGGGCTTGTTGCCTAACACCATCTGGCAGATGGATGTTACGCACTATGCCACCATTGGCAATCTTAAATGTTTTCATTTTCATGTGATAATAGATACTTGTTCCTCCTTGGTTTATGCCCTTGCCCTTCCTGGGGAGAAAGGCATCAATGCTATCAAGGCCCTTAAGTCGGTAGTTATGGGGTACCTTGGACACTTAAGACTGATAATGGCCTTGCCTATTCCTCTCAACAATTCAATGATTTTCTGGGGTCCTGAAGGATTTTCTACACTACTGTCATCCCCTACAACCCACAGGGACAAGCCATTGTGGAGAGAACCAACAGTCCTCTTAAGGAGCTGTTGGCCAGGACTATCTCACCAGAGGCTAGGAGAGATCCTTATCTGGCCTTAACAGAGGTTCTTTTCCATATGACTTTCTCAGTTTTGATGACAAGGGGCTCAGCCCAGCTTACAAGCACTGGGCATCTCTGCCCTGGTGATATGCAGAGATCCTATTTCCCTTCAGTGGCAGCCTCCAGCCCCCTGCTAACCGTTGGGAGAGGGTATGCTTGTGTTTTTCCTCAGACTGCCACACCACCAATATGGGTCCAAGTAAGAGATGTATGCCCATCCATGAATTGGCCTGCTTCCACCAAGGAGGGAAAAATCAGTATGGGTAATGTATATATTTCCCTTTCTTGCCCTCATTGCCCCCCCAACCAGTTGATTTATTAAGGGCAGAAGTTATGGCCTTGACTATTCATTTTTTGAAAAGGTTTGGCATAATATAAAAAGGCTATTTGGTCCATCCTGTATAGTAGAGAGACTGCTTGTTTGTTCCCAGCTGCTCAGCCCCAAAATAAACACACAGAAACCATATTATTTGCAATACTGTTTGGCGAGTAGCTTAAGTGTATTTTTGGCTAGTTTATATCTTAAATTAACCCATTTCCATTAATCTGTGTATAGTCACTAGGCTGTGGCTTACTGGGTAATATTTTGTTGTCGGTCTCTGGTGGGGTTACATGGCTTCTCCTGACTCTGCCTTCTTTCACCCAGCATTCAGTTTAGTTTTCCCTGCCTACCTCTATTATGCTCTGTGTAGGCCCAAGAGTGTAGAGCCAGAGGGGATGGAGGACACCAAGAAAGCAAGGCCCTCTACATCAGCAAGGATAGACACTCATATGAACTCAACAGAGACTGAGGCAGCATGCACAGGGCCTACACGGGTCTCCACCAGATGGGTTCCTACAGCTGAAAGGAGAAAAGGACACATGCTCCCATACCTAACCCAGAAGCAATCTACAATTGATAATAGCCACTTGTAGAAGAAAGTTTAGTTTTCTCCAAGGGAGTCTCACTGAGGAAACTAAGTACTCTTAAGGGTAGGCTGCATGCCCAGCAGTAGATGTGTAGGGTAAAAGGGGCAAATGGAGCAGGAAATCACCCAATCACTGAGCACCCTGACTCTGGACCCAGAGCCATGAAAGAAACACACCCTGGATCTGAGACCTGAGCCAGGGAAAGAAATATCTTCATCCCTGCACTCAGAACTAAAGATGTGTGCCCTGGCTCTGAAACTAGTGTCAAAGAAACACACTTTGTCCCCAAAATCAGAGTTAGTGAAAGAAGTATGCCCTCGTCCTAAGATTAGAGTCCAAAAGCTAAAAAGGACCAGTGAAAGAAACACAGTTTGGCCTGGCCATGAAGTCAGAACCATCTCTGCCCCTGCCCAACTGAACCAACCAATCACAGGACAGGAAATCAACCAATCACTGAGCACCCTGACTCTGCAACTCTACAACTGCAACACATTCCCCTACAAGATGGCCAACAGAAAACAAACTCAAAGGCATCTTTGGAGGTTCCTTGTCTTAATGTGACGTCAGAGCTTTTCTTTTTAAATTTTTTTTATCTCATTACATGCACACACACACACACACACACACACACATATATGTAGTAAGATAAAATAACATATATACATATATTTATATATTTCCTTCTCTCTTTTCCCTACAAGTCCTTTCTGTTTGTATTATAACTTCCAGTTCAGTGTTTTTTAGGGGATTCCTGAGTGTGCAAACTAGTGTGTCTCTATTTTTTGTGCCTTCTCTTGGGCTCCTTTTTTTCTTTTAGTTTGTTTGGTCCAAAACCAGTGTGTTAGTTTTTGTTTTACTTTATTTTATTTTATTATTCCTTAGAAGCCTGCTTGTCTTCTACTAAGAGCCAGAAAACGGGTGGATATGGATGGGAGGGGAGGTGGGAGGAACTGGGAGGAGTAGAAGGAGGGAAAATCATAATCAGGATATATTAGGTGAGAAAAAATTCTATTTTCAATAAAAGAAAAAAGTTTAAAAGATAGTTTGAAACAAAGAGAGTTAGCACCTCTGCTTTCAAAGTATTCAGAACATCTGCGAACCATGGAGAACCATCTATCAATAAGAAGGCTGGGACTGAATCTTGGATTAGTAGGTGAAGCTCTTCAGGGCCAGGGAAGAAGCAGGATATGGCAGCATTGTGAAAGTAAAGGTGGACCACTGCTTCAGAAGGTGAGTACGTTAATCACTGTTATCTCCCAGTAGAGTGATCAAGTATAAAACGGAAGAAACGGTGTCAGGTTGGTTGACTAATTGAGCCTGGATCCTCTAAGAAGCAGTTACTAAGACCAATTTGATGTGCATGAAATGTCTACGAGAGAAAATATGGAGGCTGCCAAAGTGACTTATCCATGATTCTGGTCAGGTATGTGGAGTCCTTGAACTGCTGGGGAATCCTCAAGCCACAGTTGGCCACCAGAGGAGTCTCATGTCTCACAGGAAGAGGCCTGCTTTAGAATGACTACTTTGGTACCAGGGAGAAGGTTTGGTGGGTAAAAGGGCTGACTGTGTAAACCTTACAACCTGAGTCCAGATCCCCAGAATCCATGTAAAATCCAAATATGGCGGCACATGTGTCTCAGCACGCCGCATTGAGATCAGAGGCAGAGACAGAAGAATGTTCCAGAAGCTGGCTGGCTAACTAGCCTGGAATACAGAATACAGCAAATGAGTCAAGACTGCCTCCATCCCCCTGGTAGCAAATAATAGTGCAGAAATGGTAATAAAAGCAGAGAGAAAAGTTTAATTTCATCATTCGGGGGTACTTTGCTTATTCCCTCCTTTGAGACTTTATTTCTTACAGTGCTGGTAGTGGAACTCAGGGACTCACGTGCGTTAGGCCAGCACTCTGCCACTGAGCTACACCCCCATCCCTGGATTTAAATAAAGAAACATGTTTTTCCAAGTCTTAAATGTCACATAGCCTGGGAAGATAGAACCAACACATCAAGGATGGGGAAACAGAGAGATGGAGAGAACCTGCCACTTGGGTGATGTTAAGCATCCCAACTCACCAACTTAGTACCTGCTATGTATCTTGATTTCTTGTTTTATGAGATAATAAATGCCAGTGTGTAAAAAATGACTTGGAATTTTTTTACTGATGCAGCCAAGGCATGCTAGCATACAAAGTCTGGGCTAGTTTTTTAAATGTTTATTTTCCAGGACCAATTTTACTAGTGTTTTTGTTTGGTTGGTTGTTTTTGGCTTTTTGACACAGGATTCTCTCTGTAGTTCTGGCTGTTCTGGACCTTTCTCTGTTGACCAGGATGGCCTCTAACTTAGAGATTCATGTGCCTCTGCCTCCCAAGTGCTGGAATTAAAGGTGTGCACTGCCACTGCCCAGACATTAGATATCTGGGAGCTGAAGTTATAGATAGTTGTGAGACATGATGTGGGTGCTGGGAATTGAACCTGGGTCCTTGTTGCACGAGTTCTAATTAGTCTTAATTATAAAAACCCAGAGTCTGATATTGGGGTAAATGCTGAAAGATCAGGGAGAGAAAAGAAAAAGCCACAGTCAACTCTTATCTTGCTAACTCCTCAGCTGAAAAAAAGGGCTGAGTTCCTCTCTCCTTCTACTTTATCGTCCTCTCTCCGCTCAGCCATATTGCTTTCTGTATGTCTGTACAGCCCTCCAGACCTCTATGGTTAACTTGGGGCTAGCTCTGCCCTCTGATCTTCAGGCAAACTTTACTTGTTAGAGCACAAACAAAATATCAGCACAGATCCTCCAGAAGAACAGCAAGTGTTCTTAACGACTAAGCCATTTCTACAACCTCTGGACATGATTCTTAAACTTTCCATGCTATAGTTTCATCATGCACAAGGAAAATGTTCAGTTCATGTGCTTTGATACTAACTGAAAAAAAAATGGATCTATGTCCTTTTGGCTTAGGACATGCTTCAGCTTGTTTTTGGTCATGGATAATACTTTCTTGTCAGGCATGTAGGACTTTGCAGTTTGTAGTAGGAGTGTATTGTGAGCAAGAAGGTAGATACGTATAGTTAGTATAACAAAAGTTATATTTATTATGCGGAGGGTCATCACACTAGGTTCATACTCTAAGTTCCTAACAACGGTCCTAAGCCTATCTCCCCAAGGCTGCTCACCTGTGCAATGTATCTTAGCTGAAGTCTCTAGCAGAAGTCTCTGATTTGAGGGTCAGGATTTTGGGGGAGACTCTCCAGCTGCAGAGCAGATCAAGGTGGCATCTCTCCAGATGTGCAGAACAGAGCATTGCTCTTGGTCTCTGCTTATATACTGCCCGGTGGGCATCATGGGGGTTCTAGGGCTGTGATTGGTTATCATAAGTGAGTGATGTCACTGGGTTTTGGTTATCAGGTGCAGCCTTGGGTGTAGTTGGGATCCTGACTAAGCTATTTTTATAGGTCTAGAAGGTGCTTTCTTCTACTCTTATTATGTAGTGAGACAGCCATTTTTAGTGTAAACATGGAATTCATCTGTGGAAGTTTGGAGAGCGCTCTCTAGGTAACTCCAGAAACTGGACTTCCTAAGAAGTTGGGCAAATGTCCATGTGTATGCCTGCAGTGACAATTTAAGGTTGGAAAGTAAGCCATAGCAGAGCCTTGTTTATTTAAGGCACAGCAGAGATGGTTAAAAAGAGGAGCAGCTCGGGCATACAGAAGCACTGTTTATTACCATGAGTTTGTAATCTAGTTTAACCTAGAAAATCCACTTTTTGTTGTATTGTTGGAGAAAAGCTTAATAAGGAATCTGGAAAGTTTGTATTCTCATAAGAAGGAAGTAGAAAGGTAAAGGAGTTTGTGAATCTTGAGGGAAAAATAAGTGGAGACACCTCTGAGGTGACTTGGTAAGAGAAAAGATTTCTATGATTCCTGATTAGAAGAAATCCTTTTTGATTACAGAAGTTTCCAGGCAAAGGCTTGAGACTGTGCGGCAGACTCAGCATCCTCATCACTAACAACAGGAGCTGATACTTCCCATGTGCTGAGCACAGTGTTAAGCTCTTTCTGGTCATTATCTCATGTAAGCCTCAGAAGGGTCCTGTATGTACACCCCTTACTTACAGGAACTACAGGTAAAATGTAACCCATGGCACAAGCCTACCAGCTACAATGGACAGTCAGTAGAGCTAGCCTTATGCACACTAGTTCACATTAATCCACTATTGGCTTTGTCCTACTCCCGAGCAAGGAAAAGGAGGTACTGAGAGTTTAAGTGACCTGTCTAGGACACAGCAGGGGAGCTTGGCACTTGGTCTGTGCTTGGCTATTGCCACAGTGCTGTGCTACCTAGCTCCCATAACAGAGGGGAAGGATGATCACACACTTAATCACACTTGGGTGATGTGAGATGTCTGACTGTATGCTCTGAATATGTTTTACTATCATTGGTTAATAAAGAAGCTGATTTGACTAATAGCCAAGCAGAATAGAGCCAGGCAGGAAATCCAAGAAGAGATACAGGGAGAAAAAAGGAAAAGCCATGGAGATGTCATCCAGCTGCCCAAGGAACTGCATGCCAGAGCACCACCAGTAAGCCACAGGCCATGTGGCAATACACAGATGAATAAAAATGGACTAATTTAAAATGTAAGAGCTAGTTCGTAATAAGTCTGAGCTATTTACTGAACACTTATAATTCATATAAGCCTCTAAGTCAATTATTTGGGAATCGGCTTCTGGGTATTTGGGAACAGGTGAGCAGGAGAGAAATGTCCAATTACACTTGGGTGCTTGATAAAGCAGAGATGCTAGCTGTTTAGGTCCAATATTTTCTTTATTCACAAAGTCCTGTATGACAACTACTCTAATGTTTACCCTATCACCCTACATGTGCCACCAAATCACGAACTGAAACCCAATCCCTGAAGAGATGGAACTCAGAGGCCTTTGGGGGCATGGTAATTTAGATGTAATTGGTCTCCATCATCTCCTAGGAAATGGCACTATTTTGGAGGTGTGGCTTTGTTGGGGTAGGTATGGCCTTGTTGGGGGAAGAGTGTCACTGTGGGGTGGGCTTTGAGGTTTCCTATGCTCCAGATACTGCTCAGTGTCACAGTTGTTTCTGTTGCCTTCTGATCAAGATGTAGCCAGCACCAGGCCTACTGCACGCTGCCATGCTCCCTGCCTTGATGATAATGGACGGAGCCTGTAAAACTATAAGCAAGTCACCCCACCCCAATTAAAAGTTTTCCTTATGAAAGTTGCCATGGTCATGAAGTCTCTTCACAGCAATAAAAACCCTAAGACACGGGGTGACCATTTCATGAGGATATTTCTTTCATGAGTGGAATTAGTGTCCTGGTAAAAATGTCCCCCAGCTAGCTGCCTTGCCTCTTTCCACCATGTAAGGACACATGGAGATAGGCCAGAAAACAGGCCTTTACCAGATGCTGAATCTGCCAGCGCCTTCACCTTGTGCTTCTCAGCCTCTGGAACGGTGAGAAATAAATCTCTGTTGTTTATAAATCACCCAGCTTACGGTATTTTGTTACCACAACCTAAACGGAGCAAGACAACCTCCAACTTAATGCTGTAGAATAGGACACGGTTATTATCCAAATCCAGCCTTATATCAGACACAATGAAGACCCATCTCAGAGAGATTAAAGACTTTCACTGCCTTAGGGTTTTGGAGAGAGGCAGAGGTTGCAGAGGAGGGCTGGTTAAGTCATGCATTGGCTAGGCAAAGAGTATCTTCCTGAGTAAAGAATGCATCTTAAAATGAAACTCCCTGCCGCCTGCAGCATTAGAATGGCCCGACCTGTAGCATCAACCTGACAATCAGGGCGTAGGGGATGGTGGTGGTGTAACGTGCTGGTTAGGTAGAAGCAGAAGGTTGGGAGTGAGGGAGGCTCCACACAGAACGTGAGTATGAAGGATGGAAAACATCTGTCCACATGCTGAAATCTCCCATTGTTTCTTTCGAAATACCACAAATCTTTTCTAGCAGTTTCGGCTGGGGCTCAGAGTCAAGGCCAAAGTTCAAGTAACATCAGAGTTTATTTTTGAAATAGAGGTTTATTTCCTCATGGAATTCTTGAAGGGTTTGCCCTGTGTGTGTGAAGCATTGAGTCTGAACTGAAAGGAATTTATTTTAGGACCTTGAGCCGTCTTTGGCTCTCACGTCTATTGCCCTAGGAGGTGATTGATGGCTGAGTAAGTTTCCAGTCCACCCCTGGAGGCCCAGCTCTGGGCCTGCACTCCTGTTGCCTCCAGGTCAGGAACATACTTTTCCCTCTCAGGCCTTGTAGTCCTGACCCCCTCGGCGCTTTCACCCTGCACTGTGACGTGTTAATTAGCACGGACATTGGCTATGTTCTCGACTGAATTATAGGTACTTTTCTGGTTGAAAACCTGCCACCTCTCTTTCTTTGAGTAACTAGCCTCAAAGTAACTAGAGGAGAAAGCTTGCTTGTGCTGCACTGTAGAGCCAAGCATTAATATAAAAAGGACTAAATGGAATTAAGAGAAAGAAATCCATCTCGTGTTTGCCAATCCTTATTAATTCTCTCTGTTCAGACACTTAGAACCCAGAACAAGAGAATGTTCGAGTTTGGATTGACAAGCAGACTTTTATGACCTGCTGGCTGCATTCTTTTTTCATTCAGAATGAAAGTATCTTTCCTGAAGTCATAGCAAGGGCATGTGAGTGGAATGCGCAGTCTCAAAACTTAGATAAATCAGGCCCAGGATATAGCTCAGGGGTAGAGTGGCTGCCTAGTAGGCCAGTTTGATTTCTGCCTCACAAAAGTAGAAAACAACAACAGAACCTATTGGATAAATAAGTGCATTTCCCCCCCTTTTTCCTTTGCAGCTGTGAAAACTGCCACTTTAAAGGAGGAAGGGGGCCCGGTGGTGGTGGCGCACGCCTTTAATCCCAGCACTCAGGAGGCAGAGGGAGGCAGATCTCTGTGAATTCGAGGCCAGCCTGGTCTACAAGAGCTAGTTCCAGGACAGGCTCCAAAGCTGCATGAGAAACCCTGTCTCGAAAAAAACAAAACAAAACAAAACAAAAAAAGGAGAAAGGAGCATAGTTTATATTAGTTGTTCATTCTTTCAAATCCATTGTTTAAATTGAAACTCTAGGTTCTTTACAGCAAGCTGAGAAACAGGATGGACAGTGGCAGAAAAGTGGAGGGAGTGGCCCGTTTCCCCAAACCCTTCTTGCCTCACTGGCCACTCTCTTTCCATCTCTGCTTTAGTCAGGGCCCTGGCCAATTCCACAGGTGGGCCCAATTTAGGCCCAGATTGTATCTCCTAGCACAATTATGGGAAAAACGACTACAAGCCTTGGAGCCTTGCTGTTGGCACTGGGTGGGAAGCAGGGAGCACTTGGAGCTGTGGTCACATACTGGTGTTAAGGGCCTCCCCTTCCTCTGCCTCCACAGCTTCCTCGCCTCTTTTGGCTCCTGCATGGGTCAGTGCCAAAGTTGATAGGGGTTTCTATCAAAGCAACTATTTGATTCACAGAGTGCTGATTGGTAACTCAGCCCCGAGGATGGGGGGGGGCACAGGTGGCTGCAGCAGCCCTGACTTCCATATTGATTCTAGATGAGATTCTTAAGTGCCTCCTTCCTGTGCCAGGCAATGTTCTGTTCCAGAAACTACAGTGACCCTCCATTGCCCCTTTGGCCAAGTTACATTCTTTAGTAAGGCTTTTCATAGCTGGTTCTGCCTACAATCTAGCTTCATTTATTCATTCATTTAACAGACACTTCCTGAGTACCTAATGCATGCTAGTCCCTGGGCTCGGCATTGGACATACCGCAGCAAACTAGATGGATGTGGCTCCTGCCTTCAGGGAGCTGTTGGAGGGAGGGAGATGATAGTATTACAAAGCAATACTATTACTATTATCATAAACAAACAGAGATGATCCTATTACCATCTGTACACTGTTCAGATGCTGTGCTAGAGGGTGCTGGAGAGAGACCCTTCACCTGACTGCTTTCTTGCCTTGTGAACTTGGAAGGAGAGTGGCACTTTTAGAACCCCAGTTGTCCCTCCACAGACCAGTGGGGACCCTGCTTCCCCAGAGGCTGCCTCTATCCAGTTTTGCTCCTTGAACTGCAAAGCAGTCCCTGTCTAGAGGTAGAGGAAGAGACAGGCTAAGAAGCAAGGTGAAAACTTCAATCCCCTGACCTTCTCCCATCTGCTTGCAGACCCGCTGTAGTCCTGGGAAGGGAGGAGGGGCTCTGCTCTGAGGTGGCTCCTTTGCAAGTCCTTGATGTTTCCTTGATGAAAGCCAGGACTCTCTCATTCAAGAGGCTGGAGTGAGTGAGCACTGACTAGGCTGGGGGGAAGGGCACGGGGCCAAAACTGAGCTTCTTATTCTGAAGCTCTTAAAGGCTCCAGGAATCAGAGTAGGGGGTGTGGGTGCTGGCTGCTCAACCACCAGGCCTAGCCCCGGCCTGCTGCACTCAAGCGCAAAGCTCAGCCCAGACAGTCTCCTTCAATCTGCTCCTACCTCATTCCTCCTCCTCCGGAGCAGAGATCAGTCTAAACAGTTCATAGGTCAGGGAAAAGCATCTCTGCTGAGTAAAGCCAAGTCCCCTACTTCCTGCCAGTCACTCTCTTGGCTGAGGTTGGAGTTCACCAAGTAAAGAACTTTGGATTCTTAGTCCACAACCGGACTTCACAGTTCAAACAAGTTGTTATCTTTTGTCCATTTGTTGATTCTTACGTTAATTAGAACTCAACTTTTCTAGTGACTATGTTTAAGAAATAAGTATTAACAAGGGCAACTGGATCGCAGCACTTTATTCTTTTTCTGCATTTTCAATTGACAAATAATAATTAGTTGCATATGTAGAGGGCACAGTATTATGTTTTGATATATGCATTGCAGATTTAATACATAAAGGCAATGACCATAGCCATCATGCCACACACCACACATTTTGTGTAGCAAAACATTTAAAAACATAAACAGAATTTCAATATACCACTTACAGACATTTATTTTATTGTTTTATTGTATGAGCGTGTGCGCCATGTGTGTGCCTGGTGACTGCAGAGGTGAGAAGGACACTTCAGACGAATCACCTGGAACTGGAGTTACAAACAGTTGTGAGCTACCATGTAGGTGCTGGGAATTGAACCAGCATCCTCTGGAAAAGCAGGTAACCACTGAACCATCTTGCCAGCACCTGCAGAGCTTCCTTGAACTGTCTAAGAAACAACTGATTTTCTGAAGCAAAGAATGGAAACAGTCCACATTGTATTAGTGCAGACACAAGTATTTTGTTCAAAATATTTTGCTCATAGGTTTTGCGGGTTTATACTTAACAGAGCATTTATAGGATGGAAAGTGAGAGAAATAGAAAAGAAGGAACATCCCAAATCAGAGTAGATTAGTGGAGAATCAGAAGCAAGCTCAGTGGGAGAAGTTCTGAGTGGAAACTTCCCAAGTGCACGCAGACACACAGCACACTAAAGGCTCGCTGGTTTTCTGAGTACGCTTCGCCTTCTACAAATTTGAGAAATTGGGGTGGGGGGCTGTCTGCATTGAAAACACAGCTCAGCTCCTGAAGTCCCTCTTCTGGGATCCCACAGGAGCTCACTGTGGCCAAGTATGAAATCCATCCCAGTTGCCAGGCCTTCTCCTCAAAGCAAACAGCTCTGGGCTCCCTATTAGCATAAAATACAAGCAATGTCCCTCAATCCCAATAGAATAGATTATTCCACGAAATGTTGTTGTTATTATTATTATTATTCGTTCATTCCTTTACAAGCAGGCGGAGACAGTACTGCTCCTCAGAGACACTGCCCTCCTGAACAGTCAAATAAGGTACTCGGTTCTCTCCTCTAAATCTCCAAGGCTCTGGCTGCTAGCTGGCTGTACTCATAGCCCGGTGTGGGTTGGTGCGTGGCACCGAGTACACATTAGAAGGAAAACTAGATGCACGGTGCCAGACTATTCTGCCTGTCTCTGCTGTGACTCTCTGGTGTGGACGCCGTTTGCAGTTTTAGTTTTACAAAGAGGAAAGTTTAAGTTAAGAAACAAAGCAGAAAACAACCTTAACCATCAGAACTGGGTCTGAAGCTCCTCAGGAGGATGCGGGCGCATTCCGTGCACCGACCAGCACATCCTCCACAACACAGATTCACGCAGACCTTTCTTCTTTAACTCTCAGCTCCTTCTTTCTACTCCTACTTCCTTTTTTCTTTTCTCCCAGATCAAGCGTTAATCTGCGAATTTCTGACCGCAAAAGAAAAAAAAAAGGGGGGGGGGGGAGAATCCCGAAGTAGCAGAGCGAGGGAGGAGGAGGAGAAAAGCAGGGAGGAGGAGCCCAACAGAGACGAGTCAGAGGGACTGGTGGCTCCTGTGAGTGTGCAGCCCGCGGGGAGCCGGCGCTGCAGGCTGTGAAGCCTCCTGCCCGCCCAGTCACCCGAGCTGCTCGCCGGTCCGCGTCTAGGGCCCTGCTCCACTCAGACCGCGGCCGCCTCTCGGGGGCCAGTGGCGCTACAAGGCTAGCGGGCCGCATCGGTCCCCTCGCCAGCGCCCAGGATGCCGTTCTACCGGCGCACGGTGGTGCCCCAGCGTCTGTGCCCGCGCAACCCGCCTCAGCCACTGACCGAGCTCCGCGACGTGAGCCACCTGGCCGCGCTCAGCCTGCTCCGCCAGCTCGCCGACCTCTGTGGCCACTCGCTGGCTCTGCTCGAGGACCTCGAGGGGCACCTGCTGGCCCTGGGGCGCCGCACCGACAGCCTGTACCGGCGCACCCTGCGTCTCCGTCGCCGTCTTCCCTGTCGCCTGCTCGGCCCAGAGGACGACGAAGAATTGCTAGGTAAACGGCGTGAGGCCCCCGCTACCCGCTACCCTCTCCCCCTCGCCTCTGGGGATGTCCCTCGGAGATCGAGGGACACGGCCTCCCGGATGCCCTTCCGCCGTCCGAGTTTCCCGGGATCCGTTCGTGCCGTCCCGAGTGGCCCTCCACTCCCAGGGTTCCGACCTGGGGGCTGCCGCCGCCTCTGCATCACTTGGAGAGGGAGGGGAATCCACAGGGTCCCGGGTGGGACGGATCAGAGCGTCCTGGTCGCGTCGGGAACCGAGTGGCCGCGCCGGCGTCTCTGGTAATCAGCCACTTCGGAAAGTGCGCCTAGCTGCCTGCCTGCCTCCCGGGTGGCGGGGCCTCTGCAGCCAGACCCGTGCGACTTCGTGCTGGAGTGTGAATGGCCTTCCCGCGCCCAGCAGCTTCTGAGCGCCCTTCCCGCCCGCTTGTCTCCGCACTTTCCGAGTTGCGGCGCCGGGAGTGGCCGGCAGGGGGAGGGGAGACTGCCCAGGGCTTAGCTGATCCCCAGAGTCTAAGGTCCCGCTGCCCAGATTTGCTGGAGAGAATCATTTAAAGAAACTGTCATCGGTTTTCTTAAAAGTGTGTTTGCGTTAAGAACCAGCCATGCCCGAGAATCACCTGGTCCCCGGAGTTTCCTCACTGAACACTAGGAACCTGTGAGACTGTAGGCAGGCTGGAGCCCTGGCTCTTTGCTACTTTGGATCTCAACATTTTGAATAGGGAGGATCTCCTTCCTCTGTGAAGAAAGGCAGCATTCCCTTAGAATGTGGGACTTCTCTCAAAACAAGGTGTGTGTGTGTGTGTTTGTGTGTGTGTGTGTGTGATTATGTTAGAAATGCTGCTAATAGCAGAGACATGCCAGGTAATCGGGCTATTTGGCACCTAGAGGAGGTTAGGAGGTGGTGGTCGGGCAGTGTGGTCAAGAAAGTTACGGATAGAGGCAAAAGATGGCTACTTGCTGACTTCAGAGTGAGGCTTTGGGAGAGAAATGTCTAGGTCAGCCCTTCTTCCTTACAGACTCCACCCCTTACAAAAGGACAGGAGTCAGAGGTTCTGGCACCCCTCTTCCTTCATAAAGGTCCCTGACCTTTGAGGTAGATGGCAGAGGTCACTGCTAGAGAAAACTGAACTGAACCCGGTGAGCAAAGGAAGGTGGAAGACAGGATGACTGTCCGATGGAATGTGGACATGGAACCAGAGGCCTCTGGGGGGGGGGGCGGGGGGCGGCGACGACGGACACCAGGAAAGCTGAGGCCCTGGGTCTGGGGTCTGCCTCCTTCTCAGTTAACAAAGAGGGTAAGAAGGTCATTGTTTTTCTTCCCCTGGGGTGCCACTGATTTCCAGGATTAGTCTACAAGAAATTTGATCAGACAGCTTGGAGAATACTTTTCCAAATCCCTGCCCAGCCTGCAGAGAACCACCTACTGAGTTTTCAGCAGGGTAAGTTGAGGCCAGGGAGGAAGGTGTGCTTTTCCAACTCACTTTCTGTGTGCTGAGTCAGCCAGCCCTTCCCATGGGCTGGGGTGTTGGGATGGCCTCACCAAGTCACCTGGGCGCCTAGCCCTTTGCAGTGATCTGCTGGGTTAGAAAGAGATAGTTTTGCACCGTGGCCGTATTGTTAAAGGAAAGGAATGGTTCTTAAGATAAGTTGCCATTGATCTGGCTTCTTGGAAGTTTGCTGGGAGTGTGTCTGTCTCTTATCTTCACTGTGGTCACTCGCCGTTGAGAATGTAGGTGTTGTTTGACTCCCAGGTACTCCAAGGACTGCTGCACACACCAAACAGGGCCTCCTTCTCTAGGTCACTAAGAAGATCTGCTTTTCTATGTCCCTGCCCTAGACTCTTCCTGAGATTCCCCGTGCATGCTTTTCTGTAGCCGTAGGCCTTCTCAACAATGGGCCAAGGGCAAGTGCCAAAGGCAAAGAGAGATGGGGAGCATAATCAGAGTACCATCTGGCACCCCCTTGTTGCTGAGGCATAAGCTTCAACTAGGTGTCCAGCAGGCTGGATATTAGATTAAGATCACAAACAAACAAATGGACACTGTCGGGTCCAGTCTTCTCTGTCTGTTCTGGTACCCTTTGCTCCTAGCATCCCCACATCTATACTGGGCATCTTGCTAGTTATCTTCCATTTGGTTAGCACTTTACCCCACACACTGCTGCATGTTTAGCTGGAGTCCTCTCATATTCTTCCTGTAGCAATTTCTCCCAACAATGGTGTGAAGGAAAATCTGCGAAGGAGGGAGGTTTGGAACCGAGGCCAGGGTGAATGACAACTGACAGGCCAGCAGCTTGTAGCCTCCCTACTGGGACAACTTGGCTGCCACTAAAGGGTTGAATAGTGACAAGTCACACTGGCCCACAGCATGCAGGCTGGGCTGGGGCTCTGGGAAGCAGCAGGGGGAGGACAGGACAGGAGGGAAGATAGAGGAGGAGAAAGTGGATGCTAAAGGATTCCACATGGTTCTTTACACTGTCTCGGGTCAAACCACCGTCTTCAAGGTTACAGGGGTGGGACTGGGCTGGCTTGGTTGCCTGGCAACAATCCCCCCAAAGGCCATTCTTTGGTAACTTGAGCCCCTTTTGAGACTGCCCTAGAAACTCTTGTAACTGGGGAATGAGGGTGGTAGGGAAACAGGCCCACTCAGGTCTGCACCAGGTCCCTCTGTCTGTGGATCTATTGCAGTTTCCATCCCCCAGGAATGGCCTTGCTTCTAAATTGAGTCCCCCCCCCAATATGGCTTTGGATGTGACCCGTTTTGTTGCATCTTGTGGCCTTTATTCTTCTCAAAGTTGCTTGGTCCTAGCCAGCGGGAAATAGCTCCATGCCTGCTCCCATATGCTGAGTCAATCCAAACTTCCTTACCCCTCCCTCAGAGATCTGTTTAATGTTTGTAGGTGCTTAGATGATAATTACAAAAGCAATCAGGACATCAGCCTAGGGGTATAATATCTCCATTGAGATATAGGAAGTTAGCGAAACACTATATAGCTCCAGGTATGCTTATTTTATTCTTATTACATTTTTATTTATTTATTGTGTGTGTGGATTGGAAACACACACACACAACATGCCACAGTGCACAAGTGGAGGTCAGAGGCAACGTGTGGTAGTTAGTTCTCTCCTTGAACCATGTGAGTCCTGGGCATTGAACTTAGGTTATCAGGGTCAGTGGCAAGTGCCCTTACCTGCTGAGCCATCTTGCTGGCCCTTCTAGTTATGTTTCATAACACTGGAGAGCTATCGCTTCACGCTGGCTCGTAGACTTTCTGTGAGAAATGTGCCTTGTTGCATCTTTGCCGTTATCTTGGCTTGATGACAGCCAGTGAGATCCATAGTAGAAACCCACTCTTCGTTTTGTATCCCTGCCTCTTGATTTTCCAACATCGTGACAACCTTGACTGCAAACCATAAAGGACAGCTGGCTTCTTTTGCTTGAACTTATAGTCCTAGTATTTTATAATTCTGCACGGAGTGAATATAGGAAAACTACACCGCTTGACTGTGGTCAGTTTGCCATTAGGTGAGATGCTTCACCCCGAGTTTCCCTGCTCTTGCTTAGAAGGATCCAGCATGACTTCTGGAGACCAATGGAGCTTAGGGGATCGTGGGAGTCTTGAGAGACGCTTCTCCAGAACTGATTCTGTCTCTGTCCTGCCTGTCATCCTCAGAGCCTCTTGGGACAATGGGTTGACAGAAGGGGTTTGGGGGTGTTCCCACTTTCTGTAATTTTTTTCTTCCCTTCCCATTTTCTCCTTAAATATCATGAGACTCTTAGTCTGCTTCCTGGTATTTCCATGTGTTGACAACGTCTTCTCTGGAAATCTGAACACCAAAATGTCCACTAGAATTTCCTCCCCTTTAGAAACAAGAAATTTAATCCCCTCCTTTTTAGACCCATGGACAGCTAATGTGACAAAAGCATCAAGATGTCATACTAGTAGAGAAATAGCGGACTTAAGGTATGGCTTCTGGGCTCACCTTTGACCCTGGTGAAGGTGATCAGGTTTCAGGAGAACAGTGGCACATTGGCATCATCTCTCCCTGCCTGTCCTTCTCTGGCTCGAGTGGAGTCTATTTATACTATACTATGTGAACCAAAAATTCAGTCATTAAACCTGCGTGAGCATCATAACCCATGGCAGGCGAGGCCCAGGAAAGGGAAAGGACTTGTCCAAAGTCACTCAGATGGATCAAGACTTACAGTAACCCTGACTGCTGAGGGAACTTTAGTGTCTCCACAATGAGATTCTAAATGAAAGGGGTAGAAACCATGAAATAAGGCATTCTTCTTTTGGAACGACTCCACTCTCTCTTGTATGTTGAAATTAAAAGTTTCTTACCAGATTCTCTTCCCCTCCTCTCTCATATTCCTGTTGCTTGGAATTCAGAAATGTATTCTGTCTGCCAGTCTGGGAATGTGGCACTGGCCGAGTCACAGGGAAAGTCAGTGACAGAAATGCTTGATTCAGAAGGGGCCCCTGACATTCTCAACCAGTGTTCTGCCCTCTGCCATGACACTGAGTTCCAAGTCAATTCATTGGGAGCCCCTGCTCTGACGTCTTCTCTAGCTGGAATTTGTCTGGGATAAGGAAGAATTCCTGATTCCTTTAGTCCCAGAGGAGTGCTTTAAAGGACAGACCCCATGGGCCCCATGGTTTCTGGAGTTGGGAGGCAAGTTGGGCTGGAGAGGAAGGATGCCCAACCCTGCTTGGTACAAAAAGCAGGCGTGAGGCAATGAACTCTTGCTAAAGGTTTGAGTTTGGAGTGGAGTTTGTTCTGGAGAAGTTTGTTCAGGTGGGAAAGGGTAGTTAGTCATCAACACCCTGGCCTCTGAAGGTCACCTTCCCGTCAGGGTCCTTTACTACTGATCCTTCTGCTGCCTTCACACTGACTCTTCACCCTCCTAGATTGTAGTTCAGTTGTGACAACGAGGTTACATCTCCACTACTTTCTGTTGCTGCAGCAGAGCTTAGCTGGCATCGAAACACTCATTTATTAAAAGCCAAGGGGAATAGGAAAGTAAAATGATTGCCAGCAATGCATTTAGCATACATGTTTCCAAGGAATGGGTTGCTTATCCTTCTGGGTGTAAGTAGCTTAAGGGGCTTACTGGCTTTGCTGCTCTGTACTCTTTCAGAGGTCTTGACTCATCTTTTCTTTGGATTATTTCTATAATAATAGGTCCAACTTTGTTTCGGTTCTCACTGTTGCGCTGGGTTCTAGAGACTGACAGGTAAGTAGACTGGGTCTCTCCCATCAGCGCTTGCTCATAGTTTGTGCACAGTCTCACTTCCCTCCCCACCAGGACAGGGCAGCAAGATGAAGAGCTAACAGAGTCAAGATCCCAGTTCACACCCCAGAGAGTTCTTCAATTCAGTCTGGTTTGCGGGCCAATAATGGAATTAGGACTTCCAGAACCCTCCATGGTAAGAATCAAACTCAAAACACGATAGGAGGCTCTCAATAGCTTTTGCTTTCATCTGTAATTTTAGACAGGAGACATCTATGTTCAAACATATGAAGAATAGTTGGCTATTCAGCAGGTAGACAATGTTTAGTGGATTTGTAGTCATCATGAGCCTCTTGTGATGACATTATAGCCTTCTAGAATCTTCTGCTCCTAGCTGGGAATGACAAATCTTATCTTCCTTGTTCAAGAAAGAAATCAGTTCTTTGGATAAGTTAATTCAGGCAAATTTATTTTAATTTTTATTTGTGTGTTTCTCTCTCTGTGTGTGTAATAATTTATGTGTACGCATACGTGTGTGGAGGTCAGAGGTCAGTCTTGGGTGTTGTCATTTTTTTTAATCCTCTCTTGTTTTTTTTTTGTTTTGTTTTAAAATGGTTTCTTTTATTTTTGACATTATAATATAAATTATTTCTTCCTTCCCTTTCCTCCTTCCAACACCCCCCCATATGCCCCTCCTTGCTCTTTCTCAAATTCCTGGTCTTTTTCCATTAATGGTTTTTACATGCATGTATGTGTATGTATATACATATATATTCCTAAATAAACCTGCTCAATCTGTATGATATTACTTGTACATATGTTTCCAGGGCCGACTATTGGGATTGGATAGGCGGTTGGTGAGCTCGTCCCTGGGGAAGGTAGTTCCTCCCACTCTCAACATTCCTTAGTTGCCTGTAGCTTTTTGTGTAGGACTGGAGCCTCCTGAGCTTTCCCCATCCACATTAGCGTGTTTATTGGTCTCATCCTTGTTCGGATTTGTGCTTTGGCACTCATTGGGGAGACTTTATGGTGTTTCATTTTGTTTTTGAGGCAGGGTCTCCCACTGGCCTCGTGTTACCTACTGAAATATCTTTATCCATTAATTTGGTGAAGTTGGTGATTGAACCAATGGCCTTATGCACACTAGGCGAGTGGTCTACCACTAAAATGTATCCCTGGCCCTTAATTTTTGTTTTATTTATTATTCTGCGTATGTGTATGATGTTTATGTGGATGTCGGAGGGCATCTTTCAGGAGTCAATGCTCTCCTTCTACCATGTGGGTTCTGGGGTTTAAGCTCAAATTATCAGGCTTGCATGGCAAATGCTTTTGCCCGTTGAGACATCTCGTCAGTCTTATTATTTTAATTGTATACAATTATTAGGTGGAATGTGATAATTCAGTTCATATGTACAATATGTAATGATAAAATCAGGGTAGTTAATGTTTCCATCTCTTTACCCATTTAAAATATTTATTAGTACATAGTAATTGTCTGTATTTATGCAGTACAATGTGATAGTCCAATACATGTATACGCTATTTACTGATCAAAACAAGATTTCTGTATCTAGCTCCTCATTACTTTGCATTTTGGAGACTTCAAGAGCCTCTCTCCGAAATACTTATGAACAAGAAAAAGGGCTGTTGTGAACAGTAGTTACCCCGCTGCGCTAAGGAACATGAGAACTTCTCCCTTGTAGCAGACTGCATTTTGGTATATTTATCCAACTTCCTTGGAAAAGCCCTCTGCCATTATTTCCAGCCTCTGGTGATGACCTACATTTAGCTCAACTTTTTTTTTAAACTTTTGCATATGAGTGAGAACACGCAGTATTTATCTTTCTGTGTCTGGCTTGTTTCACTCCATGGAATGTCCCCTGGTCCCATGTATTTGCTGCAGATGATAGAGTACACAGGATGGCAGCATTTCAAAGGACACGGCTACTTTGATGATGCCACACACTATCAGGTGTGATGCGTAGGTATTTATATAAGTTGCTTACAGCAAGGCTTGCGTGTGACAGGGCAAGTCATGCAGGAGACAGCTGGATACCAACTCTTAAACTTGAAAAATTTGTACATTCAAACAACTCCCCATCCTTCATCCTACCCTTCCAACTGCTTCCCTCTCTGGAACTTGTAAGCACCTCAGTAAAACATAAGCTCTTTGAGGGTAGAGGTATTCGTGTTCTTATTGCTATTTTTCCAGCTAAGGCAGGATTTGGCACCTAGTGTGTATCTTACTAGCTATGAGTGCTGTCAAGATGAATTCCTTCCTTTCGCTTTTCTAGCCTAGATTGGGTTGTCCTGTGGAGTTCTGGGTACATGGAGATGAACCAGCATGCAGGTCCACAGTCCATTGGGAGGAGGGATGAGTCCCATTGCTGTGCAGATGAGTGGGGGCTCTGGGGAAGGTGGAAGAGATGGGGAAGGTGGGAGAAGCTTCCAGGAAGATGTGATGTCTGAGTTCTGAAGGACAGTGTGTGTTATTGCGGCAGAGGAAGAAGACAGTGTGGATTTCTTTTTTTTTTTAAATATTTATTTATTATGTATACAATATTCTGTCTGTATGGCTGAAGGCCAGAAGTGGACACCAAACCCCATTACAGATGGTTGTGAGCCACCATGTGGTTGCTGGGAATTGAACTCAGGACCTTTGGAAGAGCAGGCAATGCTCTTAACCTCTGAGCCATCTCTCCAGCCCCGACAGTGTGGATTTCTAGTTTAGGAAGTTGCTTATGCTCATACAGGGATGTATGAGGGCGCTGATGTGGGGGAGGACTGGCTGGATTCAGGAGAGAGCACAAGTTTCCCCAGCTCAGAAGGGCCACCCAGCAACAGAGGTGGGGTGGGGAACCCAGCACATCCTGTTTGTCAGGTCACAGAGTTAGAGAGTGTTGGAGGTTAAAAACAAAATGTATGGTTAAATTGAAACTATACCCTTGAGGCAGATGAAGTTGTCTGGCAGAGTCAGGTCTTCCCCATCCCCATGACCATCCCCATTATCTACCAAGAGGGACCCTAAGATACAATGAGAAATAAAGAGAAAGAAAACAAGAGTCCACCTACTTGTGAGTCCCTGGCACTTGAAACCGAAGTCTATTATTCATGCCTGTTTTGTGTGAGTGGGGATGCTTGAGGTTTGACTGTATCTTTTATTACCTTTTCTCCCCCTAAATAACACAGATTCTCCAGAATGATCTGCAAGTTCTCTATGGGAAAACCAGAAAAAAAATGTTTTCCTTTTCTCTTTATTTTGTGGTGCTGAGAATCGAACTTATTTAGGGCCTACCCCATGATAGACAAGCAAGCAATCTATCACTGAATTACACCCTTAATCTAAATAAAAACATTTCCCCCCTTTGGAAAATGGATTCAAAGGAGGGATGGGTTTTTAAGATCTATTTTTTTTCTTTTTCCTTTGAGTGGATTCCTCTGCTGCTGAGAGCAGTGTAATTATCCTCCTGGCAATTTATAGTCTGATTCCTCAGTATAAGCAAAGCAGCAAACAAATTATCCTCCTCAGCTGGGAGGCTGTGAGGTGCCTGAGGCTTCCTAACATAAGCATCCTCAGGGGCTCCCTTCCCTTGCAGGAGGTAGCACCCCAGAGCTGTTAGCAAACCTGCTCTTGTTAGCTATGGAGGGGTCTCTTTGGGCCCTGTAATTCCACCTCATGGTCTTATGCTAAAGACAACTCAGACGTTGTGCCAAGAGATTTGCCAGGGTTCTCCCGACATCATTTGGTTTTCGTGTTAACCTGAGAAATGAAAGAACCCTAAGCATTCACTAGCGGTGGAGTGCTGATGGGAGTTTTCTAACTCTGTGAGAGAAGGGGTAATATAGTACACAGTACATAGAACCACACTGTGAACAAATACATCTTTGCTGTCTGATGCGTCTGAGCGACAGTTCCTTTTGTGTAAAATGAGGTTCATACTACCCATTTCAGGGTATTATTTCGAGGGTCTAAATAATGTGTATAAAATGCTTGCTGCATACCCCACAACCATGCATACCATCACCAGATACCATCCAGAAAGATGCAAGGCCTTGAAACCTTTGTTTATTTATTTGGTTTTGAGCTCGAATTTCATGATAACAACTAGGCTATCATGGGACTTCCTGTCCTGCTGCCTCTGCCATGTGAGTGCTGGAATTCCACCCATTGCTGCCATGCCTGGCTATTCTGAAGCCTTCTGAAGCCCCTAGATGGAGGTACTGTTAAGGCTGTTATAATAATAATAAAAAAAAAATGCTTCCTAGACCGCTCCGACCTGCAGCCGTTCCTCTGTGCTCTAGAACTCGTGTAGACCGCTCGTGTGTGCACGGAGGAGCGGAGGAGCGCATTGAGGCTGTCAGCACATCTCTCCCCATCCCAGGATTTTGCTTTCCTTTGACTCCACCTTCATTCGCCACCACTGACATCTGTTCCCTGCCTCACTGGCAACCAAGGGTAGGGGGCATCCTTTGTAATTGAGAGGGCTGGCAGCCTTGGGGTGTTTATTGTTATAGACCAGTGCCTGCTGACCTCAGACTCTGCCAGGCTGGGACACGGGAGGGGCCTTAAGAAAGCAGTAGAGGGTGGATTTCTGGTTCGGCAGTCTAGGCAGCAGCCTTTGCCTTCAGGCAGGGCTCATCTGTAAGTGTCTGGTTTGCTCCCTGCTAGTCTCCTGGTAGGGGGAGGGGCATGGCTCCTGGCTAGGCTCACAAGTGTTACAGAATGAATTTGTCTAAGGGGTGAAAAAGTTTTTTTTTCTCACAAAACTTATAGGGCCTAAGGTTGTAGCAAAGTAGTGGGGTAGTTTGCCTGGAGGTCCAGCAGGACTATCTTTCCCAGTGCTGATACAGAGTGAGGAGCTCGTGCTCTCACAGCCAAGCAGCCTCAAGGTCACTGGGACACCTTGGAATTGTCTACAAGATGCCCAGACCACCAGGCAATTCTGTCATCTCCCCGGACAGAATCATTCACAATGCTTGCAATGCTCCTTCGACTTCATTCTAAAAATATTTAAACAATAGCCACAGAATCTTGTACTGACCCTGAGTGCAAACCAAATCACCTTAAAGGATTTAAAAACCAACGAAGATAGGCACCATCTCTAACCAGAAGTTCTGGGAGACAGGGGGCAGGAACCAGCATGTTCTCAATGTTTCCAGGGGGTTGTACTGTGAAGCTGGGGGTGAAGATGTGCTATGGATGGTTAAGGATGGACATCTCCGAGACAGAGTTTCCCAATCGATTTTACCACATCTTCTTCTTCCTCCTCCTTTTTTTCTTCTTTTTTGCTGTTCCAGGAAGCATTTTGTGCATGGATGATGCTACCATTAAAATATATCCCCAGTGCTTCATTAGATAGTCTTATAAATTCTATTTGTGGATAATAAATGTGAAGTATAATTTAGGCTTAGGATAAAGACGTGACAAAATGGTCACATGTATGAATTAATCACAAATGGTCATGCCCCCAAAGTTGAGTGATATACACTTTTAAATTTTATAAGTGAAGGGAGAAAAATAGAAAAGCTACTTTATCAATAAAAAGAGTATTACAGCAAAGTAAAAGATCTTTTATCTTATATTGCTTTGCTTGCATTATCACACCCACTAACATTTTGGATGAAGACAATGGTTTTTTTTTGTTGTTGTTGTTATAGTTACATAGGATCACGCATTTTGTTACTGGGGTAGATCTCTACCTTCAGTCAACTTTTCAAAAGAAGAGAAAGGTTTTGCTATGCACACATTTTTGGGAATTCAGGTGAAAGGAAAGACATTCTCACTTTACAATCCCACATTTCAAATTGGGCCAGGCCAGAAAGTACAGATCAGAGTTAAATGGTTGCCCCTGGATTGATGTGTAGGGTGGACTCCTTGCGTCCCTCATCTGGCATTCCGTATAGCATGTACAGTTAATGCACTCACATAGCATGGTAGAACAACCGTAGAAACGTGTACTTTCAAACCCATAGATGCTTGAGCAGCTACAATTCCTGTTTCTTATTTGGTTTTTGTTTTCTGAGACAGGGTCTCATGTAGCCCAGGCTCTACTTGAACTTATTCTACAGCTGAAGATGACCTTGAACTCCTGGTCCTCCTGCCTCCACCTGATGGGATTGCAGACATGCATCACTAAACTCTGCAGTTTGGAAGACAGAATATCTGTCTTTCCTTTCATGGTACCAACAGAAATACTTTTAGAATGTGGTTCCTGGCCAACAGCCACCCAGAGAAAGGAAGAAGCCTGGTCCCATGGTATCTTCAATGTTAGTGGTTGCATTTGGGCTTCCCATTTGGAACCTACTCTGTATCTATTTTGGGGTACTAAGACTTAGCTGATTCTGTCAGCAGCCACTGGGAAAATACTGGAACCAAGGGTATAGGGAAAAGGAAGGGCCCTTTCAGAATGTTCCTCTCAGCTGTACTCAGAGAGATGGGGCACTGTAAAGGTAGCCCCCACAGCTGGCCTCTCAAGCAGGCCCAGCCCCTCCCTGAGCATGAAAACAAGGCAGAAAGAAGGATCTGCTGAAAGTATTTGCCAAGAGGAAATGATGACTGTTTGGAGAGCTGGAGGCCCAGACTCGGATAAAATAAGCATCTCGCGCTGTACACAAATACCAACGCACTTCGTGATACTCTAGTTCTATGTATAATTTTTTTGTGCTGTCATCAGCTAAGATCTTCAATTTTCACCAGCAAAAACACACTTTAAGTTTAAAAAGGAGGAAGGATCTATTTATGAAGGCTGAGAAGTAGGTTTTAAGGCGCGGTTCCGCTCAGAGTGCTACCGACAAGGTTCAAGTGTGGGAACAACGCAGCTCGGGAGTCAGAGCTGGGAACTCATTTCGTGCGGATTTGGGGGTAGTGAGAGCTTTCCGTGTTCCAGCTTCTGAAGCAGATTACCCCTTGGAATAACAGGTTGCATAAATTTAGTCCCCATTGAGAGAAAGCCCGTGAAATCTTTTCCTCACAGCAAGGGATAAGGTACTGAAAGCAGTAGGCTCAGGAAAGCAGCGTCATTGGCATGCTGAGAGCTTTTGTATTTTGCGCCTGGGGCTTCCAGACTACCTGAGGCCTGTAGGGAGGGAGGGAGGAGGCAAGGGGTCCAGATGGCGAACACCTTTGTCCCTGGGCACATTGATTGAATTCCAGGTACCAATAGGAGCAGCTAGCAGATGTGGCAAGTAGATGTTCCCTATAGGTAGAGAGGTAGGTTAGGGAGCGCATTGTCTCTGGTGGAACAAGTTCTAGATATAACTATTAAAGAATGAAGTAGCATCTGGGTGGACCCATGCTTAAAACCGTCTTCTCTGGGTGCACAGCTACAGAAAGGGGGCCCTTCCTCTACAGCCAGTCAGACTGGGTTGCCAGCTTCACTGAACGGTGGCCTCAGTTTGAGACTCCTTTTCAGGGAACCCCAGAGAACAACACTGTCAGGTACCCTGAAGCCCCAGGACACAGAATAATCAGAGATAGACCCTGCTTGAGAAATTCCCAGGCTAGTCCCTCCAACTCCGACCCTACTGAACTGGCCTGATCTACTCCCAGCTCCACTCCTGCTGATCCTTCACGGCGCAGTTTCATTTGGTGAGGGTGAATCGGCCCCTTCCAAGTACCCGGATGCTGGCTACAGTTTGAGCAAGGCAGCTGCCATTCCTCTGGCTTCGGCTCTACTTTCTAGAATGAGCAACTAGGGCCACTTGTTAACTGTGGTTAAAACGCTACTTTGGGGTTCTGGATGGGGAAATGCATCTATTATTTCTCCCTTCACAGTAGTTTAACAACTTAACTGTGTCCCTTCCAAATGAGCTTGAAAGTGGGAGTTGGGGGTAGGGTGTGGTGTTGACCCATCCTGTAACCCTAGCACTTGGAAGGCTGAGGCAGGAGAGGAGGATCAAGAGTTTCATGCCAGGCCTGGACTATATAACAAGACACTGTCTTACAAAAGGCTGAGTTTGGGCATAGCTGAGATTTTTCCCCTTTAATGTTCTTGTTCCTTAATAAAGGAAAGCAGTTTATCTTTAATCTGGTGATTTCGAGTTGGCTCCAAAGACTAATTCCTACCCCGATCATCACACTAAGCCTCTGCTGGCCTCTGTGCCAGACATTGCTGATACTTAATTCTTAGGAGTTGTCATTAATCTTAACCCTTAGGGAGATGGTGCAGAGGGAGACAGCATTGCTACCGACGGCCAAGTCCTGTACAGAAAGCACTGGGCACAGGCGTCAGGAAGGCTTCCATAGCTCTTTCCTCTTGTTTTCCTAAAGCTCCTATTCATCCCTCAAGACCCCACTCAGCAATTCCCAGCTCTTTAAGGCCTTTGGACTCTGCTATGCTCCTGCAGTTCCTTATTCGCCTTTGCAAGCCACAGTCCCTCCAGGTGGCGGGAGAGAGGCCAGGCAGCTGCTGCCAGTATGTATTGACCTTTTTTAAAGCCACGTTTCTTTTCTTTCCTTTCTTGTCTCTTGAATGTAGTGTAAGCCTCGTCTTAGGAACTTGGAAGAACACGCTAGTTAACTCTTTTGCTTAAGACGAGTCAGAAGCTGACGTTAGAGTAGCCTCTCCCCCAAGGGGAGGAGCCGTAGTGTGTGTGGGGGGGGGCAGGGGTAAATCTTGTCTTAATGGTGGTAGAGACTTGGACATAGCAGCGGCTTCTGAGCCCTTTAGATTCTGAGGGGTTGAGATGAATTTTTTTGTTGTTGTTTTGTTTTTCGAGACAGGGTTTCTCTGTGGTTTTGGAGCCTGTCCTGGAACTAGCTCTGTAGACCAGGCTGGTCTCGAACTCACAGAGATCCACCTGCCTCTGCCTCCCAAGTGCTGGGATTAAAGGCATGCGCCACCGGTTGAGATGAATTTTAAGTGTCTCCCTGAGCCAGACTTTAGTCAAGTGACTGTGGATAGTGAGCCACAGCCCTTTGCGGGGGCGGGGGGGGGGATGGGGGAGAGGAGGGGAGGGAGGAAGAAGCCCTGCTGTGCTGGTTATGAGCTTGCTTGCCTTCGCTTATTTGGCCTCAAGTAGAAGCAGAATCTTGGAACCAGCTCACAGGAGCAACTTTTCTGTTTTGAGCCTCTATTTTCTGTCAGGAGGATCAGAAATACTCCTATATGGAAAAAAGCTTTGGAAAGAAAACCTCATGCCTAAAATGTTCCATATCGTCCTTGAGGAGAGGGACAGCGGCTGACTCATCTTCAGCATCCAGTTTGGAAGTAGGGATGATGCAAGTGTTTGCTGAATGACTAATGGCCTAGTAGGAGAAGGGATTCTGTATTTGTTTAAACTTTTGCTTATTACCTAATAAATCCTCTATATCAATTAATGATTTCTCTTAACTGTAGTATTAGTTACTTTTTAAAAAATGTTTAATCTTGTTGGTCCTCAAAGAATCATCCATTTTGCATACCTATTTCTTTTTATTTTATTTTTTATTTATTTTTATTTTATGTGAATTGATGTTTTGTCTGCATGTTAGTCTGCGTGAAGGTATCAAATCTTGGAGTTACAGACAGTTGGGGGCTGCTGTGTGGTTGCTGGGAATTGAACCCAGGTCCTCTGGAAGAGCAGTCAGGGTGCTCTTAACCACCGAGCCATCTCTCCCACTCCAACATTAGTGACTTTTAATCGCTGTGTTAAAACACCATGATCAAGGCAATTTAAAAGAGGGAGGACTTATCTGGACTTCCAGTTCTAGAGGTGTAAGAATCCATCAATGCCAGAATGGGGAACCTGGCAGCAGGCAGGATGACATTAGAGCTGTCTCTGAGAGTTCATGTCCTGACCAGTAGACAGAAGCAGAAATCACACTAGGAATGGCTCTTTTTCTTTTCTCACTTGTTATTGACACTTTTTTTTTACACAATCTATTTTGACCATGCTTTTCCCCTCCTCTGACTCTTCCCATATTCCCCTCACCTCCTTACCCACCCAACTTCATGTTCATTCTCTCTTTCAAAAACAAACAAAACTAAACCCCCCAAATCAAACAAACAAACAAAAAACAAATAAGAAACTTATCCCCTATTGGAATCTATGTGGAAGAGGAGGTGGAAAGATGGTAAGAACCCTAGGTGGTGGACGACTCCTAAGAAGTTCAGCATCCACAGAGCACACAGGACTGTTGCACATGCTCACAGGGACTGTGACAGCAAGCATGCAACCTGCACAGGTTCAAACCAGACAAAGTCCCAGCTCTGAAAAGGGGAAGTAGGTGCAAAATCCACCCCTAACCAAGAAGCTATTTATAACTGATACCTTCTGGGAAGGGAAGATCAGTTTTCTCTGATGGAGTGTCTCTGGAGATATCACCCACACTCCAGAGCAGGCCCTGTGCCCAGGAGTAGTTGTCCAATACAAAACAAACTCCATGTTTTGTTTTTTGGTTTTTGGTGTGGGCTTTTTGTTTTGAAACCTCAATGAGACAACACTACTAACAAGGCCACAGTTCCTCCCAAACAGTTCCAGCAGCTGGGGCCACAGGACTCCAGTCTATGACCCTATGAGGTTTCATTCTAACCACTACAGACCTTTTGTAACTTTAGCTGTTACCATTACGGTGAGCTTTGCAATACTCCAATATTGCTATTTTGCCTGCAATAGGATACATGACTGCCACATCAGTGGTGGCTTCCAGGCTATGGCTTTTTTTTTTTTAAAGTGTTTGGGTGTTTTGCCCACATGTATGTCTGTGCATTGTGTTTGTACCCGGTGCCCTCAGAGACCAGAGTAGGGCACTGGATCTCCTTGGAACAAGGATAACAGATGGGTGCTGGTAAAAAGAACAACCCAGGTTTTCTGGAAGAGTAATCAGTGCTCTTAACTGCTGAGTATCTTCCTAGCCCCTGCTATGCCCTTTTATAAACTCGGGTCTCATATCAGAGTCCTACAGGCTGTGTCCCTTCCATGTCTGTGCCCCTTACCCAACTTCAGTACGCAGTTTTGCTCAGTGCATACTTGCTAAGTGAAGAACAGAAACAAAGGCAGCCCCATGTTTGCACACTACTATTTGGCCAGCCAAATAAATCACAGGTCTCAGAATGTGGCAGCTAGGCTACTCCCCCACATGGTGCCAGGGGTTGATTCTAGAGTCTTGCACATTCTGTCAGGGAACCTCTGCTGAGTGTGTAAATAGCACACAAGTCCCACTTTTAGAGACCTGGGCTTAATTATACATGCCCTTGATGCTAATATATACTTCATTTGAGAGACAGATCATTACTATTATTTTTTAAATGTGTAGACAAGGTCCCCCCCCCCATAGTAAGCAGGCAATCCACAATGGTCTCTGTCACCATTTTTCTGACATCAAGTCGACCACGCAGATGGTTGTCTAAGGGTAAGATCTGAGGGAAGAGCTCAATTGGATCAGACTATGAGAGTCAAACAGAGAAAAGAAAATAAAAATGTGTGCCTGCAGATAAAAGCATCAAGAGCGCGCGGGGGGGGGCAACCTAAAAGAAAGTAGCATACCCCTGTCTTTCCGTCTCTCTCTTGCTTTCGTATGTGTGCATATGGAGGCCAGAGGTCGGTATCAGCTGTCTTCCTCAATCAGTCCCCACCTTATTTTTTTCTGTCTTTTTTTGTCTATTTATTTATTTAATTATTAAAGAATTCTGCCTCCTCCCCGCCACCGCCTCCCATTTCCCTCCCCCTCCCCCAATCAAGTCCCCCTCCCTCATCAGCCCAAAGAGCAGTCAGGGTTCCCTGCCCTGTGGAAAGTTCAAGGACCTCCCACCTCCATCCAGGTCTAGTAAGGTGAGCATCCAAACTGCCTAGGCTCCCACAAAGCCAGTACGTGCAGTAGGATCAAAACCCAGTGCCATTGTCCTTGACTTCTCAGCAGTCCTCATTGTCCGCTATGTTCAGCGAGTCCGGTTTTATCCCATGCTTTTTCAGACTCAGGCCAGCTGGCCTTGGTGAGTTCCCAATAGATCATCCCCATTGTCTCAGTATGTGGGTGCACCCCTCGCGGTCCTGAGTTCCTTGCTCGTGCTCTCTCTCCTTCTGCTCCTGATTTGGACCTAGGGATTTCAGTCCGTTGCTCCAATGTGGGTCACTGTCTCTGTCTCCTTTCATCACTTGATGAAGGTTAATATTCAGGAGGATGACTATATGTTTTTCTTTGGGTTCACCTTCTTATTTAGCTTCTCTAGGATCACGAATTATAGGCTCAATGTCCTTTATTTATGGCTAGAAACCAAATATGAGTGAGTACATCCCATGTTCCTCTTTTTGGGTCTGGCTTACCTCACTCAGGATCGTGTTTTCTATTTCCGTCCATTTACATGCAAAATTCAAGAAGTCATTGTTTTTTACTGCTGAGTAGTACTCTAATATGTATATATTCCATACTTTCTTCATCCATTCTTCCATTGAAGGGCATCTAGGTTGTTTCCAGGTTCTGGCTATTACAAACAATGCTGCTATGAACATAGTTGAGCATACTTTTATTGTATGATAGGGCATCTCTTGGGTATATTCCCAAGATCCCCACCTTATTTTTAAAAGTTTATTTTAATGTTATGTGTCTGTGTGAGTGTCACGTCTCCCCTGGTCCCCTTGGAGGCCAGGAGAGGGTGTTGGATACTTGGAACTGACTCTCCAGGCTGTTGGTTGTGATCTGCTGTGGTTGCTGGGAATTGAACTCAGGCCCTCCAGAAGAGGAGGAAGCATGCCTGACTGCTGAGCCATCTCTCCAGTTCCTCTACCTTATCTTCTGAGACAAGACCTCTCTCTCTCTCTGATTCCAGAGCTCATGGTCTTGGCTAGGCTGGCTGGCCGGCCAGGGAGCTCCAGAGATCGGCCTAGCTCCACTCCCCCAGGGCTGGGATTGCAGGCTTGCACTACTGCGTTCAGCTTTTTATGTGGAGACTGGGAAACTCAGGCCCCCATGCTTGCCTGAGAAGCGCTTTACCAACTAAGAAATCTCCCAGCTTCTTATTTTCCCTCACACTTCTAATCAATCTAGCACTTGTAGAAGATAGGATGTGGTTCACATGGTGGACCTTTTGGGCCTTTGAGTCACCGTCCCTGGGCTTGAGCCCTCACCTGCTGTTTGCTTTGCTATGACCCTGGATAAGTAGCCTGAGATCCTTCTGCGTTAGTGTCACTGTGAGCAGGGGACCATCATAATCTTGGTATTTATTTCATAGCCCCATTATCAAGAGTATAAGCTTGGTAAGCATTAAATTTTGTCATCTAAGTATACATATAATATTTCTTAAGTTTCTTGCATTTGTCCCTTGATTTTTATTTTATGTGACGTAAGTGCTATTTTTTCCAGTTAACAGAAAAATAAATCGAGGCACAGAGATGTTGTCACTGTGTTCCCACTAACTAGGTCATTTTTGCCACTGAAAAAGATAACCTAGTTAGTCACAGAGCCAGGATTTGACCCTAGGATAACTGATCCCATCATGCCCCCTTAACCACAGGACTGTATGCAAGCCATCTTTATCTTGATACCCACAGATAAAAAACCTGAGTTAGTCCCAGGGATGCTGAACAAAATGTAGGTTCTACCCATGGAAATCTCTATTGTAGATAGGGCCAGAAGACATACATGTAAGAAGGTGTTTTAGTTAGCGTTTCTATTGCTGGGAAGAGACACCGTGACCATGGCAACTCTTACAAAGGAAAACATTTCACTGGGGCTGGCTTACAGTTCAGAGGTTTAGTCCATTATTATCATGGCAGGACATGGAGGCACTCAGGCAGACATGGTGCTGGAGAGGTAGCTGATAGTTTTCACATCCATCTGTAGGCATCATGAAAGAGACTGTGTCCCACACCAAGTGTAGCTTGAGCATATATGAGACCTCAAAGCCTGCCCCCACAGTGACACCCTTCCTCCAAGACGCCACCCACTCCAAGGTCACACCTCCTAATAGCGCCACTCCCTATGGGCCAAGCATTCAAACACGTGAGTCTATGGGGGGGGGGAGCATACCTATTCAAACAACCTCAGAAGGATTCAATAAAAGACGCATCATGTCATGGGAGCTCTAAGTAGCTTTGTCATGGTGCCCGGCCTCAGACTGGGTCCTTGACAGATACAGGGAGGGATTTGCCCACAGGAAAAGCAGCATGAGTGATATGCAAGAAAAGCGTAAGGCATCTGTGGAGTTGGGAAAACACCTTTTTCCATATTGTTCTAGAATTCATAGGAGGCCCCAAAAACTCAAGGCAGGGTCGGGGAAGTATCTAGTGCTATGGACTTCATTTTGGGGCTCCATGGAAGGAGCTAGTCCAAAAGTATACACCCAGACTGTCATAGCTGCACAGGCTGAGACCACCCGGCCCAAATTTGTCATAGCACAGATGGGGAAATTGAGTCCAGAGAGAAAGGGATGAGCCCCAGCAAGCCAGCTGCAACGGTGGTAGGCTTTGCCATGCTAATATTCCTACCCTGCATCAGAGAGCCTGGGTCATTTCCTGGAGAGCTCCTTCAGCGGTACCCCAGTCTGTTCTCCTCCTGCCCAGAGATGTTCCTTAGAACCCTTTTCCAGGGGTTCAGAGCCACATGTGGTGTGACACACATCTCTTAATTTCTGCACTGAAGAGGCAGACACAGGAAGATTTCGAATTTGAAGACAGCCTGGGCTACAGAGCAAGTTCCAGGTCAGCCTGGGCTACACAGCAAGACCCTGTCACAAAACAAGACAAGCAAACAAAAACAAATCCACTGGGTCTCCTGTGTCATTAATGTCCTATACTACCACAGACTCAGTCCTGAGCAGGAAGCTTGATAGGGCTGCCATGGCAACACAGCCTGAGTGGAGAGAAAGGCAGAGCAGGGGCCTTAACATGATATCCTTTGTGCCTCTGGCATTTGCAGTCTTTCTCAGGATTGTTCCTCAGCCTCAGACGGTGGTACCTACCTCTCATCCTGGCACCTGGGAAGCAGAAACAGATGGATCTCTGTAAGTTTGAGGTAGGTCTGGACTAACATAGCAAAATTTAGACCAGCTGGGGCTACATAATGAGACCCTGCCTCAAACAGATATTTCTTACGCATGAGATTAAATACCTTTTAGGCCCACAAAGAAAAACTACTAAGGGAAAACAGTTACCAAAATATCTCTCTTGAATTGTGAGAATTTATGTGCTTTTTTGTTAATTCATTTCAAATGATGATCTAGCAAGTCTAAAAATTACAGAATATTGAATGAGTGAGCATTTGGGATACCTGCAGCAACTGCCATGTGATATACCGATACCTGTGATTTCTGTTGTCAAGGGACAATGCTGCTGCTAAGCCTTCTCGGCTTTATTAACTGCTTCCATCATTTTAGCTGAAGGTTTGTGGAAAGCGGCGTTTTTCACATATGCGTTCCTAACTCTTCCTTGAGAATGTCACATCACGTAGACTAGATGTCTCATCCTGGTGGGAAGCAGACCCAGCATGCACCGCAGTCCTGCTGTAGGGAATTGATGTGAAGGAAGAGCAGGTGCGTGAAATAATATTCAAGACGAGGGGAGCGATGCATGGACCGTTGCCATGGTGTTAGTCACTCAATGATTCTGACTCTCCTTCCAGACACATGGCAGGCCTGCACTTCCTTACCATCTTACCCTTAAGTGAGGCCACGTGACTTGATTTGACAAATGAAACCTGCCACTTCTTCGCTCCCAAACTTCACCTGGTAGATTGCATCATTTAGCTGTCCTGCCAAGCTTTCTGATCTCAGCTCCCACTTCTCTCACCGCGGCCCACGCCCAGCTGCTGGGACCTCATTTCTGACCCTCACCAGGGTCATCCCTACCCTAGGCTCCTTTCAGGAGCTCTTCTTTGTGGCGGGAGCACTCATCCCCCAAACCTTGCTTTGACGGGCTCATTCTTTACCCTTAGAACTCACCTCCTGCGCTGGCTAGTTTTGTGTCAACTTGACACAAGCTAAAGTCTTTGGAGAGGATTGAATCTCAGTTAAAAATGCTTCTGTAAGATCAGACTAAAGGCAAGGCCTGTAGGGCATTTTTTAAAATTAGTGATTGATGTGGGAAGGCCTAGCTCGTTGTGGTTGGGGCTACCCCTAGGCGGGTGGTTCTGGGTTCTATAGGAAAGCAGACTAAGCAAACCGTTGGAGAGCAAGCCAGTAAGCAGCACTCCTTCATGACCTCTGCATCAACCCCTGCCTCCTGGTTCCTGTCCTGTTTGAGTTCCCATCTTCACTTCCTTTCATGATGAACAGGGATGTGGAAGTGTAAGCCAGATAAACCCTTGCCTCCTCAAGTTCCTTTGATCACGGTGTTTCATCACAGCAATAGTAACCCTAACCGGAACACCACCACCTTATTGCTTTACCATTTCCATTGAGATATAATATGCATATTTCCCAGTTCTCCCATTGCAAGTGTGTAGGCAGGGTTTCTTGTCCTGACCACGGGCTCCCAAATAACCATACAGAGACTTATTACTAAGTATAACTGTTCAGCCAATAGCTTACACTTGTTACTAACTAGCACTTACACCTTAAATTAACCCCTTAATTAAGGTACCATGTGGTGGTACCTTCTTTCAGTATGGTATGTTCATCATGCTTTTCTCCGTGTCTCCTTGCGACTCTGCCCTTCTTCATCCCCGGTTCTCTGTCCACAAGTCCTGCCTAACCTCTTCCTGCCTAGCTATTGGCCATTAGCTCTTTATTAATCCAATGAGAACAACACATCTTCACAGTGTACAAAAGGCTATTCCATAACATAAGTGTTTGTACTTGAGTGACTTAAGATAGTCATGAATTTGTGAAACCATCACCAGAATCAAGTTCCTGAAAAGATTTTACTTATTATATGTGAATGCCTACATGTATGTATGTACAGTGTGTGTATGTGTGCCAACACAGGCCAGAAGAAGGTGTTGAATCTCCTGGAGTTACAAATAGTTGTGAGCTAATTGATGTGGGTGCTGTGGACCAAACCTGAGTCCCCTCATGAGTAGAAAGTGCTTTTAACCACTGAGTCATCTCTCCAGTCCCTACCACAATCAATATCACAACATTTTCATTACCCCTAAAGAAACCCAGCTCCCCTTACACACCCAAGTCCTCATCCTTTTACTGGTCCCATACAACCACTAATCTCCTTTTGTGTGTTCACCTATTCTGGAATTTTATAATTTATTATTATTGCTGTTATTGTTATAACGAAGGGGAACACATATGCCACTACTGGTTCATATGGTAACTATATTTGGGCATTTGAGAAACTCCCAAATTTTTTCCCATGGAGTTGGCATCACTTTATTTTCCTGCCAGCAATGTGTGCAGGTCCCTGTTTCTCTGCATCCTTGCCAATATGGGTAATATCAATATGATAGCCATCCCACTGGGCATGAAATGATATCTCATTGTGTTTTTGACCCGAATTTCCCTTATGGCTGTGATGTTGAGAATCTTTTTCATGTATTATGAAAAAAGGCCTTTTCATGGCCATTTGAATAACTTTTTGAAACAAATATCTATTTATGTCTTTTTGAGTTGGATTGTTTGGGATGTATATATATACATTATATATTATATGTACATTATATATATTAGAATTGTAAGAGTTCATTTGTTTTTTGTTTTTTTTTTTTTGTCTCCTTGTTTTTGTCTTTGCATTTGAGGTAGAATCTGAATATGTAACCCAGTCTGGTCTTGAACTTGCAACCCTTCTGCTCCAACTTCTCAAATGCTAGAGCATACCATCCCCAGCTTATAGGAGTTCTTTGTGTATTCTGTATATTGATCCCTGCTCACATATATGATTTGTTCATATTTTCCCCACTTAAGGGGTTGTCTTTTCAGTTTCTTGACAAGGTACTTTTAATACACAAAACTTTTAAAAATATTTTATGACAACCAACTTCCATTTTTCCCTGGCTGTTCATTCTTTTAGCAGCATATATAAGAAAGTGTTAGCTGGATGGGTAGCTCAGTGGTTGAGCATTTTCTTAGCATGCATGAAGACCTGGGTGTGATCTTCATCACTACAAAGAATATGAATTTTTTGTCTTATCCCAGGCCATATAGATTTACATTTACATTTCTTTTCAGAATTTTGTGGTTTTAAATTCTTTTATTTTTATCTTTGATCCCATGTTAACTTTTGTATATGTTCTGAGGTAATGGTCCATGTTGTAGGTTAAGATATTGTCTGGGCACCTTTTATTATTTTTATTGGATGTGGCATAAGCCATAGCATGCATGTGACAGTCAGAAGGCAACTTTATGGATTCGATTCTCTCCTTCAGCCCATGTGTGAGTTCCAGCGATCAAATTCAGTCTGCCAAACTTGCACAGCAAGAGAGGCTACCCACTAAAATATTTCTTCAACCACCAGCCCTCTTCCTTCACCTCACACCTTTTGCTGGTCACTCTTCTTTCCTTCACTGAATGATATGAGACCCTTGCCACCATCAGCTGATTATAGATGTGTGGGTTTACTACTGGTCCCAATTCTATTTCATGGATCCATGTGTGGATACTTAGGTCAATATCACAATAGCATGATTATTTTGCTTAGTTTTGATTGCCTTATAGCAGCTTCTGAAATTGGGACGTATTAATCCTCTGATCTTGGTTTTCATTGGTTAGATTGTTTTGGCTGATCTAGGGCCCATGAATTTCTCCCTGACTCCTGAAGCTGTTTTTCTGTTTCTGCAATAGTGCCTTATTTTTGACCAGTTCTTAGCTGTTTGTCAAAGACATCCACAAGCTGTTATTGCCTGAACACCTACGATGGGCTAAGTACTGTGTTAGGTTTTGGAGCCATTGCGATGGGAAAAAAATAGCTCTTAATTTTGCCTTCAGGGAGCTAAGAATTGAGTGGGAAAGGCAAACATTAATCGAATAGTCACCAAAATAGAGGGGACATGAATAATAAATCGGCTTAATAGACCGGCCTTGGGGGGTAGCGCTGGGACAAGAAAACTTCCTTAAGGAAATCAGTAACCAGAAAAGTAGCCACGGCTGAGAGGACTTTGAGAACAAACAGGGGACTGTGGGGCAGCATTCGGTAGCAGGAGGACAAACCGCACTAGACAAGGGTCACCACTGATCCTACTGATCACGTGGGCCCTGGAGGAGCATCCAAGGGTTTGTCCTAAAAGCAACAGGAAGCCACCAAGACAAAGAAGTGACATGATCTAGCTTTGCTTCCCAAATACTGGTTTCTTATGCTCCAAAGAGAATGAACTGGAGATACAGGCCATGACCATGTAGAGATGGTGGAAGTTTGGATGAGGCGGGTGGTGGTGGTGGCGATGGTGGTTATGGTTCTCGGGACAAAGTGGACAGACTAACGGTCAGGGATGCAAGAGAAAACAAGATTTTTAGAGATAATCTTTGGTTAGTGAGAGGGAGGGGATGGTGTTGGGAGAGGTGGTTTTTTACCAATTTTTTAAAAAAACCAACACAATCTGCTAGGCAGTTCTGAGGGGACCAGTGCTTTTGACTTTAGGGCATCTTCCAGACATTTCTAGGCTATTCAACCCTTGCTCCAAATCATCCTTGCAAAGAAGCTATGCTAGTCTTTTTCTCGTTTTGCAGATGGGAGAACTGAGTACCATAAGGTTGAGTGGCAAAGCTAGTTAGAATTCTAAAATCACCCCCACCCCCAGTGTTCCTTCTGTTCCTCCAGGACACCGGAGCTGACTCTTCTAGAAGAGTCCATTTCAAATAGTTTCAGATAATAAGAGAAACCCATTAGAAGCACATCTCTCTACATACCAAGTCCTCTCAAGCCTCAGAGCTCCTTACTATACATTTCAGCTGCACAGTATAACAGTCGTCCTTCCCTCCAGGATGGTTCTGAGCCCCCAAACCTTTAATTCTTGGACCTGGACTGTTGATTGTGAACCAAAACTACCTGCTTCTTTTCTTCTTAGTGGTCATTCTGTCTGAAAGACTTCCTACTTCATTGTTCGTCTATGGACATTGCCACCAGTGTATGGGTAGCTGAGATGCTAAGACATGGAGCCAGAAGCTGGGTGATAAAAAAAAAACAAAAAAACAAAAACAAAACCAAAAAAAAACAAAACAAGTCAAGGTGCTCTCAGTTTTGTTTTTTTTTTTTCTAATGGGGAGTGTGAGAGCAAGAAAATGAATGGGTGGTGGGAAATGGGCTGGAATGAAAAGCTAACAGAAAGGCAAATCTATAAATTCAAGGAGGAAGAGGAAGAGAAAATAAAGTGTTTGAAGGAAGAAGTTGGGGGAGGAAACATCCTGCTTCCAAATCAGGAATCTTGACATTTACTGGCTGGATGATGTTATGCAAGCTACTCACTGTCTCTAAGTGGAGATAAAATTGCACGAACTTTATGGGGTTTGTGTAAGGATTACAGGGAAGGCATGTATGTAATGTCCTGGACACAGTGTGTGCCCCATGATAAGTTCTCGATAACTGTCAGCTGTTAGCTTGGCTGGACCTGCTCTCCTCATTCCTCGTGCCTCTGCTTCCCCCAGCGGTCCCAGGCTGGGCCGGCTTAGCTTAGCAAATCTGGATCAGGCAGGAAATAGCACGCTTCAGCACACCTAGAAGCTGCGGGACCTGCGACAACAACCCGTGTCACTTCCAGAAGTGATCCTTGCACCCTGCTGCCTCAGCTTGTTTCCTCTCCCCCCCCGCCCCCCCCCCCCCCCGGTCTCTTCCCTGCCACCCCCACCGTGTGGAATCCTAGCTCTAAACAAGACCCAGTCACCCGGCCCTGTGCTACAATGCCCCTCTAGGACCAAAGTCCGGTCCTTTTTCCCGGTTTAGGCAGTGATCGCCCAATTGCTCAACAATCCGCTTGCTAGGCTTCCCTCAATCATGCCACCCCTGTGTGAAGCACGCTGCCGTGGCTTGCTAAGTGCTCTCTCTGACTACTGTGCTTCAGCCCTTCCCTTTTCAGAATGGTGGCTAATTCTTTGGAGTCCCAGGCTTCCTTAGCCATCAGCCGAAGTTGTAAGGCCTGACCCGGAAACGTGCATGAATTCACTGTCAGCCAGGAGAGAGTAAGCTACCTTGCCAACAGCAAATGTCCAGGCCTTGCTCCTGGGAACCATCTAGAGAGCTGTGCCTCCCAGTCACTCAGGGATCCAGACTAGTGGAGAATCCGTTTTGAACATGTGTTTCCATCATTGCTGAAACAGGAAGAAGGGTTATATGCTCTGGATTCTGTGTTTAAAAGATCCATAAGCTCTGTGTGGGAGTGAGCCGTGTTACAGCAGGGGTGGGAGCAGGGAAGCCATTGAAGAAGCTTGATCCTGGGAGAGGTGTTGGTAATTTGAGCAGTACTGGTGTGTGTGTGTGTGTGTGTGTGTGTGTGTGTGTGTCTGTGTCTGTGTGTCTGTGTCTGTGTGTCTGGGAGGAGGAGGTGATGGATTTGGGATATATTCCAAAAAAGACAGGCAAGATTTTCTTTCAGATTGGCTGCGAGGAGCAAGGATGGTTTTTGGCCAGGGTTTTTGGTTGAACGTGTAGATGGATGGATGGCATCCACTCTTACCTGGCATGGAAATAGCAGAATCTGAGGAATTATTAAGATTAAGCCTAGTGACACCTGAAGGGGGGCTTGGCTTGGAGTCCTCTTGTGGGGAGCCCCCCAGCTGTTGCACAATGACTTACAAGACCATTTCAAAGGAGACTTTTAAAAGTGAACTCGTTGATGAAGGACACACATAGACAGTCACAGAGCACAAACAGATCCACATGTCTCAGAAGCCACCCACACTGCTGGCCAGCCCCTACGGAACCCCACCCCCTGGAAGTCCTTCAAGGTCTCTCTAACATCGCCCCATCGATATTTTTGTTTCTGGTGGGAATGAACATTTTCTGGTGATTTTTAGTAAAGAAGCAACAACCATGGCTGCCCCTGCGATGGGGCTTCCTCTTAGAGAAACAGCAAGCATGGCTACCCCTAACAATGGGGCTTCCTCTTAGGTTGATGCCCTTCTTGGAGGACCCCTGGGAGTAGGGTCAGCAGTGATATGTGACCTGAAGTCTGAAGGACCCTTTTCCCCATCAAAGTGCTTTCCAGGCTAGGGAAATGTAAAAACCATAGTGGAAGCACAGCCCTGAAAGCAAGCGTGCCCCGTTCCGCGTAGCGGTCAGCCACTTTCAGAACAGCATCTAACTAAACGTAGAACTATTGCCTGGGTAGCTCATTAGAGGGAATCAGGGTTGTGGAAACTGGAAATAAAGTGAAGACATCTTGGCCATGGACCGGTTAGATCTTGGCAGCTGCTTCTGCCTGAAGCTTACTTTATAGCCTCACTATTTCCAGGGCCGCAGGCTGGACTTGGCTTAGGGGTATAAGCAGGCACTAAAGGGCTGCATTCAGCTTCAGCTTGCCAGACTTTCTCCCAGAAATGGCCAGTTGGGTAGAACATCAGGCTATGTGTTCATGAGGCCATAGAAGAAAATGGGGTCCTGAGGCTGGGAAAGACAAGCCTTGTTCTAGCCCAGGCTGGGAAGCAGCCTCATCGGGCAGGAAAAGCCCGGAGGCTTCTCTTGGATGGAAAGCAGGATTGGGATGCCTTTCCCTCCTGCCTGGGGAAAGGAAAAGCTTGAGAGCTTCCTGTCCTCCTACCTTTATGGACAGCAGAAAGCCAAGTGCCACTTAGAGTAGCTACAGCTCCTGTACAGCTCTGGGGAGACAGGTAGTATTGCCTGGTTTTTTTGGAGTAATAATGGAGCCAAGCCATACAACTACCAAGTGGCTGTGCTAGGCTTTGAATCTAGTTGGTTAACTCTTGACTACAAGTGAAGCTGCTTCATAGGTGTAGGGGCAGATAGGCTGTTCTCCTTATGCCTAGAGACAGATCAGAGGGCCACCATCTGTCAGTGAGCCTCACTGCGTCCCGTGACCTTCAGGATTCTTTCCAGCATGTGGCCGTCAGCTCTTTGGCTCTCCAGACCTGCGTTCCATCCAGCAACTTGGACAGTGGGTCAGAGGATAACCCCACAAAGGGATTAACCCCGTAATTCTATAGACCTGGAGGGAGCAAAGTCTACTGAGTTGATTTTTGGTTTTATGTGTTTTGTTTGTTTTGAATTTGTGTTTGTTTGGAGGAGGATTTCTTCTTCAGGTTTTCTGAGATAAAAATTTGCTGTGTAGCTCAGGTCGGTGTCAAATTTTTTGCTTCAGCCTTGAAATTCCCAAGCATCAGGAACACCGAGGTGAGCAACCATATCCCAGGCTAAGGGATTTTTCTGTAGCTATTTGGGATACTGAGGACTGAACCCAGTGCCTCATGCATGCCAGACAGTAACGCTACCAACTAAGCTTTGTGCCAAGTTCTCCCATGCTCCTCTGAGCTGATGAGCCTTGTGCATTATAGTCCAGTGCTGGACCTCTGAGCTACTGCCCAGCCTGACCCCTGTGGTTCTCCACATGTGACCCACTGAGCTCCAGGGCGTCCCAAGCTTCTTGAACCCTTTTAGATAATACTGTTAAGATGCTGTTCTAGCTGGGCAGTGGTGGCGCACGCCTTTAATCCCAGCACTCGGGATACAGAAGCAGGCAGATCTCTGTGAGTTCGAGGCCAGCCTGGTCTACTAGAGCTAGTTCCAGGACACAGGACAGGCTCCATAGCTGCAGAGAAACCCTGTCTCGAAAAACCAAAAAAAAAAAAAAAAAAAAAAAAAAAAAAAAAGAAAAGAAAAGAAAAAAAAAGAAAAGAAAAAAGAAAGAAAGAAAGAAAAACAAAACAAAACAAAAGATGCTGTTCTAAGCTGGGCGGTGGTGGCGCACACCTTTAATCCCAACACTTGAGGCAGAGGCAGGTGGATCTCTGTGAGTTCAAAGCCAGCCTGAACTACAAAGCAAGTTCCGGGACAGCCAGGACTACACAGAGAAACCATCTTAAAACAAACAAACAAACAAACAGACAGATACTGTTTCTATCTCTGCTTACTTCCAAGCCAGACCTCTTTCTCCTCAAAACTTCACCACTTTCTTCCTGTTTTTGTCTGTTTCCTGTACCAAAAGTACAGCAGGGCATATGAGAATAGAGTTGTCTTTTTTTTAAAAAAAAAATAATGTATTTATTTTGTTTTATGTGCATGAGTGTGTATGTTTTGCCTGTTTGTATGTCTGTGAGGGTGTCAGATCCCCTGGAACTGAAGTTATACACAGGTGTAAGATGCCATGTGGGTACTGGGATTTGAACCCAGGTCCTCTGGATGGGCAGTCAGTGCTCTTAACCACTGAGCCATTTCTCTAGCCATAGAGTTGTCTTTAGACTTCATGTGAGGTCTCCCTTTGGGTACTGCTTCTCCAGCGTATGCTGTCTCAGCTAACCAGGGAGCTGCCTCTATTGCATCTGGAAGGCACCATCCCTTGACAGTGGTGGGATTGCTTCATGCTGCTGAGGGGAGGAGACAGACTGGTTGAGTCGTCGTGGTGTGATTTCCGTCTCATTCCTGTCAATTTCTCAAGGCTATTAAAAGAGTTGGTAACTAAACCATAGCTTGAGTCTCATTCTGATAGTCAAGAGATAGTTGAAGTCACAGTGTAAACCAGTGCAGGAAATAGAGTCACAGGGGGACACTGTCTCTTTACTCTAGGGTTAGGAAGGAAGATCTGAGCGGACAGACTCCGGGAACACGGGGCCTATGTTCTACAGCTGGCTCTGGGATATTTTCTCAGACCACTGAGAATGGCTTGGAGAAAGGAGAAGGGACAGAGAGAACTCTGGTATAGCTTATACACCCATGGAACTCCCCAAACTCAGTGGGTGAGTCAGACTTTCTTACAGCGACAAAAGACCTGATGAAAGGTTTAAAGAGAGGGAAGAGTTTCTGTGCCGTTGTCATTGGCCCCGTTGACTCAGGCCCACGGAGAGGCGGAAGATCATGGCAGGAGCATGTGGCAAAGGCTACTCATGTCAAGCAGGAAGCAGAGATAAGAGAGATAAAAAAGGGACAGGGCAAGATATATCCCCCAAAGGATTCGCCTCCAGTGGGCTACTTTGTCCAGCTAAGCTTCACCCCTGAAGTTACTCACTGAGCTATCGCCCAAGCCCTCTTCTTGGGTTTCTAAGTCTAGATTTGCCACTAGTTGATTGACCTTGGGACGGACTACTTAACCCTTTTGTTTTCAAGATTCCTCGCTTATATTCTTTGTAATGACTAAGTGCAATAGTACATACAGAATGCTTTCAAAGGATTCAATTAATGTTAGTTATTATAAGCAACAAGAACCAGTAACCTCCATAGAAATGATGGCCGGCTCAGATCTGGGGATGCCAACTTCAGGTTCTTTTGTGGAGCACACAAGTGAAAATTGACTACATGGATTTATGTTTGGACACATTTAGGTCAGAAATTAAAAATTTGAGAGTTATCAGTTTCTAAATGTCGTTGAAACCTTGGACTATTTTACAGGGAGAATCTGTAGGGAAATAAAAGATGGCTTAGGAACAATCCCTAAGGGCCCTCAGCATCTTAGGACTGGGCAGAAGCAAAGGAGATCACTGGGGTGGCTGGGTAGTACCCAGAGGTAAGGAATATTTTGGGGAAAGTCAAGGGGTAACTCAGTGGTAAAACTGATTAGCAGGCATGAGGCCCCGGCTTCCATCTCTAGCACTAGAGGAAAAATCAGGAGGAGAACAATAGCCTCCCAGAAGCCAAGATAGGGGACGCCTCAGCATAGAGGCAGTGGCTGACTGTGGTAGGGCTTAGGAGAGGCCAGGGCAAGGAAAGAGTACAGGAACCACAGTGGGAGTTAGACCTTTGGCTTTGTGGTTCCCATGAGGGGGTAGAATTGGCCCTCAGACAACATGGAACTGAAGAATGGGAGTGAAGAAATGGAGAGAGCTAGTATGACTGGTCCCTTCTAGCAGTTTGCTGAAGAGAACTGAGGGCTGGAGTGGGGGGAGAAGGCAGGCTTCAGTGTTCCTAGGAAGAAGCAGTGTTGAGGCAAAGGTGTTAGATGCTGGAGGGGGGGGCATTGAGACTTGAGATTCCTGGGGTGGTAGGAAATGCTCACAGATTTGGGGGTCAGATCAAGTGAAGCGGTCTGGGAGGACACCAAGGCAACTCGGATGATAAGCTATGGGAAGTCACATAATGTCTGAATGCTTCTCTTGTGGAACTCAGAGATGGGCTTGTGGGAAGGCTAGAAGCCCGCATACGATAGAGAAGGTCCAAGTGCTCACAGAGCCACCACTGAAATGGACGAGAGGGCCCAACAGGGGCTCAAAGAGGATTGCCTGGCCACACTGAAGCCCCCGTGCTTCTGTGACGGCTCCTGTCTGTGTAGTCCTTGGGCCGCAGCAGAAAGTGTCGACATTTTGTTGAAGTTTGAGGGATTTGCAAAATGGATAAAGGATGGTTAATGAGACAAAATGAGGATAAGACAAGTGACTAACTGGAATTTCCCTTGTCCTCTGAGAAGCACCTATTTCTGATGCTGCCAATAATTCTGTTTCCCAGTCTACTTCTTAGATTCTGCTCACTTTGTACTGCCTTGAGTTCTCTCTCTCTCTCCTCCCCTCTCTCCTCCCCCGTCCTCTCTCTCTGTGTCTCCCTCTCTGCTATCCCGGTGGCACTTTCAGATTCCACGGGAGAGTTGAGTTGAGAGCTGAATGGTAACTGGTCATTACTATGGCGATAGACAGCCTAACACCCGCTGGCTGCTGGGCAACCTCTAGGTTTCTCTGTCCTGAGTCAGAGGATTCTGTCTGGTCCATCCAGCTGTACCTGGCACGAACATTCTTTAGAAAGTGTTCTTGGGAAGCAGAATAGCTAAAGAAATTGAGTTCTGGACCAGCAAGATGGTTCCAAGGGTATAAAAGTGTTTGCTGCCAAGCCCGGTGACTAAATTCAACGGGCTGAACTCATGGCAGGATCCACATGGTGGAAGGACAGAGCTGTCTATTTCTGTAGTTGTCCTCTGTTCTTCCCTTGGACACTACAGTGTGCATGCACACCACACACAACAGACAAACAAACAAATGTAATGAAGGATAAATTTTCAAAGAGTTTTGGTATTAAGCCAGGGCTGGCTTTTCAGGATGCAGACACAGAAATGAAAGTCCAGCCCTGCCTGAGTTGTACAGTGAGCTTAAGGCCAGTCTAGGCAACTTGGTGAGAGTCTGCCTCAAACATTTTTTTAAATAAGAAGAGGAGCCTGATGTGGCGGCGCACACCTTTAATGGCAGCTCTCCAGAGGCAGAAGCAGGTGGACCTCTGTGAGTCTCAGACCAGCCTCTCCATAGTGAGCTCCAGGAAATCCAGAAGTATATAATGAAACCCTGTCTTCGTAAAATCAAATCAAAAGAGGATGTGGGTTATCACTTAGTGGTAGAGGGCTAGCCCGACACGTGCAAGGCTCAAGGTTCAATCTCCCCTACACACACACACACACACACACACACACACAGAGAGAGAGAGAGAGAGAGAGAGAGAGAGAGAGAGAGTTCTGGAACTAAACTAATTAGTTTGAATTCAGGCTGGCTCCTTTAGTCTTGGGAAATGTACTTTCCCTCTCTTCACCCCAGTTTCCTCCTTTCTAGAATGAGTTCAGGCAGAGTGCCTGCTTCATCAGCTCTTTGTAAGGGCCAAATAATACGTGGATGCATAGAGCACATAGTTCTTTCCTGGTAAATATCGCCACTTACTGTCATTGCTAGCGTGACATGTTCCCTGGGAAGGAAGTGGGAAGGGCATAGCAGATGTTCACACGAAGCGAAGGTGGAGGTGGCGAGCCAGACTCCATCCCCAGGGAAGGCTCCCCCAGGCTCTAAAGGCCCGAAGTTGGTCATGGTCGGGGAACCCAGCTGCTGAATCTGCTTGTTGCTGACTGGGGAGCAATCTTAGCTGTCTGACCCCTCCAGCCTGGTCCTTGGTTTCTGAGTCACAAGTCTCTATGCTAAGCAACTTCTTTTGGAAGTGGGGGGAGGGGAATTGGGAGAAGAAAGGAGGAGAGCAGCTGCAGCCTTGCCTCTTTCTGAGAGGCTCAGCTCCTTGTAGGAATCTTTCCTTTACACCCATCATGAGAGGATTTGGGGCCTTACTGTGACCAGACCGCCACACGGCGCTGGGATAGCTGATACGGAAGCAATACTTTCTCAAGCACCCTGACATTTAGGCCATCCATCTCTCATGTAGCCCCAGAAAAGAATGTAAATTGCCGACTCAGGAAAAGGGTGTGAGTGTGAAAGGTACAGGGCTAGAGAATGGGCTTCTAGAAACATTCCCTCTCATGCCAACACAGAGCATGTCCCTGGTCACTTGGCCTGAGTTGGTATTTTCCCAAGTTGTATGTTCTCACGATTCTTTGGCTAAGACTATGGTTGATGGTATGTGAAATAATTTCAGGTGGCACATGACTGAACACACAGTGTTTTAAACTTCGATAGCTGTGAATTTTTTTTTTTTTTTACAATTTTTGTGTGCATTGGTGCTCTGCCTGAATGTATGTCTGTGTGAGGCTGTTGGATCCCCTGGAGCTGGAGTTACAGACAGTTATTAACTGTCATGTGGGTGCTGGGAATTGAACCTGGGTCCTCTGGAAGAGCAGTCAGTGCTCTTAACCACTGATCCATCTTTCCAGCCCTGTGAATTTATTTTAATATCCTTTAGAGTAAAACTTTAGTGCATTGAATCTGGGAGCTTCGAGGATGTTGTTTGCTTAGAAACATGTGGAAGTTTTTTTAGAGCAGTTTTTAAAAATATTAAATTATTGAGGCAGTTGTTAAACAAAAAGTTAAAATTTTAGAATTTAGACTGGAATTTTAGACTCACTAGACCTAGGTAAATGGCATCTTTTCTTGTGTTTCTTTTGCTCTTACCCCAATAGGAACTTTCCTTCCCTCCCTCCTCTCTCTCTCCCTCTCTTCTCCTCCCTCCCTCCTGACTCCTTCCTTTCTTTCTCAAACTCAGTGGTTGCACTGACCATTCGCTCTGTTCCTCTTCATTCCTCCTTTGGACCGTCTCCTGCACCGTGTGTGACCTGCCAGCTGTCATCACTCGTCTGAGTCCCACAGCCTCAGTCTGCAATTGTGCCTCAGTTCCTGATTAATCTCCGGGACAGCTCTCAGCGGCACTTCCTCCCGCACTGGTGCTCCAGTGGGTACGGGTCCAGGGCCAGATCCTGAACCAGCATGTCTCAGCCTTTGGTCATAGCTCTGGCCTACTGTCTTCCCAGCTCTCCCAGTTCCCGTGTAGGCCCTACCTTAGTCTCGCTGCTCCTCAGACAGACACACTGTATAGACTTCTGGATTTAGCTCTCCCTATACTATACCTTGACTAAGGTCCTGTCCTTGGGCCTTAACATCTGTTTATTGCTTTCATAGATTGCTATTTGTGTTGACTTTTGTTGTTGTCATTTTGAGACAGAGTTTTGCTCAATTAACCTAGGCTGGCCTGGGACTCGTTCCATAGCATCAGCTGCCCTTGACCTTATGGCACATTTACTACCCGGGGCCTCCCAAAAGCTGGGGTTACAGGTATATGCCTGGCTCTTTACTCCTTTTGTATCTCTCTAAGCAGGTTTGCTCTGGTAAAGAAGTGTGCTTTCCTCTTCTTCTGTACCTCTTTGATACTCAGTGAAGTGCCAGGTACTCAGTAGGTACTGTTGGGCATGCTTTGTGCTATGGAGCAAGAGAAAACTCAATCTGCAGCGACCTGAATGAATAAAAGTTGCACTTTTTCACAGGACGGAATTTTAAAGGCAGCTGGTTGGCTATTCTGCCACACGTAGCAAACCATCGTTTGGCCGCCGTCGTATTTGTTGCATTGTAATTACAAAGTAGATGCTGCAAATCCAAGTATTACATCTTCATTTTAGCGGCGAGAAATAACTGCTTTCTCCTCATGGTCTTTGTCCTGTTGCTTTTAAAGGGAAACTTTCTAAGAGACTGTCCCTCGTGTTTCATTCATTACAACTGTGCCATGTGCTCCATCTTAGATCTATCTGGGTCTTCCTTGTCTGAAAGGAAAATATCTTGAGCCACCTGAACAAACTCACGCCTGCTAACAAGCCAGAAGGTGCAGAGCGTGGCTGTTAGGTAGAGAGCCCCATTGTCTGCCACATGATCCAATAAAGACCGGTTTACATAAACACCGAGCTGTTCTGCTCCAGAGTCGGGTTCTGAAACTTGCCCAGGTTAAGACCAAGAGCTTTCCAGAAATAAAAAAAAAAAAAAGCTATCTTTTTTAGCCCACTCATTGTATCTGTGCCCAAGTGTCCCTGCCTCCCCTGTTGCAAGGCTAAGGTGAGTTCTCAGCCCAGCCTCTCCCAGCTGAGAGGAAGACCTTGGTCAGATCTGAGAGCTGTCCTGTTAGCTCACTGCTGGGTGGGTGAACAGCTTCTCCATGCAGACCGACGTCACCCCAGTTTTGGCTCTTTGGCTTCCATATGTGCTTTTCTAAAGCACTTCTGAAACAGAATTTGTGTCCAGCGAAACAATATAGAGGGTATTGCCAAAAGCAAGCTATATAATGTTATTTATAATGACGTCAAATAGATTCTATCAGGACAGTCAATGACAGAGATCTGACAAGCAGACTTCCTGTATTAGTATAGTCGCCAAGTGGAACAACTCTGCAGACAAGTGCTGTGCAAAAATACACGCACAGAAGAATGTCGAGTGGAAAGGGAGACCACGATGGTAGGTACATACTATGTCAAAGGTACATGTGTGCTTTGGCAAATACAAAGGAACGGCTGCCAAGTTTGAGATCAGAGCCACATCAGGCTGAGGGTATAGTGCAGGTTTAGCTCGGTGAAGAGTGTTTGCCTGGCATGCACAAGGCCCTGGGTTCCAGCCTGGCATTGCATAGGGGAGGAAGGCATTAGGCAAGTGAACCCAGTGTGTTGAGGTTGAAGAGCAATTCTGAAGCAGCTGGGGGTCACTGATGGGGGAGTTCAGTTCAGCTGGAGTTTAGCAAGATGGGTCTCCAGCTCTGTCCCCTTGCCCTCTCATAACAAAGGCGGAGAGGTTCAACTGGAGCTTGTACTTGTACTTGGGCTCATTTTCCCAGCAGACCGCATTCTGAGGGTGGAGAGAGACCCAACCATCACGGGCGCCTTCACCATGCCCGGTGACTGGTAAGACACCGCTTTGCTTCTCTCTTACAACTGACGGGGCATTTGGATGGCAGTGTCCACGGTCATTCCAGAATAGTGCGTGTTACTGTGAGGAGACTCAGTGTGAGTTCCTTCTTGAGGTTTCTTGGTATGAGTTGTGTTCCCCCATCCAGATGTCATCCAAGGTTTATACTGCGAATTTCTGGACAGGACATGAAGAAAAGCCAGACCTCCAACTCTGGCTGCTCACGCTGGCAACTCTGCCAAGGGTGTGGTGTTGCTTCAGAAGATGGCTCTTTCCTAAGAGTTTACTGAAGAGGACTGTGTTTTTGCTGGCTCAGGCCTTCTAGTTTTACTCAAGAGTCTGAAGACTGGAGGGAAGCAGCATGGCGGGGGAGGGGCGCAGTATCTTGTTTTGTTCTTTTCCTGACCACCAGCTACCCAGCAAGAGCTGTCGTTTATTCAGTGGCCACGTGCTACCCCCAGCTTCCATTACTGAGAAACAAGCTCCAGCAGAAGTTACCCCGAGTCACTGACTCAGGGACCAGCAGAGGTAGAATTCACTCAATTCAATTTCTTTGAGTCGGCTGCTCTGTTGTGAGCTTTCTGCTGGGTGCGGGTTTGCAATTATGGACAAGATCAGGCCACTCCCCTCTTCAAGCTGCATTAGGCAGCAACTGGATAGGGTGGTTCCTTCCCAGAAGAGGGAGAACTGAGGTTCTGGAACAATGAAGAAGAAATGCCCTCCTACACACACACACACACACACACACACACACACACACAGAGGAAGGAATGGGGAGAGGGGTATCAGCAAGGACTTGGCAGAAGATGTTGTGTTTGGGACTGGATCTGGAGGAAGAAGAGGCAGTGGGTGAAAGAGACATAGGGATAAAAGGGACCCAGGCAGAAAAGAAACCATTACCAAGGCCCAGCATGAAGAGACCACAGACGTCAGGCATGCTGGCATGTGCATGTGTTGTCCCAGCTCTTGGGAGGCTCTGGCAGAAGGATCGAGGCTACTGTGACAGAGTGAGTTCAAGGCCAGCCTGGGCTACACAGTGGAGCAATTTGAGAGATGGAAAGGTGGGAGTGGGGAGGCTGTGCGTTGAAAGACTGGACAGAGCCATTCAGGAGGTGCAGGAACGCTGCAAGGTGAGGCCAAGAAGCTTGACAAGGGCTCCTTGGGAAGTGCCTGGGGACCATGCGGAGACTGGATTTAATTTACAGCATGATGAGGGGTGATCACACAGCTCTGAGCAGGAGAGTGACGTGATTTGACTGGCAGTCTTTTTGGCAACGGCAAGAACGGTCTGTGAGGGACCAAGAGCAGACGCAGCCATCTGGGAAAGGAGCGCATTCTCCCTGTGTTGGTGGAGCAGGCGAGATAGGAGACTGTGCCTGTTGGTTTATGGACATGAATACCTTAGGTGTGCATGCACGTTGTCAATTGCCCAGCCCAGATACCTCATGCTCACAAGAACTGCTGTAGCTAATGCACTCTTCCTGATCTGGAAATGGAAGCACAGAAAGATTCAGTAACTTGACTGAGGCCACACAGCTCAGAAAGTGTCAGACCTGAAATTCAAACTCCCTGTAGTCTCACTCCGGAGTTCTATGCCGTTTTGTCTGTGGGGTCCTTCAGTCACAGTGTGTTCTAGAACTTGAGGCAGAATGATCTATAAGACAAGACCCAGTCCTTGTCCTCGTGAAGTTCACAGTCTTGTGGAGGAGGCAGATAGCAACCAAATGGCCACACGGACAGATGGACACATGTTCTCAGAGCCCACGATAGCGCCTTCGACATAATCAGGGAGGTCAGAAGGTTCTCCATGAAGCGGATATGTGAGGTGATGTATGGAGGATGCGTGGGAACTGCTGAGGGAAAGATGGGAAGAACAAACAAAGGACTAGCAAGTACAAGGACCGTGTATGTGGGTGGCCATTCCCCTTCACTTTCCTGGCGTCTTGCTCCCCCCCTTCCCTGCTTTTCTCCTATTCCTCTCCCTCACTCACAGGCTGTCTCCCCACCCACCCAGTCTTCCTCAGGAGAGAGCCCCAAGCATTCCTGTATTTTGCTAGTCCGGCCTTTCTCTCCATTCGCTCCAGTCATTCCTGGGTTCTTTTTTTTTTTTTTTTTTTTTTTTTTTTTTTTTTGGATTTTTAGAGACAGGGTTTCTCCGTAGCTTTTGGTTCCTGTCCTGGAACTAGCTCTTGTAGACCAGGCTGGCCTCGAACTCACAGAGATCCTCCGGCCTCTGCCTCCGGAGTGCTGGGATTAAAGGCGTGCGCCACCATCGCCCGGCTCTTGCCTCTTTTTTTTAGGTTACATTTTTATTCTCTCTCTTTCTCTCTCCCTACCTCATTCTCGTTGCACACACACACACACACACACACACACACACACACACACACTCCATGGCCCACATACGGAGGTTAGAGGGCAGCTCGTGGAAGTAGATTCTCTCCTTGTTAGGCTTGGTGGTGAGTGCCCCGACCTACTAAGCCATCTCACCAACACCAATCCTTCATTCATGGCTTTCAAGACTTGCTTAGTCTGTGCAGCTTCCTTCCTGACCTTGCCCCACAGACATACCCCTCAGCTCTCCCAGATGGACTAAAAGGCTGGGATGAACGGACTCAGATGTGAAGGGACACGGTTTGAGGAACTTTCAGCACTTTTCATGTGCCATTGAGCAGTTGAGGCTGAGAAGCATCCTTGTTTCTTGGCTGAAGGGCTGTTTTCCGTATTGCTCCCCACTGCTTTGAAGAAGGAAAGGACATTAGGAACTCATAGTTACTGAAATCCTACCGAGTGCCTGGCTTGGTGCTGGATGCCTTCCTAAGCTGCATCCTTCACAGCCATAACAAACTTTATGAGGTGGTGATGTCATTCACTTTATCTGACATGTGCTTCTTCGCTGTGAGCTCTGTGAGAATATGGGACAGTCTTTGACTTTGCATCTCAGAGACCATGGGCTCCGTGCTTGGTGAGTACTTTGATTTTTTTTTCTTGCAGTGCTGGATTTTGAACCCAGGGCTTTGTGAGTGCTAGGTGAGAATGCTGCCACTGAGCTACACTCCCTCTAATGCCAGTCCAAGAAACACTTTTTGCAGGGACTTGATTGATGATGCTATTGCTTCAAGGTAGCATGCACGCCCTAGGGCAAAAAACTCCAAGACTTGGGGCTCTTCACTGCCTTTGTGACTTGGACAATCAGTTTCATTTTTCTGAGACGATTTTCCTCAAATGTAAAATGATAACAGTGACTCCTTTTTCCTGGAGGGCTGTGAGCAGTGGAGGAGGCTCGGTGAACTCCAAAGTGCTTTCCAGATTAGTGTGTGCCACGTCGCCACACTTCCTCGAAGCTAGGCTTTCCTTTTAAAGATTATTTTATCTATATATGTGTGTTCATTTATGTGGCTTTCAGAGGTCAGCGGTGGGGAGTATGGCTCCTCAGACTTACGGGAGTTTGTGAGCCATCATACATTGATGCTGGGAACCAGACTCAGCTTCTGATAGAGCAGTAAGCACTCCTAATTGCGGAGCCGCTTCTGCAGTCCAAGCTGTCAGCTAAGCTGAAGTTCCCAAGTGCAAACTGATAGCCTTCCTTTACAAACTGACTCTTCTGAGTTCAAACAGGAGAAAAATAATAATGTAGTTCTCGGGAAAGCCAGATCTCTCCTCCTCCTCCTCCCTTGTCCTTCTCTTCCTCCTCCTCATCCTCTTCTTCCTCTTCTCTCTTTGCAGTTTTCACAATGTCATTCTGACTCAGAGATGTTAAAACTTCCTTTTGTTGATGGCATCTTGGTTTTAGTAGATCACTGTTGTTTGAAAAATGCCACTACTTAGTCATGTTGGCACCACAGTGCCAGAGCCCCTAAATGACAAAGTTAGTAGTGGCTGCCCAGGGGGAATATCCAAGACCCTGAGAAGACTCCAGAAGGTTGAGAAGGAATGCGTCAGGAGACAAAGGGTGGGAAAGATACAGGCAAGAATGCTGGGCTGGGCTGGGCTGGGTCTCGGCATCTGGATGCTGGGGGCGCCACCCAGCAAGTTGGCACCTCTAAGCTGCCCTAACCAAAGACTGTGGTGCTGTGGAGTATTCTGGACTGTAAATAAGTTGCTGTAATCTAGACAACCAGTTCAGGATGGAAACCTCTAAGGTCTTTGCATCAGACAGAAACTGAACACCTCTGCTGAAGCCCGAAGATGGCCGCCCCTTCAGGCCACCCTGGTGGCTGCTTCAGATCCCCAGCCCATCTTTTAAAAAAATATTTTATTCGTTCATTATATGTTATGTGTGTGTCTGTGTGTGGGTGTGTACATGTGTGTATGGGTGTCCCAGGAGACCAGAGGTGTCAGATTCCCTGGAGCTGGAGTTACAGGTGTTTGGAAGCCACCAGACATGTGTGTTGGGACATGAATTCAGACCGCCAGAAGAGCATTAGGCACTCTTAACCATTGAACCGTCTCTCTAGATACCCTGCCTGCCTTTGGACTTCTAGCCCCATCCCTTACCCAGAGCAGCTTCAGTGATGCAGCAGCCACTCAGCTCTGTGGAAATGGCAAGAGCTCACAGCTGGAACACACGGGCTCAATCACAAGCGCCACACACCCTCTCGTTCACCTTTCACACACCAGAAAGAAAAAAATCCAGGGAGAGGGCAGAGGTGGCGGGGGGGGGGGGGCAGTTGTCGAAGCTGGCTTCTTGCCCTGGAATGCCTGCCACATGGCCTGCCTGGGGATGCGGGTGGGGAGGTGAGGTCCACGGCTCCCTGCTTGCTGTGTGACCTCTGGCCTGCCGGCAGCCACAAGAGGCCCTGCACTGCTGCGAGGGCCAGTACTTTCCATGAGAGCTCACGGTGTCACTGCGTGAGCCTGTGCTTTCCGATTCCAAGCAGCAGCCTGGATTATCCATTTCGTACTTTTCTCCAGACCTCTGTTCTAGCCATTAGATTTTTTTTCTACCTGGAATCCTTTGGCAAGTGGGTGAAGCCACAAGTTAGTCCACTTGGGACATAGGCCAGGTGCCTGCTGGCTGGCCATCTGGCCCAGGCAAAAGGCAATGGGTAACTTCCAGGAGAAAGCCTGTGGGGGCAGGAGTGGAAGGCAAGGCCAAGGAGCTGTAGTAGCCATGCCCAGATTCATGACCCAAGCCTGGCCAACAATACTTAGCAGGCTTCCTGGCTCCCTGTTTAGGGCAGGTCACCATGGTGCTTGGCCTGCTGGCACATAGGGGCTGGAAACAGAGCAGAGACATGAGCCCAAGAGTGGGGGCGGGGGTTACAATAGGGGAGAGCAGGACTTCTTGCCCTAGTTCCAACTGGGTTTTGAGTCATCTGCAGAGTAGCGTGGCTGCCATACGGAGAAGCCCCTATGCCCTTCTGGCCCCAGGGATTCCTGCCACTGTGAGTGCCCATGCTCTTCCCAAGGGTCCGTTATCTGTGCCATGGCCCCACTTCCTCCACTGACTGGCAGATTTTTCTTATGCCTTGTAAGCTCTTCCTGCCCCACCCTGAGCCAAGCAGCCACTTCTGTGGGGGATGTCTCCCATACCCTCTCAGTATCTGCGCTGGCTTAATGTTTAGAAGCAGCCTGCAGAAGGCTGGCGAGAGGGCTTAGTGGTCCTTTTGAAGAAAGCATTAGAGCTAAGTCTAAACTTCTGGGCTTGCTGTTCAAAGGCTTCTACAACTGATCCTTATAATACACAACATTCCCATGCCACATATTTCAACTATCAAGATACACATATACGCGTGTGGGCACGCACACACATACACACACATGCATACATATACATGTGCACACACATACACACATTGAATACTTGCACGTCTGGCAGTATGTAAGGGATATGGGAAATGTGGCTAGAATGTTTTGTTTTTATTTTGTATCTGACGTTTCATAGGTATAAGTATGTTGTCAAATTTTATTTGCAAGTTGACAGTTTACAACTTTGTGTATCTACATATGTTTGAATATTTAATCTAGAAATTGGTATGTTCATGTCTGCCTTTTACTACCAGGTGGAGCAAACCAGCTTGTCCTTACTGGTTTCAGATACGAAACTAACATAAAGTACCCCCTCCCACAAAAATGGTGGCTCATATTTGTCAGCCCAGCCCTTAGGAGCCTGAGGCAGGAGAATTGCCATGAGTTCTAAGGCCAGTCTGGGCAAACAGTGAGCCCTTCCCAGAAAACATGAAAAAAGATCTCAGACTCCAATACCACCCATCTCTCAGTGCCCAGCACAAAGGCCATCTCCTTCTGGAGCTCCCTCGGCCTCTTCCAGCTGGGCAGCCTTTCTTTCCCCTCCTAGCTGAGTCCCCAGCATCTCCAGCACAGCCCCTCTGAGGTCACAGTTAGCAGTGCATTCCCCGGCACCCCCTGGCCTATGTTCCCAGAAAGCACAGGTCTGTTCTGGTTCCTTAGCACCGTCAACTTTTACAGCCGAGTCTGCACTGGAATCCTCCTGAGGATGCAGGATTGCCTCTGCTGTAGTTTACCCGCATCCAGAGAAGCTGCTGAAATCTCCAGTTTCTCTTTAAGGAGAAGAATTATCCCCTTCCAGCCTAGGGCACCTAGTAAAGGGGTTTTTCACTTCTCCCTTTACTTCCATCTCTTTTTCCACAGCACCTGTGTGACAGGTTCCTCCCCACAGTTAGTCCTTGGGGGTCATAAACGGGATGAGAGCCTGAGGAGACAGAGGTCACTCAGCCTCTCCCTCCCGTTTGCCTTTAATGCTTGACAGGAGAGAGGAGGGAGGGAGGAAGAATTTATGCTAAATATAAAATATACATAAATTTGGGCCTGGGGAAGTGGCTCAGTGAGTAAACTGCCTGCTGGATTAGCATTCTTTTACTGTATGTGTATGAGATGAGGTTGTGTGTCAGAGGACAACTTGTTTTTTTTCTCTTCCCCATGTGGGTTTTGGGGATCGAACTCAGGTCATCAGGTTTGGCAGCAGGTGCCTCTACCCACTCAGCCATCTCACCAGCCTGTTTTTTTTTTGTGTGTGTGTGTGCTTAAGACAGAGTCTCATAACCCAGGATAGCTTGGAACTGTCCGTGTAGCTCAGGCTGGTCTTGAATTTCCTTTTTTTTTTCATATTTATTTATTTATTAAAGATTTCTGCCTCCTCCCCACCACCGCCTCCCATTTCCCTCCCCCTCCCCCAATCAAGTCCCCCTCCCTCATCAGCCCAAAGAGCAAGCAGGTTTCTCTGCCCTGTGGGAAGTCCAAGGACCACCCACCTCCATCCAGGTCTAGTAAGGTGAGCATCCAAACTGCCTAGGCTCCCACAAAGCCAGTACGTGCAGTAGGATCAAAAACCCATTGCCATTGTTCTTGAGTTCTCAGTGGTCCTCATTGTCCGTTATGTTCAGCGAGACCGGTTTTATCCCATGCTTTTTCAGACTCAGGCCAGCTGGCCTTGGTGAGTTCCCGATAGAACATCCCCATTGTCTCAGTGTGTGGGTGCACCCTCGCGGTCCTGAGTTCCTTGCTCGTGCTCTCTCTCCTTCTGCTCCTGATTTGGACCTTGAGATTTCAGTCCGGTGCTCCAATGTGGGTCTCTTCCTATCCATCTGTTCCAGCCTCCTGAGTGCTGGGAATACAGGCAGGTACCACCTCATGTAATTCTCCTGTCTAGTCACCAAGCAGTCCTAATCCTCCTGAGCTTCCAGGGTCTCATGAGATCTGGTACTTATATGGTGGTATCGCTGTAATTCTTGTAATTCTGTGTTTTAAATTTTCGAGAGCCATCATCCTGTGTTCCACAGTGTCTGACTCATTTTACAACTCCTCCAGAGATATAGCAGGCTCTGGTTTGAATACGTCTTCCAAACACCTCTCCACGGTGAGGAGTGTGAAGTGGCATGTCATTGTGCTTCAGGCTGGAATTTGTCAAGTGACTATTGATGCTGAGCAGTTCTCCTGTGTCTCCCGTCTGGCTGCTAAGTCTTTGACCTGCCGTCAAGACTACGCATCTAGCACTGTTTCTTAGGAGCTCTTGAAAGTGAGATGTTCCTGTCGTTTTTCAGGCTAGAATGTACTTGACTTTAACAAGTTTTTTGTTGTATGGTCAGTGGCCTCTGGACTCACTGTACACTAAAGCCTGCAAACCCATAGCCACCGAGTCCTGCAGCTTCTCTCTCCTTTGCCCCATGGTGAGTTGTTGTTAGTTTGCTCTCTCTCTCTCTCTCTCTCTCTCTCTCTCTCTCTCTCTCTCTCTTTCTCTCTCTCTGTGTGTCTACCACTGAGCTGTATACCCAGAATTGATTTTGAGAAACATTGTTTTGCTGAGTTGTCCGGGCTGGCTTCAAGGTGTCCAGCTTGATCCTTTTGCTTGAGTAGCTGAGATCACAGACTTTTGCTGCCAGGCCTGGCTTTACCCATCCTTTCTGAGCTGTAACGGCCATAGCCCTTGGGTTTCTTTGATTCTCTGTTTTCTATTTATTTGACTCATGCACCACTCTACTTTGCTAGCTAGCAAGCCATCCTGAAAGGAAAAGAGTCAGGGAATGGAGAAGAGGGGAGACTCAACAGGTGACAGATCTCTTTAAATCCATTTTCTGGTTCAAACAAACAAACAAAACAAAACAAGATGGCACATAAAGCTGCTTCTCTCTCCACGCAAAGCAAGCCAACCCTTCTTTTTCTGCCAAGGAGTTCCATCACATCTTACAAACTTAGCAGTTTTCTCTCAGTCTAATTCATGAAGAAGAGAAGTAGATCTGACAGGAAGTGTCAAATGCCTGCATTAGTCACTGCAAATGTCATTGAGAACTACTTTTGTTTTTTATTGTCTATGTGTAAAGAGCTGGCGACTCCCACGTAGGAAAACAGGAAACCTGTGCTGGATGCAGTGGCTCGGGCCTGCCATCCCAGCTACTCAAGAAGCTGAGGTAGGAGAATCACCAAGTTCACGGCCAACCTAGAAAACTCAGCAAGGTTCTATTTAAAAGCTTAAAAATCTCCCCTCTTCCATATTAAGGACTGAGGATTTGGATTGGTGGCAAAGTATTTGTCTAATGTGCACAAAATGAAAAACTTCGAAGGAAGCACCTCCCAATTCTTAGCAATGTCTGAGTCTCTTCAGGCTGCTATATCAAAATTCTGTACACTTTGCAATTTATAAATAACAGAAAGCTATTAATTACAGTTCTAGAGGCTGATAAATCCAAGAACAAGATGCTGGCACATTTGGTGTCTGATGAGGGGCTATTGGTCATAGATGGAATCTTCTATATGGTCTCATGAGGTGGAAGGCCCCAACAAGCTCCCTTTTCCCCAGCTCTCTTTTAAAAGAATAGATCCATTCCTTGGAGGGGCATCCCTAAGAACCTCTCACTTTGTATAGGCCCCACAGTTAGTGCTACCACACTGGGAATTAGGTTCCAGTGTATGAATTAGAGAGCAAGTGGTACCAGATCAGATCATAGCAGAAATACTGCCTCAGTTTCCCTTCCCTGGTAGAATCTTCCCACTGTTCACACTCCATCAGGCGGTGGGCTGCAGAATGCTCTGTGTTAACCAATCTGGAGATCAGATCCAGATCCTTCTGGAATCAATAGGAACTTTATAAACTGCGACAAGAGAGGCAGATGCAAATTATTACGGAAATTACAACCAGCAGGATCCAAAATGTGGCTTTCGTGAGAGCAGGTTTTAGGTCTAATAACGAACCTCATCTGACCCATGAGGAGCCGAGGCATCATGGCTGGTCCTTCCCCTGACTTACTTTTATTCCAGCCTCCAGAGCTGGGTACTGTGGCTTGAGGGTGGTAAATCTCCCACAGGCTCGCATATTAGAACACCTGGTCCCCAGTTGGCAGCTGTCTCGGAGGTTGTGGAACTTTTGAGACATGGGTCCTAGCGGGTAGAAGTAGGTCAGTGGGACTATGCCTGCTGTCAATTCCATCCCGAACTCTGTGAGTTTACTATCACCCAGTAAGATGTGAGGGGCCTCCCCCACATGGTCCCGTTACACGGAGCCATTCCACCACACCTTCCTCACTAGAATGGACCAAAATTCCTCTATAATCATGAGCCGTGGTAAATCTTTCCTCCCCTAAGTGGCTTTTGTGATACATTTCCTCACAGTGATGAGGAAAGTAACGAACGTAGTGGGTGTCATCTAACTTTTTGCTGTGAGGAGTTTCCAGGCCAAGGTCCAGAGAGATCATGATTCTGGTTTTGTTTTTGTTTTTTTTTTCTCCTTTAGCTGCTACCTGCATTCCATCCGGGAGGTAGCTGTGGTACCAGGTCAATGTGCTCAAGACCAGAGGTCTTGTTCTCTGAAGCCAACTTTTGAAAGTTAGCCCCCTGTACTCCTGGGGACATGTACATCTCGTGCTTTGAGATTGTTATTTTCATAGAAGTGTGTTTTATTTCTATAGCTTCCTTCCATTTAGGTTATGTGATACTGGGTTCACTTGCATACTTTTCTCCTTGTTGTGCTCAAATGCCTGGCAAGAGTCCCTTGAGGGAGGACGGGTTTCTTTTGCTCAGAGTGTGTGAAGGCACAGTTCACCACTGCAGGGAAGGCATGGCAGCGGGAGCCGGAGGCAGCTGCTCACAGGGCCTCTGCAGTTAGGAAGGGGAGACTGGTGAAGACTAAGCCTGGGCTCGCTTTCTTCTCTTTATTCAGTGTGAGGCCCTACCCTATGGAGTGGCACTGCCCACATTTGGGATGGGGTTTCTCATGTCAGCTAAGCCAGTCTAGAAGCTTCCCCACAGATGTGCCCAGAGGTTTGTCTCCAAGGTGATTCTTGATCTGGTCAAGTGGACAATATTAACCACTGCATATACTTTAAGAGTAAAAAATCAAAAGAAATGTATAACTGAATAATAGGGTGTGTGTGTTAAAAAACCAGGAAGCTGTCCCACAAGTAACAGCAATTTGGATATTTTCCAAAACTGTTGTGAGCACTGTGGGACACGAATTGCCAGCATTTAGTTCCACTGTCCTTCCCATTCCGAATCTCTGGTGTTCTCTGGTGAGAGCAAGGAAAGCCTAGAATAGATTTTTCTCTACTCTTTGAATAATTCTATAATAGCTTTCTCTGTAAGTTTAGATATAGGGCCATTAGCTATGTATTGTGCCCTAATTAGCTTCCTCTAATGGTATCCTTGCCAAAATCCTAGGCACGACTGGTAGACTTTCTTAGTCCATTTTCTCTTTCTATAACTGAATTTCGCAGACTGGGTGATTATAAAAAGGATTTAAGAGCCCATGATTCCAGGAGCTAAGCTGTCTAAAGGCATCAAACCAGCATCAAAGGATGGCCCCTTGCTGCGTCATAGCATGACGTCATAGAGGGCAGCGCATGGCAAGATGCAGCAAGTTACAGCTTCTTCTCTTCTTGCAAACTCACCATGTGGATGTGGGTTGTGGGAGTCCCATCCTAATGACCCCAAGGTATAAGCTACTGTCATGTTGCTTGGACCAAATACCTGAACAGAAGCTGCTTAGGGGAGGAAAGGTTTATCTTGGCTCGCCATTTTCGAGGGCTCTCAGTCCATCATGGTGAAGAAGGAAGGTGATAGAGTTGTGAGGTGGCAGTTTTTCACAAAGGACAGACCGGAAAACAGAAATGTCCGTCAGAACCAGAAGTGGCTCTAACCCTCCGAGACCCATCGTAGTGAGCTACTTCTGTCAGCTAGCCTCCACATAGAAGGCTCCACCACCACGGGGCACAGCGGTGCACACCTTTAATCAGTCAGGAGGCAAAGACAGACAGATCTCCGTGAGTTCGAGGCCAGGCTGGTCTACAGAGTGAGTTCCAGGACAGCCAGGATTACACAGAGAAACCTTGTCTCATGGAGAGAAAACGAAGGCTCCATAACCTTCACAATTGTGCTACCCGTTAGACTGCACGTTCAGATTACGACCCTATGAGGTCCAGTCCAGATTCAAACCACAGCCCTCACTTCATTCCCCTCCGGAGGTCCCTCCTCAAAATGCCCTCACTCTATGAATTTGGGGATTCAGTTTCTGTATTAGTGACTTTTCTCACTGCTGTGACCAAGTGCCTTACAGAAGCAAGCTAAAGGAGGAAGGATTTATTTGTGCTCACGATTCAGAGGGTACAGTAGTTTAGTATGGCAGGTGAATTGGTCTGGGGCAGCAGGAATCTGCTTCTCACATTTTAGAGATCAGGCAAGAAATGACAGTCCCCTGCTGTCACCCTCAAAGGCCTGCCCCAAGTGAAACAACTCTAGTCATGCCTCCAGTTCCAAAGGCTCTACAACCTTCCAAAACAGTGTCAATGCATGGGGACCAAGTGTTGAAACATGAAACCTCACATTCGAATGGTAATAATCTCTAACACAAGGATTTGGTGGAATGGAAACATTTGAGCTGTGTGTAGCAATGCCTAAACACCCTAGAATTACTGTTTTATGGAAGAACCTCTTCAGCATAACAATGTGCGTCCATTCTCAGCCTGGCCCCGCCAGAAAGAGGGCCAGGCCTTCTCCCTTGGCTCCACACTTGCCTGGCCCACACTCTCCCAAGGCACCACTGAGAGAGCATTCACATAGTTTCAGCCCCAAAGGAATTCACGTGCAGTTCATCCTTCTACTCGGGAGAGTGCTTCTTGCTCCCCTGTATTTGCGCATTCCCTGGGGAGCTTTCCAATGGGGTCCCTGCCTTGACCCAGGCACTGTACTAGGCTAACATAATGGGGATCATCTGACATCTGGGAATGCTGAGGCTTCAGGAAATTGCCCAGGCTTGCCAGGCAAGGAAGGGGCTAAAGCCAAGAGGACATGCCTCATGGGGGTCTTCTGGCACCCACAACTTCATATTCTTGGACAGCTAGTAACAGTTCCCTCCACAGGCTGTCATTGTGCCTGTGACAAGAGCGTACTAAGCGGAGGGGGGGGGACAGATTGCTTTGAGTTCAATCTGTCCTAGTGGGAAACCCGCCAGAGCATCTCTGGAGAGCCTGGGCCAGAGCCCGAGTTACTGTCAGGATGTGGCCTAGAGCCTCATTTCCCTTCCTGGCCCTCCCTTTATCTTGCTCTTCTCCTTCTGCTCCCTGACCTTGCTGCCCCTTCCATGGGAGCTGCAGCGCAAGCTGCTCAGGAGGAAGCGGCTGTTGTTATTCGTCCTGCAGAAGCATTTTGGCTTGCCTGCTCTGCAAATCTACTCATGGCTGAGGAAGAGGACCAGAGACATCCTAGTGGGTTTGGGGGATGTGCAAAATTTAAGTAAAAGCAGCACATTCCAGCTTTTCTACCTCTTTGGAGATACTATTTTTGTTGCCCAAGCAGCTTGGGAACTTGTGGGTTCAAGTAGTCCCCTTGCCTCAGACTCCCGAGTAGCTAGGCCCCCTACTCCTATAAGCACAGTAAACCATAAATACGCAGAACATTTATCTGGAGTTTCAGTTACCAACAAACTGGCCTCAAGCAGCCGTCTTAACTTCGTGCTCACCCGTTTCTTACTTAGTCCTCATTTCTCGCTGGCCATATCTACCATAGCTAAAACATGCCCTGCCTGGCCTCCTGCTCTTCCCACATCTGCTTATTTGACAGCTTCATGGAGGCAGTGTGAAGCCAGGCCCCACTTACCAGGTTCACCCTCTATCAGTCTCTCAACTGTGGCTAATCATATAACCAGCCTTCCCTGTCTGATGGCTGTGACCATAAGAACCGTCTGAAAATTGCCTTGTAAAAGGTTTGCACAATCTAAAAGTCAGTTCTTTCCTTCTTTCTCTCCCCTTCCCCTTTCTCTCTCCCTTCCTTTCTTTCTTCATTAATCCCTCCTCTCATCTTTTTCTTTCCCGCCCCCTTTTTTTGGACATAGAACCTCCTTATATAGCCCAGGCTGGCCTGGCACATAAATCCTCCTGCCTCAGCTTCCCACATGCTGGTATTACAGCATGTGGGATTATATTATGCCCACCTCCAATGCCGTTTCTCTCTCTCTCTCTCTCTCTCTCTCTCTCTCTCTCTCTCTCTCTTTCTTTTTAAAACAGGGTTTCTCTGTGCAGCCTAAGATGTTCTGGAACTCATTCTGTAGATCAGTCTGGCCTCAAACTCACAGAGATCCGCCTGCCTCTGCCTCCTACTGCTGGGATTAAAGGTGTGTGTGCACCACCACCAGCCAGCTCCAATGCCATTTCTTATTAGTAAGGAAAAATGACCCATCCTTAACGGCTCAGCCCAGTGGTATCTCCTTAATGACTTGGCCAGCAGTGAGCTCTCCAGCATCAGCACTTGGAGAGTCTTCACAGGGCACATGGCTTGGTGTCCAGAGGGAAGGTTACTTGTGTCCAAGTCTGTGTACGGCTCTCTCCTGGGCTATGTACGTATGTGGAGGCAGAGAACTGGCTCAGGTGTCTTCCTTTTCATTGGGTCCCAGTTCTACACATGATCGATTCTTGAAAAGAGTTTGCTGAGCTGGGGGAGCAGAAACAAATACACAAGTAAGAGCTGACTTTGAGGCTTGGAAGCTAGTCTTGGCATCAGGTGATTTTGTGTCTCCTCTGTAAGCAGGGAGGTGAGGGAAAGTGACGAAGTGTGCTGGTAGAGTGGCTATGGAGGGAGGCGATGGGAATCTTGTAAGTAATGTGGATTAATCTATCTTCTTGACTGTACTTCTTTTTTCTCATCTGGTTCAGGATCTCTGGAAGACAGAAGTTAGTCCTGCCCCATTCCTGCCTTGTCCCAAGCACTACATAGATAAATGAGACAGCAGGCTACAGAGCAAGGAGCTTGCCTCCAGGTGCCCCACACTGCAGCCCCTGAGCAGCAGAGGAGACTGCCGGCCTCAAAGTGCCACCTCCTGTGACAGAGAGGGGATGAGAGATCCCTTAGGGACTGTGGAGATGGCTCTGTGTTAAGAGCACAGGCCATTCTTGTAGGGGACCTGAGTTTGATTCCCAGCACCCACATGGTGGTTTACCACGATCTGTAACAATTCCAGGGACTCTTCTGGCCTATGCAGACACCAGGCAGGCATGTGGTGCACAGACATAAGCAAGCAAAATACCAAAACACAGAAATAAAGTGAAATGGACAAATAAAGAAAAAAGCTGCCTTGTGAGTAGTGAGGGTGTCCGTGAACCAAGGGAGAAGGAGCCCTGATCTTGAATAATAGAGCTACTTGGAGGTCCCATTAGCTACACGAGGCATTGCTAAGTTCTTTCTTGGGGTTACACTTGGGTCCTCCTCTGACCCATCCATTTGTACATTGTTGAGGTAAAGGTGGCTCTGTTTGAAGTAGACAGGCTGCTCAGTTTAATTTTGCGTATGAACCTGTGAAGTAGTACTAAAACCAGCACAATGACCATTTCCACTGCACCCAAACTCTCGTCTCCTGGCTCCCTTTCACCTTCCTCTGCAGCCTAAGTGAGGAGAACAGGGATCTATGTGGGAGGGATAGTCTAAGATTGGAACATTCTCAGGAGCTGCGGCCTTAGATTTTGAGGACTGGGGCCAGCAGAGTCTTGGAAGTCAGTTCTTCATGAACACTTTGTCCTCTGACATTGAAATTTGGATGAGCTGAGGCAGCCTTTACTCTCTTCAGGCTTGAGAGTTTCTAGCAATGAAGTGACACAGTTGGGCAAGATGCTAGGATGTCCTGTCAGTCTGGAGCACGTGCCCTTTCCGTGACAAAACTTGTCTAAACGCTGGTTTTTAAAAATATAAAAGAAGTGCAATCCATCTTTGTTTTCTGATGCTCTGAGTTCTAGTGGTGCTAAGGAACTGTGTGAGGATGCTGGCCGGCCGGGACCCTAATGCAGTCTTCCTGGCACAGCCTTACTCTCCCCTCGTTCTCTCTTTTCAAGAATACAGACTTGGTTTTCTCTGCTGCGCTCCTAAGACAGAGTGGTGTTCTAGCTCTGCTGGAGAAACAAGGCTCACTCCTTCAGGGGGAATAGGGGTGCAAAAGGGCAGCCTCCTCTGTCCTCCCAAAACACCATTATCAGGCCATAGAATAGGAGACTTAGTTTGTCTTCAGCTGGAGTTTCCAGGCACTGTTTTGGCATGTAATGACTGAAGGCCATGCACCCTCCCTGTACTGGATGTGGGCACATGGGTGAGCGGTGGTGGTGGGAACACAAGAGCAGCAGGAGAGGCAGAAACACTGAGGTGTGAAGGGAGCTCCACCTGGCACACTGGGTCTTGGGGGGCTACCTGTGAGGATAGCCCACTAAGGGGACAGGCTTTGAGCTGGGCATGGAGGAAGAACTAGAGTGAGCAAGATAGGACTTTTGAAGAAGGCACAGGCCTTAAGGACTTTTCTCACTCCCCAGAGGAAGAGAGGAATCAGTTACAACCCACCCCCATATTTGTTACTGTCCCCTGCCTATCTGCCGTGCCCCAGGGAAAGGTGTGCAAAAAGGCGGTTGCAGGGTTGTGAGCACATTCCGGGGTTTACTTCCTCTGTGCTCAGCAAGTGCCCAGTAGGTGCTCAGTAAATGTCTGCTGACAGACGAAGTGCACTCGAATGCCATGTCAGGCACTGGGAGGGGTACCGAGAGAAACTGGCCCCAGTCCACGACTGTGGTCAAGAAAGAGGGATAAGACAAGCATATAAATAACTTTATACAGGGACAGACTGTGGTAAATGCCTTCGGAGAAAAACAGAGACGAGCCATGGAGGAGGGGCACTCACATCTGGCAGAAGAGGTAGCAAGGCTCCAGAGAAACCCGGCTCCTGGTGGTGCCGAGCAAGCTGATCTGGGGTAGGGATGGGGCTTCCACAGTGGCTCAGGAATGTGTGTGTGGTGAGGGTGGGGAGTGAGCACAAGCTGCATTCCAGACCCCAGAGGCAGACTGGGGGGACTGAAAGTTCCTTCAGAATGGCTCCAGCAAGCACAGGAAGAATAAATCACTGACAAGTCGGAGCCTTGCTAGAGCTAGTCAGGTCTCTGACTTCTTGTCCTGCGTCAACCCCCAACTCACCGAACAGACCTAGCAGGGATCCTTGCTGGTTGGGCAGCTCAACCCAAAAGTGGTAGCCAGTCCCAGTGGCCTACCCGTGATTTCACAAAAGCCTTCTCTCTAAACTCACTGTGCAGCTAGGAACAATAAAACTCCTTGACCCCAGGAAAAGGCCACGCAAGGACCAACAGTTGCTGGCTTACTTCATCCATCATTCATGTGACTGGGATGGGCTGTTGCCGGGCAGCAGCGTGAGCAAATGGGGACGAGAGCCACGTTATTTCACTTGAGATCGTTTATCTGCTTATTGGCTGCCCCAAACTACACAGTGGGGAGTTGGGTGGCAACATTCCTGGTTGTGCTATACATAGACAAGGGCCTGGGAATCAAATCCAGTCCTTCCTCTGCTCTCTGCCTCTTTGTTCCCTAGGCTAGGTCTAAAGGACGTCAGTTGCTGTGAGCCAATACATCGAATGATTTCCTTTAACAAGCTATTATTACCGTCATCAGACATTTCCAAATTTCTTATCTCATTGAATCTTCAAAAATTCTTCTAAGGGGGAATTATTATTTTTTCTTGACAGATGAGGAAATAATAGAGACATTAAGGGCCTTATTTAAAAACACACCAGAAAAACAGTGCGCCTTTTGGTCTGGTCTCCTAATGGCAAGTGGCCCCAGCTCAAGTCTGAGAGTTTGAAGTTGGTTACAAACCATCAGCATTCAGGAACCAAACAAAGGAAAAGCGGAAGTGGAAGAGCCACCAGACGAGAATGTGCTGTCATAGAGAAAAAAATTCATCACAATGTATAGTTGGTTTTTAGTTTTTTCTCTTTGGTTCTTTGTTGTTTGGGGGCCTACCACCCAGCTCCCAAATAAATCCACGGAGACTTATTCTTATTTATAAATGCCCAGCCTTAGCTTGGCTTGTTTCTAGCTATCTTTTCTTAAATTATCCTGTCTATCTTCTGCCTCTGGGTTTTTACCTTTCTATATACCTTTCTTTACTTCTTACTCCACGGCTTGCTGTGTAGCTGGGTGTCTGGCGCCTGGAGTCCCCCTTTCCTCCTTCTCTTGCACCTCAATCTTTCTCCTCCCAGATCTCTCCTCCTATCTATTCTCCCTGCCTGCCAGCTCCGCCTGTCCTTTCTCCTGCCTTGCTACTGGCTGTTCAGCTCTTTATTAGAACAATCAGGTGTTTTAGGCAGGCAAAGTAACAAACACAGCTTCACAGAGTTAACAAATACCACAGAAAAGAATGCAACACTTCTCTGCATCCTTAAACAAATGTTCCACAGCATAAACAAATGTAACACATTTTCAAATATTATTCCACAACAACAATAGAAGAGAAAACTTAGCACAGCAAGCTCAGTATGGAGGCATCTAGAAGCCTCCAGAAAAAAATGAGAAAGAACGGAGGTGGAGCTCTTTCTCACCTGGGATCTCTTGTGCCCACTGTGTTGTGGCTGCAACCCATTGGGGATGCGCATGGGACAGCTCTGTTCACAGCCTCAAGGCTGACTTTGCCATGAGAAGTGCTAATGCTGATCACATTGAATCCACGAACATTTGTTGTATGTACAAAAGCAAGAGACAACATAGATATCACTCTGTGTGTAGATGTTTGTGTGTTGGTGTGTGTACACGTGTGTGCATGTTCATGTGGAGGACAGAGGAGAATCTGGGGTTTCACTCCTCAGGCTCCAACCACCTTGTTTTTGAGTCGGGATCTCTCATTGTCCTGGAGCTCACCAAGTTGGCTAGGCTGGCTGATGAGTGAGCCCTAGGCATCTGCCTGTCTCCACCCAGCCCTGGGATTACAAGCCCATACCATCAGGTCCATATGGTTGCACGGCAAGTACTTTAGCAACTGAACCATTCCTTCTGGAAGGAAGAGCACGTCCCAACATGTAGCAGCCTGGGATATATAGCAAGACTGTCTTGAAATAAAATAAAAATCAAAACAAATGTTCAATTATCACCACAATCAATTTTAGAATATTTCATCTTCCCTGCAAATAAACATCGTACCTGTTAGCCTTGTCCTCCACTCTCAGTATCCTTTACTCCCTACTCCCCAGACATAGGCAATGGCTAGTCTACTCTCTGTCTCTGTGGATTTGCCTATTATGGACATTTCATAGAAATATTATACAACATGCCTTTTTTATAAATAGCTCTGTTCACTTAGCATAAGCTGTTTTGAAATTCAGCCATGTTGTAAAGATGGGTCAATACATTGTTTGTAGAAAGATATTAAATTATATGGATATTCCATATTTTGCTTATCCATTCATCAGCTGATACAGTTGACAATTTTTTAAAAAGATTTATTTATTTATACAGTATCCTGTCTGTAGGCCAGAAGAGGGCACCAGATCTCATTATAGGTGTTTGTGAGCCACCATGTGGTTGCTGGGAATTGAATTCAGGACCTCTGGAAGAGCAGCCGGTGCTCTTAACTGCTGAGCCATCTCTCCAGCCCACAGTAGGCAATTTTTAAAGGAAATTCTAATTTTTAAAAAATTGTATCTATTTATGTGTGTGCACACATGTGTGCAATGCACCACCACTACGTGAATGTGGGGGCCATAGCGCAATTTGTAGGAGTTGGTTCTCTCCCTCTACCATATGAGTTCCAGGGATTGAAATCTGTTGGTTAGTACTGGTAGTAAGCAAGTCTTTCTTTTTTACCAACTGAGTCATCTCACCAGTCATGGCGTGTATGTGCACATGTGTGTGTGTGTGTGTGTATGAGAGAGATCGATAGAGATAGAGAACACTCTCTTGGAGACTAGGAGTAGAATTTCAGAGTGGAAGAATAACTCTTCTGAATTTTGAGTACACAGGAGAGTGGCTTGTGCCGATTAGGTTATGTCAACTTGACACAAGCTAGAGTCATATGGGAAGAGGGACCCTCAATTGAAAAAGTGCCTCCGTGAGATTGGCTTGTAGGCAAGGCTGTAAGGCATCTTCTTGATTAACGATTGCTGTGGGAGAGTGCAGACAGCCCACTGTGGGCAGTACTACCCGTGTGCAGGTGGTCGGGGGCATATAAGACATCAGGCTGCATGAGCCATGGGGAGCAAGCCCGTAGTCAGTGCTCCTCCACAGTCTCTGCTTGGTTTCTGCTTCTAGGATTCTGCCATGACCTCTCAGTGATGGACTGTGATCTGGGAAGTGAAAGTCAAATAAACACTTTCCTCTCCAAGTTGCTTTTGGCTATGGTGTTTATCAGAGCAGAAGAAAGTCAACTAACACAGGCTACATCATCTCTTCATGCTCTTTATTAACACTAGCTTCCAGTGTCACGGTACTCAGAGCCTCAGTGAGGGAAAAATGGTTTCTCACTGTGCTTTTGAGTCATAGTTCCTTAAAGATTCATTGTGCTAGATAACTTTTCTTGGTAGCAGGTCATCTGTATCGCTTCTTTGGAGAAGTATTTATTTCCATTCTTTTCCTTCCTATAGCTGGATGATATTTTTATTTTTGACGCGTAGTTGTTCTTTATATATTCTGCATACTAGAATCAGATAAGTAATTTACAAATATCTTTTCTCATTCTGCACATTGTATTTTATTGTCTTGGTAGGGTCTATTAGTGCATAGAGGGTTTAAATGTTCATAAAGTTGAACTCATCTAATTATTTCTTCTGTGGCAAAGCTTTTTACTGTCATATCTGAGAAACCACTGCTAAATCCAAAGTTAATATTCTCTCTCTCTCTCTCTCTCTCTCTCTCTCTCTCTCTCTCTCTCTCTCTCCCTCTCCCTCTCTTTCTCTGGTACATTGGTATAAAGAAGTAGAAATTCAGCTTTATTCCTTTACGTGTGGATCTCCAGTCTCACAGCACCATTTACTGGAAAGACTGTTCTTTCCCCATTGAATGCTGCTGTCACTGTTGCCAAAAATCAGTTGTCCTTAAATGTATGGGTGTATCTTGGGGTTTTCATTTTAACCAGCTGAGCCATCTCTTCAGTCCACACTGGGATTTCTTGAGTACGTTCTGTTCTGTGTAATTATTCCTACAACTTCATATATCGTATGCCTCATTTGCATCTGAAATCTACGCCCGTTCAGGGGTGTGTGTTTCGCTACTCTAAAGAACTGCAAATCATCTTTGAACACTCTGAGTGCTTCTGTTCCTGTCCAGATTTGTGGGTTTTGAAAGACTTAGTGCTATTAAACTGTAAATATTATTAACACCATCCAAAGCAACCTTTAAAGACCGGTGTGATAAAGCATACCTGTAATTCTAATACCTGGGAAGCTGAGGGTTGAGGATTGTGAGTTCGAGGCCAGTCTGAACTACAGTGCTTTTTACTGAGGACAGGCAGTGGAAGGGGGAGGAGAAATGGAGGAGTCGGGTGTGTTTGAGTCTTCTATTTGCCAATCGGTTTCTTTCATAAGCTAATATTGCAGCCTTTAGGCAAGGTCTTTTGGACTTTACTCTGTATTATTCCCCTGCCTCAGTAGGACTAAAAATCAAATGTGCATGTTCTCCAACTTTGTTATTCTTTTCCAAGACTAATTTTCCTTAGAAATTCCAAAGGCTGCCTTGGAAATCCATGTAATTTTAAAATTAGTTCCTCCATTTATACCAAAAAGGGCCATAGGGATTTGAGTAGGAGTTACGTTGTGTTTGTAGGTTTGAGGGTTTTGTTTGCACGTGGGCTTATTTCTCTGTTCATTTAGATTGTGTCTTCTGTAGTGCAGACTAGCCACAAACTTCCTAGTTAGCTGACGATGACCTTGAACTTCTGATGCTCCTGCCTCCAGCTCCTGAGTGTTGAGATTACAGGCGCGCTCTCGTGCCTGGCTCCGATGGGCTTCCTTCTAATATATGGCTTTTTCTTAACTGTTTTTCCACATTTCACACCTTTTTCATTGGGAATTGGACATTTTAGAGAACTAGCACATTCCAGCAACTTTTGGCATTGGTCTCTCCACACCTCGTCCCAACATTTCTTCGTGTTCCTTCCTCGGTTAGTCCAGGCTGTAAAGTTTTCATAAAGGTCATCCCCCTGCAGGCCAGCAGAAGGTGATCCCCCACACATCCAGAGTTTTGACTGGCCTCTTTGTCTCTTTCCCTGATCACACCTAAAGGGTAAATTGTTAGATGCTAATTCTATTGGTTTAAAAAAATACTCAGGGCATAAATTGCTTCCTAACCTGTCCAGCCAAATTATAGGGGTTGTTTCTGAAGTACCAGTCCCCTAGATTAGTGTTTGAGATTTGTTTTGACCCCTGGTGTGTTCATCTCTGATGTCTCCCATTTCTGTCCAGAAAAGTAGCTAGTCTATAGTTTTGCTACATCTCCAAGGCACCCACCAGGCCCCCATCCATTGCCTCCCCCCACCTCCCCAGGTTAGGTATGGACTTCTCCATGCTCTTAGACATAAAGTCAATTCCTTTGGGGAGTTATTTTAAACTCTCTATTCTACAGCCTGCTTTTCTCCTGGGGCAAAATCTCTGAGCCACACTTTTGTTCCAAGGTCAAAGACGATGACCAGTTTTTGAGTAAATCCCCTCCTTCCTCTCAATTTAGGAGCTGGGCAGTCACCCAAAGGGGATCACTGCTGTTTTGGATCTTGCTTTTCCTTACCTAGTACTGAGCCCCAGAGGCCAAGCCAGCGGGCATTACTGTCTTCTGTGGTGTTCTAGCACACAAGAGGGAGCTGCACTGCAGAAGGGAACCCCTGCCTCTCAGACCTGGAACTAAGCCTGAGCAACAGGTCACTGAGGATGGATGGGAAGTGCTCCATCTCACTCCTCTTGGGAAGATAGTCCTCCCACTGGGAGCTGGAGAAGAGGATGCCCGTGTTCCTGGGAACAGCCAGGGTGGGGTTTCTGTCCCTTTGCACCAGGTAGGAGAAGGTGGGAGTAAGTCTTGTTTGAAACACCCCAGGTTCACTTTTCAGACTGAAATTTAATAGATTTACTTGAAGAAGTGGGTTCTTTTTCATTCACTGTATGCTTTTAGGAGCATTTCCAGGGACTCACAACTTTATAAAGTGCACTACTTAGTGATTTTAAGGTTCCCACAGAACCTTCTCACATCCCTCCTGCATACATCATGGCCTGCCTCCTCCAATGCAGATAGTACACATCCCAGAACATTTGTTATGGCTGATGTCACATTGTTATCACTGATGCTAACAGTTTACACTGATGTCCACCCCTGGTGTCGTACCCATGTGCAGCGGTCTGAGTTGTCTCCTGTTATCACATGGGACCCCTTCGTTACCCTAGGCGTTCTCTGTGCTTTATCCACTCATCCTTCATTCCTGATAACGCCAGGCAAGTTCTGATCTTTTTTGCTGTCGCTGTAGTTTGGCTTTTTCTGAAATGTCATATCTAGACAGGATAGAAAGCCAGGGAAAATTAGAGCACTATGGGAAGGGAAAGACGAGAGTCAATAACTTCAACACAACTGACGAAATCAAGATCACCTACAGAGACAGCATTCTCCTTTCCCAAGAGATACCTTAAACAAGAGCAATAGACATCAACGCGGAAACCATGTTGCTTCAGGCCAGAACGTGTGCGCTCTTTCCGGTGAACAGCATCAGCAATGCCTCCCTCATCCTTAAGCCTGAACAATGTGCCTCATAAAGCCACCTTACAATCTCAAATTCTTCGAGAAGAGAAAGGCAAGCAGCTCATCTATTTTTACTTAATGTTTGAATCTGGTTGTCAATTATATCCTCTGAGCAATGCAACTTCAAAAGTCACAAAACCTTATGCCTGTAAGTAACATTTAAGTGTTAGTATTTCCTGGGGCCTGAGACATGACTCAGTGGCTAAGAACCCTGCTGCTCTTCCAGTAGACTTGGTTCGATTCCCAGCACCCACAGGGTGGACCTGATGCCCTCTTCTGATCTCCAAAGGCACCAAGCACATACATGGTGCACACACATACATGACACAAAACACCCCCCACAAACATAAAATAAATAAAATTCTGAAAATATTGGTCTTTCCTATAAAACACTGTAAAATTTGCATTTACAGAAAGAAATTCCAACCTTTTCATCTCTTGCTTTATAAGACTTGTATGCCAATATTTGGAGCTCCCACCCCAGCTGGTAAAACCTTCATTAACCCAAAGTCACCTCTGCATTTCAAGAAGGCCTAGAGCAGTGACCCCCTTTCCCCTTTGCTGCCATTTCTTTTATGCTGAGTCTTTTAAAAACAAGCCAATCAAGAAAAGCTGTGAGGTCAGACCCCAGCCAATGGGGAAAAGATGCACTCACCACCTGCTCTAGAAGAAAAACCAAGTTCACTTCCTGTCTTGATGTGCTTGCTCTTTCAAGTGCGTAAAATTTCCGTTTGAGACAATTTAATTGGATTGGTAGTCTGCTCCCAAATTTTCTTTCTTTCTCTCTCCCCCCCTCTCTTTCTTTCCCTTCCTTCCTTCCTTCCTTCCTTCCTTCCTTCCTTCCTTCCTTCCTTCCTGTTGGGGGGAACTGCGGGCTGTGTTTCTGCCGCCCCAGCTCCTGGTCGCCTAGCTAGCTTATGTCCCAAAATAACAACACACAAACTGTATTCTTTTAAACACTGCTTGGCCCATTAGCTCTAGCCCTTACTGGCTAATTCTCATATCCCGATCAACCCATCTCTAATAATCTGTGTAGCATCAGTCTTATAGGGAAAGATTCAGCATGTCCGACCTGGCGGCTTGCTTCATTGCATCTGCTCTGGAGAGGAGCAGCATCGCATCTGCCCCAGAGAGGAGAGGAAATGGCATCTGAGTTCACTTCCTCTTCCTCCCAGCATTCTGTTCTGTTTACTCCACCCACCTATGTTCTAACCTATGAGGGCCAAGCAGTTTCTTTATTATTTAACCAATGACCTTCCTCCATCACCTTCCTTCCTTCCTTCCTTCCTTCCTTCCTTCCTTCCTTCCTTCCTTCCTTCCTTCCTTCCTTCCTTCCTTCCTTCCTATTTTTGAGTCAAGGTTTCTCTGTGTGAGCCCTGGCTGTCCTGGAACTAGCTTTGTAGGCCATGCTGGCCTTGAACTCACAGAGGTCCACCTACCTCTGCCTTCTAAATGCTGGGATTAAAGGCATGTGCCACCACCGCCTGGCTCCCAATTTATTTCTAACACAGTCATTGAGACACTCAAGGTCTCTCTCTCTCTCTCTCTCTCTCTCTCTCTCTCTCTCTCTCTCTCTCTCTCCGCACTTAAATATAAAGTATGTACTATTCTCTTTCTGCTGAACAAACTCACTAACTTTGCTTTACTCTACTTCCTCTCAAGATCCTTTTTTTTTTTTATTATTTGGTTTTTCGAGACAGGGTTTCTCTGTGGCTTTGGAGCCTAATTTTATGTGACGTAGTCAAGGATGCTGTTTTACCTGAATGGAGTCTGCTAAATGGGACACTTCCTTATGCTATAGGATAGCCTTTTCAGATTAGTTTCTTTCACTTAGCAATATGCCTTTAAAGTTCTTCCATGTTCTTTCATGGCTTGGTAGCTCAGTTCCTTCTGGTTTGTTTTGTTTTGGTTTTTGTTGTTTGAGATAGGGCCACTAGCCCAAGCTGGGTAGCTCATCTCTTTTAGCACTGGATGCTATGCCATTGTCAGGTGGCAGCTTAGTTTCTTCATTTGCCTGCTAATGAGCGTTTTGGTGGCTCCCAAATTTTGGCAGTGATGAACATCGCTACTCCAAACATACATGTGAAGGCTCTATGTAAATACAAATTTTCCGTAAAGAACATGACTGCCAGATCATAGGCTAAGAGTATACTTAGTTTTGTAATAAATTGCCAAGCTATCTTCCCAACTGTGTGAACCATGTTGTATTCCTACCAGCAGAGTGAGAAAGCTCCCGTTGCTCCATAGGCTTGATTGTGTCATGTTCTAGATCTTGATCATTATAATTCTAGATATTAATATTTCATCGTTGTTTTAATTCGTAATCCTCTAATGACATAATGTTGACTATTTCTTCTATTTTTTGAGACAGTGTGCCATGTGGTGCAGTCTGGTCTCAACTCACTACATAGCTGAAAATGCCCTTGAATGACTGATTCTCTTGCCTCCACCTTCCAAGTAAGAGGAGTTAAAAACTGCCCGGCTTGAAGATTCTTTCATATTCTTATTTGCCATCTGTATATCTTCTTTGTGAAGTGTCCAGGTCTTTCATCATCTTTTGGTCATCATCATCATTGTCACTGTGTGTGTGTGTGTGTGTGTGATGTATACCACTATGGGATTCCAGCATTGCACTCGAATGGTCAGACAAAGGAAGCTTTACCTGCTACACCATCTTGGCAGCTGTTATTCAGATCATTTACCAATTTTTAAATCATGTTCTTCATTTTCCTACAGTCCATTCTTGTGAGTTTGTATATTTGAGACTAGCAGCTTTTATCAGCTATGTCTTTTCTAAACATTTTCCCCTAGTCTGTGGCTCGCCTTTCCATTTTCTTGGCGGTACTCTTAGCAGTGCAGAATGGCTACCATTTTTCCCTTTTTTGTGGTGCTACAGTTCAAACCCAGGACCTCAGACATACTAGGTAAGCACTCTGCCATGGGGTCATATCTCCAGTCTAGAATTTTTACTGTTAATGCATCTAGCACATCAATGATTTCTTTTACACATTGTGCCTTTGGCAATGTGTCTAAAAGTCATTGCAACGTAGATTTATTGATCATAGCAAATGTACAGCTCTGGTGTGGTATGTTGATAGTGGACGTTGTTTAGCACCTACGAAGACAGGGCTTATATAGAACTCCACAATTGCTACTCTTTTGCTATTGATCCAAAAGCTTGCTGAAAACTAAAGTTTGTGTGTTTGTTTGGGTCTTTTGCAAGAGACTCTCACTCTGTTGTTCAGACTGGTCTGGAATTCATTCTCTCTGGAAACCAGACTGCTCTCAAACTTGTAATCCTCCAGGATCTGCCTTTTGAGTACTGGGATTACAGGTGTGAACCACTATACTCTGCTAAAATGTATTCATTTAGGAAAACCTGTAAAGTCCTAGGTGAAGAAAGTTGTTAGCATTGTAAGTAAACTAATAACTGTGGGTAAAATAATTCTCACTGTGTACAAGGCCATCTAGAGTTTAAATTCTCTTACCACCTAGGAGGTGTGTGGTTCTGCACTTTGCATTTAGATCTGTGAACAATTAAGAGTTAATTTTTGTGTAACGTCTGTGTTTCCTTCCTTCCTTCCCTCCTTCCCTTCCTCCCTCCCTCCCTCCTTCCTTTCTTTGGCACATAGATGCCCGCTTGTTTCAGTACAATTTGTTGGAAAGATTTCTTTGCTCCATCATGTTGCTTTGTCCCTTTCTCATAGAGCAGTTGACTGATTCAAGTAGGCCTATTTCTGTTCTCCACTGATCTGTCTATCTGTCTATTCAGTCACTAACAACAGTCTTGATTGCTGCGGTTCTTAGGGTTGGCCAGTGTCAGTCCTCCAACTTTGTTCCTCTCCTTCGATTTGGAGTTGGTTATTCTGGGACACTTGTGTTTCTATATATAAAACTTTGGAACTAGTTTGCTTAGATTCAGAAAATAACTTTCTGTGATTTCTATTGGAATTGCATAGAACTGTAGATCAACTCAGGGAGAACTGACATCTTGACAGTATTGAATCTTTTTTTTTGTTTGTTTTTTCGAGACAGGGTTTCTCTGTGGTTTTGGAGCCTGTCCTGGAACTAGCTCTTGTAGACCAGGCTGGTCTCGAACTCACAGAGATTCGCCTGCCTCTGCCTCCCAAGTGCTGGGATTAAAGGCGTGCGCCACCACCCAGTATTGAATCTTTTGTTGTGAACGCAGAGTATCTCCTCCATTTATTGTTTGATTTCTATCATTATAGTTTTATAGTTTTCTCTATACAGATGTTGTATAGCTGATGTTAAATTTTTACTCAAGTGTTAGATACTTTGGGAATGCTAATATATGGTAATATGTTTTTAAAACAATGCATAAGTAAGGTTAATGTATATAGTAAGTGTGTGCATATTTGATATACATATATCTTAATACGTTCTAGGTAAAGATATACTAAAAATATGAAACACTTCACAATGTTGTCTGTCATCTTTGCATAGGATCACACTAATCTCTGTATTGTCTCAACTTTACATGCTCCTGAAGAAAACACCATAGAAATGTGTTTTTAGTTCCGGATTCCACCTACTCATCGCAGTTGGCTTTTGTAAGTCAACCCTGCGTCCTGTAACCTTGCAACAACTGCTATTAGTTGCCAGAGTTCACTTTTTTTTTTCAGATTGCCTACCTCTATGATCATGTGATCCATGAGTAGACTTTTTCCCCTTCCTTCTTTGTTTACTCTTTCCTTCTTTGGGGGAGGTGTATTTCGAGACAGGGTTTCTCTTTGTAACAACTCTAACTGTCCTGGAACTAGCTCTTGTAGACCAGGCTGGCCTCGAACTCACAGAGACCCACCTGCCTCTGCCTCCCGAGTGCTGGGATTAAAGGTGTGCGCCACCACCGCCCAGCCTACCCTTTCCTTCTTATTGCATTGTCTACGCTTCCCTGTAAGATGTTGGAAAGCAGTGGCGGGAGGGCACATCCTTGCTTTTGTTCCTGATATTAGCGGGAAAGCTCCCCAAAGTCTCACCATTAAGTGTGTTTGCTGTAGGTATTTTATAGATTCTTTTCTTTTTGTTTTTTGAGATGGGATCTAGCCATGAAGCCCAGGCTTACCTTGAACTTAAAATCCTCTAGCCTCTGTGTAGTGTTGGGCTTACAAATGTGCACCGCCACATAGGCTTTTACTCCTAGTGTGCTGAGGGTCTTATTGTGACTGGACATTGATATTTTCATCAAAGCCTTTCTCTGCATCTGTTATACTATTGTGCTTTTTCTTTGTTACATTATCAAGTAATCGACGGCATTAATTAATTGATTTTTCGGGACAGCGTCTCACAGTGTAACTCTGCTGGCCTGCAACTTACTTTGTAGACCAGACTTGCCTCCGAACTCCTGGCTCTGTCTTTAAAGTACCTTGATTGATTTTTGAAAATGCTGAACCAGTCTTTCCTAGCTAGCATAAATCTCACGTCATTGTGAAGTGTAATTCTTTTTCTATATTTTTGGATTTGACTTTATCTTTGTTCGATTTTTAGTATTAGGATAATGCTAGTCTCATAGAATGCATTAAGAAATAAATATTCCCCCTGGTTTCTAGAAAAGTGGTACATGCCCCCCCCCTCCGAACAAATATTTGGTAGAAATTACCACTGAAGCAATCCAAGCTTGGTGTTTCTGTTTGGGAAAGGTATTAGTGGCACAGTTCCTTTAATAAATATAGGCCTATTCATATCGCCTAGTTCTTGTGTGGGTTTTGGCAGGCTCTGTCTTTAAAGGACTTGACTGGTTTTGTCTAGGGTGTTGAATTTGAGGGTATAGAGTTGGCCACTGAATTCCTTTCTTCTTCTTTTGGTGCATGTGGGATCAGGAATGAGGCCCTCTCATTTGTGGCATTGATAGTCCATGCTGTCTTGTTTTCAGTTTGCCTGGCCTTAAGGGTTATTGGTTTTACTGGATCTTCTCAATGAACTCATGTTGATTTTTCTCTAATGATTTTCTGCTTTCAATTTCTTTGATTCTGCTCTAATTTTTATTATTTCTTTTCATCTATTTAGTTTGGGTTTAGTTTAGTCCTTTTCTAATTTCTGATTGGCTAAGCTTAGATTATTGCTTTTCTGCATTCCTTCTTTTCTGATATTTGCACTCAGTGCTGTAACTCGCTCTTGCAGCTCTGCTTTTGCTGCACATCTGGAGAGGCTGGTGTTTCATTGCCACTTGATTAAAGCCTTTTTTATTTCTTTTGAAATCCCTTCTTTGACTTGTATGTTATTTACAAGTTTGATTTTAATCTTTAAATATTGAGGCTTCTGTAGACAGATTTCTGTTATTCACTTCTTCTTCCACCCCACCGTGGTCTGAGCAGATCGCATGCAATTTCTTGTCCTTTAAAGTGGAAAGGTGGTTAATGGGTGCTTTGTGGCCCAGAAAAAGTTACTAGTAGCTAGCCTTTGTCCTCACTGAACTTTCAGTAATCAGTCAATCGACAATTCAGGTTTTCATACCCTAGTACTGTTTTCTGCTTATGAGACCTCCACACCGTCTTCCATACACATCGCCTTTCAGAGTCACGGTCCGGCCACGGCGTACTAGCTGGTCTCAGAACTGCTGGGCACAAGTGATCTATCTCCCTGCCTTGGCAGCCCAAGCACCTGGCGCTACATATGTGTGCTACTCCAACATGCCGGCAAGCCTCTGCTACCTCAAATTAGTATCCTCCATGTTTGGTCCCTGCTCCAATTTTAAGGAAGTGCCTTTGCCTTGGGACTTCTCTGCTGGCCCTAAGGAGAGCTGCCGATGCATTCAGCTTTTTACCTGTTAGGGCAGAGTGGTGATTTTGAGTTTTTTTTAAAACTCTTTATATGTTCAACTGGAAATTAGAAACCAAACTTGGTGTTTGAGGTTTTTGGTTTATTTGTTTAGGTTTGGGGTTTCAGGTTCTATGTAGGGACTGTGGCGGTGGTGGGTGACTTTCTATGTTTGTTTCCTTTTGGTTTTGAGCCAGGGTCTCTCTGTGCAGTCCAAATTGGCCTAGAACTCTTTATGTAGCTCAGGCTGGTCTCCAACTCACTGGCCACCTGCCTAGGCCTGCTGGGAGCACAGGTGTACCACCGTACCAGGCTTGGGTCTGAAGTTTTGAAATATTTTGTAGAATTTATCAGTGAGGCAACCTGAGCAGGACTCTGCCATGTGGCACCCAGCTTCGCATTTGTTGATGCCATCTTTTTATTTGTTTTACTATATTCATGTTTTTCCTTCTTCTTGAGCCCATTTTAGAAGCTGTTCTCTCTGGGAATTTTTCTATTTCATTTTACTTCTCTAATTTGTTCCCACATATAACCAATTTCTGATTTCGATGATTTTCTTTTTCTTTTTTTTTTGTTTGGGTTTTTTTTTGTTTTTGTTTTTGTTTTTTGTTTGTTTGTTTTTCGAGACAGGGTTTCTCTGTAGCTACAGAGCCTGGCCTGGAACTAGCTCTTGTAGACCAGGCTGGCCTCGAACTCACAAAGATCCGCCTGTCTCTTCCTCCCGAGTGCTGGGATTAAAGGTGTGCGCCACCACCGCCCGGCTCAATGATTTTCTTTATTGTTTTCATTCTCCCTTATTTATTTCCTTTCATTTGTTATTATTTCTCTTGCTTGTTTTGAATTTAGTTTGTTCTTTAGTTTCCTGGGCCATTTGATTTTTATTCCTTATATATCACATCTTGTTTTGTTCCTCTGTTCTTTTACTGACTTCTTTCATAATAAGTGTTTCCTAGTTCATAATATAATCCATTTAGTGATTTTTTTTCAACTGCAGTATTTTTATCTCATTTTGGGGGACATTTTTTGTCTTTGGCTTTTTGTTTGTTCTGATTTTAACTTGGGGGTTTTGTTTTTCTCAATTGTTTCTTAATTCACTTGAGGATTAGAATATACATTTTAGTTTATGCATTAGTTGCTTTTTCGTTGCTATAATAAAATGTCTGACCAAAAGCAAAAACAAATTAAAAATTAAAAAAACAAAATGGAGGAAAGAGTTTATTTTCGCATGGTTCCAGAAGAGGAATCGGTAAAGATGGAGGAGGCACAGCAGCAGGTGGTCAGAGCAGGAAGCTGAGAGATCTAGACTTCAAGCATAAAACAGAGAAAGCAGACCGGAAGTGTGGCTATCCTGTGCACTCTCAAAGCTCACCCCAACTGGCATACTTCCTTCATTATTGCTGCAGCTCCTAAAGGTTCCAGAACCTCCCTAAACAGTGCCACCAGCTAAGGGCCAAGTGTACACATACGTGAACTTTAGAGGGACATTTCTCATTCAAACTGCCACAATCCACCCCTGGCTCCTCTAGGCGCATGACCATCTCGTGATGCAAAGTGCATTGAGATAGAAAGTCCCCACAGTCTTTCAGTTTCAACATTGTTTAAAAATCTAAAGTCCGAGGTCACTTCTGAGACTCAAGACAATTTCTTAACTGTGATCCCCTGAAAAATCAAGAAGCAAAGTATATACTTCCAACGTCACAGTGGCACATTACTGTGCCCAAAGGGAGGTATGAGGGCATAGTGGGGAAATACCGGGCCAAAGCAATACTAAAATCCAGAAGGGCAAATACCAAATATTGTAGCGCTGTGTCTCTTGCTTAGGTGGCTGTCCTTCACCGACTCTGATGCCTGCCACATGTCCCTCTTGAGCTGGCCCCACTCCCTGTAGGCAGCTCTGCCCTGTGGATGTCCCACAGCTCTGGCATCTCCAGCACCTTGGGGTCTCCACTGCACTCAGACTTCACTATCAGAGTGACATACAATGGCTTCTTGTGCCCTCCTGGTCTCTCAGGGCCTTCTCACAGTGGCTTCACACTGCCACACATTGCCTGGCTGCAGCAGCTCTCTGAAACCATGGAGGAAAAATGTATAGTCTCCTGATCCCTGTATCTTTGATGCCTCCAAAGCCTGTACCGCTAAGTTCGGCTGCCAGCCTGGGGTGGCCCCTCACCCCTTTTATTTACATCAGTAGCAGCCCTTTCCATGGTGAAGCAATTGTTTTCCAGTAGCAGGAAACTACCTGGGCTCCCTTTTTCACAAGCTGCAAGCTTAGTTGGGTGGAATGTTGACCTGAAAGCACCCTTTGCATGGTCCTAGAGTAAAACAGGACTCCTCTGCTTAACAGTTACAGCCTCCCTTCCCACGCAGGCCTTGCCTGTCACATTAAGATTTTTCTCTCCAAACTGTACATTTTATATTTCTCTCTGTCCTACATGTTCTTTTTCATTGGAGACCTACATAAGTATTACCAATAACAACCATGCCACGGATTTGACCTTACCAAAGAAATTAGCCCATATTTTTTTTTAACGTAGCCTCAGGAAAGTTCTTATGACACAGGCAAAAAGCAGCCAGTTTCTTTGCCAAAATCTCACAGGAGTGGCCTGTGGCTAATACTGTTCCTGTCTGAAAGCTCCCAACCCACGCCTCTATTGTCTGCATTTCTCTCAGGACTGCTGTCTTCCAGGCTCCGTTAAGCTCTGCTTACAGCATTCAATGGCTTTTCTCATCCAAAGTGTCAAAATCTCCCATATTCCTTCCCAAAGGAACATAGTCAAGTTCTTCACAGCAAGAGCCACTCCCTGTGCCCACTCTGTATCATTTCATTTTCTGTGGCTGAGGTAAAATTCTGGGACTAAGGCAACTTACAGACGGAAGGAAGTTGACTTGGCCATTTGGTTCTAGAAGGGAAGGTCATAATAGCAGGGGAGCCAGGGCAGCAAGTGCCCGAGTGGGAAACTGAGAGCGCACATCTTCAACCAGAAGCATGAATCAGAGAGAACAAATTGGAAGTGAAGCTAGGCTATGGACTCTCAAAGTATGACCCCCAATGGGTTACTTTCTCCAGCAAGGCTGCACCTCCTAAAGGTGCCACAGCTTCCCCAAACCGCAGCATTAACGGGAGGGCAAGTGTTCAAATATGTCTCTGGGGGACTTCTTTTTCAAGCCTCCACAGGTTGACAAAATCTACTATAGGTTTATAGTAAACCAATGATAATAAGGTATAGGAGCTGCATCTTTATGTAGCCCCCTTTTCTTCCTCCATTCTTGTGCTTTTATTATTGTCTGCCCATGTATATTCAAAATCTAACAATACCTGTTTATAATTATTGCTTCATATAGTCTTATAATTTTTTTTAAAGAAAATACAAGAAGACAGGAAAAGTCAAATCAATTTTTAAAGTTTCTAAAATGCCACTGCTGGTTCTCTTCATTTCTTCCTGCACAGTGGACATCTTCGGTCATGGCCTTACGCCAGCACATGAGCACTGTATGTTTTTATCCTAACTGCCTCCTTCATGCCCTTCTCAAAAGTGATTTATTTATGCATAATAAGGGATAGAATATAATTTTATAGATGTTGTTCATGAAATTACTTTTAAAATCAGTTAAATAAATAAAATAAGTTTATTATTATTAACCCCTTACCCTTTCTCTGAGAAATGCTGGAGATTGTACCCAGGAATTGTAGGACCTTACAGATGGTTGTGAGCCACTTGACAGGGATGCCGAGAACTGAACTCTGGGTCCCCTGTAGGAGCAGGAAGCACTCAACTACAGAGCCATCTTTCCAGCCCCATGAACCAGGTCTTGCACACACTAAGCAAGTACCCCACTGCCGTGCCACACCCTCGAGCCTCATTATGTCGCTTTTTTTAAAAAAAAATATTTATTTATTTAATATATATACAATATTCTGTCTGTGTGTATGCCTGCAGGCCAGAAGAGGGCACCAGACCTCATTACAGATGGTTGTGAGCCACCATGTGGTTGCTGGGAATTGAACTCAGGACCTTTGGAAGAGCAGGCAATGCTCTTAACCTCTGAGCCATCTCTCCAGCCCCCGTCACCTTTTTTATTAGTATTTGCACAATTGCCTTTTCTGGAGCTCGTGGTCATTTGCGTGACTGCACAGTGCTGTTGGATGTCATTCCCTGTGGGTGTGAAACGCTTCTTTTAGTATGTTGTAGAAAGCATGAACGCCGGCAGAGCATCCTTTCAGCCTTTTTTCCTACGGTCTTTTGTTTGCCTTTGTTTATAAAATGTGCTTTTATTGGGTTTAAGGATTAAGCATTCTATTTTTCTTTTAGCACTTTGGCTGTATCCATGTCCTCTTGCTCTCTCGTGGCTCTGTTGAGAAGTTAACTTCATGTTCCCGGGGTTTCCTTGTACATGTATGATGAGTTGACTTTTTTCTTACATTAAGATTTTCTCTTGGTGTTTGAACAGTTTGGTATTTCAATAATTTTGATGTGTCTTTATGTTCCTTGCAGTTCATTGAACTGGGTGTGTTATTAGTATTTTCCATCAAATTAGATTGGATTTTTTTGTTTGCTTTGGTTTGGGTTTGGGATTTTTTTATTTTTACATTGTCTTTTTTCCTCCTCGTGTACATGTGCCAGTACACTTAATGGTGTCCTACTTATCTCTGAGGTGGTATATATTTTGTCACTTGTTCAGATCAAGAAGTTTCTTCTCACTATGTTTTTTGGTGGGTGAGTGTTCAGGTGAGTGGTGTGGCTTGGCCCCTGCCATCACAAGTTGGGAAGCTTTGAAATGTGCCCCCTGTTCAACCAGAAACAAGTAGCCTAAATGTTCTCTCCCAAGTCATTCTTGGAAGGGATTGAATCTTAGGCATACCCAGTCTTCAAGACTGCCAGGGGTTGGTGTGGTTTAGCTTTAAGCCTGGCTTCACAAGAGTGGCTCCTGGGTGGAAGCAGCTAATTCTTTCATCAGAGTCAGATCAGAGGTTGTGTGCTGGTAAGGAATCGATTCATCTGCATGTGGTTTGAAACTGTGTCCAAGTGTGCCCCATGCCCTGTCTTACTGTTGCTCATCTGGATGCAGGCTGTAATGAGTCTTTCTCTATCCCACCAGCCAGCTCCCAAATAATGAGATGGAGACTTCTTTTTTTATTATTTATTTATTTATTTATTAAAGATTTCTGCCTCCTCCCCGCCACCACCTCCCATTTCCCTCCCCCTCCCCCAATCAAGTCCCCCCTCCCTCGTCAGCCCTAAGAGCAGTCAGGGTTACCTGCCCTGTGGGAAGTCCAAGGACCTCCCACCTCCATCCTGGTCTAGTAAGGTGAGCATCCAAACTACCTAGGCTCCCACAAAGCCAGTACGTGCAGTAGGATCAAAACCCATTGCCATTGTTCTTGAGTTCTCAGTGGTCCTCATTGTCCGCTATGTTCAGCAAGTCCGGTTTTATCCCATGCTTTTTCAGACCCAGGCCAGCTGGCCTTGGTGAGTTCCCAATAGAACATCCCCATTGTCTCAGTGTGTGGGTGCACTTCTTATTCATTATGAAATCCCAGCCTTAGCTTAGGCTTGTCCCAACAGCTCTTATAATTTAAATTAACCAATTTATATTAATTTACATTCTGCTATGTAGTTTTGCCTCTCTTCCATCTTGTACCTCTCTTTCATCTCCATGTGTGGTTCCTGGTATCTCCTGTGCACCTAAGATTCATCCTCCTCTTCCTTTCTCTCCGAGGAAATCCCACCTATACCTCCTGCCTAGCTATCGACCGTTCAGCTTTTTCTTGCACCAATCACAGCAATGTGTCATCACACAGTGTTCACATACCCCACAACAACAGCCTGTGCATGTAGACAGCCTTTCAGGTCTGAGGCGATTGATACGATGCCCTGAGGTATCTGCATAGCTCTCTTTCTTCTACGTTTTCTCTGGTGCTTCTGTGACTAACCTGCCATTCTTTTCTGTCACCACTAGTTTCATATAGCTACCAGCCAACCTCCTCCCAATTGCCCATGGCTAAGGTCTTCATTGTTTTCAACAATGCTCTTACATGTGAACTTCTCCATGGTGGTCTCTTCTAAATAATCATTTTCCATAGGGCAGAACTGTGAAACTCTCCATCCTACCAACTGTCTGCAGGGCCTGTTAGGCCACTATACTGGAGCTGGTGATGGGGCTGGTTCTGCATCTCCCAGACTGATACCTCTTGCCCTATGAATGAACACTGAGAAGACAATATAGTACCAGTCCTTCTTGCCTGGTCTATTCTACCCTCCATCCTATGAGTAGGCTGAGAATGAGTGAGGCCAGCGTGCTTGGCCTGCCTGCAGGACCTAGGACAAAACTTCTGCCCTGTTAGTGGGGTTTGTGTCGGGGAGAGGCTGCTTCACCTGGAATGGAGTGTCTGTCACACTGACCCAAGGAGATGATGTTGCTGGGGTGGAGCTGTCACCACTAGACTGGGAGGAAGAACAAATAAAGTTTTCTTGGCCTTGCCCACCCAGAATAGTCCCACGGAGTCAGTCACAAAGAGGAGCTTGGGAGAACTGTTGTGGACTGTGGTGTAGATGCCACAGCCTCAAGGTCCTTGCTGGCATTTAGTAGAATTCCTTGGATAAATACTTCTTCGTTGGTCTGTAACTCTGAGGACAATTGCCAGAGGCTCTAAATAGGTGCTTTGAAATTTTTTGCCTGTTTCCCTTGAGAGAAAAATGAGCTTCCCACACAGTCATCCTGGAAGTCCCAACCCTTCGCACTTTTCCAGTGGAAAAATGTTTCTTTGGTTGGAGACGGTGCCACATATTATCTCTCCTAGAATTCAGTCAAGTCCAGATCTGGGATTTCATGCAGGCACAAAAGAAAGCACACAAAATGATAAACTAGGTTTCCAATCTAAAGCTTATTTCAAAAACCAGCCGAAAACATCATTGGAGGTGCTTCGCAGAGGAGCTGCTCTCCAGAAAGCAGGCGCTAATCAGAGGGGAAGCACTAGTAATTATGTGTAAATCACTCTAAACCGGAACAGCAGAAAGAATCTCATCCTTGGGAACTGCTTGGGGGTTATGTTGGGACTTCTTCGCTGTTAATACGACTACGGCATTGAAATTCCAATTTCATTTTTATGAAGGTGGGTGGGGGAAATTGTCTTTAATAAATATTGGCAGGAACACAAAATAGCCCCCCTCTGGTTTCTAGAAGCACATAGGACAGGCTGCAAAGTACAGTAGGCTGTGCGGCAGATGGCTAGAGTGTGGCGCCACTGTGCCTCTGGACTGCTTGGTGGTTGGGGAGTCCTTGTCCCTTCTCTCTGCCTCGCTTGCTCCTGCCTCCCTGGAGCACGCAGTAAGGTGGTGCCCCTGGGAAAGGTGCCTTCTGACTGGATAACCGGCTCCCCAACTGGGCCTCTCCTCAGCCCCACAATTTGTTCAAGAGAATGGCCAGTTGTGAAAAAGGACAGTGTGTCAAAGAGAAGACAGCCCTAGCAGCCTTCGCTTCTGTCTCCCATTCTTCATCCTGTTGTCCCAGTTCCCAACAACCTCGATGTCCTGATCAAATGGCCGTTTTCCCTGGCTTCGGGGCTAACATGGCTGAAGGGGTAAAGAGCGACTCACTCACCTGATCCCTGGGGACACTCCCTTACTTGCCTTTTGTTCAGGATTGATGGCTAGGACTGAGGACTAGCGGGCTGTGACCACTAGAGGAGTGCCCTGACCTCTCCCTCTCTGAGCCTGGCCTCCACTCATGTACTCTCCCTGAGCACATTTGTATCAAAATCCCCCCTCTTTATCTCTCTATTCTGAGCACAGCCTTTCCTCCCACAGCTTCCCAGCACATCTGCAGTGGGGCCTCTTAGCTTTTTCCAGAATATCATGAATTTAGACACTGCCTTCTCACTTCCCTGCCTATTTGTTCCCCCCATCCCTGTCTCTCCCCAAGTCCCTCTTCTCCTCCCTCCACTCTTTCTCCATCAGTAAATACCTCCCCTTCCTTCTCTAAACAGCCTGGCCACCATGATGACATCACCTCCTTGACCTTTGACCTCCCTCATCATACCGACATCTCAAGGATTATTCTGGGCCTCTTTCCAAAAGAGTCTTTTCTCCTCTCTTGGCCTTGAGTACTCTATAGAGACAGCAGGAGTCCCTTCATACCCACCCTCCCTCAGGATCCAGGTTTGAAGCTTGATAAAGGCAGCACTCCTCTCCTCTAGTCAACTAAGATGACAGAGAAGTAGGCCATAGCTGGTCCTGTGTAGAGTCGAAGGAAAAGCCTGCAGCTGGACCTGCCCGCTGTGCCCTGTTGAAGCGCCTACTTGGTGCTGCTCAAACCACTGGTTGAATAAGAAAGGAAAGCAACCCAAATATTAGGTAAATTGTCCCATTCTGGAGAGTTGACAATTATTCTTTTCTCCCCCAAGAACCTAGGAGCAGGGCTGGAGAGAAGACGTGGCAGTAAAGAGCACTCTGTTCTCACAGAGGACCCGGGTTCAATTCATAGCACCCACAACTGCCTATCATTCCAATTCCAAGGGATCCCACCTGCAGACATACATGCAGGCAAAACACCAATGTCCATAAAAATAAAAATAAATAAATAATTGATTTTTAAAAGTATCTGCAGCATGGGGTTGTCATAAGAGTAAATGAGTTACTACATATGAAGTGTTTAGTACAGCAGTTGGCACATAGTAAGTCTTGATTTAAATAGCTATCATTAATAGAATAGGAGACGAATTAAGAAATCATGAGATCTGCCTGAAGTTTTGCCTCTGGGTTTTCTTTTCTGGTTTCCGCCTCACTTTGCCATGCATTACATGCCTCTGATTGAAGTGCATACCTTTACCAGCCCCCACCCTTGGGTGCTTTACTCCCAACCTCAGTCACAGGGCTCTCACTTGGCGCCAAGACTCTTGGCCCCACATTCTGTGGTCTTAAAGAAGAAAAGCTTCCCGAGCTGTTTGATTCAGCAGTGGAGGTTTAGAGCAGCTCACACACCAGGTATGAAGGTGTTAATACATCCCCTACTCAGCGGGATTTGGGCTGGGTGAAGTGGCCCACCCAATGAACCCTAATGCATGGGAGTCTGGGGTAGTAGGATTATAAATTCCAGGCCATCCCAGCTACAGAGCAAGGCCCAGTACCAAAACCCAACCCAAACAAATATGGCAATGAATGGTGAGGTTGCATTTATATTGCTATTAGGTTATTCATGGCTCTGGCATCCTTCAGCCTACTCTGGCCTCACATTCTGTCCAATCCTAGCCATGTACCACACAAACTATACTCATGTAACTCTCCTCCCATGCGTCCGGAGCACTTATTACTTAACACATACACATACGCAAAGAGTGTGCAAGGATCAATAGGCAGAATGGTGCCTACTTCTGCATTTCTGCAGCTCTGTAGCACTGAGACTTGGAGCTTTGGGGATAGACAGGGTCCCGTGCACATCTTGGCTCTGCCTCTTGTCAGTTATGGAGCACGGGGCAAGTTCATCTGTCTCATTTTGAAGGTTTACTGTAAAATTGAAGAGGTAGCATTGATGAGTTAGTTCCTTTTCGTCTGCTTTTTTTTTTTGTTTTGTTTTTTGTTTTTTGTTTTTCGAGACAGGGTTTCTCTGTGGTTTTGGAGCCTGTCCTGGAACTAGCTCTTGTAGACCAGGCTGGCCTCGAACTCACAGAGATCCACCTGCCTCTGCCTCCCAAGTGCTGGGATTAAAGGCGTGTGCCACCATCGCCCGGCATCGTCTGCTGTTTTAAAACACCATGGCCGAGGCACCTATAGAAGGAAGGGTTTATTAGGGTTTATGATGCCAGTGGATTAGGTATCCATAATTAGTGAGACAGCATGGCATTATGGACAGACATGGTGGCCGGAGCTGGAAGCTGAGAGTTGAGAGCTCGCATCTCAAACTGCAAGCAGAAAGCAGAGAGTAGACTGGGAATATGGAGGCTTTCGAAACCTCACAGCATGCCCTTAGCGGTGTACTTCCTCCAGCAAGACCACACCTCCTGAACCTCCCTATACAGTGCCATCAACTGGGGCTCAAATATCTAGATGCCAGAGCCTATGAGAAATATTCAAACTATCACAGTAGGTGAGTACCAACAGAGTCCTAATTGAAGACATTTCCTGTTATTATGAATCATGATTTTGCCTAATCCCAATACTCAGCTGATGTCTAATGGTCCTGGAGCAAGTTCATTTTCTCTGCTGATTAACACATTAGAAGACAAAAAAGAAGTGTTGTTGGAAATCTGAGGGAGTCCTGGTCGAGCCACCATACAATTCCAGGGAAGTCAGAGTTCTCTTGTTAATAAAAGAATCTGAGAATGAACTCAAGGACAGTGTATCAGAGTTTAAAAGAAAATCCCCAGCGCAGACAAGCTGGAGATCTTGCAGCTTCCTGGAGGAGGGGAATGGAGACGAGAAGGAGGGAAAGTCACCCCCTTGAGACAAGCTGACAAAGAAGCTAGCCACATGCCAGGGAGAAAAAGAAGAGAGAGGAAGCTCAAAGCATTGGGGAGCTGAAAAGAAAAATTCTAGTGTAGGTGAGTTTCAAATCTTGAAACTGCCCTTGGGGGGATGTGGAGAAGTAAATGGTGTGTGTGGGGGGGTGGGGGATGCCATTTGAGATCCACTGGCATGGAGATTAGCCAGTGGCAGTGGGCAGCCCCATGCAGAAGGGGACCTTTAAAAGAAAGAGTTAAGAAAGTCCAAAGTACCAGGGAGTTTAAAGGCATCCTTCGACTCTGGCCAAGACCCCAAAGAAAAAGACAGTTGAGAAGAATAGGAAGAGTTATACCTTCCTGAGTTAGGACTCGGAAAGGCCGTCTGATCCAGCTGAATCTTGAGGTGTCTTTCCTAGCGGCTGCATTAGTGGGTGGGAATCCTGAGAAGGAAAAGCACATCACCTTCTGGTGACCCCACCATCCTACAAATGATCCCTTAGGTAGGCCCTTGGCCTGACCAACCGGCCTAGCACTTGAAGGAGACAAGCGCGAGCGAGTCTCCACCTAGAGGCAGATTCCATTCTCCACTGGAAGAATACCAGGCTGTTGGCTCCCAGAAGTAAAAGGAAGAATCCGGAGGGAAGGGGCGGAGTAAAGGTGAACCCTATGTGCAAAAGTTAACTCAAAATGGATTGATCAAAGGGGTACATGGAAGAACTAAAGCTTTAAAGCTCTTAGAAGGTAGCATAAATCTCCCTAACCTTGAGTAGGCAATGACTTCTTAGATATGACACCAAAAGCACAGTGACAAAGAAAAAATTAGATACATTGAACTTTGTCAAAAGTGAAAAAAAAAAAAAGAGCTTCAAAGGGCACAATGAAGAAAGTGAAATGATCTCCCGGCAGAGAAAAGCCCACAGAGGATGGCTTCTTTCTCTTGGGAATTCTCCCAGACTTTTAAAAGAAGAATTAGCACCAAGTTTACTTAAACTACTCACAAAATGGAAGGACAAGAAAGAATCCTTCCAGACTCATTCCTGGTTGAAAATGAAACATACAAAGTCACATCCAAAACAAAGTTGCAGACCACTTTCCTGAATGAACATGGGTGAAAAGTGTCTTAAAGGTGAACTCAACTCAAATGATCAAATGAACACCCATCTTGATCAAGAACCATCTCCTCGAGCAATGCAAAACTGCTTCAGTGTATACAAATCAATACACTGTCTCCCACCTTTTTCTATGGGAGCCTCTCAGCAGACTGTGTCTAGACACCCTTGGGTAAATGTCAAGAGACTCGAAGCCAGCATACAATGAAGGTACCTGCATCCCCGTGTTTGGTGCAGCTCTGTACATGATAGTCAGCCTAGATACCCATCAACGGGTACTGGGATAAAGAAATGTGCTGAGTCAATCTTGATGGCACAAGACTCTAATCTTAGATATTCTAGGGACTGAAGGGGCAAGATTAGAACCTATCTGGCTGTAGAGTGAGTTCAAGGCAAGCCACTTAATGAGGGCCTGTCACTAAAAGAAAAATGAAATTGGTATATATGCACAATGGGATATTCCCCAGCCATGAAGAAGAAAGAAGCCTCTTATTTTCAGGAGGAAGGATGAAACTCCTGATTTTAATTTTACTGAAGATGAGAAAAAATGAGAATCCAATATTTTTCTCTCATATATAGAATCTAGATAAAGAAATGAAAATAGAAGATGACTATTAAGAAAACAGACTCCAAGGAGTGGGGAACGGAGGTAATGAGGGCGAATTGATAAAAGCACATTCTCCGGGTATGGGAAAATGTCACACTCAAACCCCTTTTACACATAGTTTGCTTTAGTTTTTCAATTTTGCTTTTATAATAGGTATAAACCAGGAGTGGTAGTACACATTTATAATCCTAGTACTTGGCAGGCCAAGGGAGGCAGGAAGATTGCTGTGAGTTTGGGGCCACACTAGAGTACATAGTAAGTACCAGACCAGCCTTAGCTACATAATGAGACCCTGTCTCAGAAGAAAACTAAAGGCTTAAATTAAGTGTTGGTGGTTTATGCCTGTGATCCCAGCAGTTGAGCAGCTACAGCAGGAGAATCATGAATTCAGGAGACGACATATCTGTTAAGAACACTGACTGTTCTTCCAGAGGTTCTGAGTTCAGTTCCCAGCAACCACATTTTGGCTCACAATCATCTCTAACGGGGATCTGATGCCCTCTTCTGGCATGAAGGTGTGCATGTGGTTAGAGCACTCATACATAAATAAATAAATCTTTAAAAAAAAAAAAAACAGCAAAGGATCCAAACAGATTTACCCTAAGAAGATATACAAATGACCAACAAACATAAAAACATTAAACATCATTATCCTTGAGAGAAATTTGAGTCAACCACTTCACATCAAATAAGATGATTATAATCTTTTTTTTGTGCTGTTCTTTTGTTTTTGTGGCACTGGGGTTTGAACACTGGGCCTTGTGCACATTAGACAGGAGCCCTATGATTGATCCACATCACCACCCAGGATGGCTATAATCTAGTAGACAGACAATAAAAGGTGTTGATAGAGATGTGGAGCAATTAGAACTCTCAGACAGTTTCTGAAGGGTAAGACACTAGGGACCAAGCCTTTAACTCAGACGTTTGGGAGCATTATAGGTCCAAGAGCAGCATGTGAATTATATCTTAATAAAACTGGTGTTTTAAGGAAGGAAAGGACTATCCAGAGCCACCATGGTTGACCTGACAAGGAGTCACCAAGAGGTATCTATGTAGGAATTGTGTTTCCTTTAGCTATTGTGGCTATATTGTATGTGCATGGGTGCTTCATATGTGCGTGTCTGCATATGTATAACGGTGCTTCAGAAGATTCCAATCCTGGCCTAACCAAAGCTGTTGCATAGGCAAAATTCTCCTTCTGGTTTTCCTAGTCAGAGATGAAAAATTTGAATTTCCTGTCCTTTGAAAAGGTCTTGCATTCTTATTGGACACAATTGCTGAGTACAGATTAGGCAGCAATGATCTTTCTGGGTGAGGCCAGTTTGGAGAAATTTTACCATCTATTTCTCTTTGCAGGCAGGGCTGCAGGAGAGGGGCAGAGTTATAAAGACTGTGCATGCAACATATACCAGCACACCAGAATGTTACCACCAGGCTTGCCAGCTAGCTTATGTGGAGTGCCCATTGTACAAGGGGCCCAGGGCAGAATGCCAAGCTTTCCCACTGGAGACTGTGTCTGATGAAGGCCTTCTCAAGTTGACCTGAACCTTGGGCCACTGACACAAAAAGCAGGGGCTTCTTGGAGGAATTAGCCTTGACAAAATTTCCCCCCACTTTTAGGTTTTGACTTGCCTCAGATGAGGGACTTCGGTGGCATGATGGAAAGGGGGCTGGCACACCCGTGGCACTGATGGTAAAGTCCTGGACAATGAGTGCCGCTCTAGACTTCCCATATTATTCCTGACTGGACTTGAAGTAACCAGAGTTGAGCATACTCATAGAAAGAAACTGCAATATCCCGTGGTAGCCCTCACCTCAGGTCCTTTACTCCAAGGCCGTCAAGAACTTTAATTCTCCGTTTCTCTAAATGAAGCATCTCAACTGTTGTTTGCTCCTTTAGCAATTTGGGGCAATCTGTTGACTTCCGCTAAGCTAGTTGAGGATTTAATGTCATTGTCACCCCTCATCATTTTCAGTCCTTTCCTGCTCACCCGAGGGGTGTTCGCAGTAACTAACATCGTTGCTTATCAGTGGCATTTCAAGCCCTGCTTGATGAGGTAAGATACTGGTCCCCTTCTCCTTTCCTTCAGCTCTTTTCTCCATCCAGTCCTCTCACCAGGAAGTATTTTAGTAAAACATTTGATCTTTAATTTTTTTTTTCATTTTAGTGTTTTGAGACAAGGCCTTATGTAGTCCAGGTTGGCCTCCATCTTGCTCGAGGATGACCTTGAGCTCCTGATCCTCCTGCTTCCACAGGATTTCAGGTGGGAGCTACCACTCCTGTCCGGTCCGTATTTTCAAAAGCCCTTGTCATAAAAAGCAGATGTGAAGGGTGGTACTGGCTTTTACTGAGCAGGCACTATTGTCAGGGCTACGCCTCATGGCAATCCTGAGAAGGCAGTCACTTCCTTGGGATTTGAGACATGAAAAAACTATGACCAAACCACACATCTGGTAGGGACCCAAGCTGGATTGGAGTCAAAGTTAGACTCCAAAGTCCCTATTTTTTTCCCAGCGGCCCATGATTCCTCCAGCTTTGTTTTCATCTACAGCATTTTGAGTCTCCTTTCTAGGACCAAAGTTTGGACTGAAAATCATTATCTATTTTTGGAACCCCATGGCGATTCTGGCTCACTCACCAAGGGGCACAGGGAAGGGTAGCTTAAGCGGGAACTCAAGGCAATCGCACTGTCCCTGGGGTGGAGGGAGCGGCCATCTGCTGAGATGACTGGCTTAGCTGCATTCTTAGCGGGCCTCCCTCTCTGCCTGTGCCTAGGCCTTGGACTTGGAAAGCCAGCACAGAAATCCCGGGTGGTGTCTGAGGCGACACTGGGAGCCATTTGATAGCACCGGCGTGCTTCTCCCAGTCCTGCTGCCTTTGATAGGAAGCAAACTCTGAATTTTGAAGGTTACAGCTGACTCAGAGCACGGCTCTGGCATTGTAGTCATAGACACATGTGGGAAATTCCCAAACTGCCTTTCCCACAGAGCTGTTTTGGAGTGAGGGACAGAAAGAGGCCGGGGGCGGGAATGTATTTTAGTTATTTATTTGATTACTATTTGTCAAATTGGCAGACCATTTTAACCAGAGGCTCTGAGTGGGATTCCCCCAGGGGTCACTTCCAGGCATACACAAGAGTCCAGAGGTTAGAAGGCCCAGGCTCAATTTTCCATACAGAGGGGGGAGAGTCCGTAATAGCATAAAACAGACTATCTAGATTCTTACTCACCTTCATGCTGCTAGCATAGAAAGACATCCAAACATCTGCTCCCCCCATCCCTGGACCTCTGGGTTCTTCCTCTCTGTTGAGACTCTAGACATCCACCCACCTTGGTCGCATCTGGGTCTTTCTCTTTGTTCAGTCCTTCTTCTTGGCCCCTGGCTTATCAGTTCCACTGTACCTCCAAAATCCTCCATCCCCATGGCATGGCCCCAGTTCATCTCCTCACCGCTACTTGATGGGTCTGCCTCCAGAACAGCTGTCTGTGAACTTCTCCAAGGCTTTATGCATCTTCTCTCATAAAATCCAAATGTCTTCCACAAGAGTCTCAAACTCGCACTCAGGTCTAAGAGGCCCACCGAGGTGTTTGTTGATGAGCGCATGAAATTCACTTGAAATGACTCTGCCAAGCACATGTGTGCTCTAGTTGTGCGCTGTGACAGCCGTTTCTTCCCCCTGCCACCCCCTCATCATTTTCATTAGCCGTATGGGGCCTGGAGGCATTTGTGACTCTGGGATTAGGTCGTGTTTACTTCCCCTTTCAACTCTGGCACGGCTGGAATTCTGTTTGACCCGCTTTGAAACGAAACTTGCTGGTGCGCTGCCTAAGTGCTTTGCGATGCCAGCCAACAGACAGCAGCCAAGCAGGACTGCCCATGCCTCCTGAAGCAGCCCACCCACTGAAGGACAGTGGTGAGCGCCATCAGTATCTCTGCCTTGTGTGGTCAGCTGCACAGGGAGATGCTATTCCATTAAAAGAGATTGTCTTTCCATAACCGAGCACAAGTGGTGCCCGTCAACAGTGCAGAAAGGACCAAGCACAGCATGCCATTGGCAGTCAGCTGGCTATACAGAGGGCATTGGTTAGAAGCACAAAGTATGGATTTAGCCCAAGTTGTCTGGCAGGGTACTCTTCAGGACAGAGGGTTGAATGGGAGTGTGTGCTGGATATGGCCCAGTCTATGGAGGGACTGCACACAGCCACTCACAGAAGGCAAGGCGGGGCGGGGGATCAGGAAAGCATTTTCCCCATTGAATTCCTTGGCATTAACCAGTCCCAAGGGCTGCATGAGCTGCAAATCTGTCTGGCCATGGGCCAGCAGAGCCCAGCTCCCTGAGAGACGTTAGACAGGCACAGCAGCGGCTGGAAGCTGTGGCTCTGCCCCGACACCAACTGAGCCCCACTTTTTTGGGCAGCATCTGGGTAAGAAGTACCGAGAGCTAGGTAGATGGTTGGTGAGGGTGTGGGCCCGGCATGAGACACAGACAGGCACCGGGTCGAAGGTGAACTGCTGACGACTGCAGCCACTGTGTACACGCCATGGTAGGGCTGCCATTTAACTTGGCATGGATGCTAGGGAGGGGCTGTCCTTTTAAGAAATCGTAGTAGCTGGTGTACAGCTTGTGGGTAGCTGTAGGCTCTGAAATGGTGGGTAGGGAAGGGAGGGAGAGGAGGGGAGGGGAGGGAGGGCTGGCAAAAGGGAGAGAAAAGGCCACATTTCTGACTAAGCCGGCTCACGTGCCTGGAACAACTCCAGGGTGCTTCCCAGTGGATGAGATTGACTGTGTGACTTGGCCCTCGCAGTCTCTGTTCTTCCTTGCTCTGCTGCTTATGAACTCAAGGAGAGAAGTCTCCCATAGTCCTGTTTGTCAACATCAAATAGAACGGAGAAGGTAAGTTTTACAAAGCAACTTCATGAAACACAGTGCAAAGTCCCGGGGAAATGCTTTGGCATGCTTTTTAGGAATGGTTTCCTTTGCATGGCTACAGCCCACGTGTGGCAACCAGGCACTGAGTGACAGACACACTTAGGAATGAGGGCTGCAAAAAATGACTGGAGCTTGGATGGTGGGGCTGTCAGGTCTCACTGGTGTTAAATGATGCTGGATGCCAGCTGGGCAAGGCTTAGTTGTGGTCATGACCAAAGATCAGGAAAACAAAGGAAGGAGGGGCTGTAGAGATGAGTCACAATTGGAGGGTGACCGAGGTCGTGCTGTATGTTATGTGTGTGTTTGTGACATGGTTGGGGAACCTGTCTGTGGCTGTGGTGTGTGAATTTAGTCTGAACAGCTTGAAACCGCAATGGTCTGGCAGTGACAGGGTGGCTGGGGACAAGGCCAGAGAGTCCAGTGTCAGGTAGGTAGGAGCAGCAGGAACTGGCAGCCAGACCTGTGTCTGGCAGTGGCAGACCCATTGAGGTTTCCTTGCCTCCTCCTGCTAATTTGCAGTGTGCTCACTGGAAGCCACAGAAACCCACACAATGACTTATGCCGTTCCTGAGACACCCAGGTGTCCCCAAGGCCCCAGAAGTGCTGTTTCTCCGCAGAGTGAGTAGAAGGGTTCTTGAAGCCAGGATTTTAGCTGCAGATATACCCAAGCCTCTGCAGCTAAGGCTATATCATCATCGCCTGGCCAGGATACTTGCTGGAATGTAGTCGCTTGCTGAGATAGAAACTATGGGATCCTGGGGGCTCTGTTGTCTCTCTTTTCAGTACTAAGAGTTCAGAGAGTACTAAGGGTTCAGAGAAATCCTGGGCTCTGCAGCTGCTGCCTGTGCCCTGCCCATCTTCCCCATCTTTTCCTACCAGGGATACCTGAGAGGCTTTGATACAGCAGCTAACAGACACTTGGCTCTTCATACTTGTGGCTGCTAGGCAACTAAGTGGCCAACCTCGATGGTGAAGGCATCCATTAGATGAGGGCTCTTTGTGAGCAAGCCAAGGACAGCATCCTTTAAGCAGCAAAACTTTGGTCCAGCAAGAGGGCCCTGGGCTTTCCTGGCCTGGGGATGTCACACTTCCCACCCCAGCCCTGGCAAATAGCGTATGGGCAGGAGGCAGCCAAGTCTGAGACAACTTGTGTTATGACCAGCCACAACGCCTGTCTCCTCACATTACTTTTGAAAACACTGTGCAGGAGAAAGAAGGCCAAGCCCAAGGCATCTGCAAGCCATATTCAGCCTCCTCGCTGACAGTTCGTGACTGATGCGAAAAACAACACTGGCTTGCATGTCTTGAGAATTCTTTTTGCCTGGCGAACTGTTTTCTTTTTAAAAGATTTGTTTTTCAATTTATGTGTATGTGGGGGAGAGTATGCTCTGTGTGTATGGGTGCTCAAAGAGGCCAGAAAAGGGTGTCAGATCCCCAAGAGCTGGAGTTACAGGACATTGAGTTGTCCCCTGCCCCAATGTGGGTGCTGGGAACAGGACTTGGGTCCTCTTGAAGATCAGTAAGCACTCTTAACCACTGAGACGTCTCTTTCACCCTAAACTGTTTTTTTTTTAAATATTTATTTATTTATTATGTATACAATATTCTGTCTGTGTGCCCACACGCCAGAAGAGGGCACCAGATCTCATTACAGATGGTTGTGAGCCACCATGTGGTTACTGGGAATTGAACTCAGGACCTTTGGAAGAGCAGGCAATGCTCTTAACAACTGAGCCATCTCTCCAGGCCCCTAAACTGTTTTCTTGGGAAAACAGTTCCAATGGGATTTCTGTATCACTTTCTCTAACCTTGAGACAAGTAAACACCTTTTTCTTCAATCCTTTAGTATTCCACTGAAATACAGTTGAATATTCACTCATTCTTTCAATAAACTTTATAGAGAGATGGAGTCTCTTATAGTCCTCACCCTGGGGAGGCTGAGGCAAGAGGATGACAAATTTGAAGCCAGGCTGAGTTACATAGTGAGACTGTTTTGAAAGAAAAGGAAAGGGGAAGAAAAGAGGTCTCGGTATGTTGTACAAGCTGCTCTTGCACCCCTGCACCCAACTGGCACCCCCACCTCAGCCTCACACATAACTAGGATTATTGGTACCCACCACCAGACCTGGCTTTCAACAGACTTTTATTGACTTCATCGGCAAGGGCAGTGCTGGATTGCATAGACGAAGAAATTAAAAAAAAAAAAATACCTACACTTAAGTAACTAGTCCAGTAGGGAGAAAAAAGAGAGCAAGCAATGGCTCTTAGCGTGTAAAGCTCACACAGAACTCCCTGAGAGAGGCAGCTCCGAGGTTGGAAATAGAGGAAGGAGACAGATGGCCAGGACCAGTAGGATGAAAGTGAGTGAACCCGGCTGAGGAACACACAGGGCTTTCCTGACCTGGGGAGCCTTGGGGAGATGCTGAGAGTTCTGGAAGGCAATGGCATGCTCAGGCGTTGGCGAGCGGCCCTGTGACGGGTGTGTGAGGAATGGAGAGCTGGGAGTGGCCGGAAGAGAGGCAAATCTCTTGGGGCCTGGTGGGCCATGCTGTGGATCTTGGCCATTTTTCCTCTGGAGACTGTAGGGAGCCAGCTTTTAAAAGCTAAAGGGCAGTGACGGGTCTGCCTGACCTTGGCTTTGCAAGTTCTGTACTGGGGCCTGTGTGTCAGATGGATAGAAGGGACAGTGGCAAGGAGTGCCCTGGGGATCCAGCTCAATCCAGCCCTGCAGAGTGGGGGTGGTATGAAGGTGATCCTTCTGTCGTGGTGACAAACACTTGCAATGAGCAGTTTCTAAGGGGGAAGGGTTATTTGGGCTGGTGATCTAAAAAGTTTTAGCACATGGTTGGCTGGTCCCCTTGCTTTGAGTCTGTGGTGACGTGGAAGGAAGGTTACTGACCTTAAGGTGGCCAGGAAGCTAAGTGAGAAACCGGGGGCAGGATTCCAATACCCCTTTACGGTCACATCTCCCTCCAGTGACCTAACTTCCCTCCCATGGAGCCCACCTACTAAAAGTTCCCTATTCATCAGGGGTAGCAGCAGAGAGGAGGATGTGCAAAGCTGCTACTACAGCCAGTCCTGGGCACTCAGCTCACCACTTCACGGGGGCTGTCTCCCGTAGACATCTGCCTCCAGTCCCTACTGGGCACTGCAAAGCTGACATATTCAAAAGCAAACTCCCGCCCTTGTCTCTTACTGTTTCTACAGTTGCTGTTAATGTCAAACTGAGCTTTCCAATTGCTCAGAACCCAAAGCTCCTCGATTCTTTTCTCCAAAGCCCCCCCACATTCAAATCATGTTGTTTCCACCTTCAAAGCATATCCGGAAACAAACTACAGGTTACCAGCTTTATGGTCAAAGGTGGGCTGCCTGTCACTGCTCAGCTGGAGATCTCCGAGCATACTGTGGGATCTCCTGGCAAAGTCTACCTCGGATCCTAACTATTCTTATTCTCTGCTATCTCTTCCTATGGTCTGGATGGTGGCAGGCACATAGAGCCGACTCAGCAAGGACTTATTGACTAGATGAGCAGAGGAATGAGGACGGTCAACGAGTGGTCCTGGGCCACCTTTAGTCCATGTGACCTACAATTCTCGGAAGCAGGTTGTTTAAGGGCAGCAGACTCCATTGGATTATAGGAGTTAGCAGGTCTAGCTAGGGTGACCTTGGACCTAGTCTCCTCGCTGATCTTTAATTTGCTCGCTTCTAAAGTGATTGTAAACACCAGGGTGGGAAACAGGGAGATGGTTTAGAGAGTAAACCCGAGTTTTATTCCTAGATCCACAGTGGAAGGAGAGAACCAGCTCCCAAAAGTTGCCTTCTGATATCCTCATGTACATCATGACATGTGCACATGCGCGCGTGCGTGCACACACACACACATTAATTCTTAACTAATTACAGTAGGGCATAACTCAGTGACAGGGTACCTTCTTGACATGCACGAAGCCCTGGATTTCATCCCTAGTGCTACAAAACACTAAGCAAACAAAATGTAACAGATAAATAAAGTACTTTATATTGCAATGCAATAATCTTTAAGAGACTGCCCTGTAGTCAGGTGACATGGGCCTATTATCCTGGCTATTTAGGAGGGCGAAGTGAGAAGATCGAAAGTGTAAGGCCTGCCTAGGCTGGGATTGAGAGCGAGTTTAAGGCCAGCCTGGGCAATTTAGAAAAACCTTGTCTCAAAATAAAAGCTGAAGAAAGAGACTAAAATCATAGCTCAATTGTAAAGCATTTGCCTAGCATGCATAGGCTCCTACATTCAATCCCCAGTACTACAAAAACAAACAAACAAACAAACAAACAGTGTTTGGGGGTCTTTCAGAGGTAAGATGAGCAAGTGACCAACTGGCCTTGCCACTCAGGCCCAAGGCAGAAGGCAAAGGTCCCCATTCCTGTGACTCCCCATTTCTTTCTCAACCTCTTCTAAAACACAGTCTTATCGTCCACCTACATCTATAAATAATACTCCATTACAGCTGTTCAAATACCAATGGAAAAGGACTGCCAGGCTGCTTCATTCAGCTGAGCCAGCAGTGTTCCCTGAAGTGGGCTTGCTTCTGGCCAGATGGCCTCACACAGAGCAGTAGTCTGGGAGGGGCCAAAGGTAGGATGACATCCCAGGCCACTTCTCAGAGCCATCTTGCCCACCATGCCTACTGCTCAGGTTGGCCCGCTAGGGGCTTACAGTTTGCCAAGAACCTGGCATTTAGGATTGAATAATCACTGTAACTGCATGAAATCAGTATCCTTAGGACCAGTTCTCGGAGAACCTCTTCCTTTTTCTGTAGAAATCATAAGATACTTGCTCACCAATGTCTAGGCAGGAGCTACAAGAAAGAGAGGATGCTCCGTTCTTTCTCTGGCTCTATGTAGGCTGCAGGTGGAGCCTAGGGGAAGGAACGCAGGCCAGGCCAGATGGAAGTCATCACTATCCCACCGGCTCCCTGAGGCTGAGCAGAAGGGAGGCACCTTCTCTGCATAGCCCCACCAGGAATGCTGGGCTTCCTAAGGCCAGTTGCGGGGGCTGGGGGGCAGGTTACTCTAGGTGATGAACTATTTTCCTTTCTCATTCTGAGGATCAGAGAGTTCTTAGTGATCTCTTCTTTGTTGCAGTAGAAACAGAAAACCAGACAAGCCCAGTGGGGGTTGGCCAAACTTTTCTTTTGTTCTGCTGAATAGGAGGACTAAGCAAGGGGTGGGGTGGGGTGGGGTGGGGCCAGCACAAGGGCAACAGATAGGAGACTAGGAGAGAATCCTATCAAAAACATCAAAAACAGTGAGACTAACCAAAAGCAAAAGAAGCACTGAATGCATCCAGTGAAGAAGAGGCCTCCTCCCTCCTCACAGGCCCAAATTTGCAGCCTCCCACAGGAACCAATGTCACTCTGAAGTCTCAGCGTGCATGGCCACCGCTCTCCAGACCTAGATGTGCTAAAGACTACCCCCAAGAGTCCTGTCCACCGTGCATCCTCCAAGCTCAGGGCCCCAGATGTTTTCCTACCTCCACAGCACACTGTGCTCCCATGATGAACAAGAACTCAAATATGTAGTTGAGTTTGTCAAGCACGTTCCCGTAGCACTTCCAAAGGCACAGTTGCCTCGTTGGTAAGAAGAGGGGTGCAGGGTCCACTGGTCCTCACACTGACATTCCACAGTTGTGTGGGTATTAATAAGCAAGTTATTTAGCCTCTGCACCCCCGGGCTCCTCACCTTAAAATGGTAATGCTCTTGAAGAATAGAGAGGTTTTTTTTATCTTTCCCTCTGTATCGGCATGAGATGCTGGGCATCTAGTAGGTAGTTGGTCCTTACTTACTACACACACACATGGCTTAGGATGGGTGATGGCTCTTAGGAGGCACCAGAGATGTCAATTACTGTCATGTGAGCTTTCATATTTTCACAGGGCTTCCAAGAAGAGCATTCTGAATTTCACTCATATCAGTGTTATTCTGTGAAAGGTTCGAGTTCTGAGTTTCTTGCGGTTTTTTGTTTGTTTGGTTTGGTTTGGTTTTGCTTTTTCAAGACAGGGTTTCTGTGTAACAGCCCTAGCTGTCTTAGAACTCACTTTGTAGAGCAGACTGGCCTCGAACTCACAGAGATCCACCTGCCTCTGCCTGCCTAGTGCTGGGATTAAAGGCATGTGCTGCCACTTCCTGGCTCCCGAGCTTCTTGAAACTCGGGGGAGACAGTGATAACAAAAGGCTTCTACTTTTTTATTTTAATTCAAGCCTCCTGTAGCCCAGGGTAGCCTTAACCGTACTATGTAATAGGGGGAGTAAATGTTATAAAGAAAAAGCAGCATATTGTGGAAGGCTAGAGTGTGTCAAGGGTCTGGCACCGGTGGTCTAGGTGTGAATGGCTGAGAAAAGGGGCTTGTGAACACTTAGTACATATGCAGAAAGGTCCTGTCCCTGAGTGTCCTCTAGCAAGAGCGATGGTTGGGTGGGGTTAAACAACAATTAGCTGATTTTCAGCTTCCCTGGAAATTGTCCAGTCTTGTCAGCCGGGTGTCTGATGGTAAGTCCTCCACACCCCAAGATAAACTTAGTGTCCCTGAGTCCTGCTCCTTCACGTGGATACACTCTATCTCATCTTTCAGACAACACAGGCACTATCACAACCCAGGTTGTGATAATAAGCACCCTTTTTCATTCCGTGCTTGGGCCTTTGATGCTCAGTGTGAAGTTGGCAGCTAGAAAATGCTTACTGAGTGAAGGACTAAGTGGGTGACTATTGTTTCCTCGCTTCCTCAGCTGCCTGGGTTAGTCCCACTCAAGCATGGACGCTCGACTTACCTTTCATTCCACATGAGAAGCCTGTCTTGGCCTCCTTGCGCCTACCTGGTAACTCTTGGCTATCCTTAGTCTTCGTCTGCAAAGCCTTCCTTCACAGGCAGGGTTGATCCATCCATCCTCTGAACATTCTAGCACATTCTGTACCCTCCATCCTAGCCCTGATCCCTCTGTAGGTTTTGTCTGTTATTGCTGTCACTTCTACCCTGTGATTTTTCTCAATGACAAGAACTGTGTTTGTCATCTGTGTACCTCCAGCACTAGCCTTTAGAAGAAGCCCAGTAAATATTTGCAGAAATCAGGCTGGGACTCTAGCTCAGGAGAAATTTTACCTTACATGCACAAAGCCCTAGGTTCAACCCTCAGCACCAAAAAGTGGAATCAATGGTGAAAACCAACAACAGCGATGAACTGCTTCTCAGCTTTTCTTTGAGTGGTTTGCTGGAGGAACTGACTTGTAGTGGTTAGTGACAGCCAACTGCTAAATATTTAGGAATGTGTGAGCCAAGTGGTAAACATCCCATCTTTAAAAATTAAATTGCACCAGAAAACAGAAGACAAACTGGAACGGAGGGACAGTCAACAAAAGAAATGACCAAAAACATGCAATATGGGATCCTGGAGTGGATCTGAGAACAGAAAGAAGACGAGGGAAGCCAGGTCAGTCCCAGTAACTTCGCACTCTAGTGCATTGCAGTGCTGTGCCAAGGCTAATCTCCTTGTTTTGACAAATGCTTTGGAATTAAGTGAGATGTCAGAGTAAAGGGGGAACTTGGGGAAGGGTATGTAAGGGAAGAAACGGAACAGAAAAAAGATTTGTAGTCTAAAATTTTCCTGGACATTTAAAACGAACTCTTAAGCAAGCATACTAAATTACATAAACCTATAATTGAATAAATCATGTTGAAAATAAAGGTGGTAAATACAACTTTCCACCGCCTAATCCTCCAATTGCTTTCCATGCTAATCTATGCCTTTGCACTTCCTGTCATCTCTCGCATATGCGTGGCATACTCCTTCATACCTCCTCTCACTTTGTGCCAAATTAATGTCACTTTGGAAGCTTGAAATGAGCCAAAATGAGTGTTTTTATCTTGGAAATCTGTGTCACAAATCTGGTCCTGGGCCATTGTTTTGCACATTGTACTGTAGGCTTAAAAAAGTGGTGGGGACTGTATGGCCTTAGCATGCAAGAGGTCCTGGGTTCCGTCCTCAGAATGAGAATTGAAAAGGTGATGGAGGGAAAGAGGAAGGAAAAAGAAAGAAAGAAAGAAAGAAAGAAAGAAAGAAAGGAAGGAAGGAAGGAAGGAAGGAAGGAAGGAAGGAAGAAAGAAAGAAAGAAAGAAAGAAAGAAAGAAAGAAAGAAAGAAAGAAAAAGGGGAAGGAGAGGAGAAAGGGAAGTAGGGAGGGAAGGAACGAACGAAGGAAGGTAGGAAGGCAGGTAGGAAGGTATGTAGGAAAGCAGGAAGGAAGGAAGGAAGGAAGGAAGGAAGGAAGGAAGGAAGGAAGGAAGGAAGGAAGGATAAAATGTTACTTTCTTATACATGAACCTTGAAAATATGATGTGTCTATTGCTGTTGGCTTCACAAGTATCAGACAAATAACTGAAGAAATAATGTTTTCTTTTGATAAGCCTTATGACTCCACAGAGAAGTTCACATGATGAAGAGTCGGCGAGGGTCTACCACTTCTTTGTTCGCTTTCTTCTTACTCATGAGCACAAATGAGCTATCCACCTCTCATGTAGGAACCACACTTGCCTTTCTATCACAGCCAGAGTTTGACTTTTGACACAGGGCTCAACAAGAGCGATGAGAGAGAGCTATTCAAGAGTCAGTTGGCCATGTGGGATCTGCGATGAAGAAGACCTGTCTCATCGCTGTTTGTAATCGTGTGCTGTATCGTCTTAGATGAGGAAATGTGCAATATTTACCTAGCTACATGCATATGGTTTTGAGAATCCAGTGCTGAACCTTTTTTAAAAGGACATCACTGATCCCAAGGACTTACTTTGTCCCCGAGGAAAAGAATAGCTGCATCTGCTCTGGGCCAGGCCACATCATCCCTTTCTAATATAAAGTTATTGCAGACCCTGGTTGCTCTCTGGCTCAACTGTGTGAAAGCTTTTTAGTCACCATTTCACAAATGGGCTGTTGAGACCCAAAGAGGTTAAGTGAGGAGGCCAGGGATAGAATACCACTTATCTACTTATATCTGCACCCAAAGCTAATTCTTAGTTTGGGGGGCTTATTTGTTTTTCTCTGGTTGTTTTGTTGGTTTTTTGAGACAGGGTTTCTCTGTGTAGATCAGGCTGTCCTTGAACTCAGAGATCCACCTGCCTCTGCCTTTTGAGTGCTGGGATTAAAGGTGTGCACCACCATGCTGGCCTCCTAATTCTTGGTTCCTTTTGCCGCTGTAACAAATTACCATAAATGTAGCATCTTGAGGCAACACAGAATATTATCTTCTGGATCCGGAGGTCAGGAGTTCAAAGTGATCTGAACCCTGGTCCTTATACTTGCGTGGCAAGTAGTTTACAAACTGAACCATCTCCCCAGACCTATGTTGTCATTTTAATTAGCATATGTTTATTATACATGATGATAGGTTTTTTATTGCATTTTCATATGTAATACATATAGTGTACTTTTATGATAGTCACCCCGTTTACTTTCTTCTGCTCCCCTCCCATTCCTGCTTATTCTTTTCATTCTTCCCCACCTACTCCCTCTTCCACTTTCAGGTTTCTATTTATTGGTTGTTTTTGATGACCCAAAGAGTTTCATTAGGATTGCTCACAGGGTTCTTACAGCTACCAGTGGCTACACCACTGAAGAAAATCTCTCTTCCTCTCCCAGAGCCTTTAAAGTGCCATATCTTTTCAAGAAAGTGGGGAGCCTCATGATCCCTGCCCTAGAGCTATCATTATCAGCCGTTGGTCCTGGGAGGGCGCCTTTCAGCCCGTTCTCCACTCATAATAGGATGTTGACAGCCCCAATCTTGTGTGGGTCTTATGCCAGTAATCGCAACTGTGTGAGTTCAAAGGCCCGACAGCTAGGCCATGTTCTAAGACAGCATTCTCCGTCACTTTTCCTTATCCTCCAGCTCCTATACTGTTCATGCGCCTTCTTCCAGGATTGTTCCCTGAGCCTAGATGACCTACTTACGGTTAAACTGGCACTTATTCTCATCACCTTGACCATCTAGGAGTCTCTTCAGTCACCACTGACCACTGCGGAAAGAAGCTTCTCTGATCAAAGCTGGTCATAGATTAATCTCCAGGGGTAAGCATAATTATTTAGATGGCTATTTGATGGACACACCTGTCCATTTACCAAACAGTAAAGCAGCTTCCTCACTAGGACCTATATCCTCCCTAGTCATAGGCTTTGCCCAGGTTTCCAGCACCAGGCAGGGGTTCCACCCTGTGAAGCAGGCCCAAGGCTCTGTTTAGAAGTTCTAGGGAAGAATCTTCTCTTTCCCAGCTTCTAGAGGTTGCTTACATTCCTTGGATTCAGAACCAGTCATGGCTGGTCAAGTTTTTGTTACAGCCCATCTCTGATCGTGTCACATAAACCTCTGCCTTGTCCCTCTCCTTCGCTTTAAAAAGACCTCCTTCCTGTCAAGGGCAGTTGTTTAGTAACCTGCATACCACTTGCAAGCCTTACTCTCCTTTGCAATGTGAAGCAACATGGCCAGGTTCTGGGGATGAGGACCAGGGCACTGTTGTGGGCTGGGTTTCTGCCTACCTCTTTATCTTTCTCCACAATGTCACCTACTTCATTTTCCCTACATATGTGTGCACACAGCCCTGTGCTCCCCGCTCATGCACACAGCCCTGTGCTCCCCGCTCATGCACACAGCCCTGTGCTCCCCGCTCATGCACACAGCCCTGTGCTCCCCGCTCATGCACACAGCCCTGTGTGCTCCACCTGGGGAATAAGATGCTTTTGTCATTTGTTTTCCAGGAGAATGACTTCCAATGCCTGGAACTTTTGATTCTAAAGAAATATATATTTATATATATATTTATTATATATAATAAATAACAATAAAACATATCATTTTTAGGTAGCCTTAACCCAGGATCTCAGGTCAAGCCCCTAGTCTATTACTGAGCTATACTACCAGCCCTTTGCATGTGTTTTACCTGTGTTCTTACTAAAGTGTCTCACACATACTTTCCTATAGTCTTGTGTGTTTCTGACTTTCTAAAGTCTCCTGTCTATTCCTTTCTTTCTCCAGTGCCAGAGCAGTGTGGGGACCTTTGACCACCGTAGTAGACTTTACTACATTGCCGTTGACCTGGGCTCACATTCCAAGCCTGCTTCTAGTACCCAGCTAGGGTCAAGCCTTATGCATTTTATTTCTTCCTTGGTTTTCCTATCACCCTCATTATGAAAAGGTCCTGGTTTACAAAGTGTCCTTTCCTACTCTTGCCAATGGCCTAGTCAGTCTGTGTTCAGTATTCCTCAGATGTAGGGGAAGCCCAGCCAATCACCTTGCTTGAAGGGCGGAGTCCCCTCAGGTTATTTTTTACTTATAAAGATTGTGGGCGTGCTCCCTGCGTTCCCTTCTGTTTTCCTGTTCTCCGTGGGAACCTCAGTTTTGTAAGTCTTCCCTTATTAAAGCTGAATATTTAATATAATTTCTGTCTGCCGTTCATTTACGCCGTAACACTCAGCATGTGCTTTCAGGCTCAAACTCTCGAAGCAACAGTTGCCCACACCTCCGGCTTCCTTCCTGGTTCCGGTCATGAGAAACTTCACCTACTGAGACTGTGGTCAGAAGACACGGGTGCCCCCAGAACATGACAGACAGACACATCACACCATACCTTGACAAAAGCTCTTCCCTTCTCTTTGCCAAACTCACACCCATATGTCGAGGCACAGTCTGAATTGCTCCTTAATGTGGGCCCCACCTAAAAAATTTATTTACTCTTTTTCACAGTTATTTGTGCATGCAGAAGTGTGCACAGATACACACGGAGGGCAGAGGATAAGTGAGGGTGTTGGTTTGCTCCTTTTCTGCTAGTAGCACTTATCTTCACAATCATATCATTGATCTTATGGGGAAACCACAAGCTGGTAACCATTGGCTAAATGGCAGCCACCGATTGTGTCCCGGCACAATTAGTAACCTTTCCCTGTGGCCTGGGTTTCTGACTCCTTTTGAAAAACAGAAAAATCTGGGAAAGCAAGATCCGCATTTCCACAGGACAGTGGGTAACTGGGCTGGGAGGGTGGCTTCCCTTGGGCTAGGACATGTGTTGTCCAGTTCTTCACAGTCCCCACCACCTCTTATTGTATTCCTTCACCTGCCTTCAAGTCCTGTCTGCTTGGCTCTTCAAGGTGTCTAAGTCATCTGAGCTATTTCGCGCATGCCTAAGTTCCCACATATACCACAATCTCTTATGTAGCTATAAAACTCTTTGAATTTGCTTCCCCCATGCTGGTCCAGATGTAGCAGAATGTTCCACCAATACTGAGAGATGAAAGAACTTTCCTCTAGGTGATTTCATCTTTTTTTTTTATTTTCTGCATATGAATGTTTGCCTGCATGTATGTCTGCACAGCACGTGTGTACCTCTAGGTGATTTTAGATCATGTACGGATTTCCTTTTGCAGCACAGGAAGGCATTATAAAAGTAATGTTTACTGAAAGAACCTCATATCCCTGAGTTAGAGCAACACCATGCAAGATGTAATATTGCTCCCACATCACGGGGGAACACTGACGTTCAGAGAGGCCACACAGTAGGGTTAGAGAAGTAGATCTGACGGTTTCTGGAGTCAAGACCAATGCTTTTGATGTAGAAAGCAGCTTCTAGAGCTGGAGATGAGCTGCCCCAGGGACTCTCTTCAAAAGTCTGTGCACAGACTCTGAGCGTTCTTTTTGCTTAGACAGAGATCGGCCATGTGTCACGCACCTGCTCTGTGCCTCCTGCACTCTTGGGAACACTGAGCCTCCCAGCAGTCCCCTAAAAAGGTGAAACAGATGAAGAAACCAAATTACTGTTGGGATTTAGGGCCCATTGGGTGAATCATATGCAATTGACAGAATCATCAGCGGTCTCCTTGCCTGCATGTGCGCAGAGTTTGCTGCTCCCTCCTGCCATCACTGGCTGTGCAGTGTGGGGTGGGAAAACACAGAGAAATTATGCGTGGCTAATTGCACAGCAGCAAGCAGGAAGGAATGTACGATTGCCAGAGGCTCCCACTGGGGCAGAAGTCTGGTGTCATGTGTTACTAAACAGCTGCAGGAAAACTTGTCTGGACCTTGGTTGCAGACGGGTGGGTCTGGCAGACTTGGGCTGTGAATAACTTTGGTGGTAGAAAGGATTTATAGGAAACAGATATCCAGCATCTAGAAACTTTCCTCTGGAACTTTTGTCTGGTTTCTTTGCCACCCTGCCCCTCTAGTCACCTTCAGTTCCAGCCAGAGCTAAGAAAGGAACTATGTAAGACCTCAGCCCCAGGGCCAAAGGGTTCCTAAACACCTAACATGTCCACAGACCCATCTTAAGGTCTCCAAAACGTGCCTGCCCAGCTGGGTGCATGCATCAGACCTCTGGACCAAAGAGCTCCAGGCCAGCCAGGAGGGGGAAAGGTAGGTCAGGATTGAATGAGGAAGCCGGAGGCTCAGCTAAGGGATTTTGTCTTTCAGACTATACCGGAAGCCCAGACCCCAAAGCCCCAAGTACCTGTTCTGGTCCTACAAGCACAACAATAGCAGGCCACTTGGTCTCTTCGCGATCACATGGTTTACCTCCTTCTGCGTGAGAAGGCACGGTGTAATGCTTGCCTGTCTATCAAGAGACAAAAGTTTAGGCTTTGTAGCAATGCAGCTAAACAATAAACTATTGCATTCCTAATGTGTGTGTGTGTGTGTGTGTGTGTGTGAGAGAGAGAGAGAGAGAGAGAGAGAGAGAGAGAGAGAGAGAGAGTTGCTGGGGATGAAGCTCAGACTTCACACATGCTAAGCAAATGTTGTATCTGAGCTACGCCAGCCCTATTCATTACTCCTTTTCGAGGGCTCCCTGTGAGTCCAGCGCCAGCCTAAGATATTTAAATTCATTATTTCTTTAATCCTTAAAATAAAGATCAAGAACTTGAGTGAAGAGAGGAAGAATAGCTCAACAAAGGTCCCCCGGGGAGTAACGGACAGCGCCAGCACGTGCTCCACGCAGAGCAAGCGGGCGTATCACCTGCCAGTCCCACTTGGTGGGCACGAAGGAGATGGAATTTGGGGGGTTACTAGCATCCGAGCAGGCCTGGATTTTCCTCTTCTGTCTCTGCTATTTAACGTGCGTGGGACCTTAGGCGCCGTTACTCAGCCTCTCTCAGCTGGGTCCTGTTTACAAAAAGAGTCAGAGTTGAAAATGTCAGGATCCCAAACCTTTGAAAGGCTATACTGTGAAAAGCAGCATTAGCAGGAGTTGGTGTGTGTGTGTGTGGGGGGGGGGGATCAGAATGTCCCACTGATAAAGGCTGAGAAGGTGACCTGGGTGTGCCTTGACTTTCCGAGGTGGAAGCAGGTCTGGAAAGGAGACTCATCAACGTGAATGCGACTCACACCACCTCCTCAGTAGCCATTCTGTGAGTGGCCACACGGACCAGGTGGACGTGATGCTGGCTAGGTTCAGCAGGCACACCTACACAGTGGGCTACTGCTGCCACCTAGAGGACAGTGCTGACCGAAGCTCAGACTGCACAGGGCTGTGATCCAGCCACTTGCTGTACATTCCCGGTCTCCTGCTGGTTTCCGGAGTGGAGAGGGGGCAGCTTGGCCCTCCCTGCTCAGCAGTGGGGAGGGGACTGTGGCAGAGAGGCAAGTGCGGCCTCTGTTTGAGGAGTTCAGAAACCAATCCATCTGGAAGTGTTTGGGGGCCGTCAGAGCCGGGAGCTGGCCCTGCAGTTCAGGCCATATGGCACGTATTTCCATCCACACCAGCGCCCCCCGCCCCAGTCCCTAGAGACTGTCAGAGCCAGGCAGGACCGTCTCAGGCACCTCCTCAACTACCAGCCCCCACCCAGGTCTCCTCTACTCCGGCAAAATCCACAAGATCATGGCTGAGCGCTACTTCGAACGTTTTCAGTGACTCCTGGATGCTGGAGAAATGAGTGAATGATTTTGTTGTAGTTCAGCATTTAGCTGGCTGGGCAGGGTCAGTGCTGGGAGTAAAGCAGGCTAGGTCTGTAGGATCACCTTAGCGGGCAGCTTAGGCTGGCCTGGATAGGAAGGCACTGCCCAAGCCCACGCGTGTTTGTCTCTAGCACCTAGCAGCACAATGCTCAAGCAGAATGAAGCCATGAGATGATTTCTTAAGCGCTTAGTGCACACCATCCTGTTCTAGACAAGGAGGGCAAAAAGGGACAGCCTCAGGGAGTTCGAACTCACAGTTCAAGTTGTCCCCTTATCCATGGGGTGTCGGCTCCGAGACACCTAGTAAGTGTCTGAATTGCTTTTCCTTTTATAAAGCCCTATGATGTGCCCAACCAATACACTAGTCACAGGAGAGGTTAGCAATAACTAATAATGAAACAGAATCCTTATAACCAGAAACTGGAAAAAAAATATTTAAAAACTGACAATTGTTATTTCTGGAATTTTTCCTTTAATAGTTTAGACTACAGTTGCTAGTGAGTAGGGGAAACTTCAGAAAGTGAAACCATGGGTTTGGTGTTGTGGCAACTGTACTGTCGACAATTGGGATCACACAGTTCTCTACAGGGTGAAACTCCCCTTCACATTGTGGGGCCCTTAATGCCCCGACTTCCTGGCCTGACATGGTAGTTGTGTTCTGGAGCCATCATAACAACCAGACACGCCTCTGCATGCTTACAGTTATTTCCAGGTGACAGAAGGGACACACTCTGGCGACAGGTCACTTGTAAGGAACTTGCCAGTAGCGAGAGAAGAAGATACTTCTCCAACATGAGCTGCTAAGTCGGTGTTCTGTGTTGGCAGGCACATTGGTGCTATAGAATTGGCAGGTTGTGTTTGGCCTGCAGGTATAAAATGATCCTTAATTGCTGGATCAGACTGGAAACCCACAAGACCACATGCAGTTCTGCCAAACTGGCTGGGGGCCAAGAAACTTCATAAGCATGGCAGTTAGGCACCTGTTGGTGAGTTGATTACTTGGGAATTCCCAGAGGCAACTGGAACCCAGCCCCAGGGACAGGTGAGAGGCTGAGTTGGTGCAGTTGGATAGATGCAGACTGTGGTGGAAGTTGCCCTGGAGGCCTGAGCGCCATTAAAATGGCCACGGGTTAAGGTGTTAGCGTTACAGCTCGGACCACTCGGGCACAGTTTATAGCCAATTGAAAGTCTTCATGTCAGGCATCTGGGATTATATTCAAGTATTTGAAACCCAAATGTAGCCTTGAGTGTTTGGGGTAAAGGGTTTTTAAAGGTAAAAATTGCATCCTGGTACCTCACGTGGCAGCCGCAGGGGGAGGTCCACACAAGCAGGTGGTTGAACAGAAGCTACAACAAATTAGCTGGGGCATCTCGACCTCGGGTTCCTGGAATAGAGTCGACTGATTTTCCACAGGATTCTACATCAGGGAGAGAAATTCAAGTTAAAACTGAAATGGCCTCAGCAAGACTCCAAGGTGGAGAAACCTCTGCACTGTCTTGTCCTGTCACGCTGGGAAGGGTGACGAGGGACCGCAGATACAGGCCCATCAAACAACACACAGGCCCTGCTGTCTCTTCTCTGCCTCTTCCATTCTTGAGGGGGAGCATCCTCATCCAGGGCTTCAGCTTGTGTCAGGACCATGGCAATAGTGTCCTGACTGGTCTCTTCTTCTGTTTCTCTGCCTTCTGGAATAATCATTTTAATTGTGCTGGGGATACAATCCAAGACTTCCCACAGCTGAGTAAGCCATACACTCAGCCAAAGTTATCTTAAGTCCCGGTTTTCACTATGTCCTACCAGCATTTACCAGTGCTAACTAATAAGGCTTGCCACCTGACTTCTAAGATATAGCCCTTGTCACCTGTCATTCTGGCCAGCTGGCTCCAGTTAGCTTTTTCCAGGCTCCCTGGTCCCAGACCTTGCGGTGTGGACACCCAACTCAAAGCCTACACTGCCCTTCTCTCCTCATGGCATTGCCCTCATTCAGTGCCCTTTGGACCTTTCTCACTGCAGAGTGAGGGATTGCTCGAGATTCAAGGCTCAACAGAAGTGTTTAGTCTTTAGGGAAGCCTTCTCTAGTCCCTGAGACAAGCAATCATTCTCCCCAATCTGTGGTCTGGAGTTGCCTAAGAGCGTCAGCCAGGCCTCATTTGACTTTGCCGTCTGTAATTGGAGACTGTTCGTTCATTTCCCGCCCACCCCGACCCAAATAATCACACAGAAAGTATATTAATTACGACACTGTTTAGCCAGTAGCTTAGGCATATTCCTGGCTAACTCTTATAACTTAAATTAACCCATTTCCTATTTCTATTAGTCTTAGTCTGTGTATTACCATGAGTCTGTGGCCTACCAGTAAGATTCCAGTGTTCCTGCATCTTTCTCCTTTGGCACCTATATGACATCTCTCTGACTCCTCTCTCTCTCTCTCTCTCTCTCTCTCTCTCTCTCTCTCTGGCTATATTCTGCCCTGCCATAGGCCAAAGCAACTTTATTCATTAACCATTAAGAGACACACATATACAGAAGGACATCCCACATCAGCCATCATCCTTAGTCCCCAGTGGGAAGGTGCAACTGACAGAGTGACCCCAAACTGGGCCTGAACTGGGCCAAGGGGTCCACTTGAACCACTCTTCATAGCTATATTTCGGGTGATGGCTTTTGAAAGAGCTAATGAAGGAAAGGACAAGATGGAGACCTAGGGGGAGAGAGAGAGAGAGAGAGAGAGAGAGAGAGAGAGAGAGAGAGAGCAATAGAAAAAGGAAGAGCCAGAAGGCTAGAAAAAGAAAGGCAGGGAGCAGAGGCCCTTTAGCAGTGCGCAGTCAGAGAGCACTCTGGTAGCACAGAGTGCGGTAAGGAAAACCTGAGGTTCTGGAGATGAAAGCAGCTGCCGTGTACACAGTTATTAATGGGCATTAGTACTCTTGGGTGGCAAGCAGTTCACGGAAGCATGTCCTGCTAGGAGCAAATGACAATCAACCTGGACGCCTCTTAGGAAAGAGCAGAAGCAAGCATCGACACAAAAGCTGTCGAGCTCCTCAAAGAGCTCTCAGGGCCTCCAAGGGCCACTGGAACCCCAGAATTGCCTCACCCCACAAGTCTGGCTCTTGCCCAGAAAAGGTAGACACAGGGAGAGAAGAGACAAATTCTAAGCCTCCAGGATTCCAGGGCCTGTGCCAGACACATGTGATACACAGAGCTAATTTAACCCTTACTGTGACTCTGGGAGGTAGAGAATGAACCCGTTTTTTAGATCAGAAAACTGAGGTCGCGGCCAGGTTCAGGATATTGCCTAAGGACACCCAGCCTGAGAGTGATGAACCCAGGGTTCTAATGTAAGTTAACCCTCCCTTGATGAGTGGGCCAAGGCCCAGAGTCTGGCAGCAATTTGATCTCCAGCTTTTCTGACTTTGGCTGTGGCGCTCCTTTCTGTGGATTGATTTATGTAAGTGTAAACAAAAGGCCAGCAGTTTTTCTGAGCTTTGGAATGGGCCCCCAGAATCACGTGCTGTTTTCCACTTTCCAGCTGGGCACCTTTGTTTAGGGGTTTTTGTGAATTTGAAGCAGCACGTTTGACCCAAGAATCTGCAGTGTGCACAGAAACACGCAGGGTGTTTTTTGTCCTGAAACACACCCAAGTGTGGGAGCTTGCAGCCTGGGACCAGGCTTTCCATCCCCTCCCTCTCAGCGACCTTACCAGTATATGATACTTCTGGTGCTTGCCTGGGCTCCCAGCCCACCCCCACCCCACCCCTGCTTTTTAATTTCTTTCAGATGTCGCCTCCACACTGTCCCCACTGTGGTCCATTGCTTTCGCTCAGTAGGTGATAGATGCCTTCTGTCTGTTGGCAGCTATGAATGACAGGAAGCTGGACAGGGCAAATTGGGACAGCTTTTCTTGGAATTCTGATGTTGATGTGGTTAGGCTAGCTCATGTAGGAAGAATGACTGGTGCCAGCCAGGGGCCCAGTGCAGGGGGCAAAGTGGCATGTAGCACTCTGTGTCCCCAGTAGGGGTTTGGCTTTGAGGTGGGACAAGTTAGCTAGAAAGTCCACGATGGCTGTTTTCTGGACTTGCTCTAGAGTCAGGAATAGACTAGAACCCTTTGAGCTTCCAGTGTTGTGTGTCCTACATGGGTGGCATTATATTAGGATGCTCCTGCACGGGTGGCAGTGTCGGGATGCTCCTGCACGGGTGGCAGTGTTAGGATGCTCTTGCTACACAGAGACCTTTTGAAACCTTGGGGCCAACAGAACTCTCTTTAATTCGCACAGTGACCTGGAGAGGAAAAAGGCTCTGATCTTGGGTTGGGGCTTGGTGATCTTAGTGGGGCAGGACACCTCAAAAACACCTTCAGAGGAAGGATAAGAGAAGATGGGAAAATATGAGAAAAGCAAATGATATACATGTTTGAAATTTTCATGATAAAATCTATCATTCTGTACAATGAATATGTGCAAATAAAAATAAAGTATATTGAGAATCTGAGCTGACTGTAGTCACTGGGGCCTGTAAAACCAGCAGTTAGCAGACCAAAGCAGAAAGATTTTAAGTTTAAGGCCAGCCTGGGCTACACAGCAAGATCCTGGCTCACTAGGCAGTTTGGATGCTCACCTTACTAGACCTGGATGGAGCTGGGTGGTCCTTGGACTTCCCACAGGGCAGGGAACCCGGATTGCTCTTAGGGATGATGAGGGAGGGGGACTTGATGGGGGAGGGGGAGGAAAATGGGAGGTGGTGGCGGGGAGAAGGCAGAAATCTTTAATTTAAAAAAAAAAAAAAGATCCTGGCTCAAAATTAAACAAAAAACAAATCGAAACAACAAAGCATGTAACTGCTTCTTCCCACCCTCTGTGCGGAGAAGATTGCCTGCGGGAGTGGGGTGCTGTCAGCACAGAGCCCCTGCTCAGAAAGAGCATGGGGAAGCAATGTCCTCCCCTCACTTCACTTTGTTTTCTCTTGTCCTTACAGGTGCCTGCTACTGGGTGAATGGAATTCGCAGCCAGAGGGCAAGGGAGCTTGTGGATGCAGCCAGCACAGGTCAGTTACAAGGTTCAAACTGGATACAGAAGGGCAGAGAATGTATGGAGGAGCAAGGGGAAAATGGCCAGGCAAACTGCCTGTCTTGGGAGCTGAGTTCTCCACTCCTGACTCCCACTGAGGCTCTGCTTTCTCAGTGAGACCCGCTCTGGCTACATTTCTCAAATGGCCTCACACCCTTTTCCCATTGCTGCTCTTAATAATAGCACTTAATGCCACCCATCAACTAAGTTCCTCATGTAGCTTGTTCATGGCCTACTCTACCAGTAGAGCAGGGCAAGGACTTGGTTTTGAACATCACTATTGGTGCCATCTGGCACATAGTAGGTACTCCACAAATGGTGAATTAAGAAATAATTGAAAGGATGCACAGGCTGGGGCCACCCAAGGTGAGTCCGCTCTTAGTCTTATGTGCTGGGTTGTAGGCATCCAGCCTTTACTCCCACCTGGTGCTAGGGATTTCTTCAAAAGGCTCAGCACCTGCCATGTCTGAAGGTCTGAAGGTGGGGAGGCCTTTGCTTCTCCCAGGTTTGTGGCTGCGTGACTCTTTGTCGACCATAGCCCTCTAGAAGATGTGGTTATGTTGACTGCCGTGTAATATTTAAGTGGTTGTGAGCAGCAGTGGGACATTGGCCCTTCCTTAGGGACAGCCTCAGCTGCCAGTGGGCCTGTTTCAAAAAGAGGAGGATCAGATCCACTTCTTTCAGGTTCAAGGGTGGGGGGCTGGGAGCTCTGTCCCTGGCTACCATGCTGATGAAACATGCCAAATGCAGATGAGCAATGCGGATTTGAATTCCTAGAAGACTGCAGGGATGCTTTTATAACACAAATAATATGAATATATTCTCAACAATGTTTGTGTTGTTCCAGTGCTGGTGATGGAGCCCAGGGCCTTGTGCACGCTAGGCAATCGCTCTGCCACTGAGCCGAACCACTAGCCCATGAATACATTCTTATTGTAATCAAAACCAATGCAGATACTTTTAAAATCCCGTGTCCACCCTGCTCCCCAGAGGTAGCCACTGTTCCTGCTGTAAAGTGTTCGCCTTCTTTGGGGTCTTCGTCTCTGTGTACAGCTTGGCTGATCAAGTTATGGTCAGAGGACAGTTTTCGGAGCTACTTCTTTCCTTCCACCATGAGGGGCTGGGGTGGCACTCAGGTCGTCAGGCTCAGTGGCACCTTTACCCTCTGAGCCGTTTCACCAAGCCCACCATTTTTTCTTTGATTTCATTGACTATATTGTACATTATATTATAGTATGTAAAGATGTTTTCATACAAGTCTATGTTATACATTGAACACGTTTCCCATACTCTGTCCCCTGCCTGTCCTCCCCACCTTCATATTAGGCAGCTTTGTGAAAGCTCCACTTCTAGTTCTATGTCAGATGCACATAAATGATTGTATGTATCTATATAAAACCTAGGAATCACGAATGAGCGGAAACATGTGATACTTGTCTGTCTAAGGCTGTCTTAATTTGCTTAATATAAGTATCTCCCCTTGGATCGATTTTCCTGCAAATGATATAACAACTTTGTCCCATTTTTTGAATTCGGTCGTTTCAACAAAATTAGGTTAAAAAGATGCAATCATATATTATGTGACCTTTAGGGATTTCTTTTCATTGTCATCATTAGCTAGAGCAGCGGTTCTCAGCCAGTGGGTCGTGAGTCTTTGGGGGTCATATATCAGACATCCTGCATATCAGATATTTACATTGCTATTCATGATAGCAGCAAAATTACAGTTAGAAAGTAGCCATACACTCACTTAATGAGCAGAGTCACCCCAACCTGAGAAACTGTAGTAAATGGCCACAGCATCGGAAAGGTTGGGAACCGTGACTCTAGAGCGTCGTCCTCGGATTCATCACATTTGGCAATGCTCTGATTCATTCAGTGTTTGTTTATTTGTACAGCAGTCCTCCTTTGTTTTGCCGAGTAGCTTTCTGCAATTCTCACAGATCACAGAAGGTGTCCATTCATGCATTGGAGGGCATCGGTGGTGTTTCCTGGGCTTGGCTTTTACAAATAACACCGCTATGGGCATTTGCCCAGCAGCTTTTTCGTGGACTTAAGCTTTCCATTCTCGGGGACAGATGCACAAGAGTGCAGTTGCTGGGTCATATGGTACTTGTATGCTTAGTTTTTTTGTTTTTAAAGAACGTGCCAAACTGATTTTCCAGAATACTCTACCATTTATGTTCCTACCAGTAGTGTCCGAGGGATCTGATTTCCAGACACTTTCGTCAGCATTTAGTGGTGTCGCATTTTAGTAAACTTTAGACATTCAGAGAGGTGTGTGGTGATGTCTCACTGGGGTTTTAATTTGCATTTTCCTGGTGGTTCTTGAGGTTGAGCATCTCATGGGCTGATGTGAAAACTATGTCTCCTCTTCGGTAAATGCCTATTTATGTCTTTAGCTCATTTTCTGCTTGGGCTGTTTGAATGTTTAACCGCAGATTTTTCAGCATTCTTTATGCATCTAGATTCAAGTGCTTTGTGGGACATATGTTTGGCAAATATTTCCCCTAGCGTTTAACTTTTGAAAAATCCTCTCGGTAGGGTCTTCCACAGGAAAAAGTTTTGACTTTGATGAAGTACAAATTCTCCTTCTGTAAATCCTTTCGAGTTAGAGTCTTAGAATGTAGCCCAAGCAGGCCTTGAACCTCAGATCCTCCTGCCTTGACCTCTTGCTGGCAGGCATTACAGGCCTGGGCCCCAACTCCCAGCTATAAATGAGTTTTGATGATCAGATATGTGGCCTGGTTTATATGGCCAGCTGTAGATTTCAAGATGAATTTCCCTTCTTTTCTTATTTTCCAAAAATTTGTAAAGTTTATCATGAGTATAAGAGTTTATCAGATGCTTTTCTGCATTAAATAATTGACATAATTATTTTCTTCTTTAATATGTTGGTATGGTGGATTACATCAATTGTGTAGAATTGGTATAGAATTCTTTGAGCAGTTGGAGAAATTTACCAATAAAACTATTGGATCTTGTTATTTCTTTTGGAGAGGGTCAAGACAGGGTTTCTCTGTGTAACAGCTCTGACTGTCCTGGAACTCTCTTTATAGACCTCGAACTCACAGAGATCCGCCTGCCTCTGCCTCTGCTGGGATTAAAGGTGTGCGCTACCACCCAGTGGATCTTAATATTTCTGTTTTAAATTTTAAGCTCATTTCTCCCCCCCCCTTTCTTCTTTTTAAGATCAGGGACAATTTTATTATAGCTTAAAAGAAAACTCTAGGTCAGGCAAGCTACAAACCTCAGCAACTTCCCAGAGGAGGAGACTAGGGGTGGGGGCAGCAAAGCTGGGCATGGAGATCAGTCATACGGCAGCCAGCAGCCACATGGTGGGACGGGGCTTTACAGGAGGACTAAAGAATTCCAGTGTGTTAGGGAATTTATGTTTTTCTGAGTAATTCAGAAGAGTGGGCTGACTTAAGAAACAGTAAGGCTGGGGCTGGAGAGATGGCTCAGAGGTTAAGAGCATTTCCTGCTCTTCCAAAGGTCCTGAGTTCAATTCCCAGCAACCACATGGTGGCTCACAACCATCTGTAAAGAGGTCTGGTGCCCTCTTCTGGCCAGCAGGCATACACACAGAATATTGTATACATAATAAATAAATAAATATTAAAAAAAAAAAAGAAAAAGAAACAGTAAGGCTATGCTCTATAAGAGACTGCAGTAGGGAATTCTGGGAAGGAAAAGTACAGTATCTCATTAAAGGGATAATTATTCCTCTTATTTCTCTCTCATGGCTTATAGTGATCCTGAGTTCCTAGGAGTGATCTTCCTGAGGGATGGTCTCTTGGCCAGGTAATTGACCCCGCCAATTGGAATGCTAGATCTCTTGACCAGAAAGGGTTTCATTTAATGGGGCCTTTATTGCTATTCTAACACCCCTCCATAAAGAGGCAACCCTAAAATCGTTAGGGAATAGACTGAACAGGGAGGGCAGAACACATTTACACCATGAAAACTTAGAGTTCCAGTTCCAAAACTGTCCACTAGAAGGGGTCATTGACTAGACTAGAAGAACTCAGTGTTCTTAATGGCTGCAGAGGTTTTCAAATCTATTTCCTATTAAGTAGATTTTGGAGGTCTGTGCTTTTTTTAAAAAGCTGGTCCATTTTATCCAAGTTACCACTGTACAGTTTCTCCCAGCATCCTAGACGTCCACAATCTATTAAGTACCAGGGATTTAGTACTTCATGCAGTGAATCACCTTCCATTCCATTTTCTTTAAAGTGTTTTTTGCATTCCTTATGCATGCTCCCTGGTTTTAGAATGGGTTTGTTAAATTCAATGAATAATTCCTGTGGAGATTTAGTCGGAGTAGCAGTGAGTTCGTAGATGACTTTAAGGAGACAAGGTGGTCTTGCCTCCATCAGGCAACCTTTTCTCCATTATGGAGACCACTGGAGCCTGCATGAAAGGCAGCCAGGCCTAAGGAACACATATAGCCCACCTCCCTGACCTATGCCCACGCTCACCACCACCCTGTTTGTGTCTGCTTCTGAAGGCCTGATCTTCAGGCTCCAGAAGTTAAATATTTATTTTAAATCATTAATAGGCTGTGGAAACTTAGTCTATTGCTCAGTGGTACTCCCAAGTTGAGACAATACCTCCTTTCCCTGATCGGAAAGAAACAGAAAGCGTGGTCAAGTGCGTAGTCAAGCACTGTCGGGAGACAGTGGGTGGTGCTTTTCTAGGTGGAGTTCAGGTGGACAGCCAGTCGGGATGCGGAGGGTGGGGGTGGGAATACCAGTGGGTGCAGAAACATGAGCCATTACTCTTATGGCTCCAGAGCAGCAGTTCCACAACCTGTGGGTTGGAACCCCCTTGGCAAACCTCTGTCTCCAAAAGTATGTACATCACAATTCCGTTGTGAGCCTAGCCTTTAATGGCTGAGCCAATCTCTCCAGCCCTACATTGCGATTCACAACAGTAGCAAGATCACAGTTAGGAAGTAATAATGAAAATAGGTGTGTGGTTGGGGGTCCCCGCATGAGGAGCTATATTAAAGAGTCACAGCATTAGGAAGGTTGAGAACCCCTGCTCTGAAGCCGCACTGTCTGCCCAGTGCCGTGTCTGTTCAGTGGTGCTGCTAGCAGCAGGTACTCACCGGGAAGTTAAAGGGGCCCAGACGCTCAGGGCTGGCTCAGGGTGGAGCTGTCTGAATGACTGACGGGCTCACTCAGGTGCAAACCTTAGGTCTGCAAAGACATTCAACATCACGGTGAAGCAGTTGACCCTCCACACTTTCCCCACAGGAGACAGTAGAGACCGGGCTAGGGTTTCTATGGTTTCCGCAAACGCTGTCTGGGCAAGCAGCTCTGCCCTATCCTAGGTTTCATTCAGTCCCCGGGATGGGCACTGCTCTCACCAATCTGGATTCTCTTCCCCAAGGTTATGGTCTCCAAAGCAGAGGTGGAGCCTGAGCTGCAGGCGCTGCTCTGTGGTTCTTTAGCATCTAACAAAACCAGCAATATATCACTAATATAGAAAACAAAACTGGCCGTGGCAAACACCAGAGTCAGGGGCAAAGGCGATGTGGACTGTAACTGGATCATTTTCTATCTTCTTCTGGACCTCAGAGCCATACCTGCAGTTGAGGTTACCAAGGTTCCAGGGTCACCTTGGGCACCTCTGCTTCCCACCTGTTCCAATTTCTGGTGCAGTCCCCTATCCACAGTTCCTGCCACTTTCCCCTGCTCCTTTTTGTTTTGTATTAGAGCAGGATCTCATTATGTAGCTCTGGCTGGCCTGAAACTCACGAAGACCTACCTGCCTCTACCTCCCAAGTGCTAGGATTAAAGGCATGCGCTACTATGCCCAGCTCTGTTCCCTGCTCTTTAACCCCAAAACATTTTACACACTTTACACACTCAAGCCCCTCACCTACCTGCTTTTCTCATTGTTATTTTACAGCTTTCCTTTTGTTTCTAAAATGGTAAATGTTAGTTATAATGCTCGAATTTCAAAGTCCTGTATGATGTCATGGTCTAACTGACCCTTCCTGAATGTTTCTGGTGCCTGTGTAGGATGCAATTTGATGTTATAGAAAGCCCATCTCACCGTGAACTTTGGAGTCACACACGCCTGAGTCATGTAGCCCCTCCCCTACTCCTTAGCGGTTTGATCTCTGCCTTCAACCCAACTTTCTCTGGCCCTCACTCAGTCTCTGGCCCCATCAGGAGTTGTAATGAATCCATGAGGGGGAGCAAGGGGTGGGGGAATCTCAGCGCGATGGGGTTCATACAGAAAGGGAGCATGGGAGGGAAGAGCAGGTGCTGCCGTCAAAGCTCAAGGTCCCCAGGCTGGTTTGCGTGAGCAGAGAAGCTTGGCGCGGCTCCGCGCGTCACCAGTCGCGTGCGGAGGCGGCTAACAGGCGGGAGAGGCGGGCGGTGAGTCATGATCCCCGCGCACCTCCGGAACTGGAGGCTGCTAGGCAGTCTCACTGCCCCCGCCGAGCTCCCCGCCTCCTCCCGGCTCCTAGGGGCGGGCAAGCAGCAGCAAGGCCCGATACAGGACAGCAGAGGGCGCTGCGGTGCAGTAGTTGGCAGGCCACACCAAGAAGGCTGGAGCTGCCTCTGGATGGGAAGTGTGCAGCGCCGGCCCAGGGGCGGGGAGAGTGGGGAGTAATTGTCAGAGCAGCCTTGATTTTATTTTATTTTTTTATTACTTAAAAAAAAATACCAGCCGGGCGGTGGTGGCGCACGCCTTTAATCCCAGCACTCGGGAGGCAGAAGCAGGCGGATCGCTGGGAGTTCGAGGCCAGCCTGGTCTACAAGAGCTAGTTCCGGGACAGGCTCCAAAGCCACAGAGAAACCCTGTCTCGAAAAACCAAATATATATATATATATATTCCAATCCAAATTCCCACTCCCTTCCCTCCTCCTGATGTTTTTAAGAGAAAGGATGTGTACTTGAGGATGATTCATCCCTGCACTGAGTGATGGAGCTATGGACCCCCGCAGGAGAATGCCCTTCTTGCTCGGCCCACGCTGTCTAAAGCTGACAGCATTCTCTCCTCAGACAGGGTCTCTGATAGAGCTGGTTACCTCTTTTCAAAATGGATCTGCCCAGGGGACCCAGACTGCGACCTTCTTTCCTCTGATGAATGCCACTTGAGGGAAGCGGCCTAAGATTTGAGCTGACAGTAATGCAGGGCAGGAGAAAGTGCTCTACTTACGGGGGACCAGTTTCGCTGTCGTCTTTTGTCTTGAGACGCTGTGTGTGACCCTGGACGTTTTTGCTCAGGATAGACCCCCGAGCCTTGTGCACGTGTTGTTCCACCGAGCAGGACCCACAACACCAAACTTCAGTTCATTATTCGTTCATTCAGAAAATGTTCACAGTGCAGAGAAGGGAGGAAGCCAAACGTGAGAACAATGACCCTTGAGCAGAAAGCAGCTTATGCTTGATGCAGGACTGTGCACCCAAGTGGTCTGTAACGTTTACCGAGCAGATAAAAACAAGGACTTCATGCTGCACACTGGACCAGAGTTGCCTTGGTCGCTGATGCATCCGGAGGGCATACAATAGCTACCGACACATAATAGGCATTCATTTGTCAAATGATAAAGAAACGTCTTGAGTGTTTTGCGGGCTCAGGAGAGGGCACGGAACCCAGAAGAGGACAAGATGAAGACATTAGCTGAGCGGATCATGACCAGATGGACGACAGTACAGAAATGGGCCTTGGCAAAGTGCAGAGTGTGCCTCAGTTCCCTCACTCAAGAAGAAAAGTATAGAGATGACTCGGCAGTCTCTCAGATTCTTCCAGCTCTGAGACTGCTTCCAGAAATGACCCCAGGAACGTAGGTTAGGCCCTGTCCAGAGCTGTTCAGCTGGGGAGGTGGAGGTTTTGACCTCTAACTCAGGCTGTCTTCAGATTACAAGCTTGGCTATCCTCCATGCTCCTCCCTCCACTCACACTGTCTTCCCTCCGACTCCCACAGAATAAATTAGCTATGGCACAGAAGTCTGCACTTGTTTGTGTTTTGCCATGAGTTTTCTTTGTATTAATTTGTTTCAAAATAAAGTCTTTGTTATTTGCAGATTTTATACTAACACGGTTTTGTTGTAGAAAAACAAGTCAGCACTTTTGTACTAAGAATAAAATAAAATCCAAACATAATTTCACCATCCGGTGCAGCTCTTGGATTTTGGAAGGCCTTCATTAAAATTCACACGCACGGGCACTCATCCGGGTATAACTGGCGCAGGGTGAGTCTTCTGTGCCTAACGAAGGCATGAGCTGAGGACAGAGCGCTCTACCTTCTATCAGCTGTAACTCTGATGGCAAGAGATTTTGGCGAGACTCCCAAATTCTGGTTCTTTAACCAGCGGAGGCTCCTCATGCTAATTCCTTGGGAAAGTCCACAGAACTTTCTCTGAGGTCAGCTCTGTTTCCACGCCACTGTATGGATGCTCCCTTAGGCCTTCAGTTGGGTCGGAGTTCCCTTCCATTTTGAGGGCCACCGAGACAGCGTTTAACTCCTTGCTGTGGGGGAGAGCTGGGAAAGGATGCTTAGGAACCTATTGCCCCGCTTGTCCAAGGGGGAGCCCTAAAACAAGCCCATAACCGTGGTTGCCTAAGATTTTTCTCTGCTTATTTAAAGCTCCAGTGTAAACACAAGGACTCTCTGCTGTCTTTAGTCTTTGCTTTTCGGTGTGTATCCAGTGACATAAATAGCAAAGTCTTAGAAGGTGGCTTGTATGTCTGAGATTGGAAGACACAGCCATGGATGGTGCACTCCGGGGGCAGAGGCAGGAGGATTGCCACAAGTTCCAGGTCAAATAAGGCTACATAGCCAGACCCTGTCTCAAATCACGCAAACAAACAAACAAACAAACAAACAAACAAACAAACAAGAAGGATTACGAGACTAAGTGTAGATTCTGTTGCTTTTATACTTTTATTTTTTGAGATACAGTCTTCCTGGATAGCCCAACTGGCCTTGAACTTGCGATTCTTCTGCATCAGCCCTTGGAGTGGGCATATACCACCATACCTGACCATACTGTGTTTTATAAGGTCTGGAGAAGAACACAAAAACTTTCATTTTATGTTTTTATGTTTTTACTGGGTGGTTCTTTGTTGATTTCTTTAAAAGAAAATAGTGTCTCATACAATCTTCCAGGCTGGGCTAGAACACAATGCAAGCCTCCTGCCTCGGCCTCCTAAGTGCTAGAATCCCAGGTATGAGTCACCGCGCCTAGCTTATTGTGAGACAGGGTCTGGCTAAGCTGCCAAAGCTGCTTTCACTCCTGGGACCCAGGGATCCTTCTGTCAGCCTCCTGAGTAGCTGGGATGGCAGATGCGCAGCTACCATCCACAGCAGCACTTCATATTCCCTAATAAGCTTTCAAAATGTGGCGGTGATACTTCCGGTCTACAGACCACACTTTATTTATTTATTTATTTATTTATTTTCCATTTTACACCTTTTTTTGTTTTTATTGAGCTATACATTTTTCTCCGCTCCCCTTCCTTCCTCTCCCCTCCCGTTCTACCCTCTCCCACGGTCCCCATGCTCCCAATTTCCTCAGGCGATCCGGTCTACTTCCCATGTAGATTAGATCCATGTATGTCTCTCTTAGTGTCCTCATTGTTGTCTAGGTTCTCTGGGATTGTGGTTTGTAGGCTGGTTTTCTTTATGTTTAAAAACTACCTATGAGTGAGTACATGTGATAATTGTCTATCTGTATCTGGATTACCTCACTCAAGATGATGTTTTCTAGCTCCATCCATTTGCCTGCAAATTTCAAGATGTCATTGTTCTTTTCTGCTGTGTAGTACTCCATCATATAAATGTACCACATTTTCCTTATCCATTCTTCAGTCAAGGGGCATTTAGATTGTTTCCAGGTTCTGGCTATGACAAACAATGCTGCTATGACCATAGTGGAGCACATGTCCTTGTGGTATGATTGAGTATCTTTTGGGTATATTTTATATTTTTTGTCTCTTTGTCAAAAATTAGGTGTTCGTAGGAGTGTGGATTGATATCTGGGTCTTCAGCTTGGTCCCATTGCAGACCACACTTTAAACAACAAGGCTCTTTATTAAGGCGTGTCCAACCTACAGCCTAACAGCTTAACTTGCAACCAAGGATAACTGTGAATGTGGCCCAACCCAAAGCCATAAAGCACTTAAGACATTTGGAGTTTTTTGTTAATTTTTTTTTACATGGTTCTTAAGGTTGAACTTTGTAAATGACAATATCATATCCCAGTATCAAAAGGTTGGACATGCCTTTTAGATTCCTTTGTTCTTGTCTTTCCTGGAGGTGAAGGAACAGGGGAGATCCGGGCACTCTACCAAAGTTAGAGAATGTAGGCATGCGCTCACAGACACACCCCCACACCCACACACCATTGAGGTCTATGTTCTGGATGTTTGGTGGGTATTTGCTAAGTGAATATAGAGAATCGAGGAGTGAGCAGACTTAAAGAGACACTCCTTCTTCTCCAATGACTTGCTCACTTCAGTGGCAATATTGTCAGCTTCCTGGTCACCAAAGGGAATCAGGTTGACAGGTGCCCTGGCTCTGCCTTCCCTTTATCAATGTTTTCTGTTCCCACACACGTCTCGTCTGTCTCCTGCCTTCTCGTTTCTGGTCCCTTTCCTGATAAGTTTAGAATCACTGGCTGTATGTAAGAGCCCATAAAAAGGGGGGTGGGCAGAGAAAGAGAGCTTGTCCTTGGGGCTAGGTGGGGCCTTAAACCTCCCTTACAATGCATCTATGATGGTCTATAAGGCTGGCATTATTATCCCCTGGGTAACTGAAACTCAGAGAAGTTCAGGTACCTGCACAAGGTCTCATAGCAAGAAAGTGATGAGCCGAGATTGGGAATCAAGCGCATCTCACTCCAAAACCTCCCCTTGGAGTGCAGAATCCCTTCTTCTTACTTATGTTGAATACGAGTAGGTCAGTCAAGGGGTCACAGATAGAATTAATACTGGAAGGTCCTTTCAGACATTGAAACTAAATTTTTGTTGGGTAATCAGTCTATTCAGAAGCTTTGGAGACACCTTCTTACCCGTAGACTAGAGTGGATGCTTCTGATTCTGACAACCAAGGTCCTCCATGGTCCCTGCATTCAGCTCAGCTCATCTTCCCAACCTGACTTTTCTCCTCCCAGAATCCTCTTCTTCCCTCTCTTGCACCATGCTTTAGCATTTCCTTGCCACAGTGCCCTAGCTCTCTGGGTTTTGGGAGGTGGGGTGGGGCAAAGGAGGACTCACTCAATGTCTCTGATGGCTAGCATTGGTTATCAGCTTGACAAGATCAAGAATCACTCATTTGTTCCATCCCACTTAACATCTAGAAACATCTGGCTCGCGCCCTTCCCCCAAACTTCTTACTACCTAACAATTGATCCTAAAGACTGCCTCAGATCACCTCAACTCCAGGATCTGATCTGTGACACCTCACATCCAACTGCTTTTTGTATTCCAGCCGAATTACAGCACCCCAGGCACCTGCTTGGCCTGACGGCAAAGTCAAATATGCAGCTTGAGTCAATATTCACGTGTTTCTTTGCTTTTCAGAACGTGTCTTCATAAGCAAGCTCTCGGCTCCTAGGAGGGGACAGGACTGTCTTATTCTTCTCTTTATCAATCATGCTACAGATATTTCATTTATCACCCCGACCGTCTCACAGTTTTTTTTTTGTTGTTGTTTTTTTGTTTTTTTTTGTTTGTTTGTTTTTTCGAGACAGGTTTCTCTGTGGTTTTGGAGCCTGTCCTGGAACTAGCTCTTGTAGACCAGGCTGGTCTCGAACTTACAGAGATCCACCTGTCTCTGCCTCCCAAGTGCTGGGATTAAAGGTGTATGCCACTACTGCCCGGCACAGTTTTTCTTTTCTCTTTTTAAGAATTAGTTAGCTAGTTTTTCTTTAGGCAGGGTCTCACGCAGCTTAGGTAACTGTGTCGCCAAGGACGCCCTTGAACTCTGAGTCTTCTGCACTCACCTCCCAAGTTCTGGGATCACAGGTGTGCACCACACCACACCCAGCCTCCATTTATTTTTTGGAAATCCAAATGTCCTCTCCCTGCCGGGCATGGTGCTGAGGGAAGGCAAAGAGCTCTAGAAGATTCGAGTCAACGGGGCTGCTCAATAACAGGGGACTGGCCAATTGATTTCGGGCCGAGGCCAGCAGAAATATTCGTGGGAACGGTTGGCAAGTAAGCGGGGGCCCGCCCATTCCTAGAGCAGATAAGGGGGGGAAGTCGCCTGGTGCAGAGGCGGCCTGCAGGAGTCCTGGAAAGAAGTGAGAGAAGGAGAAGGGCCATTGTCTGCGGTTTCCAAAGGAGCACATAGAAGGGGAAGTCGTGATTATGTTGCTGATGAAAACAGCATTTCCACTTGTTACCTGAAACAATAGGAGCCGGGAGTGTAGCTCTGAGAGGTGGTGATGTCATGGGAATAGCATGAAGCTGAGCTCCTTGCAGATCACGGGTCTTTGTCCTGGGGTTTGCTCCCAGCTCTACCTCCATCTTGCTCACTGTCAAACATCACTGGGCTGTTTCCCTGGCCCGGACTAGGTTTCTTCTACTCTGATATGGCAAGGTAGGGAGTAGGGAAGTGTGTGAGCTACTTGAACTGTCGGCTTCTTCCAAGCCCTGGGTGTTTGGGGCATGTGACAGAGACAGAAGCACAAATTTGGGAGGTTCTCCTAGAAGGCAGAGTCAAGGTTGCTGGAGAGGTGCCAGGGCCTGATCTAGAGTAGGCCTGGTGGTTTGGTGACTATGAAGCTGGTATATTCTGACAGGAACCAACAGGCTGAAGGCAATGGGGAGGCAAGGAAGATGGAGATTTCATTTGCTTCTGGGGGCCTGACTGAAAGCAGTCTTGAGTCCCAGGTTTCACTCTGCCTGCACACTAACAAGTGGCTTCAAGTGTGTCCTTGCCTCCTTCAGGGTCTCAGTCGCCACATGTGCCCAGGGAAGCAATGGGGCTGAGCCACCTTCTCAACATAAGTTGTGGACAACTGCAACAAGTTATGGAACTAACTCTTAGGGATCCAATTACCTGTGAGCTTGCAGGAAATGTCTGGACTCTGTTTAGTTTGTCCTGGGTTTTGGGTTTGTTTTTGTTTCAGTTTGGTTTTGAGGCAGGATTCTCTAAGGTGCTAAGCACCCAAAATTATAAACCTTAAATGGGAAGCCTGGGGCCATGGTAAAGGTTGCAATGAGAGTGCCTGGAGAAGGGTGGTGGGGACAGGCCACAAGAGACACCACCAGAAGAAGCTTTGGGAGCTTTCAGAGGCTACACCTAAAAAAAGGATTTTGCTTCCAGACCCGCATGACTTTGGCATTTGCAATGCTGTAAGAGACACCTTTGAAGAGCCCAGATCCCCAAACAACACAGTGTAGCAGCATGCCTGCAAAGCCAGGGCCTTGTGCATGCCAGGCAAGTACTGATGAGCCGCAGCACAAGCCCTGGATTGAAAGAGTCCTTTTTGCACACAAGAACTTAGCTGGAGGTGGGTTTGGATAAATGAACTCCAGGCACTGACCCATAAAAGCCCTTTTGCGGCTACCAGCAGTAACAGCTGATGCCTGGTGACACTCTCTGGCCACCTACATATGGAGCTGAACACAGCGTTCTTGTTCGTTAGCTCAGGTCGTCCTTGCAGCAGCCCACACTTTACCGATGAGGAGGCAGGCTCAGAGGGGCCAAGGAAGGTGTCCAGATCACACAGTGCAGAAGCAGGCAAAGCCATCTCCAGGGCAGTAATGTGCCGCGCTAGTAGCAGCACCTGTAACTGTCACCAGCCGAACAACAGCTATTTTCAGACCACGTTATGGCTGTTGCAGGTATCTCAAAAATCATTTACACTCATCACTGTGCACTTGGAAATTATGGTAGTCATTAGACCCATTGCTAGATCTTGTTGTGTTGAATATATTAATCAAGCAACATGCATGACTTCATTGTAAATTGCGCCTCAGGAGCCGGTCATCAATTCCCTTTCTGATCCTAGGTAATTTACTTACTGCATTGAAAAGCATTTTTCCTGAGAAAGGGCCGAGAAGCAGTACCAGATTGCCAAGGCTGTGTGTGGCATGACTGGGCAGGCTCTGTTGCTACACTGCTGGGTGCTGGAGGCCATAGGTCCCACACTGAATATTTCTCCAGGCCCCTGACCTTCCCTCTTTCTTTCTGCAAACCAGGAATGCTAGCCAGCAGAGTATCAGGGCAGGTTGGAGGCATTAGTGTTGTAATAAGAGCGGCGGGGCTGCGTCCCCGGCACCCAGCCGCCCGCAAGGCTAGCTTATGCCCCGAAATAATTGCACGGAAACTGTATTTTTTTAATCACTGCCTGGCCCATTAGCTCCAGCCTCTTATTGACTAGCTCTTACATATTGATCTAACCCATTTCTAATATTCTGTGTAGTACCACGAGCTGGCTTACCAGGAAAGATCTTAACCTGCGTCTGTCTGGAGTGGGAGAATCATGGCGACTCACTCACTCGGCTTCTTTCTCCCAGCATTCTGTTCTGTTTACTCCACCCACCTAAGGGCTGGCCTATAAATGGGCCTAGACAGTTTCTTTATTAATTAACCACTGGAAGCAACAGAGAAGATACAAGAACCACCTCCATCATTTCCCCTTTTTCTGTTTAAACAAAAAAGAAAGGCGTTTACTTTGACATAATAAAATTACATATAACAGTTATCAAGCAAGAATTACAGTTACAATATTTATATCTATTTTATCTCTTATCATAACTAAGGAAAACTATAACTATAACTAACCATTCTTTAACTCCATCAAAGACTCCAGAAGGATATAATATTACCTAAGTAAACAAGAGATCCAAAACTCTAGAAATGACAGAGACATCTCACTGCCTGGACAGTCACCCAAAGTTCTTTTGTACCATTGGGGCATCCATCTTCAGCCTTCAGGCCCATAGTATCCAGCAGACATTTTTATCAAGCAGGAAATTCCAAAGACAGTTTAATCACTTTTTGTTGTGTCCTGTAGAATGTCTTGCAGACTCTTTCATGAGTCAGGAACCCCGAAAATCCATCTCACCTTTAGGCAAGTTCAGCAGTCCTTTTTCTGGGGGTTCTCTGTGTCCAGTTTATGCAACAGTCCAGGCAAGAGCAGTTTCTTGCCCAAATGGCTATCAAACTCTATAAGGAGCCTCTTTAATGCCCATCTTTCTCTTGAAGTAGATTGGTACTGCCAGGAGCAGACGTGTCTCATTGTCATGAAAAGCCATAAGTTATTAAAACACTTAAATGCCATATTCTGTAGCCTTTGAAAGATATGAAGAATGCCTATCTAAAATATATCTATGCACATCTAGAAAATCTAACTAACATGACTAAAAGCTTGACAATTATCGATGATTATCCATTAACAACCTATATACATTACATTTTTAAATGAACTATACAGTCACAATACCTTAATCAAGATTAGAAATATGCATATACATATAACAAAATTGACCTTCAAATCCACACCAAAGCAAATTATTCACATCTATATCATATCCCCCTTTAAATGTAAAAGAACATTTATAAACCATATTTGGGAATACGGGCGCAGTTTTTTCTCTCCAAACTGCTTTCTGCTGTATGGGGGCGCTGTTATTTAGTTCTTTTATGGGATAACCTGTGTGCCAGGGTTATCTTAGTTGGCAGTTGAGTGAAGTAATTTTTTGAGGGTGTTCACAGTAACCTTTTAGGAGGGCATGGTCTATCATACCATATTGGGATAGAAGAAATCCATAGGGTCGTATCCTCTGTGAAAACAAAAGAAGACCCTCTCCAAAGCATCATATTTTTAGACCCATATTCTGAAATCATAATATCCTTGTATCCATTCTGGTTTAGCTTGGCAGCCCATATAATGAAATGTCTCTCTGTATTTAGCTCCTTTACAGTCAAAAATTTTAAAGAAAATACAATAATACAAAGAATCCAGACTCTCTGTGAATTTTTTATTTTTATATGGCTTATTTTTATTTTTTTTTAATTTATAACTATTTGTCATCCAACATTGTGACTCATTTAGTGGTCTTTTATGTTTGAATCTGTTTTATTGTGAATCTGTAATTTTTTTACTATTTAGGAGCATTTTTTAAAATATTAAGCATTTTTTAAAAACTTAAGTTGTACCATGTATAGGTAATACGGTACCGCCTGTGTCCTGCCCAGTCTAAACCGTAACTGAGCTGTTATTACAGTAATTACGGTAGTTTCTGCCTGAGACCAGCACAGTTCAGCATGGTGGAGCGGAGCCGCTCCTGCCTCAGAGCCATTTGGTGCCCCTGAGCCACACACAGTTCCAGGCACACAGCAGTCCACATTGCCATCAAGCAAGCCGTAGCACTTTACTCCAAATGATCCATTTAAAAGCTCTGTCTCCTGCAGGAGCCAGACAGAGATCTTAATGGCGGCACAGCCCAGAAAGCCGGCATTTTAAAACAGCCAGTTTTTTTTTGTTGCTGAGTCAGGACAATTTTTTTGCGGCACGCAACCCAGAAACAGCAAAAAGCTGTCTTAAATTTTCTCTCTCTCCTTTTTAAGCCCTCTCAGGTTTGACGTGGAGTTCATTAGCACGTTGGGTGCCACTCTGTAGTAATATGGACGCCACTCTGTTGTAATAAGAGCGGCGGGGCTGCGTCCCCGGCACCCAGCCGCCCGCAAGGCTAGCTTATGCCCCGAAATAATTGCACGGAAACTGTATTTTTTTAATCACTGCCTGGCCCATTAGCTCCAGCCTCTTATTGACTAGCTCTTACATATTGATCTAACCCATTTCTAATATTCTGTGTAGTACCACGAGCTGGCTTACCAGGAAAGATCTTAACCTGCGTCTGTCTGGAGTGGGAGAATCATGGCGACTCACTCACTCGGCTTCTTTCTCCCAGCATTCTGTTCTGTTTACTCCACCCACCTAAGGGCTGGCCTATAAATGGGCCTAGACAGTTTCTTTATTAATTAACCACTGAAAGCAACAGAGAAGATACAAAAACCACCTCCATCACATTAGCAAACCAGGGACCAAGCTGGGATAGACATCTCGGTCTAAGAATTCACTCTGTGTTCATCATGGCTCCGCCCTCTCTGCAAGTTGACTGCCCTCCAGTGCAGTTCCCGCAAACACAAATGGCCTACTTAAGAAAAAGGACACCTGCTAGGCAACAGATGATGCCACTTTTATAGCTCCCCAGTGCATCTGCATAGCTGGCAATTGGAGCAAGGGTCTCTCCAGCTAGGAAGGGAAGACCCAAGAACAGGCTACCAGGAGTGTGTAGCCCAGTGGCTACCACCAGCCCGCCGAATGCTTGGATCCACATCCCAGCTTCACTGATGCCTGCTTGTGCTCACTTAGACCCATGTTAGTGGTTTATGCTTTAGCTTCCTCAGCTATTCAGTGAGGGCGAGACTGACAACAGCTGTGAAGAGCCTGGGAGGTGATCAGCTGTGCCCAGGGCTGTTGCATGAGCTGGTCTCTTTGACTCCTCCTAGACACTAGTGCATGGGGGGAGCTGGAGGCATCTGGGAGACCTTTGGGAGGTACTGGCCCTTCCTCATAGCTGTTAGCTGGATGTCTGGGCTCTGGTTGCCTGGTGTGATCCACAACAGATGCCCTTAACTTCCTACTCCGTGCCTCTTGGGTGCAGAGATTACAAACATGAGCCACCACACTTGCTTGCCTAAGAAGCTTTCAAAATGGCAATGCCTGGGCCTTGCCTCTCAATAATGGAGTTGGACTTAGGGTAGGGACTGAGAAGAAATCCTTTTTCCAAAACTCCTTAGAAGAGTCTCGTGTGGAGATAACTGAGAACCAATAGGAACAACAAGCTGGTGTGCCGCTTGAGGGGATGAGGAAGGGAGGAGGGAGGCAAGCGGCATGAGGAAGGGAGGAGGGAGGGGGGACTTGGAGCCCACGGCCTTCTAAAGCAGCCAGAATGAGAAGGCGCAGACGTGTGGCTGTGAGGGAGGCTCTGTGTGTGCTTCTGGGAGGGGTAGGGGGAGCGGGCGCCCACAATAAGAAAGAGCTGGAGGAAACCACGAGGGTGGGAGCTTGACCCCTGCCAGCCCAGTGACCTCACTGGTTTTCTGAAAGGATTGGAAAATATGGAGGTAAGAAACAGATGACAATGTGTCTGTAGCCTCCTACCCCCAGAGTGGCTGGAATGAGCAATATTAACACCCAGTGAAGAGCATGCATCCCTGTCAGTTCCAACTCCCCCCCCGCCCGCTCCACAAAAAATGGCCTGCCCCCCATACACTCACATCAGATGCCATCCTCACCCCAACTGAGCAGAAAGCGCCCTGTGCACTAGTAGAACAAGGTGACCAAAGCAGGGCATGCTGAGGCAAATGCCAGGCACCCACGGCTGTCTGCTGCCTTTTGCTCCGGCAGAAGACTGCATCAGCCTGGGAGCTGGACAGGGTGACGGTTAGCTTTCAGTGTAATCAGAAAGAAAAGCAGCCAAGAGAGGAGAGTGGCTTGCATACAGTGACAGAGAGTGATGCTAGAACTAGGTCCAGTGATCTTTATTCTACTCCCTTTCTGGGTTCCTAACTTTCAGCTTGGGGCCCTAATCTGCCTGTGCTGGGAAAAGTAGCTAACTTCCTGCCACAACCCTGTGCTTCTAACTGGTCCTGCGAGGGACCCTCAAGTCAGGCTCCAGCTCAGAATGTGGATCAAGAGCCAAGGCACAGGGCATTTCAGATTTCATGCCTGTGGGGTCTCCACTACCGTTTGTTTTAGGGCATCTTTTGCCCAGGTGAGAGCTGCCTGGCTCCCCACCCCCACGGGGAGACTATGACTTTAAGGGAGGACGAGTCGGAGCCATAGGGATCAGTTTCAAGCAGCCCTCAGAAGGCAAATCTGGATTGAGTTTAGGAAGAAAAAAGAAGGAGTTAGCTTTGGTCCTGCCTCTTTTCCCTTCTCACTGCAAGTTTGCCCCTCCTCCAGCCTACGCCTGGAAATTCACTTTCCTTGGCCTGGAGGTTAAGAGCCCAGCAGCCTTGTCCTCTCACCTGGTCTCTCTGCCCCCTACCTTCAGAGCCCACCATCTGGAGGACTGCCGAGCTAGTGGCTGCAATGAGTAGGTATGCGCCTGAAATTTCAGTTTTCACTTTGTCAGAGATGTCTGGGGAGAGGTGGGAAGGCTTCCTGGGCCTCCAAGACCCTTGGGAATAGGTGGGAGGAAGATGGGTGGACTTTGGTGACTTCACCAGGGTCTCTATGTTCAGGCATCCTTAGGCTCATAGAAAAGCCTCCTCCGTGCAGTCTGGCTCATTTCCACCTTGAATTGCTTACCAAACCCCTAGTATGTGGGAGTCTGGTAGTGTAGAGAGCTGAGCTCTCTGCAGGAAGAACACTCAGAAGATGGACTCGATTTTTGTTATTGTTGCATAGAAAGACTCACTGTTAAACCCAGGCTGGTCTGGAACTCACCATCCTCCTGTCTCCTGAGTGCTGGGATCACAGGCCTGGGCCACCATGCCCTGCAGAGGGATTTGTTTTTAGGCAGGGTGTTGAACCCTCTGGAAGGTCCACTTAGCTCTCTAGGTTGAAGTCATGAAACTCGGCATCTTTCTCTACCCCATGCATCCCTGCACAGAGTGAGGACAAGGCGAGCAGGCGCTCAGTGCTCATTTGCTGTTCACTGGTCCTGATTTGAGCTGGTGGCTCCGAGTTCAACCCTGAATCTCAAGCCTCCTTGGTTAGGGTTAGACATCTGCTGTGGTTTTGCCAAGCCTTTCTGGGAGGCGGGGTGGGTTCCTATCACACACACACCCTTCTATGTCACAACAAAATTCTCCACAACCAAAGGACCACTCAAGAATCAGTATTCCCAACTACAGCGCTTCTTTTAGCATCCTAGGTGGCTGTCTTGACAGCCAGCTTGCCTTCTGTCCAAGCTATGCCAACTCACTCGAGTCACCAGGAACCAAGCTGTTAGATGTTCTTGGCAATACAAGCAATGCTTGGTCCGTATATTCTGATGGTCTGGCCAGGGGCCTTGCTTTACCCCTAGTGAAGAGAGACAGTGGGTTGGCCCGTTCTGTGTGATAGGACCCAGGAGAAGCTCCTTGGTCTGACCCTGGGGTCCTGGGTGACCGAGGTACTGTTCAGGGGTCAGGCCCAAGTCTCTTTCAGGAAAGAATGCTGGTGGGTAAGCTATAGCCACTTTAGTGCCAACAGCATCAGCATCTCAGACAGGCTGGGATACAGGGAAAGGCAGGGCTGTGATGTGGAAAAACAGCCCAAGTAGAAGAATCAGCTGCCATACTGGGAAGCCACTGTGTCCCCAGACATGTCAGCAATGGGCACCAACGGGCATCTCGCAGACATCCAATTGCTGAGTTAGCACGCAAACAAGTGCATAGGATATCCTGAAATATGGGAGGATGGCCGTGCCAGAGCTTAAACAGTCCTGAATTCCCCTTGAATCTCTGCCATCAACCTGGTTTATCTTCTCTGCCCCTTCCTTTGTGCATCCCTCTTGTAGCCAAGCACACTAAGCCCCTTTCTGTGAAATACGAACCTAAGCCCTTAGAAACTAAGAGCCTTACCTGCGAGCATCAAACCCCAGAAGACTTTGCATGGAACCTAAGTGTCCTGAACAGACAGATGACTGGAGCTGGCCAGGTTGCCTCCTGTCTCCCTGGTGGGGTTCTTAGCACCTATCTGGTCTCCGTCACCCAGGAGCATTGCTGCTACCACTAGTGCCCCCCTCGGGGGGCATTGCTGCTCATCTAAGAGGTTATTGCTAAGCCTGGAAAGGAGTGGGCAGTTGCACATTGGTTGCCAAGGCTACGACAATGCTGCATTTGATTATCCTTGCATACCTTCCATCCCACTGTGGCTGCTCCTGCCTCCTGGTAACGGGATATCACCAAGATGAACCCACTAGTTCTTTCAAGGAAGCCTCCCGTCCTTGCCTGTGCTCTGCCCACTCCCTAGTGATCTTGGGATTCATCAATCCTTTTCAGGATTAAGCAGCACCCCCAAGCAAAAGGGCTCAGCTGCACAGCAGGAAGATGGGGGCAGGGAAAGTGAGGGTTCACATCAGGAAGGTTGGAGGTCTGCATGTGTCCTAGAGATTGATAGAGAACCTGAGCAACTTAGCAGCTCAGTCAAGGTTATTCCCTGTCTTGTGAGGGTGCGTGTGTGCATGTACGTGTGTGTGTGTGTGTGTGCATGTGTGTGCGTATGTATATGTGTGTGCGTGTGTGTGTGTATGTATGTGTGTGTGTGTGTGTGTGTGTGTGTGTGTGTGTGTAGTACTTTATTTTGTTGCCTTTTTGCACTCAACCCTGTTTGAGGGAAGCTAAAGGTTTCGATTTTTTTTTAATGTGGAAAAAGCCATCCCTTCAATGTAAAGCTGAGTAATTCCAGTAAAAGGATCCAAGCTTCTGCCCAAGTATGGGAAAATATCCATCCATCTCTCCCCTTAATTAGAAAAATGGCCTTCCAAGTGGTGAGTCATGCTGCCCGCCCACAAATTGCACTATCCCGAGCCAGTGCACCAGGGACAACAGAGGTGAGAGATGGCAGTGGCTGTGACACAAAAAACACAAGAGAAGAGCCTTGGATTCCTGATGCCAGCAGCTCTGGGGCCTAGTGTTGCTTGTTCCTGTGCCAAAAAGAATTCGTTTGCCTAGCTGCATCATCCAGGATGCTGATCCCATGTCTGAGTCCATCCATGCATTCTGATAAGCGGGGTGTTGCAACAGGCACATGGAATCATATGCAGCTCTTTGCACGATCTGGGCTTCTGTTTCCTCGAGGAAGGCACATACAATGACTAGTGTAAAGTACACTGGCCCATGGTTCAGCCGGTGAGCTTTTCCACATGCGGACATGTGTGTGTAACTATAACCCAGAGCAAAACACAGAGGGTTTGCACAACCAGAGGGCTCACTTTTGCCGCCTCGGTCCAGGGCCTCTCTGTTTACATGTTCCAAGTACTGAAAATCAGTATTTGTAATCGGTACCGCGCTGGGAAATGTAAGAAGCCATTCTGGTGTGTGTATGGTGGGTGGGGGTGCCCTGCCTTGCAGTGTTTCTCGAAAACTCTTTGTGGTGTAAACATTCCCACCGCAGCTGGCTTCAAGCTACCAACAGCTTAGCATCTGGTTCAAAAAAAATCTGAAAAAAAAAATGAACAGTTTGGTTCTGATGAGTGTGAGCAAGCTGACCAGGAAGGGGGATCGAAGAGGGCAAGTCCAGTTATATACCCAGTACAGCCCAGTGGGCTACAGGAAGGAGTCTCCCACATACTCTCGGCCCCTTTGCTAGGAAACAATTGTTCACAGGATTTTGAGTGATGACCAAATTCATTTATCTGCACAAATGGCTCTAGAGTCATAAAGATGAGCAAACCATCGTAGTTCTACTGGTCAAGGCGCCATAGTAATAACACTTGGGAGATTCCTGTCTTAGTTCCTTTTCCTGCTGCCATGACAGTAGCAACTGAAGAGAGGAAGGGTTTATGTCAACTCACAGCTTAAGGGTATAATCCTTTGTGGTGAGGATGTTAAGGTGGCAGGAACTCAAAACAACAGGTCATGTTGAGCCTCAGGAAGAAAAGAGCCAGGAATTCTAGAGCTCAGCTCACGTTCTCCTTTTTATATACAGTTTAGGATTCTAGCCCAGGGACTAGTGGTGCCCAGAGAGGGCAGGCCGTCCCACCTCATTTTAGCTAATCAAAATGACCCCTCACCAGCATACCCAGATGTTCATCTTCCGGGTGATTCTAAATGTTAAGTCAACAGCTCCAGGCATCACCAGAGTTGACATGCAGAGCTGTTCATTACCACCAAGAACCGTCCCGTACCATTAGGAACTCCTTCATGCTGCCTCGCAGTATTCGCAGCTAAACAATTTCTTTGGGCCCATGGCTCAAAGGATACAGTCCACCATGTTGGGCAGGCTTTGCCGCAGGTGTTTGTTTACATGAGGGAGGGTAAGGAAGCAGAGAGAAGGTAGGAAGCAAAGCCAGGCTCTGCATTTCAAGACTCGCCTTCCAGTGTTCCACTTCTCCCAGAGAGAGACCCTGCCTCCTAAAGCTCCAACAGCCTGCAAAAACAGTGCTGCTGTCTGGGGACCAAGCATTCAAATATCCAAGCTTGTGGGAGATATCTCACACTGAAATCATCACAGCCCACTCCTTGCGTTTAGAGATTCATGGTCAACTCATTAAGCAAAATCATTTAGTCCAACATAGGAAGTCCCCATAGTCTTACAGTTCCAACACTGTTCAAAAGTCCATAGCGGGGACTGGAGAGATGGCTCAAAGGTTAAGAGCACTGACTGCTCTTCCTGAGGTCCTGAGTTCAATTCCCAGCAACCACATGGTGGCTCACAGCCATCTAATAAGATCTGGTATGCTGTTTGGGCCAGCAAACATATAGACAGACAGAACACTGTATACATAATACATAAATAAATCTTTAAAAAGAAAAGTCCATAGCCTATTCTGAGATTCAAGGCAGTCTTTTGACTGTGAGCTACCATAAAATCAAAAACCAAGTTACAAACTTATAACATGCAATGGCATCCTCGTTCTAAAAAGGAGGAACAGTTGTTACATCTAGCAGTAATTTGTTCCTTTCATGGCTGAGTAGCAGTCCCTGACCCAAATGTAGCCATTCATTTTAGCCAGGCACCTGTGGAAGGACAGCTGGGATGTTTTCAATGTAGGAGCATTATGAAACAAAGCCACTCTGAGCACGCATGAGATGTGTTTGTGTGTGAATATGTATTCATTCTTCTGGGACAAATGCCCGAGAGTTCATTTGCTGAATTGTATGGCAATTGCATGCTTGGTTTTTCAATAGCCACACTCTATTCCAGCATGCCCGTACCCTTTCATGATCCCCCCAACAACAGATGACTGATTTGTTTTTTTGGCATCCTCACCAACACTTTGTGTGATCGTCGGCCATTCTGCTAGGCATGTAGTACTAGTCATGACTTACATTTCCTTAGTCACTGATGACTTTGAAAATGCTTTCATCTTTTGCGTGTGTTTGTCATCTATATGCCCTCTTCAGGGAAATGTCTGTTATGACTTTTGTCCATTTTCAACTGAGTGGTTGGTTTGGTTTTGTTTGTTTTTAGAGACAAAGTCTCACTGTGCAGCTCTGGCTGACCTGGAACTCGATAAGTAAACCCAGACCTTAAATTCCAGAGATCTACCTGCCTCTACCTCCCAAATGCTGGGATTTGTTTGGATTTCTAATGAGCTTTGAGAGGTAGTTACTACTCCTTTGCTGGTTTGCAGTTTTCTTTTTTCTACTCTATTTTTATTTTGCCTTCATTATATTTATTTTATTTTTTGTTTATGGGTGTTTTGCCTGCATGTGTGTCTGTGCATCACTTATGTGCCTGGTGCTCACAGACCCCAGAAGAGGGTGTCAAGTCTCCTGGAACTGGAGTTACGAACAGTTGCGAGCTACCATGTGGTTGCTGGAAATTAAACCTGGGTCCTCTGGAAGAGCAGCCAGTGCTCTTAACCACCAAGTCATCTCTCCAGCCCCTCCCACTCTACTCCATCTTCTCATTCTCTTATATGTGCAAAAGAATTAATTCTGATCAGCTTTTCCTTTATGGCTCATCCTTTCCCTCACAAGTCGAAGAACGCTTTGCTTAGCTCTACATTCCAAAGAGTTGTCTCATTTCCCCCTAACAGTTTGGTAAGCCTATGTTTACATTTGACTTAATCATATATTTTCAGTTGATTTTTTCCCCTGGTGCCAAGAGTTAAGTCTCAGGGCTTTGAATATGCCAGGCATGCTCTCTATCACAAGGCTGCTTCTCTGGCTCTTCCTTATTTTCATTTTGTCGTATTAAGTTTCCAGGCTGGACGCAAAGTTGTGATCCTCTGCCTCAGCTTCCTGAATAGCTGACATTATAGACACCCGCTACCATGTCTAGCGGAGTTCTTTTTTTTCCCCTCTAAGACACGAGGTTTAGACCAAGACACTTGTTTTGCATGTGCACACTGATTGACTTGGAACCATTTGTTGAATAATTATCCTCCCATCAAATTTCTTTTGCACCTTAGTCAAAAATCAGTCAGGCACAGTTCGTGGCTGTATTTCTGGGTTCTATGTTCTGTTACATTGATCTTTATATCTATATATTCCATAATGCCACTTGGTCCTGGTTAGCACAGGTAGATGCTAGGCCTTCACCAGTGAGCGAAGTGGTGTCTTCCAATTTACTTTTTTCAACATTGTTTTAGCTATTTTAGGACTTAGTCTCTTTCCACCTTAATATTAGATATGGTCTCTATCTGCAAAACCCTCTGCGTGCTCTTGATAGAAAATGCATTAAACTTATAAACAAATTTAGGAAGAATTTATGTCTTTACCGTGACATGACTGGAGCTCATGAACTTGGTGTGTCTTTCCATTTTTTTTATGACTTCTTGGCTTTATTTCCCAAGCATTGAGTGACATTCAGTAAAATGTACATTCTGTGAGAGCTTTTCTGAGACAGAATCTCATGCATCCAAGCTGGCCTAAATAGATGAGCTACGCCGCTGAGAATGATCTTGAACCTCTCTCTCTGATCTGCCTGCCTCTACCTCCCAAGTGTTGGGATGGCAGTGCACTCCCATCCCTGATTCATGCAGTGCTAATTTTTGGAGCAGTTGGAAATGGTAGTATGTGTTTCTAAGTTGATCCCCACAAAGTTAATACTAGTGTAGAGACACAGTTGTCTTTCTGTGTTTGCGGATGAATCCTACTTTGCTGAATTCATTTATTAGTTCTATGAGTTTTTGTATGGGTTACTTGGGATTTTCTATGCCAATAATTATGCCGTCTCAAAATAGGGATCCTGCTTTTAATTTTAATATATACTCCCTCTATTCTTTTTAATTGCGTAGCTGAATTTCTAATATTGTGTCAAGCAAGAACAGTGAGATGAAAGAAAGAAAGAAAGAAAGAAAGAAAGAAAGAAAGAAAGAAAGAAAGAAAGAAAGAAAGAAAAGATCATGAAAAGCTGGATGGTGGTGGCGCACACCTTTAATCCCAGTACTCGGGAGGCAGAGGCAGGCGGATCTCTGTGAGTTCAAGGCCAGCCTAGTCCACAGAGTGAATTCTAGAACAGCCAGATCTGCTACACATAGAAAGCCTGTCTCGGGGTGTCAAGAGTGGTGAGAGTAGGACCGGGGTTTTAGTTCCTGGTGGAACATTGGCTTTCTGTGCACGGGGCCCTAGAACTGGTCCCCAGCACTGAAGAATGAAGTGGAGGAGAAGGCCTCCTTTGGTTTCTAGTCTCCTGGAACACTGACTAGGGCCGGTGAGGGAATGAAGAAAGGACAAGGGCACAGACAAGTGTACAGGAAAGCTGGGATCGGAGGGGGCCTGCTACCACCACAACCCAGAACCCTGCCTGTTTATTATGTACAGCCCAGGGCTAAGGATTGGCTCTTTTCAGTGGGAGGTCTCTGTAGAGCTCTCAAACTGTAAACATCTGGGCTAGGAAAGCCACAGTTGTTAGTCTACGCACACACACACACACACACACACACAATAGTGCATAAACACTCAGACTCCAACTCAGAGGAAAGCTTTACCAGCCTTCTGAGTTTCACCAGGGTAAGGCTTTGTCACTTCCATGGGGCCGAGGCCTCAGAGCCCTTGGCATGGATGTGCCCATGGTAACAACACACACTCAGTCAAGATGTCATTCAATCAGGACTTCCTCCACTCCCCACAGTTTCTGACCTCCATTGAATGAACATCATTAAGTTCAATGTTAACTATAGAATTTAATGTGTGTGTGCATGAGATGCTTTTTGATCCAGTCATCAAGCATAAAATGCAGGTAGAGAGGCAACATTGTATTTACCCAGTGTTTTGCTTATCACGTTTTTCTCCCTTCCTTTATGTTTAGAGAACTTTGTGCAGCTATTATTTCAGACTAGGGTTTCTAGTGACAAATTGGCTATTTTCCTGAATGCATCAATTTTCCCATCCTTTCTGAAAGATATTCTCATTGGATATAAAACTCTGAGTTAGGTGTGGTGGCATGCCACTGCTCTACCCGGGGCTCTCATGATAGAAGCCCTAAGTCTTAAGTTATTTTTGTTCAAGTTGGTAATGCTCCACTCTCTCCCTGTGGTTCACATTCTGAAATTTCTGCAGTTCTATCTTGAAGTTCATTTTCTCTGCTGTACCATATTCTTTCTGCTATTGAACCCACCCATAGGTGTTTTTTTTTAATTTTTGCTGTTATATTTTTTCAGTTCTGTCATTTCTATTGCCTCTCTCTCTCTCTCTCTGTCTCTGTCTCTCTCTCTCTCCTTATTGAATTTTATGGTGCTTGGGTTAGAACCCAGGGCTTGGCACAAGCTCCCATCAGTTTTGCCGTTGCTGTGTTGTTTTGTTTTTTTTTTTTTTTTTTGTTTGATCTGCTATTATTTTGGTAAACATTTCAACTTTTTTCAAGAGTATTGACTGAATCATTTTGTGATGACTGTATTAAAATTGTTGCCTGGTAATTCCAACATCTCACATCTTGATGTTGGACCTAGTGTGATAATAAAAGAAAGACGAAGTGGGTACCTTTCGGTGGGCCCTACCAAGGGATGCCACTAAACAAACATGTCACACACAACAGAGCTGGTGCAAGAGGTTTGTTAGGGGAGGAGAGGGAAAGAATGAAAGGCCATGTCAGAGTGGAGAAATGAGAGAGGCAGACAGACAGACAGACAGTAAAGAGGAAGAAGAAAGGCAGGAGATGAGAAAGATGGATAAGAGAAGCAAAAGGCGAGAGAAGAAAGAAGAGGCAAGAAAGGAAAGAAGAGCAAAGAGAGAAGTGAGGAAGCAAGAGACAAGAGAGCAAGCTGTGCTCTGGTGGGCACTTGTAAGGGGTGAACGTGTCGCATAACTGATGGCGGAAAGGAACCTGGCAACAAGTGATGGTATAACTGCTTTGGCAGCAGAGGCCCCAGTGGTGGTAGAATGTGCCCACCCCCTCCTTGGTCTCTCACTGATTTCCATTGGGTAAAAAATGAGAGCTATCAGGCTGCAGGCCATTTAGAGACCAGCTCACAGCCAACCTTCTGCCCAGCTCTGTGCCAACAGGGCTCTCACTCAACCACAGCAAGCGCCACCAGGGAAGAAAGGGCCAACTTGACACTGAGTAGAGGACTGGAAAATGCTGGTCAACCTCTTAACACATCCTTCAAATCATCAAAAGCGCAAAAGTCACCATTTGGGTATAGCGTAGGGGTGACTGTCCATAATCCCAGCACTCTGGAGGCTAAGGTAAGGCCTGCTATGAGTTTGAAGTCCTCTTGGACTACATAGTAAGTTCTAGGCTAGCCTGGGTTGTAGAGTAAGACCCTGTCTCAAAAGCCAAACTCAAATTCCCATTCTGTTTGTCAGCAGAGGACTTTTATCCCCAGATGTAAAGCACGGAACTTAATGTCTAAACACACTCCTTGCTCTTGTCCTTGGACAAGTCACTTTGCTTATTTATATCCTAAGTGCTTCCTGTATAGAATAGCATGAGCGTGGTGGCTCCTCCCCAGAGCTGGCAAAAGCTTGAATGGCCGTGGTCTGTGATAACGCAGGCCTGTGCCTGCTGCAGCAGGCCCTAAGCAATGGACAAAAGGATGAGATAAGCAGGGCTGGTCACAAACGGCTTTCTGACAAGTTTCAAAATTATAAATGCTTTCAAATGTACAGCAAAATAGGGAGGAAAACGTCATAGCGGAACATTTTGGCCAAATTTGCTGAAGATCTTTTCTAAGAAACAGCTTATTACAGATCCAGCTGTGAGCCCCACCCCATCTCAGCTTAGAAATAGTCAGTAACCCAAATTGCTGTTTCTAACCTCGATGTCTCTCTTCTTCACACATACACACACACGCACATGCACATGCCCACGTACACGTGCACGCACACACGCGTGTACACACAAACACCCTAATATAGAATATCATCTTGTATGTTCTACAACTGTATATAAATGGCATCATATTATGTTTATATAGTCTTCTGCAACTTTCTTTGTACACTTCGGTGACTGATCCATGCAAATACATGGACCATCTTCATTTCACTTGCCGTTCCGTAGCACTGTGCCACAGTGTGCTCATTCTCGGGTCAGGCTCTGACTGGGTGGTCCAGCCCTTGCCTAGCTCACAGTTCCCAGCAGCGATAAAAGACAGCAGCCCATACTCCCACTGTCTAACTCTCAGACGTTTTGCTCTCCACTTGGTGGCCCCCTGTGTACATGCTGCTCTTAGGAGCCCTGGCACAGGTCTACAGCCTCAAGTTCAGTCAAGTTTAGCAGAGGGTTCACTTCCCGCCAACAGTCCGCACTAGGTTTCTGTGGGAAAGCTCAGATCGGCTTGCAGTCTGGCCTTCTTCGGCTGGCTGGAGGCTAGCTCCACCAGGCCAGCTGGGGCCAGTGTGAAGTGGATGTGAATACACAGACTCCTCCAGAAAGACTGTGGTTAGAACTCACATGTGCATCTTCTATGCCCATTCTCAGCCCTGGCCTCATTTCACTGTGGCCCTATTGAAATTCCTCTTGTCCCCATCACTTCCATGTCCATATGAGGACACCCTTAGAGTCCTGGCATTTTTCACAAGGAGGCCTATAGCCATAGGCACTATGGAATGAGGGGTGGGAGCGGCTGAGCTCAGCTGACCTGCAGCTGGCCTTCATGGGAGGACTCGGGATTTACTTCTCCATTCAGGGGAAGGTACCCTAATCATTCCTTGAAGGGGTAGCTGAAGACATGGGAGCTGGATGGGAAATGGGAGAAACCCTCTGTCCTGGTTTCTCTTTGGGATTTTTGTTGGTTTTGGTTGGTGGTTCGTTTTGGTTTGGGTGCTAGAGAGTTGCTCCACCATTGAGCTCCACCCCCAGTCCCATATTGATGCTTTGGATTGAATTTCTGCCTTTCTCTTGCCACCCACTGCCACACAATACACTCTTACTAACTCAGACTTCCAAAGTAGCAGAATGGACATTGTTAACTGTCCACAGCAAGTCATTTAGCCTACAGGCACTTTCCTTAGTTCCCATTCACTCTCAGCAACGTAATAACTACATTTGTATGATGACCCTCAGAGGGGGTCACTTGCCCTTGACCCCAGATCTAGGACATGCTGGACACAGCATTGTGCCCTGGAGTTACATGCATGAGGTGGCCCCTGGAGCACTCCAGTCCCAAAATAAAGTTCAAGTGTCCCTCTCCAGAGTAAGGCATGCTTCGTTCTTTGCTCCCATGAACATCTCCTGAGCTTCTAGAATGAGCTATGCTCTGTCACAAGCACTCATTGCCCAATGTATTGGTTTTACAGAGCTGTCATTTCAAGGAAAGTAGTGCTGTGGTGTCACCCGGTTGCTGGTGGTGCTGCCTGGTTGCTGGTGGTCCCAGTGGAGAAGCAGTCCCTGTCCGTGGGTTCTTCACTGCTCACCCCTTCAGGCAGTATTGCATCCTTTAGCCGAAAGCATTCAGGCAGCTCTGTGTTAAGACTTGGAGACTCTGTGGTGAGGAACGCCATTTATTTTGTTTGGGTTTTTCGACCAAAATAAAGAGTTTCTCTGTGTAACAGTCCTCGGTATCCTGGAACTCGCTCTGTAGACCAGGCTGGTCTCAAACTCACAGAGATCCACCTGCCTCTGCCTCCCAAGTGCTGGAATTAAAGGCATGTGCCACCACCGCCTAGCCGAGGAAGGCCATTTTAAGAGCAAAATCATGTAGATTATCCTACTCAGTGTCCTATTGCTGTAAAGAGACAGCATGACCACAGCAACTCTCATAAGTGAGAGCGTTTTCATTTGGGGATTGTTTCCAGATTTAGGAGGTTAGTCCATTACTGTCATAGTGGGGAGCATGATTGATGTGGGAAGTCCTTCTGTCTATGTGTTGCTTTTATTGGTTAATTAATTAAAAAAAAAACTATTTTGGACCTATAGCAAGGCAGAACTTAGGTAGGCAGGGAAAGCTAGGCTGAATGCTGGGAGAGAGAACGTGGAGTCAAAGAGAGACGCCATGGAGCCACCAGAGATAGATGTGCTGAAACGTTGCTGGTAGGCCATAACCTCGTGATGATATACAGATTAATAGAAATGGGTTAAATTAATACATAAGAGTTAGCCAATAAGAAGCTAGAGCTAATGGGCCAATCAGTGATTTAATTAATATAGTTTCTGTGTAATTATTTTGGGGCTGAGCAACCAGGAACGACCAAGTGGCTCTCTCCTCCAACACATGATGGCATGCAGGCAGGCATGGTGCTGGAGCTGAGAGCTTTACATTCTCATCTACAGAGGGAGAGAAATCCTGGGCCTGACATGGGCTTTTGAAACCTCAAAGCCCACCCAAAATGACACAGTTCCCCCAACAAGGCCACACTTCCTAATCCTTCGAATCCTTCTCAAACAGCCGTTCTTATTCAAGCCACTGCACATACGAACATATCATTGTAATAGAGTGGGTAAGTGACAGTGATGGATGGAACTAGATGATCTGTGGCATTACGATCGTAATACCTGACATTAAAGGAGGGAAGATTTCCTTTGGCTCCCACTTGAGGTTTCAGTGCATCATAGTTAGGGAGGCCTGAGTAGAGAATGCAGGAGGTGGGGTACAGGGGAGAGGGAGAGTGACTCAGCCCAGCCGCTGGAGTGGCCACAGTGGACATGGGGAAGATGGACCTTGGGACGCTTACTCTTCACAGGAAATCTAACTAGATTTGGAGTTACCTAGGAGATACATCTCTGGGTGTATCTGTGGAGACATTTCCAGGGAGTTTTGACTGAGGAGGGAAAAATCTAGCCTAAAAATGGGCGGTACCATCCTATGGGCTGGGAGCCCAGACTGAATAAAAAGAGAAAGAGGAGGAAGCCTGATGGGTACCCTGGAATCATGTCTTTCTGGTCCCTGATCTATCCAGATAGAAGCAAGTTTCCTCTACAACACCGTGAGCTACTCCTGTACCAGCCTCCCTGCCACGATGGACTGCGTCCCCTCCAACCATGAGCCAAAATAAATCTTCTCTCCCTTCGATTGTTTTTAATCAGATATTCTGTCCAGCAATAAGAACTTCAACTAATATAGGCCAGGCTACATGTAACCACAGCATACTGTTTGCCTACAGCACTTTTTGTGTGTGTGTGTGTCGAGGGGGTGGCTTTTGAGACAGATTTTCTCTGAGTAGCCCTGGCTGTTCTGAAACTCACTCTGTAGATCACACTGGTCTCGAACTCGGAGAGACACCTGCCTCTGCCTCCTGAGTGCTGGGATTAAAGATATGCACCATGCTCAGCCCTACTTCAGTTCTTAACCCTGTCATATCTTATACCCCTTTATATAACCAATTTATTAGCACTTACCACCCTAAATTGAAACTCTTAGGTAATATAACTCACCCAACACATACACACAACTACACCCTGAAGACACTGGGGTCTTTGCAAACTACTAAAAAAAAACATCAGCACTGGGATCAATTACATCTCAAATGCTATTAATGGTATTACTGCTGTCACATATATCATTTCTTGATCGTGTCCTGAATGTCACCAGACACTGTTTGTATGTTATATTTAGTCTCTGTACTAGCTCCATGAAGTAGACAATGTTACCATCCTCATTTTACAATATGAGGAAACTGAGGCAATGAAATTTTTTCTCAGGAGACGGTCACACAATAAGTGACAGAACTAAGATTCCACCCTCCAGTCTCACTTTCATTACACTTGGCTTCCTCAGGAATAGCTGAGACTCCAACCCAGGCAAGTCTTACAACACTGAGTTCAAGGCACAGGCTCTTTTTAGTTGTTTGCTCTGGTTCCATTATTGTAGATGGTGATGTTGATGTCTGAGATAGAGTCTCACTGTGTAACCCTGGCTTGCCTTGCACTCAAGGTCCTCCTGCCCCAACCTTCCAAGTGCTGGGGTTGTATTTGTATGCCATCACTTCGAGTTCAGAAACATCTTCCTTAGTGTGCCCCCTTTCTCAGGGGCTGCCATGCCTCAATACTCCCATGACCTCCTTTTGGCTATTGTGGTCTCTGTCTGTTTTAGGCCACATGCAGTTGGTTATTTTGGCAAATCTTTGCTCTCCATTTCACCAAGGGTCTACATTCTTAAACCCTGATGCTCTTCCAGGCAAACAGGAGCTAGAGATTGGACAAGTCTGGTAAACAGAGAAAGCCACTTTGATCCTCTCCTTGCACCCCACTGTTCTATTTGCTCCGCCCACATTTAGATGGACTTCTTTTGGGTCACACAGTCAATATACGGCATGGGGTTGACAGAGATGGATGAGCTCTGACCCTGTGCATAAGGAGCTACCGAGTTAATTAGGCAGGTGATGGGAGCAAATTGATACGTGGTGGGTGCGGTGATGAGTGAGACAATCGCTGAAGACAAAACAGATCCATCCTCGGCCCGGGATTCTGGAACTCGGAGCAGGACTGCTTCATGGGTGGGAAAGCCTACAACTTTAATCCCAGCACCCAGAAGCCAGAGGCGGGCAGATTGCTGAGAGTTCAAGGCCAGCCTGGTCTACGTAGTGAATTCCAGTGCATTCAGAACTACATAATGAGACCCTGTCTCAGAAGCCCCCTCCCCCAGAAAATAAAAGAATTCAAATAAAAGGAAGTATGTGTTTAAGAACAACATGTCAACAGGAGAGGCCATATTGCCTTTTATGATTTTCCCATGCTTGGGGCTCACTCAAACCAAGAACCTGAGATTTGGGGCAGTTCAATGATACAGATTTCTGTATTTTCCATCTTGCTCAGTGATGGGGAAAGTCATGGTCTCTAAACAAGAACCCCAGGCCTCCGTAGCAGGGGCACCAGCCTGTGTCCCTGCTACATTGCCAGATTGGCCTTCATATGGTTGGGGCCTGAGAGAGCTTAAGAAAAGTAGGCCAAGGAAACTCCCCAACTGATATGGCCCTGGAGGCCCAGTGTGCTAAAAGCTCCGCCATGCAGCTAGGAAGTCATAATGCTACACTAATAGAAGTCTCCAGGCAGGAACAAACAGTACCTAGCACCTCCTCCACCTTCTAGCATAAAATAGGAGCTAAAATTAAGTAATAGTTGTGCCAGGGCATAAAAATCCATTTGTACAAAATATCAAGGGCCAAATAAGTATGAAGAGAATTCAAGAGTAATTTGGCATGGGTGGCATTGCCCGGAGAGCAAAAGAGAGCCTCTTCCTTTGGAAAAGGTGGCCATGTCGTCATCTATACACCAGCCCACACATGCCTATGGGAAGAAGCAGAGTCCCCAAACTGAGGGGCGGCCTTGCAGGAGCCCCAGATGCCAGCTGAGACTCGAGGCTGGGTATAAGTCCTTTGTGAGATGGGACTGATCAAGGAACCAAGGATGTTGACATACGGTGCCAGTCAGAAAGATTGACTCTTGGTGGCAGAGTGGAGAAGGTGGGTGGTGGGACGTGCTCTGTGACCCATGCAACTCAGCTGGCTTTCATCTTCACACCCTGCACTCAAGGCATCTGTGTTAGTTACTTGACTCCTGGCTGCAACTAGATACTGGAGAAGAAGCAACCTAAGAGAGGAAAGGGGTTTTGGCTCATGGTTTGAGGGTACATCATGGTGGGAAGGACACGATGGTGAGAGAGCATCAGGCAGCCAGTCATATCGGTTCCGCAGCCAGAAGCTGACAGAGAAAGGGATGTTGGTACTCAGATGGCTTTTCCCCCTTTATTTGGTCCTGGACCCCAGACAATGGGATGGCGCAGCCCACCTCCAGGATCAGTCTTCCATCCTCAATTACACTTTTCTAGAAATGCCCTCAAAACACACACACACACACACACACACACACACACTCATAAAATGGGTCTCCTCATTAATGTCTGAGATGTTTCTAAATCTGGTCAAGTTGAAAATTGGAGATTAACCCTCACCGCAGTAGACACTGTTTGTGGTCCTCTTTGGACCCGGGTCACTGTAGGAGGGAACTATGGCCTATCAGGCGACGTTCACATTGTCCCGGAGTTGAGCCTGGTTGAGCAGGAAGAAGGGCTTGAACCATCTGGACTGCAACAGGCCTAGATCAAGCAAGGACTAACATCTAAACCTAACTTTGCCCTCACTAAGGATTTACGAAGGCCACGTGTATCTTCTTGTACACTGCCCAGACCACAAGTCTACGGCCCACACAACTTGCGTTTGTAAAAGTCTGCTCGACTGCTTTAGTTTTCTGATTTGGCTGGAAATTTTCAAGGGCCAGGGATGCTTTCTAACTTTCTAAGCCCCTTCAGAGCAGGAGAAAACACCTAGACAGAGCAGCAAGCCCTGCCCCCTGCTCCCCTCCCCCACCGCACCCCCTTCCGGAAGACGGCTCTGGTCATAACCAATGAGAATCAAGACTGCCTCATGGCAACAGAGGGGCTCGACCCCTATTGGTCCTGGGATGTTGCTAAGCGCTTTCATTGGTCAAATCTTAAAACTCCTTGGGTCCTGAATTCCTAACCTTTTAAGGTGTTTGGAGTGTTTTTGCTGCTAGGCCTGCCCTCAACCTTATCAGATAGGTAAGAGCGGTCTCTTCGACAACAGCTGGCAGCCTGTCCTCCTCCACTCGTACTGAATGGCCCTGAACTGGACAAATCCATCTTGAAAAACTGAACAGCTGGAAGGTAATTCTGCGCACATAGGAGAAGGATGGACCAGGCCAATGCTGGAAATGGCAGAAAGCTTGCACTTTGTAAATCTGCAGTCTTCGAGGCAGAGTGAGGACTCACTGTGCTGTGCCTCGTGAGGACCGCTGAGAGAGGCATCCCACAGCATTTGGCCAGTGTGGATGTACGCTGGCAGTGCTCCTTATCACGAAGGAATCTGGTCCAGGCCCTCGTCTTCCAGTGCTAGCAAATGCAGAAAGCGTATTAAACTTGAGAGCCTGCTGGTGCTAATAAACTGGCGAGCCATCTGGATTCTGCTCCCAAATCCTGAGCTAAGAATTATGCTCTGGGGGCATTTCAAGGAGAGAGCCTGCAGAGCAAAGATGCAGGGATCACCTTGGCTCCGTGTTTCTGCTTCGTGGTGTCTGTGATGCTGTCCAAGCCCCTGTTGCTGGCTCACAGGAAGATTGAGATGTAGCAAATAAACAGGCGAGCCTGTGCCAGGCACCGGCTATTCGCTAGCATATGTCTTTTTCCATCTCAGCCCAAACAACATTACCAATTTGGTAATGCTATTACTAACATCAAGGGCGTGCAGATGGGAAAATGAAGATGCAGACAGGTTAAATGACTCATCCAAGGTCACACAGTTACTAGTGGCAGAGTTGAGATTAAAACCCCAGGGAAGCTGGGGGTCGAATTCTGCCACAGAGTGTTTACCTATCACCTCCAAGACCAGGAGTTTGAACCCCAGTAACTCATGTACACACACAGAGAGACAGAGTTTGTTATATTCAAATTTCAGTGTAATGAACATATATGAATAGCTGTCATGACCTTGAAGGCAGTAAAGTTAAAACATGATTTTGTGTTTGATTACCCTAGGCCTTCATCTCTCTTCTGTATTCTCTTTGCTCACCATCCTGACACCATGCCAGGAACTCTCACACTTCCCCCAAGGGTCTGGGCCATCTGTCCCTCTCCCCTGTGTTTGGCGTTCTTTCTCAGTGGTTTTTGGCAAGAGGAAGGGAACTAGTCCCGTTGTCTTTATCAGTTTGGCACAGGCTGTCCAGTAAGTGGTCCCTCTGAGGCCACCAACACTGGAGAGAGAGTTGTTGTGTCCCTATTTCCAGGACTTGTACACTCCCAGGAAGCAAGGGCTCTCGCCACAACATGGAGCATTTTTTAAATGGAACATCTGCCCACAGCTCCTGGGTGACAGAGGTGTTTCTTCCAGTTCACATCCTAGTCATCAGTCCCAAGACCAGCACCAATGGAAGATTGTTTAGCTCAATATTTGTCCCTGAAGAATGGATTCCAGGGAGTCCAGGAGGACATCACAGGGTTTCTCACGATTGTCCTGAGGCTCAGCGTTCTGGACTGGTAATGGCAAAGGTGGGCTTCACACTCTGGTGCAGGGCAGTGATGCCAATGCCAGTTCCCAGTGCCAGCAGCCCTCGGGACAGTTAAGTCAGTTCACATCCGTGGAACAGGTGCAGATAGGCTCGAGGGAAAACAAGGGTGTCAGAAGGCAAGGACCACCTACTGCCCCACACAGGAATGTGCTCCAAGGGCTCCAAGAACCTCTGTAGGAAGGCCCCCATCATGGGACAAAGCCTGTTGTTCCAGATAGCCAACTTGGCTGTCCATACTGGTTCGATGTCATTGTACTCATACTCATGATGACAGGTGACATTTGCTGAGTATCTCTGCTGTGTGACAGGTGACAAGCTAAACACTATGTCGATTAACTCAGTCCTCATGGCAACCCTATTAGAAAGATACTCTTTTCTCCCCCTGATCCAGATGGGAAAGCTGATGCTCAGATTGAGCTGGAAGCAGGCCTGGTATACATCGTGAGTTCCAGACCATCCAGAGCTGCATAGTTAGACCCTGTCTCAAGACAACAACCACAGAGGGCAACTACCATCCCAAGTGAAAGGGGTTCAGGAAGGGTAGGCCAAGTAACTTTGTTGGGGATGGGTAGAGTGGCAGAGCTCCTGTCCACAGGCCGCCAATATTTGTGAAGTCTCAAAATTCCATTGCTTGAGAATGACGGACAAGATGCCACCGCAGTCCTTTGGAGGGAATGCTGCTTCATCCCCACTGTTTACCATGCCCTGTGATGGGAAGAGGGCCTTTTCTCCATAGTACCCCAGAAATGCCATTAGCAGTTCCTATAGACAACACTAGCAGGCGCAGCAGCCTGTTTCTGGCCTGTGGCTTCCTGTATTTTACACTTGTTTTGGAAGGGTAAGAAAGTTTGGACATCCCTGAGATGCAGAAGACAGAGTCTTTGTCCATAGGATGCTAGAATTCCCTGGAAAACTAGTGGTTGGTTGTTGGCTCTGTGGAGCTTCCTGCTGGAGAAGGTCCTGCTGTGGTCCAGGACAAGATGAACTTGCAGGCGTTAGGAAACAGGAACAGCAGCCAATACAATGGCAGTGTTTCCAACAGGTAGTATTAGGCTGCCAAATGATGGGTGACTAGAAAGACCTGATTGCTCAGAGTGCTAATCTTGGGTCAGAGCTGCTATGCAGAGTTGTGCAAGTGCTGCCTTGTGCAAGGGCATCGGCATCAGTGGGGACTGAGATGAAGCCCAGAGTCCAATAGTCTTACATCCTGAGGCCACTTGGTCCTAATTCTCTCAAAGGCATCGTTCCTTTTTAGGCTATACAATGAAGGCCAGAGTTCATCCTTCCTTATTAGCACTGATGTCCATTTTGTTTCCTCTTCCCACATCCCCACACCTATTTGTCCCTGTGCGGGTTTTCCATTTTAGGGCATGTCTTGCCTAAACCTTCAGGCTCATGGAACTGGAACCTCACTTCTCTACTGTCCCATCGCTCTCTCTTTTTCCAATCTGTCTACCCGAGCCCCAGCCCCTACCTCAGGGAGCTGTAGAAATTCTCTAGAAACATAACTGCCTGCTTTGGCACATCTGAAGACTTTACTCCATAGACAGTCAAGATGACAGATAGCTGGGGATACTCAGGTGCCCTTCGGCTCCCCATCCCACCCACTGTCACCTTTGGGTCACTAGGCATGTGCTCACTAAGCCCTTCATTGTCTGGATACTGCTCCAGGAACAGGGCCATTAACAAAGTAGGTACAACTTAATCTTTCTGCCGCTTAAGGTAGAGTTCTAGGAAGTCCACCCTCCCTCCTTGACTGCACCATCCTTCTTTCTTGGTTGGGTGCCATGGAAGCCCTCCCTTTCCCCCCTATTCAGAAGTACTCCCCCCAAAATGGCTGGACCTTACTGTTTTGGTTCCAGTGCCCAGACCCCTGGTGTCACATGTGGGGAACATATGTGTAAATTTTGTTCTGCAAGTACCTTTGTATCCCGGCCTGGCAAGAGTCACAGAGCACTGTGTTCCACCTTGGGTCACCATTATGCACTATTTCTTATTTCCTCGATTGAGTCAACGAAGGCAGGTAAAGGGAGCTGTGACTCAGAGCCCAGCTCTGAGATAGTAAGCATTCAGTAAGACCTGCGGAGTCATTTTTCCTGTTATCCTTCCTGCTTCTGACTCTGGTTTCCAGTAAGAGACACACGCTTAGGGCTAGAGAGATGGTTCAGTGGTTAGGAGCATCTGTTGCTCTCTCTCTTTTTTTTTTTTCAAAGATGTATTTATTTATTATGTATACAACATTCTGCCTCCATGTATGCCCACATGCCAGAGGAGGGTATCAGCTCTCATTATGAGATGGCTCTGAGCCACCATGTGGTTGCTGGGAATTGAACTCAGGACCTCTGCAAGAGCAGCCAGTGCTCTTAACCTTTGAGCCATCTCTCCAGCCCCAACATCTGGGACTCTTTGCAGAGTACGTGGGTTTGGTCCCCAGCACCCATGTGGTGGCTCACAACCATCGGTAACTCCAGTTTTAGGGGATCCAAAACCAGTCTTCTGATCTCCGTGGATACCAGACCAATGTACATACAAATAAACAAGTAACTTAAAAAGAAAATTTAAGAGCCATAATCTTGTATTTGCTACATGGGATGGTGGCCAATTCTCTGTCTTTCATCCTTCCCTTTTCTTTTTTTTTTCCTTAGAAAATGCCAAGAGAAAAGTGAAACTAGCACATGACCACGCCCACACACAACAGGAACAAACGCTAGCATGTGTTGTTTGCCTGTGATGTTGCGGTACTGTGGATTTAAACCCAGGGCCTTGGGGATGCCAGGAAAGTTCTACCAACTCAGCTACACCCCCAGCCTGCCTCTGATGTTTTCTAGCAAAACAAAACACTCAGGGGACTGACATCCTGCGCTCTCCTCCCATCCGAGGGATGTCCTAGATACTGCCAGGTCCTGTGATTACCCCTTAGCCAGCTCTCTCCTGTCTGGCTTTCCCTCACACCACCAGGTCAATGTTATTTCAGATTTCTCTCAGCACAGCAATGTCCAGGATCTCATTCCCCAGCTGGCGTTAAGACCTCTGCAGGATGGGTCCAGGCAAACTGTCAGCACCACCTCCCCTGCCCCGGGACACAGTCAGGAAGTTCCAGGTCCCTCCAGTGGACCTCTGACTACACAGGTCGCATCCTGTTATCAGTACACCTTTGGTCACACCTAGTCACATTCTTTCTGTCCTACTCTGGATTCTCAAACCTTGCTTCAATGATACTTTGTCTTGAAACCTCCACGGGACACCTCCAGACAAGCTCCACCCACGGTGCACTCTATGCATTCTTCCCTCTTGTCTGGTCCTCCAGCTTCTACAAACTAGATGTGAAGCCTCTTGGCTGTCATTTAGAAAGAAAGCAGTGTTAGCCAACAATGGTCTCATTTTCCCTTGTTGATGACCATGCCTCCAAGGAAGGAAACAAATGCTTGTCTCATCCCTACTCAGCTAGATGTTGAGCAGCTGCTCAGCCAGGTGAGGGCGCTGCAGCGTGGCACTTGGGACGGGAAGGGAGGAGAGAGCATGAAGGGCTAACAGCCTCTGGGGAGGTTGGCTCCTTCGAGCCTCTGAGGTACATAACACCGGACAGGCTGGATATTCCCTCACAGTTTCTGTCTTCTGTACCCAGTACCAAGTAGAGATGAGAATGAGCCTGCTGCATGGCAGACAAAGCACTGGAAGACTTGGGAAACTGAGGAAAGAAAGCCATGTCTCAGCTAGGTCACAGAGGTACGGGAGGTAGTCTGTGATCTCTAAGCCAACCGGCTTGGGAATACATAGGAGGTCCAGGATTTCTGGAAAAGAGAAGGGTCATGACTGCCAGAAATGGCCTGAGGACAGGAGGGAAGGGGATCACGGGCAGGGTCTTAGCTGCATGTCATCTCTCTGACTCTTCTCTTTCCAAGCCACTGTCCCACCGTCCTTCACCCTTTCCTTGGGAATACAGGATGCTGTGACCTGACCTAACCAGCTGAGGCTCCTGCCCAAAGGCTTTCAGACCTGCTATTTCCTATCTGTGCAGAGGGGAGACCCCCCTCCAGGTTGCAAATGGAAAAGACAGGCAGGGCCTCTTCCAAGCTATCACTCCATCCTGTTCCAGCGCTGAGCTGGGCAAGCATGGACAGATCCCTCCCTCACCCCCTCCCGGGACATCTCCTAACAGGCAACAGATCTGAGAGGGAAGCATTTCTCTCTTATTAGCACCTGTTGAAGGGGCCTGCCTCTGAAGAGGGGGCTTGATTTTTATGTACAAACTCCAAAGCTGCAGGGATGCTATGGCACTATTTCTGAGTGCTTCTCACCATTACTGGGTCACTTGGTAGCTTGTCTAAATAGCCATTGCACTATGTCCTCTCGGGGGGAAGGGAATGGGAAGTACCCCTTCACTTGAGGATTGGAGGGGAACCACTGTCTAGACAACTGGCCTTCTCCGGGCTTCTGGCCTCCTCAGACTGAGACCCCACCCTCTCACCGGATTCTGCTCTCATAGCTTGGCCCTTTGACTTGTCCCCTTCTCTTCCCCTCACATTTCTCCTGATCCTAGGAATGGGAGATCACTGACTCTTCCTTACCTTAAGCGCAATTTCCTCAAATCTGGACCCATCACGGCAAATTTTAAAAGCCTCGAGAGGAAGAGATAGTGCTTTTCATGTGAGTGCCTGTGTAGCTTTCCTGACAGGAAAGTGTGTGCAGCAGGTGAAGTCTGATTTGCAGAGGTATTGCTGAAAACAAGCTCAGAATCCCAGCTGGTACTGGCTGTGGTGGTGAATGCAGTTAGTCCTAGCACTTAAGAGGTAGAGGCAGGTGCATCTCTATGTTGGTGGCCAGCCTGGTCCTTCCGAGCCAGTTCTGGCAGACCAAGGCTACGTAGTGACACCCTGTCTCAAAAAGAAATAAATCTATGAGAATCATAGCCAAACGGAGCTGCAACAGTTCCTGGGAGATCCTCTCCCCTCTGCCTTCACTCCACATTCCTATGTTCACCCCAATTCCCATACTCTTACTCAGCCTTCAAAGCCCATTCCCAAGCTGCTTGTTTTAAAATGTGCATATTATCGCAAGGCCTAAAATCTCTTTGTAATAAGTACCTCTGCTTATCCAAGGAGTTGACTTCTCTACTGTCCACTGAGAGTCATGCAATAGTTGTGAGATAACTTAATAGTCCTTCCTGTCAGCTGCAGCAACACAGAGCAACAGCTCCTGGCCAGAACAAGAGCTTGAGATAGACAGTCCCAAGGTGCTTCTGGTGAGTCTCTGAGAGGGTGGCAGGACGCACCATGGAGGCTTCTTGTGAACAGAAACTCCACCTAATGGCTTGGCCATCAGGGCGCTTTGGCCTGGTCTCATTGAGCCTCTGCTCACTCTAGTTCAGACTTTGCAGTAGGTGCAGGAGTTAGGGTTTGGGTAACTCCGTGGCTGTCTCCCCAAGGAGATGCTGAGATGCTGAGATGCTGGGATCACTCTTTGACAGCTATTCCTCTATGCATTGTGTGTGAAGCAGAGCTCCCTGCTCACCCATGTCAATGGCAGCTTCCAATGCCATTTTGATAGCTCGTTCTACCACGATTGTTTTTAGAATAGTAGAATAAGATTTAGGAGCCCCCCCCCCACAATTCCCAACTTCCCAATGTAACAAGCAGAACATTTTCACATTCTCTCTCCCCGGGGCTCCTTTTCTTGGCGGGGGGCACCGGGAGTGGAAGCAAAGACCTCCTGTGTGCTAGGCAAGTGCTCTACCACTGAGCTGTAGCCCTAGCCCCCAGTCACTTTAGCGGGAGTCTGAGCTGATCACCCGCAGTTCCTAACAGCTTCCCTTTCAAAGAATGAGCGTACTCTTCTGATCTCTCGGAGCTATTTTGTTGTACATAGAAAAATAAAACCTGTTTCTTTTTACTCTTTGTCGGAGAGATCATTACTTAAAGCTCTTTGTGTAGTAAAGGTAGTAATCCTCTCTGTCCCCGGCTGCAGGCATTATTTCCCAGTTTGCTACTTTGATTTCCAGGGTATTGTACTTTAGGGTGTGCTAACTTTTCTTTTTTTAAGATGATGCCAAATACGGTAGCATTTTCTTTTGTGGTTTTTATGCTTAGAAGTCTAAGCCTTCTGCCAGATTGGATAAGTACCCATCTGGAATGTCCCAGAGTGGTGAGGGTGACCTTCACTGACCTCTTCTTCGAGGCTTCTCTTCTTTTCTAACCTCCAGGCACCCCCCTTCACCCCCAGCTTAAGACAACCTTTCTTTGGAGGCACAAAGCAGTCAATTAGACTGGAGTCTTAAATATGCTAACGAGGTCAACCTTTCCCCTTCTACCCCCACTCTTTCAGCCCCTTTGAAAGAGGACAGCTTGAGGTAGGTCCTTCTCCCGGTGGCCTGTTAGCAGGAAAAAAAAAAGGATAAAAAAAAATGCATAGTAACTTCAACTATTGTAGGCTACCTAACTGCCACATTGTGCCCCTCTTTTTAGCCCTCCTAAGCAAGTTTAGTGAGATCCAAACCCAGAGCTTCCAGTTAATGGAAAGTTCTCTGACTTTAACCACTCCGACTGAAGCAAAGTCACGCGGCCAGTAGCCCGAGTTCCCCCAGCAACTGCCAGACCAGGCCACTGCATCTTCTCCATCGAGCCGGTACGGTTGCCATGGGAACATGAGTGCTAAATTGCTTTGCGAGTGTAGAAGCTGAAGACCTCAGCTTTGACGCACATAGCCCCCAAATCGATTGACCTCCAATTAGGTTTCTGTTGTTTTCTTGAGGCATCTTTCTGTTTTTGTCTTGCCTAAGCCTCTTGAGGTCTGTGCCAGAGACTTGAATATTTGGCTCCATTTTGCTAAAAAATATTATTTATACCTTGACTTATTTCAAAAAGGATTTGAAGTGGCTTATGAAGATGCTCCCAATACTTGGAGAGCCAAAATTTGATGCAAAAGGAGAATGAAGCAGAGAGTAAACAAAAGATGACTTGGAACAAAGTAATAAGAGACTGGATGTCAGGGCGTCCCTACGTGATAAATGAGAGTCCCAAATGTGGTTGTTATGCTCTCATGGAAGATAACAAAAATGGGCAGCAGAATAGTTACAAGATTCACAGATAAAAACAAATCAACTGATTAACAGAAGCTCAAGTGTTCCTAACCTTGGAACTAAAAGTTTGTTTTTCTCCTGTGGACTTTTTTTTTTTTTTTGGTTTTTCGAGACAAGATTTCTCTGTAGCTTTGGAGCCTGTCCTGGAACTAGCTCTTGTAGACCAAGCTGTCCTCGAACTCACAGAGATCAGCCTGCCTGCCTCTGCCTCCTGAGTTCTGGGATTAAAGGCGTGCACCATCACTGCCTGGTCCAGCAGATTCCTTAAACCAATGTAAAGTGCATACTAAGTTCAGTAGATGGCTTTGTTTCAAAACTTCTCCACTTTTATTACTGTTGTTGATAAATGATTATATAAATAGCTTGGTGCTGTCAAAGGAGTAGAATACAATGCAGCCTTTAAAATGAGTTGACCAAGTCTGGGGAGAAATCTCCATTGCTAAAGTGCTCGACATGCAAGCATGAGCACCTCAGCTGGATACTCAGCTCCTGCTTAGAGATCTGTGTGTAATGGTGCATGCGTGTAACCCTAGTGCTAGAAAGGCTGAGGCAGGACCAACCCTGAGGCTCACTGGCCAGCCAGCCTAGCCAAAACCATGAAAGCCACATGTCCCAGTATAAGAGCCTGTCTCAGAAAGAACAGGATAAGGCTGGAGAGATGGCTCAACAGTTTAGAGCACAGACTGCGCTTCCAGACGACACATATTAAATCCCCGGCACCCACATGACAGCTCACAAATACTGTAACTCTAGTTCCAGAGGACTCAACACCTTCTTCTGACCTCCAAGGGCACCAGGCACACATGTGGTGCCAAGTCATATAGGCAAGCAAAACACCCAAATGTATTAAACACACAGACAAAAATAGAGAGCCCTTGAGGTTGGCCTCTGGCCTCCACATGCATGTAGATAGTCATGCACCCACACACGCACAACCACACATGCACAACCACACATGCACAACCACACACACACAAATAATGTGACTGTGTTAAATGAAACACTCGGGGTACAGAAAATGTATATAGTATGATGTCACCATTACATCACTTACCCAGAATATTAATTTTTTTTAAAAAAAATGTAGTACCCAAATATCTCTCATACTAGATAAACATTCAATCACTGAGTTACATCCCTAGCTTCAAAATTTTTAAATGAGTAACACAATACACATCAGCACGTTAAAACAGAAGATTAGAAAAGTATAGGAAAGAAAATCTCTTTCTCTTTTTTTGAACAAGAGCTTGTTATTCTGTAACTCTGGCTGACCTGGAACTTGCTGTACAGACCAGGCTAGCCCCAAACTCACAGGGATCCTCTTGCCTTGCCTCTCAAGTGAGGAGGAGTGTACTGCCATGTCCAAGTATTTTAGGGAAGGCTTCCTACATTCAGGGTACGCAATCTAGGACCTCATGCATATTAAGCAAGTGCCCTACCACTGAGCTATAGCTCTAGCCTGTGGAGCCTATTTCTCATGTAAGTCAGTGTAACCTTTCTGCAGGACAATTTTGCAGTGTGTTTCAAAAGACTTTAAAATGTGCATTTTCTTTGATCTGTCCGTTCTGCTTTTAGAAGTGCATACTAAGGAAATTGCCAGAATGTATGCCCAAAGATGCATGTACAAGGTTGAACATCAAAACTTTGGTTATAGGGGCTGGAGAGATGGCCCAGCAATTAAGAGCAGTGGTTACTCTTCCAGAGGACACTGGTTCGATTCCCAACACCTACATGATGGCTCACAACCTTCTATAACTCCAGTTCCATGGTTTTCAATGCCCTCTTCTGGCCTCCATATACCAGGCATGCACACAGTACACTGACATACATGCAGGCACTCACACATACACATAAAATAATTAATTTAATTTAAAAATAATACTACTGGGAGCTAGAAAGATGGTCCAGCAGTTAAGAGCATTTACTGGTTTTCCAAAGGACCTGAATTCAGTTCCCCACACCTACACTGAGTGGCTCACAATTGCCTGCAGGTACCTAACCTCACAGACACACATGTATACACATAACTTAAAGCAATAAATCCTTTTTAAAAACTACATTTAGGCTAGGTGATCGTGGTGCACATCTTTAATTCCAGCACTTTGGTGATAGAGGCAGGTGGATCTTAGTGAGTTCAAGGTCAGGCTACAAAGTGAGTTCCAGGACAGCCAGGATTGTTAAACAGAGAAACCCTGTCTAACAAACAAACAAATCTACATTTTGTGTGTGTGTGTGTGTGTGTGTGTGTGTGTGTGTAAGTCAGAGGAGAATTTGTAGGATTTCTTTAACCTGTTTACCTGAGTTTGATTCCCAGGACCTCTGACCACCACACATATGCCGTGGCTCTCTTCTCTCCCCAGATAAATTTTAAAGGTAACTGGTTATGATGCAAAGGGAGACTGTGCTGCATGCCCTCCAAAGGGATGAGCAAATTGGGGTCCATCCATATAGAAAGGACTGTGTAGCTGCTGAAAGGGGATGTGTGGCAGAGTGTTTGCCTACTATATGTAAGGCTGTGGGTTTGATTCCCAGCACCGTAAGAAAGAGAAGAAGCTAACTGCTTGAAACAAGAACGAAAAGTTCTGTTTACCACCAAGTTTCCCAGACTACACCACCGTCTCAGCAGAATGTCCTCTCTGTGTCCTTCCTTCACTGCCGTTATGGTTTAGCTAATATGTATTGTGTGCTTATCTAGTTTACATGTGCAAGTCAGGAAGGTCCTCAAGGAGGGCCACGATGCCAGTCCTCGCATTCTCCGCCATTGTACGCTATCCGAGGAAGACAATTAAGAAAGCTCCCAGGCTAATTGAAGAGTAGCTTTGACAAAGCAATGGAAAATGTTCATGTTATTAAATCATGACCCTTGAGCTCAGGCCATTTTAATATCCTGTGTGAAGAAACAAAGCGCATGAGAAAGCACTTCTGTGAGGACACAGATCACTCCTCAGCAGGCGCCAGGGGCAGCTGAGGCATGAGCTCAACAGGCCTCTTTTCTCCTTGGAACATCAATTTTAGTTGAAAGACTAACTTCAGTAGTCATTCTTCTCCGAAATGAACAAAGTGAGCCTGTAGCTTCAAAGGAACAGTGGAGGGTATTTGCTACCAAAGCTAAGATGCAAACTTTCACCTGAAGATTCTGCATCTCAAAAGACATGTTTCTATGGCCAAGGCCATGCTGGTATTTAAGAACACCCTTCCTGCTCCTTGGTTCTTTATGACCTGCTGGGATTCCCAGGTTTCATCCTGGATGCTAGAATGGCTTCTTGTCCTGGCTTGCTAGAGTCCCATGCATGTACCTGTCCACATAGTCTTTGCCCTCAGCAGAGCATTCGCATTTTGGCCACGAAGTAGAGAGCATCATAGATGTCAGGCTCATGCATCAGGAAGGCTACCATTGCAGAGCAATTCGGGCATGCCAAGACTTGACACAAAACCCCAATGGCCATGCTTCCCTTTCTTTCAGGCAATAGCATGAGCCTTCTCATCTGCCTTTAGATGTCTTCCCAGAGCTAGTGATGGCTCTCTCCCTCCAGCCTTGACCTCTTCTGAGCCTCCAGCTGAATGTCTCCACGGCCTCTCAGCCGCATGCCCCCAAGCCCACATTTATCCTTCCTGTACCCACACAGCCCCTCTCCCAAAGCTCCCTAATTTGGAGACATCATCAACTCTAGCGCCACAGCACCAGGAAATTCTGTTCTTTTCTCTTCGTCTCTGCCACAAGCAGGCCTCCTTGCTTCTCGTCCCACCCCTCCCACGACCCTGGACTGATTTCCATCCCTCTCCCATCAGCCTCCCACACAAAACACCCACTGGCGGTTGGAGGCTGCTCTCTAACTCAGAAGTCTCCTCTGTTTCCTATTATCCTGGCCTGAGATCCACACCTCTCCTCCTGACATCTACAGGCTCAGCTGTGGTCTCATTCCATCTGCCTCATCTTCCTCCTGACCGGCTCCCTTCCTTACTTCCCAGGGGCCTTCACCCTTTTACACGATTGCCACTATGCCTAGGAGTTCCCTTTACAACCTTCATTTTAATGGCGGATTTTTTTTTCTCCAATCTTAGTTTTTAAGGGTTCCCTGTGCTTAGGAGCCACCCATACGCTAGGCAAGCATCTTACCACTAAGCAACCTGTCCATCCCCAAGAAACAATTCTGTATCACCTTGTCTTATCCTTTCCTTTCTTCCATTCTTTTTCCTACCTCCCCCACCTTTTTTCCCTTCCCTTCCTTTCCCTTCCCTTCCCTTCCCTTCCTTCCCTCTCCCTCTCCCTCTCCCCCCTCCCCCCTCTCTCTCTTGTTTGGAGGCAGAGTTACACTGTGTAGCTCAGGCTGACTTGGAAATCACTATACAGATCAGGCTGGCCTGGATCTCATTAAGCAGCCAAGGCTAGCCTTAATTGAAATTACAAGGATCATTCTGCCTCAGCCTTGAAAGTGCTGGCATTAAAGGCAGGAGTCACTAAACTTGGTTCTGTATTTACCTCTTTTTTTAAGTGTGTGTGTGTGTTTGTGAGTGTATACATACATGTACATGTAGGTATGCATATACATGCAGGAGTGCATACACGTGCATGCACAAAGGCCAAAAGAAAGAGGGCACTGAATCCCTCAGAGCTGGAGTTACAGCCTTTGCAGGACAACCTGGTGCTTAAATCTGAGTGTTTATGATTGCACAGCAAACACTCTTAACCAGTGAGCCATCTTAATGGGGGTGGGACTTAATCTTTCTTGATGCTTCTCACTTCTAATTGATAGAAACTCAACATTGGGAGTTTGTAAGTGACAGTCAATGAATATGTATGGCAAGGGAATGAAACCAAATTGTATCGGATGAAGGCTGGAGGCCCTGTATCTGTGAAATTCAAGGGGGTACCTAAAGGGAATAATCTGGAAAGAAAGTAACCTTTAGTGAGTCTTACCTTGTCCGACCTGCAGTATGTACTTGGTGTGTGTTCTCCCTCCATTGTTCTAGCTACTGTAAACCAGCACTGTGCTAGCCTTGGGGATCTGGGACCTGGCCACCTGAGTGGTTCCTAGTCTATCCTGAGCAGCACCTTGGCAGTCAGCTACAGAACACTTTCTCATCATAATCCAGAGAGTAGAAACAGCAGCTAGAACCCTTGCAACTGTATCTATCCTTCACACAGAGAGAAAGGGCTGTGTTTACCTTTAGAAGCTGAGCCCATGTCTTGAGGCATGGGTGCAATCTTAGAAGTTAAAAGTCACTGGAAAAATTACACCTTCCAAACCCAAACCTAACTAAACCAAACCAACGAAACAAAAAACCCCAGCAGCATCTCATGTAAACTTGAGCCAATGTGCCAAGCTCTCTAAGCAATAGTCCCCTTGCAGATTTGCTGTGCAGGTGAGTCATGGAGAGTGTGAGAGAATGCATTGTGGCTCAGCCACAGGAGGGCTTGGCCAGGGATTCACTTTCCTCAGCACCCACAGAAAGAGGTGTGGTAGTGAAACTCATGCTATGTGACAAGGCAAGGAACTGAGCTCTGTCTCTGGCACCTCCAAGGCTACATGACCTTCTTTGAATCACTTTCCCTTTCTGGACTTGGGTTTCTTCTTATATTTGTAACATAAGGGAGTTCTTTTTCACAGCAGTTGGACGTTTCTATTTTTTCTCATTATTCAGTCACTCAAAAACCAAAGGGGTATAACCGAGTTGGTAGAGCGTTTACCTAGCATGTACAAAGCCCTGGGTACCACATACTCCAGGCTTGGTGGTGATGCCGGCACTCAGGGGGTGGAAATAGGAGGATCAAAAGTTCAAATTCATACTCAGCTGCATAGTGAGTTCAAGGCTGGCTTTGCTACATGAGAGCCTGAATCATAAAAAAAAAATTAAAGAAAGTCAAGGTCATCATCCTCAGCTACATAGACAGTTGGAGGCCAGTCTGCTCTATACCGGACATTGTCTCAAAGCAAGGCAGAAAACAAAAATGAAATGAGATGTAGCCTACTTGCAGAGCACTCGCCTGACATTGTGCAAAAGCGGAAGGAAGGAATGAAGGAAAGAAGGCAAGCCGGCAGAGAACCTGGACACCACCAGGTCAACTGATTCTAACCTGTAGGGCCATGTTTATGGAAGTTAACCATCTCTAGAAAGATTTTCCCGAAGGCACAAGTCTCCGAAACCTGGCGACCTGGAAGGAAAGTCAGGGCTCCTCATCAACAGATCCAAGCTAGGCCCCTCCCTGCTGGCCTCCAGAGAGATGCCCCCACAGGCTTGGGCCTTTCTGCCAAGGCAGTCCTGGAGCTGATTCAGGGGCCCAGCTGCCTGTTGCCATGGCAACATTCCAGCACACTTTGCATAGTGCCGGGGATGCTAGGTTTTGCTAACAAAGTGCTCTGTAAAGGACTTCATGTCTTTGGCAGGGACAATTCCGCCTTCTTTTTCTCGCAAATAACTGTGGGGGCTGTGAAGAGGGATTTGGCAAGTCACTTCCTCTGTCTTGGCCTGCGCCCCTGGGCTTTCCTTGAAGGCACAAGTTGGCAGCTTTTTCTTTCTCTAGTTCCAAATATACCATCACTACCCTCCTCCTGTCCACTCCCCCGTCCAGAGGAAAGAATGGTTTTTCCCTTACTTAGAGCCCAACATGTTTACGAAAACAGAAGGAATGCACTATTCTAATCGCCTATATCCCTTCGGCTGATTGCTGGGTCAAACAGTCCTCAATCCCCTTTCCTTTGTTCAGAATGCCCAGGGATTTTCAGGATTGAAGCAGGAAGACCATGCTGTATCCTGGGGAATGAGTCCCTGGAGCAGGAAATAGGCTCTGAATTCTGAGTGGACTTGGAAGGAAGCCAGGCAACTGGGCAAATCCTAATTTCATTTTGTCCAAGGGATGTGATCTTGAACACACATTACTTAATCTTTCTGGGCCTCAGTTTCCTCATTTGTGCAGTGGAGAATGATAATCTAGGCTTTATATGGGCATTATGGAAGGGATGCTCTAAGTGGAAATATATCTTGCGCTTGCTTGCTTCTGTTTCCTTTGCTCTCATCTTGATCCAATATATTGGTACATCAGCCTCCTGACCCCTTCATTTCTACAGCAATCTCCCCCAGCGCAGCTAGACTTGGTGGCCATGCCAACATTTAAATAGCATCCTGGGTCTGGGAGTGTGACTCAGTAGTAGAGGTCTTGTCTAACGTGTGAGACTCTGGCCATCCCTAGCACACGGTGTGTGGTGGTGACAGAGCACTGTATATATCAAGCTGGTTCTGGTGGCACAGGCCTGCAATTTCAGCTACTCAGGGTGCCAAAGCAAGAGTATTGCTAGTTCAAGGCCTGCATGGGCTGCTGGATGAGTTCCAGGCCAACCTGGGCAATATAATGAAATCTTGTCTTTTTTTTTTTAATTTTGTCTTAAAACAAAAGAGGTCTGGGGCTATAGTCCAGCAGAAGAGTGCTTTTGTGCCTAGCATGCACAGAAACTTGAGTCCAATCTGAGGAAATCTGCTACAGAGGAAAGAAAAGAAGATGAAAATGGAAAAAAAAAAAGATCACTGGGAAGCTAAGACAGGAAGATTTCAAGTTCAAGGACAACCTAGGCCACATAGCAATACTGAGTCTCAGTTCCCCACCACCAACACCTACCCTGTGTTTCTCCCACTGCTTTCAAACTCTAGTGGCTTCTCAGTGTGCTTCAGATTAAACCCAGCCTTCTCCCCTCGTTTCTTCCGCGTCCGATATACTAGCCTTCTTTCCATTTCTCAAAGACATTGAGTGCCTCACCTCAGGGACATGGCACTTCGCATTCCCTTTGCTGGTTTCTTCTTGTGCCCAGTTTTCAGCTTGAGAAACCTCCCCCCCGCCACACATCCATACTGGTTCCTCACAGTCACCCAGGGGCACAACCCCTTGCTGGTTTTCTTTCCAACACTGCCCACGAGGTTATCTTGCTTTGCTGTTTTGCATATCTGGTACATCTGCCCCCAATATCTCTCTGTCCCCAGTGTCCACATGTTTACCCTTTCTTTTTGCTGCCTTCACCATCTGACTATATGGCAGAGGGCTCTTCTGCTAGAACTGGGGCCTCCAAAGCTGAGAGTGCATTCACCTATTAGAATGTGGGAAGAAAATATTGGAGTTTCTATTAACATTCATTTTAGCATTTTAATTTCCATATTTGCCCATGTTTTATCATTTTAAAACCCAATTAGCACAATATTACATATATATAGTTTATATATAAATACACATATCTTGGAGCACAGGCTTAAAAATACTTGGAGAACACAACCGGTAGGAAACAAGTAAGCAGACTGTTGGCAGCGTGATACAGATCCACTGGGTTGGGCCAGTGCAGATGTCTAGATTGGGGTATTAGAGGATGAATGCCTTGGGATTAAAGTAGGGATGGAGAGGGCCATTCTTCCAGCACATATGTTGCCCTTTTTCACAAATGGCCCTGCTAGTTCAGTTCTTCAGAGAGACTTGCAACTTTCCCTTTCTAGGAGTTTTTTGCTTGTTTGTTTGTTTTTTGGAGACAGGGATTCTCTGTGCAGCCCTAGCTGTCCTGGAGCTCTCTATGTGGACCAGGCTGGCCTTGAACTCACAGAGATCTGCCTGCCTCTGCCTCCCAAATGCTGGGATTAAAGGTGTGTACCACCACTGCCTGGCTCCAGGAGAGTTTCTTTTGCAAGTCTCCAGAGAACCTTTGACTCTAGAGCTTGGCCTTTTTCCATCCCCAGAGGCAAGCATGTACGGGGAAGACTGGGGTCAGGGACTTCCTGAACACAGGCTGGTGTTTCTCCCATTGGTGCGTTCTCTGTAAGCAGAATGGCGCCTTGAGTGCGGTGGGTGTCATCCTTGCTGATCAGCATCAGTACCCATGACCCCCCCCTCCAAGTGTCTGAGCCGAGAGAACACTGAGGGAGCAAGCAGGCCCATTGTTTCACTGCCAAGATAGAAACTAACTGGGGCTCAGAGAGGCTGGGGCTGGCCCAAAGTTGTGGAACGTCCAGCCATCCTTGTTTTGTGCCTGTTTCTCTGCTTAGCCATTGTGAGGAGTGCTCGTTTACCACCATGGGATCCTTGGCCTGCTCCTTACAGCTCCCGTTCTCCAAAACTCTCTGGCTTTCTTACTGGGGCAGGAGCCAAAACTTGAAACATTCCAAATTACAGTTCCACTGCCTTCACCAAACCCACATTCTTTTTCTTTTTTTTTTTTTTTTTTTTTTTTTTTTTTTTTTTTTTTGATTTTTCGAGACAGGGTTTCTCCGTGGCTTTTGGTTCCTGTCCTGGAACTAACTCTTGTAGACCAGGCTGGCCTCGAACTCACAGAGATCCACCTGCCTCTGCCTCCCGAGTGCTGGGATTAAAGGCGTGCGCCACCACTGCCCGGCTCAAACCCACATTCTATAGACCTGCCCACTCTTTCTATGGGTAGTAATAATGTCACTGCCCTCCCAGCTGATTGGGTCTCAATTACAAAGTATTCAGCTTCTACTGAGTAGATGCTACTAGATCTCAGACACTTTTTTTTATAGAACATGCTTCAATTTTTTAAAGTGTGTGTGTGAATGTGTGTGTGTGTGTGTGTGAGAGAGAGAGAGAGAGAGAGAGAGAGAGAGAGAGAGAGAGAGAGAGGAAGACGGCATGCATGTAGAGGTTAGAGGACTCTGTTGTGGAGTTACCACGCTCCTTCTACCTCTGTGTGGCATCTAGGGATCAAACTCAGGACTCTGCAGTTATGGTGACTTGAATGAGAATGTCCCCTATAGAAGCAGAATTTTGAATACTTGTTCCCCAGCTCATAGCACTGCTTGAGGAGGTTTGTTCCTGGGAGTGGGCTTTAAGGTTTCAAAGTCACACAGCATTTCTAGTTTGTTCTTTGTACTCTGTGCTAGAAATTTCTTATGGATGATTAACATATGCACCAAATAGTGCGCACACCAGCTGGTGATCACCAAGTACACCCAGGGCTTGGGAGTCAAGGTGTGAGCCCTCAACTTCTGCTCCAGTCCCTATCTGTGCCTGCTGCCATGCCTTCCTCTCATGATGCTGAACGGATCTTTTTTTTTTCTTCTTAAGACAGGGTCTCACTATGTAGCTCTGGCTATATAGTCACTCACTGTATAATCCAGGCTGCCGTCAAACTCACAGGAATCTGCCCATTTCTGCCTCCTGCGTACTGGAATTAAAGGCATACGCCACCATATTTGGCTTGGTGTTAGCCTCTTATCCCTCTGGTACTTTAAGCCTAAATAAGCCCTTTTTTCCATAAGATGATGTTGTCGCATAGCAATAGAAACGTAGCTAATATACCAGGAGTGAGGAGTATGCATCTTTGCTTGCTGAATCATCTCAGCAGCCCTAGAAATTCTTCATGGGCAATTAACATATGCACCAAAGAGTGTGCACACTGACTGTGTGCACTTGATCACCAAGTACACATCTTGTACTCAGTCTCATCTCCCCTGCTTGAGATGCTGACTGGGACCAGGAACAGGACTGCAGCGTCCTCCCCTGCACTATTGCAGACGACTCTGTGAGTAGTTTAGTCCAGTTTACAAACACACATTATTAGTCTTTAAACCAACTGATTTAATTTTGCTACAAATATCCAACAAATTAGGCTTTTCTGACACAGTCAATTTTTGTTATTAGATTCTATTATATACCAGCGTACATGTAAATTTACAGGTCATGCAGATACTTCTAAAATCCTCCTCTGCGCTATCAGCACATATCACTTGCCAAGTGTGTGTCACATTTTCTGAGACACCGTACTGGGGGGATTAGTGTGAGGGGAAGTCTGTTTCTGCTAGCAAATATCAAAAAGCTATCCAACCTGATGGGGCACATCTATACTGAACCCAAACTTGGTGGCCCAGATGTGGCTATGCAGAGGTGCCCTCCATTCTGATAGCAAGTCTCTGAGAAGATGTCCTGAAAGTGCTTGGGTTGGGGCTTGAGAAATGAGGCTGGCTTTTCATGAGTACAGTTGAAAGTGGGAGAGAAAGCATTCTTCTGGGGATAGAAAAGGAGAAAATTTCATCGTGGCTGAAAGAATGCTCTGCTTCACGTTTCAGAGCTATGGTTGTGGCCCCATGGATCAGAATCTCTCAGACCAGGGATAAGTAAACTTGCATACAACCCATGAGCCCTAGAATGGGCTACTGGTAGACCACTGGGGTCACAGTTGAGCTGTGTCTCAGAATTCAGTGGCACCAATAAAACTTCCTGAAAGTCCCCACACCAAAATGAAGTGTGTGCAGGTCACGGCAGGTGTGGCCAGCAGTGTGACCAAAACCTGGTCTTAAAGATGGTTAACTTGGGTCCAAGACACAGCCAGGCCACTTTCTAGCTCAATCTCTTACTCTAGTCTATTTTTCCATCTTCTAATTGGGCCCCGTGAGCCAGGGCATTACAGAATGAGAACAGAAGAGCGACAGGCTGGCTCTTGTCCCAGTTTTGGGGATCCAGGTGGCAGTCTGGAGATAGCAGACTGCCTCCTTCCTGCCCACTTCTCCACCCTTCCCTTCACCATCCTTGGAGATTGGAGACTCTGATGATGACATGGCAAACAAAGAACATTAATCTCTTTCACTTTGGAGACATGTCCCCCAGTGTTGCTTTCAAGATCCAGATTTCTCTGTCTCTCTTCTGCCGATGTATCATAAGCATCAAGTATGGTGAGACTGGAGGCAGGAGATACTAGCCAAAGTATCCCACCTCTCCCTCCAACCCTCCTCTCCAGACTTGGTTGCTCCTGGTTTGACTCAGTCTGAGCTTATTCCGGAAATTCCTCACTCAAACTCTATATGAAGACACCGCAGAAGTGAAGCCCCCGCCAGTGTCTCTCTCTCTCTCTCTCTCTCTCTCTCTCTCTCTCTCTCTCTCTCTCTCTCTCTCTCTCTCCTCCCCTCCTTCCCTTCCTCTCTCAGCACTCGCATAGTGATCAGGAGTGAACCTTCCTAGTCCCACTCCACAGACAGTCACTTCAGACCAGGGGACTAGCCAGAAGAGCCACCAACACCCTGTGCATCCCAAATATCCTTTCTGATGAGCAAGAAGCTGGAAGATTTGAGTATGTGGGGCACAGGGAGCAGCGTGTGAAGCTTTCAGAGGAGCCACCAGGAAGGAAGATCGGGGAAGAGCTGTAGGGCAGAATGGCTGGCCCCATGGCTAGGACCTAACTAGCTACTGGCTGGGTGCTCTCTTCTCACTGACAGAAGCTCACTGAGGCATAGTCTATGCCAGGCCATCCCCAAGGGGAAGCCTCAAGCCACCCTACTCCCACACAACCCTCCAGGAAGTAGAGACTAGCAGGCAGGGAAACCTCACAGCCAGTGCTAAAAGTACTCAGAGCAAGAGCAGGGTTCGGGGGAGCATAGTGGCATTTGAGCTAAAATTTGAGGAACTGCCTATAGGGCTTGGAGTCTCACATGGGGAGCAGAAAGAAAGGGAGGACACATTTTAGCAAATACTGACTGTGCACCTGGTATCATGTCATAGAAGACTTACAGTTCCCCCTTATACAGGGTGAGTGTATTCCTGGATCTTAAAACTACCACTAAGACTGAACCATGAATAGACTATGCTCTTTTCCTCATAAATACACACATGCCTATGAAACATTTTAATTTATAAATTGGGCTCAGTATGAGGTTGACAGCTATAACCATTAACAGAACAAAACACAATATAAAATAATAAAGTGATGTGACCACAGGTTCTCTGTCTCTCAACACATCCCGTCGTGCCATGATTACCTTTATTGTGATGCGGTGAGATAATTCAAAGTCCATGTGATGAGATCGAGTGACATGAATCACGTAGACACTATGGCGGTGTCAAACTGCTTATGACCTGAAAATTTGTCAAGAGAGCTGGGCGTGAAGGCTCACTCCTGTAATCCCAGCACTTGGAGGCTGATGGTTGTGAATAGCAAGATGGCACTCCCTGCTCCCTCTTACACACACACACACACACACACACACACACACACGCTCACGCCTTTTGGGTGGGGAATGATTGGGTGTCAGGAGATGATGCCAAAGGCTGGGGATATTTCATACATAGGTCAAGGTTTTTTAAACAAAGGGTTTTTGGAAGATTTTGTAATCAGAAGTTGTTCTCTTCGAGTCTCATGTCCCAACGATTGTTACAATTTTACCAAATGTAGGTTCTCCTGGGTTTGTTCTTCCAGAAGGGTCCGTGGAAGGCTTGCTTTGATGCTGGAGGTCTAGCATAATGCTGGAGTGCTTGTATGACATCCACTGGGGCCTGGGCTGGATACCCCAGCACCTCAGACACACTTCCTGTGGCTGGTAGCTCCTCTCGTTAATCAACTTCTTCAGCTCCTCTAGAACTGAGACAGCAGCTTCTTCGCTGGTAGACAGACTGTCCTGACATTTTTCTATTTTTTCAGCCCAAACCTATTCTTGAATCTGTGTAACCAGCCCTTACTTGGGAAACATGGCTTGATGTCACTCCCTTCCTAGCTTCCTTGCTGGAGTTTTCTCATAGGCTCCATGGCTCTGATGCCACACGCTGCCAGCAACAGTTGGAACGCGTTTTCTGTTCATGTCTTCCACCCACGAATTTAATTCCTTTTGCGTGCATTTCTTCTTCCTTCACGGTTTTGCAGATAGATTTGTTCTTACCATAGTTTTAGCAACCTTGGCACACAACGCCTCTCTTTCCCTCATTAGCTTGAGAACTTTCGCTTCACGGAAGCTCTTGGTGGATTTTCTTTGGCACAGCCAAATTGTTAGGTAGCTGGTTAGATATTAGCAGGCTTAGAGGGATTAGGGCTGGACTGCTGTCCAATACCAGCAGCTTGTGAAACCAAGTGTTCCAACTGCAGCCTGATCATCCGAACGGGACCTGATTCTTATCTCTGGCCTAGAAGGGGGGAGGGCATCCTGAACCGCTCAGATCATTAATTGAAATTATCCAAACCTGGTTCAAGGATCCCTGAACCTTATAAAATTATTGTGAGTAGGAGGCTTTCTGATAAAGAGTAGGGGTATACCATTGCCCCCTCTTGAAGAGACCCAACCAGCCTGACAATCACCTAGACAGGAAAGCACCCCTTAGGAAAGCTGTTCCAGAGACAATGTTAGAAATAATAGAGTCTGTCTGGAATGTAATTCAGCAGATAGTCAGTCTTACTGTTGTCACTCTCGCTGCTTGAGAGTGTGTCCTACAAAAATCCCCTTAGTCACTGGCCTTTCTCTACTCTGTAATAGATGCTATCTGTCTTCTATATTACATGTGTGCTTCTCATCCAGATTCTTTTGATGGCGATCACAAGGACAGAGGAAGGAGCCAAGGAGTGGAGAGGGGGCAGATTTAAGTGACCATCACTCTTTTTGAGATTTGGGGCCATTATTAAGTAAAATAAGGATTGCTGGAACTGAGATAGCCTCTAAGTGATTAAGGAGCAGGCAGAAGACGCAGTGTATGGACAAAAGATTGATGTAAGTCACCAGTGGCCCAGAGTGCTAAGAAGCAAGATATTATGCTACTCAGAACAAGGCACAAACTAAAACTAATTGTTTATTTCTGGAATTTCCCTTTTCATGTTTTTGGACTTTGACTTCAGAAAGCAAGGCTAGAGAAGGCGAGACTACCATAGCTTTCAGGTTAGGTATTTTCATTGCCTTCCCAAAGTGAAGAGGGATGTAGTGGGGTTTACAGAAATCAGGTGAGCATGGGCGACACAGGGTGTAGGCTCTCCATATGAAATGAGGATTAAGAGGGATGATGAGGAATGCAAGGAGAAAGGAGGGACCCAGCCTCTACAAATCTTTGCTCTTTGTGTTGTTTTCTAAACTTGTAACAGATTTAGTAAATGTAAAAACCCAAAGGAAGAAGAAATTCCTAGGTGTTGCTAGAGATTTTATAGAGTCACAACCTGGGTCCTGGCCACCATAACAAGCTAGGCTCAGCTACTGGTTCTCATACTGATTAAAGAGACAAGTAATAGAACCTGGTGCGGTGATGCCAAACTTTAACCCCAACACTCAGGAAGCAGAGGCAGGAAGAGCTCTGTGAGTTCAAGGCCAGCCTGGTCCATATATAGTGAATCCCAGGTCAGTCTGGGTTACATTGTGAGACTCAGTCTCAGAGGAGAGGTGTGTGTGTGTGTGTGTGTGTGTGTGTGTCTGAGAGAGAGAGAGAGAGAGAGAGAGAGAGGAGAGGAGAGGAGAGGAGAGAGGAGGGGAGAGAAGGAGAAGACAGACATAGGGGGAAAGAGAGAGAGGGAAAGAGAGAAGAGGGAAAGGGAAGGAGAGAGGGAGGAAGGGAGAGAGAGACTATTAATGTTGAAAATAGGGAAAGGATGTCAGTATAACCTCATTGGGAAGAACAACAAATAAAGGAGTCATCTGTCCCCAAGTCCATCTGCAGGGTCCTAGTATCGTGGTTTTAGGTTTAAATAGAAGGCAAGAGGTGTACATAACTGTCCTAGTTTCTGTTGCTACGCTACAGCATTGAACAAACCCAACCTGGGGGAGTAACAGTTTTATTTGGCTTACACATCCAAGGTCACAGTCCATCACTAAGAAGTCAGGGCAGGAGCTGAAACAGGAAGAGAGGCAGGAACCATGGAGGGGTGCTGCTTACTGACTTGTTCTCCATGACTTGCTCAGCCTGCTTTCTTATACACCCCAGTACCACCAGCCCAGGTATGGCACTCCTCCCGGTTGATAGGACTCTCCCACATCAATCATTGATCAAGAAAATGGTCCTGCAGATCTATCTACAGACAAATTTAATAGAGGCACTTTCTCAACTGAGGATTCTCTTTCCAAGAGACTCTAATTTGTGTGAAGCTGACAAACTAGTGCACACGATAACTAACCAGTTCTGCTCCAGGCATGCTCCCACCCAGGCGCCATTCTGTTGTAAGGAACTGCGGACTGCGTTCCTGCCGCCAGCTCCTGGCCGCCTGGCTAGATTATGCCCTGAAATAACAACACACAAACTGTATTCTTTTAAACACTGCTTGGCCTATTAGCTCCAGCCTCCTACTGGCCAACTCTCACATCCTTATCAACCCACCTCCATTAATGTGTGTAGTACCACGAGGTGGTGACCTGCCAGGAAGATTCTAGCGTATGTCCATCTTGGGCTGGAGCTTCATCATGTCTGCCCTGGAGAGCAGAGGCATGGCGTCTGCCTCACTTCCTCTTCTTCCCAGCATTCTGTTCTTTTTACTTCACCCACCTATGTTCTAACCTATCAGGCCAAGCAGTTTCTTTATTAAGCAGTCTCTATCCAGAAAGGGAGTCTGATTAGTTGTAAGAAGTGTGTGAAATTTTGTGCTGCAAGACAAATTCTTCCTTTTGGCGGACACTAGTACTTCATCTTTCCCCTCTATAGCATGGTCTTCTTGAGGAAATTCCAGTTCCTTGGGGTTATTTTCTCAGTGATCTGATCGCCAAGGGGATGGGCACATGAGTCTCTTTTGAATATCTTCTTTCCAGCCAGTAGGGTTACATAGAGATCTTGGCCAAGCTGTCTCCATCTCTTAGCCTCTATTCGGATTTGGTAGAGTGAATTTGAGCAACACCTGTCAAACAGGGCTGTGGTGAGAAAGATTTGTGATGATGAATTTGAACTGTGCTTTGAAGAGCTGAGGATGAAGCCAGTGGTCAGCCACTTACCTTCCTCGCCAGACCCTGGTTTCCATCCCTAGCGCTGAAAAGAATGCTTTGGGGCCGGCTTCTGGAGTCCCTAGTCATATTTAAATTAAAATTTGTACTACATTGGTTCATTTTATTTTATGTGTATTTTGCCTGAACGTATGTATTATACTGCATGTGTGTTTGGCACTCAAGGAGATCAGAAGAGAGCATCAGCTCCCCTGGAACTGGGGTCACAGATGGTTATGAGCCACCGTGTGGATGCTAGGTATTGAACCTGGGTCCTCTGCAATAGCAGCCAGTGCTCTTAACCACTGAACCAATTCTCCAACCCTGTATTCAACTTCTGGCTCAGGGCAATGAGTGCACAAGTGTATTCAGTTTGTGTTCATCCATCCATCCATCCATCCGTCCATCCATCCATCCATCCATCCATCCATCCATCCATCCATTCCTCATCCCCTCTTGCCCATCTTCTCTCTGAACACTTTCAAACCTCACCTTTTTTGTTCATACTCCCTCACTTCATTGAGGATATAATCTAGAGTCCCATGTGTACGAATCAGTTGAATTTTATTCTGTTTCAACTTCCAGAATGTGCCTCACACTATGCAATTAACTCACAATGCCATGATCACCTTTATAGGTTTCTCTGAGCTTAATTTTAGTCCATTTTTACAATATTGAACCCCCAAAGACTCGTACTTAAGACCTAGCATAAAGATATTTTTTTTAAAAAAACAAGAACCAAATGTTTCCCAAACTTCAGTTATTCACTTATCACCTTCAAGATTTTTACCAGGTTCATTAATCTCCATGATTTGCAAAAATCACATTCATAAATCTATTTTCCCAAGATGCTTTACTATGGGTACTTCCTACTTGCTCTGGGGCTCTTTCCCTATTTTAAACCCCTACTTTGGTCTCCTGTTGGTGACATTGGAGACATCTTGTCACATTCCACAGTGAGTTGCAAAGCCCAAGGAGGGGTTTCATCTTGTTGCACTTTGGTGTTTTGTTTTTGCCCTTTCTTCCTTGCTAGGTCAATAGTCTGAGGGATGTTTGTGAATTTGCTGAAGCTTGAAGAGACCCTTGTCAGCTGGGTCCCTGGAGCTTGCTGTCCCTGGGTTACCAGTATGCTCTTTCCTTTTCTAGTCACCTCTTCATCCTGCCTAATGTACACCTCACCCCTTCCGGATGGAAGCATTTTTTTCTCTGATTCTCCTTTAACTCCGTTAATTCTTCTCTTTATTGTCATCGCCTTTTGATGTTTCAGTCGCCCCTCCTAGGTGACTTGTGCCCCTTGCCCCTACTACTAGCATAGGGCTTGGGTAGAGCAGATGCCTAGGAACTGTTCTCAGAACGCCTAAATTAACAGTTGAATGAGGGGGAATGTGGGCAGATGTGTGAATTGATCTCATTTTAGATTTCTTGTCCCCAAATCAGAAAGCTCTGACCCACGCCCACAATGCTCTGTGGCTGTGATTATGACAGACGGGACCCCTGTCTCTGTGTCTGATGACATCAGCACTGAACAGTCTTACTACTCGCCTAAGTGACTCAGGGCTGTCTGGCTCTTGCAGACTCGATTCCAGGACCGATGGCCCTAGCTTACTGCCAGACTGTGGGGCTGGAACAGGCTGCTGAGCCAGCACCACCTGCCCCTTGTCACTTATCCCACAGGGCTGCAGCACTCGCGACAGGCTGCTGCATATGTGTGTGAGAGCGCGCGCATGCGGCGCGCGCATGGATTTTCTGTGGGACATGAAAAGAGCCTTCTCATTGGCTGCCGAGGGTCCCAGTTCCAGTCTGTGAATCTCTGGGCTGCTGGCTCTGCCCTCCCATGGGAAGGCAAAGCAGGCAAGGGAGGGGAGAGTGGAGTGAGGCTTCAGGTGTGTCTGACAAGGAAGCAGGTACGCCTGGTGGCCGCATTGGGCATTCCAGAGGCGTCTGGATGTGCTAGCGCCAAGCCTGCAGCCTGGAAGCCTCGTGCTCTGCCCAAATTTCTTCAGGTTTCTCTTAGGACTGGCGCCCAGAACGCACTGGCAGCTGTCACAGAACTGGATCCGTCCCCCAATGGAACAGGGAGCTGTGTCACTTAGAATTCCTGGGTAGCACATTCCTTCACTGGTCCTTGTCACACTCATGGATGAGGCTCTGTTATTGGCCCCTCGCTCCTGCAAGCTTCTGCAGATCCAGAGAGCAAGCGGCAGCAGGAATGACAGCTCTGAGAGCAGAGGCAGCCAGGGACAGTAAGGGCAAACGAGTCGGGTCCCGGGGGTTGCGGGGGCTGGCCCCATGTGCAGATTCGGATGAGGTGGGGCTTGCACTCAGGGTTTGCTAGGGTTCTTTTTTGGAACCTGGGCTGCTAGACCTGACAGGAGCGCTGAGCAAGGGGGAGGGGATAGAGAGGGAGGAAGGGAGCGAGGGAGGAGAGAGGAGAGAGAGAGAGAGAGAGAGAGAGAGAGAGAGAGAGAGAGAGAGAGAGAGAGAGAGAGAGAGAGAGAGAGAGAGAGAGAGAGAGAGAGAGAGGAGCCCTAGCAGGCTCTAGTCCAAGATCTGGACAATACTGTGCCAAGGGCACAAGTGGGATTTGGAAGAGCCATGTGTGTAAGAAGCAAAGCTGAGGTGATGTAAGCACCTGGGGAGGAGCACAGGTCGAGGAGGAGGAAGAGGAGGAGAAGGAGGAGGAGGAGAAGGAGGAGGAGGCGGTGGCGCGGCGGCCGCGGTGGCTGCCAGTCCAGAACAGAATGATGGGCAACTCTCACCACAAGCAACCGAGGAGTAAGAGCCAAAGCAGCAGGATGCATTCAGCAACAGGTACTCTCTTTCCTTCCCTCCTTTTCCCCGGGCTTCTCTAGCCAGGGCCTCCCTGGCTCACAGGGCCCCTGACCCTTGGCGTGACTTGCAGGGGCTGGCAGGGGGCGGGGAGAGAGCCTGAGGGAGATACAGGGTGAACTCCCAGCTCCCTTACTCCAGAACCAGGCTGAATTGCATAAGTCTGAGCTCCCTGAGCAGGCAGGAGCTGGCTCCTTAGCCAGCAACTCCTTGCAGCCTCTGGAGGGTGGCTGGAGCGCCAGCAACTGAAGTTTATTGCTAGCACTGTGCTTTCTCCCTGGAGCCTTGCAGGGCTTACCCTTCAGGAGTCTCCTTTGTTATTCAAACCTCCGGCTCTCCCAGCCCCCAGCCCCGCCCCACACGTGTACACCTACACCTCTCCGGGCTCTATCTCAGCTGCTGCCTGCTCTGAGTGAGCCAAAAGAGGCTGTTTCTTGCTGTGTAATGCCCTGCCCCCCACCTCCTGGCCCCAGCCCTTACTGAGATACTCGACTTGCGTGGACAGAGGGGCGCATTGGACAGCCTGGAGTCTGTTGTCCTCCTACTTTCAATGTGCTCTTCTTTGTCCTCTGTGTCCCTCCAGAGGTGGACTCAAGGGTGCTGGCATAGTTTTCCCCCAACAACTTCTTCCTAAACCTCACAGTGTGGGGATTAGGGTCTGGAGACAACTTTTGCTAGCTTGCCTTTGCACTGCAAGAGGACTATGGGAGAAAACTGTTTTATTCCTACCCCTAACAACTTAACTTTTATCCCCTTCCCCCACTTTTGGAACCTGGGCCTCAGACATATTCAGCAAAGTACACCACCACTGAGCTGCACCCCCAGCCCTGCTCTCTTGGCAGAACCCCATTTTTCCCTCCCCCTCACACAGAGTCCCAGAAGAACCCAGAGTTTCCTCTGTGCCCATTTGGGAAGCTTTCATCCACTATCCAGGATGAAAGGAAAGGGAAGTTTCTGCCAAGTGTAGCCCAAGTTTAGCGTAGAAAGTAGTAGATGGGTCAGTGCCATTCTCAAGCACAGAGGATGCCTCTATCTGGTCCTGGGGCTCTGCTGGCTGTGGATGTGACGGTAGTTGTCTAAGGCAGCTCTAGAAGTGGAGGAGCTTGCAGGAGGTTTGCGGGGGGGGGGAGGGGGGGCGAGCAGCTACAAGAAGGTCAAGAGGCCATGCCGATGAGCCTCACTCCTGGAGCCTGCTAAGAAGAGTATTTATTGCTTTGTACTTCTGGGTACGCTGAATTGGCTCCTTTGGTGAACTAAGTCAAGGACAAGATTCTGAGTATTGGCTTTTCTTTGTAATATTCTGAGAACACTCTTTTAAGGCTATATTAGCAGGTAAATGACCTAGCCACCACCTTGTAGCATCTCTCTTCTCTGCCATGGAATTGGAGGCTCAGTACCTTCAGGCATTACATGGTGATGTTTTGCGCAGCTTTGTCCAGGAACTGGAGGAGAGTTTTCCACTTGCCAATGTTCAAAATTTGGGCAGTTACTGGCTGGTGTTTCATTTCTTAGCAGTTGCTTTGTGTTTTCAATGTCTGTCCCAGCCCAGGGTCATCCTGCTAGGCAGTAGCTACCAGAGCAGCCTCTGGCAGCATGAGGAGGTGTCCTCATGACCCCTTCTCTCTCCCTAGTACCCTCCACCTCCTGACACAGGACCATGCCTGCTCACTTACTGTCTCTAGGCAGCCCCAGAAGCCTGCAGGAAAACTCCCTCCCACTGGGCAGACCTAAAGAGTAAGTGTTCAGTTGCCCATCCCTTGTCTATAGAGCCTCACAGGCTGCTCAAAGAGGGAGAAAGGTGCAATCAGCCATGCTCTTAGCGAAAAGCTGAGAGCCTGCCTATTGGAAGCCCTGCAGTGACCAGGAAAGCCTTCCTTCCTTCTCCCATCATTAGAAGAAAGTGTCCTGTCCTCAGAGCTGTGGCTTAGGCCTGCTTTTCCTCCCACTCTGCACCTCTCCCTTAGCAACCTAGGCTACCCCGAGGAAACCACTCTATAGGCTTGACCCCTGTATCTCCGTCTCCTGCCAAGACTAACATAACCCACTGCTCCAGTTGCAACCTAATGTCCCAGGAGTACCCACACTTGCTGAGCACAGCTTGCTCCATCCTTTCCCTTCTTGGTTGCCTTTCTCCCGTTTTACTCTTAATGGCATCAGCATCCTTCTAAGAAAGCAAACTAAGAACCTAGGAGTTATCTGTCGCTCTATTCTTACTGATCTCACTGTTTTATTTGCGCATCCACCCAGACCTCTACCTGCCAATCATTTGTTGCTAAGGCTTCCTCTGAGACATAGCCCCTGTTCCTTTATGCACTGCCAGTGTCCACTCTTGCCTGTTCTAGGACTGATTCCTGGCCTTTGCCTCTGACCTACTCCTAGCTAACCTAATAGCCACCATAGTACTTTCTTGTGGTGGGTCCGAACCTTGCTGACTTTGGAGTGGGAGTATCAAGACTGTCTCCCTGTGTGGAGGTAGATCCCGAGTGGCCCGAGGATTATCGTGGATGCTGGGGAAGAAAGCTCTTACCTTTCAGTTCTGTAGGTATTGTAACACATATTAGAAAAGTCTACATAGTGTATCAAACTCTGGTTTCTCATAGTTTTTATTAGGGTAAGGTTAAGCACTTGTAAAATGAGTCTCTTTGGATAAAATGATTAATAGAATTCCCGCTGCGTGGAAAAGGCTAAAGTTGAGAAACTGAAAAAATAATGCTTGAACTTTGAGGGGAAAACAGTTTCCGAGGCACATTTTAGTGACCTCCATGCCTGGAGCCTGCCTGTTTCCCCAACCTCACCTGCGGTCACTTCTTCCCCTACACTCGATGATGCAGTAATGTTGAATGGCTTCTTCTTTCTCAAAGTCACCCATTCACCATTTCTGTGATTTGCTGAAAGTGTTTTCCTCTGCTTGGAGTGTAGCTTCCAACCACTATTGTTTTGTGGTGACTCCCTGTTCGTCCTTGTCTAATGTCATCTCTTCTCGGAAACCTTCCTCCTCTAGTCTCCCTCCTTCGCCACTCTTTCCTTTAGATACACTCGATACATTTCCACAATTCTACCAGTGCGGAACTGTTATTTGCGTCCTTATTTATTTTTGAAGTATAGTCTTACTTTGTACTTCGTGCTGACTTCGAGCTCCTTTTGCAGCCAAGAGTGGTCGTGAACTCCTGCTCTTCCTGCTTTAGCCTCCCCAGTGCTGAGATTCCAGGTGCACACCACTACACTTGGCATTGTACTTGCTGTTCATTCATTTACTTAATGCAGTACTGGGTGTTGAGCATAGCGGCCTTTGGCAAACTAGGCAAGCAGCTCTACCCTTGAGTTCCACTCCCCGTGCTGGAGTTGGCATCGCGGGCTTAAATGGATTTCAAAACTGCACATCTGGGAATGAGAGTGAGCCCATGACTAGGACTCCTGGCTTTCTTGCCCATGAACCTGCAGGCTGATCTTAAGCGAGTCACTTGCCCTGGCTTTTTCCGTCTTTTGTTAAATAGTCAGGGATCCTTGGAGGGGACTCTTAGAAGCCGTGGCAGGGAGTTGTGAGAATGGAGTATGAGCTAGGTTGGAAAGCTGTTTTGAAAGTTGATGTTGCTTTCCAAATGGGGAAGATGATGATCGCAGGAGGGGACACTGTGGGCTGTTGCTCTCAAGCTGGAGACAGAAATTGCCCCTGCGTGTTTCAGAGAATACCAGGAGCAGCCACTAAGCTCAGCAGTTGGTATCACTGGATGGGGAAAAAATCATTTACCTAGTAGGAGAGGCGGGATGCGGAGAGACAGTAGCAGCATGTGGAATCCCAGCAGGACCGTAGAACATAGTAGGCTGCTTGGAGGGGAGAAAGCTTCTCTGGCAGCTTCACAATCTGGAAATGATTTCTCACGAGCCTTCAAGCCTGTCACTTCTTGATCAGATGTGGCTCTACCACCCTGTTATTCTGTTTGTGGCGCAGTAGTTAATGTGTGCTTGTGGCACTGTTACTCCCTAGCATATGCATGGCTTGCCGCATGGGAGCCATTCACTTGAACTAGTACCTTGCCGAGAAGGGAGACGGACCTTGTATTCATCACACACCTATTACATGCCAACACTTTACATCCACTCCTTAACCCTGCGAACAGCTACCAGGGATGGATTATTGACGCCTTTTTACAGATGAAAAAATGAGAAGAAAAGGGCAAGGGTGGTCCCGTGGTCTGATAACAAGGTCTTGTAACACGGTCTGATACAAGATATAGAAGGGAAACTCGAGCTCATGTCTGTCTGCCTTTTGAGCGGGACCTATTATGGCATGTCATGTGCCTCTCATCATCTTTGTAGCTGTGACAGGAGTTAGTAACCCTGGAGACTGGGTGCTGTGGAAAAAGGAGACCATGGCTCCGTTCTGGTAGGATGAGCAAATCTCTATAGCAACAAAGACTGCAATGCCCAGCTTGGTAGAAGTCCCACCATATGTCTGTTCGATAGCACGTTTGTATTGTTGCAATAATTGAACTCATGAGGCTGTGTGTTGGGTCCAGAAGCTAGAGCAGGGGATGCCCGAACTATCAAGAAAGTGAGATTCTTGTTCTTAAGCCTAAAGTAGGTGTCCGGAGAAAGGCTTCAGGTCCCACGACTCCTGGTATCAATGCTGGCTTCCAGCGTCCCCTCCCTACAGGTGAATACTATGAGAACAATGACCCTGTTCTCTTTTCTATATTGAAACGAAATGAAGGAATCATTCGATTGCATTTTCAAGGCATTTTTATAGTTGACCTGACTCTTTCATCTTCACAAATTTATTGAATTTATAGCATCCTTGCTATCATAATGGAAGGTAAATGACAGAGACTTAGCAGGAAGTCAAATTACTTGCACCTCTTCCTCTGGGGTCCTTCTTCCTAAAGACATATTTCCTATTCAGACTTAATGATTCCATTGGAACACATGGAAAGGGTTAAAATTCTAGGACAGTGAACAAAAGTATTTCCCAGAAATCCTTGCCTCCTATAACTGACACATAGCCTTATAGCAAAGGTGTGGTCCCTAAAGGTCGATGCCCATTGTGGTACTAATAAATTGTATTAGTTATTTTGCACATCTGTGACCAAAACACCCAAGAGAACAGCTTTAGTTCGTATCTTGGGGGGCTCAGCGCATGGATGTCATGATGGAAACATGTAGAGATCAGGTTCTCCACCTATGGGAGCTGGATGTAGAGCATGGGGAAGGGACCAGGTGGAAACCAGGTAAAACCCTCCTTCCGGTCACCACACATTCTAAAATTCTGCCTCACTAAATAGCACTGCCAACTATGGACAGAACAAAACACATAAGCCTGCTGGGGGACATGTCATAGTCAAACTGTGACACCCACATCTGGAAGGAAGTGAAAGAAGGTGTAAAGTAAGCAAATGGACAAAAGCATCGTGGCCATCATAATGTCAAATTACAGGGAAATTACTAAATTGAGAGCATCCAACTTCACCGCAATATGGTGGAGCTGTGTGAGAGCGGATTAAGAAAACTATTGCACAACATGGACCATGCTTATAAAATATAAAACATGGGGGGAAAAGGGAAGGGGAATGCCATGATCATAATCTCAAGAATAAAAAATTAGAAAATACGGAACATAAAAATACACAAGACAAAACCATTTCTGCCTGAAGTCAAGAGTGAGAACAGGATGGTGGAGAAATGCAAACTTGATTGACTGTGAAGTACAGGGTGGGTGACTCTTTCGCTTAGATTCCCATTAACAGTGTTACATGGTTTGTGCAAAGAATAATATACACCATTAAAACACAGAGCAATTACACTGGCAAGTCATTCTCACACTGAAAAACCACATCGTATCTTCCTGACCCAGCAGAAGCCCTAAATGACGTCATACAAAAATCAGGTGTCTTCTTTAGTGGGGGCTAGGGAGTGTGCTGGAATGAGTTGGGGTAGCCCGTGTTTGAATGGACTCAGATCCTTATGTTGCATCTTTAGACAAGGTGTTTATTCCAGGCCTCATAATCTCAGTTTCCTTATTGATGATATGAGGATAAGAATAACACAGCTGAGCTGAGTGGTGGTGGCGCACGCCTTTAATCCCAGAACTTGGGAGGCAGAGACAGGCGGATCTCTGAGTTTGAGGCCAGCCTGGTCTACCGAGTAAGTTCCAGGACAGCCAGGTTTACACAGAAACCCTGCCAAGAAAAACCAGTAATTGAAAAAAGAAAAATAGAATAACACATAACCACCTTTCAGAGATGTGATCAAGAATAAACAATCAAAGACGTTTTAAAGGATCCTGGGAGGTATAAAATGCTGACTAGTGTAAAGCAGCAGTTCTCAACCTGTGGGTCGTGACCCCTTTGGGGTTGAATGACTGTTTCACAGGGTCACCTAAGACCATCATAAAATATAGATATTTACTTTATGATTCATAACAGTAGCAAAATTACAGTTGCAAAGTAACAATAAAAATAATTTTATGATTGGAGGTCACTACAACATGAGGAGCTGTACTGAAGGGTCACAGCATTAGGAAGGTTGAGAACCACTGGTGTAAAGTCTTATCATATACTTTTTTTAAAAGAAAAACTGTTAGGTACACCAGGTAATGGTGGAGCACACCTTTGATCCCAGCACCCAGGAGGCAGAAGCAGTCAGGTCTCTGAGTTTGATGCCAGCTTGGCTTACAAAGCAAGTTCTAGGACAGCCTAGGCTGTTACACAGAAAACCCCTGTCTCAAAAAAAAGTGTTAGGTACTGTCATGATTTGGATATGCTTCAAATGTGTCCCCTGGAGGTCCGTGTGCTGGAAGCCTGATCTTCAGTATGGCAATGCTGAGGTGACAGTACTGACGTCACCAGAAGTGTACCCTTACTGGAGACTACGGCAGTTCCCTTAAGACCCTAGTTAGACCCCACAAGAGCAGGCTAACCTATGACCTCAGACTTCTTGTCTCAACACGTGCTCCAACCTCACACACAACGCTAAGAAGGCGCTCCCCCAAGGCCAAACAGATAAGACCACCTACCTAATCTTGCTTCTATTTTCAGCTTCCAAAACATGAGTTAAATAAAGCCTTCTTTCAGCAGTAGCCTCCCCTCAGTACTTTGTGTAGCTTCAGAAAACGGACTCGGGTACTGGTTCCTACTGTGCCCTTCTATTGACCCCCAAGGCCATTCTGGACCCACGCTGCTAGTGGCTTCACGTGGCAGATGCCTTGTCTTCTGTGAACACTGGGTGCCCCCGAAGTTTGATTGGGCAAATGGACTTTTCTAGTTTTAGTCTTGGAGGAGGAATAATCTGGAATATGTTATGTTCTTTTTTTCCCCTTCCCTGAAATGCTTAAATTCTATGGAAGGAAGTTTGAATAAGTGGTAAAGGACACAATGAAGACGTCCTCGGTTGCTTACATCCTCAGACACACTTGACCAGTTCTGAGTTGTGTGTCTTAGGCAAGTGACCTTAGTTCTCAGAGTGTCCACAGCCTCCTTGGTCTGTGCCTCCTTCATAGGACGAGACAAGGTGCTGCATGAGAAGCACCTACTGTGTAGTAAACAATGCACGTGAGTCACTTGAGACTCCCAGGGTAGGGAGCGTCTCCAGGAGTTACCTGAGCTCAATAAAGGAGTCTTGGATGGACATAGTGTGTGTGTATGGACATGTCCATTTTATTTATTTTACATTTCCATGCAGGTATATATTATATGTTGAGTACCTCCACACACCTACCCTTCCTTTTCCAGCCCTTTCTCCCTTCTAGTTTATCCCTCATTCCCTAGACAATTTCCCTTCTGCTTTCATTCAGTATAGATGGGCTTGATTTCATGTGACTGTAAAAAATGTCGGAACCACAAATGAGAGAAAGCTGGATGTTTGTCTTTCTGAGACTGGCTTAATTTGCTTAATGTGATTATCTCCAGTTGCATCCATTTTTTCCAGCAAATGACATCACTTTGTTCTTCTTTCTCGCTGAACAACCCTATTGTCTCCATATGCCACGTTTTCCTTCCCTCCTGTGTTTCGACACCTAGGTTAGTTCCATAACTCAGCTGTCATGAGCAGAGGTGCAGTAGACAGTGCTGGGCTAATACAGAGCTTTAAACTATACGTTTGGTGCTGGCGATGGAAGCCAGGACCTGGGCATGCTGGGCGATCCGTCATCATTCAGCCCCAGCTTCATGATTATCACATTTTTGCATGTCAATATTGAAGTGTCTTCTACGGGAAAAGCAGACATTTTGTCTCTTGCCACATTGGAACCCAGGAATTTTATTTCATTTTATTGTGTTTATTGAAGAGCTGGGACATCCAGGTATTTTAATAAAAACGAGATGTGTGTCTGGAAATTACTCACCTTCCATCAACCTTTCAATTTAAAGACCCGCAGAACTGAGGTGATATTGCCAAGGTCACTCGGCTACAGAGATTACTAGGGGCAACAGTTCAGCTGCTCCCCTCCCTGCTGCTGCCTGTGATGCGCCCGAGTTGTCCTTTTGACCTCTAGAGTTTTCTCAGGCCCATTGTGCGGACACTTTGGGCACATGGCTATGGCATGTAACCATAGTCCACATGGGAGAAACTAGACAAGGCTCTCTCACTGAAAAGCAATGACATTTGATAAAGAAGTCCCTGGTAGGAGGTCTTCCATGCTGACAGGTCAGCTCTTCGTCGCCCTTGTGCAATATCTCTGAATGAGTTGGGCTCCTGCAGCTTTCTAAGTGCCATCGTTGTCCCTATGGAGTAAATGGGCTTTGGATGTAACCTTCATTTTTCTCAACCGCAAATTTCTTGTTTTCGAAGTTAGTCTCGTGCTCAATTCTCCACAAGCACAGATGGAAGGATGTGGGGTCCTAGGCGTACCTTGCTCACTGTCACTTAGAGTCCTGTTCCTGATATTGGGGAGGGTGACACAGAGTCACCTCTGGGAATTCCTTATGGGGTTAGGACAGGGGTAAGCAGTGCTATTTACAGTCCTGAAAGCTTGTCTCAGAGAAGATACACTGCTGCCTCGGCCACTCAGGAGGTGAGCCATGTCCACCATCCAGAATACAGCTCCCTTAAGTGCTTTGGCTCACCTGTGAGTGAGCAGGGGCGACATGTGAGCGGCTGTCATTCTTGTTGAAGACCCTTGGGCTTTGGAGCCCCTGCTCCTGCTTCTGAGCTCTGGCGTGGAGATTTCTGACTTCCCAGGCATCTTCCCTCCTGCCTCTGATCTCACCGCATGGTTGCACAGTATTGCTTCCTCCGGGACCTGACCTGGGGAACTGGGGCTCTGCCTGGGGAAAGGAGTAAAGTTTCCAAAGTTGAGATTTCTTCTGGTGGCCAACCAAGTGACAGTTGTAATCCACAGAACCCAAAGTCACACTACTGGCTCTGGGGATGATGGTGGCTCTCTATCCCTACCATTACCAGGGTTCCAACCTTCAAAGGCAAAGTCTGTGTTCCAGAAACTTCCACACACCATTTCCCTCCCCAGGGACATTGACCCTGACAGCACCCAAAATCTAAGCAGGGGTGTGGTAGGGGAAAAATGTTAATATCGACTGGGACTTTAATCTTTAGAGCCGTCGAGCGTTCAGTAGTACCTCTCTGACTATGTGGGATGGCAGCTCCAACAGCAGTCAGCCTCGGCTCGAGGGGGACCTGAAGTGAGAAGTAGCTGCAGCTGGGGAGGACGGTGACAAGCTGAGGCTTGTGAAGCCACGCCAAAGGTCACAGCCACTGAGATCCCTGAGCCAAGAGCAAGGCCAACAACATTTTCAAAGGGAAGCCTTCTTGACCCTTGGAAAGAGGCCTGGAGTATAGCTGAGATAAGGCCCTAGGAGCAGCTCCAAGAACCGTAGGCCAGCACCGGTAGAGCTCACATTGAGCCGGGCACTATTAGCAGATATTAGCTCAGTCAAGACAACACTTGCGTAATGTATGTGTTTTTATTGCCTCTCAAAGGGAGTGTATAGATTTAAAACCATGCTTTATGCAGCTAATCTGTGGAGGCCTAGAGAGGTTAGGTGTTTAAGAACACACAGGCAGTAAAGGAAGAGGCCGAGATCTGAGCCTGGTTGGCAGAGCTTCCGAAGTCTGTCATCTTAGCCCCTATACTAACCTGCCCGTGTGAGGGCACCCCGGCTTTGCCCCTCTGCAGTGGCCACACTTTAACACTGAATTTCAGCAACTCCCAAGAATTCCCCTAGCTGGACATGGGGACACAGCTTGTCACCCCAACACATAGAAGGGGGATTGTGAGCTCGAGGTAAGCTTGGGTTACACAATAAGACACGGGGGGGGGGGAGGATGTTGCGTGATGGTTCTCAACCTAGGGAGATTTCAAACAAACTAACTGGGCTCTACCCTTGAGAAGGCTTGGTCTTATTGGTCTCGTATAAAGCACAGCCTGTAGGGAGCAGTGGAAAGTGTAGACCAGCAGACTGCACAGCCACGCCTCATTCCATCCACACCATCTGACACCATCCACAGCTTTGCTTGTCTCTCCACCTATGGCTGTCGCTTTTTCCTCTCTAGCAACAACCACACTTCCCGAGTGGTATTCCTAGTCCTCGTCCCTTCCCTTCTCTAACCTGCTACAATGTGGCCTCTACAAAACCACCTTTGCCGAGTTTACCCCATCACTGCCTGGGCACTAGGCAATGCCTTTCTTAAATGGAGTCCCTTAGTCTTTTTGCCAATGGTTTTTCTACCATGCTGCAGAAATTGGGCCTGAAGTTAAGAGCCCAACAAGCTCCTGAGCCTGTGCTAAAGCAGTTGAAAATCTTAATGTAGGTGATTGCCACCCAACCACCGGAACCTCAAACTGCATTCCCATATCTGTGTCTCTATCAGGAACAGATGAGAGCCCAGCTCACACGGTGTCTCCTCCCACACTGTGGGCAAGAACCAGCCGTGCACCGTTTGGATTAGAAAATGGTTTACTTGGACACAGGCTCAGTCCCTGGCCCATCTTCATTTCATCAGTCCAGCCATTTAGTGCTGGGTAACAAGGGAGTCCATTTGTAATTGGCTCCTGACTCACACGCCTTGCTTCTGTGTCCTTGTCCTTCTAAACCTACAGAAACAAATGCAAACAAGTTGTGCATTCAGTACTTTAAAGCCAGCGACTCCTTCATGCTTTGTGCCCTGGGAAACAGGCTTTGCTAGAATTTGTGATCCACTGTCTAACGGAGGTAAAAGAAGCAAGAGGAAGGTTAGCAGTCTGCTCCTAATGCCACAGACAGGGGCTTGGCCTCCAAGTCTCATTGCCTTCTGGCACATGTACCTTCGGAGAGCCCCTGTCTCTTGTTGAGCTTCCCTTTCTTCGCCTGTTACATGGGACTAGCATCTAGTTCTTCTGTCCGTGGTGAGATGCCATGGAGTAGGTCCTTGCTAAGAGCTGGAGAGACTGAATTGAGTTACACCCAGCTATAGTTTATAGACTTGTTCCAGGCCAAGAGGGAAAGTGTGTGCGCTCCAGAGACCTGCAAAAAACAGGGCCTATCTCTGTGCACGTCTCTCCTCTGGGAAGGAAGGGGCCTGCACAGTGACAATAGACCAGGCCGCTGACTCAGACAGCCAGTTCCTGTTCATTTCCCCTCTCGGCAGGACGACCGCTGAGCAGGAGGTCAGCCCTCCATGAGGCTGGTTCTCAGCCTTTGGCTGAGAGCTGAGATCCTTACCTAGAGAAAGATAAGCCTAACTCACAGACAGCTCCCCTCACTGTCCATCAGCTGTGACCTGGGGGAAAGAGAACCATTGAGCTTGTGGGTGGAGAGCCAGGGGTGAGAAAAAAAGAAAAGCGAAACTCCCGTTTTTGAATCCAGAATTGCTTTACCTGGACTGGACTGCCCAGGAACTTCGCTGGGCAATGTGATTGATGGGGCCAAACTGACCCAGCCACAGTGCTGGGAACTGGCTAAGGACGTGACTCTGGGTACTCTACCAAGGAATCTAGGGACAGGTTTGGAACAGCGTGGAGCCCTTGGGCTCTCTGCTCCCAGAGTGAGCCTGGCACACCCTTCTCTGTTGTGTGACGATTGGCTACAAGTGGATCCTTGGGTATCCACACCACTGGGATGGAAAGAGGCGAGTCTCTCACCCTCTTCTGGAGCCGGGGAGGTAAGTCGTTGTGGAAGAGGGGAGGGGTGGATGGGCAACTTGGAGAGGGGAGAGGGGAAGGGATTATGGGCTCTTGGTGGAGGATTTATGCTGTAGTGGTAGCCTGTACTGTCCCAGAACAGAGAGAGACCTCTGGTTTTAGAGGTGTGCAGGGAAGCCCAAGAGGGACACTTGGAAGGGATGTTGCACAGCAGAGCTGAAATGGGCTGCTTCTGGATATGCAGAGGGTGGATGCGATCACATCCCAACCCTAACGTCTTGGAATCTTAAGGGATTATAAAAGTGACCGAAGAATTGCATGCACGTGCACGCGTGTGTGAGTGTGTGTGTGTGTTTATACATGCCTGCGTGCACATGCGCACACAAGTTTGCATATCTTTTATTTTCCTTAAGTCATCTTAATGTAGATTCTGAGGCTTTTAGTTCAATTGCATTTAATTTGGGGACTTACCCTAATTCTTGGAAATGCACTAAAATGCTGGATTTGCTTTTGCAAAGCATGGTCTCTGGGAGAGGCAGGTAAAGTGTGTTCATCGCTGGCCATCTCTCCTGGCCATCTCGTGCTGTCTAGATCAGTTCAAGTCAGACCTCCTGGCAGCAAGATAAGCTCGGGGTCCTGGATCACACTGGGAGCTTTGTCTGGCTTCTGCGAAGAGCAGCCACAATGGGCAATGTAACATGGCAGCTCTGTGTCTGGAAACATCTGGGAAACTGCTCTTTTAGTGGAGGCAGCCGGCAGGACAGAAGTCCATGAGGTGCCTCTGGGGCTCTAGTCAGCCCTCTGTGGCTCGGAAAGCCTTTATGAGCTAAAGTGATTAGAAAAGCAGAGAGATGCAATCAGAAAGAAGTCATGTGGGGACCATGGATTGCAGCCTGGCGCGGGGAGAAATCAGAGGTGTTTCGTCTTCAGGTCTTTGAGGGGTTGTCGCGGGGGTGTGTGGGGTGTGGAACGTAACTAGATGGGGTCCGTGTAAAGTCTCGTGTGACCCAATTGGGGCCTCTAGATCAGGAGGAGTTTCCTGACGGGCTCTGCATAGATGCATCAGGCAGGAGGAAAAATTCAGCACCCTCGCAGGGAGTGCCTTCTCCCCAGCCAGAGCCGCAGCCCTTGACGGGAAGCAAGCATGGCCTTCCTCTTCTGCAGGAAGGAGAAGAAGGAGGGGCAGCTGTCACCTGGGATGTCGCCCAGCCCCACCCTGCAGTTGCCTCCCTCCTCCCCCCTCCACAGCTGCTCCTCTGGTTGCAGCCCCCTCATTTCCCTCCCTCACACTGGGCTCCCCGCTTTCACTCTCCACCACTTTTCCCCTCTCCAAAGCCAAGGGTGTCTTTTTAAAACAGACCCTGCTGCTCCAAATCCTCCAGCCACCTCCCCTCACCCCCTGGTGAAAGTCCCCATTTCTTTTTTTTTCTTCTCTACTGCCTCCTTTCTACTCTAAAATCAGAACAGAGATAAGATTATTTCTCACTCTAATACCGCTCTGACATTTCATAAATCTATGTCCTAGACAACTGGAAAGGGCTATATTTAACCTTGCATCTTGTAGCTTTTAATGGAGGGACTTGCTGAAGGCTCTGCCTTCTAACGCCACAGGAGACCCAAGGCTTGTCTTTATTCTCTGCTAGCCCTGCCAGCAACCTGGAAGGCCAGAGCAGCCTCCTCTTCCAATGAGATGCCCATCCCTCCATTCTCAAGCATCCACCATCCCCTCTGCCCCTAGGTGAAGAAGGTCCCTGTCCCACTTTCTAAAGTGTGCCCCTTAACTTTCTTAGCTGCAGGTACTCTTCTTGACCCCCTAACTAATGTAAGTGGGGCAGCTGGTGAACACGGGTTAGAACAGATAGCCTGGAGGTATTGGCTAGAGCTGGGCTGGGAAACAGAGCCAGGAAAGAAGAAAATGTGTTGTTAGGGGTCTGTTGAGTCACTAGACAGGGGGGAGAGCGATGCTAAGTAAGGTGTGGCGGACTTGGGACCAGAAGCACTGCCTCATCGCCTGATGTGACTGTTCCATCCTGTGAGCTAGTTACTGGCATTCGCCACATTCCGCTCCAGCGAGGAGACTTGGACTAAAAGGAATTAAGTGACTTGTTCAAAGTCATTTCTATTGAGAAAATGGCAACAGGGGTCAACGCCAGGCTGTCAAACTCCAAAGTCTAGTTACTTTACCCAGACCAGCAGATCCCTTATTGAATTGGTCCTGGCCTTCGGAGCATCTCTTATGGTTGCTCTTGCCACACTGCCAGTCATCTTGTCCGAGGACCACCTCAATTTCTGCCCCATGCCAAGGAGTTGAGCCTGGTTGTTGGGTTTTCTTGTGGTTGATTTGTAGTTATTTTTGTTTGTTTGTTTGTTTTGTTGGGAAAGAATCTCACTGTGTAACCCAAACTGACCTCAAACTTGAGGATCTCCTGCCCCTGCCTCTGGATCTGCCCCTGCTTCTGGAGCACTGGAGTTACAGGTGTGTGACATCATCATGCCCGGCAGCTTTCTGCTCTCCAGCCCTGGGGCTGGCTTTTCTCCCACTGTTCCAATCTGCCTTGCTGATAACAGCTACTCGAACCACTAACAAAGTAAGCTCTTCCACATTTTTTTTCCCATTTCTGCCTCCCTACTGCTAACACTAATGCTTTCTGTGGCCTGGGACAAATAATATCCCCATTTTGTCCCAATTTCCCCAGCTGCAATGTGGGATGGAGGGGATTCTCTAAAAGCACTTCTGGTTCTCTGAGTCTAGGATGCCCAGGGTCCTGTCCCCTGAGCAGCCCTACTCCTGATGCCTTCTTAGTGGTGTTGGGATAAAGGTCACCACAGATATACGTTTGGAAAGCTTTGCTGAGCCAAGCGATTGCTCCCGAGCCAATCGGCAAAGCCACAGCTCGGCGATAACACCACACGGTCAGGCCTTTTTCTTGTTTACCAACTTCTCGCAGTGGGCAGTGTGTGTGGGGGTGGGGTGGGTGGGGGCTTCCAAGGCGATTTTCATGGTACACAGTGCTGCTGTAAAGAACACTGAATTACATGGTGAGAAAATGATTCTCTCTCCCACTTTCTGATTACCTTAAGGAGACAGTCTCAGTGTGGTACTATTCTTTGACCTCTATAATGCTTGCTAATCTTCTGCTCTAACAAAGTTAGACCTGCCTCAGGCTCAAATACAGGGACAGGCGACAGCATCTACTCAGAATTTTAATTACTGTGCTCTGTTTCTATTGCATTTCTTTTTACAGTTGCTTTCTAATTATGGCAAGTGATACTTCTTTGCTTTCTGTTTTTATGTTGCTCATTTCTATGTTTGTTTGGGCAATGCTGGAGGTCAAACCAGGACCTAGCATGTGCCTGCGAAGATCCATCACTGATATATCTCTCTAATCCTTTGTTGTTGCCATTGTTTTGGGAGGTTGCCACGTAGCATTTCTTTCAGCATAAATATATCATTATTATTTTGTAATTTTTTGAGCAGGGAAGATGTATATTTACTAAGGAAAAACATAAAGCATCTTTAAGCGTGGGAGGGATTCCAGGAGAGGAATACCTTATTTACTTATTTATTTAGTTTTTTGAGACAGGGTCTCATTATGTAACTCTAGCTGGCCTAGAACTTGCTATGTAGAGAAGGCTGGCCTCAAACTCAGAAAGATCTGCCCGCCCCACCTCCTGAGTGCTAAGATTATAGGTGTGTATCACCCCCCTCTGCTTACCCTATTTATATCTGGGGCAGTCTTATGTATACCAGGCTGCCTTCAAACTTGCCATGTGGACAGGGTTGACCTTGAATTCCTGATCCTCCTGCCTCTACCTCCTGAGTATTAGGATTTTGTGTACTGCCATACCCAACTTTATATAAATCCATTTAAATATATGTTGTACATATATAAGTATATATGTGTATGCATATATACACATAGGACTGGAGAGATTGCTCAGGGTCAGTGATTGTCATGCAACAGGAGGACTAGAGTTCAGATCCTCGAATCCATGTAAATGTTGGAAGTGTGGTGGCCCACCTATAATTCTAGCCTCAGAAAGCAGAGACATGCATGGTTCCTCAGAGCAAGCTAGTTGGGAAGACTATCCATATCGATGAGCTCTGGGTTTGGTTTACAGACCCTGACTCAACAAATAAGGTGAAAAATTGATCTAAGATGATTCCTAACAGCAACCTCAAATTTCCATGTACACACACACACACACACACACACACAGAGAGAGAGAGAGAGAGAGAGAGAGAGAGAGAGAGAGAGAGAGAGAGAGAGAAGAGAGAGAGAGAGAGAGAGAGAGAGAGAGAGGCATAAACACATGAAAATGAAAAAAGAAAAAACATTAAAAATTTTTCAACCAGGCCTGGTGGCTCACACCTTTAATTCCAGTACTCAGGAGACAGAGGCAAACAGATCTCTTTGAGTTCAAGGACAGCCTGGTCTACAAAGCAAGTTCCAGGACAGCCAGGGCTACATAGAGAGATTCTGACTCAAAAAAAACTATTATTAATTAATTAATTAAAAACAGAAGAAAAAGACAAAGTAAATAGTAAATTCAAACTTGTGGGAATGGAAACAAAATGACTGTGGCTTGACCCATAGTGGAATGTGCTACTCATTCCATGGACGTTTCTAGAGTACCAAGCTATAGAAGGCCTTGCATGACTTTCCTCTATTGTCCTACACTCCATTGCCCCATTCCCTTTAATCCTAGACTCTTTCATGCATCCTGGCATGCTGGTCCCTGTCTGAAATGTCTCTCACATGTCCCTATCATCCTGTCAAACTTCTGCTCATCCTTCAAGACTCAGTTTAAATGGCTCCTCCCCTAGGAAGCCTTCTTCCAAATGCCCAGGTTGAGTTTCTGCTCCTGAGAAGTGTGGCATGGCCACACCTCTGCCACAGCCTGTCTCCTGTCACTGAACTCATTTGTTTTCAGACCTAAGTCTCCCGCCCTTTGGGTCCCAAAGACATTTCCGAAGGAAAACTTGGAGGGTGGGGCAAGGATACATAAGTAACTGCAAATGAAGTCTGTGACGGCGACTGTGCCCTGGGGACTGTCCGACTCCTGGGGTCATTTGTAATGGAGACTTCCCAGATTCAGAGCCAATGCTCACACAGGCCACAAATCCAGTCTAGGGACTGCTTTTGAGGCTCCGTGTAGGAAGATTATTGGGATGTCTTTGGGACTTGCTGTCTGAAGGCAGAAGGAAAGCAGAATTGGTTTGAGGAAGAGGTGGACTAGGAAAGCATTTTTTTTTTTTTAATTTTATTGATCTCTACATTTTTCTCTGGTCCCCTTCTTGCCTCTCCCCTTCCCTTCAACCCTCTCTCAAGGTTCCTGTGATCCCAATTTACTCAGGATATCTTGTCTTTTTCTACTTCCCATGTCAATTAGATCTATGTTAAGGTCCTCATTTGTCTAGGTTCTCTGGGAATGTGATTTGTAGGCTGGTTTTCTTTGCTTTATGTTTAAAAACCACATATGAGTGAGTACATGTGATAATTGTCTTTCTGGGTCTGGGTTACCTCACTCAAAATAATGTTTTCTATCTCCATTCATTTGCCTGCAAAATTCAAGATGTCATTATTTATTCCACTGTGTAGTACTCCACTGTGTAAATGTACCACATTTTCCTTATCCATTCTTCAGTCAAGGGGCATTTAGGTTGGTTCCAGGTTCTGGCTGTGACAAACAGTGCTGCTATGACCATAGTGGAGCACATGTCCTTGTGGCACGATTGAGCATCCTTTGGATGTATACCCAAAAGTGGTATTACTGGGTCTTGAAGAAGGTTGTTTCCTAATTTTCTGAGAAATCGCCACACTGACATCCAAAGGGGTTGTACCAGCTTGTATTCACACCAGCAATGCAGAAGTGTTCCCTTTACCCCACAACCTCTCCAGCATAAGTTGTCATCAGTGTTTTTGATCTTGGCCATTCTTACAGGTGTTAGATGGAATCTCCGAGTTGTTCTGATTTGATTTCTCTGATGACTAAGGATGTTGAACATTTCCTTAAGTGTCTTTCAGCCATTTTAGATTCCTCTGTTGAGAGCTCTCTGTTTAGGTCTGTACTCCATTTTTTATTGGATTATTTGTTTTTTTGATGATCAATTTCTTCAGTTCTTTGTATATTTTGGAGATCAGACCTCTGTCTGATGTGGGGTTAGTGAAGATCTTTTTCCCATTCTGTAGGCTGTCGTTTTGTCTTGTTGACCGTGTCCTTTGCTTTACAGAAGCTTTTCAGTTTCAGGAGGTCCCATTTATTAATTGTTTCTCTCAGAGTCTGTGCTGCTGGAGTTATATTTAGGAAGTGGTCTCCCATGCCAGTGCATTTGAGTGCACTTCCCACTTTCTCTTCTATGAGGTTCAGTGTGGCTGGCTTTATGTTGAGGTCTTTGATCCATTTGGACTTGAGTTTTGTGCATGGTGATAGATATGTGTCTATTTTCTTTCTTCTACATGTTGATATCCAGTTATGCCAACACCATTTGTTAAATATGCTTTTTTCCATTTGATTTTTTTTGCTTCTTTGTCAAAAACCAGGTGTTCAAAGGTGTGTGGATTGATATCCGGGTCTTTGATTCAGTTCCATTGGTCCTCCTGTCTGTTCTTATGCCAATACCAGGCTGTTTTCAGTACTGTAGCTCTGTAGTAGAGTTTGAAGTCAGGGATGGTGATGCCTCCAGATGTTCTTTTATTGTACAGGATTGTTTTGGCTATCCTGGTTTTTTTGCTTTTCCCATATGAAGTTGAGAACCATTCTTTCGAGGTCTGTGAAGAATTTTGCTGGGATTTTGATGGGCGGGAAAGCATTTTTAATGTCCCGCTTCAGTCAACCACTTGGGGGTCTGGTGCTGGGAACTCATAGGTGTTCTCAGTTTGGGTGAGTCATTCCTTAGGTGCAAGCTGTACCCATGGATGGAGCAGATGGAGTTTAGCCATGTTGAAGAGGGAATTTTGCAGTTCCCAGGGATGACTATCAACTTGTAACAGTCTTGCTGGTCAAGGAAATAAGACTCAGTTAGGAGGGTACATCACAGTGTCCACCACAGAGCTCTAGGCAGGGCTCTGGGAGCTGCAGTGCTGGGGAAGCAATCAGAAGAGAATAACAGTGGTCTAGAGAACAGACATAGCCATCAAAAGTCGGTAGATGGCTAAGCCTGGTGGTGCAGGCAATAATCCCAATTACTGGGGAGGCTGAGGCAGAAGGGTCACAAATACAGACTGAGTCAGAGCCCATAGAGATAGTTCAAGTCCCTCCTGGGCGAAAGAGTTAGACCCTGACTCAGACATAATGATAGAAGATGACCAGGTATCAGTGGTAGAGCACTCGCCTACCGTACATGGCATGAGGCCATGAGGTCAACCCAATACTAAAACCACCTCCCCAGCAACAACCGTAAAACCACATGGTGGCAGGACCTAGTAGCCCTGGGTATGATATTCCTGTCCCGTGCTGAGAGGACGTAGAGACAAGAAAGTCACAAGGAGCTTCTGGTATAACTGGGGCAAAAAAAAAAAAATCGTTAAAGGAACTATTGAAAGCAGTGTGCTATGTGCTCCCCCTGTGCTGTGTGCCAAAAGACCTCGCTGCCTTATCGTAACACTTTGCTCCTGCTTCTCTCCTGAAGACCTTATTATCTGGGTCTTCCCTTGAAGTGTGGTTGTTGGCCTCAATCTACACAGGTGAAGAGTGAGATCCAGAGGTTTGCTTCAGTCCTCACTGCAGGTCAGATTTCCCCCAAGCTGGGACGTCTCCAGCACCGTGTGCTGTCACAGCCTGTGCCCTCTCCCCAGCACCTCCTGCCCTCTCAAAGACACATGCAGTCCTCTGCAGTTTGCAAAGAGCTCATTACATATATTTCATCTTGGCACGAGCCTGCAAGGTAGCAAAAGAACGGTGTCGAAGAAAGCCGGTTTCTTCCTTTGTTTTCTTAACCTGCCTGATACGCAGCTCAGAAATAGATATATTCAGATCATATTTCTATCAGTGACATTCTTTTTTTATTCTGCTTTTCTTTTTCCTACACATTCTTAACCACCTGTGAAATTCTCCCGTTGCATTCATCTGTTCTTCCATATCTTGTCTCAAAAGTGAGAAAATTGTCATCAAAATCCAGTTACTTCCTTTTAAGCTGTGAGGGAAGAAATGGAGGTTTTTTAATTTTTCAGCCTTCCCCAAAAGCAGATGTTCTTGGTTTGAAACATGAAAAATATATGAGCTCAAGAATACATCTGATTTTATGTGTGATTAGTACTCTGTGAACACTTTCTCTTTTTTCTTAATTTTTTTTTCATTTTTTATGGGGGTTGGAGATACATACCATGAGGCACACTTAAAGGACAGAGGGCAAATTGTGGGTGTCATTTCTCTTTGTCCATGATGTGGGCTCTGAGGATCAAACTCAGGTCATCAGGCTTGGTTGCAAGTGCCCTTACTGGCTGAAGCATTTCACCTGCCCAGGAGACCTTTCTTGTTGAAGGGATTTTTACACTTAGAGGCCACCAAGGAGCTGGGCTCTCTCAGTTCCTTCCCCACTGCCCCTTGTCTGTGCTCTTTTCCCTCTTGCGTCCAGCCCCCTCTTCAGACCCCAGGCCAAGCCTGTGTCTTTCTTTTCATTCCGTGCCTGAAAAATTCCTCAGACTGTCTGTCTCTTCCCCTCAAAATGCCAGTGAGCATAAGTCTTGAGGTGGAACAAAGAGAATTGATCCATGTCGTTCAGTGAGTTTTGTGGTTGTGTGCCTGGTCTCTGGGTTTATCTAAAGCGAAGCTTTTCTCTAGAGTTTCCCTAACAGACAGGCCCACGAGCCCTGGTCTATGCTCACAGGGGGAAAAGTCTTCATGTGTTCCCGGCAGAAGCAAATGCACACTTTCCGTGGCTCTGCCTGAATTCACATGACTTCATTTCCCAAACTGTCACAGGACCCTGATTTAAATTTCCTCTCTTTGGAACTACCAATATACTCTGCTGCCGTTTTGGTTAAGCAGGGTGAAGGGCTCATTTCCTTTACTTCCTTGTAGGGAGCCTACGGTAAGTAATGGGGGCCAAGGTGGAGATCAAGGGTCAGCGTTGGGCTTTAAAGATTAGCAAAGAAAATAAATGATCCTTATCGAAGTGTAACTTCCAAAGAGTTAAAACATGAACTCATTCAAAAATCTGTTGTGATCAGATGTCAGAGATTTGTTTAGCTTACTGATGAAGGAGCCAGTATCATGGTAAAGCTGGTTTGGAAAAACTGCATAGAGACTGTGGAGCAGATACAGAGGGTACATTACCGTGCTAGTGTGAGGACCCGAGTTAGACTCCCCAGCAGCCATGTAAAGGGCAAGTTGGTGTTGCCGCCTATCTATAAACACCATAGCAAGCTGACTCTGGACTAGCAAAATCGTCGAGCTCTAGGTTCATGGAGAGACCCTGCCTCGATATACAAAGTGGAGAGAGATCAAGGAAGACACCCAGATTCAACCACTGGCTTCCACACACATGCATGCATATATACTCCTGCCCACACACGTGAACATGCACACACACATGCATGTGCAAAAAGACATGAGAGTTAAACATAGAATTACCTCAAAAGGTGACTGGAGAGATGGTTCAGTGGTTAAAGAGCACTGGCTGTTCTTACAGAAGATCTAGGGCCAATTTCTTAGGTGCAAGCTGTACCCATGGGTGTAGCAGATGGAGTGTAGCCTTGTTGAAAATGGGACTTTGCAGTTCCCCAAAAGTTAATGCAGAGCGACCATGTAACCTACAAGTGCCACATGCAGGTACCAGCCCCAAAGAATTACAGACACTTGAGCAGATATCTGTGCGCAAATGTTCGTGGCAGCAGTGTTCATGATGGAAAGGTCAGAACAACCCAACTGTCTTTCAGGGTTTGAAGAGATAAAATAATGTGCTATATGCATGAAACGGAATATTATTAGGCCATAAAATGAAGTTCTAACACATGCTGTAATATGGATAAGTCTCGACATTGCCCTAACTCATAGAAGCAAGACACAAAGAACAAATTTTGTGTAATTCCATTTATATGAAGTATCTTGAATAGGCAGATTCATAGGGGAGTAGATGAGAAATTACCTGGGCCTAGGAGAAGGTAAGAATGGAAAATTGTTGCTCTTTTAAAAGGCAGATATTTATGTATGTGTATGTGCACATGTGGAAGTCAGAGAACAATTTATGGGAATCAGCTTTCTCCTTCCTCTGCTGTGGGTTCTAGGAGCAAATGGAGATCCTCAGGTTTGGAGCACGAGCCTTAGCCTGCTGAGTAAACTCCCAGGCATGGAAATTACTGCTTGATAGATACATAATTTCAGTTTGAGATGATGAAAAAATAAATATAGATAGTACTGATCATTTTACAGCATTGTGCATCTAATTAATGACTTCTTTTAAAAAGGGAGCCTGGAGAGATGGCTCCACAGTTAAGAGGGCATACTGCTCTTGCAGAGGACCTGAATTGCTTCCTAGCTCCCACAATGGCTCGCAATTCCAGCTGTTAGCATCCAGATGAATTGGGCCCCGCCCTTTGAGGACCTGACAGTGTGTCACGCCCTCTGCCTCGCCTGCACGCAGGTCAGACCCTGTCTCTCTAAATGGTGAAACTCCGCCTACTTCTCTCTCTTCTTCCTCTTCCCCTTTATCTGCATCTCTCTGTCTCTCACGCTCGCTCTCTCTCTTTCTCTCTTCCTTTCCTTTGCTCTCTTTCTTTATCTCAATAAAACTCCCAACTTAAGCTCTGTCTGTATGACTTATTTGTCTCTCGCCAGCCGCAGGCTCTCACCCGCTGTGCTTTGGACTCACCTGCCACCAAGGTCCCTCCTGCTCAGAATTATTACACCAGTTCCAGAGGGCTACGACACCTCTGGCCTCGTGGGCACCAACAGTCGCATGCACAGACCCACACACAGACACACACATACAGAGGCCACCTGGTGGTTTGAAACTACCCATAAATCTAGTTCCACGGAATCCAATACCCTCTTTTGACTGCTTCAGGCAACAAACACACAGGTGGTGCACATATGCACATGTAGGCAAAACACTCATATTTTTTTAAAAAGAGGAAAATGAATACATCTAATATTTTTTTAAAAGAGCTAGGATGTAGGTAGGTGGTAGAAGTCATGCCTAGTACCTCAACACAAAATATTTTTAGAAGTAGCTGGACAGTGGTGGTGCACACCTTTTCCCAGCACTCGGGAGGCAGAAGCAGGTGAATCTCTGTGAGTTGAAGGCCACCATGGTCTACAAGAGCTAGTTCCAGGACAGCCAGGGCTGTTACACAGAGAAACCCTGTCTCAAACAAAACAAAACATCAAAAAGAGAGATTTGAAGTAAGATTAAAATGGGGTGTTCTATGAGGTGTGGCAACTGTAATTTGGGGGGACTACTTTTTGTGATGAACAGAATTAATTTTAATTGCTATCCGAAAAAGTTATTTGCATCTTATCATTCGCCCACAAGTTAATGTAGAGCTTCAGAGTCTGGGCCTTAAACAATGATGACTAATAGTCTAGTGTCCCGCGGATGGTGTTCCCGTCTTTCCCTGAAAGGCTACTCAAAGATATTTTCTGCCTTGTTCTCAAACTTTACACGGTTTTTACTTCTTTATTTTCCCTTCTTTCCTTCCTTCCTTCCTTCCTTCCTTCCTTCCTTCCTTCCTTCCTTCCTTCCTTCCTGCCTGCCTGCCTGCCTGCCTGCCTGCCTGCCTGCCAGGTTTCCCCATATTCCACGCTAGCCCCCAACTTTATTTGTAGCCAGGGATGACCCTGAACTCTGCAGTGCTGGCATTACAGACGTGCAGCACCACGCCCAGTTTGTAGAGTAGTAAGGAGCCACCCGAGGGCTCCCTGCACAGTAGGCAGGCTCTCTGCCCACAAGCTACATGCCTAGCTTACATTGCTTTTCTCAAAACCTTAAACAACACCTGGCAAAGAGCAATTTCCATGGGAGTCTTCACGGAAGAGCCTTTTTACTTTAGCTTCCAGGCCTGACTCTCATGGCTATGAACATCGTGGTGACATCTTCTGGTACCATATTTCATACCCATTTGGGTCCATACCAAGCATGGCCACCAGGCTGCCTTTTCAAAATGTGCCTTTTGATGCTCTCGGCTTGAGGGTGGTAATCTACCTCACATTTCCTAGGACATCTTCTAGAAGCATCTGGAATCTGGCTAGAGTTTGGAAAAGTCTTCTCAAGTATCCTTGCCCCCCGTGCTAGCCAGAATGTGTCTCTCCCCCCGGGGCTGAGCCCACCCTGCTTGCACCTTTGTGCTTACAGGTGCTTCCGCTGAATGCTGCTGGGGTCCGCTCTTTCAGCTCCTGGCCCATGCCAGTGGCTCCTGAATTCGGTCATGCATGCTCAGGAGCCACACCTTCCATTTCCTATTTGTACTGTTTTCTTTTTCTGTTTTTGTTTTGCGTCCCCCACCCCCTGAAATAGTGTCTTGCTATAAAATATCCCTGACTGTTCTAGAGCTCACTATGTAGACCTAACCTCCTTGAACTCCCCGCACTCCTGCCCTAGCTTTCGAAGTCTGGAATTGCAGCCGTACGCCATTAAACCACGCTTAGCCGTACTATTCTCTAACTGTAAAACCTCTTTCTTAAAAAAAAAAAGTTCTAACTTCTCAAAAGTGCAGCTAATATTCTGCAGAGTTAATATGCTAAAGAAAAAGTTCATTAGAGTACCACAAAGCCACCTCCATTTCCTGTTGAGTCCTTTTTAAAAATTATTATTCTTTGACAATTTCACATGTGTGTAGATACTGAGTTTTGAACATTTTCATTCCCCATTACCCTCTTCCATTCCCCCACCAGCACTGAGGAAAATGGCACAGTCCCTCAATGAGAAGTAGGACATCCCATGGGCCCTCAGTGAGAAGTAGGACTTCGCGAACCCGTCTCTGTGTCAGAACTGTCGCGAACCCGTCTCTGTGTCAGAACTGTCGTGAACCCGTCCCTGCGTCAGGACTGTGTTGAACCCGTTTCTGTGCCAGAACCATTTGGAGCCTTTGGCCTCACCTGAAGCCGGTGGCAGTCTTTGGGTCCTTCTAGCACTCTGCTTCAGGACTTTCTTCTTACACACTCCATCACAGTACGGATGGGAACTCAACCCAGGTCCTGGGCAAGAGCAGCGCATGCGCTAACCTCTGCAGCCCAGTTTTTGTCCATATTTAAATTGTGTGAGTTGGGGGTTTGCATTGTTTGTTTTACTGGTAAGTTTAGGACATTAACTTCTAGTGGTTTGTGAACATTTTCTCCCACTTCGTTTTGTCTCTTTTCTCTTTGTTACCTCCTTTGCTATGCAGATTCTTTTTTTTATTTGACAATAATCCCATTTGCCATAAGCATTTTTAGGTTTTATTTTTTTTTCTTTTATGTGCATGGTCTTTTTTTGCCTGCATGTATGTCTATGCACTACACGTGTGCAGTGCTGGCAGAGGCCAGAAGAAGGCATTGAACTCTGGGGCTGGAGTTACAGATGGGTGTTAGCTGCGATGTATTTTATGTGCCTGAGTGTTTTGCCTCTATGTATGTCTGCACCCCATGTATGCTGGTGTTCATAGAGGTCAGAAGAGGGAATAAGATCCCTTAGAACTGGTGTTATAGGTGGTTGTTAAACATCCATCTGGGAACTGTACCTAGGTCCTCTACAAGAGCAGTAAGAGTTCTCAACTACTGAGCTATCTCTCCGGCCCCTTCTTGTGAGTCTTGAGCTAAGTTTGCAGCTAAATTCTTAGCTCCCCAACCATTTCTACTTACTTTGTTTCAAAAGTAAAATGAAAGACTTTCCCCTCACCCCCACCCCACTAGTTGATTTAGCATGGAGACTAGAGAAGGCATCTTATCTGTTTGTCAATGTTCTTTCAAATACTTGTAAATTTGCTCTCCCTCCGATGTTCCTTCAGCCTCAGTTCTAGCATATTCTTTGCACCATTTCTCCGTTTCCTTGGACTTGATTGTTGGGCAGCGTTTCTTACCTGCAGATGTGGGACTCTGGCCTGCTCCCCTCCTATGAGTAGCAAGTCTTTCTCCATATAACACAAAGACATTTGCAGGTCACCTCCAGGGTTCCTGGCCCTGTGCTATAGACAATCTTATTTCTTCCGCCCAGGAGAATAGGATAGGCAGCTTAAAAAGCTTGCTTAGTCCTCGTTCGCCCAAAGTCCACGACATTCTGTGAGGTGGGTGGTTCACTGGTTATTTATCTGCCCCAGCACCATTTGATGGATACAGGGTGACAGCAAAGTCACCCTATTCCTAGCAGTGGGCCGGGTGCGTTTTTGTGCATTTATCTTGCCCCCATGTAATTATTCTCCTAGTGTAACTTTATGAAAGTTCAGCTATTAGATCAAATAGGGCATGAGTAATTGTGGTGACTCAGCACTAAAATAATGCCCTCAGAAAGGGGCCAGAGTGCAGCTTGGTGATAGATGCTAGCCTACCATGCTCAAGGCCCTGTGTTCAATCACCAGAGTGACAAAATCAAAGTTACACTCTCACCGCCACCCACATATTCATGCTACAGCAGCTCTCATATGCATGAGCTGTATCAAAAACACTATGAATAGTCACAATGGCAATTGTGCACCTTTTGTTGTTGTTTTGGTTTTTTTAAGATAGAGTTTCGTTATGTATCCCAGCCTGTCCTTGAACTCATAGCAGTCCTCCTGTCTTAGCCTCTCAAGTGCTGGGGTTACAAGTGTGTACCACCGTGCCCAGCTATGACAGCATTGATTCTGACTGCTTTGTATGTATGTAATGTAGGGCTATGTACATATGTGCATATGTGCATGTAGGTGTGTGTGTAGGTGTGTGTGTGTGCACAAATACATATGGGGGCCAGAAGTTGATATTGAATGTCCTCCTCTATTGCTCCCTATATTATTTTTTGAGAAAGAGTATCTTACTGAGCCTAGAGCCCAGCCTTTGTCTAGTTGTGGATGGCTAGCCTTTCTTCAGCACCGGGAGGGAATAGAGATTTGCCACGGCACCTGGGGATTCCAAGTCAGGTCCTTATGCTCACACACAGGGCGCATTACCAACAAAGCCATCTCCCCAGCCCCCAATGTTGTTTTGAGAATAGAGAGGGGAGGGGGAGGAAGGGGGAGAGAGAGAACAGAAGAATAGACAAAATTGTATGCTCCAATGCGGGGGGGAGGGGGGGCTGCACACCAGCAGCCCGTCTGAACAAGGACATCCCCTATCAGCATGGATCGCTCTCACAAACACACCATGAAGCAGAGAAAGCAAGCTGCAGCAGGGTAATGTACAATTGGCCGTGGTTCAGAATATACAAAGCAATATGGAAGAGCTTATCATCTGTGAGTGCGCGCACACGGCACCTTTTTAAGTATGCGAGTGGGACAGAGACACGCAGTTCAGGACAGCAGCTCCTCTGTACAGCCTGGGAGGTACAGAAGCTTCTGCTGGGGCCAATGTGGGGAAGTGAATTTGCTTCTGAGACTTTTACACAGCTTCAAATAGCTCAGTATCTAAAACGAGAGGACAAGAAAAGCAAGGCAGAGGGTGTTTCTGCTGCTCCTTTTTATTTCTTTCTTGATTCGGAAACTGAGGCATGGGGTCGCTGGCTTCTGCTGCTTTGGAGAGGTAGATAGTTTTCACGGAAAGAGGCCTTACTCTGATTCTCTGAAAGCCTCTTCTCCGCGGACACTGGAATAAGCCCTTGGGATGCATCGTTTGGATGCATGATTCTTACCTTCCTTGTCCACAAGAATGACGGCTCCTGAGTTTACTACTGCCACCCTCATAGTGGAGCCTGTCAGCCCGTTAGGGAACTCTGAGGGTACTGAACCAAAAGTGAAGAGTGCTTAGGACAAGCGTCCAACCCAGCCATCGATGTGGCCGCTTCTTTTGCTGTGAGTTTACCGCTCCAACATGGCACCGTGAAGCAGGAGCATTCTAACACTTTCTAGGAGCAGAATTTGGCCACGGTGCCTCTTGCAAACAGTGTTGCCTAATGAAACGACAGGGTGAAGCCATCAGGCCTTATCAGTACCACTTGGTCTAAAGCAGAAAGCAGGAAGGGTGGGGAAGGCTGTCTCTCAATGCTTGGCCCCCGTTGCCATGGCCCCTGTTGCCATGGTTCCCAAGCAGTTTCACTTATGATTTCCCTCAACCGCTTGCTTATGGCATCCATCAGTAGCAGGACCTAGAAACCTGTTTGTGCAGACCAGGAAGAGAGCCGATAACGGCAAAGATGAGCGAGCACAGGAAGTAATTAAGCAAACATGGAGAAAGTGGAGGTGGTAGGAATTTGGTGTGAAGCCCAGAAACAGTTTGGGTTTTTTTTATTTTTAATCTTTTCGAGACGGAATGAACTGAAGTGGCGGGGTCACAATTTGCTGAGACGTCCCCATTATGTAGCTACCATGTGGCACAGGTGCAGCAACTCCATGACCTGGATTTCCAGAAAAAGTCCTAGTTTTAAATATTCCATTCTCTTTGTTGGACCAAGAATCCTGATTTTTGATTCAGAAAATAAGGTCACTGTAGTTACAGTGGCTCTCTAAGTCATCCAGGAAAGCCTGATTTAGAATCTCTCCGCTGCCTGGCTGGCAGGGAGTCCCCCACAGGACCGGCCTCCGGGCCCGAAAGGCCTGAGTGAAGAGGCCTCTTATTTAACCAAGAAATATCAAAGTGCTATGACTTCACACCACTTTCCTCAGCTCTGTAGTTCTCCAAGGATGCGGAGCGGGCAAGGCATGGCATTATGACCCCTCGGAGCTGCGTTAACTCTCGTTAACTCTCGTCAGAGTAGGCAATACTCAGCCTTGCTTTCCTCACCTGTGAAATGAGAACAATAAGAGCTATGTCGGGGTCGCCCTGAGTGCCAGCTGAGCTTTGGCTACCTTTAAAAGGCAGTGAGCATGTTAGCTCTTAACATTCACCCCTTGAGTCAGGCTAGACAGCTCATGTCTGTAACTCCTGGACCCAGGAGTTGAGGCAGGAGGATTGACAAGAGTTCAAGTCTATGCTAGCCTCTAGAGTCAGTTCCAGGTCAGTCTGAGCTGCAGAGTTATACCTTGCCTCAAAAAGAAGAAAAAAAGAAAAGAAAAGAAAAAATGCACTCCTTCACTGAACAAATAAATGTGTTCTCTATGCCAGACCCGAGGCCAAGCCTAGGGGACATGAATGTGAGCAAAAATCAGACAGGGTCCTTGCTGGTATGACAATTTCAAACCAGAGGGTTAGGCAGACTTTGGTTAAAAACTCATCTCATGCAAGGTCCAAGCAGAAGAAAGATATGGCAGAAAAATCATTTTCTTCTTATTTACGTTTTGAAACAGCATCTCACCATGTAGCCATGGATGGCCTGTTACTAACTCTCTCTTTAGGCTTAGAGATCCTGCCTGCCTCTGCCTGTACAGTGCTGCTAAGATTAAAGGTGTGCACCACCATGATCAGCCTGAATTCTTTTGTGTTCATTTTACTCTTGATTTTTAGGTTAACACACAAAAAAAAATTGTTAGGTCATGAAATATTCGTGTGTGTCATTATCCTTTGTTCTCGTCATTCCCTTCCCCAGTGCCCTCCCCTGATGGCTCCTGCCCATCTCCAGCTGGTTTCCTAAATTGACTGATTTTGCTGGGGCCATGGCTCAACGGTCTAGTGGGAGAATAGCAGTGGGTTCCTATAAACAGACAGACAGACAAACGAATGATTGCGGATGCTGGGTAGAATTAGAAGACAGGAAGAGAGAACTTTGGGGGACTTCTGCCCGTGATGGCAGCTTACATTAAGTGGTGGTACTGCCAGTGTAAGAAATGATCAGATATGTGTCGATTTTAGAAACAGAATCAATGGGAGTGAGGGAGGGATTGGTTGGGGTGGGGGTGGGGTGAGGAACAGACAGTAGGTATTTTGGCTGCCTGCACATACATGACTTGGGTCACTTGGGATAGCAGCCAGTCCCAAAGGTGCTGAGGATTTGTTTTTAAGGTTCCATGTCCCTTCTTTAGAGCAGTGTGATGCTAGTCCTTCAGTCCAGAAATCAGATGTTAGACTGCATTGTCAAGGACCATTTAGCATTTTAAAAATTTGCCGTTGTGAAGAATAATAAAGCCAGATATCCATGGCTTTGTGTTGGATGCAGATTTCCCTTTAAAGGTAAATCTTTCACTTCCAAGGTCTGAATGGAATATTACTTTAAAAATAGCATAGTTTTCATTAAGGGAGGCTGTGGAAAACATTCTTGAGTCTAAGATCTCCTGGGGGCCAGTGGATGTTCTTTGAATTGGATTCCTTTCAAACCTTTAGCCCAGGAGCTTTTGTTCTGAGAGGCCGGAAGACAAGAGGGTCTGAAAGGGGAAGAGATGGTAAGGGCCAAGGACAAACTTGAGTCTCATAACTGCAGGTAAACATGCATTCGAGTTCCCAAGGGGTCGTCGTCCAAATGATTTATTGTCATATTTTGCAGGCTTTTGCTCCTCACTGCGCAGCTCCTGAAACCTTTCTTTTAAGCAGGGAGGGTGTGGGTTCCACATAGGCACCCAAGGCCCCTCTTTATTCGAAACAGTTTGTTTCATGTGCATTGAGAATGAATGCAATAGAAAAGGTGCTATTTTCCCACACCACTTGTCCCCCACTCTCCTCAACCGGGCTTTCATTTCTCAATCCGTGCAGGCCCACCCTTCAGAAGCTATTATCTGCCGACAATTGGTGGGAATCTCTTGTCTTTTCTGCCTCTCTCAATTAAACTCTAAGGACTGAGATTCCCATTTGCCTCCGAGCAAACAAATCTCTTGTTACATCTACTTCCCAGAAGCCGGAGAGCTTTCCTCCTTTCTCCAACCTCTATAGTTCTCCTTTTTAGAATGCTTGACCCTCTTAGCGATTTTTAACTGCAGGTGGCAATTAAATTGGTTTCCCAAAGTTGGATCAAGTCATCTTGCCCCCTGCATTTACCCCTTCCCAGGCGACCCTTGAACCAGAGAAGGAAAGAAAAAAAAAAAAACCTATTTTCTGGGCCGCTATTTTTTTCTCTCCCTAAGCAGGCCTAGTAATGTGCCAGAGTCACGAGGCAGGATGCTTTTTCTCTAGATAGGTCCTGCTGCCCCCTGTACATGAAACTGGCTATGGTATTAACAAGGGCATGGGGCAACCCCCCTAATACAGAGCTAGCTGGACTTGCCAAAAGCCCCACTTGAGTGGAGCCAGGGGCCAACAAAAGGGGACTGGCTCTTCATTCACAGATTCTCATGGGTTTTGAAAGTGCAGGAGAAGAAGAAAAAGGACAGCAAAGGAGGAATAAGAAAGAAGAAATAAGAGGGCTGTTTACAGATGCACAGAAAGAAACAGCTCTTAAAATAGAAAGTGGTTGATTTTTCCTTTAATAGTCTGATTATAGAAACTATTCTAGTACATTATCTTAATGTATGAAATAATAATGCATTTTATCTATTTTTGTTCTGGCAGTTTCCATTGGAAAACCTCCCATTTGTTAACATTTCAAATAGTACTGGAAGATCTCAAAGGAAAAGGACAGGTCGCAGTTGTTCCCCGCACTCTCACGTCCTCCACACGCTTCCCAGAGCCCAGCAACGGGAACAGTAATTTGTGTGGCATTACAGACTTGTTCCCTGCATGTAAAATCCTGTTTGTGCTTTTGCATGTGCATCAAGGATGGCATTATGCATACTGGCCCATTCCTTGTCCCGCTTCTTCGTTGTTGCTCAGGGTGTTGTTTATGAGGCACTACCTTGCTGTGTGGCCAAGGCTGTATACCAGCTTGTGTTCCTTCTGCTTCAGCCTCTAGAATGCTAGGGTTACAGGTGTACACCTACCACACCCTCTGCTTCCCCCTCCTCCACTGCTAAGGTATATCTCCAGCCTTTTTTTTTTTTTTTGGAAACAGACGTTCCCTGAGTTACCCATCTGGTCTCAAACTCACTCTGTAGCTCAGGCTAGCCTGGAATTTTTGATCCTCTTCAGCTTCCTGAGTAGCTAGGATTACAGGCATGTGCCACCATGCCCTATTCTTGCTCTCCCTCCCTCCACACCGCCTCAACCCCTGTTTTTAAATTTGCCTTTACCTTGGACATTTTCCCATTTCCCCCTCTTTATTTTTTCTGTGCTAGGGACCCAGGGCCTTGCATGTGCTAGGAAAGTGCTCGGCCACTGACCTATAACCCTAGCCCTCATGCCGTTGTGGGAATGCGGCGTGAAGTATGGAGCCATCCCTATTGCTGGGCATTTGCTTCAAGAGCCCGCACCATTCTAACAAAGAGAACTGCTATGCGAACCACAGGAACAAGCCACATAAGGAACTTGGGATTTCCCAGCGATGCTCACACATTACACAAACAGATGTGAAATGCCACCTTGTTGTACCCTGAATTCTCCTGTGTACAGGATTTCGCTTTAGATGATCTATTTTAGTCCATTCATCTATTTAGCAGTTTTGGCAGCAGTAGTGGCCATTTCCAGTAGTCACATTTAGGAAGGAAAAAGACTAGAGGCATAGCTCAGCAGTAGAGCACCTGACGCGCATGTGTGAAGCCCTGAGTTCTACCCCCAGGACCACAAAAGAGCAAAAGATTAAGGATTATATTTTATTTAATCCAATATGTAAAAAATAAGATCACATGTAATCAATATTAAGATCATTAAGATATTGTACTTTCTTAGTTGGATTTTGAAATCGTGTGTGTGTATGTGTGTGTGTGTGTATTACGATTCTATCCAATTTCGAATGCTTAAGAGGTGTGCATGGCTGGTGGCAATGGTAATGGGCAGTGGAGGTTGAGCAGCAGGGAAATCTAAAATGTTACCTCTGTGGGAGCCTCTGTGGTTGTTAGGAATGGATTAGGAAGCTAGATGTTGTGCCTTCTGGGCCCTCTCTGGCCTTGAGTTGAGTGAGCAAAGGTGCCACAGACGCCAAGGGTCCTCCTCTTCTCCATGAGCTCCTGTTCTGCCAGCGAGAGGTGAGGAAAAGTCCTGCTACCTAGGGGGGTTCTGAGGCCCAGCACTCTTACAAGTTTCATTGTATTGAAGACCCACTGTCCATTTCCTTTTTCAAAAGCTTGAGTTGTGTGGCAACCGGGCTTTGAGGAAAGCCCTGGCTCTGCGGTCAGGGAGGGTGTGGTGGGAGGAACCCACATTGTGGCTTACTCAACTGTGAGATCTTAACTCGGGTGGCCTGCAGCTACTGTGGTCCTGTGCAGCAGCGGTGACAGCCATGGCATCGCAGACTGGAGCATGGACTGGTGAGCAAGGGTACAGTTGCTGACTGTAAGGGGATCTGAGTTTGGGGCTTTGATGCTGATGGATGCTGGCAATGTGGATGGAGACTAGTAGTATCTGGAGAGCCCAGGAGATGGGGCATCCAGCTTTGGCTCAGTCTGAGTCCTCCGGACCAGTTTGGGGAAGCATTTGGACTCTACAGTAGCCTTGAGGGCTGCCCCCCTCTGAGGTTGGCAGGATGCTGAGAAATGGGATTATCCCTTGCAGGACCATATCCTTTCACTGGGCAAAGGCGGTGGCCTAGTGCCCACTGCTTGGTGATTTCTGAGCCAGCCGCCCCTCCTTTGCCTGCCCCCCTAACTGGCCAGCTAGCTGAACAGAGCCTGGGGCTAGCCAAGGTTCAGAGCAGCTTTGCTGCAGGAGAAAAGAATTTTCTCCCGTAGCAGCCTGGGAGGGAGCGCTTAGTTACCAGCCCTGCCTGCAGTCTCCCCATTGCCTTCGAAGTGCCCAGGGTGGAGTGCCAGCATTCTTCCTTCATCCTCACTGCCCTCTCTGCCAGACCTCATGCCAGAAACTCTCAGTGGCAGCAGGCTCCGGAAGAGCCCGGCGGCAAGCTAACATCTTTCTGCCTGATCACGCAAGCTGGAGCCTCCCAGCAGACCGCGCTGGACCAGTAAAGCTGGGCAGTTGCACAGAAATACAAAATGCAGCCGTGCTAGCATTATGCTTTCCAATATTCCCGCCCCTTCACCGGCTGGCCAAGAACCAGAAGCCCTGTTGAATATACCTCTGTCCCAAATGTCTGCAGCGCAGAGGCTGGTGGAGAGCCTGGCGTGTCTGTGGGAACTGCCCAGTTGTTGCCTCAGATGAATGGGTGCATCCATGAATATGAAGGCATTGCTTCCATGGAGTCACACGGCCTCGATATCGTTTTTGCTTGTACCTCTAGCCCTCAAAGTCCCCAAATTTAAACTGGTCACTATGTCACTTTGGAACACTGTATGTAGACACCTGGGCACCTCCATTAAGAAAAGGTCCCAAGGTAAAGACCAACTGGGGACACTTGAGAATAGGCTCAGTAAATAGTCGTGTGACCTTATGTCTCCCCACATTATTACTTTGGGGCTCTTCCAGGCTGAAACACCCACCTTGAGAATCAAAAACATGAGGGTTGGCATTCAGCAGACGTAGTTCGTCTTAAGCCTGTTGTCTCCTATGTATCCTTAATCAAAAGGCCTTCCTTTTCCCCTCTGTAAAATGGGGCTAAGAACACCTATCCAGGAGTGCACTGAGAAACAAAGAGAACATGGAAAAGATTGAACCCTATGAAATAGCCCAAAGCAATTTCCTGTGGTTTCATATGCTACGCAAAGTGCTTTATAAAGGAAAAAACACTATAACAAATGGCCCTAAATAAGTATTTTTATTCTTAAGAGATATTATTTCAAAGTCACAGAACATGTTGCTTTTTGAAGAAGTAACTAATCCTTTTTTTCATCAGAGTTATGCATCAGACGTCAGAGTTATACTGACAGACGCCCCTTCTCTACTAACATGGGTTTGTGGGCATGCTCCGAAGCGTTTGCGCTTGGGAAGAGGGGACCAGGTATTTTTTAAGACTGGTTCATGGAAAACCAAGGAGATGGCAGAAGGGTAACTCCTAACTCTTGCGTATGAATCATTCTTTCACAAAAGCATCCTCTTGCTCTGGGTGGGAGTGCTCCCTCCCTGGATCCAGTTGCAATTCGGAAGCTACTAAAGACAGGCTTTCCTTCCCATGGTCCAGAGTACCAGAGACCTAGCAGAAACTGAAAGTGGAGCCCACCCAACCTTGCCCTCCCTAATAGAGACCATCAGGCCTAGGTAGACCCTCTTGATTTTTTTTTTTTTTTTTGTAGTCCTGACAAAACTTGCATTTGAACTCCAGTGGTCAGAGCCAGGGAGAGGCTTCTCTTAGCATCTGTGACTCAGTTCCAAGGCAGGCTGTAAGAAGGACCTACCTTCTAGGCCAGAGGAGACTGCGAGGGGCCTTGAGAAATGTGCATCAGTTGGTTGCCCCAAATGCCAGCACCCAAACCAGGACCACTGTGGCACTAAGCAAGCTTCTGCAGGGTGTCTGCTCAATGTTTCCTATGGAGGGCACAATTGTCAATTCGGATTCCTCATTGTACAGGACTGTCCTATGCTCTCTGCGGGACATTTTGAGTGTGATAGCAAGACAAGGATGGGAAGCGACTGGAAGCTCGGGAGTCTCATGGTTGCTGGCCTGAGCAGTAACCTCCCCAGAGTTGCCAATGACATCCTAGAATGACTCCGTCAGCCAGGTGCTCTAATAATCAGCCTGGTGGCCATGACCAATCCTGGGAACTTGGTGCCTGGATTCTCTTTTTCAAAAACTATTTTTAATAATTATTTATTTTATGTGTATGGATTTTTGCCTGCATATATGTATGCATCACACGTGTGCCTGGTGCCCTCTAAAGTTAGAAGAGGATGCCAGATTCTCTGGAACTGACGAGTTATAGACAGTAGTAAGCCACCATGTGGGCACTGGGGACTTCAACCCCATAGGGCTTTCTTGATTGGGCCGGTGGAGGCGAGTAAAGTCACTGAAGTAAGTCTAGAACCAGAGAGTAAGAAGGCCAATGAAGCCAGTGGGTGGTGGTACATGCCTTTAATCTTGGAGACAGAGGCAGGTGGATATCTAAGTTTGAAGTCAACCTAGTCTCCAGGACACCCAGGACTACCCAGAGAAACCCTGTCTCAGAAGAGGGGAGGGCAATGAAGATACACCCTGGCAACTGCCCAAGTGGGCTCTGTGCTGAACAGGCAGTGAGCTGTGCTGCTCTGGGCTCTGAGCCCTGGCATTCTTGGCAGAACACTGAGGGTAGTGGTTCCACCGAGATGGACATAAGCCGCATGACATTCACTCAAGAAAGCGCTAATATCCGATCAAAGCTATGGCTAGAGGCCCTGTAGCCTAGGCATGCTCAGCCAGATGACCACAGACCTGTAATTGGAACTTAGCCTGTTTTCCACACAGTGCATTCCAGTAGCACTAACAGTACCCACAACTTTCTCTCGAAAGAAACCACAGACATGTCTCTGTGTCACTGAAGCTGCTGCAGAGATCACTAAAATTTCTTCCACTCAATGACCCCGTCACCATAGCCACAGTTAAATGCTGTTAGTTAATGTGTTAATAATAAAGCACGGGTTACCTGTCACAAATTCAGAATCTGTAGAGATAACTTTAAATCCAGCTAGCTTCCTTTGCAATCATGTGTTTTCTTTTATGCTTGTGAAAACGTTCTGGAAAAAAAAAAACATATCTATAGATATTGTCAGACTCTCAAAGGAACCCAAGCCATAAACATATTAAGAGATCAGGGCTGGAGAGATGGTTCAGAGGTTCAAAGCACTGGCTGCTCTTCCAGAGGACTTGATTTGATTCCAGCACTCACATGGCAGTTCACAACTGTCTGTAACTCCATTCCTGGGGGACCCGATGGACTCTTCTGGCCTCTTCAGGAACCAGGCCCATACATGCTGCACAGATATATTTGCAAGCAGAACACCCATACACAGAAAGATTTTTTTCCTTAAAAATAGAGATTAGAGAGAAGACTCAGTAGTAAAGAGCACTGACTAGTATTCCGGAGGTCCCAGGTTCAAGTCCCAGCACCCATATGACCACTAACAACCGTGTATAATAACTTCAGTTCCCGGGCATCCAACACCCTCTTCTGACTCTCATGGGCACCAGGTGTGCAAATGGAGTATACACATATACATGGGCAAAACACCCACATACATAAAGTTTTTAAAAATTGAAGATATTAAGAAAAGGTATTAGAGGCTTAGCAGGAAACCAACTGATTGGGGTCAATAGGGATGGCTTGAATGCAAAGATGGGAAGTGGCGCCTGATACTCAAGGGTTCTGAGCAAGAGGCTGTGCACAATGATTCTGAAGTCTGTCTCCAGTGTGGAGCTGCAGAGGTGCAGCTGCATGAACGACAGACTTGTGGAAGAGTAGAGTAGGGCAGTGGAAGAGGGTTCTGCCTCCAGTAGGTTGAATTTGAGACAAAAATCTTAGATACGCAGGTGAAGATGTCTCTCGGGCTCTGAGAAATGCAAGTGGGCAGGGAGGGAATGCAGCCATGGCAACAGAAAGATTTGGGAGTCATCCTTCATTTGCGTTGATCAAGGAAGCCCCGGAGTAATTGAAGTCACCAGCGGAGAAAGGGCAGTGAGAGAAACGAGGCCAAGACAAGGGATCGGCTTCTCCGGGGCCCAGCTTTCCAAACAGATTGGTATACAGGAGGTATGCTGGTGACTGATTGCTTTTTGAAGTGGGAGGGAATTGGGAGAATTGTTTGTTTCTGTTTAGTTTTTAGGAAGGGTCTTACTACGTAGCCCTGACTGGCCTGGTGCTTGCTATGTAGCTCAGATTAGCCTTGAATTCACAGAAATCTCCCAACTCCAGCTCAACCTCTTGTCCACCCTGCTGGGGACTGGAACAACCCCTTTAGTGAGGGACGGTGTCTGGAGCCAAAGACAAGAGTTGAATTCTTAGCTGGGTGGTGGCGGCTCATGCCTTTAATCCCAGCATGCAGGAGGCAGAGACAGGAGCATCTTTGTGAGTTCGAGGTCAGCCTGGTTTACAGAGTTAGTTCCAGTACAGGCTCCAAAGTTACAGAGAAACCTTGCCTTGAAAAAACAAAACAAAACTAAAGAGTTGAACTCTTTCATACTGCATGAGAGACTTTCATCCAGCGTGTGGTCCTAACAGAAACCAGGCAGCCTGGCCTCTTTTTTATTCACTTGACAAGGTATTGTCTAGACTCTGGGTGCAGACAAGGTTGTTGCCTTGGACAGACTCAAATGTGAGCTATGAGCATTGCCAGCTTAGGCATGTGTGCCTTGGTCCTGAACCATGTCCAGGCGCAGCTCAAAGTCTGTGTGCTGTAGAAAATGCAACTTCCCTATACAGGCCTCCGGGTGAGCCTCGTGTAAACTCCCAGAGTCATCATTGCAATGGTAGGACCAAAGAGCCTGATTCTGAAAGGAACGAGAGTACCTTTCAATCTGGTTCAATCCTAGGTCCTGAGGATTTCTTCCAACTGCTCCCATTTAGAGCCATGCTAGAGAGCATAAGGTTCAGGAAGCTGGAGGGAATGGAGCCAGTGCCATTCTCAGCACACTGTGTGCTTGAAAGCTTACCAAATTAAGCAAGTCAATGCCACAGAAGCTGGTTCTGTGGTCTCCGTGCCCCTTCCTTCCTTTTGGGGTGACCCATATCTCAAAGAGAGGGTGTCATCACATTGAGGTTACAGGCCTATTCTAAGGCCTATGGGTTGCCTGGGAAACCTGATATTGTTAAGAGCTGCCAAGGGGGAAAAAGCTGAACTTGATATTAAAAGACAGAAATCAAAAAAGTTGGCTTTTGATTTTGACTTTCATGTCCTTATACCAACTGACAAGGCACAAATTCTTCCCAACACTTGAAATATAGAATAGCTGTAGGAGACTTGGGAGAACACAAAGAGAGAACGAGAGAGAGATAGAGAGAGACAGACAAAGAGAGAGAGATTAGCCTTTGGCAATTGATAGGCTAAAAGATCCTCTGTAACCTGACAACTGTTTCTCATTCTACATGGACTTTAAATAATTTAAGGACCAGAACTTTTGGCAAAAGCCTATAATCCTGAGACTTGGGAGGTTGAGGCAGAAGGATCTCAAGTCCAAGGGCAGCCTAGACTACATACTAAGAGTCAGCCCTCCCCCCAAAAAATTAATATCTGAACTGTAGCTCAGTGATCGAAAGTGTGTCTCCCATGTGCAAGGCCTTGGATTTTATTCCCAGCACCAACATAACTGGGTTGCCAATGTACTTGTTTTGTTTTTCTTTTTTGAGTGGCTCTGAAGCCCAGGCTGGCCTTGAACTCATACCAATCTTTCCCCCTCATCCTCTTGAGTGCTGGGGATTAGAGACCTGAGCCAAAACATGACTGAAAAAGCATGGGATAAAACCGGACTCTCTGAACATGGCGGACAATGAGAACTGACGAGAGGCCAAGGACAATGGCACTGGGTTTTGATCCTACTTCATGTTCTGGCTTTGTGGGAGCCTAGACAGTTTGGATGTTCACCTCCCTAGACCTGGATGGAGGGGGGAGGACCTTGGACTCTCCACAGGGCAGGGAACCCTGACTGCTCCTGGGACTGGAGAGGGAGGAGAAGAGGAGTGGGGGGAGGGGGAGAGGGGCGGGAGGAGGGGGAGGGAAATGGGAGGCGGGGAGGAGGCAGAAAATTTTTTTTTCAATAAAAAAAAAAGCTAAAAAAAAATTTAAGGTGTGGCTGTAGTGGAAGCATCAGCTAGAACTAAGGAGTGCTGCCCCCTTCTGGGTGGGCAGGTGGCCCCCCAGGTAGATTCAGGCCCCATTCAGCATGCATCTCTCCTCAGCACTGTCTACCTGGGTCCTGTCAGCTGAGCTGCTTGCCAGGGCCGTGATGTTGCCTTGCACTGTCACTCTGTCAAGGGGCTGTCTCTCCCCTCCTGCCTCCGTGGTCACCAAAGGACAGGAGACAGACTCTGGTAGAGTTTGGGGAGAAGGAGTGATAGGCACAGTCATGTGGAGTTGGGAAAACGTCACCGAGATTCTAGAAGACTGGCGGAACCACTGCTGGCTGTAAGGGGGGGGGGGGTGTCAGTTTAGAGCAAAGGAAAAATTAGGAGCAGGAGAATGGTGCTTCTAAGGAAGAGGCGCCTGTCAGACTGAGAGAAGGTGGGGGCCGGGTCTGGGGGAACCTGCCTGCTGGTACGCGGAGTTTTTGGCCCTGGGGGTTTTGAGGCAAAAGGGTGAGCTGATCTGTGTGTCTAGAAGATGAGCATGGGGCGCCATGTGGGTTGGAGTTAGATGAAGGAAGGGATAGAGGATTTAGGAATCACACTAATTGGTCTCAGTGACTCCTCAAAGCAGGAGGAAAATTTGCACACTCTGGCGCATGAATTCTGTCTGTGATCCCAGCCACAAATTAGCTGTTGTGTTTTTGGGGCTCTGTGACACTGACGGCACTTACCCATCCATTAAGTCACCGAAGCTCACCCATCTACTGTCTGGCCAGCAGGATACTTGGTAGGCACCAGCCAGAGGGAAACCCAATTTTCACACCTCCCTTGGGAGTAGATACTCAGACACCCCTTCAGATAGCTTTGGCTAACTTAATACTTTATGCCTTAGTCTACATCCTTACCATGTGAGGAAACTGAGGCACGTAGGGTCAATGTGATTTTCCCAGGGCTGCATAGCTAAGTGACAGAGCAAGGATTTGAACCTGTGAAGTGTGCTACAGAACAGAAGGACTGCCCAACACTCAGTCCCTGTTGACTAGTCTATGCCGACTGTAGCTGGCTAGGGGCACATGCAGGCTACACACCGCTTCTGCACCCCAAACCTTGAGTCTGCTGGTGGCCCTGTGAGCTCAGAGGACCTTGCTATATCAAGGTAGAGAGGAGAGAAAGGCTGAGCACAGGTCACCAGCAGTGCAGGCCATGAAGCAGCCTGTTTGGTCATAGTGCATCTCATTCCTGCCCTGAATCAGCCCTTCTAGTAACTTTTGATTGTGCTAGGTATTAAATCTAACTTCCCAATCAATGGCCTCCAAGATCTTGTGGCAATGTGACTCTTGATCACATCAGCAATGTCTTTATTTTTCAAATATGCTTCCCCTCAGTTACACCCAAAGATACATTTGCCCCTACAGTCATTTTTCCCCACTCCGCGGCCTTTGTACTCGCATTGCCCTTGCCAGGCATGCTCTTTCCCCTCTTTTGTATGGCTGCTTTCTTCTGGTCCTATGTAGTTCCTTCGCTGAAGTGGGAACTCCATCCTCTTCAATGTTATATCCCCCAGGGTCGATGTGCCCAATACACAGAAAGAGTTCTCATTATCATGGCACCAACTATGTCTTAGGCCCTTTACAAATGTCCTTTTAATCTTTGAAAAGGCCCCTCTAAGTTAGCTGTGATTGTTCCCATTGTGTAGTAGGACACATAGGCTCCCTGTAACACATCACTCCAAAGGAGGCATTCAAACGTGATCTTTTTTTAAAAAAAAAAGTTTTTCTGGATTTATTTATTTTATGTGTATAGGTGTACTGCACCAGATGTGTTCCTGGTGCCCAGGGAGTCAGAAGAAGGCATCAGATAACCTGGAACTGGAGTTATAGGTGGTTGTGAGCATTATATGGGTCCTGAGAACTGAACCCAGATCTTCTGCCAGAGCAACAAGTGCTTTTCATTGCTGGCCCATCTCTCCAGCCCCACTAAGTGAAGTCTTAAGAAGATTCTGGACTCTTTCTTCCCCATAACATGCCAGTTGACTGACTTGAACTTCCTCAGGAAGGAACTGAGGCAATTCAGGTGGTCACTAGCTGGAGCTGTTTAACCACCAGGATTATACCACATTTTCATTCTTGTTTATGGAAGACCCCAGAAGTACCTCAGAAAGCAAAGCAGAATTCCCCACCCACTCAAGTGAGAAGTAGCCCCACTCCAGTGGGAAATGCAGCTGAGACCCATAGGACTGAGTAGCCTCTGGAGGATGCTGGGAATAGAGGGGTAAGATGCTTCCCGCTGGCCCTGAAATGTCTTCTCTTCCAACTTCCAATTTGCCTAGCTCCTTGCCTACCTCAAAGTAAGAGATGAGAACTTGGGAGGGCAAGCAGAATGCAGAGACTCTGTGTGCCGCCTTCCTGCCTATTGCTTCCCAGCTGGCATTTCAGTGAGATCCCCAGGGATTTGGTGACTCCTGAACACAGAACATTTTGAGAAGCAGTGTCCTTGAAGGGCAGCCTCTGAGTACTGGACTGGGGTTCCCCAAGGGCAGGGAGGGATCTTGATATTGATCACCAGGACCTCTGTGCAGGCCTGATCCCAACTTGCTTCTCAGTATTGCTTGCTGAATCTAGCAACCGATAGCCAGCCACAGATGGAATAATTTACTATGCACACTCTGCGGTTCTGTTCCTTTCTGTCACCCCTCCTGGCCTGTGGTCCCATGAGGGAGGTCCAGCAATTTGACATTTGTATATGTAAGCCCCAGACCTCAGAAAGTCCTTGAATGGCCTTGTGCCTTCTCTCTTCCCCAAAAGCCCCAAGAAGGAACTTCTAAGGTGTCTACACTGTTGCTCTCCTTGTCATGGCCTTCTCTGTTTTCCTGGCCACTGAGGTCTCTATGCCAGTTCTCAAATGCCCCCTGGAAATTCCAGTCCTACACAAAGTGCAGAAGGTGTTGCCAAGTGCTGGCTACCAAGCCCTCACTGCACACAGAACCAAAATAAACCCCTGTTGATATGGAAACGGGTCAAATTATTTTAAGAAAAAAAATTACTCCTTCATTAAGTCATGTTGTTATAGAAACCAGAATTAGGAAAGTAATTTGGCCGTGGAGGTTAGGTGCCATGTTTGGGACAGGGGGTTTTCCAAATAGTGGAAAACAATTTGTGCCCATGTTTCCCCTGGCCTTTGTGTCTAGGCCAGGAATGACGGGAAAGGTCAGTTTAGAGATCCCACTGCTCCATCTGGACAGCTCACTCAGCAGGGCCTTGTCAGTGGAATGCACCAACGTGGGAAGCACGATATAAGCTGAAGCTAATTGAGGGGTGTCCGGCACCACCCAGTATGCAAATCAGCACCTCCACTCAGCAGCAGAGTGAGTGTCCCAGCTTCCTGGAACTAGAAGAAGGCAGCTAGACCTGAAAAAGAAAATTAGCAATACCTGGTTTTTTACTGTCCTTTTTAAAGACAGAGTTTCTCTGTATAACATCCCTGGCTGTCCTGAAACTCTCTTTGTAGATCAGGCTGGCCTCGAACTCACAGAGATCCACCTGCCTCTGCCTCCCTGCTGGGAATAGGTATGTGTCACCACACTGACTATAAATGTAATTTTAGAAGAAAAAAAAATATAAAGAAATCCTAGCTGAGCCTAATGTGGTGGTATATGGCTATAATCGCAGCACTCGGGAGGCCCAGTCAGAAGGATCATGAGTTGTAGGCTAGCCTGGACTACAGAGTGAGCCCCTGGCTCAGTTTCAAACAATAAGGAAGTGGGGTTTTTTTATGACTGAGAATGTAGTTCGGTGTTAGAGTGCTTGCCTATCACATGCAAGCCCCTGGATTCCATCGTTAGCATCACTATTCTGAAAAATTGAAACCTTATCTGTTTTTCACAAGGCTTTTAAGCTTTTAATTTACATGTATATGTATATATATAATGATATACATACTTATACATAGTAAAAAAATTCATGACTAAAAGATTCTCAAGGAAAGCTTTTAAAATTCATCTTAGCCAATAAATAAAAACATAAAAATTGCATGTATCAGCGGGGTAATGCTCCCATGAATGTATATATATTAGGTGATGTTTAAGTCATGTTAACAGCCAGCTCTTCAATTGCATATCTAGAAACTGTATCTGCTTTTGCTGAGTGGGCTGGGAAATTAACTGCTGGAGGGACCTGAATTTCAGCGTGGATCTATTGTTTACCAACTGTGACCTGAGCAATTTATAGAGCCTCTCTCGGTCTCATTTTTACAATGGAAATGTGTTGTGGGAATTAGAGATAATGCATGCACAGGACTTGTCTGGTGCCTGACACACAATAGAGATCCAATAAATGTTTTTGAAGACTTGATTAGGGAGCTTTTAAAAAACAGTTCATGTTGAACCCAACTCAGAGCAAATAAGTCAAATGTGAAGTTCAGAATGGGTATTTGGATGGCCCTGGATGGCCCTAAAGTTCAGACAGGGTTGGCAACCCACACCTTCAGGCAGGTGTATGCCCACCCTTGGCTCCAATTTGGGCAGAAAAATAAACAAGCTTCCAGAGGAAACACTACTGAATACTCAAGCATACAAAAGACAGCACACGGAATCTACCACTGGGTCATACTGTGGGGTTCCAGAAATGGTGATTATGGCTTCTTCCCCTCAGGGGGGTCTTAAGCAGGCAATAGAAAGGATAAAGGCCAGTAAGTAGCCACAGTATATATGATCAAGCCTGCAGCCAGGGTGCTGGGTGTGTGCCGGGGATGTCAAGTAGTAAACTCCATGAAGAACCAACTGGAAGAATTACAGGACTAAGCACAGTGGTGCACTCCTATCGTCTCATTGCTAGGGAGGCTGAAGGCAGGAAGATTGAGGGGTTGAAGGCCAGCCTGGGCTATATACAGCAAGACTCTTCCTGAGGGAAAAAAAGAGGAAAAAAACCATAGCAGTCATTTCCTGGTAGCATTTTAGTGGCAGGGAAGCGCTGCAGGCACTCTGGTCAGTGAGTCAGTCTCTCTTCCTCGGAAGAAGGAGTGGGTATTTGTTCAACTAACATGCATTTGCTGGGCATCTATTACGTGCCTCAGACTATGGGCATGCTGGCAACCACGGCAGACAAGACCCCTGGCCTCAGGGTAAGGCAAGTGGTTTAATAGTGAGACCAATAAACCAGAAAAGTTTTAGATGGTGGTGAGTGCTGTGACGAAAAGCAGAGGGGCGTGGCTCGAGTGACTAGGATGGAGACACTATAGCAAAAGCCCAGAAAGCCTTCCCCGATGGGGTATGTGAGCACATTCAAATAGTGTCTCTGGCAGAGTGGATAGGTGTGCAAAAGTCTTAACACTGGAATTGGCCTGTCGTATTTGAGGAGCAGCAAGAAGGCCTTTGTAATGAGAATGATCCAAGCAATAACGTCAGATTGAGGGTGGGGAACAGAGGCAAGCTCACTCGGACCCTGGATTGTACTAAGAACTTGCATCTTAGTATACAGTGATGAGACACAGGGAGGGGAACAATGGAATGTGATTTGCCTTTTTCTTTACTAACAGCTTGAAATAGATCTCACTCACCATACAACTCACCTATCTAAGACATACAAGCCAATGGTTCTTAGTATGTGGTTCCCAGATATATGCAGGGGTCACCACATTTGAGACAAAGACTTTTATTATCCCTAAAAGGACATATTTTACTCATGAGCAGTCGTCTCTCACTTCTAGCAACCCTTTCACCCACCCCTACCTTAAGGCAACTACCCATCTATTTTCTGTCTCTGTAAATTGCCTATTCTAGACACTTTATCTAAACAGAATCATACAATGTGGGACCTTTTGCGACTGACTTCTGCTACGTAACATAGTGTTTTCAAGGTTCCCATGTGTTGTGCTCTAGGGCAGCACTTGGTTCTTTTCATGGCGGAATAAAACCCCACTGTTTTTCCTTTTCCATTGCCATTTGATGAGCATTTGGGTGCTGTATTACTTATTTTTCTGTTGCTGTGGCAAAACACAATGACCAAGTCAACTTAGGGAAGAAAAAGTTTATCTGGGCTTATGGTTCCAGAGGCTTAGCATCCGTGATGTTGAATAGAGGTAGCTGGTGTGAGTCTTTAAGCCCTCAAAGCCTGCCTCCCGTGACATGCTTCCTCCAGTAAGGCCACACTTCCCACACCTCTCAGTGTCATTAACTGGGGACCAGGTATTTAAATTTTAAACGTCTGAGGCTATGGGGGACACCTCATTCACACTACCACAGAAGGTTTATTAGTTTTGCCTATTACACATAACATAACTTGAAACTCTTGCCAGTGTTTTCTCTCTTTTGGGTGGATGCTCAGGGTAAGCTGCTGGGTTCTATGTGTGAGCTCTCTGGTTAGTTGTCTGAGGAACTGCAGAGCTGTTCTCCATAGCGGCGTACTGTTCGCCTTCCCCAGCACTCGCTATCAGCTGTTTCTTCTTGCTGGCCATCCTAATGTCTATGAAGCGGTTTCCATTGTGGTTTGTTCGTATTTCCCCATTAATTTGGAATTCCTGGCATGTGTTTACCGATCATTTGAAATAAGGTTTTACTTTGTAGCTCAGGGTGCCCTGGTACTCCCTATATATACCCAGGTTGGCCTTAAACGCATGATGCTCCCATCCCTGCAACCCAAGAACTGGGATTATAGATTTGCATCACCATATCCAGTTGTTACTTCCTTTATTATTTTTTTTAAATTTTATGTTTATGGGTGTCTCGCACGCCTCTATGTCTGTACAACACGAGTCTGGTGTCAGAAGAGGCCAGAAGAGGGCATTGGATCCCTGGAACTGGAGTTACTAATGGTTGTGAGTTGCCATGTAGGTGCTGGGAATTGACCCCGGGTCCTCTGAAAGAGCAGCCAGTACTCTTAACTTCTGAGCCATCATTCCAGCCCTTTTTATTTTTATTACTGAATTGTCAAAATACATAGTACTCTAGACACAAATCCCTTATCAAATACATGATTGGCATATATTTTCTTCATTGTTTGAGTTTCCCTTGATTTTCTTTTTTCCCTCTTTCTATTTATTGTTGGAGAATTTCATACACACAGAAAATTCATTTTTATCAAATCCAACCCCCATTTCCCCTCCAATTCCTCCCCTATCCCCCACCACTTTTCCCTCCATCTTTATGTGCTCTCTTTAAAACCCACTGAGTCCACTTAGTGTTGCCAGGATGTACAGCGGAGCAGGAGCGTCCTCTGAAGCACGGGAAGCCTACCAGGAGCTGCATCTGAAGTAAACTGCCTGACCCTCTGGTAGCAGTCAACACTTCCCTGTAGCTCCTCAACTAGAGGTGGGACTTCACGAGCCCCTCCTCCCCGTCCATGCTGAATTTTGGCTACCTTGATCTTGTGCCATCATCGCTTTGCCTGCTGTCCCAGATACTGTGAGCCATTTCGCTTTCTTGATGGTCAACTTTGAAATTCAAGAGTTTGTCACGTCGATGCAGTCCAGTTCGCCTATTTTTTCCTTGTGTTGCTCATGCTTGCATACCAAATAATCCACAGCCTCATCCGTGAGTGAATTTCAAGAAGAAAATTTCTTTGCTTGTTACACAAGGAACGGGGGGGGGGGGGGGGGGGCAGAGCTACAAGAGAAGGGATAGCCGCAGCAGAGAGGGACCCTCTGTCCACAGCTTTCGGACTCCTGTGAGAGTTCCACACATAGCGTTGGGTTCCTGGCGGAGGGTGGAGCCCTGAACGCTTTGAGGTGACCTGAACCCGGGCACACTGGTGGGCTGGCCTCATTTTCTTGCACTATTTTTATATCCATGCCACTTCCTGCTTCTTTCCTGCTTTGACCCTTGTTGGGCAAGTCAGACATTTGAAAGGATGCGGGCTCAGGTCCAGGTCAGAAGGTAGTCTGGGTGATCTCCTGTGGCTCTGCAGAGGAGCCTCTGTCTTAGGCATTCAGTGTGGAACCCAAAAAGAGCCCTTCCCCTTTCTGGACCTCTGTCTCCACGTCTGATGCTTGCGGGAGCTGTATAAGACCTCTGACTTCCCACAGGCTTCTCTCACTTCTCCCAAGGTAACTAAGCAATAAATATTTATCAAGGTAGCAAGGGAGAGCCCACGCAAACTGCAGAGTGATGTTTACAGTATGGTCACATCTTTGTTTGACACAGGAGACCTTCCAGAAAGATGCACCCAAGGTATGTATCCACAGTGCTCGCCTCTCGAGTCAGGTTAGGGGTTTCCTACTTCTATCTGTTTGCTTTGATCTCTAACCGTGATAAACTTGTTTTTGTAAGAACATGAAAAGCATGACAGATAAAATTTTAAAGCTGACAAATTTTTCAAAGAGAAGTTGTCTAGAAATGATTAGCAGGCAAAGGGAGTGGGAAGGTGGCAGAGGGCTACCTCATCCGTCAGCAGTAGGGACCTCAAATCCACGAACCTCCCTCCCTGGCAGGTCAGCTGTGAGGCTGACATTAGTGCAGGAGGGCTGTTGGGGAGGCTCTTGGGGTCCTGGACTGTGAAAAGCGGGTGTACCAAGGGGCTGCCATGAACTCAGTGCCATCAGAACAAGCCCCTTCTCCCACACCCTCTCAATGCCAGGGGAAGCTCTGAGGCTGAGCTGGATTCTTGGAGTTGCCCTAAGTTGGGATGAGGTCCCTCGCTGCTGGAGGAGGTATGACATCACACAAAGCAATCCTCAAAGCAGGTAGATAATAAAATGCTTTCTCTGGGCAACTCCACCATTGGGAGACTAATCATTTATCCCCAGGCAAGAGCTCAGCAGCTTTTCAAAGCACCCACTGCCTAGCTAGCAGTCCTGACGGTAGATATTATGAGCTTGCTTGCTTTTTCTCTCTTCTTCCTCTCTTTCCATCCATCCTTCTTTTCTTGCGCATATGTGTGCTGAGGCTTGAACTTAGGTCCTCACGCATACTAGGTCATCTCTCCACTACTAAGCTACAACTGCACCTAGGGGCTTTTGAAAAAGGAGAAAAATCATTGTGTAACTCGGAGTCCTGACTGCTTCTACCACTCTGAGCACAGACTCACATCCGTGAGGGAGTGGTCATTGCAGGTCTGCCCGGGTCAGTCCTTAGTTATTCCAGGATCCAGGAACTACCTTGGACTTATGGTTCTTTAACTTCTCTGGAAGCTATCAACAAGGAAACCTAACTAAGCTCAGGGAGTTCACACAGCTGGGTTAGGTAGAGGCAGTCTCAACGCTAGCGATGTCCAACTCCAAGGCTCCATCCTCTCTCTCTGGAAACATAACTTCCCCAACTTGCCAACTATATGTTTCTTGGTTAGAAAGATGAATTTTCCTCTGGTTAGTGCTGAGCCAGTTGGTTTCCCGTGTTCACCAATCAGCATTTGCTGAGCTGGGTTCCATCAGTAGATCCCAAAGCTGATCTAGACTTAGTAAAGCCCTTACTTTTCCCCAAGGCTGTTCCCTTTGTAAAGACAGCTTTTTTTTTTCCTACCATAAACAAGCCAGAATTTCCTCAAGTTTGGGGGAAAGAGGAGACTGTGGGCAGTCCAGCTGAGTTAATCTTGAGCTAATCTTATTTGCCTGTGAGATCAATTGGCTGCGGGCACCAGGCAAGTGACAGCACAGGCATTAATTCAGCAGCAGTTGGAGCGGCCTCGCAGCCAGGGACTGATTTATCAATCCCTTTAATGGATGGGATCACATTTAGCTAATTGTGTCCAAAGCCAGCACGAATAAGATGACCTCCTTGTCATATGGCTCTCCTGCATGCATGAGGAAATGAGAGGAGAGGGTGGGTAGGAAGTTAGGCCACCTTCCTGGCCACTCCTGTTTTGGTTCTGGGTAGTAGCCCTGAGCTGTGTGTTACTGTCTAAGGCAGCATAGTGTAAGTAAAACAAGTGGTCCTTGCACCAACAGCATCAGCATCCCTTGGGATCCCATTAGGCATGCAGATTTCTGGGTTCCTTCCCTCAGCTGGAGTATCTGGAAGTGCTGAATAATAAATAAATAGCTAAATATTCTGCTTTAATTTCCCCAAAGAGTTGTGAACACAAACTCTGGTGCTAGGCAGCCTTGATTATATCTGTGTGACCTTGGACAAGCTCTCTGACCTCTCAGTGTCTCTATGTCTTTATCTGTAACATGAGGGAAATAATAGTATCTGCTTCACGGGATTCTTGTGGAGATTAAGTTTGTGCCTAGAACAATGTCTGTGACATTGGTGTGTGTGTGTGTATACATATATACACATACATATGTATGTGTATATATTTTTTCCTTCAGAACAACAGTGATTCTAAAAGGATCATAAAATTCCTGTGATTTATTAAGTAGAATTCTATTATTATTATAATGGTATTTATGTATAAATATATGTGTGTGTACAAGGTGGACTTATGAGTGATTGCTTTCTACTGTTACAGACTTTTATAATATAATTTGAGATAATGCATTGTTAGAATCCAATGAGTCTACTCTGGTGAAGTAGAGAAGCACAATGCTTCATGAGCAAACAATGGGCAGAGTGAACGTCAAGGCTGCTGTAGGGGACATGGGGTAGTATGGCTTCTATCCATGGAGCTCCTCCCCACCTAAGGGCAGGAGAGCTGATCTCTGCTCCTCGGGTGACATTGCAGTAGAATGGAGCTTGAGGTTCCAGAAGTCTAGAAGTGAAAAGGTGTGACCAGGCGTCTGTTACACCGAAGGAAACCTGGCCGTGGTATTGAGAGTGGCTGGCCTGGGGAGTTCAGCTGAGGAATGGATGTGAGACTAAGGGCTGAACACAACAGAAAAGAAGAGAGCTTCTGTCTAAGATGCAGGGAAGTCTTGGAAGCTGTCTGAGCTCATTGATTGCTGTGGAGATGTCTGAATTACCCGATGTGGGTCCAAGTAGCTTTCGATTTTCAAAACTGGTTAGTGGGCTCTCTACTCATTGCCATCTCCTTTTTCACAAGTTCCAGCATCCTGACTGGACTGTGAAATCTGGTATAGGGCCGGGTAATCTGATTACAAGACCAGGATCCAACTTAGGTTATTGGGGTGGGGGTGAATGGGGTGAGTTTGAAGCTCCAACCATGCTATTCCAGCCCCACTTGTTCCTTTTAAACTATGGTCCCCAGAATACAGACACTAGTAAGAGTTTAGTATAGCGCTTGCCTCTGAAGCATATTTCTCTGCATCCCAATAAACACTTTAATTCTTAGTGGGCCTAATGCCTACTTATATCTGATCACTGTCTGGGCTCTACTGCAATGCACTGGGATTTTGCAGCTTGTCACATAGTTCGCCAGTCAAATTTTCCCCCTTTCTGTCGGTGCTTCAGAATGGTTTTTGGTATACTTCTACTTTATAAGGCTTGTTGTTTGGTTGAGGTTTTTGTTTGCTTCTTCTGTTGTTGTTTCAGAACAGCTTCATTGAGACAAAAGCCTGTAGACACCATAAAATCCAGCCATTTCCAGTTGTGCAATCCAGTGGGTTTATACTGCACTACAGTAACTTCAGAGAGTATGCAGTCATCACCATTACCAATTTCAGAGCGTCCCCCTAATGTGCCCATTAGCAGCCTCTCTCCAGCCTTAGGCAAGTATTGCTGGAGTTTCTGATTTTGTGAATTTGCCTGTTCTGGATGTCATGAAATGGGATCATTCATTATGTGGCCTTTTGCAGCCGTCTTCTCTCATATAGTGTGATGCTTTCAACATCTATCCATAGCATAGGATGTATCAGTACTTCATTTCTGCCGACGAAGAGCTTTTCATTGTATGATTGGTTTATGTACTCGCCCGTTGATGAACATTTGGATTGTTCTACTTTGGGGAGAGAATAAATAGTTCAGTTACGAACATCCATGTGTAAGTTTTTATGTGGACATATATTTTCATTTCTCTCGGGTATATCTTTAGGAACAAAAGCATTGCATCATGCGGTAACTCTGTGCTTAACGTTTTGGAAGACTGCAAAGCTGTGTTCCCTCAGCAGTGTATGAAGGTACTAGTTTCTCCACATCCCAACTAACATGTATCTAATTATATCATTATCATCATCATTATTATAGATATACTAGTGGATGTCAAGTAGTATTTTTTTTTTTAGTTGTTTCCCTAGTGATTGCGTGTTGAGCATCTTCTCGTGTGTTTTTGTGTATGTTCTTTGGGAAAACATCTTTTAAAATCCCTTGCCAGCTATTGTCCTGGATTATTTATCTCATTGATTTATAAGAGAGGCTTATACATTTTAGATGCAAGACTCTTATCATATACACAGTTTGCAAATACGCTCTCGTATTCTGTAGGGTGTCTTCACTTTCTGCATGAAATTACTGGTAGGGTTTGATGAAGGAGGAGGAGATAGGAGGATCACGAGTTTGAGGCCAGTCTGGGCTACACAGAGCTCTGGTCTTTGGTGTCTGACTTCTCCTGGGGACACCGTCTCTGGACCACATGGGGAGTCTGAAATACTTTCTGGAGGTCGTCTTGGAGCCAAGGGAGAATGGGAAAAAAAACTAAGGATCCACCTGAAACCACCTGAGTTTCATGGCTACTTTCACCACTGGGTGCTGACCTCTATTTATAGCAAAAAGTTTTAAATTTCAATGAAATTCAACTTGTCTGTATTTTTCTTTCATTTTCATATCTAAGAAACCATGATCTAATCCAAGGGCTCAAAGATTTATACCTATGTTTCCTTTTAAGTTTTGTAGTTTTAGCTGCTACATATAGATATTTGATACACTTAGGTTTACTTTCGTGTGTACATAAGAGTGGATTACAGTTCTACATTTTTTGCATTTACCTAGACAGTTGCCCCAACACCACTTTTTGAAAAGACTTTGCCATTGAATTGGCATCTGTGTCCAAAGTCAGTTGGCAATAGATGAGCGGGCTTGCCTCTGGACTCTTGATTCTGTTATATTGTTTTATATGTTTAATTTTAATCTGATAATTAAGATTTTAATAATCAAAAACTTGTGTGAAGCTTTAAAATCAGCAAGTAATTCCTTCAACTTTGTTCCTTTTCAAGGTTGCTTTGACAATTTTGGACCATCTGAATTTCCATGTAGACTTTGTCAGTTTCTACAAAGGAAAGTGTTACAAGAATTGTGTTGTGTCTATATATCAATATGGGTGCTATTTTTATAATATTAAGTATTTAATCCATAAACATGGTATATCTTTCTGCTTGCTTTCATGGTTATCTTTTCCATGTATCGTGGTTTTCAAAATACAAATTCTGCACCTCTTTTGTTAACTTTGTTTCTATGTGTTTTATTCTCTTTGGAGAAGAGGTGTTGGTACTACGGATTGAACCTAGGGTCTTATGCATGCCAATGAAGTGTGCTACCACTGAGCAATATTCTCAGCCCTCTGTTTTATTTTAATCCTCTGTAGACCAGGCTGCAATTAAAGGCATGTGTCACCATGCCCAGCTTTATTTTAATTTTTAAAAGGAAAAGTCTTATGTATCTCTGCCTCAATACCCTCCAAGTGTGTGTGGTGTGTGTGTGTACGTGTGCACGTGTGTACGTGTGCACGTGTGTGTGCATGTGTGTGTGTGTGTGTGCATGTTTAGGTAGGTGCATGCATATTGTGGTGCACATGTGGACATGAGGACAACAGTTTTTGGGAGTCAGTTCTCTCCTTTCATCTTTTTGCTTCTGTTGCTGAGCAGCGAATTCCAAGATAGCTGGCCCACAAGTGTCCAGGTGATTCTTCTGTCTCTGCCTCCCGTGTCTTCGCACAAGTACTGGCATTACAGATGATTACCACCACATCTGCTTTCTACATGTATTCCAGGCAGAAAGTCAGGTCACTGGGCTCGTATGAGTAGTATTTTGCCCTTTAATTCATCTTTCTAGCCCACATTGCTTTATTTTTCCATGATGATGTAGTAAATAGACTCGGTTTCTCTTTTATTAGTGGTCAGCATTGGATAGCAAATGAACCTTGTATATGCCAATCAGGAGCTCGCCTGTTGAGCTACCGACCTAACTCTCTTTTTTGAATTTTTATTTGGAATCATGGTCTCAGAAGTTGCCCAGGCTAACCACCAGCTTGATATCTTCCTGTTGATGTCTTTTGAACAACTTGCACTATCCATCACTCCTGCTTTATTTTTCATTTCAGATTTTATTACAAGTATATAATATTACATTTTTAAATAATTCATAGGCTACAACCTCATCAAACATATTATTTTTAATAGATTTCTAGTGGATTTCTTAAAATCTTTCATGTATGAGATCGTGTCATCTTTGAAATTTAATTTACTTCTTCCTTTCGAATCTGTATGTATTTTATTTAATTTTTAAAGGTAATTTATTTAACCGGGCAATGGTGGTGCATGCCTTTAATCCCAGCACTCAGGAGGCAGAGGTAGGTGGATCTCTGTAAGCTCAAGGCCAGCCTGGCTTACAGAGTGAGTTCCAGGGCAGCCAGGACTGTTGTATAGAGAAATCTTGTCTTAGAAAACTAAAAAATATATTTATTTTTATTTTATGTGCATTGGCATTTTGCCTGCATGTATGTCTGTGTGAAGGTGTCAGATCTTGAAGTTACAGACAGGTGTGAGCTGCCATGTGGGTGCTGGGAATTGAACCCTGTTCCTCAGGAAGAGCAGCCAGTGATCTTAACTGCTGAGCATCTCTCCAAACCCTTTTATTTAATTTTTTAATTTAATCATTCTGGTTACAACCTGTATGTATTCGTTACTTTTCTGATGCCATGATAAAATGCCATGATCAAAAAGCAACTCAAGGAAGAAAGGATTTATTTTAACTTATGGCTCCAGAGGGATCGATCAAGTTCATTGTAGTGGGGAAGGCATGGCAACAGAAGCAGGAAGTAGAGAGATCACATTTCATCTGTATAAAGGAAGCAGACAGCTGGAACAGGAAGTGGGTGAGTCCTCAAAGCACACCCCCAGTGATGCACTTCTTCCAGGAAGGCTCCATCTCCAAAAGGTTCCATAACTTCCCTGTTGTATGAACTGTGGTGGGCTGCGTTCCGGCCACCCCGGCTCCCGCATGGCTAGCTTTATACCCAAAATAATTACGCGGAAACTGTATTCTTTTAAACACTGCCTGGCCCATTAGTTCCAGCCTCTTATTGGCTAGCTTTTACATATTGATCTAACCCATTTCTAATAATCTGTGTAGCACCATGAGCTGGCTTACCAGGAAAGATCTTAACCTGCGTCTATCTGGAGTGGGAGAATCATGGCAACTCACTGACTCGGCTTCTTTCTCCCAGCATTCTGTTCTGTCTACTCCGCCTACCTAATTTTCTGTCCTATTAAAGGGCTAAGGCAGTTTCTTTATTTAACCAATGAAATTAACTCCTCCATCATTTCCCCTTTTTCTGTTTAAACAAAAAAGAAAGGCTTTCACTTTAACATAGTAAGATTACATATAACAAAACAGTTATCAAGCAAGAATTACAGTTACAATATTTATATCTATTTTATCTTATATCATAACTAAGAAAAACTATAACTAACCATTCTTCAACTCCATCAAAGACTCCAGAAGGATATAATATTACCTAAGCAAACAAGAAATAAGTAACTTCTAAAATTCTAGAAATGACAGAGACATCTCGCTGCCTGGACAGTCACCCAAAGTTCCTCTGTACCGTTGGGGCACCCATCTTGGCCTACAGGCCCATAGATTCCAGCAGACATTTCCATGAAGCAGGAAATTCCAAAGACAGTTCAGTCACTATCTACTGTGTCCTGCAGAATGTCTCGCAGACTCTTTCATGAATCAGGAACCCCGAAAGACCATCTCACCTTTAGGCAAGTTCAGCAGTCCTCTCTCTGCAGGTTCTCTGTGTCCAGTTTATACAATAGTCCAGGCAAGAGCAGTTTTTTGCCCAAATGGCTAACCAACTCCATAAGGAGCCTCTTCAATGCCCATCTTCCTCTTGAAGTATATTGGTGCTGCCAGGAGCAGACATGTCTCATTGTCATGAAAAGCCCTAAATTATTAAAACATTAAATGTCATATTCTGTAGTCTTTGAAAGATATGAAGAATGACTATCTAACTGAACTATATATATATTTAGAAAAATCTAACTAACATGACTACAAGCTTGATTATTATTGATGATTATCCATTAACAACCTATATTTCCTAATTATACATTACATTTTAAAAATGAACTACACAATCACAATACCTTAATCAAGATTAGAAATATGCATATACATATAACAAAATTGACCTTAAAATCATACCAATGCAAATTATTCATATCTATATCATATCCCCCTTTAAATGTAAAAGAACATTTATAAACCATATTTGGGAACATGGGCGCAGTTTTTTCTCTCCAAACTGCTTCCTGCTGAATGGGGGCGCTGTTATTCAGGTCTTTTATGGGATAACCTGTGTGCTAGGTTCATCTCAGTCGGCAGTTGAGCAAAGTAATTTTTTGAGGGTGTTCACAGCAACTTTTCGGGAGGGCGTGGTCTATCATACCATATTGGGATAGAAACAATCCACAGGGTCTCGTCCTCTGTGAAAACAAAAGAAGACCCTCTCCAAAGCATCATATCCTTTGACCCAAATTCTGAAGTCATAATACCCATATGATATCCATTCTGGTTCCACTTGGCAACCCATATAATGAAATGTCTCTCAGTACTTAGCTTCTTCACAGTCAAAAATTTTAAAGAAAACATAATGTATATAATCCAGACTCTCTGTGAATTTTCCATTTGTACGTGGTTTATTTTTATTTCTTTTTAAATCTATAACTATCTGTACTCTGTCTCTTTAAAGACTTTACCTTTTTTTAAGACATTAACTTTATTCTCTATATTCTATTTCTTCTCTTTCCCAAGCCTACGTACATTCATCCAACACTGTGACTCATTTAGTGGTCTTTTATGTCTGAATCTGTCTTTTTGTGAATCTGTAATTTTTTTACTATCCAGGAGCATTTCTTAAAATGTTAAGCACTTCTTAAAAACTTGAGTTGCACCATGTACAAGTAATACGGTATGGCCTGTCCTGCCCAGTCTGAACCTTAACTGTGCTTTATTATGGTAATTATGGTAGTTCCTGCCTGAGACCAGCACAGTTCAGCATGGCGGAGCTGAGCCCTTCTGCCTCAGAGCCATTTGGTGCCCCTGAGCCACACACAGTTCTAGGCACACAGCAGTCCACATTGCCATCAAGCAAGCCGTAGCACTTTACTCCAAATGATCCATTCAAAGACTCTGTCTCCCACAGGAGCCAGGCAGAGATCACGATGGTGGCACAGCCCAGAAAGCCAGCATTTTAAAACAGCCAGTTTTTTCCTGCTGCTGAGACAGGACAATTTCTCTCTGCGGCACGCAACCCAGAAACAGCAAAAAGCTGTCTTAAATTTTCTCTCTCTCCTTTTTAAGCCCTCTCAGGTTTTATGTGGCATTAGTTAATCACGTTGAGTGCCACTCTGTAGTGATGAACGGCAGGCTGCGTCCTGCCACCCAGCTAGCTTTCCCCGAAATAATTACACGGAAACTGTATTCTTTTAAACACTGCCTGGCCCATTAGTTCCAGCCTCTTATTGGCTAGCTCTTACATATTGATCTAACCCATTTCTAATATTCTGTGTAGCACCACGAGCTGGCTTACCAGGAAAGATCTTAACCTGCGTCTATCTGGAGTGGGAGAATCATGGCAACTCACTGACTCGGCTTCTTTCTCCCAGCATTCTGTTCTGTCTACTCCGCCTACCTAATTTTCTGTCCTATTAAAGGGCTAAGGCAGTTTCTTTATTTAACCAATGAAATTAACTCCTCCATCACTTCCCCAGACAGCATCCCCAACTGGGGACGGAATAGTGTTCATATACATGAGCCTGTGAGGAGGATTTCTCATTCACACTCAGTATAATGTTGAATGGAAGTAGTAGAGCATAGACACCCTGCTCTTGTTTCTGATCTTTGGGGAATATATTCAGTGTTTCAACACATTAAATATGATGCTATTGTGAGTTTCTCTTTGTCTATTCTTAGTTTGTTTGCATGCTTTTATCATGAAAGGATATTGAATTTTTTAAATACCAAAGCCTTTTTGTGCCTTCTGAAATCGATCATGATTTTTTTCATTCTATCAATATGATGCATTATATTGATTTTCAGATGTTAAAACAATCTTTCATTCTTAAAATAAATTATCCTTGGTAGTGGTATATGATTACTTTTTTATATTACTGGATTTGGTATGCTAGTATTTCATTGAGAATTTTTGCATTCATTTTGATAAGGGATAATGGTCTGTATTTGTATTGTTTGTTGTCGGTGTTAGTGTCAGTGTAGTGGTGGCCTAATGGAATGACCTGAAAAGTGTTACATTTTCCTCAATATTCTGAAAGAGTTTATATATAAAGAATTGATCTTTTCTTTAAGTATTTGGTAGACTTCACCAGTGAATCCATATGTTTCTGGCCTTTCCTTTTTTAAAAAATTCCATTGTGTATATATATATTATATTTTATTTATCCATTCATTTTTAAAAGATTTATTTACTTGTATTTTATGGGTATTAATGCTTTTCCTACATGGAAGTACATCTGTGCACCACATGCACGCAGTGTTCATGAAAGGGAGAAAAGGGTGTCAGAGTCCCTGCACCTAAGCTGCCAAGTGAGTGCCAGGAACTGAACCTAGGTCCTCTATAAGAGCAGCAATGTGCCATTTTCCCAGCCCCCTGAGCTTTTCTTTGTAGGTAGCTTAGTCTCTTTAGTTATTATAAGATTATTTGAAGTTTCTAAACTTCTTTGCTACTTCAAATTTTTTATTGAATAGTGTGTGTGTGTGTGTGTAAGTGCAGGCATGAGCATGCCACAGAGCATGTGTGTCTTAGTCACGTTCTATTGCTATAAAGAGGCACCATGACAAGATTATAAAAGAAAGCATTTAGTTGGAAGCTTGCTTATAGTTTCTGAGGATTGGTCCATTATCATCACGGCAGAAAGCATGGCAGCACAAATAGCTCTGGAGAAGTAACTGAGAGCTTTACATCCTGATCCAGAGGCAGTAGAGAGACAGAGACAGACAGACAGACTGGACCTGACATGGACTTTCAAACCCTCAAAGCTCACCTCTAGTGACACACTTCCTCCACCAGGACCACATCTCTTGATCCTTTCGAAGAGTTCCACTCCCCAGTGACGAAGCATTCAAATATGTGAGCCTCTGTGGGCCATTCTTATTCAAACCACCACAATGTGTGGTGATCAGAGAACAACTTTCTAGAGTCAATTCTCCCCTTCTCCCATGGACTCCAAGGACAGGAGCCAGAGCATCAGGCTTGCCCAGCAAACACTTTGATCTGCTGGGACATCTTGCTGACCTCATTGCCAGGCATTTTTGACAGTTTGTGTCTTTCTAGAAATTTAGTCATTTCACCTAGGTTGTCTTTTGGGCATACAATTGCTCTCAGATTCTTCCTTTCTATTCCTTTTGCTTCTATAAGGTCAGTTATAATATCGCCATGTTTGCTTCCGAGGTTTATTCACTGACATCCTTCTGTCTCTTCTTATTCTTGGTCAGTCTAACCAAGAGTTTTGGAAATCCCATTGTGTTTGAACATCTACAAATGCGTGTGCATGTGCTTTACAGGCAAGAAAGTAAGTCTCCTCATTCCTGTGTATGTAGCTTTCGGCCTGAGCCTCAAAAAGCATACTTTTCTGTTCCTCGTGCTGAGGCAGATTTATCCTCAACTAGCAGCGTCTTTAGTACCCAGTGGCCCTGGTGCACAGGGCTGTCACAGTCCTACCTCTCACTGTGGGAATTACGCTGCAGCTTTTTAGTACATGGCCCTCAGCCAAAGTGGCTCATTTCTAAGTATGAGGGCCTGGAACAGAGCCGAAGGCATCAGGTTCTAACAGCAGGGACCCTCAATCCAGGCATTGTAGATAGGCCCGGGGCTTGATCATCTGGAACATTGTCTACATGGTGTCCTGAATGGGAACTGAGGCAAGGAAGGCCTCCTACTGTTCTGACCATACTCTCCTTGGTCCCAGTGCCCAGTACTGTGCTGTCCTGCTTAACAGGGACTCTAATGACAGGTGGGAGACTCCAGAAGGCAGGAAAAGGCATTTGAGATACGGAGCAAGGCCTGACTCTATCTGATGATCTGGGGTGACTGACCCAGTTGGTAGTTTTCCCCCTTTTCTCAGCATGCCCCAAGTCCTAGGGTAAGGCATTCGTTAGTTCAAAAAATGCGTTAGGGTCGATAACACGTCTACTTATTTGGATGGGTTTGCACTGAGCCAGAAATGCAAACCAACTGTGACAGCAACAGCCCCACCCAGGGCTGCTGACTCAGGACCAAGAGGAAGAGGGAGCTGCCAGACTTCATGATTTCTGTAAACAGTTCTTGAAAGAGAAACCACACACTTGCCCTTCTGCCAGCCGCAGTTTGTCCCCACAGCTGACAGGGCAGTCATTGTCTTTCCTCTGATGCCCTCTGGCAGGACTCCTTAGTTTGAACTCCATGGATCTCTAGTGAGTCTACAGCTAGAATTTAGGAGATCTGAGAACTGGGGTAGAAAAACAATTTGATCTTTTCTCTACGAACCATGAACAGAATTTTAGCATTTCCTTGAAGTCTGAATGTAGGCAACAATAGTATTAGCCGAATCAGGATTTTCTCCCCAACAGAAATCACAACTATTTTCATATTGTGATACAGTTGTTACATCTCAGAAATCTCCAGACTCTAATCTCTAGACTTGCCATCAAATCTTTTGTTATTAGAGATAAAACTGGACTATGAAATGATTTTTAAAAAATGAATCTCATATGATTGATCTCCTTTGTTATACTATATATTTCATTTTATTTTATGCATGTAAGACAAGAAAGAATGTATCTTTTTAAAATATTTATTTATTATGTATACAATATTCTGTGTACACGTATCCCTACAGGCCAGAAGAGGGCACCAGACCTCATTACAGATGGTCACTACGAATTGAACTCAGGACCTTGGGAAGAGCAGGCAATGCTCTTAACTGCTGAGCCATCTCTCCAGCCCAAAAGAATGTATCTTTAAAAAATGTTATTTTAAGAAAGGATCCAGGTTTACCAAACTGCCAGAGGAGTCCACACATGACTTGCCAAAGTTGAGAACCTACCTTAGATCTTAGACCACTTATGTCCCTTGGGCCTCGTTCTGTTGTTTTGTTTTTGTGTTTGTGCACTTTTCCCTATTTGTTGAGATAGGGAAGGGTGTCTCACTATATAGCCAAGGCTAGCCTTGAACTCGAGGTCATCCTGCCTCAGCTTACCAGGTGCCATGCCTGAGTACTAGTGTGTCATTGCTTTGTTTTCCTTGAGACTGGGTTTTACAGCCAAAATGGTCTTATAGCCAAATCTGGCCTACACTTGCCATCCACCTGCCTCAGTGCTTGGATTACAGGTGTGTGACACCATGCCCAGCTCTCTTGGGCTTCATTTCTGAAGCACAAAAGTTTGCCTATCTGCGTGCTTAGTGTTAATGACATTGGTCAGCTTCACCTCTGTGCCATGTGTCTTAGTCTACCAAAGTAGGACTAGGAGCACTGCTCATAGGAATGTTGTGATGATTAATGAATGTGAAGCATTTGAACTGGACCCATGGTCAGTGCCAGCTAGGTATTGGCTATTATTGCCAATGCTGGTTCATAGCAACGAGCTCAATAATATGTTCTCCTATGACCTCCATTTTTAGAAAAAAAGGAAAGCAAGACTTAGAGAAGCACGGTGATCAACTCAAGGGCATGCATGCATCACAGGAATGGCAGAGGCCGATGTCAAGGCTAAGTTTGTGTAAACCCCGTGGAGGTCGCTTTTCACTACAGAGTGAGAGGAGGTCATGGCCCTCTGAGAGATGATGGGTGTTGCCGAGGAGCTCAGCTGAGAAGGAGCAACTAGCTGCCTGGCAGTCTGAATAAGCTCGGCTTCGCCGCCCATCCTCAATATACCAATTAAAGAAGAACTAAGATTAAAGAGAAAGTAAAGAGAAGTAATAATGAAAACCAGATAAAAGTGGTTTTCAATGTGGCCACACTGAGAAGAGGAACAGTGAGTCCAAGACCATATTTGGGGTTACAGACATGGCGGGTAATCATTGAGCCATTATAGTCTGGGCTCTGGTCTGTCCTGCAGATTGGTCTCGTAAGTTGTCAGAACTCTTCCTGGGAGGCAGGTTCCTCCTCTGGCTGACACCAGGGCTTCAAGCCAAGCCCTTCCTTTCTGGGATTCCAGAGAAATTTTTTATTCTTTGGGGTCCACTGTTTCAGAAGTCTGATGGCAGAAGGGAGGGGCATGAGCCTCTCCCTAGAACACCCCTCTCCTGCTCAGATGGTTACGGTCCCTATTGTCTCCTCTCCCTGTGTTTACAGGGACCTCCCAGCTTCATATGCCCAGCAGCAGCCAGGTCTAAGGGTCCAGTCCTCCTTCCAAAGGAGCATCCATAGTCCACGGGGTAAAGCTGCACAGGCCTTGCAACAATGAGCTCGTGTCACAACCCAGAACACCCTTGTTCCTAAGTGGAGCTCCGGCCACATGGTTCAGTGGAGCCAGGACAGGATGGGGGAGGGGCTGAGAAGAGCAGGAGCTGTTGGGATCAGAGATGGTTTCCTGAAGTGATCTTGGAGCTGAGCGGATTGCCACTGGAGTAGAGCCAAGAATGTTTATAAAGTCCACCCCTTTCCCCTTCTCCTTTTCCCTTTTTCCTCTTTCCTCATTTTCTTCCCTTCTCTCCTTCTTCAGAAGGTTCTCTTTATAGTGTGCGGGTTGGGTCTTGAACTCTTGGGCTCAAACAATCCTCCAGCCTCAGTCTCCCATATAATGTAGACAGTAGGGTCATGTCATCGCATCCTGAATGTTTATGAGTTTTTATTTTTTCTTATTTTATTTTTTTTAAAAAAAATATTTATTTATTATGTATACAATATTCTTTCTGCGGGTATGCCTGAAGGACAGAAGAGGGCACCAGACCTCATTACAGATGGTTGTGAGCCACCATGTGGTTGCTGGGAATTGAACTCAGGACCTTTGGAAGAGCAGGCAGTGCTCTTAACCACTGAGCCATCTCTCCAGCCCTGTTTATGAGTTTTTAAAGCAGAAGGATGAGATGTGCAAAGGCCCAGGGCATGAAAAGGTCTAGTGTGTAAGTAGAAAAAGGAAGTGATTCGACATATCTGAAGACAGACTAGAAGAAGGAAGGATGAGTGGGCATGCCTCCCCGATCAGATAGTGAAGAATGTCAGAATCAGGTCAGGAAGGCTTCCTCTCCAGAGAGAGAGCCATTGAGAATGAGATTTGTAAGCTCAAGGCGGCATGTGTGTCTGTGCACATGTGCACGCGCACACACACACACAGGAACACCACCTCAGATACCTGGAACACCACCTCAGATACATGGAAAGTGGCTTGATTGGTAGGAGCAGAGATTAGGAGCTGGTTAGGACAGCAAGGAGCTACAATAGTCAAGGGAAGAGATGATCGGGACTCAGCTAAGGGGATGGAGAGTCTGGGCTTGGCTAGATTGTCTGACTTAGTCCATACCCCAGCCAGATTTCGTTCTTGTGCCCTAAATGGGAGAGAAAGGAATTGCAAGGAAACTGGCCCTCCTTGTTTTGACTTGTGTGGGTCCTGTGAGATAAGCTCCTCCCCCAAGCCATGGCCAGCACTTCACACATTCCATTTTAACATTCTCATATTAACAGCCAGGGCCCAATTCCCAGTCCCCACCCCACCCCCATCCCCCATCAGGAGGGCTGCTGAGGTAAGGGGCCCCTATTCTGCATCTGTGTGTGGCAGACAGGAAGGGGAGGGGGTGCAGGGAACAGGTCAGGGCCTACTCATTGTCAAAGGAAATAGCCACCCTTTTAAGCCTTTAAGAAACTGTTTTCTTCCAAGTAGATTCCCTGTTACCAAGGCAACTTGAGAACTCTGGGCTTTGTGTTTCTGCCTAGGGTCCCTGGGGAGAAATGGCCTGCTGAGCTTTCCCGAGTCTGGGCAAGATGCAGGACTTACTAGCTGGAAGTCCTTGTGTGGGGGCAGTATCTCACTTCATTCCTTAGGTGCTTATCCTTAGGAGGAGCCCACGCCACCCCTTGCTCAGCCCCAGAAGCCAGTTTTGGCCATGGAGAGTACAGGCTTCACACTGATAGGCCCAGCTTCTCCAGAACAAATGTCTGCACCCACCCTATGGACCAACCCTCCTAAAAGTTGGGGCAGGTGTCGGAGAGGGGTAAGGTATCGCTGTTCCGTATGTTTCTCAGTCATGTACTATATATTAGAACCGTGTCTCTGGCCTCGTGCCTGCATTGGGAGCTGTATGGGAAGGCGCGGGGGAAACTGGCCAGTAAATGTCATCTGGGCTACTTAGTCCCCACAGCTAGACTGGCATTAGAGTTGCCTAGGAAGTTTTCCAGAAATAGAAATCATGGAAATTGATTCTATCGGTGGTGCAGGTGGTGTAGGCACAGGTCCTGGATGTCACACTCTTGGGGTGACCCAGAGCCAACTGTGTGAACTTTCAGATCTGTTTCCTCGCTGAAAGGTCATTTAAACATCAGAAGGTATAAACAATGAACAGTGGGACCAGTGTCATAGGCAGCAGAATCTCTGTCTTCCTCCATCTCTTGAGAAGAGGGTTTTGGGAACCCTCAAGATCCTTTTCACCCTCCACCCCCACATCCTCCTTCCTTTCTTCTGTTCTGGCATTTTTCTTGGCATACCAAAGGTCTGCTACTGTGAGGTGCAAAGGTCCCTCAGGTTCGGGGCCCAGGATCCCGGGCAGGGCCTGTCTACCTTTGGGTGGCAGCAACAACCCAGAAATGTAGTAGTGTCTTTGGCTGCCCTGCCTACTTGCCTGTATGTACTGAGTGCCGTCCATTCCCATTCTTGTGTGCCTTCTCGCTAGCTTCTTCAAGTCACCTCTCCTACACTCAGGCATGTGTGAGACTTGATGGGGTTTTTTTTCTTTCTTCTCTCTCTAAATCATGACTGCGTTTTCATTCTAGAGGCTGGCATCTTTTAATCCTCGAAGCATCTTGACATCTACAGGTATCCTTAGTAGTCACTTCTAGTTCTCCACACAGAGGCTTGTTTAGACACCCACCTTTTAAGTTATGGACCAAACTGCTGCTGCTGCTTTCCTGTGTGTCCCATGCATGCCATGAGCTGGTTCTGTGAACGCAAAGGTGTAAACAAGAGGGTGTGGCCAGCAAGAGGGTTGCTTGCAGCCCTGGGAGCCCGCAGGGCTGGCACACAGTTGGTCTTTTTTCCTACTGTCCTTCACCTGCTTTCGTGAGTCTTTATACAAACTGACCCCACCGGCCCCGGCCTGCTACGTCATGAGAAATCTCAGGGCTGCTGGGTACCCTGTCTGACCTCCTAACGTCCTAGAAAGCATGGGGACCGCTCACAGCCTATATAGCCTTGTCCTTCCTCAGAATGGGCCATCAGCCACGTGCTCAGCACTGCCACTGGCCCAGCCTTGTTGGCCTTTTCTGCTGAATTCTAGAACCACCGCCTGGCTGATTCCTTCAGAGCCCCCAGATACAGTATACTGAACCCAGAGTCTCCCATTGGACCTAAGATTCCTGAGACTTGGGTTCCTCAGTTCTAAAGGAGAGACCGACCGACCATAGTCTTCCTGGATTGTAGCAATGAAATGGTTCTCCCTTTATTCCGCTCAAAGGGTCAAGTCAAACGTCTCTGTAACTAGGACTGGTTCTCCACAGGAACCCGTGAGGAGGGAGAGCAGGGCAGAATCGGGAGACAGACCTGGCTTTTTAGACAGTTGGATGGGAGGAGAGCGGGCAGGGAGGAGCTGTTCTGGGATGACAACCAACAGCTACAGGGTTGTGAAGAGGCCACTCACTTTCACCTACAGCGCAGTGACTTCTAAGCCTGTATCCTTAACTTGAAGAGCGTGAGGATAATAAATAACCTGCTGTCCAGGGTGGTTATGGGGATGAAGGATAATGGTCGTCCCTAAGTGCCCACCCCAGCACGCACAAGTAGCAGGGCTTCTGAGGGAAAATGTCTTAACTCATTTCTGAGCGAGCTGAGCAAGTACCAGAATGGGCTGTAGTTTTTTTTCTGACTCCGCTGTCTGTCTAGGAGCAAGAAACAGAGTGGTCTTGCTGCCTCTGGCTAGCCTGCTCTGGGAATTTGTTTCCAGCTAGCTCAATGGAGTCCCATAGCACCATCTAGTGTCCCAAAGTGGAAAGGCGCTCTCTCCACCCTGCCTATCCTCATTCCTTCCTTCCCAGCACTGCTTTGCCTAGAGGATTTCAAGGCTTCAGGCTAGCACAGATCAGCTAAGGTGCCTGGGAAGTTAAGTAACCGCAGGTCCCTGTCTCTGTTCGTTCAGTAACACAGACAGACACAATGTTTACACACCCTTTTTGGCTTTTTATTGGGGAGAAAAAGCGTTAGCGTACAGAACAATTTCTCTTCACAACACAATGTAATACAACAGCAATAGTCACAACAGTAACGTATTTGTTTCTCCCAGGCTTCAGGGAGTCCTTGGGCTACCCTTATACCCTGCATGCATTCCCCCACCCCCCCACCCCCCCACCCTTCCTCCTCCCCTAACCCCCATCCCTTCCCCTCCCCCACCCCTCACACCCACCCCCATCCCCATCCCCAACCCAAGGAGGCACTCAAAGCTTCAGACAGCTCCCGTAGCTGTCACATCACACACAAAATATATTGAAGATCTGGGAAAGAAGGGGAAAGGTCAAAGGAAGTCCAAGCCCCCTCTGCCCCCAGAGGCCTACAAACCAGTTTACTGCTTGTGCGCACTCTCCCTGGCTGAGGCTGTTCAGAGTAAGAAGAGCCAATGCGGTCCGACAAGGCCTGTACCAAGGAGGGCTCCGAAATTTGAGGTACAGGATGCCTGCCCTTTGCACTTCTCCACAAGCACAGGGTCAGCATGACCAGCATGCTGACATCAGCAGACAGGGTCCAGAGCTTCGAAGAACGGTGTTTTCCCGTTTGGAAGTCTCGCCTGAGGAAATAAGCTGAAAAACAGACACAGAACAAGGCCTTCACGTGGTGTTTTTTACTCCTGCCCCTGTGAGAATGGGGAAGCCAAACAACTGACATGTCTAACAGCTCGGGAGGGTGAAATGATTCCATGGCACACAGGTGACAGCCATTTCAGTCCCACTGCTGGCCCTCCAGCAGGATGACCTCCTCTTTAAGAAAGGGCAGTGAGAACCCACTAGAAGGAAATGAGCGACTGCTGCTTCTGCGCAATGCAATTCTGCATGTTTGCACGGGGGCTTTTTGTCCTTAGAGTGTTCTCTGCTTCCCAAATTTCCCATAATGACTATATGTTAACCCTTCTCTTGGGGGAAACCACTGTAAAAGGTAGCAACAGATTATAGGAACCCAGTTCCACTGATCTTCAGGCTAAGAAACAAAAGTAATAAGCAAACAGGCATCTTACCTCTTGCAGATGAACAGAGATCTCACCCTAAACCAGTCTGAGGACTGGGTCTGTTTCCGATTCGTCTTCCTCAGGTTCCTTCCTCTGGTCTTAGGTTCAAATTCTAGGGCTGAGCTCTCATGTAATTTCCCTCCTGCTGGCCACAGACACTTGGGCTGCACTTACCCAACTGCTAGGCGCTGTGCAGCAAGTTCAGTGTCCAGGGGACAAGTGTGGCCAGCAGTGAATCGGGCTGCCATTTTTGTGGCCAGAACTGATAATAACACATGTGTGGCTTTCACCGCAAAAGCAGTATTTTCTGGACCCAACTGAACAGCAGATGTCTTTCTAAGGGCACCTGAATTTGTGCTCCAGAAGCCCCTGGAGTGTGAAGGAGGCAGTCACCCCTGAAGCTGGCTAACTGAAGTTCGGCAACAGGCCTGAGAGAGATTGCCCCTCCTGAGAGAGCCGTGGGGGTGTTGGGCAGCTGCACTGCATGGGTGCAGTCTCTAGTGAGCTAGTCCTGGTCTCTTCTCTCAGAACCAAAGACTCCTTAGAGTCAGAGGGGCTTGAAGAACAGGGCAGCAAGGCCACCTCCGACACAGTCTGCAGACCAGAGCTTAGCTGGGTGAAAAAGGCCATGTACCTAAAGCAAGAGTCACTCCTTAGGATGTCAAACTGAGTTGTGACGCTGCTGCCACCTCGGCCACCCCACCCCTCGCATCCCTAACACCAAACCTTTAAGGGAAAAAAAAGTGGCCAAAGTCTGTTCAAGGGTCGTGGTGCAGGAGTCTGAGGGAAGATGACTCCAGCACTCAAAGTGGAGTCAGGTTGCCACCATCAGGCCAAGAGAGCAAGTCTCAGTCACTGTCCACTGCACGTGTGACTTCGTGTTCTCGCTGCACTGGGTGTAAGTCAGTTTCCCTTTCAGGCTCTTCTGCTGCAAACATAACAAGTATATACTTCTTGGTGCCATCCTGCTCATTGTCCAGGAAGTGGCCTCAGTAGCATTAGGAGGTTAATGTAGCCTGTCCTTTAAGTCATTGGGGCAGATCAGTGAGGCATTGGGTGAAGTCCTGTCTAGTCAGAGTAAAACCGTAAGAACACAGGACAAAGAACACACAGAGAGGCGAAGGCTGGGGACAACTAGAGGAGAGGACAAAGGTGACCAGTGCATTTACAAGAACAGGCCCAGAAACTTGGTCTCCAACTTGTGCAAGGACTGAGCACAGTACATGGCAAGAGGACAGCGACGACTGACCTCTCCCTTCTTAGATGGCCTTGGTTGGGCACATTTCACTCGCTGGTTGTGGTTGCAAAACAGTCTGGAATTCTACAGGTCTCCCTTGAGTTCTTCAGGTCTGGAGCTTTCTTAAGGACTGGTCAGTAGATGTGGCAGGTACAGCAGCAATAGCAAGAGCAAGGAATGCGGTAGAAGGGTGTGTTCCCTGTGGCCAACTCACCAAAGGATTCACACGCGAATTCGGCCTTGAGCTCGGTGCCCGCCCTGTCTAGGAGTGAGGCAGAACAGCACTGAGGGATGTCTTCGCACTTGGTCTTGCTCCAAGTGACCTGCATGGTGAATCAGTGGTGGTGAGCTGTAGAAGGGAGAATTGGTATCTGGAAGGCCCTCCAGAAGTGGGACGCGATTTTGGCTCCCCTGTCTGCTCGGTTGCATTATGGAAGGTGCCACGCTCAGGTAATTCTCGGCATGGTAGCCTGTCGCAGAGCTCACGGTCTGGGTTGACGTGTCCACAAGGACAGGTTCTTCTATCTCCAACACCTCTCCATGTAGGCCATAATGATGGGCAGCAAGCGCATGCATGTGTAAGTGAATGCAGTCGTGCACATACACATGATCGTGCTCATGCTGGACCTCCTCTATCACTTGCTCCTGTTCTGGAAGCAGGACCCTAACCTCAACTTCAGCTTCCTCCTCGTATTTATCTTCACTGCCGTCCTCATTCTTCTTCATCTCCTCCTCCTTGTCTTCTTCCTCATCCTCCTCCTCTTCCTCATCATCCTCCTCTTCCTCATCATCCTCATCTTCCTCCTCATCCTCATCTTCCTCATCCTCCATCTCTTCTTCCTCTTTCCTCATCTCCTCCTCCTCCTCCCTCAGCTCCTGTGAGAAGGCCTTCACGTGCCTCCCCTGGTCCACCAGATAAAGCCTGTGCCCGCCTGCCTCTTCACCCTCAACCTCATTCTCAATGTGGCACGCCACCACACCTTCATTTCCATTCTCATTGAGAACCGGAGCCAAAGGGTAGAAGCTGCTTTGAACTTCAGGGAGTGGGGTTGGCTTGGGGACCCGCACTTTCCTTTCTATCTCCGCACACTCGAGAATCAGCTCATCCAGATCTGCAATTTCAGTTGACCAAAAGAGCTCCCTTCGGACACATTCTGACAAGCCTTTAAGGAACTGCTTTTGGAGGCGATTGTCATCCCAAGACAAGAACTGGGCCAAGAATTGAAAAGCATCTGCATAGCTGCTTAGGGTACAATCTCCCTGCTTGAGCTTACGAATGGCCTTTTTAGCCACGCGCGAGGGGATGGGGCCACAGAATACCTTACGCATTTCATCCAGGAAGAGCGGGAAGTTGGAATTCAAGGAGCTTCCTTCCTGAGTGACTGAGATAGCCCAGTCTCTCGCTTCCCCTATGAAAAAAGAAACCAGAAAGGCCACCCGTTCCTCGCCCCCAGGGAAGTAATCTTCATGATCTGCTATGAAAGTCTCTAGCTGCATCAGAAATTCAGCCAGGTAGACCGGGTCGCCTGCAAATGGTTCTATGTCTGGCCGCTCAAGCGGTGGCAGAAAGACCTGTAGGGACAGCTCTTTTGGCGCGGGGGAGTGCAGCTCCGACTGGGACAAGCTGGGTGACAGAGGGGGGTCAGTGGACTCCTCGGGGTTGGAATAGTCCTGGACCACGTTAATCAAAAGATCATCTGAGACATCCTCGGGATCTGTGCGCGGAGGAGGCCAACACAGGAAAGGCACCTCCTCCTCCTCCTCCTCCTCCTCCTCCTCGGGAGCGGGCTCGTTCTCACTGGGCGGGTACTCAAAGTTCTCCTCGGCAAGGACGGGCACTATGGGCACCGGCCGGTGGATGTGGCTCGAGACACTGCCCCTCAAGGAATTAACCTCGGCCAAGGCTCTCCCGAGCTGCAGGCCCAGATGGGCATTCTCTCCTCGAAGGGCATTTAACTCCTCTTGCAGGGCCACATTCGCCAAGCGGAGGCTATTGAGATTTCCCGCCGCCTCTGACATCGTCACTAGTTCTTGGGGCTTTGAGTGTCCCGCAGTTGGGGGCAGGGAGTTACAGGGTCTGCGGGAGGAAGCAGAAATGAGGAGGTGGGCGCGGGAAGCTACCGAAGTGCGGCCAGAGGGCGACGGGGCCAAGCGAGCCCGAGCCACACCCACCCGGGGGACTCGGGCCCGGGACGCGTTACCTTGCTGCAGGGGTCGGAGAAGGCGGGCGGCAGCGCGGGTCCTGGAGGCAGCAGGCGCAGGGCACGAGTGAGACGCTGGCAGCGGTGGTGCGGTCTGAAGTAGGCAGAGCGGGAGGGAACGGACTGCGGCAGGATCTGTTGAGGAAAAATCTTGCGGACAGCGAGCCCTCGCCTTTTAAGCGCCGCCAAAGAGCGCCCCCAGCAGGGGCGGGCCTTCGGGAACGGAGGGAGCCCACTGGCTCCCGCGGCTGCGCTCTCACTCACTCTCTCCTTCCCTAGCTGCAGCTAACTCGGGTCGGGAAAATGCGACAGCGACTGCCCACTCGAGGTCGTCATGGCGACAGCCAGTGAACGTGTTCCTCTCCTCGGGCAGGCCCCCGAGTGTAGAGGAACTGCTTCGCGAGGCGCAGCTCAATCTCCAGAGCCTGTTGCAAGGTACTGCGAGGGAGGGGGGCTGCCCAGAGGCGGCTGCGCAGCAGGAGGGGGGCAAAGAAGAAACCGGGAACAGCGAAAGAAAGAAAACAGTTCCAAAGCATCTCTCTTTCCACCTTCCAGACTGATGATGCTAAGACTCTGTTTCCGGGGCTCTTGCTCTCTCCCTCCCTTTTTGATCCAGTAGTCCCTAAGTGGAAAGCATACAGGCTGAGGCCGGGCAAGTCACAGAGAGGGGAATAGGAGACTCCCTCAAAGGAGACACATATTCCCTCCAGCACTCCTGTCGTCATATCTTCCATGCCTTGGAATTCTGGCACTAGAAAACAAAGGGGACATCTATAGGGTCTCCTAACCCGGACTCCACACACTCTGTACCTGTAATAACCTCCCAGTCGCAATGAGGTTCTCCATAGAAATCACATGCCCAAGCTGGAGGTGTAGCTCTGTGGTAGCATGTGCAAGGCCCGAGACTGTATGTCCAGCACTACAAAAAAAGGCCATTTCTTGCTACCCTTGAGTTTCTCTTATTACTCTTGAGTTTTTCGGGCACACTGGACACAGAGCTGGACCGCTCCCCCAAGAGGTTTCTAATGAATACTAAATGAACAAAAGGTCTTCTCAGTTCTTATTTCTCCATACCAGCAAAAAATTTTTTTCCTAAGTCGGGTGCAGACTAGAAAATCCCTGATGGGCCTCCCAAGTGGGGTGCACCTAAAACTCCTAATCTCTGCAAAGAGCAGTGGTGACCTTAGAGAAGCAAGATGCTGAGTGCTAACCATGAGCCCCGTGTCCAGCAAGGAAGAGGTAAAGTGCAGGGTGTAGGGGGGTGACGGCACTGTTCCGACCACAGGCAGAATCCAGAATCCAGTAGGACTAGTGAGCAGGAGCTCAGGGAGAGTGCATTCCACCTCCTGACAGAGATGGGTTTTTCTCACATGCCCAGTAGCCACAATCCAAAGGAAGAAGTCGTCTTCAGGTGTCTGCCCTGAGACTGAAAAGGCACCTGAGAGGGCTCCTGAAGAGGGGGCATAGACTAGGAACACTGGTGCAAAAAATGAGCCTTGAGAGCAACAAGCCCCAGGACCAGTCAAGAGTCTGTTGAGCTCTCGCTTTCTTCGCCATTTCATCTAAGCCATCGCTTTGGCCAACCCTACTCCATCTTACACATACTTACCTCCTCTCGTTGGCTCGTGAACTTCGCTGTCTTCTATGCCACCACCTTCAGTTCCCTTGCTTTTCGCCTGCCTAGACCTGATCCCATCCGCAGTGGATCCAGACCTAAAAGCCATCAAGTATGAGTTCTTGCATCCAGGTATGGTGGCACAAGCCTGTAATTCCAGCACTCAAGAGACTGAGGCAGGAGGATCTTGAGTTCTGAGGCCAGCCTGGGCTACATGCAAGATTTGGTCTCACAGAAAAACCAAGAAACCGTAAAGTTCTTGCGATCCAAGACAGAGTTCCAGACTGGACTTCTCAGTGTGGGTCTCTTCTTGCTTCGTGCACATTGTTCCTTGGTAGCAGTGCAGAACACCCGAAGAGCTGCAGCGCCTCAGAAAATGGAACTGTTAGCAAAGGGTGTCTACATCCCGAGTCTTGGCTCTCCGGGCTGAGTGCTTAAGGTGGGGACCACTATAGAGGGCATGGGCCCCAAAGCAGCACGGCTTGGATTTACTGACTTCCTTTCCTCCTCTGCCTTCATGGTCCTGGGAACCAAGCACTTTTCCATTTCTGAACCCAGTGCCAGGAAATAGCTCAAAGAAGCGATATGAGTCAGGCTGGGCAGCTTAGTGCAGGAGCCTGGCTCATTGTTCTCCCCCAGCCTGGCACCTGGCTCCCTAGAGTGTGTCTCCACTATGCTATTTTTCAGAAGAATATGAGGAACAGTATTCGGAGGCCAGACTTCTGGGGCAGACCTTCCGCTCTTCTGATGAGGCCCCTGAGCCTACTGCCAGCCAAAGGCCCCAGTCTACCAAGCGTCTGGAGTTTGTATTGATGGTGAGTTGTCTCTTCCCCAACCTGGGAGAGCCAGCGTGCACCCACCGGCAGGGCATCTTGAACTGCTTATGTGATCCCCTGGAAGCTATTGTTCATCACTGCTCACAAGCAGGGCTACCGCGAGGTCCCCCTGGGAAGGGCCCCGCACAGCAGGTGCCTAGCCAGGCACCCTGTACAGTGCTTTCCTGCCTTCAAGAGGACGCCTCCAACCACTCTGCCTAAGCAGTCATCCTATGGGCACCAGCTCCTTCAGTCAGAAGTGCACCTTTCCATCACACCCTCTCTCCCAACAGCCTGCAAAACGGCAGCTGAGCGAGGATGAGACCACGACCCAGGGTGTGAGGGCCCCCGAGGCCTGCCTGAGCCTGCCTACAGCCGACAAGCAAACTGCCTGGAATGGCCCCTTCCCTCTACCTATCCTAAAGGAGAAGCGCTGGCTTCAACCCTGCTCCACGCAGTCCGACCTTGTGCCCATCAACATCTCTGGTAGAGTTGCTTAGCACCGCCTGTTTGTTTCCCTCATGCCAAAGGCCCATCCTCTCCGAATGCTTTGGGTACTGGGGAGGGAGGGCCACTCTATCTGCATTGTCCAGGTCATGGCTCCCCCGGGAGTGGAGGGGACTTCGGGAGCCAGCCGGAGGGGGCGATGGCTCCTCTTCCCTCACTCCCTATCTGCAGTCACTGTAACTGATACCATGGAATAGCGAACAAAAAGTTTCTTTGCAGAATGTGCCAAAAGCTTGATGAACGTGGGTTTTCTGAGTTTAAGTGAAAACAAAGTTTGAGAATTTTGTTTGTTTCAGGTAAAGATAATGTTAGAAACCCAAAGTTCTGGGTTTGGAATATACAAATAACAGCCAGAAGGAGGTGAGAATCTGAGCACATGTGGAAGGGCACAGAAAGGGCACACAGGGAAAAGAGAAAGAGCCACAGGAGGCCCAGGATGACCTTGAGTGGAGTGGTGGGGGGATACTTGCTCTGACAGAAGCGACTTAAGGGGGCGGGAGGGGGAAAGAGTAGACCGGTTCACAGTTCAAGGTCCAGCTCGTCAAAGGCGGCAGGAACTTGGAAGCAGCAAGTCTCATTGTCTCCGCAGACAAGAAGCAGAAGACAGTTGCTCAGTTCCCTTTCTCCGTCTCTAGGGTCCAGGATCCCCTGTCCGAGGAATGGTGCCATCCACAGTTAAAGCTGGGTCTCCTCATATCAGTTAATGCAGTTAATCCCCACACTCATGCCCAGAGGCACATCTCCTGGGTGATTCTAGGTTCTGTCAAGTTGACAGCACAATCATAGTCTCCGGGTTGGGGTGGTGTGGCATTTCTGCTTCCCACTCCAGTGGCTGGAAAGGAACAGGGCCAGTCCTATCAGGAACCCCTGTAGGGCCCTGATGGAAGCAAGACCTCAGTAATCTGAAGGGACCGGAGCAGGCCTTGACTAGCATGGGACCTGCTGTGGTGGAAAAGGTCGGTGAGAGCAGTGAGGGTAGCTCTGTCTCGCGTGACCATGCTCCCCGGATCTGGGTTCATTCACAGCCCCTAGAGTCATCTTGAGGAAGAGAAGCAGGAAGTAGAGCTCATTTGCCAAGGGAGGGAAAACTGTGCTGAGAGATTCGCAAAACAACACTGATGTGCTCTGTCTAAATGTCTGGCTTACTTTCAGGCTGCTCTTTTTTTTTGTTGTTGTTTTGTTTTGTTTTTCGAGACAGGGTTTCTCTGTGGTTTTGGAGCCTGTCCTGGAACTAGCTCTTGTAGACCAGGCTGGTCTTGAACTCACAGAGATCCGCCTGCCTCTGCCTCCCGAGTGCTGGGATTAAAGGCGTGCGCCACCACCGCCCGGCTTTTCAGGCTGCTCTTGACTCTGTCCTGTGGAACCATTTGCTGGGATGGGGCTGCAGTGAGTGGTGACTGGTGGAGGACGGGTCCTGCTTAACCAGCCACTAAGCTAGAGACAGGGCGGGGGAAGTGCCTGTTTAGCCCCATGGACTAACCCTGACTTTGCCTCCAACAGATTCCCAGAACTAAAAGCTGACCCAGCACCTTAAGAGAATTAGACAGGGTACAGTCAACACCAACTGCCAGTTTTGGTAATGTGGCCAGGTAGCTGTAGGTCAGACTATCCGGCTGCTTCCTAAATGTTGGGATCAGTAGGAGCGCTTCTTAGAGATGCCGTTTTCACCTGGTCCCTGTGAAGTCAATCTGGGCATGATGGCACAAATCTGTAATCGCGGCACTCTGGAGGCAGAGGCAGGGTGATGAGGGCAAGTCCAGCCTGGATAACCAAATAAGTCCTTGACTCACAAAAAACCATACCCAGGAGTACAGGGTGCATCTCAGTGGTCGAGTACTTGCCTTGAATATAAAAGGCTCCAGATTCTGTCCCCAGCACCACAGGAGAAACCCTGTGATCATAATCAAATAACGCCTAGCCCCCGCCCATCTCTCCACAAGCAGTGATGCTCACCCCTGGCTATGCATCTGAAAAACCACCCAAGGACTCCTAGGCAATGCTTCTACCTAGGCCCTCCTCCCGGAAAGTTGAATGTTCTGGAGTTCAGATTGTGGAGTTTCAAAGCTACCCAGTTTATTTCAGTGTGGGGCTGAAAAATAATGCCCAGTGCACCTAAGAAGTGCAAATGAGATGGGTGTGGCCTGTAAAACCAAGAGTGTGTGCCCAGCACCAAACTGGGGGGAGGGGAGGGATGCGGGAAGAAGTACCACCTTCCTGGATGCTGCTGTTCATGCTCATCGCTACTGCCGTCATCCTTTCTCTCTACCTCAGGCCAGTTTTCACTGTGCTTTAAACAGAAACCAGGATGCACCCAAGTGTCTTTATTTTGGCTACAGGGCAGCAGTTTGATAGACATGCAAGTTTTCGACACTCGTTGTTTAACACAGAGACAGCCGTGAACCCCAAGTCCACCCTGAGGCGGAGGCGAACCATTATTGGATTCTCTAACTTTTCTCAGCGAGAACCAGGTGACCCCAATACAGTTGATTCCCTCAAACCCTTTCCCCATCTCCCACTACTCCTGTCATGCAAGTGCCATTGAGGCAGTGGGGACCTGAAATAATTCTGGTTAGAGGGGCTTTGACTATCCTGAGAAAGCCAATGTGTGATTAATGTCAACCAGGGGCCCTTGGCAAAACCAGCAATTGAGTGTGGAGGGCAGGGATCTTGGGCTAATAAATCCACCACATCCTTGTTTTCCATTACAAATGTACTGTAAATTAGATATGAAGTACACACCTTTAATCCCAGCACTCAGTAGCAGAAGCCGGAAGATTGTCTCCAGTTTAAGACCAGCTTGGTCTCCATGAATTCTAGCCCAGCCAAAGACTACATAATGAGGTCTTATCTCAAAAAAAGTATGCCAAATTTATGCAAATAGAAGTGGGGAATCATCCCCCGAATTGTAATCTTGTATTGACCCAATACAGTCACTGTGGTAACTAAACATATCTGTGTAGACTGCCTGCCATGTGCCTGGGATATAGTCAATATTCAACAAATTCTGGCTATTATCAATTACCATGTCAGTAAGGTAGCAATAACAGTAATGTTAGAATAGCTGTGGATGTGAGAACACTTCTGGAGGTTGGAACATCTGAATGGTGTCACATCTGTGAGTTACCCTAAGTCTTTTATGTTCAAAGGCAAAAGGTGGCAGATGCCAGAAATCTAGCATTCTGGCAAAGTCCAGATTTACAGCTGGGGCTGTGAGCCACATGCTGCTGTGGGCTTTAGTCAGTTTAGGAATGTCTGCTCTCACCTCAGGCCTGACGACCCCTGAGATCTGCTGGTTCCGTGAACCCAGGGAGAAAGAAAGTATGGGAGAAAGCCGAGGTAGTCGCATGTGGCACTTGTACTCTAAAAGAAGTCGCCAAAGCTGGAAAGTCTTTGGCAGCCATCTGGCCAATCCAAGGGTACCCTGTGACTCACTGTGTGGCGATGGGCAAGATCCCAACTTCCCCCAGTATCCTCATCTGTGAAAAGGAAGAACCAAGGAATTCTGACAAAGCTGTTGGCAGTGCTGCTTGGCACAAAGCTGGTGTTCTGGTTATAAACAGCTGACGGGGGATCCCTTGCTGTAGCAGTAACATGTGTTTTCCATCTCCAGGGCACAGCACCAGCCCGGTAGGTAGCCTGGCCTCAGACATCAGGCCTGGCCACTCGGCTCCACAAGTTGTTCAGGGAAGAGTTGCTATTGGACAGGAAGCTCGGTTTCCAAGTCTCACCTCGCCAGGACTGAGACACTCATCGAGTGAGCCTGCAGACCCTCACCAGGCACGTGGTGGCCCAGACCCTCCTGGCACGGAGAGCATGGCAATGGTGTACAGTGTCCCCAGTTCTTGCAATGGACCAACAGAGTCAACGTTCTCTGCTTCCTGGAAGGGAGATGCTTTCACGTACATGACTCCAAGTGCCAGCAGCCAGGGCAATCAAGTCAGTGAAAATGGAAAAAATCCTTCCTCTGGGAATTCTTGGGTCTCTCTGAACACACTCCCACCTCTGGTCCCTAAAGAGGCGGCTACCCTCTTTGTCACCCGTGATAACCCAGCAGGATGCACTGGGCTACCCAGCTACTCTGAGCACCCCACTCAACGAAGGCAAATACCAGAAAGACCTCCCAAGATTGGCCTCCTGGCCCGTGGTACCTCAAGACTGGAAACAGGCCCAGGCGGAACTAACAGATTCCGGGAGCGGTCACTCTCTGTGCCCACGGACTCAGGTGTCACCTCAGTGGACTATGGTGAAGAGCAGAAGGCTGGTGAGGCCTGCATCCTGCCTTATGCCAGTGCAAACTCTGAAGGCAGTAACAGTACCGACAACATTGCAGCCCTCAGCACTGAGCAAGAGGCGCGGCACAGGAGGCAAAGATCCAAAAGTATTTCACTCAAGAAGGCCAAAAAGAAGCCCTCTCCACCTATGAGAAGCGTCTCACTAGTCAAAGATGAGCCAGTCCTCCCACCAGAAGGTGAATTGGCACTGCCCAAGGACCAGAGACCCAGGAGCCTTTGCCTCTCCTTGGAACACCAAGGGCACCATTCATCTCACCCAGATCCTCAAGGTCATCCATCTGGGCCAACTCTCAAAGATCCAGAAGGTTCACAGTTCTCTCACCACTGGTATCTTACTGACTGGAAGTCTGGTGACACCTACCAATCCTTGTCCAGCTCCAGCACAGCCACTGGCACCACAGTCATTGAGTGCACTCAAGTTCAGGGAAGCTCGGAGTCTCTGGCCTCCCCTTCCACCTCCAGAGCAACAACACCCTCCCAGCTCTCTATTGAGGTGGAAGCCAGGGAAGTAGCCTCTCCTGGAAGGCCCACTGGACTGATGTCCCCTTCCAGTGGCTACTCGAGCCAGTCAGAGACACCCACACCCACTGTCTCCATGTCCTTGACCCTGGGCCACTTACCGCCTCCAAGCACCAGTGTCCGAGTACGTCCGGTGGTACCAGAAAGGAAGTCATCACTGCCCCCGATGTCACCAATGGAAAAAATCTGCAAGTCACGGTTATCATTTGACCTACCATTGACCTCTTCAACCACCCTGGATCTGTCGGGGATGAGTATCTCCATCCGCAGCAAGACCAAGGTGAGCCGCCATCACTCTGATACCAATTTTGGAGCCAAACTGGCACAGAAAACTAGTCCAAACCAGCCAATCATGCCCATGGTTACTCAGTCTGACCTCCGTTCTGTTCGCCTGAGGTCAGTCAGCAAGTCTGAGCCAGAAGATGACATTGAGAGCCCAGATTACACCGAGGAACATGGAGCAGAAGAAGTCTTCACCTTGCCAGAGAGAAAAGTGAAACCTCCCATAGCTGAGAAACCGCCACTGGCCCGAAGGCCTCCAAGCTTGGGTCACAGGCCACCCTCGCTCCCTGGGGAGTATCCGATAACTTCTCCTACTATGACTATGACACCCAAGAGCTCCGTTCCACACGTGAAGCAGCTCCCCCAAGACAGCTACACAGTGTTGCGGAAACCAAAGTCACCTAGCTTCCCCAGTGGCAGGAGCCCTGGGGAGTCTACAGCGCCCTCCACCCTTGTCTTCACACCTCTTGCCAGTTCCTCTGGTGCTTTCTTCTCAGGAACACAGCAACCTCCCCAGGCCAGTGTAGAAGATGGGGGCCCCAAGGTGAGAGCCCTGCCAGAAAGAATCAGCCTCCAGAGCCAGGAAGAAGCTGAGAAAAAGATGAGCAAGATTCCACCTCCTGTACCAAAAAAGCCCAGTGTGCTCTACCTGCCTCTCACCCCCCCTGTAGCTCAAATGGATGCCTGTATGGCCGAGCCAAGGCTGCCTTTCAGCCCCATCATCACCTTGGAGGAAGATACCAAGTGTCCCTCCACTGAGGAGGACCCGAAGTCACCTGGTAAAAGGATGACTTCTGCTCTTCCTGTTGACGGTGAAAAGGAGGCCATCTCTCCAGGTTAGTAAACTGTCTTGGCTTTGCCCTTCAGTTGCAGGAGGGATGAGGGTGAAGCTGGAGTTAACCCTGGAAAGACAGAGCAATTGCCCCAGCATGACCAAAGCTGTAGGGAGTGCATCTAGAGGGCGTGAGTTAACTCTGTAAAGGAACTTCCAGTTGGCCTTACTGTCCAGGAGATCAGGACTGACCCAGGACAGATCCCCAAGGCTAAGTCTAGACAATCTACCCTTGGCACAGGCACCACGATAACAAATCAAACAAAGCCTTAGCACACTGGGACTTCCTGACCACATCTGGCCGGTCAGGCGTGCAGCCCTTGCCCTGGGACTCCCACTCAGTCGACAATAGTTTTCATTAGTCAGACTAAATTTAGACTAACGCTTGGGACTCAGTATCCCGGAAGTCCACATCCAAGAGTTCTGGAAGGCTCGTGGGACTCTGAAATGATGACCTGCACACTTTCCCAGTGTTTTCCACAGGAAAGGGCACAGTCTTCCTTGGAAGGTTTGATTCTAACTCTTCCTGGACCCATAAGAGTAGGCTAGTTAATGATTCTTCACTTAGGTTGGTGTTGTTTCTGTGGATTTTTGTTTTAATTGTAAGATACACACAACACTTATATTTTAACCACTTCCCTATGTGGCCGGCGGTGGGTGGGGCACAGGTTGTGTTGAGTGTCTTTGGCTCTCAACCTTTACCCTGTCTTTTGAGACAGGGTCTCTACAGGAATCAGAGCTTTTTTATTGGCTAGACTGGCTGGCCAGCAAGCCCTGGGCATCCACCTGTCTCCATCCCCCCAGATCTGGATTATTAGGGTTATAGGCATACACAAGAGTGTGGGTACCAGGGATCCGAACACAGGTCTTCATGCTTGTATGGAAGGTGCTTTACCAACCGAACTACCTTCCTGGCAGCAACTCCTTTTTTGAGACAGAATTTCACTGTGTTACCTAGGTTGGCCTGAAAGTCAATATTCTCCTGTCTCAGCACTTCACCCCCAAATGTTGGAATTGTAAATATGTGCCGCCATCCTGGGCTTAATTTTAGCCATCTTGAGCCATGCAGTTCGTTAGTGTTTAAGAACATTCATGTTGAGAGACCCATCTCTAGAATGTCTTTTATCTTAGGAAAATGAAAGTCTATACCCTTGAAACAACTTCTCCTTTCCTCTCCCTTTCCTCCTCGCCTGCTAACCACAGGTTTATGACTCTGACTGTTCTGGATGCCGAGTGGAGTGCATAGATTTGTTGTCTTTTTTATGACTTGTTTATTTTTATTAATATCCTCAAGGCTCAACTCCATCTCGCATCATTTTTGAACCTTTAATGTTAAACATTACAATCTCATGACCTTCTTTAAACTGGTTTAGACTTTCAGCATAAGTTAGTCACTGTGACGAAAGCAAGTGAGCATGTCAAAGCCACAGGTTATTTCCAAATATGCTTCCTCCAACTCCACAGGCTCCCTCCGATTCAAGCAAGTCTCATCCCCCACTGGGCGAGGATAATTGCTTTACCCTTCTCTCATTATCTTGAGTTTTTAATTATGTATTTATAACAAGGGGGCTGGGGATATAGCTCAGTGCCAAAAGAGCTTATCTAGTGTGTTCCATCCCCAGCACTGGTTTTTTTTTTTTTTTAATAAATAAGAAAACGAGCATGCTCAGATGACCTGTATTAACGAAAAGCAAGCATGAGAACAGGGATTTTTGGCTAGTCTTCACCATGGGGGCATTGAAAGGCCTGGGGGGTAAATCATTAACCTTCTGAACTTCTTGTTCCTCCTAGCAAAATGGAGATATCAAAAGGCTCTGTCCTGCTGTCTAGCTAGAGTTGCTTTGAACATTGAGGGGAATGACAAGAGAGCATGTGCCCTGTCCTAACTCTCAAGGCCAAAGTCATGCCTTTTGGTTCTTATACCTAGGGAGGACTGTGGAACCAAGTGCCGAAGAGAAAAGTTTAATCAGTGATAAGACAGCCGAATGGATCTCGGAGGAGGACGATGACGTGTTTGTGGCTTCGCGCACGACTGAAGATTTATTTACTGTGATACACAGGTCAGGATCCTTTTCCTTCATTATAATTGCAATTGCTTTCCCCTTTTCTGCTTAAAGAAAAACTGCTGCCTCTGAGCAGCCACTGGAATTGCAACTGGAGATTCAGTTCAGTACCTACCTACGTATGTGAGCACAGTCTGGGGCCTCACATCTCAAATTCACTGATATCTTTGGTTGAAGCGGGGGAGGAGGGGAGGACCAGGTGCTGAGAGAGGCCCCTCGTCTCCTAGCAACTGCTTGGCCTATTGTGTCTCCATCTGCTGCCTCACAGCTCTATCTGCAGAGAGAGACATTTAACCCTTCACGGAACTTCTTGTACCACAGAATTCTGTCACGAGGTGATACAGAGCACCGGACAACATATGAGAGCAGGGACTCAGGCAGAGGGGGTACAGAGGTGGGCACTGGGGCATGAGGCAGGGGCTTGTAATGAGGTACCTGGATCCACGAGCCCAGTTACTGGAGCTGGAGCAGCAGCTCAAATCAGTTCCAAATCCCTGGCTGTCTTGATTCAGTCACTGAGCTCCTGGTCTTGACCCTATACGTTTGTTCTTGATCTCAGAACTGACAAGGACTGAACCTGTAGCAAAGGGCAAGTGACTCCAGTTGTGGCCATTGAAAAGCATGTGGGGAACAGAGGGACCCCCAAGGGGCCTGGGAGCGTGGGGCTGTCATATGCATGATCTTGAGCACATCCCTGGTTGTCAGTTCTTTAAAGCTTTGCTAGCTGTCTGCTCCCTGAATTCCCTGACTTCGCTCAGACCAGTCTTTCCTTCGTTTAGGTCCAAAAGAAAGCTCCTGGGCTGGAAAGAGCCTGGGGAGGGCTTCCCGGGCAGCAGACCCAGCTCCCACTCACCAGTGAAGAACACAGCTGATTCTCCCACCACTGAGTCTGCTGCTGCCACAGGGCCAAGTGGCAGTGCCTGCCTAGACGCTGGCAGAAATGATGATTTCAAGGCCCTACTCCAGAAGAAGGGAAGTAAGGCAACTCCCAGGACCCGCCCCTCAGCAGCCGAGCTGCTCAAGACCACGAACCCTCTGGCTCGAAGAATCATTGCACAGTTCTCAAAAGACTATGAACCCACTGACAGCCCCAGTACCTAAGCCCTGCTTCTTATTCACTAGGTCTGAGGAGAGCAGGGGGAAGATAGAGGGCTTCAGAAAGGAACCAACCGCAGGAATGACAAAACATTCTGTCTTTGACATTAACTCACACTCTGGACAGCAGAGAGGCCAACACAACACACCTGCGCTCCCCAGGCACTCTGATAGACCAGACCATCTGCACTTCCATGCTTACCATGGCTGAACATCAGTGTTCTTCTTAGATTCTCCCAGCACTGTGCCTCAAGAAGAGATCCTCAGATTTGAGAGCCCGTATGCCACCTTTTTCAATGTCCTGGCTGTTTTGTCCATTGGCTCCTGTCGCTGAGAGGCACGGTGGGAGAACAGATCGGGGACCTTCCAAACCAGGGCTGGGGACAGAGGCACCAATCTCACTGCTGATTATCTCCTCTCCTGGGGTGGCTTTGCCGGCCCTATGTGAAGACCCAGACAGACACCGAGGCCTCATCAACCCCAGACAGACACCGAGGCCTCCTCAACCCCAGACAGACACCGAGGCCTCCTCAAGCCCAGAGAGAGCTCTGCAGGAGGCGTGCACTAATTTCAGCATGGGGTTGATTGGGTGGCTTCTGTGGGGCAAACATGAGTGTGACTATCGAAAACTCCATGCCTTTTTCAGTTTGATTGTCTATGCGGAGATCAGGGTGATGAGTTTCAATAAACTTCTAGGATTTCCTCCCTCCCCCATTAGCTAGAAAAAATGGGACTGGGTGGCTTTGGCTGAACCAAGCTCTGCAAACGAACGGGACATTTGTTCACTCGCATCTAGCCAAGGTAACTCGCATGCGCGCCTTGAGGTCTTTCGAGTGTCTGTCAACGTGGGTAGCCAGGATCTGTGCCAAATTCATGCTGTAGACTCCAAGAACTCTCATTTCACTCGCATGTAACATTCATTACAGGAAGTAATTAGGCGAAGGACTGGCATCATCAGAGGCTCCAGGAGTAGAAAGGAAGTGTACCTTGCCCCACACCGTTCGATTCAGAGTGCGCTTTTTGTGGTTCTTTGGGTTTTGTGTCAAGGAAATCTGACTCTGTTTCAACGATCAAGAACGTGTAAACTGAAAAAGATCTACGTGAAATCAAAAAGACAGCCCATAATTCAAGAAGGCTACGTTTTGCCATTTAGGTACTGCTGTTTGGCCAACTTTCAGCTTGCCACAGCACGAGGGGGCGGAGGGAGCAGCTAGGATAAAGAAGATACTGAAAGAGTTCCAAAACAATCACAATTACCCCTTCCCTTCCAAAGCCAACAGGCACTGGCTGTTCTTGTCAACTTGACTTTGTAAGTAGAGCAAGAGCACCTGACCTCCATACACCTGCTTTCTGAGGGGCTGGGGACAGGCTGAGCAAAGCACCGAACAGAGAACCTGCTGGCCAGTGTTGGGAAGTTCTTTGTCTTCTGCCCCCAAAGGGCCCAAAGGAACTGAACTTGTAGTGTGCTTTGCAAAAACAAAAAAACAAAAATGGGCCCTGACTCATTGCCCGCACTCCCTGCCCTAAAAGATTCCTCGCTCAGTCTCCCGGAGGAAGCAGTAAGAAGTCCAGGGACAAGCATATCTCCATTTTGATACGTCACACTCCTCACCAATGAGAAGCAAACTGTTAGCTCTACTGCCCACACTCCAGCAAGGCAAAGTGGCTGCAAAACTACCCCCAGTACTGGGAGGACTCGGGTCTCTGGCGTAGAAGTCCTAGGCTGAGGGCCTTGCTGCGGTGGTTCTAGTTCCAATTGGTCTAATTCTAGACAAATGGAAAGAGCTCAAGCTCGCCAGCTCTCTTCCAGCTAGCTCTTCCCTCTCGGGTCTAGAAAGAAGCCACTTAAATAATCAACAGTTAGGGGAACTCTGAAAGCGCTTAAACCACTTAACATGAAGATCTTCTTTGCCAAGTTTCATGAATCAGGCGGGAATGCGGGAAATACACTTTGAAGCACCACACCTGGGAGATGGAGACAGGCAAACTTCTGTGAGTTTGAGGCCAGCCTCATCTACATAGGTAGTTCCAGGATGCCAAGGCTACATATTGAGACCCTGACTTCAGTCTTGGCCTTGGTTTATACATAAGTACCACACCTGACTTAACTCAGAATTCCAAAAGACAGAGGCGTTTTACTCTGTAGGGAAATGAAGGAGTGCCCTTGCTTCTGCCTATCAGGAGAAAACGTTCCCTGGGTCTGCTCCACAGAACCATTATGAATCAATCGTTGAATTCTAAAGTTTGAGCATATGAAACTGTATAGGGCTTGCTACTTTTGCTGATTTTTTTTTTTTGAAGTGTCTTGTTTGTTCCTTCTCATGGGTTTGGCCTCTCCCTTCACCTTGCTACCTCTGGAGGTCCCCCCCCCCAAAAGATTCTAAACTGAATGCTTAGACTGTTTGAGGTTGTTTCAGTGACCCGAACCCCTGCTCTCCTCCATACGACTCTGTATGCCTGGGATGTTTAAAACATTTCCTCATCACTATGACCCCCAGGAGCCCAACTAGCACAAGAGATTTGGGGCAGAGGCTTTACAGTCAGAGGAAACACTTTGGACTGGGAGTAGTCGTTCTGTCCTTCCAGGCTTGGCAGGGAGTAGACCTAGTCCTACACAAACAAGCAGATTGTTAAATAATAATAGTAACTAAAACAGTCATTGATTAGCACAGCACCAAGCATCTTTCTGAATACTTCACCTCTCTCCTGTCCCTATTATCATAAACATCATCTCTCTCCCCTGAGGACAATGTGTGCTGCCCAGGAGGCTGGATTGGGAGGGGGACCCCTTTCAGGAAAGTCTCAGGGAAGTTGCTGCCCCTGCTGCGACACACAGCACACGTAAAGAAAGAGAGGAAATGAAAGGGGGTTCAGGTGGTCAGCCTCTGCTTCGGGCTCTTCCTATCCCCTTGTTTTCCTCCAACTCCAGCCCTCAGTGGCAGGTGGCCCTGTTAGAAGAGCTTTGGTCCAGTCAAGGGTGGGGGGAGACCCCCCAGAGGCAGTTAATGTGTACCTATGTGCTTTGCATTTGGTGGCTATGTATTTGTGGTTCAAATGTGAGTGGCAGAGAGCATGTTGGTCTTAATACAAAGGCTGGCTTTGCTTGTGGATCCTCCCCGTTGCCTGTACTATTGGCCTGCCTGGGCTTCTCTCTCCCTCCTGGCTCCAGCTTGTCTTTCAGTCCTAACACCCAGGAACTGCACCGATGAGACCAGCAGCTCAACCACAAAGGAGTCAAGGCCACAGGCAGCCAGTTCATTCACAGTAGCCTCACGACCACAAGGTTGATCTGGAAAAAATGACCTTGAATGTACAAAGACGGGCAAATCTCCAAGGTTCCCCCAACAAGCATTCTGCCTGGCATCTACGTCATCAAGACAACAGAGATCCAGTTGTCGTCTCTGTGTACCTGTCACTCTGAGCAGATCTCCCCAGGCACCCGTCCCCCTCCTCACCTCCAAACCAGTCAGGAAAAAGACTCGGTACCACTCAGTGCTCTGTTGCTCACTACTTCCGCCCTCTGTGTTTGCCAAGTCTGTGGCACAATGGTGAGCTTTTCCTTTGCTATGATTTGCCAGGGCCAGGATTAGGGTGAGGCGATTGGGGAGACGCCCACTCTCAAGGCCCCCGCCAGTGCCTTACCCTTGCCACGGCCCTGTGATTTGCGCTCTGTAAAGTAGTATGAGTTGCTCTTTCTTCCTCTGAGTGTGGTTCTGATTTGGGGGCAGGTTTTGCGCCAAATGTTTTCTTGCTGTTTCTCCATTGGTTGCCAGCAGCCTTTGTATGCGTTAAAGAATCTTCAGTATTATCAGAAACATTTCAGCTGGCAAGTTAGCGCCCCGTTCAGGAGGAGCACAAGGGCCAGAGAACTTCAACAGGAAGTTGAGGTCTGCCCATGTGGCCTTCTGTCTGCTCTTTCTGCTCCCTTCTCCCTTGTAGTCCTTGTGGCCCAGCACCGATTCTCCTCAGTGCCTCCTACTTCGTTCTCCTCCTAAGAAAAACATGCTCTCAGGAAAGGGATGAATTCATTGACTCTGAGACTGGGAGGCTTCATGCTACCTTTTCCGAGGGTTGCTTGCATTTTAACAGGGGAACAGCCTTAAGCCAAAGGAATGAAGTCCTTGCAGAATGTTAGGCGTCACCTAGTTGTACAAGTTCTTTTTCACCGTGGAAAGACCAGACTCCCTGACAGCTGACTCCAGAAGAACCTCTGGTCTTCTCCTGGAATCATTGGAGTTAGTAGCCGCTGGTCAATTATCTAGATAACCCTGTGCTATTTTACTACCAAGGGATTCTGAGAAAAAGCTACTTACAAGCCTCTGAGAAGGCCTAGATCAAGCATTCATATTGTACATTAACATGTTTGTGTAAACAGTATTAATACTACTTACCACTTAGGTAAAAGACACAAAGATTTAAGAAGTTTGTGAAGTGTGTCCTGTTTGTGCAAGGTGACTCTGCCGAGTCCACTTCTTACTGCTATCAGTCGTCCAGTATCAGTGGTGGTTATTAAACTGGGTGGAGGCCTAGTTACTAAGCACAGGCCTCCACTACCCCTCCTGCCGTTCGTCTCTGTGGTGTGCTATGGCTCCAGCTTGGTGTGAGAATGAGACCTTTTCTAAAGCAGAGCCCCAGTCCCTAATGCCTTTGCATGTATTCAGCTCTAAGTGACCAAGATAGGAAGGATTTAAGAGGACAAGCGAGTAGGAAAGAGGTACAAAACAGTGCCTTTGTCATAAGTCAGCTGACAGTGTGATGACTTTCACGTGACTTGAAACAAGCAAGTCAACTATTTTAAAATACTTTGAAATCAGTTTGTAGAGGACTATGGTTGCGAGTGGTTTTTGAACACATGTTGGAGGCACTTTAATAATTTTAGCAAAAAAGAAATTTGCCTAATGAAGACTGTGTGAAATAAATATATACCTTTGTTTGGTAAAGGCCCAAATCTAGGCCACTGGTTCTCAAAGGATGGTCTTGGAATCACCAAGAGCAACGTATGAGAGAGAAGAAGGGGGAGAGACAGAGAGAGAGACAGAGAGAAACAGAGAGAGAGGGGTGTCACACCTTTAAGTCCTCTGAATCGCTAGAGCCACGCCTCTCTGCAACAGGTTACCCTTCTGACCGTTAGTTACAGTTAGCAGTCCAGTCTCTGGCAAAGAAGCGTGTCTAGCATCTTCTTGCTCCGCTACACATTTGTCTGGCGCTAAGAAAGTGCCAGATTGAATCAGGCCCATCTGGCCTGGTTTGGGATTTTAAAATAGTAGCAACAACAACAAAACCTCTGGTGGTGGTGGTGGTGGTGGTGATGGTTGCATTTGGTAGGACCAGTCCTTAAATGAACGTCCTCACTGCCGTGACTGTTCTCTAGGAGGGCTCTTGCAGAAATGGATTTGCTTCTGAGGCTCTGCCCGAAGGCTAAAGTGTGGCATTTGATAGTAGTGACCTCCCCCCTACAGGGAAACAAACACCTGAACCAGAACAACCAGTTAACCCCTCTCAGCCTCTTTGTAATGCTAAGCTTTATAGAAATTTATTCCGTATGTGGTCTTGAGATTTTCTATGTCCAGTTTTATAAAATGTTCTGCATGCAAATACAGCATTGTGGTCACGTCAAAGTCATTCCTCCTCCATGTGTGTGCTGGTGAAGAAATATCAACATGTATGTTCTGATGTTTCCTGATCAACTGTAAATTACATTTTCATTAATTTTTAAATGAGATATATTTACTCTGGCTAGCAGTTAAAATTTTATTCTTTTTATTATCTTTCATTGCTACTTTTTTCTACTGACTCCAAGGCTTACTTTGGGGGGGGATTTCTTATTTCTAGATTGTTGTATCTCTCTTATTTCTATATTTATCTATAATCACAGAGTGTAAGAGCTGAAAGGGACCAATCTCCCTCGTTTCATAGAGGAAATTAAGGCCCAGATGGGTCAAACGGCTTGCCGCAGGTCACACAATGAGTCTGAGGCAGGGCCCAGCCTCAATTCTAGGTTGCCTGCCTCTGGGATGAATGTTTTGTCATTTAAATCATTATATTTATGAAGGACCCATGACTGGCTTCTACTTGTCTGGCTCATTAATTTCCCAGGTATTTCAGTGAAAAAAATCTATATGCTTTAAAAGGAACGCTTGTTCTTCAGTTAATGAATCCAAAGAAAATCTGGTTTTTAGTTTAGAAAATCATTTCCCTCCATATTTGCTATCTGTGCCCTACTTTGTACAGTGGATGTTTCCCCTAAAATCTGTGTGTGGGGGGATTGATTTATATAGAGTAAATTTCATTTTTTAGTAGGAAAGCTTCCCTGTGTAAGGGAATCTTCTAGGGGCTTTTTTGGAGAAACAAAACTAAAGACTCCTCTTGTCGTTTGTTCCTTAAGGTCTTTAATTACTTATTAGTGTGATTTTTTTGTACTTGCTTTTATTTAAAGTAGGGCAAACCAGTGTTAGCTTTCCTAGAATCTACTAGAACCTTACCTTCCTAATCTTTTTGAGAAATCTTCAGACTGTTATATGCTTATGAGCTATTCAATTGTATTCTAGAAACTTCACCTGACCTGACATTTCGCCAATCCCTGGGCTCAAATTCCATCTCTATCTGATCAGATAAGAACAGAGTTCCCTAATCAGTACTTATGTCTACATATGGTCTCTTTTCCAGAACATTCTGTGCTCTTACTTTAGCCATCTCAGGCCTCTTTCCTAAATCACACATACCTCACTGTCCTGTGCACTTTTGAGCACTACACCTTGAGGGCCGGGCTAGTCATTCTGAGCAATATCTCCAGTTACTTCCATGTGCCCATTTCTCTTGGATCTCTTCCGGTTTCCCTTCCCAGACTCAAAGGCTTCTCTCACCAGAGACTGCTGGGATTTTCCCATCGTTTCAGGAAATCAATGAACTTCCCCTTCAAAGGGCCTGAGAGGAATTGTTTTTGTCTTTGTGGGTCATCTATGGTTTTTGTGGCAGATTCTTGTGGCTGATTGTTCATTCACTCGTTTTACACCCTTTGGAACATCTGAAAACCATTCTCAGCTCACAGGCCATGCGAGGCTGACCCCTGATTCACACTACCATTTTTTGACCGTCCCCATTGTGAAAAGTGGACGAGGGCTGGCATGATGGATTAGCACGTAAAGGTGTCTGCCACCAAGCAGACAATGGGATCTAAGTTTGAGTGGAACCCACGTAGTCAAAGGAGAGAACCCCTGCAAATTATCCTCCGACCTCTGTAAGCATGATATACACAGGCTCACACACACACACACACACACAAATAGATAAATGTAATACTAGAAGAAGGGTTTTGTTTTGTTTTGTTTTGTTTTTGTTTTTCGAGACAGGGCTTCCTCTGTAGCTTTGAAGCCTGTACTGGAACTAGCTCTTATAGACCAGGCTGGCCTTGAACTCACAGAGATCTGCCTGACTCTGCCTCCTGAGTGCTAGAAGCCACCACCGCCAGGCTTCTAAGAATGTTTTTTAGGTTGAGTCTTGTACCAGAGGCTGTCGCTCACTGCCTCACATACGCTGTACCATGAAACCAGTCTGCTCACATCAGGACACGAACAGGTGGGGGGGGGCTGCATGTTACAGTCTTTCTCTATGTCCCCCTGTCACTAATTATATTGATAGAGCACACCTTATTTCCTCCTATGGATCTAGCCCATTCATTGCGCCTCTATTTGCCCAAGGTTGGGGTAAGGTGGTAGGAACGTTTCCTTAGGTTTTTTGTCCTGTCCTTGCTCTCCCTGTCTTGGGCCACCTGGTCATATCCCACACTGCTGTCACCAGTTTAGGGTGCTGTCATTCAAAAGTCTGAGAGCATACACCCTAAGAGTCCAGTTCAGTTTACAATTTCCTGGAAAAACCACTAACTTCCTGGTTCCACAGGCTGGTTTTAAAACCCGGAATACACACATATCTCTGTCCTAATACGGTTGAGACCTAGCACTAAACAGCATGGAACCCCAGCAAGGAACCAATGGGGTACAGGAATTATCTGTGCCACAGTGTCTCCAGCCTCCTGAATCCCCATCGGCTAATGTGCTTCATTGCATCCCTCCAACCGATGGGCATCCAACACATCACATCCTGTTTCCTTCACTTCTCCGGCTACCCTGCTCTCATCCCGCTCTCTCACGCTTTCAGGAACTGGAGTTCAGATTCACAGTTCTCACACTTACCGTGTGTGAATTGGGGTGCACTGCGAAAGCGTGCACCTGTGTGCGTGTTTTCTGCACCTGGCTGTGAATCACAACTGAGCACATGCACCATATATACAGCGCTCTCACTGGTTCTCTGGTCCAGGACCAGATCTAATGAGACTGGTCAAGGAAGGAAATAGCGGGAGATCCTGAGGCATCTCTCTTCCTGTCCTCTGAGAGCTTCTTTGCATTGGCTTGGGCTGGCTCCTCTCGCATGGAGCCCTTTAAAGGACTCCTCTATGTCATTCCTGGGCACGCAGCATCCACAGAGCCAGGAAATTATTGCATGTGAACTCAGTTACTGGGACAGAAGCGTCATCTTTTCCAGCTCAACAGATGCACGTCTCTGGCCCTTTAGCTTGACTTCTGTCATTTGAGCCCAGGGATCCACTCATTTCCTGAAACCTAAATTTTCAAACATCAGACTCGAGTAATTTTCAGGGTTTCCTTTCTCAGAGTTCCCGTGAAGTGGTTCATTTCTGCCTTTTCTTTAGGGTTTGCAGAGTTAGGAAGGGAAGGAAAGGAGGGCTGTGCCTTGGACCCAGAAGCAGAGCAAGGACAAGGAACGACCTGTAGCGCAGCAGCCCCCGCAGAGTTGGGTCAGGTTAGTGCTGCAGTCCGTGCTCCCGGGTCCGCTGTGCCCTGAAGACAATTCCAGGTGGGAATGTGCAGAGTGATGGGCTACACTGAAAGGCAGGGCTAATGCCCACCCCCAGGGATGGGACTACGTCTTGGATTCCAACTCCAGGAGAAGCAGTAACTAGGAGAGATGGCAAACCTTGTCTTTGGAGAATTGCATCGCAAACTAGAAGGGAGTCCTCTGTGGGGTGATATTACAAAGGTGGTTTCTTGTGTTTCTTTTCCTTGGTTGTTTTGTTTTGTTTCTTTCAAGATTCCTTACTGGCTTGCTGCCAGCAATTGAACTGTGTTCTTTCTAGAGCTAGAGCTGTTTGTGTCTTCTTCGAATAAACTTTTTCTGTTAAAACCACCTTCTGCTTCCTCCCTTGCTTGTGCTGCACGGATCAAAGCCCCAATTCAGGAGCAGGTCCAGTTCATGCTTTGGTTTTACTCGCCACACAAATGGCACTGAACCAACCCGCTCGACCCGCTCACAGCATGTCAACTATGGAGACAAGTTTTGTGAAGCAGAATGTACTCAAGAAGCAGGAAAGGAGGGCAGATGTCCTCAGATGTCAAGGGGCCACTCATTGGACATCTGGCACAAGCAGGGAGTCAACAGAAGCAGCCCTTCAGTGCTGGAAAGGCCGTTATCATCATGCGCACACAGCTAAGGGATTAGCCATAGCAGAGCTGGTAGAGACTAAATGCTCGGCTCAGCTGCATGGCCTCCAAAATCAGGGTTTCTTGTTCGTTTTCTGCTTCCGATCAATCCCAGGGATTTACATAGGCTAGGCAAGGGCTCTACCACTAGGCTCGCGTTCCAGACCTAAAACAGTGATTGTTATGTTCTACTAAAGCCATAAGCTAGAAAGCTTACTCATGTCTTCCCTCAGTTTCATGAGGAGCTTGCATACACTGCAGTCAGTGCTCACAAACCCTGAGAACACCCAACAAACAGGTGACCCACAATATCTTCCAGAAGCAGGCCCAGATGGATCTACCTTAGGCCCTAAGGGTATCTGGGTGGGTGGTTCATGTTCTGAGACTTGCTCTGAAGGACGCAAGTCCAGACACTCACAGAGATGGCAAGAGCCATAGATGTGTACAGCACTGGGGATTGGGCCGCACTCCCCCTGCTTTGTTCTCTGGCTCAATAGGGCCGTGCAGCAAGGAAGACTGCAGTGACTAACCAAGAGCCAAATACCCAGACCACATGTGACCCAAGTCTGCTTCTCAAAGAATGTGGTCCCACCATGCAACTGTGTAGGAACAGCTATCTATGAGTCAAGTCCCACCTGAAATGAACATCAAAGCCAGACATGGTGGCACAGGCCTGGAGTCCCATCATTTGGGGGGCTGAGGTAGGAGGGTCCCAGGTTCAAGGCCAAGTTGCATAGAGAGACCTTGTCTCCAAACAGCAAAAAAAAAAAAAAAAAAAAAAAAAAAAAAAAAAAAAGGAATTTTTATTACCTGGCTTATCTTTCTTTTTTTTTCTTTTTCTTCTTTTGAGTTATGATCTCACTATGTAACTATGTAGCTGTGGCGGCTTGAAACATACTGGGTAGATGAAGCTGGCCTCAAATTCACAGAGATCCAACTACTTGCCTTTGCCCCCAAGTGCTGGGATAAATTTGTTCTTTGTCTTTGAAGGCTGCGGCCCTTGCAGCTCCACATCTCTGTCTTTTCCAGAGCCCAGTGTGAGCTTATGTCGCCTGATGCCACCAATTTGCTCTTCCTACAAGATACAACAGAACTACAAACCACTTACAAAGCCAACATGGCAAGGGAAGGGGTAGGGCTACCCTCGGCTTGAGGCTAGAAGGGCCAGAAAGATGGCTCTATGGGTAAAGGCCTGCCACCAAGCCTCATGGATGTGAATTTGATCCCTGGGACCCACATAGTGAAGGGAAAGAACGAACTTCCCCTTGCAAGTTGTCCCCTGACAGCTGTGTGTGCCCTGTAGCTTGTACACCCCAAGCATATGAACTGAGGCCTGTGCGGTTTGGGTCCTGGAGTCCTGACAAAGGTGTCAAGGGCCTGAGGAAAGGACTGAGACATAAAAACAAGTACACCGAGGCTAGAGCCGCACAGGATTCGGCTACCGGACTTTAAAGCAGACTTTAAAGCGTTTACTACACACAGCACAGGGGATGGGTTGCCTAGTCTTGGTAGGAAGTCTCTGCAGACAAACAGTTTCAGGAATGGCTGTCTGTGCCCATGTTGACATTACACAAACTTGACAAGAGTACTTGCCTAATATGTGCTAAACCCTGGGATTAATCTGAAGGAAAAAACAAACAAACAAGAAACCCTGATTTTGCCAGGCAGTGGTGGTGCATACCCTTTAATTCCAGCACTCAGGAGGCAAAGACAGGCGGATCTCTCTGAGTTCAAGGCCAGCCTGGTCTACAAGAGCTAGTTCCAGGACAGCCAGGGCAGTTAAACCCTGTCTCAAAAAACCAGGAAGGAAGGAAGGAAGGAAGGAAGGAAGGAGGGAGGGAGGGAGGGAGGGAGGGAGGGAGGGAGGGAGGGAGGGAGGAAGAGAGAGAGAGAGAGAGAGAGAGAGAGAGAGAGAGAGAAAGAAAGAAAGAAAGAAAGAAAGAAAGAAAGAAAGAAAGAAAGAAAGAAACCCTGATTTTGGAGGACTTCATTCTTTCAGGACTTTCTCTGCTCTTCACATATGTACAACACACACTAAATAAAATCTAATTTAAAATAAAAGCTTTATAGAATTGAGGTGATACAGACGAGGAGGCTGGCCTCATGACAGGTACTTCCTTAGTGGGACCTTGCAGTTCAGTTCAGCATCTGGCTTTTGCTGTGGCAGCCTCACAACTCCTGTGGCCACCGCACCAGGAGTTAGTGATGCTTTTAGGGATTCACCTTACTGAGCAATCTCACCGAAGGCAAGTCCTGGCAGAGTAATTAGGGAAGAGAAAGAATCCCTTGGGCACAGGGCATGTATGCACTTCCAGACTAAGTGGACTTACAAGCATTTCATTGGAGCCTTGCTTGCAGCTTCAGAGGGTGAGTGCAGGTCCATCATGGTGGGGAGCACGGCAGCAGGCAGGTAAGTGGGGCAGTGGAGCAGTAGTGGAGGGAGGGAGGGAGGGAGGGAGGGAGGGAGGGAGGGAGGGAGAGAAGGAGAAAGAGAAGAGAGAGAGAAAGAGATTATGAGACTATGCCTGGTGACTTTTTGAACCATCCAAGGCTGCCCCCCAGTGACACATCTTCTCCACAAGGCCACATTTAGTCTTTCCCAAAGAATCCACCGATGAAACCAAACATTCAAATACATTAGTCCGTGGGGGCCATTCTCATTCCAAGCACTGCAGAGGGGGATCCAGGTGACAGATTATACATTCATCACAGGCGTCTTTCTCCCCAGAATCGCACACATCACACAATAACCAATTCCTATTATCGGAGTCTCCTCTTCACAGATCTCATCCCGTTGACACTCCATGTCAGTTAAAGTTCATTTGATTATGTTTACAACTTTTTAAAGTTGTCATCGACTTCTCGGGACACACACATACCAGCAACCTTCACTGGACTTGGTATTTCCCACACCCCACTAATATCCACTAGGAAATCCTTGCCAAGGGAATGGCATGGAACACAAGCAGATGGCTAGTCTACCCATTATAGAGAGCCATGAGGAAAATAATGCTAGTATCTACCAAGCGCCCGGAATGCTCCGGGCCCCACTTGCCCCTCCATTGCCTTCTTTTACTCTTTCTTCAGCACTGGCGGGATGAGCTCCTACTTACACACCAGGCACAGCACTAGGTATCGTGTCCAGTGCCGACTCTATGCCCACTCTCATGGAGCTTGCCATCAGCTGGGCCGTCTCTGGGCCCAGAACCAACAAGCCCACATTCCCGTTATTGCAGAGCCACCATTCCAGCTCCGTGCTCCCGTGGTCACCTATCCTCTCCCAGCATTCATTCTGCAACGTTCTAAGCAAACATCCTGCTTCTTTTCATCAGTGCCCATTGGAACCTCAGTTCTGGCAACTGAGAGCTTCCCTCAATACCTTTCATGACTGCCTGCCTGGCAGGCTCCCGAGGAACCCACTCCTTTAGTAGGCCTTCCAGGGCATCCTGCCCTCCTGTGATTCTCTGTGTGTGGGGATGGAACCAACCCCTGCCCATCCCCACGGCCCTTTTAGCTGTTGAATGCTGACAGGATCCACATCCTGAAGATCTAGCAGTACCACCCCCACATATCCATCAGGGGGAATACGCATGTGGCTCCCAGAGGAACTGTCTACAGCCGTATTGCATGCAATGACCCACTTTGTACAATGTCCATCCAGAGCAGGACGGAGCTAGCCACCGTGACACATCTCTGTAACCACAGAACTTGAAAGGTAGTGGTGGGGGAGGAATCTTAGGACAGCCTAGATTGGAGAGTGAAACCCTCAATTTTGTTATTGATGCTGTCATCTATAAAGTAGATGGGTAAGGTGGATATGGTGAAGGGCAGCAGGAGTCCCAGCAACTCTGGAGGCTGAGGAGGATTCCTGAAGCTGAGGAGTTCAAATCCAGTCTGAGCTATATATTAAGGCTCTCAAAACAAAAGAACAAAAAAATAGAATGGAAAAATTATGAACTACTATACAAAAATAACCACAACTACAACACACAGCAAAATCACCACAACTACTACAACACACAGCATATCTGAATCATGTGAATCTAAAGCTGAGCAGGCTCAGGGTGTGGCTCAGTTTAGTAGAATGCTTGCCTGTCGTGTATGAAGCCCTGGGTTCCATCCCTAACCCAGGGATGTCTGTATAAAATCAGACAGATTGGTACATGCCTATAATCCTAGCACCTAGGAGGTGGAGGCAGGAGGATCAGAAATTCAGGTCATCCTCAGCTGTGTAAGGAATTTTAGGCCATCCTAGAGTATGGGAGATCCTGTCTCAAAGAACAGCAAATTGGTGTGTATGTGCATGCATGTGTGTGCATGCATGTGTGCATGCACGTGTGTGCATGCCTGTGTGTGTATGCATGTGTGTGCATGCATGTGCACATGCACAGAAAAAGCAGGGCACAAAGGAATACACAGGCTATGATTCCATTTGCATAAGGTCCAAAACCAAACAAAACTAAAAGCATTGTGTACATGAAGATACAACTATAAGGCTCATGCCTTTAATTGCAGGCAGATCCCTGAGTTCCAAGCCAGCCTGGTCTACAGATAGAGTTCCAAGACAGCCGGGATTACATAGAGAAACCCTGTCTCAAAAAAATTTTTTTAGAAGTTGATGTCAGGAATGATGTCACATGCCTGTAATCCCAGCATTTGGGGGATAGAAGTGGGAAGATCACAAGTTCAAGGTCGCCTGGGATACATAGAAAGGCTCTGTTTTTAAAAAGTTAAGAAAGTGGGGGCTGGAGAGATGGCTCAGTGGTTAAGAGCACTGGCTGCTCTTCCAGCAACCACATGGCAGCCCCCAACTGTCTGTAACTCCAGTTACAGTGGATCCAACATTCTCACACAAACATATATGTAGGCAAAATACCAATGCACATACAGTAAAAATAAATTTTAAAAAAAAGTAGCTACTTCTAAGAGAAGGGGTAAACTACAATTTACGAGGACTCGGGATGTAGCTCAGTGGATGGATCATTTGCCTGATGTACACGAAGCCCTAAATTCAATCTCCAGGACCACATAAGCCAGGCATGGTGGTGAAGGACGGGCCACCTAAACCTCCCCAAACAAGTGCCACAAACTGGGAGCCAAGTGTTCAAATACCTGAGCCTATGGGGGCTATTCCTCCTTCACAGCAGCCCAACAAGTGTGAGTTCAACATGCAACAAAGCCTAAGGAAGGAAGAAAGAAAGGGAGGAAGGAAGGAAGGGAGGGAGGGAGGGAGGGAGGGAGGGAGGGAGGGAGGGAGGGAAAGAAAGAAAGAAAGAAAGAAAGAAAGAAAGAAAGAAAGAAAGAAAGAAAGAAAGAAAGAAAGAAAGAAAGAAAGGAGCAATTGCAAAAACAAGCCAAGCATGGCACACACCTATAATCCTAGTGCTCCAGAGGTTAGTGACTTCAGAGAGATACATGAAAGGTTTCTCAAGCAAAGTTCCATTTCCCGAGTGGTGGCCATGATGTTCATTTGTAACTAGTTTTATAGGTCTGCCAGCTGGTTTAGGCATGTAGTGTTTACACCTGTATTCTGTATGACGTCATTACATTTTTTGTAGCATTAGGGATAAAATGGAGATCTCATGCACGGTAGGCAAGCACTCTAGAATCAAGCTACATATGCCTTGCCTACAACTAGGAATTTTTAACGAATCAGAATACGTTTCTGAGTTACCCTGATTTTTTTGGTCCAGTGCAGGGGGAGAAATGTGTCCCTAAAAGAGAGATGGGGGAGGGGCAGCCAGGGGTGGCTGGGCAGAAGAAAATCAGGAAATCGGTTTTGCAGACCGCACGGAGCAGGGCCAGGCCATGCTGAGAATCCTCTTGCACACTGGGAACAATGAGCTGAGACACCGACAGACAGGAAGCAATCATATTGGGGAGCAAGCACGTGGAGAGCTGTCTCCGCTCCCTAATGAGCAAATCCACACACAATTCAAAAAACCCAGTGGTCATGCTTTGCCAATTATTGTAGTGAAAATGAATCGGGAGGTGGAGGGGATGGCGATATGTCAGGCTGTGGAGAGTACTAAATTGACACATGGTTACTGGTTGCTAACGCTAAATAAATACCAGCCTTGAAAATCGAATCTGGCAGTATGCCCTGGGGAATTTGAAATGCTCATATCTTTTTACTCAGTAATCCTATTTCTGGGATTCTATTCTAGAAAAACTATGTAAAGGAAAGAAGAGGCTATATGAATGAGTCTAGACATGATCCCCAAAGCTCACTTTTCACCCTAAACCCTGTAGTGTGGGCAGTGTCTACCTAGCATCAATACTTGAGGGTTTCATATGTTTAAAGCGGAGTCACGAATTCCTTGGTCCTTCCCAGGCCAGTCGTTGCCCACATCCTGATAAACAGCTACCATCCTGGCCCACACCACTGCCCTCTCCACCGGGATACCTGCAGCAGTCTCCCGGTCTCCCACCCGCCATTGCTCTAGCTTCTCTCCAGTCTGTTGCACACAGCAGTCAGAATAGTGTTTGGGTTTGTTTTGTTTCTTAGGCAAGCTGCTACAAAAGCCGCTTGCTTTGTTTTGAAATATGAGTCTCACTGTGTAGCCTATGCCGACCCTCTGTTTCAGAACTTTGCTCTTGTTGTTGTTTTCAAGACGGGGCTTCTCTGTGATGTTTTAGAAATTTTAAAGCATTCTAAAGACAGGCGCACTGGCTCACAACTATAATCCCAGAACTCTGGAGACTGAGGCAGGATTCAGATTGAGGTTAATATACGAAAAGATCATGTCCAGATCCCATCTAAAACTGTGAGGATTCCTCTGCTTGCCGAACAGAATGTGCGCTCACAGCCACCCTGCTTCACCCCACACTGGTCTTCTTACTCTTATTGTCCCTTGCAAACAAGGGTCTCTCTCCCTCCTCCAGCCTTTGCACCGGCCACCTCCTGCCCAGAACATTCATTCTCCCTCTAGGCTTCCTGGGCTTGCTGAGAAAGGTCTGTGATCTAGCCTTCTAAACCAGGGGTTCTGTGATATGGCCTTCTAAGCCAGGGGTTCTCAACCTTCCCAACGCTTTAACATCCCATGTCGTGGTGACTCCCAACCTTAAATTATCTTCATTGCTCCTTCATAACTGTAATTTTGCTACTGTTATGAATCATAATGTAAATATCTGTGTTTTCTGGTGGTCTTAGGTGACCCCTGTGAAAGGGGTCACTCCGCCCCCAAAGGGGTTGAGACCTCCATGTTGTGAGCTGCCTTTGAAACAACCTCCCTGGCCAGCTTCCCTTATCACACCTCCTGGTTAGCCCTCTAAACTCTTGATGGAATCTGGAGCGACTAGAGGTATTTACTTGCATGGAGCCCTGTTGTCTGTGTCTTTGAACTGGAATGCAGGCTTCATGGGAGCAAGGACCACGGGTCTCTGGTTTAGTGCTGGATCCCTAACACCTAAATTCCAATGTCCAAGCGAAATGAATGAATATATGTATAATAAAGGCTCTGCCAAGGTTTGTGGTAAAGAACCATTGTGATCCTGCATTTGCAAAAATCTATTAATGATGCCAGTTGATGCAGGGGATGCCTCAGGAGATACCAGCAGAAGTATATTTTCCAGGTAACAGAATGGAAATAACAGAGGTTCCATGTTCAGGCAAATGTGTATGCTTATGTTCTGACTCTGACCGGCTGTACATCCGTGGCAGATGAAGCTGAGTCGCTGAGCTTCCGTTTCACCATATATGTAGGTTTTATTTGTTACTTTTTGGTTTTGTTTTTTCCTGTGTTCTATACAGAACTCAACTCTACCGATGAGGTGCATCCCCAGGCCTTGAGATAGGCCTTTTTGAGATAGGGTTCCACTCTGTACCTCTGACCTCAAAGTTACTCTACAAGTAACTGGGTCTTGCTTTGAATGGAATATCCTCCTGCTTCCGCCTCTCAGATGTTCAGATCACAGATGTGCCACCACGTCTGGTTTAAATGGTCCCCTCTTCTCTTCTGCCACAGCAGGAACTCAACCCAAGATTTAGTGCATGCTAAGCAAGTGCACTGTCACTGAAGCTCACCCACAGCCTCTCCCCACATTTAAACACAGGGAACAACAACAAGCTTTCAAGGCAGGTCCATGGAACTACATACAGTAATATTCTGGGGCTGGTGTGAAACCTTGGGACTGGGTGGCTTTGTCGGGGAGTGGGTGAAACAGGAGAAAGCCCTGGGAAGGCTAGGGCCTAGAAGTCAACCACATAAAGACCAGCCTAGAAGGAACCTGCTGTGAGAAGGGCTTTAACATTTTGTGCACTGTTGTTTTGCCTGCTTGTATGTCTGTGTGAGGCTGTCAGAAGCCCTGGAACTGGAGTGACAGACAGGTGTGAGCTGCCATGTTGGTAACCTCTGAACCATCTCTCCAGCCCTGTAGCTATGGTTCTTAATTGGGGACTGAGCAGAAGGAGGCCCTGTTTTATTCAGCCTTTCTGAGCGGGCAGAATTTCACCTTAACCTTTGAATCCTGAGTTCTACGGAGATCTAGATAAAGAAGTCCCCTTTGGTGGCTGTGATAAAGCTGGTGCCTGGGGAACAGAATATCGCCCTGCATGGTCAGTGCAGTGGCTGCAGAACTACAGTCGCTGATTAGGACAGTAGTTGCTTAAGGGGCAGCTACTGAATTGAATGAAAAACAACAGGGAAAAATAGCAATTGGGGACTGGAGAGATAACTCAGTGGTTAAGAGAATTACTGCTTTTGCATGGGACCTGGGTTTGGTTCCCAGCACTCACATGGCAGGTCACAATCATTTGTAACTCCAGATTCTTGGAATCCCAACGCCATTTTCTGGCCTCTATGAACACCAGGCATGCTTGTGTTGCACATACACACATGGAGACAAGCTTGACACCAAGCCCGATGACTTGAGTTCAGTCCCAGGAACTCCGTGATAGAGAAAAAGAGAACCCACTTCTACAAGTAGCCTTCTGACCTTCAGACTCAAGCTGTGCTGAGCATAAACATAAATGAGTGTAAAAATGAATAAATTTTTAAAAAATAACAGCAGGGGGACTGGAGAGATGGCTCAGCGGTTAAGAGCACCAGCTGCTCTTCCAGAGGTCCTGAGTTCAATTCCCAGCACCCACATGGCAGCTCACAACTGTCTGTAGCTCCAGTTCCAGGGCATCTGACTCTCACACCAATGAACATAAAATAATAATAATAAAATAAATTTAAAAAAATAACAGCAGTTGTTAGTGCTATATAATTGAAAATAATTTCCCACGTTTCTGGTGATGTGTTGTCATCTTTTTCTCAAGGGTTTTTGCCAGATCTGTGCTTCCATCTGTCTCTGCTACATTCAGGGGCTCTGTTCCCAGAAGCCTCAGCCGCTCTATCCTGTCTCTTCTCTTGTGGCTCCTTTTAAAAACCTGGACAGCATTCCTGGCCTGCTTATTTTTGTTGTTTTGTTTTGTTTTGTTTTGTTTTGTTTTGTTTTTGGAACAGAGTCTCACACACACTCTCTCTCGGGCTGGCTAGGAACTCACTCTATCACCCAGGCTGGCCTGAAACTCACAGCAGTCCTCCTGCCTCAGCCTCCTGAGTGCTGAGAGTTTGCAACTGGCTCTATTTAACTTTGACTCCATTCAGTTTCATCAACAGATGAGTTCAGTCCCATGTCACCTGCAAAAGCTCGTGAGAGTCAGTTCCTATAGGAGCCCCTAGCTGCTAAGAGAGACAGACGTGTAAACTATACACAAAATCCCCATGCATACTGTGCTGGTCAATTTCTGTCAATGACACCAACCTAGACAGATCTGAGAAGACGGAATCCTAATTGAGAAAATGCCTCCATAAGCCTGGCCTGTAGGCAAGTCTGTAGGGCATTTTCTTGATTAATAATGATTGATGTGGAAGGACCATACTCACTGTGGGTAGTGCCATCCCTGGGCAGGTAATCCTGGATTGTATAAGAAAGCAAACCACCTACGCCGAGCAGTGGTGGTGCATGCCTTTAATCCCAGCACTCAGGAGGCAGAGGCAGGCAAATCTCTGTGAGTTCGAGGCCAGCCTGGTCTACAAGAGCTAGTTCTAGGACAGGCTCCAAAGCTACAGAGAAACCCTGCCTTGAAAAACAAACAAACAAATAAGCAAACAAAAAAGCAAACTGAGCAAGCTGTGAGGAGCAAGCCAGTAAGCCACATCCATCCATGGCCTCTACATCAGCTCCTGCCTCCAGGTTCTTGCCCTGAATTTCTGTCCTGATTTTTCTCAGTGATAGAAGCGACCTGAGAGTTGAAAAAGAAATAAACTCTTTCCTTCCCAAGTTGCTTTTGGTCATGGTGTATTATCACAGCAATCAAAACCCTAACTAATACACACGAGAATATACACATATGTACACGTGTACACACACACACACACACACACACACACACTTAGTCTTTCCTATCTAGGAACTCTGACCCTGTTTGTATACACTTTCCTGCTTCAGCTCAGTTCTCTCCAGCTTCCAGATTTGGCATCAGCAAATCCTTGCGATAAAAGCTTCCGCTTTTATTCAGTGGTTAAGAGCTCTTGCTGCTCGTGTGGACAATCTGGGTTTGAGTCCCAGCACCTTTATCTGACAGGTCACATAACTGCCTAAAACTCCAGTTCCAGGGGACCTGAGGCCCTTGGGCCTCCCAGGCACCAGCACGCATGTGTCCATAAACTCAAACTGACACACATACATATGTTGGACTCTAGCGTCCAAACACCAAGGAGGAGTCGCCCCCCCGAGACCACCTCACACACCACAGCTGATGAAAAAGCATGAGGATTTTATTAATTCTGTCATGACAGGGTCCCTCAGCATTCGGGAAGCCGAGAGATCTCGAATAGCTGGCACAGGCTACTTTTAAAGAAGGCCACAGAAGCAAGGGGGGTTGTTCTTTGACTATTATGATTACCAATAATTGGCTGGAGAGCTGTTGCCAGATCAGATGAGGTAAGAGGTCATTTTGACCCTGTTTCCCAGGGGACCGAATCAAAACATACGTATATGGGTAATTGTTCAGGAACTGAGTACATGTGAGTGTAGCTGTTAGGTCCTTGGTTCCCAGGGGAGGAGGGGAAGCACTATGGCACGGAGGCTGAGAGGATTCAGAATTGTCAAAATGGCTTCAGAATTGTCTTAAAGTCTTACACATACACAGAAAGAAAGAAACCTTTGTGTTTTTTTAGAAAGATTCCAGTGGAGTCCCCATCACAAAGATGACCTCTCTGCCCTGAGTAGATGGAGTGGACACTAGCTTGATGCTATTAGTGAGCGTGAGAGTTTAGGGTTATGCTAATGTTATCCCTGCCTCCCTGAGTGGTCTGGACCAGCTCTGACACAGGGTTTCTGTAGGTGTTGCTAGAGGGGGCGCTCCTTGCACTGTCAAACACACCGTCACCTACCACGCCACCACTGCCTTCAGAGCTTCTGTTACGGTATTAGTGAATTCTCTGAAGGAAGAAAGGCTCCCCCGCCCAGGAGACGGAACCATGTAGTCCCTGGGAAGCTCAAGTGCCACCCTAGAGACTCTGTTCAGATTCATTTAATCCTCCTAAAAAACCCAGGGGACATACACTGTCATCAGCCCTGTTCTCCTGTGACTGTTACAAACACTAGGTGACAGAAGTGAGATTCCTCCAGAGACATTCTCACTGCTCTCCACAGATGCATTGATTTTTTTTTTTTATTGTTTTAAGTCGCCAGCACTGCTTACTACCTGGGTCACATAGCCTCTGAAGACAAGCCCAACGCCAGGTTAGAAGAAGCAAAACCCTAAGACACCAAAATAACCTACTAGGATCTAGTGACTAGATCAAGTAAGCCTCACAGGCAGCTTTGGCAAAGGCATTCTGTTGAGATCACAAAGGAGTGACCCCTGCGACAGAACTGAAAGACCCGATGTCCTGAAATACTAGATTAGACCCTGAGCCCTAAAGAGATCAGGAATCTGGAATAAGATCCCTCACCCCAAGGCCAGGGATTAATTCAATTCATTTCAGGATGCTATTTCAGTGGAGCACAGGCTACAGTCGCAACATGACATGGCTCCTAGTAAAGTCACATTGGCATGAGGCCTTGGAGAAGACCCACGAGACATACATTTCTAAAGCACTCGTAGCTGGGGTCTTCCCTTCCTGAGACATTCCTGTGGCCTAGCTACAGACAAAAATGTTCTTGGCAGATCTCGTTATACTGTGAGCTACTTAAGTAAGCAATATAACTCCATTAGGGGCGGGGAGGAGTGTGGCTCAGTGACAAAACTTGCTCAAAACTCTGGGTTCAAGGCCCAACAAGACAAAAAGGAAGCATTGTGAGAATAATTAAGGTTAGTGGCAAAACAGGCACCTTGGCATTTTCCTGATCAGTGTTTATTGTCAGCATGACAGGATCTGGATCGCCTAAGAGACAAGCCTCCAGGAACCCCTATGGGGGTTATTTAGACTCTAGGCATACCTACCTATAAGGGATTGTGCTGATTTACTTAACTGAGGCGAGAACACACATCCTAAAAGTGAAGGGTGTCTTGGGGGTGGAGGAGGGTCTATCAGCTGGGGAAAGTGAGTTGCTCCATGATTGCCAATGTGACGTGGTCAGCTCTGTCAAGACCCTGCTGCCTTGGTCCCCCTGTCATGATGGACGATCCCTTGAAATATAAGCTAAAATGAAGTCCTCCTTCCTCAAGCTGCTTTCGTCAGGGTGTTTTTATCATAGCACTGTGAAAAGAGACTAAGAAAGGGCATAGTGCAGTGTTGGCCGCTTCTCTCTCCTCAGAGGGAACTTGACAGTTCTACAAGTTCCAAATGCATGTGGCCTGAGCCAGTAAGGTGAATCAGTGACTGAAAGCAGCTGCTCTCAAGTGTGGGGACCTGAGTTCAATCGTGCAGTGGGACCCACAGAGTCAATGGAGAGAACTGGTTCCCACGCAAGGTATTCTCTCATCTCCAAATATGCATACGCCCACCCACACCCACATCTACACACAAATACATAAATGTAATAAAAACGTGCACTCCTTTGTCTCACCTGTTGCTCAATCAGCAGCACACATAAATAAAAAACACACTCTAAAAATAAGAAAACGTTCATTTAATGTAGTAATAACTCCAATTTTAAAAAGAATAAAATGCGACCCGCTAGGGCTGTTCGTAGAGTGCTTGGCGAGAATGCATGTAGCCTTGGCTTCCACCCACAGCACCATGTAAACTAGGCGTTGTGGCCAGTACTCCAGAGGTGAGCCAGAGGTTCAAGGTCGGCCAGGCGGGCAGGCAGGCAGGCAGTGGAGCTGCTGCGACTGCACATGCCTTTAATCCCAGCACTTGGGAGGCAGAGGCAAGAGGATCTCTGTGAGTTCGAGGCCAGCCTGGTCTACAAGAGCTAGTTCCAGGACAGGAACCAAAAGCTACAGAGAATCCCTGTGTCGAAGAAAAAAAAAGAGGTTCAATATCATCCTTTGATAGTATCAAGTTCAAAGCTAGCCTGGGTGATGTGAAAAAAGATAACAAATTGCATCTCAGTCCATTTTGTGTTGCTATAACAAAAGTAGAGAGTGAATGATGCATAAAAACAGAAATTTATTTCCTCACAATTCTAGAGGGTAGGATACCCGAAACTAACATAGCGGCAGCAGCTGGAGTATTTGGCTGCATCATGTCATATGAAAGGGCAAAGAGATAAATGAAGAAAAGGAGAATAAGAGGGAGGTTACAAAAGGGTAGAGACCCTGGACCCATCCTTTAAAAGAATTGCATCGTGTGTGTGTGTGTGTGTGTGTGTGTGTGTGTGTGTGTGTGTAGGCAGGCACTTGGGCATGCCACAGCGTGAGTGTAGAGCTCAAAGAACAACTTGCAGAAGCCAGTTATCTCCTTCCACAATGTGGAACCTAGGGATGGAACTCAGATTCTCAGGCTAGGCAAGAGGTGCCTTTACCATTATGATATCAGAAGGTGCCATGCAAGCTTCCAATGAGCCACATCAATGACCAACATGGCACAATAATTCTAAGGATTCAGTAGTGCCTTGGCAGTGACCAGAAGCTCTGTAACTGGACTTAAGACCTTGTGGTTGTTTGAGTAGGAATGACCTCCACAGGCTCATATATTTGAAGGCCTGGTTACCAGGGAGTGGCAATATTAGGAAGTGTGACCTTATTGAAGTAGGTGTGCCTTGTTGGAGAAAGTGTGTCACTGGGGTGTGGGCTTTGCCGTTTCAAATGTTCAAGCCAGGCCCAATGTCTCGCTCTTCCTGCTGCCGGTAGAACTCTCAGCTACCTCTCCAGCACCATGTCTGCGTGCCTGCGTGTTGCCATGCTTGCCACCATGACAATAATAGACTAAACCTCTGAAACTGCAAGTCAGTCCCAATTAAATGTTTTCTTTATAAGAGTTACTATCATCATGGTATCTCTTCACAGCAATAGACTACTGACTAAGACAGACCCAATCAACAAGAGGGAGACCATGTCTAGTACTGGAACTAAAGCTAACTACTCAGTGCTAATGAAGTAAATCATGGTTATTGGGGGAGATGCTACAACCACTAATTTACTAAAACAGCATAATCACTAACAACAACCTATAAACACTGGTCTTTATACCTGCAGGTAAGTATAGCCCTCATCCTTCACCAAGGAAACTTCTCTTTGTAACAAATGGAGACCACTACAGAAACCCATAATCAATCAAAATACAGAGCTGTGGAGCCCAATCTCGATGAATACATCTACAAAACACTCCCACACCTAAGGCTCTGGGAACGTTAAGGAAAAGAGGGTGGAAAGAGTGTAAGAATCAGCACATCAGGGAGTTTGCTAGGAGCTCGTCTATCTCCTAGTAATATCAGAAGCTGCACCCATAAAGTCTCACTAATATGGCTACCCAAATGTGAGCCTAACAAGGATGATGCAAAACTGGGTGGAGCAAAGTCCACAAGGCCTCGCCCCTTTCTTAAAGACCTACAGGCACCTGAGAAAAGCTGGGAGTGAGAAAGGTGGCTGTTAGGAATATTCCTACCGTGAGCTCTCTCTGCTGACGCAAAAATCCCAATCACGCCAAACGACAACAAGCCGAATTAAAGGACGACACTTTCCAGGGAGCAGTTGAAATAGACTGGGGGAGTGGTCAAGGTTTTGGCGGGCTACCTTGCCCCTCCTTGGGCGAGGGTTCCTAATGGTATATGGGAGGGTTTGGAGGAGGAAAGGAGAGGAAGGAGAAAATGTAATCAAATTATAATCTCAGAAATTTTAAAAGAAAACGTCCTGAGTCGGCATGAGGAACCACTGTGAGAGATCAGGCAGGGATGAGTGTGGTGGTTTGAAAGAAAATGGCCCTCTAAGGGAGTGGCATTATTAGGAGGTGTGGCTTTGTTGAAGTGGGTGTGGCCCTGTAGGAGGAAGTCTGTCGCTGTCCAGTGGGCTTTGCTCAAGTTATGATCCGTGGGGTAAATGTTGTACAGCCATTTCCTGGGGGTGGAAACATTCTGTTCTGGCAGCAGTGGGAGGCTTACAAGGCTTCTGAAATTCACAAGAAATTGACAAATCAAAGCCCCTCTTTGAAGTTTTTTAAAAGGCTCTTTTTTTACATTTTATTTATCCAGCATGTGTACAATTGCTGTGTGTGTGTGTGTGTGTCTGTGTGTGTCTGTGTGTGTCAGCAACTTGTAGGAAATGGTTCATTCCTACCATGTGGGGCCCAGAGATCAAATTTACATCATGAGATTTGGTAGCAAGCACTTATACTTCACAAATCACTCACCTATCTTCTCTGGGGTTACACGAGTGGTAAACAATTGTTGAAGGACAGGAGACACTTCTGTGTGACGCTACCTGAAAGTTGTGTAGGGGACTCGGCTGATGTAGCTGTTGCCCCCACACTGGTGTGAGCTTTATTGGTGATGCAGTAGCCTGAGTCACCTATGCCGAACTTTCAAACCTTTTAAAGCTGTAATAACGAGGAACGTTAGCAAGTAGATGAAAAACGTGTACCCCTCATCTACCTCTGCTGGGGATGTTGAGTAACTCTGGAAAAGAGGAAGACAGTGGTGCAGCCTTTAATCCCAGCGCTCCAGAGGCAGAGGCAGGAGGGTCTCTGAGTTCAAGGCCAACCTGGTCCACACAGTGAGTTACAGGCCAGCCAGGGCTGCATAGTGTGACACTGTCTCAAAAAAAAAAAAAAAAAAAGCAAAGAAAGAGCATGCTAACATCTTGCAAAACTAAACACAAAAGCTTTATGCAACGCAGAGATTGTGCTCCTGGGAAATGAATGCAAAGAAATGAAAAGCTTTTGTTCACACGAAGAATTGTACAATTATATTTGTAACAACCCCAATCTGGACTCCAACAAGCAAATGCTCTTCAGAAGTAAATGGAAGAGCAGTGCGGTGCTCCAGATGGAGCACCTGCCACCAAGCTGATAACCTAGTGAGTTCAATCCCCAGAATCTACGTGGCGGAAGGACAGCACTGATTCTGAAAGTTGTCCTCTAACTTACATACACACACACACACACACACACACAGCACATGAATGTAAATTTGAAAATAGTTTACTTTTAAATTATGGATTGTAGTGCCTGTGTTGCGGAGACGCCAAGAAGACCACCAGAGATATATATAGACTCACCGCAACACACAAGCAAAGTTTATTAATCCTGTAGCACAAATTGCGATAGGGATCTCGTCTTGTACACCAATGCGGGTGGCGGGGGGCAGAGGAGGTGCCCCACCGTTCTTAGGCAGGGTTTATAAAGGCACAAAACAGTAAATCTATTGTTATGGGTATAAGGGGTAGGGGTGACTCTCTGATTGGCTCCAGTCTAGGGGATTTTCCACTCTGACGATATCCACCTTCAGCAGCTAGGCAGCAGTCTAGGGAACTTCCTGCTCTTCTGATAGCCACCTTGGAGCCTAGCACGAAATGGACTTGGTTTTGTCCCTTCGGGATATGTGGATGTGTCTGTGTAGGGTTATGTGTGCATGTGAGCACAAGTACCTGAAGATGAAGAGGGTATCAGATCCCCTGGAGGTAGACTTACAGGCACTTGTGAGCCACCCAATATGGGTGCTAGTAATTGACCCTGGGTCCTCTGCAAGAGTAATATATACTCTTAACTACTGAGACATTTCTCCAGCTCATGGATGCAAAATTTTTAAGAAAATTTTTCAAGGTAAATAATTAAGGCTGGGAATGTGACTTAGTGATGTTGAAGCGTGAGGACCTGAGTTTGAATCCTCAGCACCCATGTAAAAGCCAGATGTGATGGGGTATATCTGTAAGTCCAGGTATGATATGAAGATAGATAGATCCCAGGGCCTTCCTGGACAGCCAGTGTAGCTGAAATACCAAGTTCTGAGTTCAGTGAGAGATCCTGTCTCATAATAGAAAAAGTGGAGGGGCTGGAGAGATGGCTCAATGGTTAACAACCCTTTGCTGCTTTTGAAGAGAACCAGAGTTCGGTTCCCAGCACCCACATTAGGTGGCTCACAACTACTTGTAAAATCCAGCTCCAGAGGACCCACTGACCCCTTTTAATCTCTACAGGCACCCCACACATGCATATACTCTCCACACATATCCACCTAATTCAAAATAAAATAAATACCTTTTTTTTGTTTGTTTTTTGTTTTGAGACAGAGTCTCACTATGTAGCCTCAACTGGCTGAGAACTTGCTATGTAGACCAGGCTGGCCTCAAACTCACGGAGATCTGCTTGCCTCTGCCTCCCAAGTGCTGGGACGAAAGGCCACCACTCCGAGCTTAATAAAGTAAATTTAAAAAATAAAGTGGACATGTGATTGAGGAAGACATCCGGACATCAACCTCTGGCCGCCTCCACACACACCCACGCAGGTAGGTGCACCCACATGTGCAAATACAACATACACAAAGTGAATGGTTAAAAAAAAAAAACTGTGGTACAGCTATGGCTTGGTATACTACTCAGCAATAGAAAGTGATGAGCTACTGATTGGAATGGGTCTCCAGTTCTATGTAGTCTCCAGAGTCTCCAGAGACTAAGAACTAAAAAATCAGTCCCTCTCTCTTAGCTGGATGTGGGGGTGCATTCCTTTAATTCCAGCACTGGAGAGGCAGAGGCAGCTGGATCTCTGAGGCCAGCCTGGTCTACAGAGCAAGATCCAGAATAGCCTGGGCTATTCTGTCTTGGGGGAGGGGGATCCAAATTACTTTCATTAATTTTTTTTTTTTTTTTTTTTTTTTTTGGTTTTTCGAGACAGGGTTTCTCTGTAGCTTTGGAGCCTGTCCTGGAACTCCCTTTGTAGATCAGGCTGGCCTCGAACTCACAGAGATCCGCCTGCCTCTGCCTCTGCCTCCCAAGTGCTGGCATTAAAGGCATGCGCCACCACTGCCCGGCCCAAATTACTTTTAAAAGTCCAAAATCTTTTTAGCTGTAGGCTCCTATAAAGAGACTAGTGACATAAACACTTTGATTCCAAAAAGGAAGAACCAAGGCATAAAAAAAATCACACCAAAGCCAAAGCTTAATATACCCTGTAGCTCAAGGTCCAACATCTAGGACTGGTAATGATCTGGGCTCAAAGAGGCTTGAGTAATAGACTTCTCCCTCTACCAGCCTGAAGTAGCTATGGATGGGTTTTTAGGCTGTCTCCACTCCACACTTGAAGCTCGCATCTTCAATATCCTGGGGTCTCAAACTGAGGCTTCACCTCACCAAAGGTCTCTCAGGGCCTCTCTGCAGGAACTCTGTCCCAGACAGACGGTGCCAAACCTCAGCTGTTCCCCATAAACACTTCAATCTGCAACTTTTGTGCCTTCGACTGGTACCATATGGGTGCTGTTTACATCGCCAAGTTTAGCTTGAGATGTAGTCTGGTCCCCTTGGACCACAGCTGTGTCAGCTACTGTTTTCTGAGTCCGAGGAAACATTTTCCTATTGTCCCAGGAAGCCCAGAAAGTTCTCCCTCAAGGATGCTGCTCTCTTTAACAATCGCAGCCGCTGCTTCAGCACCAGTGTGATCAACAAACACAAATTCTTACATAAAATATCACACAAATGGCCAGGGGCCCCATCCCTGGTAAAGTCCTTGCTCTCTTCAGAAACATTTGGTCCTTATTATCTGTTTCACTCGCAGTCTTCTAAGCCCCAGCAAGACTGGCCAATTAAGTAAGCTCCGCCTCCAGCACACGACGACAGCTCTTCCGGCCCGTGTTTCCAAACGCTTCCATGTTCCTTTCATAAAAACAGTCTAAGGCAATAAAAACTGACACGGTCAGTTCCATCACAGCAACACCTCGCCTCCTCTGTACCAATGTCTAGCCTAGTTTCGTTTCTGTTGCTGTGATAAAATATCCTGACAGAAAGCAGCCTAGGGTAGGAAAGGCTTTCCTTGGCTTACAATTCTGAGTTACAGTCCATTATTTCAGGGACGTTCAATCAGGAACATAAAGCTTCATGTTCACAGTCACTGAATGGAGAGACAATAAAGACCTGGGCCCTTGCTTGCTGCTTGTCCTCAGCTGGCTTTCTTCACTGTTAAACAGTCCACAGTAGACTGCATCTTGAACTGTAAAAGAGACATAGATATGGATATAGAAATAGATATAGATAAAGACAGACAGAGAAATGCAGGACTGGCAAGATGGCTCAGCAGGTAAAGGTGCTTACTAGGGTCTGAAGAGATGGTTTAGTGGTTAAGAGCACTGACTGCTCTTCCAGAGGACCAGGGTTTAATTCCCAGCACCCACACAGCAGCTCACAACTGTCTGTAATCCTGTTCCAGGGCATCTGACATACAAGTGGTACACAGACATACATGCCAACAAAACACTCTTTTTTAAAACTTATTTATATATTATGTATACAACGTCTGTCTGCATGTACGCCTGCCCGCCAGAAGAGGGTACCAGATCTCATAGATGATTGTGAGCCACCATGTGGTTGCTGGAAATTGAACTTAGGACCTCTGGAAGAGCAGCCAGTGCTCTTAATCTCTGAGCCATCTCTCCAGCCCCCAACAAAACACTCTTATACGCAAACTAATAAAATAATTTTAAAACTTAAAAACGGTCAAGGAGCCGGGCGATGGTGGCGCACGCCTTTAATCCCAGCACTCGGGAGGCAGAGGCAGGCGGATCTCTGTGAGTTCGAGACCAGCCTGGTCTACAGAGCTAGTTCCAGGACAGGCTCCAAAGCCACAGAGAAACCCTGTCTCGCAAAAAAAAAAAAAAAAAAAAAAAAAAAACGGTCAAGGAAAACTGGACATGGTGACATGTGCCTGTAACCTCAGCACTCAGAAGGCAGAGGCAGGAGGATCAATAGTTCAAGACCAGCCTGGGCTGCACAGCAAGTTTGAGAAAAGCCTGTACTACGTGAGAACCTGTCTCAAACAAACAAACATGAAAATGGGCAAAGAACATGAAAAGGCATTTCACTGAAGTTGTCTACAGACGGCAAACACATAAAAATACACTCCACATCGTAACAGAAGGGTGCAAACAAGTTAAAAGCAAACAATGGGCCAGGGAGGGTCAGCGAGGCCAGAGAGGGCTCAGTGGTCTATAACTTCAGCTCCTGGGAATTTGATGTCTTTTTCTGCCCCCTGTGGGCACCAGGACACATGGAAGTATACTAACACAGAGACATACACACATACACATAACTTTTTTAAAACTTTAAAAATCTTTTTTAAAGTAAAAAATGGAGCATGCCTTTAATCCCAGCACTCAAGAGTCACAGACAGGCAGAGCTCTATAAGTTCAAGGCCAGTCTGGTCTACATAGAGGACTCCCAGGCCAGGCAGGAATACATGGTGAGACACTGTCTCAAAGAAAAGTAAAAACATGGAAGAGTAAAATGATTAATTTTGGTTGTCACTTTGACTGGATCCAGAATCAACTAAAAGAGAAGTCACACATGAGAGAGATTTTCTTGATTATTTATTGATTAATTTTTATTTTACGCAGTGTTTTACCTGCATGTATATCTGTGCACCATTTTCATGACCAGTACCTGCAGAGAGCAGAAGGTGTTGGATTCCCAGAACTGGAGTTACAGACAGTTATGAGCCATCATGTGGATGCTGGGAACCGAACCTGGGTCCTCTGGAAGAGCAACCAGTGCTCTTAACCACTAAGCCATCTCTCTAGCCCTTGATCAAGTTACTTGAAATGGAAAGCCCTGCCCTCAATGTATGTAGCAGCTTTTGGTGGCAGCCAAAGAAACGGAAGGCTGAGGGAAAAGCTTTGCTTTTTGACTAATTGCCCTCACTATTGTATCAATAGTGAGTTTGTCCACCCTGCTACTGCTGTTACTATTGCCATGTTTCTTCGTTGGTGTCAAAACCCAGCTTCTTCAGGCTTCCAAAATAGACTGCAAACCAGTGGCTCCCCACAAATCCTCCATGCTTTCAGCACCAGGTTATGACAGACTTGTGGACAGAGCAGCCACCAGGTTCTCAGACTTCCCTGTAGAAAGACAGCCATTATTGGACTGCTCAGACCACATCACATAAGCCAATCTAATGAATATCCTTTTAATAGTCTACTGGTCTTGCACCTCTACAGAACTCTGACTAATACAAAAATCCTATATCATGCTAACCTTAATAAAGGGAAATCTGGAATGGTTATGTTAATATCAAAATAAATGTATGAGCAAATATTACGAGGATTAAAGAAAGTCATTTCATAATGATCAATTGACCATTCATCTAAAAGATAAAGCAATCCTAAACATTTATGCACCTAGTAACGGAGTTCTAAATTATATGAAGTGAAAACCATTACAACTGGAAGGAGAATAGACAAATCCACAGCAATAGTAGAGAAATTTAATATTCCTCCTTCAACAATTAGTGTAACTGCATTGATTTAGGAAGGACATAAAAGAATTAAACAGCACCATCAACAATAGGATAACATTGCCGTATATAGAAACCTCCTCCAAGCCTGAAGAGAAGGAAGGCTCAGGAGTTAAGAACACTTACTGTTACAGATGCAACACAATGCCCATCAAAATCCCAGCAAAATTGTTCAAAAACCTCGAAAGAATGGTACTCAACTTCATTTGGAAAGGCAAAAACAAACAAACAAACAAACAAAAAGGATAGCCAAAACAATCCTGGGCAATAAAAGAACTTCTGGAGGTATCACAATCCCTGACTTCAAACTCTACTACAGAGCTACAGTACTGAAAACAGCCTGGTACTGGCATAAAAACAGACAGGAGGACCAATGGAACCGAATAGAAGACCTGAATATCAATCCACACATCTTCAAACACCTGATATTTGATAAAGAAGCAAGAAGTATCAAATGGAAAAAAGAAAGAATATTTAACAAGTGGTGCTGGCATAAGTGGATATCAACATGTAGAAAAATTAAAATAGACCCATATCTATCACCATGCACAAAACTCAAGTCCAAATGAATCAAAAACCTCAACATAAAGCCAGCCACACTGAACCTCATAGAAGAGAAAGTGGGAAGTACACTTGAGCGAATTGGCACAGGGAACCACTTCCTAAATATAACCCCAGCAGCACAGACACTGAGAGAAACAATTAATAAATGGGACCTCCTGAAACTGAAAAGCTTCTGTAAAGCAAAGGACACGGTCAACAAAACAAAATGATAGCCTACAGAATGGGAAAAGATCTTCACTAACCCCATATCAGACAGAGGTCTGATCTCCAAAATATACAAAGAACTCAAGAAATTAGACACCAAAAGATCACATAATCCAATAAAAAAAATGGAGTACAGACCTAAACAGAGAACTCTCAACAGAGGAATCTAAAATGGCTAAAAGACACTTAAGGAAATGTTCAACATCCTTTGTCATCAGAGAAATCAAATCAAAACAACTCTGAGATTCCATCTTACATCTGTAAGAATGGCCAAGATCAAAAACACTGATGACAACTTATGCTGGAGAGGTTGTGGGGAAAAGGGAACACTTCTGCATTGCTGGTGGGAATGCAAGCTGGTACAACCCCATTCGGATGTCAGTGTGGCGATTTCTCAGAAAATTAGGAAACGACCTTCCTCAAGACCCAGTAATACCACTTTTGGGTATATATCGAAAGGATGCTCAATCGTGCCACAATGTTCATAGAAGCTTTGTTTGTCATAGCCAGAACCTGGAAACAACCTAAATGCCCCTTGATCAAAGAATGGATAAGAAAAATGTGGTACATTTACACAATGGAGTACTACACAGCAGAAAAAATAACGACAGCTTGAATTTTCAGGAAAATGGATGGAGCTAGAAAACATCATTTTGAATGAGGTAACCCAGACACAGAAAGACAATTATCACATGTACTCACTCATAGGTGGTTTTTAAACATAAAGCAAAGAAAGCCAGCCTACAAACCACAATCCCAGAGAACCTAGCCAACAATGAGGACATTAAGAGAGATTTGCATAAATCTAATCTACATTGGAAGTAGAAAGTAGAAAAAGACAAGATCTCCTGAGTAAACTGGGAGCATGGGGACTTTGGGAGAGGATTGAAGTGGGGAGGGGAAAGGCAGGGAGAGGAGCAGAGAAAAATGTAGAGCTCAATAAATATCAATTAAAAAAAAAAAGGCCGGGCGGTGGTGGCGCACGCCTTTAATCCCAGCACTTGGGAGGCAGAGGCAAGCGGATCTCTGTGAGTTCGAGACCAGCCTGGTCTACAAGAGCTAGTTCCAGGACAGGCTCCAAAACCACAGAGAAACCCTGTCTCGAAAAACCAAAAAAAAAAAAAAAAAAAAAAAAAGAACACTTGCTGTTGCCAGGCAGTGATGGCGTGCGCCTTTAATCCCAGCACTTGGGAGGCAGAGGCAGGCAGATCTCTGTGAGTTCGAGGCCAGCCTGGTCTAAACCCTGTTACACAGAGAAACCCTGTCTCAAAAAAAAAAAAAAAAAGAACACTTGCTTATGAATGAGAGTTCAAATCCCAGCACCGTGTAACAAGGCACGCATTCTGAATATGCATGTAGTCCCTGCTCTGAAGGAAGACAAAGCAGGGCACCCACCAGAGTTAAGAAAACACAAGCCCCAGGTTGAGGGAAATATGCTGCCCCAAAGCAACTGGGGGGGGAGATGAATGGGGGAGGACACAGAGCACCCTCTTTTGGCCTTTGTGTGTGCACACAGGCATATATACCACACAGACACGTGTGCATACATTCTCAAAGACACTCGCAAATTAAACAAATAAATGAATACCCTTTTAAAATTTAATTTTAAAAACTTCCACCTAACAATAGGGTACACATTCTTCTCAAGAGTATATGATAAATTCACCAAGATAGAGCATGTAATGGGTTAGAAACCCTTTACATATTAAAAAACAAGTAAAGGCATACAAATGTTAGGGTGCTTTGGGATGTACCCAGACCTCACGGGAGAAGAGGTCTGGGGAAAGCTTCCATGCCAAGGTAGTATCTACACTCAGTTCTGGGGATTGAACCAAGGCCTCCTGCATATAGGCAAGTGTTCTACCATTGAACTTTTGATTGTTTTCGGTTCTGAGAGAGAGTCTCACTATGTAGTCCAGGAAGATCACAAAGTTGAGATCTTCCTGCCTCTGCCTCTAGCATACTGAGATTACACACCTCACTACTAAATGTGCCTCTAAACTGGGCCTTTCATTCTTTTCAATTGTGTACTCACAGGTACGTGTGGGGGCAGGTGGGTGTGTCTGCATTCAATGAGTGTAGGCGCTCCCTGTCTTAGAGTTGTCGTTGCTGTGATGAAATACCATGACTAAATGCAACTTGTGGAGGAAACAGTTTGTTTGACTTAACACTTGACATCAGAGTGCACTGCTGAAGGAAGTCAGGGCAGGAACGCAAACAGGGCAGGAACCCGAAGGCGATCCTAGGAGCTGACATAGAGGCCATGGAGGATAGCTGCTTACTGGCTTGCTCTCCAGGGATAGCTGAGCCTGTCTTCTTAAAGAACCTAAGGGATAGAACCACCCACAGTAGACTGGGGCCCTTCCCCATCAACCATTCATTAAGAAAATTCCCTACGGGCCTGACAGTGGTGGGCACCCCTTTAACTCCAGCATTTGGCAGAAGCAGAGCTCAAGGCCGTCTTGATCTACAAAGGAACAGAAACAAAAAGTGTCCTACAGGCTTGCCTGTGGCTGAATATTATGAAGGCATTTTTCTCAAGTGAGTTTTCCTCCTCCCAGATGACTACGTGTCAAGCTGACATAACACTAGCCAGCACACTCCCCTGAAGCTGAAGTCCCAGGCGACTGTGAGCCGTCAGCACAGATATTGGGAACAAAACTCAGCCCCTCCAGAAGAGCAGAGTCATTTCTTCAGTTCCAGTAAGCTTAGTCTTAAAACAAACAAAAACAAAAACCTCAGTCTTGAAGGATAAACAGAGTTATCCAACTTGATCTGTCCTGACATCACAGGATGGTAATCTGAGCATTCAGAAAGCAGAGCAGCAGGGTCACAAGTTTGAGATCAGTCGGGGCCACATTGAAAGATTCTGTCTCTGCCGGGCGGTGGTGGCGCACGCCTTTAATCCCAGCACTCGGGAGGCAGAGGCAGGCGGATCTTTGTGAGTTCGAGACCAGCCTGGTCTACAAGAGCTAGTTCCGGGACAGGTTCCAAAACCACAGAGAAACCCTATCTCGAAAAACCAAAAAAAAAAAAGAAAAAAAAAAAAAGAAAAGAAAAGAAAAGAAAAGAAAGAAAGATTCTGTCTGAAAAAAATTAAAAAGTACAAAATAAAGGAAAGCATCCCAGGTAGGGAGAGCAGCATAGAGGGGCTGTAAAATGGTGGCTGTCTGGTACTTAAGGGGCATAGCAAAACAGCTGTCTGTGATATTAGCAGAATGGCCTTGGGACCTCAGGCTGAACAGGGGGACACCATCCTATTAGATACTGGAGAAGCACTGAAGGTCTCAATTAGAAGAATGACAGTGTCAGATTTCTGTGTCTTAGAACTCCCTTCAAATGTCACAGGTGGCTTAAGGATCGATGCTGAGACTGCTCCAACGGTATATAAAATGTGCAGGAAGCTGGCGCAGTGGGGAGGATGATAAGGGGCAGTGCCTAAGACCAGCAGTGAGGAAGTTAACTGTCTGACTAATGCAGAGTTCAGGAATGGAGTCCACTGATGTCTGTGTGTCATTTTGAAATGCTACAAAAAGGGCTAGCAAGATGAATCATCAAGTAAAAAGTACTTTCTGCCAAGTCTAATAAGCTGGGTTCAAACCCTGGGACTCGTTTGTTAGAAGAAAAAAGCAAACTCCCGCAGGTTGTTCTCTGACCTCCACATGGTGCATGTACACACACACACGGAGGGGGGGGGAGTCATTACATAAATAAATACATGTTTTTATTTGTAGTGATTTTTTTGAGTCAAGGTCTCACTATGTAGCCCTGACTGATCTGGAACTCCCTACTTAGACCAGGCTGGCCTTGAACTCATAGATATTCATCTGCCTCTTCTGAATGCTGGGATTTAAGGTCTGTGTCACTAGGCCCAGTCCTAAAAAATGTTTTGTTGTTGCTGTTTTAATTAATTAATTAATTAATTAATTTATTTATTTATTTATTATGTATACAATGTTCTGCCTGCATGTGTCCCTGCAGGTCAGAAGTTGGCACCAGATCTTTTTTTTTTTTTTTTTCACATGCTTTTAAAAGTTTTTATTAGCTTTTACATTTAGGTCAGTGGGTAGTTCTTTACTGAATAATTATTTTTTTTCATTTTTTTTATTCTTTTTTAATTAAAATTTCCAACTGCTCCCCGTTCCCATTTCCCTCCCCCTCCTCCCACATATTGCCCCCTCCCCCCGCTCCCCTCCCCCTATCCCCACTCCACTTCTCCTCCCCCCAGTCCATTCCCCCTCCCTCTTGATACTGAAAAGCAGTCCAAATTCCCTGCCCTACAGGAAGACCAAGGTCCTCCGACTTCTATCTAGGTCCAGGAAGGTGAGCGTCCAAACAGGCTAAGCTCCCACAAAGCCAGTTCATGTATTAGGATCGAAACCTAGTGCCATTGTCCTTGGCTTCTCATCAGCCTTCATTGTCCGCCTTGTTCAGAGAGTCCAGTTTCAACCCATGCTTATTCAGTCCCAGTCCAGCTGGCCTTGGAGAGCTCACAATAGATCAGTTCCACTGTCACAGTGGGTGGGTGCACCCCTCGTGGTCCTGATTTCCTTGCTCATGTTTTTCCTCCTTCTGCTCCTCATTTGGACCTTAAGAGCTCAGACCGTTGCTCCAATTTGGGTCTCTGTCTCTCTCTCGATCCATCGCCAGATGAAAGTTCCTGTGCCATTCTCCTTGGCCTCTCGTCAGCTCTCATTGTCCACCACATTCCGAGAGTCCGGTTTTATCCCATGTTTTTTCAGTAGCAGTCCAGCTGGCCTTGGTGAGCTCCCAATAGATCGGCCCCCCTGTCTCAGTGGTTGGGTGCACCCCTCATGGTCCTGACTTCTTTGTTCATGTTCTCCCTCCTTCTGCTCCTCATTAGGACCTTGGGAGCTCAGTCCGGTGCTCCAGTGTGGGTCTCTGTCTCTATCTCCATCCATCGCTAGATGAAGGTTCCCACTGCTGTCTCTCCTGGTGCCGAGATGGCACCAGATCTCATTACAGATGGTTGTGAGCCACCATGTGGCTGCTGGGAATTGAACTCAGGACCTATGGAAGAACAGTCAGCGCTCTTAACAGCTGAGCCATCTCTCCAGCCCAAGAAATTTTTTTTAAAAAGAAAAGCTCCTTTGAACGCGGGGCTGACTGGACAAAAGGATATACTGTGTAGCTCCCAATGCCACCAGGATGAATGAGAAGGGTGTTGGAGAGATGGGAAAGACAGAGGAGGGAGGAGGATTTTTGTTTTGTTTGGTTTGGTTTTGAATCAATTTTGGGGATTTTCTTTTGTGGGGGACAGTGCAGGGGTGAGGGAAGCGAGCAGGATTGGGATGGATGATGTAAAATTCCAAAAGAATCAATAAAGAGTTATGTTACATATGAAAAAGAAAGAAGCTGGGTGGTGGTAGCGTACACCTTTAATCCCAACACTTGGAAGGCAGAGGCAGGTGGATTTCTATGAGTTCGAGACCAGCCTGGCCTACAAAGTGAATTCCAGAATAGGCAGAGAGAGATAAACAGTGAAACCTTGTCTTGAAAAACCGATAGATAGATGATAGATAGATAGATAGATAGATAGATAGATAGATAGATGATAGATAGATAGATGATAGATAGATAGATAGATAGATAGATAGATAGATAGATAGATGATAGATAGATAGATGATAGATAGATAGATAGATAGATAGATAGATAGATAGATAGATAGATGATAGATAGATAGATAGATAGATAGATGATAGATAGATAGATAGATAGATAGATAGATAGATGATAAGAAAGAGAAAGAGAGAGAAGAAACACTCCAACAACAACCAAAAAAGATGGATTGATGGGTGTGCTTGTGAAAAGATAAATCTAAATCTAACATGTTTACAGTTAATTATTGGTTCAGGGCAGGTCTAGTTTGGTGATGTACGAAGTCTCAGGTATTCCAGAGACAGGATGACCTATTGAGACTCAGAGTTCAAGGCCAGCCTGGGCGATATAGCAGATCCTATCTCAAAAAGGGGGTTGGGTTACAGAGACAGCTCGGTTAATAAAGGGCATTGCAGACAAGCATGAGGAAGGAAATTTAGTCCTCAGCACCCATGTTAAAAAAAAATTGATGCAGTCACACAAGTTTAATCCTAGTTCTGGGAAGGTGGAGACAGGTGGATCCTGCTGGCCAGTCAGCCTTATCCAATCAGTGAGTCTTGGGTTCCAGTAAAGGACCCTGTCTCAAAAACCAAGATGGACAGCTCCCAGGAAACAATACGTGAGGTTGACCTCTGACTTCCATGCACACCACCGTAGATATGTCCATCCATATGAATACACACACAGTGGGGGAGGAGGGCAGGGAGGGAGACTTAGAGAGTTAGAGAGGGCAACAAGGGCTGTTCAGGAGGCTTTATCACCCTCAGCTGGTACTCCCCAGAATGCCATGCTGCTCCAGCTTTGCCAGCCCCTAAATGAAACCCAGATACCTAGTTCCTTCTGTTTTCTGTTTCTGTTACACAAGTCAGCTCCCCAGAGACCATGAGGCATAGACAGATACTATTAGAAGTCCAAGAACCAAGTTATGGCCCAGACGTGGAGAACAGTTCTACAAGGCCAGGGGTACACAAAGTTGTCCTCGACATCAGCTCTGCATCAGCTCCAGTGCCTCACCCCTACACTCCTGTCTTACAACGCCCCTTCTCCTGAGCCCTGTGCTTCTGGGACCTGGAAAGTCCAGAAAGCCAGGTGGGGAGGGTGTATGCTAGGCTCTTTATGACCAACAAATGCTCCCAAAGAAGCCAGAGACTAATCTCTCAATGGCCTGCTATGGAGGATAATTTGGCTCTGACACTGTGCTCCTCCAGCTCGTGGTCACTGGGTAGCTGAGTCTGGGAACATACATGAGTCTGTGGGTTTCGTGTAGGAGCTGGGAAGTACCATCGGGGAGACACACAAACCCGAGAGCCCAACTCTGCCCCAGAGCCCAGCTAACAGAGAACTTGGATCTGATCATTGACTTCTCCAAGCCTCTTTCTCGAAAACAATAGTGACATTTTACAAATAAATCTGCCATGGAAACAAAAGAAGTATAGCTCAGTGATCAAGAGAAGATGTGAGGGTTCTGAGTTTAACTCCCAACTCTACACAGACAAAATCAAAGCAACCAACTAACACACAAATAAACCAAAACTAAAGTTATGGCAGAAGCTGAGGAGTAAGCCCTGGTTCGTAGTACTTATACCATAGATATGAAATGTTTTCTACTGTCAAATCAACACTACCTTGGGAAAAATTCACCCCCTAGCTATATTGCTTACACAATGCTGGACCACCATTAATGGAGGTCCTCTTCTCTGAAGCCCTCTTGAAAAGTCAGTTTCTCTCTACCGTGCGGTGGTGGCACACACCTTTAGTCCCAGCACTCAGGAGACAGAGGCAGGTGGGTCTCTGAGTTTGAGGCCAGCCTGATCTACAGAGTGAGTTCCAAGACAGCCAAAGCTACACTAAGAAACTCTGTCCCGAAAAATTAAAAGAAAAATCAGTACATGTCACAATAGTGTGAGGTGGGCTGTAGTCACAAAGACACACCCCTCGTATCAGCAATGGCCCTGCATCTGCTTGCCATGGTAAGCAATAGTTTTTGGTTGGTGGTTTTTATCCACCCTACAATGATTTTTTTCCTTCCTGATTTCAATCATCAGTTGTGACCCTTTTCTACTCTTTGCTTTATTGGTTTGGTTTGGTTTGGTTTTTGAGACAGGGTTTCACTATGTAGCTCTGGCTGTCCTGGAACTCACGATATAGACTAGAGTGGTCTCGAACTCACAGAGGTCCATCTGCTTCTGCCTCCAGAGTGCTGGGATTAAAGTCATGAGATATCATCTCCCCCAGCTCTTTTCTATTCTTGACTGCAGAGTGTGGGGCCCAGAGATCCCTATGCATTGCCCACCTGGAATGGGATTAACAAGATCTCTGTGTTGTTGCTTCAAGCTTTCCTCTTTAGAGTTAAGTATTGCTGGGATCACAAACAGATGAAAAACCACAGCCTCTTGGTTTTGGTGCAGGTGGAGTGGGCAGTGAGTTTGGGCCAAAGTTGATGAACCTCTTTTTCTGAGAAGAAGGCTTGCCAGCTTCCCTTCCTGATTTCCCTTGTTCAAATAACAGGTCCAAGCCTCAGCCCGAGGAGATAATTACTAGAAAAATACAGCTCAGAGCCATTACTGCTCTGACTCACTCCTGCTCTCCAGCAGGTGTTGCCATGGTTTCAAGACTGCATCTTCCTCCTCTCTGCTCTCTCTGCCCTCTCTTCAGTTAATTTGTCACTCTCCTCCACAGTCGGTCTCCACAGACTGACGCACACTGAAGCCTGGGTAGACGCTGGCTTTTGTGGCGTCTTTCTCAAATAACATTGTTGTTTTCTTTTTCAGTGTTTTTGAGATGGGCTCTCACGTCGCCCAGCTTGGCCTTGAACTTGCTATAGAACCAAGGCTGGACTTGAATCGCTTATGTCCCTGCCTTTATTTCCCAAGTGCCAAGGATACAGGCGTGTGCCACTGCACTTACCTATTGCCTTTTTCTTAAATTAAAAAAAAAATCTATACCAAGAGATAGAACAGGACATGTTAACAGAAGAAAACAAAAGTCATAAATTCACATTTCAAAATACTGCCGTTTTTACCATTTTCCACCCAATTTCTTGTGATGTATACTTTATAGTTGACATTATATATATACATTATATAGTTATTTTCTAAGACAGGATCTTATGTAGCCCAGGCTAGCCTCAAGCTCACTATGTAGCTGAGGATGGTCTTAAACTTCTGCTCTTTCTGCCTCCACTTCTCAAGATCATTGGTATATGCCACCACTTTTCCATGGTGCTTGGGGTTAAGTCCAAGGCTTACTACATGCTAGGCAAGCTCCCTGTCCTCAGCTATGTCCCCGGCCCTAGTGCATGTTTTTATACATGTCTGGGTGAGCCTGCAGTGGACCTTTCTTTTTTTCTAGAGCTATTGGTCTTCAGGTCCAGCTTTTCACAATCCAGTCACACACAGGCTTGATTATTGTCTGTGTAGCGTGATTATCTATTACAATGCGCCTAAGCTTCATGATGTTCCAGGTCCGGTGCATCGCCCATTAACTAGAGGTCATTGTTATGTCGTGTCCTGGAGGTGTGTGGGTGTTATGTACATATATACACACACGAGTGTGAAGCACGCATGCGGAGGTCAGAAGTCAACTCTGAGAGTCCCCCACTCTTCTGAAATCCTGTCTCTTGCTGGGACCTGGGAATCACTGTTTCAGATGGACTTATGGCCTTCCTGTGACCATCTCTCCACCATGGGGATTATGAGTACATACCACCAGGTCCAGTATTTTACCTTGGTTCTGGGGATCAAACTCAGGTTCTCGTACTTTCATGGCAGGTACTTTACTGAGCTCCATCTCCAGAGCCTGGTTTGATCTCCCTCCCCCTTTTTGTTTTGTTTTGCTTTTTGACAGATTCTGGCTCAAACTTTTGATCTTTTTGCCTCAATCTCCTTAGTGCTAGGATTACATGTGTGTACCACCATGCCCAGCTTTCATAATGACTTCTGCCACAGGCAATGGAATGATATAGGCTTAAAAAATTCTGCCTTTTGTACCCTGTCAAATTGTACCCTATTGCTGCAAATAATAATAATTATTATAATTATAATAAATACGAGGAGCCATTAGGGAATATAGGCCTGTGTCGGTGAGAGGACTGGAGAAAGGGGCCATCACCTCACTTCTCCCTTTTCCCTTTGTCTGGCGTCCCTAAGGCGTTACTAAGAGCCCACGCCAAAGAATTGCAGTAGCTTAAGGCTCGCATTGCGCACGCGCGGAGGAAGCGTGGGTGGGGACGAGAGCGATCTTAGAGCGGGTGCAAACGAGGGCGTAGAAAAATAATGACGAGCACCAAGGCGGGGCTTTCTCGCTTAGCTCAGCCTTCGTCTCCGCCTCTCCGTTTAACTTATTGGTTAAACGTTTCAGGCCCCCGTTGGTCAAGGAACCAAAGGTCTGGGTCTGCCCCAAGCTATGCCTGCCTCCGGAACCGCGACAGAAATGGTTGATTGTGAAGCTGCTTACAGGCACTGTTTAGGACATACTCTAGGGGCCTGAAGGGGCTTTTTTCTTAGCACCGGAAGAGTTGAGAGTTCAACCGCAAGCCTAAGAGATGCCGCCGAAGGGGAAAAGTGGTTCTGGAAAAGGGGGGAAAGGTAGAGCGGCCGAGACAATCAGAGAGCGTGGGGTGGGTTAGGAGAAGGGCGGGAGTGTTTCCGGCAGCTATGGGTGTCATAAGCCTGGCAGCAAGTGACTAGCCCCCCCACCCCCCCAGAGCCGCTATGGTTTGTTTGGGGTTGTTCCGGTAAATCAGAAAATATAAGTACGCGAGGGGCGCTGTGGTTCAGGGAACACATGGGTTTCAGTGCAGGGACCATCGTGGCGGGGAATAGCTTGTGGGGATGGTTCCTCGAGACCTAGAACTGCTGTTTTAAGAGTTTATTACCACTAAAATGTGATCCGATTAAACGTCAGCAGTAAAAGGAAGTCCACACTGTGGTCCTTAAGGGTCTCTTTAACAACTAAATTATGACGTGCCCTCCCCTGACCCCCTTTGAGGAGGGACTCGTTTCTTGAAGACGAGTGTTGGACACCGCTGTGCTTTCAAGCTAGAAAAATAAGACACAACTCTTATTCTTCCTCATCCCTGGAAGTAGTGGGGAAGATAGTAGCCAGAAAGTACCGTACTGAATTCAGTACTGAGAGAGGGATATTGTAGAAGGTGGGAAGAAGAGAAATAACTGGGAGCTACTTCAGGCAGGCCAAGATAGAGCAGCCGCAGTAGGGTAAATCATACCCGACCCAGAGAGTCCAGCCCCAAAAGCACCGATGGGAAACAGCACAGTTTGTGTAGCATAGCACTGCTGAAGTAAAACTTCAAGACAGATTATCGAGTGGGGAAATTAAAGCAGCAGACTAAATCATTGGGGGTACTGTGTGTGATGTTAGTAAAGGTCGTGGAGGGTCAGGAATCCCGTAAAGAAGTCATTTCAGTAGTTCTTGGAAGAGATAGAGGTGGCCCGAATTCTTTGGTTGTGGGAACCCAGAGAAGAGACAATGAAGTGCTGTAGAGCGATGGCCCGGAGGTCCCAGAAACCACGCTGTGTTTAAAGAAAGAAATATGAGAATGGGTGAGGTGCCACAACCGTGCTACAGCACAGGGTGGCTGAGGCAGGGGGATCTGAGTTTGCGGTCATCTGGAGTACATAGAGCACCAGTATCGAAACAAATAACCAAAATAATTATGAAACTAGAAGGATACGTGGGGAGTGAAGGAGGAGGAGAAGGGCATTGCCCCCATTTTGGAGATCCTCTTTGGTTGTCCTTCAGCTGCTTAGCTCCTGTTCATCCATCTCCCATTCCCTGGCTAACTAAAATATCTGTCCGTTTCCAAATTCCCCTTCCACAAGTTTTCACCTGCTGGTTCTCAAGAAGTGATCTGTCTTTCTCACTGGAATGTGGGTTCCTTGGTGGCAGCTATGAACCCTGTTCACCTTGTACCCCTCAACACCTGGAACTCAGGAATTATTTAGGAAGCATTTGTTCAACTGAATACTTAATCCAGGGGGGGGTAGTTCTTAGACATCTTGGCCTCTAACAGTGTGCTGCCTATGTGTGTGTGTGTGTGTGTGTGTATATATATATATATATATATATATATATACATATATATAATGTTTTTTATTTATTTTTGAAAAAGAAAATCTTTTTCATTATACATACCAATCCTTTCTGACCCAAAACTTAACAGTAGTAAGATGTGCTTCTAATGCTTGATAACTTGAATGGCAAAAACTTGCCAGGAGGCCATCAGAGAGGCATTGTGGTAGACTGCAAACATTTGGGCATAAATACATTCTTTACTTTGTAGTATCTTTATTCTCGGAGAGTTTGGGTGTTCGAATTGCAAGTGTCAAACACTGGCACAAAAGATAGTAGAGATTATGTAACTTTCTATAATGGCAGTGCTCGGTGTTCTGCCGTTGGAGGGCAAGATTTGGGATGGGGTCAGAGGATTTGGAAGAGGCTTCTGGAGCTCATTCATCATGCCCACATTCATCTCTTTGTCTGTTTTCTGTGAAGTGTTTTGTAGGGCGCATTTCCTGTTATTAGAGATGAGTCACCGGGGAAGGTAACTTGATTGTGTGACTCACCATGGAGCCTTTTGGAGCTTGGGGATGTAATGGAAAGATCACCTTGTATTATGAGTTGGACGCATCTAAAATGTCAAAGTAATTTGAAATGAGTACCTGTCCTCTTTTTTTCTAAAGGAGGTGCCGCTTCTGGGAGTGACAGTGCTGAGAAGAAGGCTCAGGGCCCTAAAGGTGGTGGCAGTGCAGTAAAGGTGAGTTAGCTCCCATCCCCCCCTTTCCATGCTAAGTATTAAGGTGGCTAGCTGTGTGGATGCATGGAAAAGACCGTTAGTAACTTGTTCTTATGTAAGAGGCTTAACACTAAGGGTAAAGGAAAGAAGATAGAAAACTGGAAGCCAAAGACCAATCTCATTTTTTGTTGTTTTGGGTTTTTGTTTGTTTGTTTGTTTGTTTGTTTTTCAAGACAAGGTTTCTCTGTGTATCAGCCCTGGCTGTCCTGGAACTAACTCTGTAGACCAGTCTGGTCTCAAATTGACAGAGATCCGCCTGCCTCTGCTTCCTGAGTGCTGGGGTTAAAGGTGTGCGCTACTGCCCAGCTCAGTCTCACTTTTAAAAGGTGGAATTTTCGCACTTTTAGTACTGTTCTTTAAAGTGTGTTAACTTAGGGACTGGGGTGCTAGCTCAGTCGGTAAAGTACTTCGAAAAGGACCTGTTTTTGATCCCCAGAACCCATATAAAAAGCTGGGCATAATGGCATACATTTAAAATTCCAGCATTGCTAGGTAACCGGCCTAGCATAATTGGAGAGTTCCAATCCAGTGAAAGGCCCTATCTCAAAAGACAAAAAGGGATTGGATGGCACCCTAGATTATCTTCTGGCCTCCACACACACTTGCACACAAATTTGTTACCTTGACCATGCAAATGTGGGTGGAGATAAGTCAGCAAATAATTACTTGAAGCCCTTAACCACCCAATCCCAGAGGAATGTCTGCAGACAGAACTGTACTACTATAGCTATGTAACAAGAAGTTTCATGTTTAAAAAAGCATAGATTTCATTGCCTCTGCCTACAAATTCAATGTTATTAATAAAATAACTTGTAGGATGTCAGTGATATGAGTTAATGTGTTGTTTTGTAGTTACCTGGAATAATTCAGATGTTCAGTGATATGAGTTAATGTGTTGTTTTGTAGTTACCCGGGATAATTCAGATGTGACTCTTGCACCAAGAAGAATCAGTTTCCTTTCCAAAACACTAACTAGACATGCTTTTCCCTTGTAGGTCAGACACATTTTATGTGAAAAACATGGCAAAATCATGGAAGCCATGGAAAAGTTAAAGTCTGGAATGAGATTCAATGAAGTGGCCACACAGTACAGTGAAGATAAAGCCAGGCAAGGGGTATGTTGCACTTATCTGTCATTTGAATGTTCTGTTGTCATGCTAGAGCAGTAAGGGTAGCATGCAGAAAACACTGAGTTTGAGCCACCACACTGCAGAAACATTTTCTCCACAAAGGAAATACAAAAGCAGGGATTATTTTCTATGTTCTGTCATTAATGTAGCCATATCTTTGTTTTGAGAAAAGTAGAAATGTCTAGCTTGTGGGACTAAGGATGTAGCTACATAGTAGAGCATTTGTGTGGCGTGTGTGAAGCCCCAAACTTGATCCCACCGATTGTAAGTTCTGAGAAGGTGCATAAGAATCATCTGTGAAGCCGGGCGGTGGTGGCGCATGCCTTTAATCCCAGCACTTGGGAGGCAGAGGCAGGCAGATCTCTGTGAGTTCGAGGCCAGCCTGGTCTACAAGAGCTAGTTCCAGGACAGGAACCAAAAGCTACGGAGAAACCCTGTCTCAAAAAACCAAAAAAAAAAAAAAAAAAAAGAATCATCTGTGTAGAAGGGGAGATGGGGAAGGGGATCTGCTATGTGAGACTTGTCCTTTTGAAACCAAGCACCAAGGACAGAGTCACCTATGTCTAAATGTAGGCGTGACCTACCTTTCACAGACCACTTCAGAATACAGCAGTATCGTGAGCACTTGTCCCCCATCCAGTCTTAGACTTCTTGCTCCCATTTGTCCCTGGTGAGACAGCTCCTCCATAGTCCAGATGAATAAATACAACCTAGTGAGCCACTGTCTTCATACTGGGAACTCTCTGAAGCTGCATTAGAACTATTCTCTTTAAGGCCACTTGATACCATATGCCTTTGGATTTTTCAGGGTGACCTGGGTTGGATGACCAGAGGGTCCATGGTAGGACCGTTTCAAGAAGCAGCATTTGCCTTGCCTGTAAGTGGGATGGATAAGCCTGTGTTTACAGACCCACCGGTTAAGACAAAATTTGGATATCATATTATTATGGTTGAAGGAAGAAAATAAAAGCACATGAAAGACTGAGTAAATGTTTTATATTTCGTTTATCTCCTTAAGTGGTATTATGAAATAATCCTCATATCCTGTGAACTGTCCTGGGTACCAGTATGTTCTGCAGTCACTTTCACTTATCAGTTCTCAGTGATGACTCATGCAGACTCCTTTAACTTGAGTTCCCATTTTCCCCAGACTAACTTTGACCGTCAGTGTGTCCCATAAATTAACTCTGAAACCATCTTCAGAGGAGTCAGATTTTAGGCCCCTGAAAACCTTGGGCACCTAGTAGGCGAATTAGCACATTTAAAGCATAATTCAAGTTAGTTAACTGATCTGCCAGGACAGGTGTCACTAGCTCCATTGTCTTAGTAGAATACATGGCAGCCAAGCAGCCATCTAATGTCAACTTTCTCCTTAAGATTATTTTTATGATTAAGGTGTCTGTGTGTTTGTGAGTGTGCATATGTGTGTAAGTGCCCGTGCAGGACAAAAGAGGCCATCAGATCCCGTGGAGCTTGGTGTGTAGGTGGTTGTAAGCCACCTGACATGGGGAACAGGAAGCAAACTGGTCCTCCGCAAGTGCAGCTAACACTTTCCTGAGCCGTGCCTCCTGTTTCTCAACTTTCTCTTCAAATAAATGTCTGTCAAAGGAGGTACCTGGGGGCTTGCCAGATGGCTAGCAGGTTAAGGTACCTACTACCAGGTCGGATAGCCTGAGTTCAGTCCCTGAGACCCACATGGTAGAAGAGAACTGGTAACCATAACTTGTCCTCTGCCTTAGGTTTTCCGTTGCCGCGGTAAAACACCATGAGCATAAGCAATTTGGGGAGGAAAGGGTTTCTTTTGGTTACGCTTCCACACCACACAGTCCATCCTTGAACATCAGGGCCGGAAGCTGGAGGCAGAAACTAGGAGAAGTGCTAGTCGCTGGCTTGCTCCTCATGGCTTTCCCAGCGTGCTTTCTTAGAGAACACAGGACCACCAGCATAGGGGTGGCATCACCCACAATGAATCAGGCCACCTCATGTCAGTCGTCAATGAAAAGTGCACCACAGGCTTGCCCACAGTCTGAACTAGTGGCGGTATTTTCTCAACTGAAGTTCCCTCTTCCCAAATGACTCTAGCTTGTGTGAATTTGGCATAAAACTAGCCAGCACATCCTCTGACCTCCACATGCATGCTGTGGCACAGGAGGAGGGACGGGGCACACACACACACACTAAGTGGTATAATTTAAAATTAGGGGAAAGATACTTGGCTCTCCTATGAAGTTTTCTATACTAGACTACGCAGATATTCTCCAGTTGCTGGCTAAATGAACAGGAGTCAGCATAAAAGCACTTCCTTCATGCTCCTTGCATGCTGTCCTGGTTGGGTTTTGTTGGTTTGTTTTGTCAGATTGCTTTGTAGGCAAGTCTGTGGGACACTTCTTGATTAATGATTGATGTGGGAGGGCCCAGCCTACTGTAGGCAGTCTGGACAGGTGGTCCTGGATTATATAAGAAAGCAAACTGAGGGGTCTGGACCCCGACAGCTCAGCAGTTAAGAAAGAGCACTTGACTGTTCTTCCCAAGGTCCTGGGTTCAATTCCCAGCACGCACTTGGCAGCTCATTACTCTAACTCCAGTTACAGGGGATCTGGCCTCCTCATACATGCAGGCAAAACCACCAATGCACATAAGAAAAAAGAAAGCAAACTGAGCAAACCATGAAAAGCAAGCCAATAAGCAGTATTCCTCCATGGCTTGCTACTTCAGTTCCTGCCTCCAGCTTCCTGCCTTGAGTTCCTGTCCTGACTTCCCTCAGTGAAGGAGTGGGACCTGACAGCTGAAAGATGAAATAAACCCTTTCTTTCCCAAGTTGCTTTTGAACATGGTGTTTTATCACAGCAATAGAAACTTAACTAACACATATGGATTGCATTAGGATTCTTTCCATGGCTAATATTCTGTTATCTAAAGACTGTGTGTGGGAGAATGTTCTGTGTCGTGTGTATGTGCATGTGGAGGTTAGATCTTCTTCTGGAGCTGGGCTTTGTTTGTTTTGAGAGGGAAGAGTCTCTTACTGGCTTGGAGCTCACCAATTCAGCTCGGTTGGCTGGTCAGCCAGGGATCCTCTTTTCTTTATCTTCCCAACCCTGGGATTGTAAACTCTTGTCGCCACACCAGGTTCTGGGGAATGAACTTAGTCTTCATGCTTCATGCTTGTATAGCAAGAACTTCACTGACTGAGCTAGCTATCTCCCATATATATATAGTTGTTTTTTTTTTTTTTTGAGACAGGGTTTCTCTGTAGCTTTGGAGCCTGTTCTGGAACTTGTAGACCAGGCTGGCCTTGAACTCACAGAGATCTGCCTGCCTCTGCCCCTGAGTGCTGGGATTAAAGGCATACGCCACCATCACCCGGCATAGTTAAATTATATTTATTTATTTATTTTGTTTGTGTATTTATATTTTATATGTGCTATAGCAAGTATGTGGAGGTCAGAGGACAACTTACTCATCTGGTTCTCTTTCTCTCATATGGGTCCTGGGGATCAAACTTAGGTCTTCAGGCTTGGCTGCAAGTGCCTTTACCCATGGAACCATCTCGGTAGTCCATTATGTCTATATTTAAATTTTTTAACTGCTGTATTTATGACATATAAAAATGTGTCATGAATAAAATACCATATTGCTTTAGAAATAAAAATTTACCAACTGATTTGTTTGTTTGTTTGTTTTATTGAGACAGGGTTTCTTTCTGTAGCTTTGGTTCCTGTCCAGGAACTTGCTCCCTTGACCAGGCTGGCCTTGAACTCACAGAAATCCACCTGCCTCTGCCCCCGGAGTGCTGGGATTAAAGGTGTGTGTCACCACCACTCGAGTTCTGAATTCCTGCCATTTAGCAGATGTGCCACTATGACAGAACAGTGTTCAAAGTAATCTAGGTATGATGCTATGTGCTTTAGTCCCAGACTCTTGGGGCTTAGCTTGGGGGCTTTTGAATAAGGCCAATCTAGAACTACATAGCAGGTTCCAGGCCAACTTGGGGTATAATAATAGCATTGCTCTGTCTCAACACACAAATCAGAGCATCAGAGCTCAGCTAAGATGCAAAGAAAGTACTTATTGAAGTAGTTTCACATACGATACTACTACCTTATACCACTTTCATGTAGCTCAGTAGCAGAGCACTTGCTTAGAATAAGCAAGGCCATCTCCAGTTCACTCTACCCCCAAAAGAGTTAATAATCTCACATACATGTTTATAACAACGAATAATGAAAATAAACTCTGGAAACCTTGAAACTTTGAAAAGCTTTATAGTACCTGGTCTTTTCCTCAGGACATTGGCTTACTCAGTATATTGTGAATCCGTTGGGTGGATGTCATCCCCAAAGGGAAGTCAGGAAAAGTGAACCAGCAAAACGAGATTCTATGGCTTGCGGAGCAATTAAAGCTGGCCTGGGAGTAAGTAGGGAGGAATGGGCCTCTTAGGCCAAGTATCTCTTTGGGAGTTAGCCATTGACTGGTAATTACAATCTGGAGGAGTTGATGAAGGAAACATTTGAGGAGTTTAAGGCCGGGTGTGGTAGCTCATCCCTTTAACCTCAGCATTTGGGAACCAAAGGTTGGCTGATCTCTATGAGTTCAAGGTCAGCCTGGTCTATATAACAAGTTCCGAGACAGCCAGGGCTACACAGACAGGCCCTGAGTCGAAAAACAAAATTGAAGGTTGACAGATTTAACCACAGCATGGTGGGTACATTTAATTAAGACTTTGTTTCTTTCACCAAGGACCTCATTTATAATAAAATAATTGCAAAGTAAAACCAAATTGAGATTGTACTTCTTTATCTGGTAAAGCTCAAGACATTTAACATGACTGGGGAGTGTATGAGGGGAGTGGGAATGTGAATTTTAACCTCTCTGGAGAGTAATTTGGCAAAATTATCAAATTTAGAAATATACCCATTGATCCTGGAACTTATTGCCTAAGTGTAATCTAGCATAAAAGCCACAAGGATATTTGTGACAGCATTATTTGGAAGGAATCTAAACATTCATCAGTGGCGTACCACGAAGAGATTAAAGTCAGGTGTGTTACAGCGTGTGCAGCAAACTAGCCCTAGGGTAGGAAAAGTGTATACGAAGAGTTTGGGGTATGCATAGCTCAGTGTTTACATTTGCCTGGCATGGGAAAGGCCCTGGATTTCATCCCCACTGCTGCAAAACAAATGTAGACAGTCTCTGGGGGTGCCATTTAGAACTGAGGGGACAAAGCAGGTTAAAGCTCAGTGGTTAAGAGCACTGGCTGCTCTTCTAAAGGACCCAGGTTCAACTCCCAGCACCCACATGGCAGCTCATCACTGTCTAACTCCAGTTCCCAAAGTTCTGACACCTTCACACAGACATGCAGGCAAAACACCAATGCATATGAAATACAAATAACTAACTTAATATATAATTATTGGGCATGGTGGCAAACACCTTAATCCTAGCACTTTTTATCGTAAATTTATTCATTTAGTTATTTTACATACCACCCAGTTTCCCCTCCCTCCTTTCCTCCCGTTCCCCACCCCAATTCTAGCACTTTAATCCTACACAGAGACCCTGTCTCAAAAGAAAAAAAAACAATTTACCTCAGGCTTCTTGGTGGCACATGCCTTTAATCCCAGCACTCCGGAGGCAGAAGCAGGTGGATCTCTCTGAGTTCAAGGCCAGCCTGGTCTACAGAGTGAGTTCCAGGACAGCCAGGGCTGTTACATTGAGAAATCCTGTCTCGGAGAGAAAAAAAAATGAGAATTTTGACTTCATACCCTTAAATTTGGATTTTGTTTTTGAGACAAGTTCTCACTATATAGCTCTGCCTGACCTGGAATTTGCTAGGTCAGGCTAGCCTTGAACTCACAAACCTGCTTCTGCCTCCCCAGTGCTGGGATTAAAGGCCTGCCTCGACACACCCAGGTAGACCAGGGAACTTAAATATTTTGTGACATGAAATCCTTTGGCAGTGTGTAAAGGCTGTGTATCCTTTCTCAGAGCTGAGCGTTGTTGATTTTTAATTTTTTTTTAAAGATGAGATCTCTCATTGTGAAGCCCTAGTTGGCCTGGAACTTGGATTGGCCTACCTCTGCTTCTCCAGTGCTGGAATTAAAGGTATGTGCTACTATGCCCTATATTCGAAAGTTCTTTTTGTTGTTGTTTTAGGTTTTTATTTTGTATGTGTGTGTGCCTCCTGAGTTTATGCATATCGCAGGCATGCAGGTACCCTCAAAGGCCAGAAGAGGGTGTCCGGATCCCCTAGAGCTGGAGTTGGGCAGTTGCGAGCCACCTGATGTGGATGCTGGGAACAAAACTTGGGTCCTCTGGAAGAGCAGGAAGAGCTGTTTCTCAGAGTTTTGGTTAAGTGCATGCATATCTACATAAGATAGAGGGCTGAAGAGGTGGCTTAGCAGTTAAGAACTCTGGCTTCTCTTTCAAAGAACCCACGTTCAATTCTCAGCACCCACACGGTAGCTCACAATTGTCTGTTACTCCAGTTCCAGGGGATCTGAAACCCTTTTCTGGCACATTGTGCACAGATATACATACATGCAAAACACCCATACACATAAAAATAGATAACTTTTTTTAAAAATACATAAGATTACAAGACTGTCACATATGCTGAAATACAACTGAAAGTTTAAAATTATAGTATGTATGTGTGTATATTTCATAGCAGCAAATAGCAGATCTAAAAACTACTTATATGGGGCTCAATATAGTATGTATGTGTGTATATTTCATAGCAGCAAATAGTAGATCTAAAAACTACTTATATGGGGCTCAAACTCAAGACCTCCTTACTGCTGGCAGGCCTGTAAAGGCCTGCATTGCCACACTCAGTTTATGGGGTGCTAGGAACCAAAGCTAGGGTCTTGTGCATGCTAGGCACACACTCTACCGACAGAGCTACATCCCCAGTCCTGTCTACCTGCTTCATGAATTTTGGGGCAGGGATTTTTTTTTATTGTTTTGTTTTGCTTTGAGAGGGTCTCACCAGTGTAAGCCTGGCTGGCCTGAAACTCTTTTGTAGATCATCCTGGCTCAAAACTTACAGAAATCTGGTTCCTCTGCCTTCTGAGTGCTTCAGGGATTAATGGCATGTGCCATCAGCTGGGCTTGTTTTTTTTTTTTTTTTCTTTTTTTCGCAGGGTTGTGGGACAAGACCTCACTGGATAGCCCGGGCTGGCCTGGCATGTTTTCCCACTACTACCTCCTCAGCTTTAGACTTGAGACACACTAACAGGTTTTATTTTGTTCTATTTTTGAGTCAGGGTCTTATATATCCCAGGCTGGCCGTAGCAAAGGATGACCTTGAACTCCTTACCCTCCAGCCACATCCCAAATGCTGGGATTACCAATGTGCAAAGGTGCCATCACACCAGTCACTCTTAGAAAAGTGCACAAGCCTAAGAAGCTGCAGGCTACCCTGAGAACAGTGGGGGATGCAAAGGCTCTGTGTGCCACATGCAGCTAAGTAGGAACAGGGCTCAGGCCATCATGGGTGATATAGGGGCCAGAGCCCAGAGTGCAAATGCCTTTGCTGTCCCCTTAAATCCTGAATGTGATGTGTAGAGGCCAGAAGCTGGATATTTGGACAAGTATTTCCCCAGGCTTGGAGATCAGTAGCAGGACCTGCTCGTTTCAGGGGACCTAGGAAACTGCTTCTGTGAAGTCACTGATTGTAGTAGGAGCTGTAGGGCTGCATCCTGCCACCCGGCTAGCTTTATACCCGAAATAATTACACACAAACTGTATTCTTTTAAACACTGCTTGGCCCATTAGTTTTAGCATCTTACTGGCTAACTCTCGTGTCTTGCTTTAACCCATTTCTAATAATGTGTGTAGCACCACGAGGTGGTAGCTTACCAGGGAAGATCTTAACCTGCATCTGTTTCGGGTGGGAAAATCATGGCGACTGACTGACTCGGCTTCTTTCTCCCAGCATTCTGTTCTGTCTACTCCGCCTACCCAATTTTCTGTCCTATTAAAGGGCCAAGGCAGGTTCTTTATTTAACCAATGAAATCAACACAAAACAGAAGACTCTCCCCCATCAACTGATAAACTCTGTAGCAAACTGAACTGGCCTCAGGGGTCAAGCCCAAGCTTCTTCCTCTAAACAGGACCTTTGTAGTTTTCTGTGTGGAGCATCTGAATGGGGACAGTGTCCTGTCCTCATTTAACAACCTTGGTGGGAATAGGTCCTCAACAAATCTGTTAAATGACTCTTTGTTTCCAGAGTGAACTGTTTATTGAACAGTTGTCAACCAAACTGGATTCTTCTAGACCTTGGGAATACATTTAGTGCACAAAGTGAATCTCTGCATTCATGGAACCTACAAGTGGGGTAATAGTTAATCCACAGCGTGGGGGAAGGCGCTCTCCTAGGATTAGGGTTGGAAGCTTTAAATAGGGAGGGGAGCTATGAAAAATTAGTCTGTTCTTGGCTCCTGGCACAGTTCCTAAAACCCTGAAAATCTCCTGAAAGGTGTGTTTGCTGGTGCAATGACTGGTGGCTAGACAACCCCACCTCCTGTTCCAGCTCTGGGAGGGGAGGCAAGTAGCCATGAGACCAAGGTTTCATTAGAGGGGTGGAGCTGCCCAACCTCAAGGGTTATAGACTTAATCACTAATATCCAACTACTTAATCAAGCTTGCTTATCTCATTAACCATCCAAAAATACCCTAACACAGACCCCAAGCACTGCATAAAACAATGGAGTTTGGGAAGGTTTAGGTTAATACACCTAGTTGCTGGGGTTGTGGTGTTGTGGGGGTGTGTGTGTGAGAGCTCCCTACAGCCTCCTTCATAACTATACATAATCATCCTTTCTAGTCCCAGTTCCTAAAGTGTATTTTCTTTAATAAACTAAGTATAGTAAGCAGTTTTTGGGAGCTCTGTGCACTGGAGGGTGATGAGAGCCCAATCTGTAACCATGTGTCATTCAGCACTAGCCTTTGAGCAGGCCAGCTGCATCCGCTTGCGAAGACCGTCACAGCTGGGCTTGCTGATGTTCCCTCCTAGGAAGGGCAGGAAGGGCCGCTGAACCCTACCCAAGTGTTCACAGCTGCTCTGATTGCATGTAGCCTCCACTTTCATGGAGAAGCTGCAGTATACAGGCTGGAAAAGATTAGGGGAAGGAGGCTCCATCTTTGCAGCCAAGGGGAAGTCATCATCCACGTGGGTGAACTTTCCAGTGTGACTGCTCACACTATATTCATACTATAGTCAATAACCCCAATGTATGCGCTGTAAGCAAGCCCATAAACTTGGTCTCCCAGGGTCATACTTTGGTTTGCCATTAGGGCCTTTGGAGGAGGCGTAGACATTGCTTAGTCCTCCCACATGGGAGAAAATTCTTTCACACTACCCTGCGAAGGCAGCCTTTTTGGAACTGAGACCTTAAACTTGTAGTCTCATGCTAACTCTAGGTGGTAGCTGAACTGAATTGCAAGGCACTGGTTGTTGCCAAGAGAAGTGTTTTAGTATGGATTCCCACCACCACACTGGGTGTCAAAAATGATGAAAGTAAAGAGATCAGTGCTATGTAGATCTGTTCATTCAGTACCAGGTTAAGTCTGTTTCATGTCTTACTTTCTCATCATGGGCAGTTAGCTCACACACCCTGTACCTCAAAGGTTACGGTAAGGATTAAACAAGACACCTATGTGATATGATCAATACCCAGTAGGCACTTCCTTTCTTCTTCGTTTTGTTTTTGTTTTTTTGAAGCAGGGTTTCTCTGTACAACAGTCCTGGAACTAGCTCTTGTAGACCAGGCTGACCTCAAACTCACTGAAATCCACCTGTCTCTGCCTCCCGAGTGCTGGGATTAAAAGGCGTGCACCACCACCACCCGGCCAGAAGGCACTTTCTAGACACTAGTTCTTAAGTGACAATTTATACTATGCTGAGGATGAATCAGATTCTATCTAGTCTACATCCCAAAGAGAGGATGTGATAACCTCAAAACAGCAGCATAAGTGGGGTGTAGTGTCAAACACCTTTAACCCCAGCACCCAGGAGGCAGAGGCAGATGAATTTCTGTGAGTTTTATGGCAGTCAGGTATACAGAGTGAGTTCGAGCACAGCCAGGGCTATGTAGAGACTAAAAAAACTTAAAAAGACTAGAAAACTAAATAGAATAAAACAAAAACCAGTAAGTGGCTTGAAAAAAAGCAGTCAAAGGTGAGTGAACTAACTACCCAGGTGGTAGGAAGAGTGACTGCAGGGCAGGCTAGTAGCTGAAGAACGCCAGCACAGGCGCCATCTGCAGCCAAGTCGCAGGCACAAACATCACTTTACTACATGTCTCAGGATTTAGGATGCTAAGTGACAAGCTCTTGTAGTAACTAAAGAGTTTTTGTATACGTCTGCCTATCACTTCATGAAAGAAAGTGAACGAACCCTGTCTCAAAAAACCAAAAAAAAGAAAAAAGAAAAGAAAACAAAGAACATGAATGGAGAAGAAAACACTTGAGAAAAGTCACTTTAATTTTCCGGTCTGAGCTGACAGACAAGATGGTCCTTTTCAGAGTAAAAAAATAACCCAGATAGTTTCACAAGAACTTTAGGAAGTATCAATTAAAAATACAAAAAAAAGTCATCTGAAAGTTTGTAAAATATGCCTAAAAGAAAAAAATGAAATATTCAAGGAAAGAAATACTAAACAAAACTTTTTAGACATACTAACCAGGCCCTAAAGTTCTCAAGCGTTGTTAAGTTGCTTATATAAACTCAGAGTCATGAGCATGACCTCGGGATCCGCACTCTTTATGTCAAGAGCTTTCACTAAGCAGTTGAGAGCCTCCTGTATCTTCCCACACTCTTTCAGTTCTCTTCCACGAGCTACAAGAGTCTCATAGTCATCAGCAGCCTCCACGGCTGGATCCTGGGGAGGATCAACCAAAGGGTCGCTTGACAAAGGTTCAGGGGAACAGGGAGAGCTCTTCGGGGTCAGAGGTCTAGGCTCAGACTCAGTCAAGCTGCTCGGCTTGTTTCCTGAAGCCTGTGCTTCCTCAGAAGGATCCTCTTCTGTGTGCACAGAGGCTTCCTCACTGCTCTCTTCTTCCTCTTCTTCCTCATGACCTGGAGCACTCTCCTCCTCACTGCTACTCTCAAGCCTTTCCTCCATATCTTCCACGTCATCTAAAACCACATTGATCAAAGACCTCCTAGAAGCCAGAGATCTCCTAGAATCTAAGGATATATTCACACTTTCAGGTATTTTTGGTGAAAAGAACCTTCCAGGTGGACTTTTGTCATTTTTGGGAGATGAAGCATCAAATTGTTTCACAGATGAGAACTGATAGGGAGAGGTGCTAAATGAACTTGTGCTGGAAGTACCTTTAAAAGCATCTTCATCTTCAGTGTCTGAGAGGATCCTTCTAGCTTTGCTTCTGGTTTTCACACTAATCATGTCTGGTTCTTCATCACTCTCATTAAAAGAATCAAAACTGCGATTAACTGCTGATTCTGCCCTAGTGTTAGCTGCAGGGCTATTTTCTTTCTCAGCGAGTCCCAAAAACTTGGAGAGATTTTGTCTATTGTCTGCGGAATCTTCCAGGAGAAGATTGAAATCACATGCATACTCTGGTGGTGACTCTGAAAGGTCCTCTTCCAACTCCAACTGGGCCTCGCTTGCTTGAGCACCTTGCAGTGCACTAGGAGATGCTGACAAGACATCAGATATTTCAATCACGTGCACATCTGATTCTATGTTTTGATTTTCATCTGCTATGGGACTACTATCCTGTAGATCTAAATTTGACCCAAGATCAGCCTTCATGGATTGTCTAGGTAAATAATTAAAACTTCCCAGGAGGTTCTCTGGCAGGGCCTCTTGTCCAGGTGATGCTTGTGATGCCTTCTTCTGCATAGCTTCATTTCCAGCTGCAAAACATTCTGCAGGTCCCAGTGAAGAGTCAGTCCAAATTCTTCCCATACTTCCAGCCTCCTGGGGTGAAGTAGCTCCAGTGCCAGCATCCAATGTACTTTCATAGTGGTGCCCATCACCTTGCAGCAAAGTAACATCAAGTGACTTGGAGGGATCTTGGGACTCACTCTCAGAAGACTGATCACCAATGCTTATACTGGCCATCTGAGAACTGATAGCCTCTACCTGGGTAGGATTAGTCAGAAGGTATGACGGTTGAGGCCGGGGTTTGTTCAATTCAGGACCTTTCTTCTTCCGTTGAGAAGAAAATGCATGTGCTTTGAGCCAGGTCTCTTCATTTCCAGTTTTTTGTCTTTCCATTGTATTTTGAGATTCAAATTCAACAAGCAATTGAGCTTTCTGCACTCTCTGTTGAATGTACGGAGACTCTTCTAGCATAGCAAGTTCTTCTTTAACAGACAGCTCATGAGTGAACATCAAATCATGGTCTGAGATTCCTGCTATGTTCAGTGAGTGTAGGTAGGCAATATGCTCATCTAGTTTCTCATCAGATCTCCGCTGAGCAGCATGCAGAGACTGAAGTTGCATCTGGGTTGCAGAGTTCTGCAGATCCCCAACTGTGAAGAGCTCTCTTAACTCTTGTTTGCTAAAATAGCGGAATGGGTTCTTCTTATCACCAGTACTTTGTCTGATTAACGAGTCCTTGAAAATCTGTCTTCTATATATTTTTTCCTCTACAGTCCCACAAGTGATTAGGCGATAAACCACAACATTCTCTTTTTGTCCAATTCGGTAAACTCTATCCACAGCTTGAGCATCAGTTGCAGGGTTCCAGCTAGGGTCAAAAATGACCACTCTAGTTGCTGCAGTTAATGTTAGACCGACACCACCAACTTGAGTGGTAAGTAGAAAAACAGAGTATTCTTTATTTTGCTGGAATAACTGAATTCTTTTTTCTCGTTCCCAAAGATGAGTAATTGTGCCATCAATCCGTAACATCTTAAAGTGCTTATTCTTTAAAAGGCGCTCAATGATGTTGAGAATTTGTCTTGACTGAGAAAACACCACAGTTTGATGCCCTTCATCTTGAAGTCTCTCTAGCAGGGCCATTAAGAATATCATTTTTCCAGACTCTTCCATCAGTACCCTGTCAGTTAGGTGATCAATGCTGTTCACATCTGAGGTATCTCCTTGCTCATTTTCATCCTGAGCCGACAATGTGGCAGTCCCCAAATTGAGCAAATGACAAGCTCGTGCAGACAGCAGCCTAGGGTGATCACAGAGTTTCTTTAAGACACCCAGCTCAGCCAGAGGTGAGCGTGTCTCCATTAGTAACTCCTTGATGTGATCTAAAGACACGAACTTCCTATAAATCTCCTCTTGTAAAGGCACAAGACGTATCCAAACAATGAAATCATTTTTCCTGGTAAAGGAAGGCATCTCACAAATGGCTTCAACACCTGGATTCTTTTCACTAAGCCTGGCCTCTGGCTTATCTGCCTTTTTCGTTTGCACTTCTTCTTTGGTCCTCCTGAGAAAATAGGGTTTTATGATTTCCATTAAATTTTCAGATATCTTAAGTCCCAAGGCTTTTTCCCCAGGGGTAGCATCCTTCTCTCTTGCTCTAATAATAGGATTTTCATATTCCATTTTAAAAGTTTTTAATGTTCCTAACAAGGAGCCTTGGCAAGCAAAATCAAATAGGGACCATAGTTCTTGCAAATTATTCTGGATTGGTGTTCCTGTGAGGAGGAGGCGATTACTTGCGGGAACAGCACGAGCACATATTGCTGACTTGGTGGAGGCACTTTTGATCTTATGGGCTTCATCAAGAATGACATAGTCCCATACAAATGTTTGGTCATTAAAGCTTGCAAGTTGCTTCCAATTATTGATTAGCATTTGGTAGGTAGTGATAATAACGCCGCTCCTTTGTTGAATCCGTGTCAGGTTCCTAGTGCGTTCATCCTTGCTGGAGCCATGAAAGGTTTTGACTCTCATTCCTGGTGTCCACTTGGCAAATTCTTTGACCCATGTATTAATGAGACTGGTTGGCATGATCAATAGCACATGATTCACAAGTGAAGCATCAAACATACCAGACAGGAAAGCAATGATCTGAATAGTCTTTCCTAATCCCATATCATCTGCTAAGATGCCCCCTTTTCTTTGATCCTTATACAGGCTGTAGAGAAAGGCAATGCCTTCTTTCTGATGCTCAAAGAGTTTCTCATACAGCTCCCGATAAAGCACCAAGCCAGAGTTGCACACATCTGTGAATTCGTCATCACCATCTTCTTCTGCCAACTGTGCCAAAGCTTCCTGCAGTTTTTGGATTCTGCTGATCACCTTTTTAGTGGGAAAAATATCTTTTGCCAAATTGAAAAGTTTCAATGATTCTTCCAGATCGCCATTCTTAGCTGCTTCTTTGGCTTCTTGCACATATCTATTTGGGAAAAAAAAGGTAAAGAAATAAGACATGGAAGTTGCTTATTTGTGGGAGGAGGGGGAGGGAAATGGGAAACGGGGAGCAGTTGGAAATTTTAAGTAAAAAAGAATAAAAAAAAAAAAAAAAGAAATAAGACATGGGACTAGGGATGTAGCTCAAGTGGTAAAATACTTGCTTGGCATAAAAAAGCCTCTAGGGTCAGAGTCCATTTTTTAATCCAGACTGTAGTTGGGCTTTAAAAAAAAAAAAAGACAGTTTCAAGTACCCCATGCAGTTCTTCTTAAATTCACTATATAGCCAAGGGTGAGCTTGAACTTATCTCCCCCTAGCCTCTAACTCCTAACCCACCTCATGAGTGCTGGGAATTATAGGCATGTGCTATGCCCAATTTTATATGAGGTGCTGGGAGACAAACTCAGGGCTTTGTGCATGCTAGGCAAGCATTTTACCAGGTTCATTCAGCCCTGTTAACTAAATTGGGTTTCTAAAGCCCTTAATTCAGGACGGCAGAGATTAGCACAGAAAAAAATACATACTTGTACTTCAAGCACTTCAGAGGCTGAGACAAGAAGATCAAGAGTTCCAGGCCAGGGCTGGTGAGCTGGCTCAATGGGTAGAGGCGTTGCCACCAAGCCCTCTGAGTTTGATCCTTGGAATACACATAGTAGAGGGAGAGAACTGACTTCCTCAGGTTGTCCTCTGACCTGCAAACATGCTGTCATATGCATCTACTCACCTACACTCAAGATAGCTAGATGGATGGAGGGATGGAGGGATATAAAAAGGCCTTTTTAAGTTCTAGGCCAGCCTGGGCTAGAGCTAATTCCCTGCCTCAAAACAAACACAAAGAAGAACTACAGTTGGAGATGTTAGTATATGTCTATAATATCAACACTTGGAAAGTAGAGACAGAATTAGGAATTTAAGGCCAGCCTCAGCTACAAAGCAAATCTGACACCAATCTACGTTACATGAGATTCTAGTTCAAAAAACACAAAATAAAAATGAACAATGGATTATATGAATAAATGCTCAATATTATTAGTAGGGAAATACAAATCAAAAATACAATAAGACTCCATCCTGGCCCAGCAAGATAGCCCAGCTGGTAAAGGCACTTTCAGCCCAGGCCTTACAATCTGCGTTCACTCTCTAGAAGCCATTATAGAAGGAAGTCCCCATAGCTGTACTCTGACCTCTGCACATACACACACACACACACACACACACACACAGACACGTGCGCACACACGCGCACACGCGCGCACACACACACACACTGACAATAAGTAAAAAAAAAATATAAGAAACTCCATCTCACCCAACTTGGAATAACTAAGACAAATGCTGACAAGAAAGCAAGAATTCTGGGGTAGGGAACAGTCTTTACATACTGTTTGAAATATACAACAGTACAGCCTCTATGGAAGACAATATGGAGGTTCCTCAAAAATGAGAACAAAAATACTTTATAGAACTGGGTGTGGTGGTGTAAGCCTTTAGTCCCAGCACTCAGGAGGCAGAGGCACACAGATCTGTGAGTTCGAGGCCAGCCTGGGCTACAAAAGCTAGCTCCAGGACAGTCCCCAAAGACACAGAGAAACCCTGTCTTGAAAAACAAAACAAAACAAAAAAAAAAAAACATTAAAAGGTAAATAAGAACATAAAAAGATGTTAGTCATGGGGAAATGCAAACCAAAACCACAATAAGGCACTACTTTATAACCCTCTAGGGCTGGAGAGGCGATGGTTAAATGTTACAAAGTTCTTTGGAGGGTAATGAAAATATCCTAAAATTAGCTATGTGAAAGGCATACAATTATTTGAACACACCACTTCCACAATTATGTGAATATAATGTCACTGAACTGTATAGTATCACTAGGAGAAATGCCTGGCATTCAATGAAGGTGTTAACTCAAAAATGTCTATGGTGGACCCATAGTCTACAAAATTTAAGTTGCTTAATCTGGTAGTACAAGTCCTCTCTGACACATCCTACGACCCCTCTGTCTTTACTAGTCACTACCTACCTTAGATATTTTTGTTTTAGAGACAGGGTACTCCTATATAACCCTGGCTATTTTGAAACTCACTGTGTAGACTGGACCAGACTGGTCTGGCCTCACACTCAAAGGTCTGCCTGCTTCTGCCTCCTGAGTGTTGTGATCAAAGGCCTATACTATCATACCTTACAAGTTTTATTCTAAGTCCTTACACCATTACGTTTTTCTGTGTCCTCTAAGTACAGACTCACACCACCATTCTCTTTCTAGAACACTCCCCTCTTTCACTGTGCTAACTTCACCTCACTCATCTTTAAAGATTTTCAGAGGCAGGTGTGATACCTCACATCCGTAATTCCAGTGACAGCAGGAACATCATGAGTTAAAGGCCAGCCTGAGCTATACACTGGCTCAAAAGGCAAAAAAAAAAAAAACAAGGCTAAAAAAGCATTGATTCTCAGGCTAAGATATCTAATTCAATGGTAGAACACTTGTCTAACATTCACAAAGCTCTAGGTGCAATCTCCATTACACAAAGACAAGTAAAGATGACTCTTAAATTTTCTATAGACATTCTTGGGAAGGGGCTTGTTAAGACACAGATCTCTGGGCTTCAACATTAGATTTTTTGACTCTCTGTTGGAATTTAAGAATTCACAGACCCATAAAAGTAACTAATGCTTTTCACCCAGAGGCCACACACAAATATTTATATGCACAATAGAGTACTACTCAGATATTACTAAGAAGATCATCAGGTATAGTGGTACACAACGTTAATTCTAGCACAAGGAGGCAGAGGCAGACTGATCTGTAAGTTTGAGGCCAGCTTGATCTACACAGCAGTTCCAGGAAATTGTGTTGTTTGCAAAAAAACAGATGGTATTACAAATCATTTTAAATATGGATAATGGGGAAATAATACCATCAACGTATTGTCTATACACACACACACATTAAAGTGTCATAATGAAACCCATTATTTTATATAATTAATACATACCAGTTTTTTAAAAGTTTTTTAAAAGATACAGTTCAGGTCTCACTTAAGGTTTTTTTCTTACCCCATGCCCCAGGTGGATCTGTTGTTCTGCCTCAATATTCCCAATAAGTGTACTTAGTGTGTCTTAGGGTAACTATTGCTATGATGAAACACCATGACCAAAAACAACTTGGGAGGGAAAAAAGTTTATTCAGCTTACACTTCCATATTGTTGTTTACCACTGAAAGAGGTCTGGACAGGAACTCAAACAGGGAATGATCCTGGAGGCAGGAGCTGATGCAGAGGCCATGGAAAGGTGGAATATTATTTTAACTAGGCAAAGATGTGTTGTGTTTGTTTATACTGCAGAATATTACTTTAACTATGTGAAGGTATGTTACATTTGTTTATGCTGCCTCTGTTAAGGATGTAAAGATGTGTTGTATTTGTTTCACCTTGCCTGCCGAAGGCCGACTGGTCTAGTAAAAAGCTGAACAGCCAATAGCTAGGCAAGAGAGGGACAGGTGGGGCTGATGGGCAGAGAGAATAAGTAGGAGGAAAAATCTAGGCTCTAGAGGGCAGAGAATGAGGGAGAAAGAGAGGGACACACCCGAGGTCAGAAGTCAGGCAGCCACTCGCCAGCCAGCCAGCCAGCCAGCCAGCCAAGAGAAACAGTGAAAGCACGATCTACAAAAGAAAAGAGCTGGGCAGTGGTGGCGCACGCCTTTAATCCCAGCACTTGGGAGGCAGAGGCAGGCGGATCTCTGTGAGTTCGAGGCCAGCCTGGTCTACAAGAGCTAGTTCCAGGACAGGAACCAAAAACCTACGGTGAAACCCTGTCTCGAAAAATCCAAAAAAAAAAAAAAAAGGAATAGCAGCTGAGGTTGTACCTACCTCCACACGATATACACATACACATATCATGCACATGCACCCTCATATACATGCACCCACACACCTATATACCTAACACTCTACACAAACACACACAGAGAGAGAGAGAGAGAGAGAGAGAGAGAGAGAGAGAGAGAGAGAGAGAGAGAAACGCACACAAATCATCACAAACCATTAGAAGATCAAGGGGTTAGGACTTTGAGCTTGTGTTGGTTGGTTTTGTCAACTTGACACAAACCTATACATATAACTTATATACCAACCTATAACATATCTGAGAAAAGGGATTTTTTATTTTTTGAGACAGGGTCTCTCTATGTATACCTGACTGCTCTGGAACTCACAAAGACTCAAAATAATAAATAACCAAAACCCCTCTTCACTTAAGAAGGGGACAGACTAAGGGTTTAACTGCTGTTCAGAGACTAAAACTGGTATTTAATAACAACAATGTCATTATACTCGTACCAGTATTGACCTAATATTTGTAACTACATATAAAATGTTAAAAAAAAGTTGGTATTGACCAAAAATGCTAAAAATTATGGTACTAACACAGATATTTTAAAAAGTTGGTATTGACCAACAATACAAAATATTATATTAACCTGTCAAATGCTAAAAAAAAGTTTGACACATCCTATAAATGTTGGGACTTAATACATATGTCAAAAATTTTAGATACTGATACAATATAAAAGATTTAAGGGGCCGGGCGGTGGTGGCGCACGCCTTTAATCCCAGCACTTGGGAGGCAGAGACAGGTGAATCTCTGTGAGTTCGAGACCAGCCTGGTCTACAAGAGCTAGTTCCAGGACAGGCTCCAAAGCCACAGAGAAACCCTATCTCGAAAAAAACCAAAAAAAAAAAAAAAAAAAAAGATTTAAGGGGCTGGAGAAATGGCTCAGTGGTTAAGAGCACTGTCTGCTCTTCCAGAGGTCCTGAGTTCAATTCCCAGCAACCACATGGTGGCTCCAAACCATCTATAATGAGATCTGGCGCCCTCCTCTGGCGTGTGGGTATACATGGAGGCAGAAAGTTGTATACATAATAAATAAATAAATGTTTAAAAAAAAGATTTAAGAGTTAGCTCAAGATGTCTGTGTGGGAAAAAAAGATTTAGGAGCTACTCTAAACTAGCTTAAAAAAACATTCTCAAATCAGGTAATTCTCTTCTCTTTTAAAATAAGAGACTATAGCCATTGGGAGAATAATTATTTATAAAGCATTATAATTTATCCTAACAAAAAAGCATGGCTCTAAGACACAGAGCCCAAAGGTATCTCTCTCCATTAATCTCTTTTCTTCACAGAGATCAGCAGTCAATGAAAGGTTTAAAGTGTCTTCTTCTCAGATGCCTAAGACAGAAGCTCACATATATAAATGCCTGTTCCAAGGACAAAAAATATAAATAGAAGTCTTTGCCCAAGCCAGGCATAATCATCCTGTCCTGTTACAGAAACACAGGTTTTATTAAAATTAATAAGAAAGAATAAATTATAGGCCCATTTTTCTTTTTTTAAATTTTTTAAAGAAATATTTATTTATTTGTTTGTTTATTTATTTATTATGTATACAATATTCTGTCTGTGTGTATGCCTGCAGGTCAGAAGAGGGCACCAGACCCCATTACAGATGGTTGTGAGCCACCATGTGGTTGCTGGGAATTGAACTCAGGACCTTTGGAAGAGCAGGCAATGCTCTTAACCTCTGAGCCATCTCTCCAGCCCTAGGCCCATTTTTCTATATGGTATGACAACCAGGCTATCAAGCCATAGGCCACACCTAAGATGGGTCACATAAACTTCCAGACAGGCTGTCACTAAGCTAACAGAAGGTCAGGGTATTTTGCTCCTTTCTTTGTAATTTAGAGGATGCCAAATAGAGATGTTAATTCAGCCTATGTATGACAGGTAGCATACAAAACAAACAGGTAGTTGTGAATGTGACAAAAAGCCATTCACCTGGTTACCTAGGAGACAAAATGCTAATGATTTTCCCACTCAGTTAAGTTTTGATATAAAGACTGTTTAAAATATAAACAAAAAATTCTTCAAAATGTAAATTCAAGACTTCATGAGGGACCACCAAAAACTTCCCTCCCGATAAAGCCAAGTGAGTTATGTCTTTATTCCCGCGCCTCCACGCTGGTCCAGGGAGAGATAGTTTATGTTGGGGTCTTGTCAAAAAAAAATAATTAAGGGTCTGGGCTAACATTGGACCCCAACACTTTTCTGTTCTCTGAGGTCACCTGCACTCACATAGACACACACATAGAAATAATTTAAAAATAAAACAAATCTAATATTTTTAAAAAGAAGTTATTAGGGAGAAAAACAATGGTATTGAATATGCAAACTTTTGTGCTTATCATTAGTCCCTAAACAGAACAAATTAATTATTATGTACATAGATTTACATTGTATTAGGCATTATAAGTAATCCAGAGATGATTTAAACTAGGACACAGATATGATATCATTTTAAATGAAAGACTTGAGGGAGGTAGAGGCGGTCAGATCTCTGTGAGTTCGAGGTCAGCCTGGTCTACAGAACGAGTTCAGGACAGGCTCCAAAACTGCACAGAGAAATTCTATCTCGAAAAAACAAAAAAAAAAGAAAAAGAAAAAAAAAATAAATGAGAGACTTGAGTACCTGCAGTTTTTTTTTTGTTGTTGTTGTTGTTTGTTTTTTTGTATTCAAGGGAAATCTAGAAATCTAGAACTGATCTCTAAGGACACAGAGAGGGACAACTATGTTATCCTAAAACTACTTATCTTATTTTGTGTTTTGCCTGTGTGTATGTCTGTATACAGTGAGCACACAGTTCCTATGAACCCCCCTGGAACTAGCATTTCAGATGGAAGCTGCCATGGGGGTATTGGAAATTAGACCTCTTAAGCGCTGAGCCATCTGTCTAGTTCTGTATTATCATTTTGTTGGTTTTTAAAGATATATTTATTATGTATACAGTGTTCTGTCTGCATGTATGCCCACAGGCCAGAAGATAGCACCAGATCTCATTATGATGGTTGTGAGACACTATGTGGTTGGTTGCTGGGAATTGAACTTAGGACCTCTGGAAGAGCAGCCAGTGGGCCAGTGGTCTTAACCGCTGAGCCATCTCTCCAGTCTGTATTATCATTTTTGAAACAGGGGTCTCACTCTATGGCTTAGTCTGGACTGGAACTCACTATATGACCCAGGCTGATCTCAAACTTAACACAACTGACACAACCTCCTGAGCACTAAGATTATAGGCATAGGCCACCATATAGGTGCGCATTATCTTTTTTGTTAGTTTTAAGATATGATCTCACTATGTAGATCAGGCTGGGAATGAACTCACAGATATCCTCTTGCTTCTGCCACCAAGTGGTAGGTGTGCAGCACCCTGCTCATTGCCACTTTTTTTTTGTTTTGTTTTGTTTTGTTTTTCGAGACAGGGTTTCTCTGTGGTTTTGAAGCCTGTCCTGGAACTAGCTCTTGTAGACCAGACTGACCTCGAACTCACAGAGATCCGCCTGCCTCTGCCTCCCATGTGCTGGGATTAAAGGCGTGCGCCACCACCGCCCGGCTTCATTGCCACATATTACCTTCTATCCTATGGTTCTGTAGAAGTCTACCACAAGTCTTATTGGGCTAATAATCAAGGTACCAGTAGAACTACATTCCTTTCTGGAGGGTCTAAGAGGAAGAATCTTTTCTTTCCAGCTTCTAGAGGCTGCTCACATTTCTTAGATCACAGCCACTTCCATCTCACCAGTCAGCAAAAACCTGCTGAGTTCTCCTTCATAGCATAACTTGGCTCTCCTACCTTTCTCCACCACTTTTAAGGACCCTTGCAATTATCTGGAGGAAATTTCTCTATTTTAGGGCCAACTGTTAGTGACCTTGATTCCATCTTGGCCCTTAACACTTTCTTGCCATATAAGATAATAGCCACAACTTCCAGAAATACCACATGAAGGTTGTAGTCTTGTCAAGAGGGTAAAAATACAGGGGGCCAGGGAAGAGAAAGTTACAATTACATGCAAGGAAGTTTCTATATTACTGACTCTGAACTTCAGAGCTATGTAAGGAGGGAAGTGTGAACCCAAGCTGAGTAAGGAAGAGTGAAAAGACTCCAAGAGAAGACTGTAGAGCCCAGTGATGTCAAATGGTTATTCACACTGGCATCCTACACTAAGTAAGGTAAGGGAGAGTGGAATGCTTAAAATTTAGATAAAAAGTGAGTCTAGCAGGGCAGTGGTGGTGCATGTCTTTAATCCTAGCACTGGGGAGGCAGAGGTAGGCAGATCTCTGTGAGTTTGAGGCTAGCCTGGTCTACAAGGAGTTTCAGGACAGCCAGGGCTGTTACACAGAGAAACCCTGTCTCAAAGAAAAAAAATTGAGTCTAGTCAGGCATGGTGGTACACACCTGTAATCCTGGCACTTGGGAGGTAGAGGCAGGAGGACCAGAAATTCAATTACAGGCCAGCCTGGGCTATGTGAGACCTTGTCTCAAAACAATAACAACAACAAAATGTGATTCTAGCCAGGCCTATTAGTACATGCCTGTAATCTCAGCACTAGGAAAGCAGAGGCATGAGGATGACAAGTTCAAGGGCTACCTGGATACCTGAGTTCAAGACAGCCTGAATCTCTCTCTCTCTCTTTTTTTTTTTTTTTTTTTTTGGTTTTTCGAGACAGGGTTTCTCTGTGGTTTTGGAGCCTGTCCTGGAACTAGCTCTGTAGACCAGGCTGGTCTCGAACTCACAGAGATCCGCCTGCCTCTGCCTCCCAAGTGCTGGGATTAAAGGCGTGCGCCACCACCGCCCGGCTCAGCCTGAGTATCTTAATGAGGCTCTAGTTCAAAGTTTTTCATTCTTTTTTTTTTTTTAAACATGAGGTCCTGGGTTCAAGCCCAAGACTGTGTGTTTGTGTGTGTGTGATTCCATTAATAAAATGTGGCTGCAATGATGGTTAATTTAGCTTAATTGAATTTAGAAATACTTAGGAAGTTAGTAAAACACAACTCTGGGCTTGTAAAACAACAGTTCCAGGGGCAATAATATCCTGAGGGCTTGGACATAATGAATGGACTGACCCCTTAGTGGATTCATAATATAATATTATTGGGAAATAGCTTTCTTGGAGGAAGAAGATCACTGGGGACATGTTACCCTGTCCCCCTCCTGTTACTACTCTACGTTGTCACACCCTTCCTGTTATGATGAATTGAAACCTATGGAATTGTGAACAAAAATCAATCCTCCCAGTCAGGCAAGGGGGCACACACCTATAATACTAGCTCTTGGGATATGAAGGTGGGACTTCTCGGCCAGCTTCAGCTACAGTTAGTTTTCAAGGTCAGCCTGTGCTACAGGAGACTCCATCTAAATAATAAAATCCTTCCTTTCGGGCTGGAGAGATAGATGGCTCAGAGGTTAAGAGCATTGCCTGCTCTTCCAAAGGTCCTGAGTTCAATTCCCAGCAACCACATGGTGGCTCACAACCATCTGTAATGAGGTCTGGTGCCCTCTTCTGGCCTGCTGACATACACACAGACAGAATATTGTATACATAATAAATAAATATTTAAAAATAAAAAGAATTAAAAAAAATAAAAAGAAATGCATTCCTATCTTAAAAACTCATGTACTGGTGCTCGTTTTGGCAGCACATATACTAAATATTGAATACTGAAATTAGCATGGCCCCTGCACAAGGATGACAAGCAAATTCGTGAAGTCTTCCAGAGTAAAAAACAAACAAACAGAAACTCATGTACTGGGACTAGAAATGACCCGGTGGGTAAGAGCAGCTGCTACAAGTATAAGAACCCAATAACATCCATATAAAAAGCTGGGTTCGACTATGTGTGTGCCTGTAATTGCAGTGCTGCTGGGAAGAAAGACACAAGAATGCCTGGGGCATTACAGTTTCAGTAAGATCCTATGTCAAAGAGAAAGAATGGAGAGTGATAGAGCAGAATACCCAGTGTCCTTCTTCGGCCTCTACACATTTGCACACAGATGCACACCTACACAAATCCATGCACATACATTGCACTCAACTATCCCTCCTCAACTAAAACCTCAGGCCAGCCAGCAAGATGGCTCAGAGGGTAAAGGCACTTGACACCAAATCTGATAGCTAGAGTTCATTTTCCAGAACCCGCACTGTGGAAGGAAGAGAATCAACTCACAAAAGTTGCTCTCTGACTTCCATATGTCTGTATAGATGCACACATGCACAGAAAAAAAATGAAAAAAGACATAAAGTATTAAAAGAGAAAGAAAAATTGCATTGAAGGCCCAGTACCAGTGTGATGTTCAAAGGCTTTTGAGTCCCAAATTGGATCCTGAGGACTATAACCTAACAAAGGCTTGATCTGATAGCACTATTATCTGATAGCATTATCATTTAGCATAGCAAATCATTATCTGATAGCATTATTAGGAGACTGTGTAACCTAGAAGATGGGGCCCAGGTGAGGAAGCCAGTGACTGTAAGTGTACCCAGGAGGGGTATGCATTGCCCCAGGTCACTCCCCTTCCCTTCCTGTTCCCTCTGTTATGCTACTTCCTCATGAAGCTCCTGCCTTACCCAAGGAAGGCCTAAAAGCAATGCAGCCAGCCAAGTATTACCAAAACCTCTAAAATCATGAGCCAAAATAAATCTCTGTTGTTGTTTTGGTTATAGAGACAGTTTCTCTGTGTATACCCCTGGCTGTCCTGGAACTCAATCTGTAGACCAGGCTGGCAAGAAATTCACAGAGATCCCACCTGCCTCTGCCTCCCAAGTGATGGGATTAAAGGTGTGCGCTACCACTGCTCTGGGAGAACACATAAATCTTAAGCTGTTTTTTAAAGGTATTGTTTTATAGGTATTCTGTTATAGCAACAGAAAGTGACTAACATAAAGCAAACTTGCTGAGAGTTAATCCCTTCATGAGAGAGCCCCTGATACCCAGTCCACTACTTCTCAAGACCATTACTTTGGCAATTAAATCTCCACCTGAGTTTTAGTGGGATCAAGCCATAGTCAAAACACAGCAGGATTCATCCATGTCTCTGCAAGGTGGTCAATACAGGAGGTGCTGTGTTAATTAGTAGTGCAAGGCATACAGTGTAACTATGATGTTAAATGGCATACAAGAATAAGAGAACCTCAAAAAAAAAAAGATCAAGCAACTGAAAGGACAGAGTACTGGTAAGATAATCTGCATGAACACTGAAATTGAAAAGTATGTGCTATGCCTTCATGCTATACATTACTTCTTCAACAGCTTCATGGTATACCAATGTATGGATAGAGATACACTTATTTTTTCACAATTTCCCTATCAACAGGTATGGAGACTGGGCTGAGGATGTAGCTCAATGAGAAAGCACCGGTCTAACATATGTAAAGCCCCAGGTTCAATCTTCAGCATAACCAAAAATGGATGTAGACTGGTGTTTCCTTCTCAAAATTGTTATCACTAGCAATAAATACAATAAAGCATGCACATGTATTTTTATACACATACGTCTTAGTCCACCCTATTTGTGAAAGAAAGTAACAAAATTTCTACCCAAAAAAGTAAAACTTAAATATGGCATAGTAGTACATGTCTACAATTCCTGTATTCAGGAGGCTGAGATTTAAGGATCTCTAGTTTGAGAGACTCTCAAAAACCAAGAGCTGTCCTCTGACCTCCACACCCATGCCACCATGGTACATGCTGTGTGATAATGTTCTTGTATCTTGTAAAGACTTGTCACTCATACTGGTTTAATAAAATGCTGATTAAGGGGTTGGGGATTTAGCTCAGTGGTAGAGCGCTTGGTCCTCAGCTTCAGAAAAAAATAAAATAAATAAATAAAATGCTGATTGTTCAGTAGCCAGGCAGGAAATATAGGTGAGGTGACCAGACTAGGAAAATTCTGGGAAGAGGAAAGGCTCAGTCTGCCGTTGCCACCCAGATGCAGAGGAAGCAAGATGAAAATGCTACACTAAGAAAAGGTACCAAGTCACATGGCTAAACATAGATAAGAATTATGGGTTAATTTAATTGTAAGAGCTAGTTAATAACACACCTGAGCTAATAGGCCAAACAGTTTATAATTAACATAAGCCACTGTGTCTTTCATTGGGACTGAATGGCTGTGGGACTGGGCAGAAGAAAATTTTCGTCTACGGGTACATTTGTGCCTGCACTCACACATGATGCACACACAGACACTAAGAAATTTCTATAGAAAAAACTTTACCTAGATGGAAAGATTGCTTAATGATTGAGAGCACTTGCTGCTCTTGCAGAGAACTTGGATTTGTTCATACACGTAAAAAACTGTAACCTTGCTGGTCAGTGGTAGGATGCACCTTTAATCACAGCACATGGGAGGCAGAAGCAGGAGGATCTCTGTGTTTGAGGCCAGCCTGGTCTATACAGCTAGTTCTAGGACAGCCAAGGCTACACAAAAAAAAAAAAACCCATCTTGAAAAAAAAATATTAAACTTACCATTAATATACCAAACTGTACCTGAAATATTGCATATATCTTATTTACTGAATATTTACATTTTTTACAAAAGGAAGTATTTTCATTTATTAAAAACTTGTGCCAGGACAGATTCAACTCAATGCCCATTAAAATCCCAGCAAAATTCTTCAAAGAACTCGAAAGAACGGTACTCAACTTCATATGGAAAAGCAAAAACCCCAGGATAGCCAAAACAATCCTGGGCAATAAAAGAACTTCTGGAGGCATTACAATCCCTGACTTCAAACTCTACGTTCACCAAGCGAGGCCAGGGCCAAGCGCCATCTTATAATGGCGAATTGGCTCCCAGCACTTCTGGAGGCATCACAATCCCTAACTTCAAACTCTACTACAGAGCTACAGTACTGAAAACAGCCTGGTACTGGCATAAGAACAGACAGGAGGACCAATGGAACCAAATAGAAGACCCAGATATCATCTTCGAACACCTGATATTTGATAAAGCAAAAAATATCAAATGGAAAAAAGAAAGCATATTTAACAAGTAGTGCTGGCAGAACTGGATATCAACATGTAGAAAAATGAAAATAGACCCATATCTATCACCATGCACAAAATTCAAGTCCAAATGGATCAAAGACCTCAAAATAAAGCCACATTGAACCTTATAGAAGAGAAAATGGGAAGTATACTTGAACGAATTGGCACAGGAAACCACTTTCTAAATAGAACCCCAGAAGCACAGACACTGAGAGAAACAATTAGTAAATAGGACCTCCTGAAACTGAAAAGCTTCTGTAAGCAAAGGACACGGTCAACAAGACAAAATGACAGCCTACAGAATGGGAAAAGATCTTCACTAGCCCCACATCAGATAGAGGTCTGATCTCCAAAATATACAAAGAACTGAAGAAATTGGACACCAAAAGATCACATAATCCAATAAAAAATGGAGTACAGACCTAAACAGAGAACTCTCAACAAAGAAATCTAAAATGGCTGAAAGACACTTAAGGAAATGTTCAAGACCTTAGTCATCAGAGAAATGCAAATCAAAACAACTCTGAGATTCCATCTTACACCTGTAAGAATGGCCAAGATCAAAAACACTGATGACAACTTATGCTGGAGAGGCTATGGGGTAAAGGGAACACTCCTGCATTGCTGGTGGGAATGCAAGCTGGTACAACCCCTTTGGATGTCAGTGTGGCAATTTCTCAGAAAATTAGGAAACAACCTTCCTCAAGACCCAGTAATACCACTTTTAGGTATATATCCAAAGGATGCTCAATCGTGCCACAAGGACATGTGCTCAACTATGTTCATAGCAGCTTTGTTTGTCATAGCCAGAACCTGGAAACAACCTAAATGCCCCTCGATCAAAAAACGGATAAGAAAAATGTGGTACATTTACACAATGGAGTACTACACAGCAGAAAAAAATAACGACAGCTTGAATTTTGCAGGAAAATGGATGGAGCTAGAAAACATTATTTTGAGTGAGGTAACCCAGACACAGAAAGACAATTATCACATGTACTCACTCATAGCTGGTTTTTAAACATAAAGCAAAGAAAGCCAGCCTACAAACCACAATCCCAGAGAATTTAGACAACAATGCAGACACTAAGAGAGACTTACATAGATCTAATCTACATGGGAAGTAGAAAGTAGAAAAAGACAAGTTCTCCTGAGTAAATTGGGAGCATGGGGACTTTGGAGGAGGGTTAAAGGGGGGAGGGGAGCAGAGAAAAATGTAGAGTTCAATAAATATCAAAAAAAAACTTGTGCTGGGTGGTGGTGGTGCACACCTTTTATCCTAGCACTCAGGAGGCTGAGACATACAGATCTCTGTGAGATCGAGGCCAGCCTAGTCTACAGAGTGAATTCCAGTATAGCCAAAGCTACACAAAGAAACCCTGTTTTGAAAAGTATACATGTGCTCATTTCTCTCTGTTCTTGACTGTGAATATGATGTGACTTCCCACAGTCATGGACTATAACCTGGAAGTAGAAGCTAAAACAAACCCTTTCCAGCCTAAAACAAAACACAACTTGAATACTTGCTGGATATGCTGACACACCTGTATCCCAGAAATGGCCCCCATAAGGACTGTTTAATCTAGCCTGACAAATAAGCTATTTGTATTACTTTAGGAAACCAGGCTATGTTATGAGCTAAATATGAGGACAAAAAGTAAATAAAATCTTCTGTGCATCAAACAACACAGCAAGAAGGCATCTTACACAATAAAATGTTTTATGGAGAGAAAGGGCAGGCTGTCTCAAAAAAACAAACCAAACCAAACAAAAAAACAACAAAAAGAAAAGAAAAACAAGTAAACCAGCCATTTATTTTTAATTAAATTAAATTTTAAGCTTGATTTAATCAAATCTTGTTGAAAATTACATCCTTTGAGATATTTAACTTCGAAAGCCACAGAGTTTTATACAGAGATAGTCTTTGTGAAGACATGAGAGTCAAATCAACTCTCTTGTGAAGCACACACCCTGTACTGCCTTTTCTTACACGACTCCAGGTCTAAATATCCACACAGTCGCTAACTTTGCTTCCCTCTGGTTTGCCATGAAATCCTTTTTCTAAAAAACATATAGTCATCCTCCTGAATATTAACCTTCATCAGGCGATGAAAGGAGACAGAGACAGAGACCCACACTGGAGCACTGGACTGAAATCTCAAGGTCCAAATCAGGAGCAGAAGGAGAGAGAGCACGAGCAAGGAACTCAGGACCGCGAGGGGTGCACCCACACACTGAGACAATGGGGATGTTCTACTGGGAACTCACCAAGGCCAGCTGGCCTGGGTCTGAAAAAGCCGGACTCGCTGAACATAGCGGACAATGAGGACTACTGAGAACTCAAGAACAATGGCACTGGGTTTTTGATCCTACTGCACGTAATGGCTTTGTGGGAGCCTAGGCAGTTTGGATGCTCACCTTACTAGACCTGGATGGAGGTGGGTGGTCCTTGGACTTCCCACAGGGCAGGGTGATTGCTCTTTGGGCTGACGAGGGAGGGGGACTTGATTGGGGGAGGGGAAGGGAAATGGGAGGCGGTGGCAGGGAGGAGGCAGAAATCTTCAATAAATAAATAAATAAAAAATCCTTTTTCTACATTTACATTTTTACCCAAGAGAAGGTCCCTTGGGTAAAATACCGGTGGTTCTGACCACTGCCAACACCAAACTTTAATTCCGTAGGACTGGGTGTTACACACCTGCAATACTCTGGAAGCTGAGAGAGAAAGACAAGAGTTCAAGAGCAGCCTGGGCTACACAGGGCAAAAACCTGCCTCAAAAAAACTACAAGTTAACAACATGCACCTCCATGCTGGAGATATGACTTGGTGGTTAAGAGCACTAACTGCTTTTCCAGAGGACCCTGGTTCAGTTCCCAGGACAGAATGCCACACACCCCACTGTAGTTGCGATTTTCTTTCCTCTACTGATAAGTGGTTTTGAGCATCCTTTCATGTGCTTGTTTGCCACTATTAGTATGCTTTTAGGGAAAATGCCTACAAGTTCTTTGCTTATTTTACGCAGATTTTTAAAAATTAGTTTTATGGGCATTTTTGTTTTGCCTGCATGTATGTGTGTGCACCAGCCAGGTAGTGACTGTGGAAGCCGGAAGAGAATACAGGATCCTGCACGACTGGAGTGACAAGCAGTTGTGGGTCACTATATGAATGCTAGAAATCGCACCTGGGTCCTCTGCAAGTGCCAAAAGTTAGTGCTCTTAACCCCTGAGCCAACTCTCCAACCCTGTACTACAATTTTTAATAGTTAAATATTCCTCTCCACATTACCAAGCTCTGAGTCAGTCATCTGGTGAAAGAAAGCTTGTTTATTCAGGCACATTTCTTAACGGTTCCGTTTCTGGCTGATGCCTTCCCTTCGCTCACCGACCATTATAACTGATCATTCTTTCATTTAAAGGCAAGACTCTGGTGAGGAAGCGAAGCATTTGACAGCATTTATCAAACACTATACAGCATTTCTTTTTCAGATCCCATTTCCACTAACCGATTACTAACAACATGGGAACCATTTTCCCTCTCTTTTTTGCCCAGGCTCAGGTTAGAAAGACTCAAGGACTTCATCAATTAATTGAAATTCGGGCTCTTAAAGAGTTCACACTACAGCCGGGAGGTGGTGGCACACGCTTTTAAGCCCCGCACTTGGGAGGCAGAGGCAGGCGGATATCTATGAGTTCGAGGCCAGCCTGGTCTACAGAGCGAGTTCCAGGACAGCCAGGGATACACAGAGAAACACTGTCTCGAAAGAGTTCAGACTGGAAACTTATTTGACTTAAGATGGGAGGGCGCGGGGTGGGGGTGAGGGAAACGTCGGTCAAATCCACAAACGGTTCGTCGGGGAGCATGTGGGAATCATTCTACCCCAACCCCAGGCCAGGGACTGCGAGCTAGACCCGTCCGGAGGCCCAAACGTACCTCAGGTAACTCTCAGCCAGCCGTGGGTTCAAAGTCTCGACTTCCGCTAACCCTTGGGAAGCCTCCATGGCCGAGGGAAACGGCTTTACGGTAAAGCCACGCTTGAATTTCGCTCGCCCCCGCCTTACTGAGTAAGGCGCACGAACCAGGAGGAAGAGCCAACCGGCCGCCTCCAGGCTGGCCAATCCGGGATCCGGTGCTCCAGCGCGGTTTCCGGAGTCCCGCCCAGGAAGGTCTTGCGCCTGCGCCCTCGAGCACTGGAGCCCGCCGGCTACGTTAGCTAGTTTGACGCCGCGTATGGGACTACGTCTTCACGTGACTGCTCGTGTTTTTCTGTCCCTTCCGAACTGTGCCGCCCGAGGGTGAGAGTGTTGAGGGCAACGTGGAGGAGATGAGAGATTAAATAAAATGTGCGCGTGTTTCTCTTGAGCTCGCGAGTGGAGGCTGTCTTATTGTAATGGCCCGTAGAGGTTTCCATTGCCCCTTTCCCTACCTGCCAGTGTTTGGCACTGAACATACTCGAATTCACACGCCTAAGAGACAAAGTCCTGCACCTTTTAAATCAGACTCTGAAGGGTTTCAAGAACAAAGCCTAAGGGGGAGGGAAATGGGAAACGGGGAGCAGTTGGAAATTTTATTAAAATAAAAAAAAATAACAGAGAAAAAAAAAAAAGAACAAAGCCTAAACCGTTCGCGGTGGTGCACAGAGGCAGGAAGATCTCAAGATCCAGACTGGGCTAACATAAAAGCAAGACTTTGTCTCAGATAAATTAATTAATTAATTAATGAAAAACCGGAGGAGAGGAATGTAGGTGGACGAAACCCAAAACTAAAGCTCTTATTTAAACAATACTAAATGAATTCAGCAGGCTTTATTAAGAAGAGGTTATGCATGTGAGAGCTTTGGGGAGGGGACATGATAGGAATTGGATGGGAAGGAGTGGAAGTCATGTTAACGCGGTACTCATGCAAGAAACATTTACATACCAGGCATGACAACGCACATCTGTAATCCCAGTACCGGAGAGGCAGAAGGATCTCTGAGTTCTAGACCAGTCTGGAATATTTAGGGAGTTCCTGGATAGCTGGACTGCAATTTCCAATTATTTATTTGGTATGTATGTGTGTGCTCATGCCACAGCATGTGTGTGAAGGTCGGAGGAGAGCTTGTAGGACATAATTCTCTTTCCTCCATGTGGGTTCTGGGAATCAAACTCAAGACATCAGGGTGGACAGCAAGCGCCTTTCTCTGTTACTGGATTTTCTCGGCTCCGTTGTCGCACTGCTTCAGGGGTCCCCTCCACCGCTAAGCCTTGCACAGGCTGCTTCCTGCATTTCGTTGCTGAGGTCAAACTCAGGGTAACGGTACCTGCTGCTACGTAAACCTCTCCCACTGAGCTACATACATCCCCAAGCCTTACAGCTTCCTTTGGGCCACTTTCTAGTGCCTTCCAGAGTCCCAGTTGCTCACCCAAGGGCTCCAATGCGCCAAGGAACTCGCCACCAGAACTCTAAATCCTCCAATCCTCCTTTGTAATGGTTATCCTCACTAAGAAGCCAGAAATAAGACAGTTTGAGGGGAATTTAGAGTGGATAAAAGATTCATAACAGTTCTGTGTCCCAGCTGGCGTGGTTCAGGTACTGTTCAAAGCACTTTGCACACACTACCTTTCTCGGCTATCCTGCTTTCTACATCCACAGCGCATCAAGGGTTCCTGTTGCCCCAACATCTCTGAAGAGAATGGGCTTTGAAAAGCTTTTCCTAGCTGGGCAGTGGTGGCACATACCTTAAATCCCAGCAGTTGGCAGGCAGAGGCAAGCAGATCTACAAGGCCAGCCCAGTCTACAGAATGAGTTCCAGGACAGCCAGGGTTACACAGAGAAACCCTGTCTTTAAAAAAAGAAAAGAAAGAAAAGAAATGATGAAAAGAAAGAATGAAAGAAAGAAAAGCTCTTCCTAAGCTCGGCATAGTGACCTATCCCAGCACTTGGGAGACAGAGGCAGGTGGGTCTCTGTACATTGAAGGCCAACCAGATTTATACAGTGAGACCCTTTCTTGAAAAAGTAAAAAGAAAAGATTTCTCTCATTACTAGTAATTTATAAGTGTGATAATGGTATTATTTTGGTTTTTTTTTAAGCTCTCATCTCTTGGAAGCATATTGGCGTATTTTTAGGCAAAATGGGACACCTGAAACTTACATCAAAAAGAGAGGTAAACATAGATTGTTGATAATTTCTGGGGTTCCTTATAGAGTCTCATGGTCCTCTTCTCTGGACTTCTGTGTGTGTTTGAAGGTTTCTGTAACAGAGGCATTTAAAAAATTATCTGCAAATTGCACTGAGTCACCTATGCTCACAGAGCAGGAAATAAAATAATAAGGCTCAGTGGGAGAGCTCTGAGTGTGTAAATAGAGATGAGACAGAACAGCCCTGTCCTCCACACTTTCCCTACACTAAGCTTTTCATCTCTTACATGACCTTTCCAGATATTGTTTTTCTTCTTATCATCATCCCTTTACAGATGAGAAAATTGAAACACAGAAAAATTAATTAAACAAGCTTATGTGCTGAGAATACAGCTCACTTGTTACAGTGGTTGCCTAGGATCCAAGGCCCTGGATTCAGTCTCCATCACTCCACATAAAACTAGCTGTGGTGGTGCACACGCGTGGCTGCAACGTTTGGGAGGTGGTAGTAGGAAGATCAAAGTTCAAGGTCATCCTCTGCTACGTGAGACACTATCTCAAAATAGAACAAAAAAATCCTAAGGGGTTTTGACAGGCAGGCCTTAGGTCTTCCCTTCCAAAAAATGTATATATATTTACATAACTCAGGCAGTCTTCTGACTTTTAAATTTTTGGTTATTTTTATTCTTTGGCATTTTAAAATCATTTTAACATATTCGTTTATTTAGTGGTGGCATGCATGCTTGTGATGTGTTCATGGTATAGGTCAGTCAGAGGACAACTTGCAGCAGTCAGTTCTTACCCTCACCAAGTTTAGCTCCAGACTTGGCAACAAGCACCTTTCCTGATTAAAACCATCTCATCTACCCTTTTGTGGTGTTTTTGAGACAGGATTTCATAAAACCCAGTGTAACAGGAAGAGCAGGCTGCTTGTTGTCCCAGCTACCTGGCTAGCTTATACCCGAAATAATCACACAGAAACTGTATTCCTTTAAACACTGCCTGGCCCATTAGCTCTAACTTCTTATTGGCTAAAGCAATACATAAACAGAAGGACCTCCTATACCAACCCAGACTATCCTTGAAAACTGTAGCACAAATAATAAAAAAAACCGGAGACAGATTTTGGGGTTCAAGCTGAATATCAGAAATGCAAAATAGCCAAGTCACTAGAAAAGTCTTACCTCTACCAAGGCTGGGCGACTACAGACTGAGCCCTGAACCCCCGTCTCCTGTTTTATATTTCCCTCTACTGCTGGGATTAAAGTACTAGTGTGACTCCCTAGGACTGGGATTAAAGGCGTGAGCCACCACCACCGGGATCTGCTTCTGCATTTATCTTGTGTAGCCCGGGCTGGCCTTGAATTCACAGAAATCTGTCTGCCTCTGTCTCCCAAATCCTGGAATTAAAGGTGTGTGACACCACTGCCTGGCCTCTAGTGGCTTAGTTTTACCTTCTGATCTTCAGGCAAGATTTATTTATTAAAACATAAATAAAGTATCACTATAAAAAAAACTATGTAGCTGAAGATAACCTTAAACTTCTGAGCTTCCTGCCTCCACCTTCCAGGTGCTGGGATTACTGGCACATACTACCACGTGTACTAATAGACGGTGTTGTGGTTGAGGATTAAACCCAGGTCTTTGTGCAAGCTAGGCAAGCACTTGACCAACTGAGCTACATCTCCACCCCTTGTTTCATTTTTTGCAGTTATAGCGCCTGCACTATGGGACTGCACATGAGCCGGGAACTAGGCTGGAGATTTAAAAACATACACACACAGAAGGCAACACGGGTCATCCTAGATACAAGAATGCCGACTTGATTGTGCTCCAGAGAAACTTATATAGGGATCTTTAACTGATAGCCATGGTTGGAAGGCTGTTTTGGAGGCCAGTCTGATGGCACAGGTGAGGGAATTGAGAATAGCACCTCTGAAGGAAGGAAGGGAGTGACTAAGCAAGGATCATACCCTGGATGACTGACAGAAATGATTCCAGTCTGGGTTCCTAGCCTGTCAGAACTCTGCCCAGCAGAGTTCATGGCTCCCTCCCTGCGTATGAAGAAGCAGAAGGCAAAGAGTTGTCGGCAAAACTCTGCTCTTGGGGACTAAGACCGAAAGAGAAGGTTTCTGTTTCGTTTTGAGACAGGGTCTCATTAGGTAGCCCTGGGTGGCCTGGAATTCACTATGTAGACTAGACTGGCCTCGAACTCACAGAGATCTGCCTGCCTCTGGGGTGCTTGGGATTAAAGGCATATACCACCACTCAGCGCAAGAGAAAGTTTTTGGAGATAGGTATAAAGAATCAAATTAAGCCTTCGTGAGCAATGAATGGGGTGAGTTTGGAAGAACAAAAAAGAAAATGATGGGGAACAAGCGAGATGTCTCTGTTGTTACAAGTCCTTGCTGCTCTTGCCAAAGACCCAAGTTGGGTTCCCAGCACTCACTTTGGAGTACTCACAACTTCCTGTAACTCCAGCGTCAGGACATCCAGACATCCATCACTCTCTTCTGGTCTCTACGGGTACATGCACTGATGTTCACCTACCAACACAGATACAAACACCTACCCAGCTGGGCAGTGGTGGCGCACGCCTCTAATCCCAGCACTTGGAGGCAGAGGCAGGCGGATCTCTGTGAGTTCGAGACCAGCCTGGTCTACAAGAGCTAGTTCCAGGACAGGCTCCAAAACCACAGAGAAACCCTGTCTCGAAAAACCAAAAAAAAAAAAAAAAAAAAAAAACCAAACACCTACCCATAAATAAGATCAAATCATCTTTTAAAAAACAACTACAGCCGGCCAATGGTGGTACATGCCTTTACTCAGGAGGCAGAGACAGGCAGATCTCGGTGAGTTCAAGGCCAGCCTGGTCTACGAGAGCTAGTTCCAGGACAGGCTCCAAAGCTACAGAGAAACCCTGTCTTGAAAAAAACAAAACAAAACAAAACAAATTACTCTGCTGGGCAGTGTTGGTGCATGCCTTTAATCCCAGCACTCAGGAGGCAGAGGCAGGCAGAATTTTTGGGGAGTTCGTGGTCAGCCTGGTCTACAGAGTGAGTTCCAGGATGGCCAGCGCTACACAGAGAAACCCTATCTTGAAACACCAAAAATAACAACAAAAAACAAATTATTTTAAAACTTAGGAATTGGGCTGGAGAGATGGCTCAGTGGTTAAGAGCATTGACTGTTCTTCCAGAGGACCTGAGTTCAATTCTCAGCAACCACATGGTGGCTCACAACCATCTGTAATGAGATCTGGTACCCTCTTCTGGCCTGCAGACACACATGGAGGCAGAATATTGTATACATAATAAATAAATAAAATCTTAAATAAATAAAAATAAACTTAGGAATTTAAATTATGCTTCCACATAATCAATTGGCCATCACTATTTCCAGCTAGCGTTCTTGTAAAGTAGATGGGCTTCTAAGAACTATACTTTTAAATGTTTTCCTCAAGAGTAAACCCGCTTTTCTTTCCTTTTTCTTTGGTTTTTTCAAGACAGGGTTTCTCTGTATAGCCTTGGCTGTCCTAGAACTCACTCTGTAGACCAGGCTGGCCTCAAACTCACAGAGCTCTGTCTGTGCCTCCCAAGTGCTGGAATTAAAGATGTGAGCTACCACCAACCTGCAGATGAGGTTCTAAAAGAATGAATGGGAAGGACTGAAGTTTTTGTTGTTTGTTTGTTTTTTTAAATATTTATTTATTATTTATTATGTATACAACAGTCTATCTGTGTGTATGCCGAAGGCCAGAAGAGGGCACCAGACCTTATTGCAGATGGTTGTGAGCCACCATGTGGTTGCTGGGAATTGAACTCAGGACCTTTGGAAGAGCAGGCTATGCTCTTAACCACTGAGCCATCTCTCCAGCCCCTGTTTGTTTGTTTTTTAAGACAAGGTTTCACTATGTAGCCCCAACTGGCGTGGAACTCGCTTTGTAGACCACAACTGGCCTACAAACTCACAAAGATCTGCCTTCCTCTGCCATCTGAATGCTGGGATTATTGGTCTGCCCCACAAGAGGATTCTTCCAGAGTGTGAAGAAAAAGGTACTGAAGCAAGGACCCCAGCTGCGAGTCATTTCTGACACTGCCAGCAGAGGGAGCCATAAACTGAATTTCCTGAGAATGGGAGTGGGCTTGGCCCCTTGTGTTGGATAAATTCTTTTTCCAAAACTCAAGTCAGCTCAGCAGCCAGCACGATAGGAATGAGAGTAAAGGAGGAAACGAAGAGAATTTCCTGCAGGGTCTTTGCAAAGTCTTTGCTGGCTAATCTTGGTTGTCAACTTGACTACAGGGAAAGTCAGCTAAAATCCAAGCAGCTGGGCATGCTTTTCTTGATTAGGTCATTTGAAGTGGGAAGACCCACCCTAAATCTGGGTTACACCTTCTGGCAGAAACCCGCATAAAAGAACATGGAAGAAGAAACTTCTGTTACTTTTAGTCTGCTTTCACTCTTTTTTTTTTTTTTTTTTTTTTTTTTTGGTTTTTCGAGACAGGGTTTCTCTGTAGCTTTGGAGCCTGTCCTGGAACTAGCTCTTGTAGACCAGGCTGTCCTCGAACTCACAGAGATCTGCCTGCCTCTGCCTCTTAACCTCTGAGCCATCTCTCTAGCCCCTAATTTTTGGCTTTTTGAGACAGGGTTTCTCTGAGTACTTTTGGCTATCCTGGAACTCACTCCGTAGACCAGGCTGTCCTTGAACTCACAGAGCTCTGCCTTCCTCTGCCTCCCAAGTGCTGGAATTAAAGGTGTGTGCCACCACACCTTGAACTCAGAGAGCTCTGTCTGCCTCAGCCTCCCAAGTGCTGGGATTAAAGGTGTGCGCCACCATCGCCCGGCCTGCTTTCACTCTTAAAGACTTATTTATGTATTTTATGTATATGAGTGCTCTGTCTGCATGTATGCCTGTAGGCCAGAAGAGGGCACCAGATCTCATTACAGATGGTTGTGAGCCAACATGGGATTGCTGGGAATTGGACTCAGGACCTCTGAAAGAGCAGCCAGCGCTCTTAACGGCCAAGCTATCTTTCCAGTCCCACACTTTGTCCCGCTGCTGAGGCATTACTGGTGTTATAATCTACTTCAGGGTTCCAATGTAAACTGAAGACCAGCAGATATCTCGGAATTCCTTGGGACTGTTGAGACATTCAGCCTCATGGACTGAACAACTACCAGATTCTTTGCCTTTCTGTAGGGAGCTAGCCATTGTTGGACTACCAAGAACACAGCCTGTAAGCCACTCTCATAAATCGTGTGTGTGTGTGTGTGTGTGTGTGTGTGTGTGTCTGCACGCTATCAGTTCTGTCCCTTTAGAAAACGCTAATACAAATGCCTTCTCAATCTGCATTCCAGGGCTAGAAAGGAAACAGGTGCCAAATGGTCAGGAACCTTTCATAGGAAAATGTCTCTGTCAAGAGCATGGTGTCCACTCTGGGCTACTCACCCACTTCCCAGACCTCAGAATTTTCTTTCTTTCTTTCTTTCTTTCTTTCTTTCTTTCTTTCTTTCTTTCTTTCTTTCTTTCTTATTTGGTTTAGAGACAGGGTTTCTCTGTAGCTTTGGTGCCTGTCCTGGAATCCTAGAACTAGTTCTTGTAGACCAGGCTGGCCTTGAACTTACAGAGATCCACCTGCCTCTGCCTCCAGAGTACTGGGATTAAAGGCATGCACCACCACCACCTGGCTGCTTTCTTGAATTTCATACCTTGATGGTAAATTGGCTATATGATAACACCATCCCAGAAACTCCAACCCAACATGAGACTAAATTCATATCCCGCCTCCACTAATATACCCCCTCGATAGTCCTCATCTCCGTCAACAGTACTACCAGCATCTCCGTTGTCCATAACAGACACTGAGGAACAGGGCTGTAAGTGTGGCTCCCTGTTTGGTAGGGATTTATTTAACATGCAAAAGGTCCTGGGTTCTATTCACAACACAGGGAGGGAAACAAGAGGGCGGGAAAGGAACTGAGACGCATCCTTGAGGCTTTCCTGTCATTTCTCACCTCACATTCAATAAATTTAGAAATTTTTTTTTTGGTTCTACCTCTAAAACATTCCCAGTCCAACCAGTTCTCCCCTTCTCCACTGCCACCATGCTGGTCTAAGCCACCATCATCACTTCCCTGGACCACTACAGTCACCTTGGCTGGCCCAGAGCCCTCAATTCTCCTGGTTCTGCCTCCCAAGTGCTGGGATTACAGAGTGTGCTCCAAGGCGCCCAGTTAAAATGGTCTACGGTTTTTGTCTTTTTTCTTTTAGTAATGGGATCAAACTATGGGCTTTCTGCCTGCTAATCAAGTGCTCTACTACTAAGATAGGTTTTTGGAGACAGGCTCTCACTATGTAGCTCACATTTGTGTGTGGGTGTCTTTGTTACTGGAGGGGAGCTCAGGCAAGTGCTCTGCTCGAGGGCAGCATCCCAGGCCTCCACTGCAGTGGCACTGATTTTACCCAAGGGCAGCATCCCAGGCCTCCACTGCAGTGGGGCACTGATTTTACCCGAGGGCAGCATCCTAGGCCTCCACTGCAGTGGGGCACTGATTTTACCCGAGGGCAGCATCCTAGGCCTCCACTGCAGTGGGGCACTGATTTGCATTGCAGTTTCTATGTGTACTTTTCCCCTGCTGCCTGATCGCCAGGAAACTAGAGTGATCCAACCTTGCCCTTGTCTCAGCTTTCCCAGCCTTCCAGATCAAGTCCTGCCTTCTCATTATGACTTACAAGCGCTTGCGACCAGCTCTCCTGTCTTGGGTCTCACTTCTTCCCACCCCTCCCACATACACACCTACACTCTGCTGCTCAAGGTGAGTGTCTGCAGCTACTCAGCTTCCCTCTGGGCCTCCTCACACTCTTTCCTCTTCCTGGACTCTTTCTTGTCTCCTCAGCATCTCCTATTCACTCAGTACTCCCTTCCAAGAACTCCCTTCCCTTATCCTCCCCAAGAGTCCTCCCCTGGAGCCCCCACATCCTGCTTTTATTTTATTACATGGATCGATTCCATGGAATATAGCTGCCAGGTAACTTCCATCCACCCCTCTCCCATGATCAAGGAAGCTCTGTGAAGGCTTAGCTCTTCTTTTCCAAGGGTTAGCCTAGTATAGAACCATGTGTATGGTAGCATATCAGCAAATATGTCAGATGAACAAATGAACGATTTTTCAATATCTTGTTCCAGAAAGGAAGCAGTGGGCACCATGTTAGGGTCAGAACAAAACTTTGGGTGGGTTTGATGCATTCAAAGTCATAATGGAGACCAGACACCAAGGAATGGGGGAGGGCAGCACCTGCCCATTCTGGCCATTCCTCTCGCCAGTATTACCCGGCTCCCTCTTATGCCTGCCTCAAGGTGGCGTTGGAGGTGGTACAGAAGAGTAAGTTCATTCTTCTGTTCCCTTCCTAGTTCTTATACTGGGACAGAAGCACCCATACTTGGCTTCAAGATGGGTAGATCCAGCCATTGCCTAGTGTTGGTGAACTCCAGGTACCCAGAATGCCTTCTTGCTAGTCCACAGACACTCATGGGAATGCCATAAGCTTTTTCTTTGTCTCTCTCCAGTGAAGAACCCTCTCGCCACATAGGCACCTAATCTTCATGCTTGTTCTTCTTTCCCCTTCTTCACTGATACTGAAAAAGATCAGCTTACAGTAAAAGTAAGCTCCCACCACAGTCCCAGACAACTTAGACAACAATGAGGACACTAAGAGAGGCTTACATAGATCTAATCTACATGGGAAGTAGAAAGTAGAAAAAGACAAGATCTCCTGAGTAAATTGGGAGCATGGGGACCTTGGGGGAGGATTGAAGGAGGGAGGAGAGAGGCAGGGAGGGGAGCTTAATAAATATCAATTTTTAAAAACTAAGCTCTCAGAGACAACTGAGGGAGGGAAATGGGATGAGGAGTAAGCTTTTCTAGAGCCTTTGAAGGTTTTGGCCCCCTGCCTAGATCTGAGTCTGGGACTGTATGTCCTAGAGAAGGGTTTGTTAGCCATCTGCTCTGAGCTTAAAGAACCTAGGGGCCCTTGGGATGCTTTGTTCAAATGCATCAAGACAGGGTGAGAACAACAGCCAGGACCTTGGCCAGTCTGGTCTCTGAAGGTGGGGAGCAAAGGCACAGAACTGACACGGGGACACGTTTACAGTATGACAGGCCCCGTAGCAGAGAGCTCCCAGATCATCCCTCTCGGCATCCCTTTCAAGTACTGATGTGTTCAGAACAGCTGTTGGGCGGAAGGCCCTTTCTCAGAATCGTGTGCCCTTTACCAGATGAAGGAAGCAAGGCGCACTGAGCTGAGTCACCTCGTGTTAGGTGCAGTGCCTGGCAGATTCAGTGAGACCAGATACCCAGGTGGCAAGAACATAACGGTCATCCTTTTCAGTAAGCCGGCAGCCTGGGGAGATAGATTTGGGATTCATAAAAGTAGGGAGCTTCTGGGGCTGGTCTTCAGCTTGCCAGTAATTCTCCACCTTGGATTCATAGTGGATGCACTAGAGATCTTTTCTTTTTCATTTTTTAAGATTTATTTATTTAAGCCGGGCAGTGGTGGCGCACGCCTTTAATCCCAGCACTCGGGAGGCAGAGGCAGGCGGATCTCTGTGAGTTCGAGACCAGCCTGGTCTACAAGAGCTAGTTCCAGGACAGGCTCCAAAACTACAGAGAAACCCTGTCTCGAAAAACCAAAAAAAAAAAAAAAAAATTATTTATTATGTATACAACATCTTTTCTTTTTCATTTTTTTAGGTTTATCTATTTATTATGTATACAACCTTCTGCCTCCATGTATGCCCGCATGCCAGAAGAGGGCGCCAGATCTCATTACAGATGGTTGTAAGCCACGATGTGGTTGCTGGATATTGGGAATTGAACCCTGGTCCTCTCGAAGAGCAGTGAGTGCTCTTAACCACTGAACCATCTCTCCAGCCTTAGACATGTTTTTTAAGAGATTTATTTTTATTGGTGTGTGTGAATGTGTGTGTGTGTGTGTGTGTGTGTGTGTGTGTGTGTTTGTAGGTGGTCTTAGGAGCCAGAGATGTTGGATTTCTTAGAGCTAGAGTTACAGGGAGTTGTGAGCTGCCTGACATGGGTGCTGGGACTTGAACTCTGGTCCTCTGCAGGAGCAGTACACACTTTTAACCACTGAGCCATCTCCCCAGCCCCATTCAAGATCTTAAATAATTATAATACAAAACTGTATGTCCAGCCGGGCGGTGGTGGCGCACGCCTTTAATCCCAGCACTTGGGAGGCAGAGGCAGGCGGATCTCTGTGAGTTCGAGACCAGCCTGGTCTACAAGAGCTAGTTCCAGGACAGGCTCCAAAACTACAGAGAAACCCTGTCTCGAAAAACCAAAAAAAAAAAAAAATTATTTATTATGTATACAACATCTTTTCTTTTTCATTTTTTTAGGTTTATCTATTTATTATGTATACAACCTTCTGCCTCCATGTATGCCCGCATGCCAGAAGAGGGCGCCAGATCTCATTACAGATGGTTGTAAGCCACGATGTGGTTGCTGGATATTGGGAATTGAACCCTGGTCCTCTCGAAGAGCAGTGAGTGCTCTTAACCACTGAACCATCTCTCCAGCCTTAGACATGTTTTTTAAGAGATTTATTTTTATTGGTGTGTGTGAATGTGTGTGTGTGTGTGTGTGTGTGTGTGTGTGTGTGTGTGTTTGTAGGTGGTCTTAGGAGCCAGAGATGTTGGATTTCTTAGAGCTAGAGTTACAGGGAGTTGTGAGCTGCCTGACATGGGTGCTGGGACTTGAACTCTGGTCCTCTGCAGGAGCAGTACACACTTTTAACCACTGAGCCATCTCCCCAGCCCCATTCAAGATCTTAAATAATTATAATACAAAACTGTATGTCCAGCCGGGCGGTGGTGGCGCACGCCTTTAATCCCAGCACTTGGGAGGCAGAGGCAGGCGGATCTCTGTGAGTTCGAGACCAGCCTGGTCTACAGAGCTAGTTCCAGGACAGGCTCCAAAGCCACATAGAAACATTGTCTCGAAAAACCAAAAAAAAAAAAAAAAAAAAAAAAAACCCTGTATGTCCAAAGATTAATATATAAAGCATTTATAAAGAGCTCCTGAAACCCAATAATAAAGTTATAGCCGGCCGGGCGATGATGGCGCACGCCTTTAATCCCAGCACTTGGGAGGCAGAGGCAGGTGGATCTCTGTGAGTTCGAGACCAGCCTGGTCTACAGAGCTAGTTCCAGGACAGGCTCCAAAACCACAGAGAAATCCTGTCTCGAAAAACCAAAAAAAAAGAAGAAGAAAAAAAAAGTTATAGCCCAAAATATAAGCAAATGACTGGAATAGACACCTAATAAAAACTATGAGGGGTTGATAAACACATGAAATGTGTATCATAATAATTAATCTTAGAGAAATGCAATTTAAAACTATAGTGAAGGTCAGTCATAGTCTCTCAATTAATTTCAGGTCTTGCCTACAATTCCAGGTCTTGGGATGCTTAATCAGTAGAATTGCCAGTTTGAGGTCAGCCTGGGCTACATAGTAACTTACATGCCAGACTGGACTACAGGGTTGCCCTATTTCAAAATCTCTCTCAAAAAAAAAAAAAAAACAATGAAAACCAGATTATACCAAGTTTGGGCAAAGGTAGACATTTACAATTTGCTAGTTGGCTGGTGGAAGTGGAAATTGGTATGATCTCTTTGGAAACTGGCAGTCTCAAAATCAAACATAAATCTACTAACTTTAAAATAAATGAGTACATGTGTCCACAGAAGGTTTGGTCAAGAATACTTACAACAATTTTTTTTTCTTTTTTAAAGATATATTTATTATGTATACAGTGTTCTGCCTGCATGTACGCCTGCAGGCCAGAAGATGGCGCCAGATCTCATTACGAATGGCTGTGAACCACCATAGGGTTGCTGGGAAATGAACTCAGGACCTCTGGATGAGCAGTCAGTCCTCTCAACTGCTGAGCCATCTCTCCAGCCCGCAGCAACTTTATTTCTGATAGTCAAAATCCGAGAACAGGCCAAAGTGTCCCTGAACTTGGTGTATCCACATGGAGTGGTTCGAGGCTGATTTTGAAGTTTGGTTCCCATTGGAATTGAAGGATATGCCCCTCACGAGGAATTCACACTCAAGTAAACTCTCACTTTTGTGGAGTATGGAACTAGTTAGCGTGCAATTGCTTTTCAGTTCAGCAAAGTTCCTGCCAGGTTTTGTCTCTCCTACACCCACCCTTACCCTTCGACTTTCTGCCGTGGCTTGAGGAATACAGGAGCCTCACAAAAAGCTGAGCAGATGCTGGCACTGTTCTTTTGCACTTCCCAAGCTCTAGACTCATGAACCCAAACAGTGTCTTGGTCTCTCTCCTCCTCCCTCTCCTTTGATAAAAATCATATCTATCCCAGGCTGGTCGTGAACTTGAGTGCTTCTTTCCTTAGCCTCCAGAATGCTGGAACTGCAGGTTGTGTACCCCAGAAGACTGCTTTGCTTTATAAACTGTGTAGACTTAGGCCGAGCATAGTGGCGCATGGCTTTAGTCCCAGCACTTGAGAGGTAGAAGAAAATAGAGCTCTGTGAGTTCAAGGCCAGCCTGGTCTATACAGCAAGTTCCAGGACAGCCAGGGCTACATAGTAGATCCTGTCTCAAGAACACAATAAATGACATCGACTCGAGTATTTCATTATAGCAATAGCAAAAACAAATAAACAAAACCCCCAAACAATAAAAATGTCATACAAGGGAATGCCACTCATCAAAAAATAATGAACTGCTTGAACAGGGCAATGCTTTGGATGAATCTCAGAGGCACTATACCGAGATAGGTCAGGCTCCAAATGTTACCACTGCTTGATTTGGTTCCTAAGACGTTTGAGAACAATCAATATGAATCCCTAATAGAAATCACTATGTGCCCATCAAAATCCCAGCAAAATTCTTCAAAGACCTTGAAAGAACGGTACTCAACTTCATTTGGAAAAGCAAGAACCCCAGGATAGCCAAAACAATCCTGGGCAATAAAAGAACTTCTGGAGGCATCACGATCCCTGACTTCAAACTCTACTACAGAGCTACAGGACTGAAAACAGCCTGGTATTGGCATAAGAACAGACAGAAGGACCAATTGAACTGAATAGAAGACCCGGATATCAATCCACACGTCCTCGAACAGGCAGAGTTCAAGGTCAGCTGTCTACAAAGTGAGTTCCAAAACAAGCTGTAAAGCAACAGAGAAACCCTACCTGGAGGGGCGGGGGAGAAGAAAGAGAGAGAGAGAAAGAGAGAGAGAGTTTACAGCTTGTTGGCAAGCATTTTCTCAGTTGAGCTTCCCTCTTCTTAGATGACTGTGTCAAGTTAACACAAAACTAGCCAGGTCAGGCACTTATGACCTATGTATTTTATTGTATCTAAATTATGCCTCAATTTTTAAAAATGTCAAGGTCCAATCCCCGACAAAATCAAAATCCTTAGAGAGCCGGGCGATGGTGGCGCACGCCTTTAATCCCAGCACTCGGGAGGCAGAGGCAGGTGGATCTCTGTGAGTTTGAGACCAGCCTGGTCTACAGAGCTAGTTCCAGGACAGGCTCCAAAGCCACAGAGAAACCCTGTCTCGAAAAACCAAAAAAAGAAAAAAGAAAAAAAAAAAGAAATTATCTTTGCTCAGGCCCTACCTCTAAGGATTTTTTTTTTTTTTTTTTTTTTTTTTTTTTGGTTTTTCGTGACAGGGTTTCTCTGTGGTTTTGGAGCCTGTCCTGGAACTAGCTCTTGTAGACCAGGCTGGCCTTGAACTCACAGAGATCCACCTGCCTTTGCCTACCGAGTGCTGGGATTAAAGGCGTGTGCCACCACTGCCCGGCACAAAGATAATTTCAATTTTTCCCAGTTTCTAGTTTGAGAAGTAGAACATTCGTTTAGCATGTGTAAGGTCTTGGGTTCAATTCCTTACACTAAAAATTAGAAATCTTTAAATAAAAAAAATGATGTTTAAAAATTAGAAATCTTATCCTGGTGTGATGACTCATACCTGTTATCCCAACACGCAGGAGGCTGAAGCAGGATTGTTGAGTACAAAGCCATCCTGGGCTACATAGCCTACTTAGAGTTCTGGCACAGAGTGATCGGAGCCAGAGAGATCTGGATTGGGTGCTGTCTTATTTTCAAAGTTTTCCAACAAGGCTTTCAGATTTGAAGAGGGAAGAAGGATTTGGAGATGGAAGGGTTATTCTTCAGCTCTTTGAAGGGAACAAAGCTGATTTTAGTCTTAAGGTCTGGATCTGACGAAGTGAATAGCACAGTTCTACCTATTCACTCACTGAGGCTCTCCTTAAATAGGAGAGCGGCCTTGGAAATTATGGCCTTTGAATTAAACAGTGAGTCACGGCACGCAATAAAACAGCACCTCTTTTGTCAATATTCTCTGCTTCAAATTTGTCACTAATTCCAGCTGGCCTCATCCCAGCAGATCTGAACAACCGGAAGGCAGAGTGAATAGAATTTGATCAGTGGTTCGCCCCCGCAGGATGAGCTTGAGGTTGTCTCTGTGGGCCCTGTCCCTGAAAGGTGTTCCGGTGATGGTGGTGGTTTTGTGCAGAAAAGAAGAGAGCTAGCAGAGGCCTTCCTCCTGCTGTGCTACAATGGCAGGCTGCGGTGAGGCAGAAAGCTGAGGGGAGCGGAGAAGGCAGTGCCGGGAATTGATAGCCGCAGTGATGTCTAGTATAACGCTAAGAGGCCCTTGTTTTTAAATTCTTCCAGATATTGGCCCATTTCTACCCTAAACTGAGACCGACAGAGAAACTGGGGCCAGTGAGGTGACAACAGGGGGCAATGGCCTCCCTGTTCCCAGTATCCTTTGTCCTGTTAGTCCAATAGCACCCCAGCTCCCAGCCGATCTCTCCTGCACTCAATGAGCCCAGGCAGCTGCTACGTCATTTCCCTGGAATGTCAGAAATGCCAGAAAGCTTGCAACTAGATCCATATGAGACATAGCCCCGAGCAAAACAACTTCCAATTTACTAACAGTAATTGCCACCCCCAGATAATCTAGCCTGCACTGAGGCAGTGAGAAGGGGGCGGGAAGGGAAGGGAAGGGAAAGGACTTGAAGAAGAGAGGGAAGCAGGCAAGTGGCCCTGCCAGGGTTGCGGCTTCAGAGATGGGTTGGAGAGGGGAATGGAACAGACTCTGAAGACTTTGTCAGTCCTGTTTGTCTGGAAACTGGAATGTTCTTCTGGACAAGCGTAGCAAAGCATTTCCTTCATTACATACTGGGCCCCTAAGGTAGTGGGCACTTTGCTTGGCACTGGGCATGCAGATCCAGGGAACTTCAGCTCCTGCCCACTGGATGACTCATAGCCTCCAGTGAGAGTGAGCTGGAGAGAAAGAGCCTGTCAGAGAGCTATTGCTCGTTCCGTCAGTGTTTATTTATCTAAGTTGGTTTTTGGTTTGGAATTTTGTCCTTTGAGAAGGTTCTTCCCAAAACGCAATGGTGGCAAACACCTTTAATCCAAAAGCTACAGAGAAACCCTGTCTCAAAAACAAAACAACAACAATAACAAAAATTCTCCCCATAGCCCAGGCTGGCCTGGAATTACTACATAGGCCAGGCTGACCTCAAACTTGTGGCAGCCATCGGCGTCGGTCCTGTGAGCTTGTGTTCCTGGCTGAACCGCCACACCCAGCTCTTTTTTTTTTAATATTTATTATGTATACAGTATTCTGTCTGCATGTATATCTGCCGGCCAGAAGAGGGCGCCAGATCTCATTACAGGTGGTGGTGAGTAACCACGTGGTTGCTGGGAATTGAACTCAGAACCTCTGGAAGAGCAGCCAGTGCTCTTAACCGCTGAGCCATCTCTCCAGCCCCACACCCAGCTCTTATAGCTATTTATTGAGCACTTGCTATAAGGCAGACATTGTGTTAAGGGTACAGCAGTGAACAAAACAGAGCAGAATTTCCACCCCCACGATCCTTACCTCTAAGTGAGGGAAAGAGACAAAACCTAAAACAGTGTTAGATGCGTTCTTGCTCACTCTCTAGAGACCTGGAGCCAGTAGGAAGGAAGCACACACATTAACGCTCTTACTATAAGGAATGGACTCAGTCAACTAAGAAATATGTTTTAAGATGCATTTATTTTTCTTTATTTTTTTTAAAGATTTGTTTATATTATATATACAATATTCTGCCTGCATGTATCCCTGTGGGCCAGAAGAGGGCACCAGATCTCATTACAGATGGTTGTGAGCCATCATGTGGTTGCTGGGAATTGAACTCAGGACCTCTGGAAGAGCAGGCAATGCTCTTAACCACTGAGCCATATCTCCAGCCCCCACATTTATTTTTCTTACATGTGTATGGGTGTTTTGCCTGTTTATGGGTCTGTGTACTATGTGTGTGCCTTGGTGCCCATAGAGGCCAGAAGAAGGCATCAGATCCACTGGAACCGGAGCTACAGATGGTTGTGAGTTGAACCAAACCTGGCCCCTCTGCAAGATTAAGTACCGTTAACTACTGGACTATCTCTCCAGTCTCAAACTCAGCCAGTCTTAGAGACTGAGAACAAGATTTGCATTTCACAGTTGGGAGACCAGGCAGACCCATGGTATAGTTCTAGTTTGAGTTCAAATTAAAGGCAGAGAAGATGGATGGCAATCACTCACGAGGCAAAAGGACTCTCAGTGGTTATGAAAACTGACTGCCCTCCTAGAGAACCCAGTCTGGGTTCCAAGCACCTGCATGGTGGCTCACAACTGAATCCGACGCCCTCTCCTGGCCTCTTCGAGCACTGCATGCGTATAGTTCCCAGGCATACAAGGCTGAGAGAGGCAAAAAAGCAAGATGATCACTTGAGCTCAAAAGTTCACCCAGGGGCCAGGTGTGGTGGCACAGGCCTTTAGTTGTAGTGCTTGGGAGGGAGAGGCAGCCTGTCTACATAGTGTGTCGACCAGGGCTGTAGAGTGAGAACCTGTCTTGGAAGGAACGTAGGGAGGGAGGGAGGGAGGGAGGAAGAAAGGAAGAAAAGAGTTAAGCAGCTAAGCCTGCGGCTCTTTGGGGAGACTGGTTCAGTTCCCAGCACTCTCGTGATGCTGCTCACAGCTGCCTGTAGCTCTAGCTCTAGGGAACCTGATATTCTCTTCTGGCATCCACAGCACCTGCACGTACTTGGCACACTAATCCCCATACACATATACACATAACCCCGGAGACAGGGGCAGATGCATCTCTGAGTTCTAGGCCAGCCTGTCTACATGAAGAGTTCCAGGACAGCCAGGGCCTACGATATTGAGACCTTGTCTGAAAAAGAAAACGAAACGTTTTCTGGGTGGTGGTGGCAAACACCTTAATCCCAGAACTCTGGAAGCAGGTGGATCTCTGTGAGTTCGAGACCAGCCTGATCTGTAAGAGCTAGTTCCAGGACAGCCAGGGTTACACAAAGAAATTTTGTCTCAGAAAAATCAGTCAATCAATCAAACAAATTAAAACCCAGAAAAGCTCAAGCAGCCTGGGTAACATATCAAGCCCCCACCTCAACACAACAGAAGGCATTCTTTCTTCTCAGCGCTTCATTGTTGCAGTCAGAGCTTCAAGGAACTGAGGGAGGGAGGCCTATGCGCTTCAGTTAGAGTGGTCTGCTTTATTTATTCTGCCCACTCAAGTATGCTTTGCTTTCTTTTTTATTTTATTTTTACAATGCCGAGGATTGAATCCAAGGCCTCAGGGCAAGGGTCCTGCTTCTGAGTTAATAGCTCCAGCCTTACCAATTCAAGTATTGATATCATTCTGGGTGCCTTCACAGATACCAAGAAATAATATTTAACCAAGTTTCTAGAGACAGGCATAGTGGTAAATGCTTGTAATCGAAAACCTCGGAGGTGGTGCCAGGGGACTCAGGAGTTTAAGGTCAGCTAAATGGTGAGAATGAGGCCAAGCGGGGCAACATGAGACCTAGTTTCAAATTCTTTCTGCTGTGTTCCCTGTGGTGCTGTCAAGTCCACAGATAAAATAAACTGTCACAGTTGGTGATGAGGGCAAGAAAATAGAAAGTGCTGGCGGGATGCAGGCTCCACACTTGTACTGGCTGATGGTGGAGGTTTTGCTGAGTGGGTATCGTTCAAATGAAGATTTGAAAGCAAGGAGAGAAGCTGGGCATGGTGTCACACACATTTAATCCCAGCACTTTTAATGCCCAGGTGGGTGGATCTCTGTGAATTGGAGGCCAGCCTGGTCTACGATATAGCAAGTTCCAGGACAGCCAGGGCTACCTAGAGAAACTCTGTCTCAGGAAACAGAAAAGAAAGCAGTGAGTGAACACACATGCAGATTTGTTTCAGGCAGAAGCAGCAGGTACAAAGGTCCTGAGGCAAGAGAGCCTGTGTTCTGTCACACAGGCAAGGAATCCAGTCCTGTGGGAGTAGAATGAATTGTGAAGAAAGAAGTAGAAAGAAGCCGGGCGGGGATGGTGCACGCCTTTAATCCCAGCACTAGGGAGGCAGAGGCAGGTGGATCTCTGTGAGTTCAAGGCCAGTCTGGTCTACAGAGCTAGTTCCAGGACAGGCTTCAAAGCTACAGAAAAACCCTGTCTCAAAAAACCAAAAAAAAAAAAAAGAAAGAAAGAAAGAAGTAGGTGGCTGGAGAGATGGCTCAGTGGTTAAGAGCATTGCCTGCTCTTCCAAAGGACCCGAGTTCAATTCCCGGCAACCACATGGTGGCTCACAACCATCTGTAATGAAGTCTGGTGCCCTCTTCTGGCCTTCAGGCATACACACAGACAGAATATTGTATACATAATAGATAAATATTTTTTTAAAAAAGTAGTAGAAAGGCCGGGCGTGGTGGCGCACGCCTTTAATCCCAGCACTCGGGAGGCAGAGGCAGGCGGATCTCTGTGAGTTCAAGACCAGCCTGGTCTACAGAGCTAGTTCCAGGACAGACTCCAAAACCACAGAGAAACCCTGTCTCGAAAAACCAGAAAAAAAAAAAAGTAGTAGAAAGGAGGTAGAATGGCTCCCCAAAACGAAGTGAACAGAGGGCTTTACACTCCACTCCAAATGAGAGCCCTTGCAGATTCGAGAGTGGGGCAGTGACCCAGTTTAGCTTGTGGTTTGTTTGGTCTTTATTGAGACAGATACTTATTACATAGCAGTAGCTGGCCTGGAACTCACAGAGATCCGCCTGCCTCTGCCCCCTGAGTGCTGGGATTAAAGGTTGAGCCATCCTGTGTGGCCTTTGGTTTGTGCTTTAGTAGGATCGCTTTGGCTTCTGTGTGGTGAACAGACTATAGTGGGAACTAGGGGTGGAGTCTGGTGATGTATCTCAGTTGGCGGAGTGCCTGCCTAGCAAACCTGAGGCCCTGGGGTCAAACCCCAGCCCCACACAAACTGGGCATGGTGGTTTATGGTACACGTCTGTAATCTCAGCACTTGAGAAGTGGAAGAAGGAAGAACAGGAGTTTAAGGTTATCCTCTGCTAAGTAGCTAAGTAATGAGTTTGAGGCCAGCCTGGGCTACCCAGCTCAAAACCAAACCAAACCTCTAGAGACCGAGGAGCAGTTCAAGCACCACTGCACTAATCCCAGTGACAGGTGATGACTGTGCACGTCATGAAAAGCAGCGGACTCCAGCTATGATTTGAAGGAAGAGCCGACAGCGTTGGCTGAGGGGTGAGTGGAGGAGCTGAAGAATATGGAAGACGCTGTCTTGGCTGAGGTAGTGTAGCGAGGTGGTATGATATGGACAATTCAAGTTCAGAGGAACTCAGTGGACTCAATCCTTGCCCTTAGCTGTGTGGCCTTGAGCCTCTTCTTCTGTGTGAGCTCAGATAGACCCTGTGAATGAAAAGTTCCAAAAGGGAATCTGCATCTGGCTGTGAACAAAACCTCCTGAAAGGAAGATTTGTCTGCAGAGACAGATTGGATGGTTAGGATTTTAGTACTGTGGAGAGACTGGAATGGTGCAGGCCCAGAGACTAATACCTTATCTTGGGTGAAGTTCTGGGCCTTCTGCAACAGCCGTTCCTTGCCCCCACCCCGTGCCCCTTATTGGAGCTAACATCTTGTGATAACAGATAAAAATCTCTTAGAATCTATTCACTTAGTAGGTAACGAACTTCAACCAATTCAGAAGCTTAGATAGTGCAGATAGTGTCTTAGAGTTTCTATTCCTGTGAAGAGACACCATGACCACAGCAACTCCTTTAAAGAAAACTTTTAATTGGGGTGGCTGCCTTACAGTTTCAGAGGTTCAGTCTGTTATCATCATGCCTGGGAGGACGGCAGTGGGCAGGCAGACTTGGTGCTGAGAGTCCTACATCTTGCAGGCAACAGGAAGCTGGCTGAGACACTAGGCAGTATCCAGAGCTGGGGAAACCTCAAAGCCCACCCCCATGGTGACACACTTTCTCCAACAAGGCATACTCACTCCAACAAAGCCACACCTCCTAATAGTGCCACTCCCTATGAGATTATGGGGACCAATTACATTTAAACTCTCACAGATAGTATTATGTGTCTATAGAAAGACTTCTCTTTTACCCACAACCTCATGGTGGCTGACAACCATCTACAGAGGGATCTGATGCCCTCTTCTGTGATGCAGGCATACATGCAAATAGAGCACTCATGCACATAAAACACATAAAAAATAAATCTTTAAAATACGTGATGGCCCATGCCTTTAATCCCAGCACTCAGGAGGCAGAGGCAGGTGGATCTCTGTGAGTTCAAGGCCAACCTGGTCTACAAGAGCTAGTTCCAGGACACGCTCTAAAGCTACAGAGAAACCCTGTCTCAAAGAGAGAGAGAGTGCTATGTGTTTTTTTTTTTTAATTTTGGTTTTTTTTTTTTTGCATTGACAGTTATGAGGATTTTTTTTTTCTTTTGAGATGTGGTTTATGTTGCTCAAGTTGGCCTCAAAGGATCCGCCCACCTCAGTCCCTGTCTTCTGAAACTCAGGTGTGGACTTCTGTGTCAGTTTATGAAAATTTAATGAGGAGATTATGTAAAAACCCAAGTTCCACAGCTGGCACAAACTAGATCTTTCTAAGCCCTTGCTGCCTGCCTTTTTGACCTCCCCTTTGAGAGGAAGCTGGAGAAGCTTCTGAGAGGAGCTGCATCCAGAAGGAAATGGCGGAGGAGTGGGGTTTTGTTAGGCAGGGAGGAGGTGTGAAAGGGATTATTTTTCTTCCAGGCAGGGGAGACAAAACCAGTGGGTAGGCAAAGGGCCTTATGGAAGATCTTCGTCTAGAGGGGCTGTGTGAGGAGATGGAGTTCCTGGGTGTGAAGAGAAGTCTGACACTCAGTCATGTGTAAACCAAGGGCCCCAATGGAGATGCTTGAAGGTTGGGTATCCAAGCTCTTGCTGCCTCCCCAGCTCTGCTTTGGACTGGGCCTGGCCAGGAAGACCTTTAAAGCCCTCCAAGTTACAGGATGAAGCTAGTAAGTTGTAACGGTAGCATGCAAGATTCTCATGCTGAGGAGCTGTAGAGGTTTTCACTGTGTAGAATCACGACAAATATCTGGCTTGATTCCAGACTGGGTGGACCCCCACCCCCCCACACACACACCAGCATACTAGTTGCAAACATCCAGCCCCCAAGCATCTTGTGTTCTGGCCTGAACCACCTCTGGCTTCAAGCTTCTCACCATCAGCCCCTACTCGCTGCACAAAAGCACAAGCCTTCCTTCCTTAGTACCATCAGGTCCCCCACAGAGTAGACGCGACTTTTCTCTAGAGCTGTACACACCAGCCCTGCACCTCAGGGATGTCTGAGGTCAGACTACCATGTTTTGTTTTTCTTTTGTTTTTGTTTTTTTAAAGATTTTTATTTATTTATTATGTATACAACATTCTGCCTCCATGTATGCCTGAATGCCAGAAGAGGGCGCCAGATCTCATTACAGATGGTTGAGATGGCTGTGAGCCACCCTGTGGTTGCTGGGAATTGAACTCAGGGCCTCTGGAAGAGCAGCCAGGGCTCTTAACCACTGAGCCATCTCTCCAGCCCCCGACTACCCCGTTTTTTAACCTGCCTCATCCCTGTTTGTTATATAAACTCAGATGTGTCTCTTGACCTTCCTAGGCCTTCTTTTTTTTTTTTTTTTGGTTTTTTGAGACAGGGTTTCTCTGTGGTTTTGGAGCCTGTCCTGGAACTAGCTCTTGTAGACCAGGCTGGTCTTGAACTCACAGAGATCCGCCTGCCTCTGCCTCCCGAGTGCTGGGATTAAAGGCGTGCGCCACCACCGCCCGGTCCTTCCTAGGCCTTCTTTACCCCTGCAAAGAAGAATGAAAAAGATCCCTCCTTCACAGGCTCACTGCCAAGCTCCAGTGGTATTTTCTGAGACTGGGATTTAAGGGCTTTGTGGGGTGTGGTATGGGCACCTGTAATCTCAGCACCTCAGAGGCAGAGGCAGGAAAATGACAGCAGATTTGAGGCCAGTCTGGTCTATGTAGTGAGAGTGTCTCAGAACCCAAGCTGGGACTGCAAGAAAGCATCACAGGTGTAGACACTGAATCAAGCAAGCTTGGTGGCCTGAGTTGGAGTCTCAGAATTCACATAAAGGGGAAGAAGAGAACTGACTCCATGCCTTCTGGCGTCCATACATTTGTTGTGGCATGCGTTCCCACATACATCATGCACACATATACATGCATGTACTATATACATATATGTATATGTATATATATGCACTTTTCAAGATGGGGCTTCTCTCTGTAGATCAGGCTGGCCTCAAACTCACAGAGATCTGCCTGCTCTGCCTCCCGAATGCTGGGATTAAAGGTGTGAGCCACCACTGCTGAGCACAACAAATTTTTAAAAACCCAACCAAACAGCAACAAAAATGTGTGTTTTACCTTGTTCTTCCACTACCTCTTTGAATGAAAAAAAAAAAAAGAAATAAAAAGGAGTGGAGAGGACTGGTCCTGGGTGTGGTGCAGGAGAAAGTTTATCGTAGGTAAAAGGGGAGCAGAGCCAGAGGCAGAGACGTCTGGGAGAGTCCAGAGTGAACATGACCCCCAGCTGAGCCATGTGAGGAGGAGAGGTAGGGGAAAGATGAGACGAGAGGAGCCACCGGCCAAGAGGGGTAACCTGGGTCAAGAGACTGCCAAGAGAGTAGTCCAAAGAAGCATGTAACCAAAATGGCTGGAATATATAGGGAAGGGCAGCTGGGGGAAGGGTAGCCTAGCCCCTGGGCTGGAGAAGTTTAGGGTAGTGGGCAGCGTACACTAGCCATACCCTGTAACAGCTAGGGACTGAGGGATGCTGGGAGACCCTGGCAGCCAGATCCACCTTGATATGTCAAATAGACACCTTAGCTCTTTGTCCTGGATTTGAGACCTAACACACTCCCCAGTTAGTCCATAATTACCATGATGTGACTCAGTGTAAAACTGATCAAACTGAAGGAAGGGGCAGAAAGTGTAACCAAACTCGAAGTTTTCTTCTGATGAATAAATACTTTGATAGAATCTTTAAAATAGCAATAATCTGCCAGACAGTAGTAGCGCATGCCTTTAATCCCAGCACTTGGGAGGCAGAGGCAGGCAGATCTCTGTGAGTTTGAGGTCAGCCTGGTCTACAAGAGCTAGTTCCAGAATAGGCTCCGAAGCTACAGAGAAACCTTGTCTTGATAAATAAATAAATAAATAAATAAATAAATGCAATAATCATATAATATCTCAAGTCATTTTGGTTATTATCCCTGCTTTATACCAATACTTAGAGTATTTTTATTGAGCAATCAGATTGGAGAATAGATTTGGATGCCATAATGGGCCAAACACATTCTTGTTGGACAGGATCAGCTAACAGCACTCAATATAATGCACTGCCTGTTAGGGAAATGGTCTAGTTGATTTTATCATCACAGCAAACCCTGTGCAGTTAGTGCAGCTGTTACCCTCTTTTGTGGATGGGAAAGCTGAGAGTCAGTGGGATGAATACTGACGGAGGCTTTGAACACAGGCAGGCTCGTTGTAGAGGCCGTATACCTGACTTACTCCTCTGGTTTGCTCAGCCTGCTTTCTTATAGAACCCAGGACCACTGATGCAGGAGTGGATCACCCATCATGGGCCGGCCCTCCCTCCCACATCTATCACTAATTAAGAAGATAGCAGCTGGGCAGTGGTGGCACAAACCTTTAATCCCAGCACTCGGGAGGCAGATGCAGGCGGAACTCTGAGTTCCAGGCCAGTCAGGGATACACAGAAAAATCCTGTCTTCAGATACCAAAAAAAAAAAAAAAAAAAAAAAAAAAAATAGCCTACAGGCTTGCCTACAGCTTGACCTTAAGGAGACATTTCTCATCAGAGGTTCCCTCCACAGAGGACTCCAGCTTGGGTCAAGCTGACCTCAGGCTAGCAGAGGTTCCCTCCACAGAGGACTTCTAGTTTGGGTCAAGCTGACTTCAGGCTAGCTGGTACATCCACTTATCTGTTTATTTTTGAGGCAAAGGCTTGTCCTGTAGTGCAGGCCAGTCTCACATTCCTGAGTACTGGGCTTGGAAGAATTTGCCCTGCACCCAGGGAGCAAATGTCCATTTCTTGAAGCCAGAATGCTGGGAGTAGGCAGCTTCCTGTTTCCTTGCCCTCACTCTCCACATCTATCAGGTCCTGTGACTTTTGCTCTCTCTCTCTCTCTCTCTCTCTCTCTCTCTCTCTCAGGTCCTGTGACTTTTGCTCTCTCTCTCTCTCTCTCTCTCTCTCTCTCTCTCTCTCTCTCTGTGTGTGTGTGTGTGTGTGTGTGTGTCCTCGGAACTGGTTTCCTAGCCCAAGCCAAAACCTCTGCTGCCTTCACCATGTCTCATCCTAGTCCCTCTTTCCACTCAGCACCCAGGGCAAGTTTTAGAACAAAATTTGGGTGTTGATTCCATGGTTCAAAACCCTTATTTAAACCCAAATTCCTGTACTGTGATGAAGGGCTGTTTTCTTAGACTTTATAGGATGGATTCTGGAGTCCATTGAGAACTTGATTCTGATGCCAAGCCAGCCACTTCCTATGCCAAGCCAGCCACTTCACTGTAGCAGGCTGTCTAGGACTGCCAGCCCCCACGTGCTCACGCGGAGACTTATTATCAGTTTTGAATGCTTGGTTTTATCTTATGCATGGTCTTGTCTTACTCCTGTCCCACTAGCTCTTTTACTTAAAGTAACCTGTTTCTCTTTATCTACATTTTGCCTCAGGGTTTTTTAACCTTTCATTTTGTATTTTCTATTCCTTATCAGGCTGGCTAGCTCCAGGCATCTCCCTCCTTCTCCCTACTTTGTCTCCTTTGAGTCTGGGTTCTTCCTACTTTATTCTCCCTGTCTGCCAGCCCTGCCTATCCCTCTATTCCCTAGCTACTGGCAGTTCAGCTTTTTTTTTTCAGGCCAATCAAGTACCTTAGGAAGGCAAAGCAATGCATCTTTACAACATTAGGCACATGCAGTATACGCAAATGTAGCACATCTTTGCCTAGCTAAAGTAATATTCCACAACACTTCATAACCTTTGGTAGCATTTATTTTTATTTTTACTATTTTGCAGTGCTGGAGAGTGAACCTCAGGCCTAGCAAATTCTAGGCATATACTCACTCTATTACTGATCTACACCCTCAGTTTCCTGGAAACATTTATTTTCTTTTAGAGACAATATCCAAGTATGTTGCTGAGGCAGACCCCAAACTCATGGGCTCCCCAGCTCAACCTCAGGGGTGACTCGAACCACAAAACATGCCAGCTTTGGCAATTACATACTTAAATAATATGCTGCCAGTTACCTCTGCTTATTTTGTCCAGGGCCAGGCACTATGGCACATGCCTTTAATCCCAGCACAGCACTTTGGAGGCAGAGGCAGGTGAGTCTATTTGAGTTTCAAGCCAGCCTGGAGTACTTAGCGAGTTCCAAGGCAGCCAAGGTTACATATCTAGACCTTGTCTCAAAAAATGAAAACAAACAGAGAAATGAAAAAAATATTTTGTAAATAATACTATCAAGACTAGTAAGCTAAATCAGTGTTGATTTCATTGACTAGTGATGATTGATGAGTATCATTTGAACAAGATAGCTCTTGTTTTTTTGTCTTGTAACCTGTTCCTAGGAAGTCATTACGGTATTATTTTGGATTTTGTGATTCTCTCCCTGGCTTCACTTCTCGCCCTGCCCCCTTCCCTCTCATTTCCTTGTTAGAGATTCTCCCCCAAACCTTCTCATTTTCTGTTCTTTTCCTGGAACACCTTTCTTGAACCATTGACTAATCCCCGCAGCCCCTTTTTGTCTTGCTAAGATTAGCCTATCCCAGACTAGCGAAGATGGCCAGTCTGTGGGTCCAACATGCAAGCTTTTCTTCACAGAGCATCTCCCACATCATATTGTAATCACTTCCTTGCTGGACCCTTGGAATTACAGTTTTCGATTTGATAAGGAGTTGGATATCTTGCTTTATTTTCTTTAGATGGGGTCTTGCTGTGTTAGCTAATCTCAAACTCTGAGGCTCAAGGGCTGGTCCTGCCTCAACCTCCAGAGTAACTGGTACCACAGGTATGTGCCACTGAACCAGCTAGGAACACTATGATTTATTTGCCACCATCCTCAAGGTCTAAGCACTCAGATGTGTCTGTAGTCCCATAAATGTTTGCTGAATGAACAAGAGACAGATCTGCCTGTCAGTAAGCAGTGTTCTCCCTCATTCCATCCCCCCCAAGGTGTCCTAGGCCCCAGGCAAGCTTCTTCAATGCCAAAAGCATTACAAAGTTAGACTGAACAAAAGTGAATGGGTTGACTCCCTGGTCACTCTGAGAACTTCCTGTGTCTACCCAGATATTATATATAATTGTGTGGGTGAAACAGGCTGGCATCAAACATTTTTATGTAGCTGAGGATGAAGCTGAAGGTTGATCCTCCTGCCTCCACCAAGTGTACACCATCATACCCAAGTTTATGTGGTGCCGTGGATCAAAGTCTGGACCTCATGCATGCTCGGCAAATACTCTTCCAATGAGACACATTCCCAACCCCCAGAGGTAGCTCTGTCCTTGAGTTTATAATCCTCTCACTTTTAGTAAAGGGGTGGACATCTTTACCTGTAAAATGGCATTCTTGTAGGCTCTTCTTGGGGATTCCACGGTAAAGCACTCAGCGGTGCTTCATAAGCTGCGAAAGGCCTGCACAGAGTACTTACTGATAATCAACCAGAGAAAATGTGTTCTTTGGCTCACCTCCCTTCAAGCCCCCATATGGACCCAGGCTGTCCTGTTTGTACAGCAATATCACTTGCAATCTGGTTACAATTGATTGACATTATCACTTTCTTTATATCTGGCAGGTCCCCAGCCTGCAGCAACATGCGCATCGCCACAAAGACGTAAAAAGCACCCTTGTCTCATATTTACAAACAACCCTTAAAGTGGATTAATTTACATCTATTCAATCCTGATTCTATTAGTTCCAATTTCAGAAGGTGACATTTTCTGACTTTGTCTCCTTAAGCACAAGCAAAAAAAACTATGAATTTCTGGTTTTGTTTGCAGCAGCAGGCAAGTACTGGCAGCACAGTAAGGAAAACAGACAGATGGAAGGGAAGGCTTCTAGGGGAAACGCAGGATGTACCTCTCATTCATTCCCTCGTAAACTGCTCTGTTCAGATCCAGTGCGCTGAGAGTAGGCCAGCGATTGGTACAGAGCTGTGAACAACATTGGCCTTACAGACCTCACAGTCACTAGAGGAGGCAGGCTTTGGAGGGGGCTTTTGTTAAGTATTTTGGGACAAAGTCTTTTTTTTTCCGAGTCAGGGTTTCTCTGTGTATCATTGACTGTCCTGGAACTCGCTCTCTAGACCAGGCTGGCCTTGAACTCACAGAGATCCTCCTGCCTCTGCCTCCCGAGTAGTAGGATTAAAGGTGTGCCCACCACGCTCAGCTGGACAACTTAAGTAGCCTAGCCTGGCCTTGAACTCTCTTAAATTGCCAAGGTTGGTCTTGAATTTCTGGTCTTCCTGCCTTTACCTCTTAAGTGCTAGGATTACAGGCATGTACCACTGACACCAGGCTAAACAGGCAATGGTCATGTGTGTGACAAAATCCATACTGGAAGGACAGGAAACAGTACATATGAATTTCTAATCTCCCAGATGTTTGCCAGACTGAGCAGCAACTGCAATCTGAAGGATGGTTGAGAGTCAGCTGCCACCAAAGTTAGGGAAAGGGGCAAACAGGAGAGCAGAGTGAAGAAAAACTGTTACTGGAGAAAAAAGTGCCCAAAATACCTGAAGAAGGGGGCAGGGTGAGCTTGGGAGCCTAAAGGAAGATTAGGAGCCAGGTGTGATTCCAGAACCTGAAAGGCAGAGAGGTAGGAGAACTACAAGTTCAAAGTCAGCCTGAGCTACATGGTGAGACGCTGCCAAAAAAAGAAATGGAGGGTGCTCGGTGTGGTGGGGCACACTTTCAATCCCGGCACTCGGGGGGCAGAGGCCAGGGGATCACTTGAGTCTGGTCTACATATCAAGTTCTGGGAAAGCCAGAGCTGTATGGTGAGATTCTGTCTCAAAAAATAAAAATGCCAGGCCGGGCGGTGGTGGCGCACGCCTTTAATCCCAGCACTCGGGAGCAGAGGCAGGCGGATCTCTGTGAGTTCGAGGCCAGCCTGGTCTACAAGAGCTAGTTCCAGGACAGGCTCCACAGCTACAGAGAAACCCTGTCTCAAAAAACCAAAAAAGATAAATAAATAAAATAAATAAATAAAAATGCCAGGACAGGCTCTAAAACTACAGTGGAAAAAAAAAACAAAACAAATAAAACAAAAGGGGCTGGAGAGATGGCTCAGAGGTTAAGAGCATTGCCTGCTCTTCCAAAGGTCCTGAGTTCAATTCCCAGCAACCACATGGTGGCTCACAACCATCTGTAATGGGGTCTGGTGCCTTCTCTGGCCTGCAGGCATACACACAGACAGAATATTGTATACATAATAAATAAATAAATATTTAAAAAAACAAATAAAACAAAAAAATAAGCAAAAGAAAGTAAAAGAAAAGAAAGGAGTGAAACAAATAAAAGGAAAAAGAGAACGTCAAGGACTACAGGAATCGAAGGCTCATGAAGGTGGCATGGGGAAGGGAAACGATGGGTTCTCTTTAGCATATGCTAAGTTTTAGTTGTCAGGAAACAATTCAGGAGAAAATGACTATGTAGACTTGAAATCAAGAAAGAGGTTCTGTGTAGGCTGGAGAATGACTCAACGGCACCCATACAACAATTCAAAACCTCCTGTAATGACATTTCCAAGAGAGCTATCTTCTTTTGGCCTCCACATATATATTGTCCACATATATTCACACGGATTTACACACATATACATAAATAAAGCATTAAAATACATATGGAAAAGAAAAAAGACAAAAAGTGTGGTAGTGAGCAATGAATTGGAAGTTGGGAACTCCTGTGTTCCACTGATAAGTAGCTCAGGACCACTGGGAAAAAAGTGATCTTACAAGAAAACCAAGGAATTTGGACTTGACTTCATAGTCAATGCCTTTGAACCAAGAGGTGTTTAAGAGCAAGTAATAGGCTGGGTGGTGGTGGTGCACGCCTTTAATGCCAGCATTTTGGAGGCAGAGACAGATGCATTTTTGTGCGTTTGAGACCAGTCTGGTCTACAGAGTGAGTTCCATGACAGACTTAAAAGCTACAGAGAAACCCTGTCTCGACGACCCCCCCCCCCACACACACACACAAAAGAGCAAGTAACAGGATTTGAGCTGAATTCTAGGGACGGGACGATAATATAGAAGAGACACTGGGCTGGGGTCAGATGAAATAGTTTTCTACAGAGATCTGAGTCAGGTAGAGGAGGAGGGAGGGCCCTCATGAAAGGTATCGAGATACCTTTGGACACTTGGGCAGGATGGGCACACTTGGGCAGGACCAAGATAGCCTGCTGGGCCTGGTAGCCTGACCGTGCAGTGTACTGCAACAGGCTTGTACAGACTGGCAGAGACAATCATTAATTTTCCAGAGTCATCAGGCATGGTGGGTGATACAAGCCTTTAACCTGAACACTTAGGACGAAGAGGCACGAAAATCTCTTTGAGTTTTGGGTCATAAAACTGCATAGTGAGACCCTATTTTTTTTTAATGACAGTCACTGGTTTAGAAACAGCTTTTATCAAAACTAAAAATATTAGGGACATCTAAAATAATTTTTTTATTTTTCGAGACAGGGTTTCTCTGTAGCTTTGGAGCCTGCCCTGGAACTTGCTCTGTAGACCACGCTGGCCCCAGATATCTGCCTGTCTCTGCCTCCCAAGTGCTGGTATTAAAGGCGTGCACCACCACTGCCTGACTTTGTTTTTTTTTTTTAATACAGTAGTCTCATGCAGCCCAGGCTAGCCCCAAACTTGATATGTAGCCAAGGATAACTCCTGATTCCCCTTTCATGTGCTATGATTACAGATAGAGCCACTATGACCAGAGACAACGACAGCGCAGTCTCACTTTGTAGCCCAGGATGGCCTTTAATTCACACTCGTCCTGTCTTTCTTAGCCTCCCAAATACTGGGATTACAGACATACACCAGTATGCTTAACCACAATACATTTCAAATCTAATCTGCAGTTTTGTTTGTTTTTGGAGAAAGGGTTTCTCTGTGTCTGGAGCTCATTCTCTAGGCCAGGCTGACCTCAAATTCGCAGAGATTTGCCTGCCTCTGCTTCCCAGAATGCTGGGATTATAAATGTGCATCAGCACTGCTCCGCTCTAATCTGCATTCCTAACATTGTCTCCATCGCGTCCTAGAGCAGTCATTTCATAACTGTATGTGTTCTACTGCTGTGAATCGAAATGTAAAAATCCGTGTTTTCTGATGGTTTTAGGTGATCCTTGTGCAAGGGTCGTTCGACCCACCCCAAAGGGATCATAACCCACAGGTTGAGAACCGCTGTTCTAGCTCATTAACTAAGCACTGATTTATAATGTTGGCAGCTACAGGGGTGATTTCATTAATCAGGGTGCAGGGAATAGATCCCTGCGATACCGTGCAGGCACAACAGATTCAAGCAACCGCGAGGGCATAGGTAATAGTAAAATGTAGCAACATAAATATGAAGTCAATAGGGTGTCATTTAGTTATTTTTATTTTTGGTTTGTTTGTTTTCTTTTTCAGTTTTGTTTTGATGTGATTGTTTCTTCCTATGCCCCACTCTTCTGTTTTGGAACAGGAATGATTACTCTGTGCTATTATGTGCTGGAACTATGTAACTTCCTTTCCTTCCTTCCTTCCTTTCTTTCTTTTTATTTTTTTATTTTTTTTTGGGTTTTTCGAGACAGGGTTTCTCTGTAGTTTTGGAGTCTGTCCTGGAACTAGCTCTTGTAGACCAGGCTGGTCTCGAACTCACAGAGATCCGCCTGCCTCTGCCTCCCGAGTGCTGGGATTAAAGGCGTGTGCCACCACCGCCCAGCTTTCTTTTTATTTTTTGAGACAGGGTTTCTCTGTGTAGCCTTGGCTGTCCTGAAACTTGCTCTGTAGACCAGGCTGGCCTTGAACTCACAGAAATCCTCCTGCCTCTGAGTCCTGAGTGCTGGGGTCAAAAGCATGTGCCACTATCTTCGGGCTATAACTTGCTTCTTATCTTATAGGGGTCACAGTTAAGAGACTTTGTACATTACACAGTTTTTCACTCATTATTTTGGTGTGCGAATGGGTGCACCAGATGGGTGGAGGTCAGGGGACAATTTATGAAGTCAGTTCTCTCTCCACCACCTTTCTCTGAGTTCCAGGCCTTGAACTCAGGACATTAGTCTTATACAGCAAGCGCCTTTGCCTGCTGAGCCATCTCAACGGCCCTAAAAGACTGGACTTTTAAATTTGTAGTTGCTTTAAATTACAGCAAGTTCCACCACTCTAGTCCCCTTCTCAATTCTTTTAGACACTGCATATAAGCCATTTTGTTTGAAAACCTATAGCTTATTCTAATGATACTGACTTAATTTCCTCAGTTCATTAATCCAACATGGTATTGGGGTAGAAATTTTTCCTTAGTTAACCAAACCCCAGAGGTATGTGGCACACACCTGTAATCCAGCAAACAGGACAAGAATACCCAAGTGCCCCCTGCTGCCTGGGGGTTGGTAGCAGCCTGATCACTGTCGTGTTGCTTGGTCGTAGTAACCAAGCCCCACTCCCCTACCCAGAGAAAGCGTGATCCCCTTTGTGTAACTTAGGTCATGAATGTCCTGCTTCCCTCGCTAAAGACTCAGGGTACACATTAACAAAGGTCACTTTCCCAAAGTATAAAATATCCCCTTTCCCTAAGAAACTTGGAAGCTTTCTCATGGTGCTCCTAACCCCCCTTCAGGCCCCTGCTGTTCAGTCGGCATTCATAAGACTTTTTGACTGAAAAGATAATCCACCTTCAAACCTACGTCAAACTTTCCCAAACATTTCCCAGGCTGGGGGCCAGTTGCTTAAAAACTTTCCTAGGTGGGCCTGGTGGCATTCACTGGTAATATCTGACACTCAAAGGCTTAGCCAGGAGGGCTGAGGGATAAAGGAAGGAAAGGCAGAAATATGGGAAGAAGGAAGAAGAGAGTGAGACAAATAGGAAGGCGCCAGCTGCAGGGGTTCACCCCTACAGTCCCAGCTATCCTGGTGAACCTCTGAAAACAAACACAACATCCACGTGGTAGCTTACCAAACAAACCAAATGTAGTAAATGTTAATGAGCAAATGGAGCTTGTATTTCCCTAGGTGATTGGGATTTAACACTCTGACCTTTTTGGTATTTTTGAGAACGTTCCAAATATAGCAATTGTCCTCCCCCCCACGCCAGTGTATAGTGCTGTTAATGTAAAACCACAACTCTTAACCTCAAAGAGGATAAGAGACAATTTATTCTGGAGCCAAATATGAGAGACTATGGCCCAGGAATGGAGATTCAGGTTTCCTCAAATACCATGTTCCAAGGTGATAACAGTTCCATTAAGTTTTTTTTGTTTGGTTGGTTCCTTGGCTGTTTTCTCGAGACAGGGTTTCTCTGTGCAGCCAGTCCTGGAACTCGCTCTGTAGACCAGGTTGGCCTTGAACTCACAGTGTCTCTGCCTCCCGAGTGCTGGGATTAAAGGTGTGCGCCATCACCACCTGACTTGAGGCCCTATCTTTAAATAATAATAAAAAAAGAAACAGCAAGTGTTGAGTGAAATTTCCCTGGGGATGTTAACAAATATCTTTTCACTTCTGACACGGCACCAAGCAAAGACAGATCAATGTAAAGATTTCCCCGGAGTAGAGCGTGCTGAGCCAGTGGATTTTGTTCAAGAGTACACCCAGGTGAGCTTACTTACAGGAAGGAGCCTTGGTGACCCGAAAACATGTGCATTACCTCTAAGTCCTACCCCATCATGAAGGATGGATGACCTTACGGAGCTTAAAGTCCTCCCTTTAGTTAACTAATCATCTCAAGCATTTCCCATGATCACTTGCAGCTGGAGGATTGGCTGAACAAACCGGTTTTGCCTTTGCCCCTTCCCTCTCCTTAGGAGTCAATAGCTCCATTATTTTACTGTAAAGACTAGTTGTATATAGTTTCTTTCAATTATTTGCCACAGCAACTATGCCATGCATGGTAATCTCTGTTCTCAATGATGGGATGATCATGTTAGGCCAGGAGTAAGACATACTGCAAACAGGGTTGCCGTGGGGGCACTGACTGCAGTCCCGTCTACCCTGAAGGCCAAAGTGTGAGGATTTTGGCCTGAGTTGAGACTGGACTGCCTCCAAAAGGATACGGCACAGAGGCCAGTGTGGCTGGAATAGACTCGGGGGTGGGGTGGGTAGATGAGGTCCGAGGGCACATTTGTAAGGGCCTTACAGGTCCTCGTGATATATGACTGTGGCTTTGGTCTGTGAGAGCAGTGGGGCCACAGGCAACCTCTCAAACAACAGGGCTTATACTTTTAAACAGCATTCCTCTGGCTGCTGGGTTGAGATGGCAGGGATAGAAACTAGGGTACAGCTATGGGTTAGTGTCATAGAATGTAACCATCCCACAATGTATGTATATTTAACAAACCATTTTATATCATATTTTGTCATCTTAAAAGACTAGTAGTGGTATTTCTGGGTTTTTCCTTTTCCTCTGGGGTTTTTTAATCCCAGCACTAGGCAGACAGAGACAGGTGGATTTCTGTGCGTTTGAGGCCAGCCTGGTCTACAGGACAGCCAGGGCTGTACAGAGAAATCCTGTCTCAGAAACCAGCTAGTCTAACTTTTATTTGGAAAAAAGGCAGACACCATGCTAAGCAGTTTTCTTAATAAATCTACTAGGAAATATGTAGCAAAGAGCCTCTTACATGCATGCCTCCCTCCTCACCCTCAACACCATCAGCACATGGCTCGCTTTTATTCCCACACCCATTCCTAACCCACTAGGTTATTTAATAGAACACTGCTTCCAGTTCAGCTGCTCCTCAGTGCTGACAGGAGTGCAAAGCCCATCCTGCCGCTGGTGCAGGGACATAAACCGCAGGGGGATAAACTTGTTTATTTTGGTCTGTCTCATCTCAGGGCCATTTGTCTGCTTCACTGTTGACATGAGTGCTTGAAGATTTTAGAAACCAAACCATGGGGCCTCCAGACGCTAACAGAAATCTAGACAATGCTCTTGGGAGGGACTGATAGTATATTCTCTAATGCCAGGAGATTTTCACCCTACACATGGCTTGCCTGACAACTGCATTTGGGACTAAAGCCAGCACAAATCTTTCCTGAAAAGGCAAAGAGGGCTGCATATAGTAGCTCAACCTACAATAGGCTTGAAGTAAGAGCAGGACGTCTCCTAGAGACCATTTCATTCACTGTTTGGTCGCTAGTCTCTTTTTTTCGAAGGGCAGGAGGATCACTGCAAGTTCCATGCCAGCCAGGGCCATTCATTCAGCCTCCTTCAAACTCAGTGATACATTACTTATATAGGTGTACAGCAAAGCCCTGGGTTCGAGCTTCAGCATTACACACAGCTGCATAGGTCTGACTCACTCAGCCAAATTCCCAGCTCGCCCAGGGCTTAACATACCTAGATCAGTCCCAGAAATTGATCATTATTCATGCTATAAAAACAAATTATTTTGAAAAAGGCAATATAGCCAGGTGCAGGCAGTGCACGCCTTTAATCCCAGCACTTGGGAAGTAGGGACAGGTGGATCTCTTGAGTTCAAGGCCAGCCTGGTCTGTAAAGTGAGTTAAAGAAACAGAGAGAAACCCAAACCTTATCTTAAAAAACAAAATAAGGCAACACAAAACCACAAATAGTTTTCATCATGCTGTTTAATCTAGCACGTTGCCTAAAAAGGCTTGTTAGCAAGAGTACAAATACGTCTCCAGCATGTCTCTTAGAGACTGTTTCACCCACTGCTCTGTTTGGCCGCTAGCCTCTTGTCTCTCTCTTCAGCAATTGTGAGGCGGATTCCTTTTCCTCGGGGAAGAGAAATCCATGGTTTGTTGCCCTAGAAAGAATTAAAACAACTCCATTAGCAAGATAGCATAGTACACAATTGGCTGTTGGGCACGTGGCTCTGAGACTCAGATACTAGCTGTTATCAATTCCTGTTGCCGCTGTCATTTTGTTCAGCCACTGCCCACACCTAGAGACATACAATGCCCTCCATACTTAATATCTCCCAAGCTTACTGTGTAGTTGGCATAATTAAGGAGGGTCATTTATTTCTAAGAAAAACACCCACAAACCACTTAAGGAAGATTCATTCCATAACAATAGGGCTCCTTGCTTCTAAGACACCAAAGATGCCCAGCACTGCCTATATATCTACCTCCATGTATCCAGGCTGCTGGGAAGGGAAACCCAGACTTACCTTGCCAATAACAAAAATGTTGGAAAGCCGGGTGGCAAAGCTGTTGCCATTGGCATCTTTCACATGGACCACATCAAAAGAGCCGGGATGTCTCTCTCTGTTGGTGATCACACCAATTCTTCCCAAGTTAGCACCCCCAGTCACCATACACAGGTTACCTAGGCAAAAGAAACAACTTTCTTCAAGCAAAACTGTCCTAATCACCAATGCAACAAGCAGCCCACGAGAGTTGAGCTCCCACAAGGTCCTGAGCTCAACCACCAGCACTGCAAACTCCTCCCCCAAAGAAAAGCCAAGCTAGCTTAGCCCTTCTGCCAGTCTACCTCTACATATCTGTAGCCTTAAGATTTGTCTCACCCCCAAAGGTTATCTAACTGCTGCTTGAGGAACTTCTCAGGTCTCTTGCCTGCCTGACTTCTAGTCCCCAAATACAGTTGTTGCGATTGACACACTCCAGGGATCATGCTAGCACTACTAAAGGTGCTTACATCACCATTAGTCTGAAAATGAGCACCTATATTGTGTTCTGGCAACCGAAGTTGTCTGGCCTGGTCTTCAACTTGCAGCCTATCTGCCTTCATCTTGATTAGTTGGTAACAGTTTTGCGCACTAATAAGACCACTGTAGAAGCAGGAAGTCTATCGTATCTCTCTCACTCACCAAGACTATTCTAAGTATACAGGTCAGCTCAGAAAACCTAATCCCCTGATCCACAAAGCTCACCACCAAAACTTACACCTGGGGAAAAAAATACCCCAGAAAACCAACAAAAATTACTCTTACAAGTCACCAAGGGGAGAGAGGATGCTTACCAGTGTCAAACTTGATGAAGTCGGTTATTTTGCCCGTATCCAAATCAATCTGAATGGTGTCATTCACCTTGATGAGGGGATCAGGGTAGCGAATAGTGCGAGCATCATGGGTCACCAGATGTGGGATTCCTTTTGTGCCCACAAAGATCTTTCTCACTTTGCACAACTTGTACTGAAAGTATAAAAGGGTTAAAACACATTTAGTCCAGCTCATACACACCTTATTAGTTGTTTCTAGGTCCCAAGTTACTGGCTCCAAAAAAATCTCAGTGGCATTTTCTACAATGATGCACGAACCACACTCTATTAAACCCCCCCCAAACAAACAAAAAAAAAAACCCAATTATTCCATCAGGCACTTCAATGTGGCATACTATTTAATGTTTAAAATATCAAATCACTGGCGGCCACAGGACATGCCCCAATCCACTGATAACAGGGCAGCACAGAAAGAAGCCATGCCATCCATCAATTAATTTTCATTAAACAGTAATTCAAGAAGTCCTTAAACCCCTGTTAAAAATCTACAACTGAATTAAGCAAAGACAGTAATTTAAAAAAACTCCCAAACTAGTCTTTAAAGACTGTCAGTCTTGCCGGGTGGCATTGGTGCACGCCTTTAATCGCAGTGGGCAGACGGATCTCTGTGAGTTCGAGGCCAGCCTCGTCTACAAGAGTTCCAGGACAGGCTCCAAAGCTAGAGAAACCCTATCTTGAAAAACAACAACAACAACAACAAAAAAAATCAAACAGTTTCTGGTTCTTCATCAAAACTAATTTTTGATGAAGCTAAATCATTCTCCTTGCTTTTAAACGACAACCGCAAAAATAAGCTTCAAGACAGCCAACAGACCTTACATAGAGACTAAGAGAGGCTGGGGCAGAACATGTGCTCATCACGTGAGAAACCGGGCTCAGTACTCAGCGCCAACACAAGTCAAAGCAAAACCTCACTTGACTGCTAACTCATTTCTAGGTGCACACTTTGATCTCCCTCATCCCCATGATCAGGCAGCACAGGCTCCAACTCAGTGCCATACTCACTCACCTTGGCCTCCTCAGGTGTAATACGATGAACGGCAAAGCGACCCTTGGTGTCATAGATCAGACGGAAGTTCTCTCCAGTCTTGTCAATGCTGATGACATCTGATATCAAAGAATAAAGTTACCATAGTGACCCTCATTACCCAAAGATGACGAACTGCGGAAGGGGAGTCCCGCTTTTATGACTTTAAATGGGAACTTGGTTTTTAGAAGTTTCCTCACAAGTCCGTATATCCCCACAACCGTAAAAATACTAGTCCTTTCTTATTGCCTTCCATTTGGGGGGGAAGGAGTCAAGGGCTTGTGTCCACCCTGTGCCTTTCCTGAACACTCACCCATAAACCCAGCAGGGTAGGTTATATCGGTCCTGACTTTGCCATCAATCTTAATGAAGCGCTGCATGCAGATCTTTTTCACTTCATCGCCAGTCAGGGCATACTTAAGCCTGTTCCTCAGGAAAATGATCAGAGGCAGACATTCCCTCAGCTTGTGAGGGCCAGTGGATGGACGAGGCGCCTGCAAAAAATTTTAAAACCTTCACTTTAGGAAAACCATTTATAGGATCCAATCACATCTATCACCCAGTTCGGAACTCTGCGAAAACAAGACTAAATTCCAAGCTTTGGAAACTGCACCAAAGTGTGGGTTATTCACACGGGGGCGGTGTTTAGAAACTTAAAAACGCTTGCTAAAGGTATACTTTAAGACACTCACACCACAATACTTACAAACACGCCGGTTAGTTTATCCAGCATCCAATGCTTTGGAGCTGCTACACGCTTCAGATGTTTCTTGGGACCACGAGCCTGAAGGAAGTTTTAAACGAAACACTGTTAAATTGTTTCAGGCCTTTCACCCGCAGCTTACAAAGACCACTTTCTAAGTCCGTTAATTGAACTGACGTTCATTTACTCCACCATACTGCTTAAGTATGCCTGTTCACAAAAATTATATTCTTTCGCTTGGTAACTTTCCAGCGACTGAATCCAAGACGCGCAGGCAGACAGCAACAGAAAATGGCCTGGGACGTTATCTCAACTGTCAATCAGAAAGTGCAGTAGTAGCACACAGCCAGATGGACATAAAGGTTTCAGGTTCAGAAATCATCCAACCTCGGCACTACCACGTGTACTGATCCTTTGTATGCTAAAGGACTGGTACTAACTTCCACATTCAAAAGCGGAAGGAAGCCTTTTTTTAATGCTTCGTACAGAAATTTACCCGCTATAATGTAAAGTTAAGTCCGTGACAAAAAGACAAACGGGACAAGCCAAGAGCCCATTCTCCAAGCAGACGCGGCGCCCACCTGCCCCAGGCTTGCAGTCTGCACTCCCGGCCCCTCGCAGCTCCTGCCGAGGAGAAAAAACGCTTCTCCAGAGGCTAGGGGAGGTGTGATAGAGCCAAAGGCCTTGTTCTCTGCGACAGACTTCCCACCCTAGTCCAGGCCAGTTATGGCCCTCGCTACAGAGCCCATCTCTGCCAGCCCGCGGCAGTGCTGCCTTCGCCTCCCTCCTGTAGTCGAACGCATGAGCCCTGATAACCCCGGGTAGTCCCAATCAGGGAGGATGGAAGCCGATGTAACCCAAGAGCTCGCTCTACCCCTGTCTTACCATGGCTGCGCTGGGAACGGAAAGAGACTCGCCTTCTTCCGGTGAGCGAAGAAATTCGGGTCGGAGGCTGCGCGCGCCGGAGCCTGGGATGCTCCGCCCAGTCTCAGCCTTTCCCACTGGGCGGGGACTCTCTCTTGCCATCTGCTGGCGGGAGGTCAGAGGTCCCAAGCTGGGAAACCGAGGCTGAGAAACTAATTTCAACCCCCATCACACACACTTGTTCTCCTCTATGTGCTGAGTGCCTTTCCAGGCTGAGTGGTGAATGCTGGGCATGCCCAGACCAACTGCACCAGACATCTGCCTGCAAGGAGAATGCTCGTACAGATGGTTGGGGGATGAAAAGATATATTTTAAGACTTGATACTTTTCTCATACATCTTATACATTGTCTTCCAGAGTTCCTGAGCCAGTCAGCTTCATACTAAGAGACTTTTCTCTTTTGCTTTTGTGCAGATTGCTGGAGCAAATAGACCATCCAGGGTGAGAGGGTAGGAGATCCGCTTGAACCTGGCACCCTGCCCAGTCATTCCTGTATAAGTCATTTGGCACTTGTCATACTATAAGGGAAGAGAGGGAACATTAGAGAGTGTCTGGTTATTCTACTTTCCTACTTTGAAGCTGTCCTTCATTCTCCATTTCCTGCTCTGAAGGAATAGATCCCTCCCTCTTAATTGTCTGTGGCCTCCCCTAGGTGGGTGAATTCTGTCCATCCTAAACTCCAAAGATCCAATCCCTTCAAACTATTATGAAGGGGTTTTCACCCCTCCTCTCCTCTTGTCCTCCTGTTTCTCATATATGTGTGTATAATTATATAATCATATATGCATATATATGATTGATTGGCACTAATGGCTGCTGGGGAGGATTCATGTTTTCATATGTATATATATGGATAAAATGTGCATATATTATACACACACACACACACATATATATATATATATATATTTCTTTTGAGACAGAGCTTCATTATATAACCCAGGCTAGCCTCAGATTCATGATTCTTCTACTTCAGCCTTCTGAGATGCAACCCAAGAGCACCCAGTCTATGTAGTTGGTGGGCTTTTGTTTTTTGTTGCTGTTGTTGTTCTGTTTTGTTTTGGAGACAGATCTCTCTAAGAATGACTTTTAACTTTTAGATTCAAGCAATCCTCCTGCCTCAGCCTACCAAGTGCCTGAGACTACAAGCAAGCAGACTATATATTTATTTTTAATTTTTGAGACAGGATCTTCTAGATAGGCTAGGCTGGCCTCTAACTCAAGATCCTCCTGCCTCATCTTCCCAAGTGCTGGGATTATAGGCATGTACCACTATGGTCAGTCTAAATAATAATAATAATAATAATAATAATAATAATAATAATAATAATAGTTTGCTTTTTTGAGACAGGCTTTCTCTGTGTAGCTCTGGCTGTCATAGAACTCACTCTGTAGACCAGGGTGGCCTCAAACTCAGAGATCCGCTTGCCTCTGCCTCCTGAGTGCTAGGGTTAAAGGTGAGTGCCACCACCATTGGGCTTTATCTTTATTTTTAGTTGATATATAGCAATTTTAAAGATTTATGGGGTAGAAAATGACCCGCCTATGCATGCATATAATGTATAATGATCAGTTCAGAGTAATTGCTACATCTTTTGCCTCAGACCTTTGTAACTTCTTTGTATTGGAAGCATCCAGAATCTTCTCTCCTATCTATTTTGAAGCATTCAACCAAATATTTTCAGCCATCACTGCCTTGTTGTCCATCCACTAACCATCATCTTCTTTGCATCCTTTCCAGGCTCTGCTGACCTCTATTCTCTACTTCTTTGTGATGAACTTTTAATGTAATTAATTTTTTAAAGTTTATTTATTGTATTTTTTATGTGTATGAGTGCTTGCTGGCATTTAGTCTGTGCACCACTTGTGTGCCTGGTGTCCCCAGAGGTCAGAAGAGGACTTTGGGTTCCCTGGAACTAGAGTTATAGATAACTGTGAACTGTCGTGTTTCTGGGAGTTGAACTCAGGTCCTCTACAGGAACAAATGCTCTTAACAGCTGAGACATCTATCCAGCCCCTTTTTTTATTTAAAAAGAAAGAATACTGTAGTGATTCTCTGACAATTTCATATGTGTATATAATGTATTTTGGTCATAGTCATACATCCCATTCCCCTTTCTTCTCCCCCTCCCTCCCGCCCCACTGCCATCCCCTTAGACAGGGTCTCTCTGTATAACAGCCCTGGCTGTCCTGTAACTCACTCTATAGACCAGATTAGCCTCAGAGTTCTACCTGCCTCTGCCTCCCCAGCACTGGAATTAAAGGTCTGCGCCACCACTGCCTGGTCCCATTCCTCCTGTCTTAGCCCACTCCTCCCTCTGGAACCCTCCTTCCAACACGCCCCTTTGTACTTTAATGTATTTTGTCTGTCTGTTTGTTTGTTTGTTTGAGACAGGGTCTCCAGACCTGGCTGGCCTGGAACTGACATAATCTGTCTGCCTCTGCCAGAATTAAAGGCCATGCACCACCACGTTGGTTTCCTTCCTTAGTGAGACCATAGTCTTCCATGGTGAGACCGAATCTCAAAAACAAAAGAACTCCTCAAAACCCAAACAAACAAAACACCCGTTGAATTTAAATTTTACTTGTATGTGCATGGGGTTGTTTACTAGACCGTGGGCAACGCAACAGTGACTACATCCTCGAAGAAAAACGACTCTTGAGTAGCCATTAACAGCCAATAGCTCTCCAGCTAAGGATGTCCTGAGCCCCTCCCCCATTCCGTGGTGGAATGTTAATGACAGGATCTTTCACAGGTCTCGCGCACGAAAGCACAGCTGCTAAATTCATGAGCACACTGGCCACGTCGTGTCCAGAGGACAGTACTCCTCCCATCCTCTGGCTCTCAAATCCCCTGAAAGAGCCACTTTGGGGGGGTGGGGGGGTGGGGAGGGGCTGGGTCTTTCAAGACTGCCCGCGGACCCCATGATTTCTCAACTTGAAAACTGCCACAAGCAGCCCAGTCCTCTTCATGATACTGCCTAATCCCACTCCTCAGCTTTAGCGATGCCTACAACTCCACTCTTTTTTGTCTGAGAGTTGCCTGGCCCCTTGGGTCCTCCTCAGATGGGGTAAATACCTCATTCTCCCTGCTCCTGGAGCCTAACTACAGCACTTAGTTCCACAGGCAGGAAGGAGCGATGGGCTTGCCTGCTCTCTGCTAAGCTGAACATCCCCAGGACAGCGTTGTCCTAGCTCATTCAGGCGGACCCTTTACTACTGGTAGAGAACTTGGCATTTCACCCAGCACTTGGTAAAAAGATGCTGAACGAAGAAACTGAGTCAACAGCCTGCTCATCTTTCCATCCTATTCCCCGCACTGTGGGCCTGAGTTCCTGACTCAAGAGATTCCATTTTACAGATTTCTGTCTCTGTGTCCTCTTTACCCATTAGCAATCTGCAAAGGAACAAAAGAACACTATTTTCTTAGTGCATCCCCGTGAGACAATGTCAAGAAGGAGGGAAAGGAGTCCTTATTTAAAACTAAGGCAACTTTTATAGGAAAATTTGTTCTGACTACTGGAAAGAAGCAATGAAATGGGCATGGCGCCACACCCTTGTGATCTCAGCACTTCGCAGGCAGGATTGTGAATTTGAGGTCAGCCTGGGCTCTATGGTGAAAGCCTGTGGCAAGAAACAAACAAACAAAACAACCAGGGGCAATTGACTGAAGATGGGAGGCTAGAAAGAAAATGGAGAGGCCAAGATAATGAAGGTTGCTTTCATTCTTGGGCTCACTGCGAAGGGAGTGGTGTAGCTCACAGGATTCAGGGAGGACACTGTGGAGTGTTCCTGAAGTCTCAGCACTTGGGGGGTGGAAGTAGGAGGATCAAGAGCACAAAGTTATCCTTGTCTGCTTCAAGGCCCGCATGGATTCTCTGAGACCTGACTCAAGATGGTACAGTCCATTAGAGGAAGTGTCAGCGAGGTGGAGGGCCTGCTCTCTTGCCTCCCAAGCTTGTTGGTTTATTTGCTTTTATACCACAGCTTGTCAAAGGACTTGAGGGAAGCAAAACAACCTTTTCAATATTTTCTCTTCTCTCTCAGTTTATATTTATACACAAATGACATTAGAACAGTAATAGAGGGAATTTGGAATATGGTAAGTAAATTGCAAATAGCACCTCCCCAAACACCCTAAACACATCATCTGTCTTCACTTGTTCCCTCTCCTGCTCTTTTTCTGATCAGTTTGTGCACATGCGTACTTTTACATAATTTTAGTCCTAGCGCTCAGGCCATTTTGTATTCTGCTTTTATTATATTAGGAACACGTTCTGAATCACTACATAATTTCCATAATTATCATTTTAACAGCTGCATCATAGTCCACTAAGTGGTTACCCCATAATTAACAAAAGTTCTCTACTGTTGAACATTTGGTTTCCTTTTCTTTACTTCCTTACTTTCCTTTATTAGGAATATTGTTATGGTCGACAGCACCTTTCAATAGCTGTTTCCTTCGGTTTGAGTTATTGCCTTAGAATAAATCCAGGGCTGAAGGAATTGCTCAGAGGTTAAGAAAAATGTACTACTCTTTTAAAATTTGTTTATTTTATGGGTATTTGTGTGGGTTTTTTTTTTTTTTTTTTTCTCGACAGGGTTTCTCTGTGGTTTTGTAGCCTGTCCTGGAACTAGCTCTTGTAGACCAGGCTGGCCTCGAACTCACAGAGATCCGCCTGCCTCTGCCTCCCAAGTGCTGGGATTAAAGGTGTGCACCACCACCAGGCTCCACGTTTTTGTGTTTTGTCTGCATGTATGCCTGTGTACTATTTGAATGCCTGGTGTCCTCAGACACCAGAAGAGGGTATTGGGCCCCCTGGGACTGGAAGATACAGTTGGTAGATTTTGGAAATCTAGCCTGGGTCCTCTTGTAATAGTAACCAGGACCTTAACCACTGAGCCATCTCTCCAGATCAGCAGGTACTGCTGCATACCAGAGTTCGGGTCCTAGCACCCCTATTGAGTGGCTGACAACCCCCTTGTAGCTCCAGCTCCAGAGGGACAGTCCAATGTCTCTACAGTCACACACGCTCAAGGGTTTACATATACATACATATAATTAAAAATAATAAATTAAAAAATCAAGAAACGGACAAATAAGCAAAAAGAAAAAATTCCTTCAGCTGCCATTCATTGAATGGCTATGCTGTGTCAAGCTCTATATTATGAACTAGGAATGGCGAGATGGCTAAGACCTAGCTCTTGCTTGCAAAGAGCTCACATTGGAATGATAGAAGCAGGGGAAGAGGAGAATCTGCTGGCAAGCTGGCACAAAGGCGGTGGAGCAGCAGGTTGGCTCTTAGATTGGACTTCAGCCTGGAGGTACCACAAAGGTAGATCCCACGGCTCCTTGGACCATAGCAGCACAGAGAAAGCACAGTCAGGGTTGTCGCAGCTGGTCAAGGAAGGGGTCTATGAGACCTGGGTCTGTGACTATGGAACTAGAGAGGCAGGGCAGATTAAAAAGGCATTGCAGATAGAATAATGATAGGCTCTGACTGGGAAGTGATGGAGGAGGCGGAGAACAGTGAGAGGCAAGGAAGTAATTAGGGTGATTGCCATGTTTCTGGTTTGTAGTATTTACCTGAACCAGGAGGCTAAAGAGCGGCATGACTGGGGAGAAGGGCAGGAGGTCTGTGCTGTGTGCTGTGTGTGTGTGTGTGTGTGTGTGCTGTGTATGTGTGCATGGGGACTGAGGGTGGAAGAAAGAACCCTTAGCTGCGAGGTATCTTATACACACTAGCCTGGACTTAGGTGTGTGATGCTGGCCAGAAGCTCGACTCAGAACTGGTACATCCATATGTGTCCGAGAGAGTGGCTGTCAATAGCCAACTATTAAAAGGGAATGGTGGATCCCTGGTGCTTGAACTGGTCTCTTGTAGCACATTCTCTTTGCTCAGCCTAGATATAGGGGGGAGGGCCTTGGTCTTGCCCAAGTGAAGTGTCAGACTTTGTTGACTCCCCATGGGAAGCCTTACCCTTTCTGAGGTGTGAATGGGGGGTGAGGGAAAGGTGAAGGGAAGGAGGAGAGGGAGTGGGAATGGGGATAGCTATGTAAAATGAGAAAAGATTGTACTAAAACAATTCTTAATTAAAAAAGAAAAAGAAAAAAAGGAACAGTGGATCAAGGGGCGTGGTTCTGCTAGGGGCTCTTGGCTAGCATGTGCAAGGCCCCGGGTTCTATCTTCAGCACCACAAAACAAGTCAGAATCCAAACCAGGAGTACTATGCTAAAACTTCCGGAATTTCCTCGAGTAGCATCTGCATTGCTAAGAACGGTTCCCAGGGGATCTTCGCAATTCTACCACACTGGTGCCAGCTCTGTAATTGCTTACTTTAAACTTTCACTAATGTAATTTGTTTTAATTTGCACTAAAAATCACGCTAGTGATGTTGAATGTTCCGCTAGATCCTTGTTTACTCATTCTGTTTTCTCCTGTGTGGAGTGTCTCTGACCACTTCCCTTTGGGAAACATGGGAGGAGCTTGCTCTATTTTCATGAGTTCTTTATGAAACACAGAAGTAAATCTTTTGTTGTATGTCAGTTTACAAGCTTAGCTCAAATATCTACTAGATAGAGAAATCTATCTCTTTTAGGTTTTTTTTTTTTTGAAACAGTCTTACTATGTAACGCTGGCTGTCCTTGAACTCACAGACATCTGCCTGCCTCTGCCTCCTGGGTTCTGGGGTTAAACACCACTTGCAGTTCTATCTTAAACACATACTTAACATCTTTATCAATTTAAGGTTGACAAAGAGTATTTTTGTATTGTATTTTATGTTGTAAAGTATATATAACAAAGTTAATGTTTTGTCTATTTTTTAAAAAAATAATTTTATCTTCTCCCAGTCAATGGGTTGCTTTTTTGTCTTAGTGACAGTGTCCTTTGCTTTACAGAAGCTTCTCAGTCTCAGGAGGTCCCATTTATTCAATGATGCCCTTAATGTCTGTGCTGCTGGGGTTATACATAGGAAGTGGTCTCCTGTGCCCATGTGTTGTAGAGTACTTCCCACTTTCTCTTCTATCAGGTTCAGTGTGTTCGGACTGATATTGAGGTCTTTAATCCGTTTGGACTTGAGTTTTGTGCATGGTGATAGATATGGATCTATTTTCATTTTCTTTTTCTTCACCAAACCCGCAACAGACAAAGGTCTGATCTCCAAAATATATAAAGAACTCAAGAAACTAGACTGTAAAATTCTAATTAACCCAATTAAAAAAAACAGGGTACTAAACTGAACAGAGAATTCTCAACAGAAGAAGTTCAAATGGCCAAAAGACACTTAAGGTCATGCTCAACCTCCTTAGCGATCAGGGAAATGCAAATCAAAACAACTTTGAGATACCATCTTACACCTGTCGGAATGGCTAAAATCAAAAACACCAATGATAGCCTTTGCTGGAGAGGGTGTGGAGGAAGGGGTACCCTCATCCATTGCTGGTGGGAATGCAAACTTGTGCAACCACTTTGGAAATCAGTGTGGCGGTTTCTCAGAAAAATTGGGATCAACCTACCCCTGGACCCAGCAATAGCACTCTTGGGAATATACCCAAGAGATGCCCTATCATATGACAAAAGCATTTGTCCAACTATGTTCATAGCAGCATTGTTTGTAATAGCCAGAACCTGGAAACAACCTAGATGCCCTTCAATGGAAGAATGGATGAAGAAAGTGTGGAATATATACATATTAGAGTACTACTCAGCAGTAAAAAACATTGACTTCTTGAATTTTGCATGCAAATGGACGGAAATAGAAAACACTATCCTGAGTGAGGTAAGCCAGACCCAAAAAGATGAACATGGGATGTACTCACTCATAATTGGTTTCTAGCCATAAATAAAGGACATTGAGCCTATAAAAAATAATTTGATTATTTATTTGTTTTTATGTGTATGAGTGTTTTGCTGCATAAATGTCTGTGTACCATAGGTTACCTGATGCCCAAGTAGGCCAGAAGAGGGTGTCAGACTCCATGGAACTTGAGTTACAAATAGTTGTGAACTGTCATATAGGTGCTAGGCATCAAACCCAGGTCTCCTGGGAAAGCAGTGAGTTTTGTTTAACTGAGTAATCTCTCCATCTCACCAGCCCCTCTTTTTAAAACAAACAAACAAACAAACAAACAAACGCCACTGAACCTGTAGCTAGCTGTTTGCGGTGGGCTAGCTAGCTGGCAAGCAGGCCCTGGGGCCGCCTGTCTGGTCTCTGTCTCCTGCTGTGGGGATTACAGATGCGCAGCGGCCACACTCAGCTTTTACACAGGCCCTCAGGCCTATGCAGCAAGCGCTCTCTTACTGAGCCATCTCCCCAGCCCCACCCATTTGTCCATTCTTAATTGTAGCATTCAGTGGCATTAAACCCATTCACAGTTCTGTGCAATCATCACCACTGTCTATTTCCGGAATTCTTTCATCTTCATAAACAGAAAATGTATCCATTAAGTTCCTGTTACCTCTTCTTCCCAGACAAAGAGAAACTCCGCCTACTTCCTTCCTTTCTTTTTGGTATCTTTTATCTTCTGACAACTTGGCGTGTATGCACAATGTATCTTGATCACATCCCCCCCCCAACTCCTCCCTCCCATTACCTTCTACACCCTTCCACCTTCAAGTCCTTTTCTTTGATTTTCGTGTTTAAAGCCCCGACTGAGTGCCGTCAGTACTGCCTACTGGAGCGGTGGTTGATCTCATCGCCTTGCTCTTGTGCGGGCAAACTAGAGTACTGTGAGTTAATGAGGCCCCCAGCTGTGTCGTATCCAGAAGCCATGCACTCCCAGCACTTCTCCCCGCCCCCCCCCCCCCATCCTCTGGCTCTTCCATTCTTGGACTCCTCTTCCGGTGTTGTTCCCTTAACCTCGGATGGGGATTGACAAAGATGTTCCGTGTGGAGCTGAGCACTCAGCATTCACTTATTTGAAGCACTTTGGCCAGTTAGGAGTTCCTAAATAACTCCTGCCCACTGCAGAAGAAGAGTCTCTGGCTAAGGTTTGAAAGCATGGACATAAATGTTTAGAAGGCAGTGAAAGACCCTCGGGGAGGACCTTCCCTCAGGAGGAGGTCCCTGAACCCAAGGAACAGTCCGAGACCACTGGCTGCAATGGCAAGAGGTTTATTGGGTGTACACAGGTACCTGTGGGCGGCAAAGTCTTTCGGAAGACTTGTGCGCCCTCAGGCTGGGCAGGGGATCTTTTATATGGAAAGGGGCGGGCGGAGCAGGCATACAGAAGCAGAAGCATGGTTACAGGAATCCCATTGGTCAGTTCGAATGAGGTGATGGGTTCATCTGGGGACAAGTTCCTCGGGGACATGAAGATCTGATAATAGCTGACTTGGCCCTATCTAGGGCACATGTAGTTTTTTTCCCAGAACTGTTCGTTCCCCTCCTAGGCCTGGTGTCTGACCACAGATATCCTTGAACTTCCACTTGTTTGTGTGAAAGCCTTGCAAAATGGCATTACAGCAGCTAAGCTGGGGTCTTTCAGCAGTTTGAGAACATATTGATTTAGCGAAACAACAGTAGTGGGTTCATCCCCTAGGGCCTATGTCCTCCGGAACCATTGGCATTTCTTTTGTTTGAGACGCAGTCTCACTGTGTATCCCCGTTTGGTCTGGAACTCACTATATGGACCAGGCTGGCCTCAAATTTGCAAAGATCCGCCTGCCTCTGCCTCCTCGGGACTGGGATTAAAGACGTACACTGCCACATTCATTGCCATTGACTTTTGGCCAAGATTACAGTACCAGAAATGCATTCTTTCCTGGGATGCAGGTCTCAGATCCAATCAGAAAGTGCTTGCTTACCCCAATAACCCTTATGCCTTTGTCTCATCAAGGGTAGCATCTTGCCTGGCAGGTTTCTTTTTTTCCTGGAACTAGCTCTGTAGACCAGGCTGGCCTCGAACTCACAGAGATCCGCCTGCCTCTACCTCCCGAGTGCTGGGATTAAAGGCGTGCGCCACCACCGCCCAGTTTGCCTGGCAGGTTTGTACGGCAGTATTCAGGATTCATCATTGGGTAAGACCGTTGATGGCTGCAGTTTCTGGTGCTGTGAAATCTAGCCAACAGGGAGCAAGTTTTCAGGTTAATTCCAGCTTGATTTCTTTTTTTAATTATTTTTTTTTCATTTATTTTACATGCTGATTGAAGTTCTAAAGGAATATTCCTTAAGACTAAGGGAGTAAACAACTCAGGGTCCTCAAGACCCGGAAACTGAGCAGAGGTTCTCAGCTTCCTTCCTCCCCAAGGCTGTGTGAGCGATAACGACTGTTGAGGTGGGCAATTCAGTCAAACTGCCTGAAAGAGGTAGAGCAGCTGAGCTGCATAGAAGACACTGTGACCTGCTGAGCTGCCTGTAAGTCCTGCAATGTGTTCCAAGTTTCCACCTTCCTGAACTGTTACCCAGGCTGGGGTGACCTTCTGGTAGGGCAACTGCCTTTGAGTCATCTTTGCTCCTGGAAGTAACCCCTCGCCCATGCCCCTGGAATCCCAATAAACTCATTGGTTCACCAAGTGAGACTTTGGTGGTATCCTTAATTTGGCCTATCATTTGTTCCTGTCCTGGTTAGCTTTATGTCTACCTGACCCAAGCTAGAGTCATCAGAGAGGAGGGAGCCTCCATTGAAAAAATGCCTCCAAAAGATCAGGCTATAGGCAAGCCTGTAGGGCATTTTCTTAGTGATTGATGGGGGAGGCCTCAGAACATGGTCTCATCCGAGGGCTGGTGGTCCTGAGTTCTGTAAGAAAACAGACTGATGTGAGTTCGAGACCAGCCTGGTTTACAAGAGCTAGTTCCAGGACAGGCTCCAAAGCCACAGAGAAACCCTGTCTCGAAAAACCAAAAAAAAAAAAAAAGAAAAAAAAAAAAAAAAGAAAAAAGAAAAAAAAGAAAACAGACTGAGCAAGCCAAGGGAGAGCAAACCAGTAAGCAACCCCCCTCTGAGACCTCTGCATCAGCTCCTGCTTCTAGATTTCTGCCCTGCTTTAGCTCCTGTCCTGACTTTCTCGGATGGGGAACTCTGATGTCAAAATGTAAGCGGAATAAACCCTTTCCTTTCCAAGCTGTTTTGGTCGCGGTGTTTCCTCACAGCAACAGACACCCGAACTATGACAGTTCTCTATCAGAGGTGAATAGACAGCGCTCCCCAGGAATAGTGTCACACAACAAATGGCAATAGCCTATGAAGTTTCGGGGGTCCTCTATGACCACTAACTCAGCAGAAGGTATCCTACAGCTGGCACTAAGATTTTCACTTAACAGCTCTTGCCTTCTGGGAATGCATTGTCCAGCCATATAGAGTACTTATATGCAAACTCCTTCTTTAAAAAATATATATGCATATTTAAAATTTTATTTTTATTGAAAATAATTTTCTTCATACAATCTATTCTGATCATGGTTTTTCCTTCCCCATCCTCCCAGATTCTCCCCACCTTGTTACCCTCCTAGCTCCATGACGTCTTTCTCTCTCTCTCTCTCTCTGGAAAACAAACAGGCAAACAAACAAACAAAAAACCCCCAAGAATTAAAAAACAAAACAAAAAGAAAGCACAAGAAACACACACACAAACCAACCCTATAAAAATATAAAATCAAAAACTATAATATACAAACAAAAGGCCAGTAAGATAAAAATGTTCAGCCGGGCGGTGGTGGCGCATGCCTTTAATCCCAGTACTCGGGAGGCAGAGGCAGGCGGATCTCTGTGAGTTCGAGACCAGCCTGGTCTACAAGAGCTAGTTCCAGGACAGGCACCAAAAACTTCAGAGAAACCCTGTCTCGAAAAATAAAAAAAAAAAAAAGTCCAAAGAAAGCAATATGAGACAAGAAGTCTACGAAAATACTTTTGAGTTCCTTTTGTGTTGCCCATCACTGCTGAGCATGGACTAACCTTTAAGTGTGTAGCCATAGCACACTGTAATATATACCTAGTGAGACCCCATTGGGGAAAACTAATTTTTCCTTTGCAAGTGGGAATCAGTTGCAGATAGCCTTTTGGCGGAGGGTGAGAGCCCATGTCCACTTCCCCTCTCAGCACTGGACCCCGTCTGACTTGAACGTGTATAGGCTCTGAGCTTGCTGCACAGATTGTATGAGCATGCTATCTCTGTGTATTCATATGTACATCAGTCCAGTTGCTTCTGGAAGACATGGTTTCCTTGGAGTCATCGAATCCCTCTGGCTCTCATTATCTTTCCACCCCCTCTTCCACATAGCTCCCTGAATCTCGACGGGAGTGCTGATGAAGACATTCCATTTAGAACTGAGTGCTCCAAAGTAGTCTCACACGTTGTCCAGCTGGGGGTCTCTATGTTAGTTCCCATCTACTGCAAGAGGAAGCTTCTCTGATGATGGCTGAATGAGACATTGCTCCATGAGTACAGCAGAGTGTCATTAGGAGTCACTTTATTGCTATGTTCCTTTAGCAGAACAATAGTATTTGCTGTTCCCCTTGACACGTGGCCTATCTAGTCTCAAGTTCTTGGCCACCCAAACAGTGTTAGGTGTTCCATCTCATGGAGAAGGCCTTAAATCCAAGCAGAGTGATGGATTGCTCCCATTTTGTACCATTCCAGGCACTGGAGTTTCACTTGGTTGTGAAAGATGTTTCATCTATTATTTACTGACTCCATTTAAATTTAGTTCATATATGTATGTATTTCAAGAAGCTTCTGAAATAGTAGGTTGGTGTGGGAAGTCCTTCTGTACATATATTGCTTTTATTGGTTAATGAATAAAGAAACTGCTTTGAGCCTATAGCAGGGTAGAACAGAGCTTGGGGTGGGGGGTGGACAAAACTTAATGCTGGGAGAAAGAAGGCAGAGTTAGGGAGAAGCCATGGAGCCCTGTCGGAGACAGACGCCAGATGAAACTTTACCCAGTATGTACAGCCATGTGACCATACACAGATTAATAGAAATGGGTTAATTTGAGATATGAGTAAGCCAGAAATATGCTTAAGCTATTGGCCAAACAGTATTGCAAATAATATAGTTTCTGAGTGATTATTTTGTGGTCTGAGCATCCGGGAACAAGCAAGCGGCCTCCTCCTACAACAGTAGATTTCAATATGACCCCTCAAACAGCCCTTAGTATTAGATGTCCCTCCCCATATTCTCTCGCTTACCCACCTCCACCTCTTTGCTCCCCTTCTCCACTATTCCTGCTCTAGTCTTACCCCTGTCTCTCTAGAACTACATATTCTATTTCCTTTTCCTTGGGAGATCCTTCCTTCCCCCACCTGCAGTACCTCGCTCTAGATCTAACCTCTGTGGTTATACAGATTGTAACATGCCTATCAGAGGCTTAAAGGCTAACATCACATGTAAGAGAATATAGTATATTTGTCCTTTTGGGTCTGGTATACCTTTCTTTCTTTCTTTCTTTCTTTCTTTCTTTCTTTCTTTCTTTCTTTCTTTCTTTCTTTCTTTCTTCTTTCTTCTTTCTTCTTTCTTCTTTCTGTTTGTTTTTCAAGACAGGGTTTCTCTGTGGTTTTGGAGCCTGTCCTGTAACTAGCTCTTGTAGACCAGGCTGGTCTTTCTTTTTCTTTCTTTCTTTATTTTTTTTGAGACAGGGTCTCTCTACATAGCTGGCTGTCCTGGAACTCACTATGTAAACAAAGCTGGTCTGGAACTCACAGAGATCTGTCTGTCTCTGCCTTCTGAGTGCTGAAATTAAAGGCATGTGCCACCATGCTTGGCATGAATCTATTTTTTTTTTTGAGACAGGGCTTCTCTATGTAGCCTTGGTTGTCCTGGAACTCACTCTGCCAACCAGGCTGGTCTCAAACTCAGAAATCACTTGCCTCTGCCTTTTGAGTTCTGAAATTAAAGGCATGTGCCACCACTGCCTGAATTTTATTTTTTAACAGCTGAATAATATTTGATTGTGTAAATGTACCAAATTTCTATTATCCACTCATCTGTTGATGGACATCTAGATTGTTTCCAGTTTCTGGCTATTATGAGTAATAGCAATGCATGTGGATTAGTGTCTCTGTAGTACAAAGTAGTCCTTTGGGTGTATATCCAAGAGCAGTATAGGAGGATCTCAAGGTAAATATACTCCCAGCTGCCTGAGGAATCACCACAATGATTTCCATGGTGACTGTACAAATTTGTACTCCCACCAGCAATAAAGGCATGTTCCCCTTGTTCTACATCCTCACCAGCATGAGCTGTCATTTGTTTTATTGATTTTGGTCATTCTGTCTGGTTTAAGTAGTTCTGATTTGCATTTCCTTGATGACTAAGGATGACTAAGGATGTTGAACATCTCTTTAAATATTTTTCAGCCATTTATGAAATGGCTTTTTGTTTCATTTCTCGTCTTTTGAGAACTTTCTGTTTAGCTCTCTATCCCCCCTCACTTTTTTTTTCTTTTAGTTTTTCAAGATAGTTTTTCTCTGTGTAGCTTTGGAGACTGTCCTGGAACTCACTTTGTAGACTAGCCTAGTCTCAAACTAAAAGAGATCTGCCAGTCTCTGCTTCCTAAGTGCTGGGATTAAGGCATGTACCGTCGCTGCCTGACACCCCCCCACACACATTTTTTTTTTGAGATAGGACTTTTCTGTGTATCCCTGGCTGTCCTGGAATGTGCTTTGTAAAAAGCAAAATTAAAAAAATATAAATAAATGATGTTGTTGATGATCTGGTAGGATCTGGTAGACACAGGTGCAGATGTCACAATAATTTCATAAGAATCTTGGCATCCAAATTTGTCTCTTCAGGATATAAATGTTCAGTTTATAGGGATCAGAACTTTAGTCTCGGGTAAAGCAGAGCATGAGATTGATCAAATATATAGGGCTAGAAGGACAGAGAGGAATATTAAAAGCATATATGGCTAGCATGGCAATGAATTTGTGGGGATGTTATTTGTTACAGCAATGGAATACTCAGATTAACATTCCCCCAATCTTAGAAACAAACCATAAATTAATGTATGTTTCTGTGAAAATATTGCAAGATATTTTAAAGAACAGTCACCAACCATTCAGGTTGTTCAAGAACAGACTACAACAGCTGCTGATATTTCAAAGGCACCAGCAGCCCTACCTTTAAAATAGTTGACATTCAAACCTGTATAGGTTAAACAATGGCCTTTAATGACAGAAAAACTGCAGGCTTTAAACAACTGGTACAGGAGCAACTAAATGCTCAGCATATTGAAGAATCAACCAGCCCTTGGAACTCTCCTGTATTTGTTGTTAAAAAGAAATCTGGAAAATGGAGAATTATAACACATCTAAGAGCTGTTAATAAGGTGATTCAGCCAATGGACTCTCTATAGTCTGGCATTCCTCTGCCTTCTCTATTGCCTAAACAATGGCCTGTTATAGTTATTGATTTAAAAGACTGCTTCTTCACTGTACCTTTACAAGAAAAAGACAGAGAAAAACTTGTCTTCACAGTGCCTACTTATAATAATTCTCAGCTTGCTAAGAGATATCAATGGAAGATTCTCCCACAGGGAATGTTAAATAGCCACACCCTGTGCCAATATTTTGTAAGTCAGCCATTAGAAATAATACCTAAGCAATTTCCTCAATCTATAGTTTACCATTACGTGGATGACATTCTACTATCTGATTCAAATGCAGATACTTTAGAATGAATGTTTGAAGAAGAAAATTTTGCCTTGTTGGGGATTACAAATTGTTCCTGAAAAATACAAATAAGTTAATTATTTAGGTTGTAAAATAGATTTACAAAAAATTAGAGCACAAAAGGTACAAATTAGGAGAGATCAATTGCAGACCCTTAATGACTTCTAAAGATTGCTAGAAGACGTTTCCTAGCTATGGCTAATGGAATAGGCCCTGATGACCTGATTAATTTAAACAGAACCTAAGATGGTGACAAGGTCTTAAATAGTTCCAGAGACTTATCAGCTGAAGCTCAGAGAGAATTGGTTTTGGTTGAAGAGAAATTTCAGAAGGCATATGTGGATCATGTAGATCTGAATGTTAACTGCATTCTGGTTATATTACCCTCCAAATATTCTTCTACAGGAATTTTAATGCAGAAGGAAGAAATTATCTTAGAAGGGATCTTTTTACCACATAAACTGAGAAAAAATTAAAAACTTACATGAAAAATGTCTCTGGGTTAATTCTAAAAGGAAAATTGAGACTTTGTCAATTATCAGGAATAGACCCAGCATAAATTACAGTACCTTTTTGATAATGATGAAATTGACAAATTATGGGAAAAAAGTGAACCCTGGCAAAGAGTTTGTAGTAATTTTTTAGGAGAGATTAACAACAACTATCCCCAAATCAAGAGACTTTGACTTATAAAGAGAGCTAACTGGATCCTTTCTAGCATTGTATATGACACACCAATAACTGGAGCCCCTACATTCTATACTGATGTAAATAAATTAAGAAAGGCAGATTATAAATCAGAAAATTTAAGTGGATCAAAGCCCTTATAATTATGTCTAAAAGTCAGAATTATATGCTATTCTCATGGTGTTAAGGAATTTTAAAGAACCTCTCAACATAGTTACTGATTCTCAATATGCTGAAAGAGTTGTTTTGCATATTGAAACCACTGAATTTATACCAGATGTTATGGAATTGACTTTATTATTTATTCAGGTACAAGATACAATTAGGAATAGAAATCATCTCATATACATTTTTTGATTGGAAATGTGCTGAAGGTCTCAGAATTTCATAAAAAATATCATCTCAATAACAAAGGTTAAATAAAAAAAGACTTTTCTATCACATGACAACAAACCAGGGAAATTATAAAGAAGTGTCTTTCTTGTTCTTGATACAACAAAACACTACTGCCTGCAGGAAGGAACCTGAAGGGTACTCAGATGAATGAAATCTGGTGGATGAATGTGTTCCATTTTGTAGAATTTGGAAAACTAAAATATGTACACCACACCATTAGTACCTATTAAGGTTTTCTTTTTTTTTTAAATATTTATTTATTTATTATGTATACAATATTGTGTCTGTGTGTATGCCTGCAGACCAGAAGAGGACACCAGACCTCGTTACAGATGGTTGTGAGCCACCATGTGGTTGCTGGGAATTGAACTCAGGACCTTTGGAAGAGCAGGCAATGCTCTTAACCTCTGAGCCATCTCTCCAGCCCCCTATTAAGGTTTTCAATGGACAACTTCTTTGAGTTTGGAAAAGGCTGATTTGGCAATCACACTTTTGCTAGAAGTTACAGCCATCATGGGTATACCTATACAAATAAGGTCAGTTCAGCATATGTCTCTAAGAAAGTGAAACATATGCTTATTTTAATATAAAGCATATTATAGGTATACTACACAATCCTACAGAGCAGACAGTTATAGAAGGATCAAATCAAACTTTAAAGGATATGTTAAATAACAGAAAGGGATTATAAAGGCCCCCCAAAATAGATTGCATAATGGTTTATTAATTTTCAATTTTCTAAATGCTAATTAGAAAGAAACAACAGTGGCTGAGAGACATTGGATAGTAGAAAAAACCTACAGAATTAAATCAGCCAATATACTTTAAAGATGTACTGACCTCAGAATGGAAATCAGGACATGTACTATGTTGGAGAAGGGGTCTTGTTTTGTGTTGACAGAGATTTCTGTCCTACCAGGTCTCCCAGCTGCTACCAAGAAGCTATGTCTAACTCTTTCTTTTTATGTCTAGAATCCTTCCCAAACTTTCTCAGGCTTTAAGTGGATTTAGTTGTCCATATTGGTATCATTTGTTGACAGAGATTTTTGTCCCACCTGGTCCCACAGCCATTCAGTCCCAAAGAACACACAGAGGTCAACATCAATTATAAACTGGTTGGCCTATTATCTCAAGCTTCTTATTAACTCTTATATCTTACATCTTAACCCATAGTTCTTGTCTGTGTTAGCCACGTGGCTTGGTACCTTTTATCAGAGAGGCACTCTCATGTTGCTTCCTCCGTGTCTAGGTGACAACTGCAGACTGAGCCTCTCCTCTTCCCAGGATTCTACTATTCTGGTCGCCCCACCTATACTTCTTGCCTGGCTACTGGCCAATCAGCATTTTATTAAACAAGTACAAGAGACAAATCTTTATAGGGTACAAGACCGTGTCCCACAGCAGCTTTTGTTTCCACAGAAGAAGAAAAGCTATGGATACTATCAAAATTGATAAAGATTCGATTTGAACAAGAAACATCTCAATTAGACGAGATAATAGTTCATTAAGCACCATGACTGTTTAATCTAAACAAACCTATAAAACTAACAAATGCTTTTCATTTAATCAAATATAGCTTGTCAAAAGAGAATCTTCCCAAAATTAGGGTTTGGGAAGCATTTTGTTTCTGTCTTTTCAGGAGAATAGAGGTATCCAGCTAAGGAATCTGAAGACTATTGCACAAATGAGACATCTGAAGAGAAAGGACAAATCATCCAGAAAAAAATGTCCCAAGCAAAAGAGTAAATTGCCCTATTGGTATGTCACATTTCCAACAGGATAAAATTTCATAAATCTTCCCAAATGTTTGTTTCTGCTGTTCTCTACAGACATATAATTTAAATGGTCTTTTTTCTAGTCCCTGTCTAATTAAAACTCAAAGTTGGCTTTGGAGTTGGAGTGTGTTTCTCTCCTTATCTAAACACAAGCAAGCTTATTAAAGTGAAATCCAAATCTCTGTCTCATGTCAGAAGAGTCACCTGATATGGGACAGAAGAAAAACAAATATTTGAGAACTATTATATTGCCACTTATCTCATAATTCTTTGGTTTTTATTCAAAGGTCATAATTTGAATATATTTCCTTTTCTTCTTTTTAGGGCAGCAGAAATGGGATTTAAAACAATGAAAATGAAATTTGCTTCATCATTTGCTTAACCATATCTTACCCATATTTTACTGAGGTATGTATTCATTTGGAAAGATCCAAGTGTGCTAGATTTCTTGTATGGCTCCTATTTTTGAATTCTACACAGTTGTGTGTGTGTGTGTGATAGTTAATCCTTTGGTTTTATATTGCCTCTTTAATAGCTTTTCTTAAGGTATAAGGTTTTATAAGGTTTATATATATATATAATGGTAATATAGAGTACTAACTAATTATATAAAAAGATTTCATCTATCATCCTGTACATGATTTTGGGTTTTAATTTCTATCAGTTTTCTGTAGTGTTGATGGAGAGGGCTATTTGTTTGTCCTGGCTGCCCAGCTAGCTTATACCCGAAATAACCACACAGAAATTGTATTAATTAAATCACTACCTGGCCCTTATCTCTAACTTCTGTCTCTGGTTTTTTTATTATTCATGCTACATATGATACTTTTGTACAATATTTTATACAATATTAAATTTACCCAATTATCCCAAATACATCTGTTATATCTATTGTCTGTTATATCACTTACATTGACATACATTAACAACTTATCTTTTAGTGTTATTCAGAGTATTTATATATGTATTTCTAGCTTTAAAAATTGTACATGTAAGTGTAATCCTCATTCCCCATCAATGAAACTTCTCTTTGCAACAGATTTCTCTCTCTCTCTCTCTCTCTCTCTCTCTCTCTCTCTCTCTCTTTCTTTCTTTCTTTCTTTTTTCCTTCCTTCCTTCTTTTCATTTATTTGGTTTTTGAGATAGGGTTTCTCTGTGTAGCTCTGGCTGTGCTGGAAGTCACTCCATATACCAGGATGGCTTCAAACTCACAGAGATCCACTTGCCTCCGCCTCTTGAGTGCTGGGATTAATAAGGCATGCACCACCACCGCCTGGCTGTTTGTTTTCTTGATGTCCAATTTTTTAAGTTCTTTCTTTCTTAAGACATTAACTCTCTATCAGATCTATAATTGGTAAGAATTGTTTTCATTCTGCAGGGTGATGCTTTGCCTGAATGATGGTATCCTTTGCCATACAGAAGCTTCTCAATTTCATGCAGTCCCATTTATTAATTGTTGATCTTAGTGCCTGTGCTATGAGTGTTCTGCTCAGAAAGTCTTCTCTTGTGCCAAAACATTCACAGCTGTTTCCCACTTTCTCGTCTACTGAGTTCAGTGTATCTGGTTTTATGTTGAGATCTTTAGTCCATGTGGAGTTGAGTTTTGTGCAGAGTGATAAGTATGGATTTATTTGCATTCATTTACATGTAGACATCCACTTTGACCACCAACATTTGTTGAAGTTGCTGCCCCTTTCCCCCTTTTTTCGAGACAGGATTTCTCTGTGTAACAGCCCTGGCTGTCCTGGAACTAGCTCTTATAGGCCAGGCTGTCCTAAACTCATAGGGATCCACCTGCCTTTGCCTCCCAAGTGCTGAGATTAAAGGCATGTGCCACCACTGATTGGCCCGCAGTTGCTTTCTTTTTATCCAGTGTGTATTTTTTGCTTCCTTATAAAAAATATCAGGTGTTCATATATGTGTAGACGTATGTCTGGGTCTTAAGTTTTATTCTATTGATCAACCTGTCTATTTTTATGCCAATACCACGCTGTTTTTATTACTCCAGCCCTATAGAACAACTGGAAACTAGAGATGGTGCTTCCTCTAACAGTTCTTTTATTACTCAGGATTGTTTTAGCTATTCTCTTTGTGTGTGAGTGTTTGTGTTTCCATATGAAGCTCAAAGTTTTTCCATTCTCGGTCTGTGAAGAATTGTGTTGGAAATTTGATAGGGGTTGCATTGAATCTGCATTCCTTTTGGTATGGTGGTCATTTTTACTGTTAATCCTATCTATTCACAAGCATGGGAGATCTTTCCATCTTTTGGTATCTTCTTTAGTTTTTCTTCAAAGACTTGAATACAGGTCTTTCACTTGCTTGGTTAAAGTTACCCCAAGATATTTTATATTGTTTGTAGCTATTGTGAAAGGTGTTGACTTTCCTGGTTTCTTTCTTTCTTTTCTTTCTTTCTTTCTTTCTTTCTTTCTTTCTTTCTTTCTTTCTTTCTTTCTTTCTTTCTTTCTTTTAAAAGATTTATTTAGTTATTAACTATACAGTGGTTTGCCTGGCTGTGGGTCAGAAGAGGGCATCAGATCTCATTACAGATGGTTGTGAGCCACCATGTGGTTGCTGGTAATTGAACTCAGGACCTTTGGAAGAGCAAGCAGTGCTCTTAACCTCTGAGCCATCTCTCCAGCCCCCTGGCTTCTTTCTCAATCAATTTGTCATTGTATATAGGAGGGCTACTGATTTTTCCATATTACTTTCGTACCTTGTTACTTTGTTGAAAATATTTATCAGCTGTCGAAGTTTGCTGGTGTGGTTCTTAGGGTCTTTTATGTAGAAAATAATATCATCTGCAATCACATACTTTAATTTCTTCCTTTCCTCCTTCAGTTGTCTTATTCCTCTCGCTAAGCTTTGATTTTTTTTTTTTTTTTTTTTTTTTTTTTTTTTTTTTTTGGTTTTTCGAGACAGGGTTTCTCTGTGGTTTTGGAGCCTGTCCTGGAACTAGCTCTTGTAGACCAGGCTGGTCTCGAACTCCCAGAGATCCGCCTGCCTCTGCCTCCCGAGTGCTAGGATTAAAGGCGTGCGCCACCACCGCCCGGCTTAAGCTTTGATTTTTATATTGACTAGGTAGGAAGAGTGGACAACCTTGTCTTGGTCCTGATTTTAGTGGGAATACTCTGAGTGTCTTTGTTTAGGTCTGTGGTTCTCAACCTGTGGGTCATGACCTCTTCGCAGATCGAATGACCCCTTTGCAGGCGTTGCCTACGACCATCTGAAAACACAGATATTTACATTATGATTCATAACAGTAACATATTTATAGCTATGAAGTAGCAATGAAAATAATTTTCTGGTTGGGGTCACCAAAACATGAGGAACTGTAATAAAGGGGTCATAGCATTAGGAAGGGTGAGAACTACTGGTTTGGGTTGATGCTGTCTGTGGGCTTGCTGTAAATAATTTTTATTATGTTGAAGTTTGTCTCCTGTATCCCTAGTCTCTTCCATGGCTTTTATCATGAAGGGGTGTTGAATTTTTTCAAAGATCTTTCTGCATCTAATATGATGATGATGTGGGTTTTGTTTTTCATTGTTTATACTGTGGATTACGTTCGCTGATTTTCTTATGTTGAACCATTTCTGCATCTCTGAAATGAAGGTTACTTGATTATGGTGGCTATTTTTTTTTAAAAAAAGAAATGTATTCTTGAATTTGGTTTGCAAGTATTTTATTAAGAATTTTGCATCTATGTTCATAAAGACTATTTATCTGTAATGTTCTCTCTTGGTTGGGTCTTTGTGTGGTTTAAGTATCAGGGTAATTGTGGCTTTGTAGAAAAAACTGGGCAATGTTGGCTCAGTTTCTATTTTGTGGAGATTTTGTTTAAGATTTGGTAGAATTCTGTGCCGAATCTGTCTGGCCTGGAGCTTCTTTGTGTTGGGAGACTGTTAATTATTGCTTCTATTTCACTAGGTGTGATGGGTCTGTTGAAATCGTTTATCTGATCTTGATTTAACTTTTTTTTTTTTTTTTTTTTTTTTTTTAGACAGGGTTTCTCTGTAGCTTTGGAACCTGTCCTGGAACTCCCTTTGTAGACCAGGCTGTTGATTTAACTTTGGTAGGTAGTACATATTAAGAAATTTATTACTTTAGGGTTAAAATCCTTTAGATTTTCCCGTTTGGTGGAGTACAGATTTTTTAAACATGTCCTTATGATTATCTGTATTTCCTTAGTGTCTGTTATGATGTTCCTATTTCCATCTCTAATTTTATTAATTTGGATCACCTTTCTCAGTATTTTAGTTTGCACAAGGGTTTATGAATTTATTAATTTTCTCAATGAACCAACTCTTCATTTTATTGACTCTTTTTTATCTTTTCAAGACAGGGTTTCTCTGTGTAGCTATGACTGTCATGGAACTCTCTTTGTAGACCAGACTGTCCTCAATGTCAGAGATCTACCTCCCTCTGCCTCTCTGGAGTGCTGGGATTAAAGACAAGTGCCACTATGCCAGGCTTCATTGATTTTTTTTATTGATTTTGTTGTTGTTTCTACTTCATCGATTTTAGCCCTGTGTTTGATTACTTCTTGCCATCTACTCTTTTTGGTATTATTTCTTCACGTTGTTTAAAGCTTGTCATCGAGTTTTTAATATGGATGTCTCCATGTTTTCGTATACAGGCACTTCGCATGAACTTGCCTCTTAGAACTACCTTTATTATCTCCTATAGATTTGGGTATGTTGTGTTTTCATGAATTCTAAAAAGTTTTAAATTTCCTTCTTAATTTTTGTCTTGACCCATTTTTCATTCAGTAGTGAGTTATTCCATTTCCGTACTTTGTAAGCTGTCTGTTCTTTCTGTTGTTGTTGATATCCAGCTTTAATTTGTGGTGGTCAGACAGACAGCAGGATGTTATTTCAATTTTCTCTTTTCCCTTTTTTTCTTTTTGGTGTTTCTTTTCTCCCTCCCTCCCTCCCTCCCTCCCTCCCTCCCTCCCTCCCTCCCTCCCTCCCTTCTTTTTTTTTTTTCGAGACAGGGTTTCTTCTGTGTAACAGACCTAACTGTCCTGAACTAGCTCTTGTAGACCAGGCTGACCTTGAACTCACAGAGATCCACTTGTCTCTGCCTCCTGAGTGCTGGGATTAAAGGCATGCGCCACCACTGTCTGGCTTCAATTTTCTTTTCTTTTTTTTTTTTTTTTTTTTTTGGTTTTTCGAGACAGGGTTTCTCTGTGGTTTTGGAGCCTGTCCTGGAACTAGCTCTTGTAGACCAGGCTGGTCTCGAACTCACAGAGATCCGCCTGCCTCTGCCTCCTGAGTGCTGGGATTAAAGGCGTGCGCCACCATCGCCCAGCTTCAATTTTCTTATATGTGTTGAGATTCATCTTGTGTCCGAGTATATGGGTCAGCTTTGGAGAAAGTTCCATTAGTTGGTGAGAAGAAGGTACATTCTATTGTGTTTGGGTGAAATGTTCTACACAGATCAGTATGTGATTTTAGCAGTGATAGTGTTTCTTTTTTTTAAAATGATAGTTATTTCAAGTTACTTTGTACAGTTTTCTCATCACACAGAACCTAGACAATCTTTTTGTTCTTAATTTTTATTTTTAATTTTATGTATATAGATGTTTTTTCATGGGTGTCAGGTCCCATGGGACTGTAATTACAGACAATTGTGAGCTGCCACGTGAGTGCTGGGAATTGAACCTGGGTCCTCTGGAAGAACAGTCAGTGCTTTTAACCACTGAGCCATCTCTCCAAACCCAAAAGTACATTTTTTTGAGACAGGTTTTTTGTTTTTTGTTTTTTCTGCAGCTTTGGAGCCTGTCCTGAACTCACACTGTAGACCAGGCTGGCCTTGAACTCACAGAGATCCGCCTGCCTCTGCCTCCCAAGTGCTGGGAGGCACGTGCCAGTCCTAGTAGTGTTTCTTTTATGAACTTGGTGCCCTTGTTTTTGGTGTTTAAGTGGGGGAGATTTTTTTCCTTTGATGAGTATGTGGTGTCCTTCCCTATCTCTTCTGATTAGTTTTGGTTTCAAGTTTTTTTTTTTTTTTATCATATATTAAAATGGCTATACCAAATTCTTTCTTTCTTTCTTTCTTTCTTTCTTTCTTTCTTTCTTTCTTTCTTTCTTTCTTTTTTTGTGGTTTTTTGAGACAGGGTTTCTCTGTGGTTTTGGAGCCTGTCCTGGAACTAGCTCTGTAGACCAGGCTGGTCTCGAACTCACAGAGATCCGCCTGTCTCTGCCTCCCGAGTGCTGGGATTAAAGGCGTGCGCCACCACCGCCCGGCCCCCAAATTGTTTCTTAGGCTCATTTGCTTGAAAAGACTTTTTCCATCCTTTAATGTCTGTCCTTTATGGTAAGGTGTTTTTATTGGATGCAGCAGAGAGATGGATCCTGTTTTCTAGTCCAATCAGCTAGGTAATTAATGTTCAGAGTTGTCAAGGAGTAGTGTTTATTGTTTCCTGCTATTTTGCTGCTATTGTGTTGGGGCTCCCCCTCTTTTGATGTACTGTTCTGGGATTATTTATTCCTTGCATTTTCTTAGGTGTGGGTAACCTCTTCAGACTGAAGTTTTCCTTCTAGTGCCTTCTGTAGAGCTGAATTTGTCGGTTCTGCTTAAATTTGATTTTACTGTGGAATGTTTTTCTTTCTCTGTATAATTGTGATTGAAAGTTTTTCTGGGTACAGCAGTCTGGGATGACATTTGTGATATCTTAGACTCTGTATAACTTCCATACAAGTTCTTTTGGCTTTTGACTCTCCACTGAGAAGTCGGATGTAATTCAAATAGGTCTGCCTTTATATATTAGTTGTTTTTTTCCCTTGCAGCTTTTAATATGCTTTCTTTGTTCTTCACATTAGTGTTTTGATTATATGTGGTGAGGGACTTTCTTTTCTAGTCCTATCTATTTGGTGTTCTGTCTGCTTCTTGCACCTTGGAAGGCATGTCTTTTTTAGGTTGGGGACATTTTCTTCTATGATGTTGAAAGTATTTTATGTGCCTTTGACCTGGCTGGCTCTCTTATCCTTCCTCTATTCCTAGAAGTGGCCTTTTCATAGTGTCCCAGATTTTTTGGATGTTTTGTGCCTGCATATTTTTAAATTTGACATTTTCTGTGACTGAGTTATCCATTTCTTCTACCTTGTCTTCGATGCCTGGCAATCTCTCTTTCATGTCTTACACTCTGTTGGTGAGGCTCACCTTTAAGATTTTTGTTTGACCTCCTAAACTTTTCATTGCCAGTTTTATCTCAGTTTGGGTTTTCTTTAGTGTTTCTATTTTTATTTTCATGCCTTGAACTATTTTCATTATTCTGCTCCACTATTTGTTTGTGTTTTCACAGACTTCATAAAGGGTTTTCTTCTATCTTAGTTAAGGTCGTTGAATATATTCACAATTGGTATTTTGAAGACCTTGTCATGTGCTTCAGCCATATTGCACTTCTCAAGGCTTATAGTAGAGTTACTGTGTTCTGGTGGAGACATAATGTCTTAGCTGTTAGGGTTTGCAGTTTTGTGCTGGTGTCTGGGCATCTGGGGTTGGGATGATTGAAGTGACTCTAGGTGTTGCTAGCTGGTCTTGTCCTTGTTGGGTGGGTGCTCCATTCCTTGGTTTCTGTTGCCCTCTCTGAATCTTAGGGAACTGTGGTGGCTGTGGGTTCCACTGTAGACAGTGCTTCTGCAGATGGACGGGAGACGGAGAGCAGTGGAGGTGGGCTAGGAGAACAAGCTGAAGGGCCTGAGGGAAAGAGCTAAGAGGATCCTGTCCATATTAAGAGGTGGGGTCCCCAGGTACCTGGAGGTGTGATGGGAAAAGGGGGTTCCTGCAAGTAATTTGCAGTAAAGCGAAGGATAATTTGGAGAGACAGCAATGGATGAGCTAGGGAGACCCTAGGTCTAGACCAAGAGCTGGAGTCTTCAGTGGATGGAGTTGAGTCGGGAGGGTAAGCAGGTTGTTCCAGGACTGAGAGATCATGATGGAGGACAGGAAGGGTAGCGTGAATCACCTGCTTGAGCCCCTGCCAGATGTGGCCAGTGGGGGTCCCGGGTAGAAAGTGTTTCTGGGCATGGAGGCTGATGCTAAGAGATGGGGGTTCAGCTAGAATGAGGGTGATGAGAGGGTCCCCAGGAAGGAGGAAAGCTGCCACAGCACCAAGGTTTGATGGAGTCCTCCAGGAATGGAGGTAGAGTGGGAGGAGAGGAAGCTACAAGCTGACTGCTCCAAGGTTGGAGCCATGGCAATGGAGGACAGGAAGGACAGCAAAAATCACCTACCCGATTGCATCCCGGTGTGGCCACTGGGGTCCCAGGTCGAGTGTGTTTCTATATATGGGTGGCTGACAAAAGAATGGGAGTGGGCTAGAAGGGGGTGCTGAGAAGGTCTACAGGAAGGAGGAAGGCTGGTCCCGCGCCAAGGTTTGGCAGTGAGAGGGGACAGAAGAGAGAGTGAAAATCACCTACCTGAGTTCCAACCTGGTGTGGCCACTGTGCTGTATCTGTATATTTTTGTTTTTATTTTTCACTTCCCAAAAAGTCTTTACCGGCCCAATTATATGTAAGTCACCAAGAGGTTTCTGCTTGCAGGCCAGTCCTCTTGCCTGCCTGTTTCTTGCTATGTTTTTCCAACTGTTGACCAGCTCGTAGGCGATGGCCCTTACACTGGTTATGTAGCTCTTAGTCAATGAGTAGACGCAGACAGGCTGGCTCCTCCCACTTTCCCAAGAATCCTGGTTGTAACCTGCAGATGGAAAGCTTTGGCATGCACACCCAGCGATAGAACAGTGTCTCGGGTGGAAGGCTTCTAGCCCCAGGCCCAGCAGGGCTGGGGGTGAGACAGGAGAGATAGTGATGGAGGACAGAAATGAGTGTGAAAGCCACCTACTTGAGTTTCAGTGGTGTAGCCACTGGGGCACACGTATATTTTTTAATGAAACCTTTTATCTACGTGTAGATGTGTATGTGTTTGTGTGTATGCAAATGTGTGTGTGTGTGTGTGTGTGCACGCACCTATGGAAGTCAGAACTGGAGTCACAGGCAGGTGTGAGCTGTCTGTTGCTGGGAACTGAACTTGCATCCTCTGTAATGCCAGTAAGCACTACGAACTCCTGAGTCATCGTTTCAACCCCTAATTATATTTTTGTGTTTGTTTATTCATCTATTTATTTATTTTTGAGACAAGGTCTCTCTGTGTAACCTTGGCTGTCCTGGAACTGGATGTGTAGACCAGGTTGGCCTTGAACTCCCAGAGATCCACCTGCCTGTATCTCCCAAGTGCTGTCCACCTGCCTCAACCTCCTGGGTGCTGAGGTTACAGATGTGTGCCACCGTGCCTGGATTCTACTTTCTGTCTCTGTCACTTCTTCCTGTTATAAATATCTCAAATAGGCAGAATTAGACAATGCTTGTCTTGTTCTTTCGGGTTCGTTTCCTTTCCAGCAATGCTTCCAGGTTCATTAATGTTGTAGTATAGGCCAGGATTTCATGCCTTGTTAGGTCTGAATACTAGTCCATCGTTTAGAGGCCACGTTTTCTGCCGGTGAGAGCTTAAGTTCTTTCCGTGTTTGGGTTTGGTGGAGAATGGTGCTGTGGACTTCAGTGCACGAGTATTTGGTTGAGATCTTGCTCCAATGCTCTCGGGTATATTTGCTGAAAGTAGAACTTTTGACTTAGGATAATTTTATGCTTAACTCTTGAGGAACTGCCATTCCCACTAATAATGGCCCAGGGCCCATATTTCCTCCCAGCCTCACTAACACTCAATGTTCTAGTCTTCAGTGATGCTAGGAGTGAAACCCAGAGCCTCACACATTCCAGGGAAGTGCTCTATCACCCAGCTGTACTTCAGCTGCCCGCCAGGGCTGCAAATCAAACCCTGGGCCTTCCCCATGCTATGGGAGCACTGTGTCACTGGATCCCAGTCTGGGCTCCTGTTTTTTGATCATCTTTTCCTGTGTTCGCTGGCACTTTGTATTAGATCTTCTTTGGAGAAATACCAATTCACTTGCTTTGTTTTTTGTTTTTGCTGTTATTTGAGACATAACATGTCAATGTAGCCCTGCATAGCCTGGAACGCACTATGTAGCTGAGGCTAGCCACTCTCCTGCTTCTGCCCTGAGATGCTCTAGCCATGTCCAACTGGGTTCTTTGTCATTATTCTTGGGTTTTAGGGATTCATAGATTGTGGATATTTATCTCTTATCCAATATGATGCATGATTTGCTAATGCGTCTCCCATTCTGTGGTGTCTCTCCACCTTATTGACCCCTTTATTACACTAGAGGTAGATTTTAATGACACAATTGAGTTTTTCTAATAAGATATGCATGGGGCTGGAGAGATGGCTGAGTGGTTAAGAGCACTACTGCTCTTCCAGAGGTCCTGAGTTCAATTCCCAGCAACCACATGGTGGCTCACAGCCATCTATAATGAGACCTGGTGCCCCCTTCTGGCTTGCAGGCACACATGGAAGGAATGCTGTACACATAATAAATTAAAAAAAAACATGCATGGTGGTATTCTCCCCTCCCCCTTCTGCGTGTGTGTGTGAAGAGGGGGAGAGAGAATCTCGGTCTTGCTTTGCAGTCCATGCTGGCTTTGTACTCATGATCTTTCTGTCTCTGTCTTCCAAGTGCTGGGATCACAGGTGTATGCCACAGCAAATTAGTTTTTTTTTAAAAAAATATTTATTTATTATGTATACAATATATGCCTACAGGCCAGAAGAGGGCCCCAGACCTCATTACAGATGGTTGTGAGCCACCATGAGGTTGCTGAGAATTGAACTCAGGACCTTTGGAATAGCAAGCAATGCTCTTAACCGCTGAGCCATCTTTCCAGCCCCAGCAAATTAGTTTTTTGTCACCCTGACGCAAGCTGGAGTCATCTGGGAAGAGGGAACCTCAATTGAGAAAATGCCTCCATCAGACAGGCTGGTAGAAAAGTCTGTGGGGCATTTTCATTGTTAATGACTGATGTGGGAGGAGGGCCCAGACCTCTGTGGGTGGTACCACCGCTGGCCAGGTAATTCTAGGAAAGGTAGCTGAATGCGAGCCTGGAGAGCAAGCCAGTAAGCAGCGTTTCTCCAGGCTCTCCGCTTTAGTCCTGGCTTCTGGGTTCCTGCCTTGAGGTCCTGTTCTTGCTTCTCTTCATGATGAACTGTAAGCTGTACGGTGACATAAACCCTTTGCTTCCCAAGTCGCTTTTGGTCACGGTGTTTTTCACAGCAGTAGAAACCAAGCTAGGCCAGTCACCACGTTCTGAACTCCTCGTGTCGAATAGCTAATGATGCTCAATATTTTTATGTTCTATTTTTCTAAGATTTATTTACTTTTGTTTTTATGCATATGAATGTTTTGCCTGCATGTGCACCTTGTGTGTGCCTGGTGTCCTCAGTAAGAAGAGGGTGTCGGATCCACTGGAACTGAAGTTGCAAATGATTGTGAGCCACCACGCAAGTGTTGGGAACCAAATCTAGGTCTTCTTTTTTTAAATATTTATTTATTTATTATGTATACAATATTCTGTTTGTGTGTATGCCTGAAGGCCAGAAGAGGGCACCAGACCCCTTTACAGATGATTGTGAGCCACCATGTGGTTGCTGGGAATTGAACTCAGGACCTTTGGAAGAGCAGGCAATGCTCTTAACCTCTGAGCCATCTCTCCAGCCCCAAATCTAGGTCTTCTGCAACAGCAACAAATGCTCTTAACTGCTGGGCCGCCTCGCTAGCTCCCTGTCAGAGTCAGGGTTTCTACTGCTGTGTAGAGACACTGTGACCATGGCAACTCTTATGAAGGAAAGCATTTAATTTGGGCTGGCTTACGGTTTCAGAGTTTCAGTTCATTATTGTCATGGCAGGGAGCATGGTAGCATGCAGGCAGATGTGGTGCTGAGAGACCCATCTTGCAGACAACAGGAAGTCAATTGAGACACTGAGTGAAGCTTCACCAAAGCAGACCTCAAAGCCCCCCTGCACAGTAACGTGTATGCGAGGAGGAAGCTTGATGCTGCATATTACATGTGCAGTTTAGCAGTCAGTAACCCTGTCCTGACTGCTAAGGAGTCTCATGGGTTTATCTGAAGAGACACCATGACCGCAGCAGCTCTTAGAAAGGAAGACATTTCGTTGGGGTGGCTCACTTGCAGTTCAGAGGGTCATTCATCATCATCATGGTGGGAGGTAGTGGCGTGCAGGCAGACATGGTGCTGAGGAAGGAGGTAAGCGTCATATGTCTAACAGGCAACAGGAAGTTGATGGTGACACTGAGCAAAGCTTAAGCAAAAAGAGACCTCAAAGCCCCCTCCACAGTGACACTGTTCCTCCAACAAGGCCACACCTACTCCAACAGAGGCCACACCTGCTCCAATAGAGGCCACACCCACGCCAACAGAGGCCACACCCACTCCAACGGAAGCCACACCTACTCCAACAAGGCTACATCTACTCCAACAAAGGCATACTTCCCAATAATGCCACTCCCTTTGGGGGCCATTTTCCTTCAAATCACCACATAGTAATTTTTTTTTTAGGAAAATACCCATGTATTAGTTGTGCACTATATATATATAATATAATACTATATAATACTATAATACTATATAAATATATATATTTTAAAATATATAATTGGTACAAGCCTTTAATCCCAGCACTCAGGAAGCATAAGCGAGTTTCAGGACAGCTAGACAGCTAGAACTGTTACACAGAGAAACCCTGTTTTGAAAAAAAATCAAAAATCCTGATCAAACATTTTTGCCCTATTTTTAAAAACTGACTGATCTGTTTCTTGTATTCTTCTTCTGCTCCTCCTCCTCTTCTTCCTTCCTTTCTCCTCCTCTTCCTCCTCCTCCTTCTTCCTCTCTCTCTCTCTCCTTTCTTCTCCTTCTCCTTTTCCTCTTCTTTTCATCCTCTTCTTGACAGGATCTTACTACATAGCTTTGGCCAACCAAGAACTCACTATTTAGACCAGAATTCAGATGGCTTCAAACTCATAGAGATTCGCCTGCCTCTGTCTCCAGAATTCTGGGATTAAAGGCATGCACCTCCACATCTGACTTTTTCTTTTAAAAATTAAAGTAGCTATATATTTTTTTCCATTTTATTGTGTTCTTATATGAATGAATATTTTGTCTAGTTGTTTGTGTACCACATTCTTGCAGTACTTAAAGACGCCACAAGAGGGCAACAGATTCCCTGGATTGGAGTCACAAGGGGCTGTGAGCTGCTATGTGGGTGCTGGAAATCGAAGCTGAATTATTTTGGGAGAGCAGCCAGTGTTCTTAACCACCGAGTCATCTCTCCGGTTCTAATATATATATGTGTGTGTATATGTATATGTGTTTATATATGTATACATACATACACACACACATATATATATGTATATGTGTGTGTATCTGTATGAGTGTCTTTTTCTACATGTGTGCGAGTGAACTGCTTTTCTACCTGGTTCTTGTGAGGCCGGAAAGGACACTGGATCCTCTGGGCACTTATGTTCCAGACTGTTGAGAGCCTCCATGACGTTACTGGGACCCGAAGTGGAATCCTCTGCAAGAGCAGCAAGTGCTGTTAACCATTAGGCCATTTCTTCAGCCACCAAGATTTATTACTTTCAAATTTCCCAAGTCTGTGTATATGTATACGTGAGTGTGGGTTTGCGCATGCACTCACAGTGCCTCCTGGGAACAAGCAGAAGGTGCTGGATCTCTCCGAGCTGGGGTTACAGGTTGTGCATTGCCTGACATGGCTGCTGGGAACCCAGCCTGAATCATCTGCAAGAGCAGTGCGTGTCATCTTTCCAGCTCCTCTGTCTTTTGTTCTCAAGGTGGGCTCTCATGAAGCAGGCTTGCCTTGAGCTCACTATGTGGCCTAGGGAGACCCTGAACTTTTGGTCCTTTAGCCTCTATCTCCTGTGCGCTGGTATGACAGGCGTGTGCCACCATGCTGGATTGGTTGATTTTCTAGAAATGCTATATTTGAGAGTTCTTTATATATTATAGATATAAATCCTTCATTAGATGCCATTTTCAAGTATTTTCCCTAGATGGTGGTTTGTCTTTTCTTTTCTTTCTTTCTTTCTTTTTTATTTTTTGGAGACAGGAGTTGCCTATGTGACACTGGTTGATCTAGAACTTGCTTTGCAGACCAGGTTAGCTTCAAAGTCGCAGAGGTCCACCTGCCTCTGCCTTCTGAAGTGCTGAGATTAAAGACATGTCTGGCTATCTCTCCACTTATTATTTTTTATTTTCTGAGAGTATCTTATAGTTACATCATTTCCCCTTCCCTTTCCTCCCTCCAAATCCTCACACATGCCCCTCCCTGTTTTCTTTCAGATCCATGTCTCTTTTGTCATTAATCACTGTTACATGCATGTATTTATATGTATTGCTAAGTACATAGATACAACCTGCTCAGTCTGTACAATGTCACTTGTATGTATATTTTCAGGACTGACCATTTGGTATTGGATAAGCAATTGGTGTGCACTTCCCTAGGGAAGACGATTTCTCCTGCTCTCAGCTTTCCGTAGTTGCCTGTAGTTCCTTGCGTGGGGCTGAGGCCTTGTGGTCTTTGTCCCATCCACTTCAGCATCCTATCTATTGTTTTGGTCGTCCTTGTTCAGCTTATGCATAGGCAGTCACGTTGGTGAGGTTTTGTGACTGGAGCTTCTGACATTAATAGGAGAAACAACCTCACAGCACACCCCCCCCAGTCTTCTAGCTCTCACGATCTTTCTGTTCATTTTTTGTTTGCTTCTCAAGACAAGGTTTCTCTTTGTAACAGCCCGGACTGTCCTGGAACTCTCTCTGTAGATCAGGCTGACCTCACATAGAAATCCACCTGCCTTTGCTTCCTGAGTGCTTGGATTAAAGGCACGAGCTACCACGCTCAGCTCTAATGACTATCTTCTGCCAGTGAGTAGAAGTACTTAATAATGACAGTCAACTTTATCCTTTTTAAAAGACAGGGTTTTGTTATGTAGCCCAGGATGCTTTGAATTTGTGGATATCCTCTGCTCCAGCCTCCTCAGTGATGGGATTGCAAGAGGGTGCTACCAAGTCCTGGCTCCTATTTTCTTTCTTTGAAGATTTTTTTTTTTAAATTAGGTTCAGTGTTAAGGTTGTTTTCCCTACAAGTCTGGCTGTATACTTCACAGACATGCAGTGCCCGTGGAGTCCAGGAGGGGGGCACTGGATCTCCTGGAATGGAAGTTACAGACTGCGCTGAGCCCCCTTGCGGGTGCTGGTCCTCTAGAAGAGCAGTCAGTACTCTTACCTGCTGAACTAGATCTCCAGTCCTCCAATTGGTCTTGTATGGGCTGTAAGTCTGGTTTCTGGAAAAAAAAATAACCAACTTTGTCTAATTTAAGGACACACAGAATTTTCATAATTTCTCCTAAAAATATAATACTTTTATATTTTTACCTATAGGTCTCTGATTCCTCTTTGTGTTAACTTTATATACACTGCATGCTACAGCTAGGGGTTGACTGTTTTGCTTATGAATAACACACTGTTCCCTAGTCCTTCCTTTCCTCTCGCATCACTCCCTCTTTTCTGTCCTGTTTCCATGGCGCCGGCAACAGAGAAGAATCCCATGTACATTCAGCAGCTCTCTGTTACTGAGCCACACCTCTAAACTTATGATCTTGTATCTGTAAAGGATGTATTTTATGTGTCTGTGTGTGCACCTCAGTGCATTTATGTAGCCAGAAGAGGGCGTCCGATCACTTGGAACTGATCTTACAGGCAGTTGTAACCTTTGCCAAGTGGGTGTTGGGAACGAAACCTAGGGCTTCTGCCAGAGCAGTGAGTGGTCTTAGCTGATTAGCCATTTGTCCAATCCTCCTACGAAATAAACAAACACAAAAACAATCTGCTGGGCAGTTACCTGTGCCTGTAGTCCCAGCTACAGAAGCTTGAGGCAGAGTTTGCTTGAGCTTAGGAGCTCTAGAACAAGCTGGGGAACATACTCAGAACCCTGTTCATAAAACATCCTTTTTGGGGCCACAAGAGATGGCGCTGGAGTTCAGAGCTTTGACTGCTCTTCCAGAAGACCCAGATGCCATTCCCAGCACCCACACGCAGTGGGTGTGGTGACAGTCACGTGGGAAAACATCCATCTACAGAAAATAAAAATAACATAAAATCTGAAATAGTTTTTCAAACAGCATCTTTTGTTGTTGTTGTTGAGTGGTGGCACCTGAGGGGCGGAGTTAGGAGGAACACAGATTCCAGGCCAGCCTGGGTTACATAGTGAGATTGAAAAACAGTGAAAATCGTGTAAGTCACAACCGAATACACTGCTATAAAGAATAAAGCCAGTGTTCACTACTTTCATATCTATTTCCCTCACACTTGCTAGCAGGCTAAGAACAACACTAATTTGGGGGGATTCCTTCTAGACTTCCCCCATGTCCCATGTCTGTGAGGGATAGACATAGGTATAATATTGTATTGCATAGGCAGGCTTACTCTGTAGGCAGTGTGCTGAGACTAGCTTTTTAATTATATTAGGGACACTTCTCGGAGACTTTTCCGCACTAGAACACAGGGATCTGCTTTACTCTGTGTAGCTGTGTCATAGTGTTCCAAGCTCCTCTCTGCTCTCCGTCTTTTTTTTTTTTTTTTTTGACAATCTTCCAAGGTAGCCTGGAAGTTGACACACAGCTCAGGCCTTGAACTTACAGGGATTTTTCTGCCCAGCCATCTTCATAATGGATGTCTAGATTGGCTCCATTTTTTCCTACTGTTAAAGGAGAGCTGGGCAGAGGCGCAGAAGGAGAAGTGGAAGTAATGGGGTAAACGCGTACTAGGGCTTTCCATATGGTGATGGATTCGATCATTGTGATCCCGGTATTACGGTCCTTAGGAAACTGAGCCCCGAGAATTAGCAATTCAAGGCTGGGTTGGACTGCATAGTGAGACTCTCTTTCCAAAAAAAAAAAAAAAAAAAAAAAAACAAAAGGCAGCCAGGTGTGAGGTGTGAGCACATGCTGGTAACCCCAGATTTGGGAAATTGAGGCAGGAGGTTGAGGAGTTCAAGGCTGATCTCAGATAGTGATTTCGAAGCAACCTAGGCTACATAAAGCCCTGTCTTATCTCCTACTCCATCCCCCCAAGAAAAAAATCAAGAAAAAAGAACTCTTATAACAACCTACGTTTTAAAATTTTTAGTTATTTTTATTTTATGTATATCGGTGTTTAGCCTGCATCACACCTCAAATGTGCCTGGTCCCATCCCACAGAGGTCAGAAGGAGGCATCAGATCTTCTGGGGCAGGAGCTACAGACGGTTGTGAGCTACCATGTGCGGGTTGGGGATAACCATTCAACAATCTCTCTAGCCCACAGCTATTTATTTATTTATTTATTTATTTATTTATTTATTTATTTATTTATTATGTATACAACATCCTGCCTGTATGTATGCCCACACGCCAGAAGAGGGCACCAGATCTCATTACAGATGGTTGTGAGCCACCATATGGTTGCTGGGAATTGAACTCAGGACCTCTGGAAGAGCAGCCGGTGCTCTTAACCACTGAGCCATCTCTCCAGCCCGCCCCCCCCCCCCAGCTTATTTTTAAAGACAGGGTCTGTTGCTGTGTAGTTCAAGCTAGATTCAAACCAGCTCCTCCTGCCTCACTGTCCTAAACTCTGGAGTCACAGATATATGTCACCACATCCCATCTTTCTGTGGTTCTGGGAACCCAAACCTAACACCTTGAACATGCTAGGCAAGTATTCTACCATGGAGATCATTTATTTTTATTTACTTGCTTAAATTTATTTTAGTTATGGGGGAGGGCAGGCATGTGCACACGAGCTCATTTTGCCTGAGGTGTGGATCCCTCTGGAGCTAGAGTTGCAGGTGGTTTTGAGCCACCTAATGTGGGCACTGGGAACTGAACTAGGGTGCTCTAGAAGAGGAACACGTGCACTTCACCACGGAGCCATCTCTATTGCCCCTCATTTTATTTTTGAACCTCATAGGTTTGTTTGTTTTGTTTTATTTTGTTTTTTTTGAGAGTTTCTCTGTGTAACAGCCCTGGTTGTCCTGGAACTCACTCTGTAGACCAGGCTGGTCTTGAACTCCCAAAGATCTGCCTGCCTCATCCTCCTGGGTGATATGATTAAAGATGTGCCCTGCTACCACCCAGCAAACTCCATAGTTTTTATACTTTACACTCAAGGGAGCCAAGGCACAAAGGTTAAGCAACTCCAGAAAGGTAGCAGAGCTAGTCAAAGGGGGGGGGGGGGAGGAGCAGCTTCTGATCCTAGAGAGGCTCCAGAGTTCAGTGCACTGGGTCATTTAGGATGCCGACACAGTTCTAAAAGACTTGCCGCTCTGCTCGTAGTGGCACGTGATGGGAGACCCAGTACTACTCTGTGGGAAAGAGAGAAAGTGTGTCAATTTGGCCTCTAAAGAGATTGTATATTGCACTTCCACCAGCGTGTGTGAGAATAGCTATTTCCTTTCACCCTCACCAATACTTGCACATTAAAAAGTAGCATTTTGGTGACAATGAATGTGTAACAACACTAATGCATCTGAGCACAGGGCACCACGGAACACACCAGGCTGCTCTCTTCCTGTCCTTGCCTGCTTCACTCCGAGCGGCCTGTGCTGGCATCTACTCATTTCTGGGTTGAGGTTGCCTGTCTCACCCACTAGGATTTCAGATCTACTTTATCTTATTATTTTATTTGGCTTTTTGAAATGGGGTCTCGCTAAGTGTCTCAGTCTGACTGGGAACTTATGGTAATTCCCTTGCCTCAGCCTCCCAGTAAAATTTCAGTTCTTTGAATGTAAGATTCTTCTTCACTGTCATCCTCCATACTCGGAATGAAGAGTTTGTTGATTGACTGCTTGAAAAAACGGATAAAAGGCACTTTATCCGTGAGTCAATCAAGGTGCTAAGAAGTTTAGTAAATTCACACTGGTGTGTGATAGGGCTCCATTTAGGAGCCATTGAATTTCGGGACCTGTCTGCACGAACAATTTAGCCTTCATTCATCTGCTTTCCACATTCGGAATGTGCCACTGTGTGCTGGACCCGCTGAAGCACTTGTGGGCGCTTTCTTGTTTGTGACTCCTAGGAACAGAGACGCTAGAACATGTTCGTATAGATTCAAGTGGCCATTGCGTTCTCATTTGTCTCTGGCCAATGTCTAAGCGCAAGCCCTGGGCTGTGTGGTCACTGCCTGGCCCCTCCCATTGTATGTTGCCACCAGTCATGTATGAATGACCTAGTCTTTTTTTTTTTTTTAATTTTAAAATATTTTGTTAGTGGGGCTGTCCGGATGACTTGCTGTTTAAGGTTCTCTTCTGTAGCGGGATCCTGGCAGGTGTCCGTTGTGGGAGAGGGAAAAGGTAGGCAGGAACCATTGATGCTGGCTCAAGGAACACGTTAAAACAATAAGCTCAGTTTATTTCAGGAAGAGATAAGCCTTATATATTCGCCACCTTGCCGGAGCGGGGAGGGGGGGGCGCGGGGAGGAGAGAGGTGGGGGTTCCACTGAGCTGGCATCTGCTGAGGTGATGTGGTGGTTGACCATAGGTCCATGTCATCCCTGCAGACTCGGTTGCCATAGGTCCATGTCATCCCTGCAGACTCGGTTGCTGTTGTCAAGCCCTCTGGCAGATCCAGGCTGGCCTCTACTATGCATGCTCTTAATATCGGTCTAGGCTGGCTGGCTCTGAGGCCCATAAGGCTTTGTCCTCCAGCACTCTTCCGGAGAACCAGGGTTTGGTTCCCAGCACCCATGTTGATGGGTTCACAAGTTTGGCTCCAGGAGATTTGAAGCCCTCCTCTGGCCCCATACTCAGGCGCATATACCCACGCAAGACATACACACAAATAACAAAATAAGATTTTAAAATATTTTATCACTGGGGCTGGGGAAATGGCTTGGCAGTTAAGGGAATGTAATGTTCCTTCCTGCTCCTTCCAGCAGATAAGAGTTCAGTTCTTAGCACGCACGTTGGGGAGCTCCCAACCACTGTGACTCCAGCTTCATGGAATTCGACACCCTCTTTTGGCCTCTTTGGCAGCACACACCACATACACACTCCCATATAGACATAATTTAAGAAATAATAAAGGATTTAAAATTATCATTAATAAAACATACAAAAGATAAAGGTACATAAGGAAAATTAGCATTTAGACATTACTAGTAGTATTATTGGTATAACATAGCGCAATTATAACACTTCCCCAATACCGTATCTTAGATAAATCAGAAGATTTTTCCTGGCTTACTTTTATTTGAATTTAGTTATATCATGAAAATGTACACTTTTAGCAACTTATGCATCTAGTTAATTGTTTTTCCTTTTTTTGAGACAGGGTTTTTCTGTGTAACAGTTCAGGCTGCCCTGGAACTTGCTTTGTAGACCAGGCTGGCCTCGAACTCACAGAGATCCGCCTGCCTCTGCCTCCTGAGTGTTGAGACTATAGGCGTGAGCCATCACAGCCTGATGTAGTTACAAATTTTATTATTTGTGTGTATGAGAGCGTGCACATGCAGGACAGGCGTGTGGCAGTTAGAACCACGTACAAGAGCTGGCTCTCGCCTTCCTTTATATAGTCCTAGAGCTCCAACTCAGGTTGTCAGACTGGGCAAGTACCTCTCCCCGCTGAGTCATCTTGCTGCCTCTAGTTAGTTTTTCAGTGTCCAGATGAATGACATTCACTGTGGTATTTCCAGACACACACACTCTACGTTGGCCATGCCAGTTCTCCGTCTCATACTCATTTTCCAGGTCTACTAATCTCTTTTCTTCTAGGCCAGCTTCTCTCCCCACTCCTCCCTCCCTTCCTTTCCCTTTCCTAGTCTGTTTTTATACTTAAAATGATGATCTCTAGTTCATCCATTTTTCCTGCAAATGACAGCTTTCTTTGTTTTCTTTTTCTAGACAAATCTTGTGTAGTCTAGCCTGAACTTGAACCTGTGTAGTTGAGGATGAACTGTTGAGCCACCTGCCAGCACCACATTCATCACTAACCTTGTCAACCTCATGGCATTTAGAATCACCTAGAAGACATATACTTCTGGGGGTGCTTTTAAGGGCATCTTTAGTAGATTAGCGCTCTCTCTCTCTCTCTCTCTCTCTCTCTCTCTCTCTCTCTCTGTAGTAAAACTTGCCGTTAAAGGGGAGTTGCAACACACACACACACACACACACACACACACACACACACACACACACACCTACTTAGCCCAGAAAGCGAATCCAGAAGAAGTAGGTTTTAATGCACGCCAGTGAAGGAACAGACTTGCAAGCGAGAGCAAGACAAAGCAGGCAAAGAGAGAGAAGGCTTTCTTCTTCCATGTCCTTTATATAGACTGCCAGCAGGTGTGGCCCAGAGTGAAGGGGGATCTTCCCACCTCAGAAAATCTGGATGAAAGATGTATCTCTCCACCTCAAAAGATCCTGATTAAAAATGGGTCTTCTGCTGGGCAGTGGTGGTGCACGCCTTTAATCTCAGCACTTGGGAGGCAGAGACAGGCGAATCTCCGTGAGTTCGAGGCCAGCTACAAGAGCTAGTTCCAGGATAGGCTCCAAAGCTACACAGAGAAACCCTGTCTCAGAAAACCGAATATATATATATATATATATATATATATATATATATATATGGGTCTTTCCACTTCAAATGATTTAAGTAAGAAAAAAAACCTTCACAGAAGTGCCCAGTCAGTTGTGTTTTAGTTGATTCCAGATGTAGTCAAGAATAATCACCCCAGTCCCTCATTGGGGCTCTCTTTCCAGGTGCTTCTAGGTGTGCTCGCTGTGTTGTGGGGGGGGAGGACACTAGCAAACAAACACAGGGTATTATGGTGTTGCATATGCTAGACAAGCTCTCCAGGACTGAGCAGCAGCCCTAAACCATGTCTTTTTTAAAACTCTAGAATCCACATATGGGAGAAAACATTGAACATTGTCTTTTTTGAGTCTGGTTTATTAGTTTGATTTATTTTGCTGAACGTGATGCTTTCCATCTATCCGTTTCTCTGAAAACAATATGATTTCTTTTTTATTTAAGGCTGAATGGATCTCCATTGTATACACATGTCACCTGCTCACCATCTTTCCAAGGCTGAGCCCATGGCTAAGATCGCTGGTTTGCATTTTCCTGACGATGGTTAATTGATTTGCAACATTTTTTCATATATGTATTGCCCCCTTCCTCTACCTCTTTTTTTTAACTTTTTAAAATTGATTTTATTGAGCTCTACATTTTTCTATGCTCCTCTCTCTGCCTCTCCCCTCCCTTTCAACCCTCCCCCAAGGTCCCCATGCTCCCAATTTACTCAGGAGATCTTGTCTTTTTCTACTTCCCATGTAGATTAGATCTATGTAAGTCTCTCTTAGGGTCCTCATTGTTGTCTAGGTTCTCTGGGATTGTGGTTTGTGGGCTGGTTTTCTTTGCTTTATGTTTAAAAAGTTTCTCTTTTTGAGACAAGATTTTGTGTGGCCTAGGTTGCCTCAAAGCTTACTGTATAGCAAGAGAACAGTGACTAAGACCGGAGGTCATACATTCCAGAGACTGAGGTATTGCTATGACAGGTCCCACCATGCCATTTGTTAGGAGAATATGGAAGATTCGGGGGGCTTTGGATTGGAAAAGTGGTTGGATTCTTTAAATGGGGCTTAATGGGTCATCCTAGTAGAAACGTGACAAACAGTGCTGAGGGCAGTTTGAATGGGGGGGGGCTCAACTCAAGAAGTTTTAGGAGAGTAAGTGGTCTAGAGACTGGTTTTTGTGTTATTTTGGTAAATGATGTGTTGCTGTTTTGCTCTTTTCCTAAATATCTGCCTGAGGCTAAATTGAAGTGTTTGGGAATTAACAGCATTGGCAAAGGAGATGTCACGACAGCCTAGTAGTGACTGTGGTATGGTTATTAGTGGTCAAAGTTATGGAGATTTATAATGAAAGGGAACAAGTTAGGCAAGTAAAAATACAGAATGTACAGTTGGAAGAGAAAAGGAGCCAAGTCCAGAGCTCAAGGAGATAAAAAGCTAAAAAAAAAAGCTAAAAAAAAAAAAAAAAAAAGCTGGTGCTAAATCTAAATGGAACAAAGGGATTGGTGACCTCAGGGCAAGACCCCCACCTAGCTAACCTTCCAACTTGTGAAAAGGAATTAAAGAAAATTCAAACAGTAAAGGAAACCATCAGCACCAGAAAGCTGATTCAGATGCAATTGAACGAGGGGGTCATGTTCTAGCCCCAGCAAGTAGCAGCTTCTTGGCAGCTTCGGCTTTAGAGTCAAGAATAGAAGAACAGGTTATGGAATCTCTCTTTACTACTAAGAAAAGCCATTTAGGTCAAGGGTGTGTCAGGAGTGTCCCTGCTTGGATCCCCAGAGAGGCCATTGTGTGAAGCTGTGAAGGCGAAGCCTGGATTGCCTTGGAGACCCCAAGATGTTAGAGATGCCAGAGCCGTGGGAAACCTGCCGAGGAGGGCTGCTAACAGGGGGTGGAACCCGTCCAAGAGAGAAGTACGTTGTAGTTATCAAAGCTGAAAGGAGTTGGGGATCTGAAGAGGGTTTCTTTGTCTGATGGCATGGAGATGCAGAGTTTGGAGTTTGCCCAGCTGGTTTTTGATCTTGCTTTGGTCCAGTATTTTCTCACTATGCGCCCTTTCCTCCCTTTTGGAATGTAATGTATATTCTATGCAATCGTACATTGGAAGTATGTGATCTGCTTTTTAACTTGATTTTACAAGGGTTACAGTTAAGAGATCGCCATAAATTTCCTAAGAGTCTTTGGACTTCTAAAAAGGGTTTAGACTGTTTTAGGTATGGGGGACTTTTAAAGTTGCCCTAAATGCATTTTTGCATTATGATATAGCTATAAGCCTATGGGGGACAGGGAGTTGGATGTGGTGGTCTGAATAAGAATGGCCCTTGTTGGCTCAGATTTTTGAATGTTTGGTCACCAGGAAGCGGCACCATTTGGAAGGATTAGAAAGATTAAGAGGTGTGGCCTTTTTGGAGGAAGTGTTTGACTGCAGGTGAAGTTTCAGAGAAGTGTCAGTCCCAGAGTCAGTCTGTCAGTCTGTCTCTCTGTGCCTCCAGATCAAGATGGAGCTCCCAGTTACTGTTCTAGCGCCTGCCTGCATGCTACATTGCTCCCTGCCGTCATGAGACTATAAGCCAGCCTCCAATTAATTTTTTTTATAATAATTGCCTCCTTCAACCTAGTGTCGTGGCACACACCTTTAATCTCAGCACTCAAGAGAGGCAGGTAGATCTCCGTGAGTTTGAGGTCATCCTGATCTCTTTTAATGAGTTCCAGAACAGCCAGGGATATGTAGAAAGACTTTGTCTCAAAAAACAACAAAACAAAACAAAAGAGTTGCCTTGGTCATGGTGTCCCTTCACAGTAATAGAATAGTGACTAAGACAAGCCACGGATGACTTTGAATTCCTGACCTTGCTGCCTTCACCTCCCAAGTGCTGGAATTGCATTCATGACCCTCTTGCCTCTCCATTCTTTTCAGAACTAGCTGTTCAAGAGGGTCGTTCAGTTTCTTTGCATCCTTGTCAGCACCCGATGTTCTCACTACTTTATTTTGTTTAGTTAAGACAATTTCTTACTATGTAAGCTAGGCTGGCTTTAAACTTGCTGCAATCTTTCTGCCTCTGCTTCCTGTATGCTTTTGCTGTGTAAGTGCATATGTGTGTGTGTGTGTGTGCGCACACACACACACACACACACGCTATTGTGATAAATGTATAGCAAGTTGTAGTTTTGGTTGACATTTCCCTAATGTCAGTGCTAGTGGCACTGATGACCTTCTCAGGTACTGACATGCCATCTGTATATCCTCTTCACTGATACTTCTGTGCATGCATTTTGCCCATTTTCTAATTGGACGGTTTGGTTTTTATTGTTAAGCTTGGAGAATTCCTTACACATACTAGACTCCAGTCCTTTGTCAAAGAGATGGTTTGCAATGTTTTTAAAATGGAAACTTTTAAAACTTGCATATACTGGAAGAGACCAAATGGGCTGGACTGTAGGTATAGTAGTACCTGCAGGCTACGCCAAGGGGCCACGTGAGGAAAGGTGGCAAGATGTCTTCTCATGTTTGGGTGATGGATGATGAGTTCCTCTTTGTGGAGCTCCCATATGTAATTCATTCCATGGGCAGGAGGGCAGTCCAGATTGGCTGATGAACAATCCCAGGACATTAGCGCAGTCCACCAGGAATGTAAAGTCTAATACTAATTTGAGTTTAGGGGCGGGGCCTCAGGTTGCCTGAAGTTCTGCTGTGCCATTCCAGTGTAGTCTGGCCTTGCCTGGGATTTCCAGAGCAGTCTGGGGGATTTGAAGGGAGACAGATTGACTCACAACATGTATCAATAGGCCTTTAAGATGGTGGATAAAGGCAGCTGTCACCAGGTCTTAGAACCTGAGTTTGAGTCCCGGAATATTAATAATAGATGAGAGCGATAAAGGACCAGGGCTCCTTGCAAGTTATTCATCCCCTGACTAGCACGGGAGCGCTACACCATAGCACTGTGTGTGCACAGACCTTGGGCATGTGCGTCATTTGCCTACCACAGACCCTTCCGTTGGTCCTGGAGAACTTGTTCTTATTTTAGATGAGGAAATGGAAGGAAGGGGGAAGGAGAGAGATAGTGGGGGAAGAGGGAACGAGGAGAGGGGGGGAGAGAAGAGAGAAAGAGAGGGAGAAGAGAGGGAGGAGAAGTGGGGAGAGAGAGAGGAAGAAAGAAAGGAGAGGAGGGTGGGAGAGGGAGGGGTAGGGGACAGAGAGAAGGGGAGAATGCAGATATCTTTTTCTGATGTGTAGTTTTTCTTCGCCTCTTCATATGGGCTTTCACAATGCAAAAGGTCTCAATATTGGCAAGATCGTTTTTTATTAATTTTTCTTTAGGAATTGTATTTTGGTGTGGTCTAAGAATTCTTTTCTTAGCGTTAGATTTTTGTTTTTGTTTTTGTTTTTAGCTTAGGCTAGCCTCAACCTAGAGATCCTCCTGCCTCACATTCCTGAGGTCTGGGGTTACCGGTATACGTTGCCAAGCCTAGCTTTTTCAGGCCTGTGTTACTGCTCTCCTCCAGTATTTGAAAAGGCTGTTCTTCTTCCTTTAAGTCGTTTCTGCGCCTTTGTCAAAATCATTTGGTTGTACTGTGTGAGTCTATTTCTGGTCTCTTCATTTTGTCTGTTGATCCCTGTGCCTCTTTCCTCCAGCATCCCGTTGCTTTAATTACTGCAGGAGCTTTGCTCTCCGTCACAGCGATTCCTGGCATTTCATTCTTCCTTAACAACATTGTTCGAGCCTCTGTGATTCTTTTATCTAGCTACACAATTTTTATTTTTTTCTTTACCCATATAATATTTTTTCTTTTTCTTTTTTTCAAGACAGGGTTTCTCTGTGTAGCTCTGGCTCTCCTGGAACTGACTCTGTAGGGCAGGCTATTCTGGAACTCACAGAGATCCCTCTACCTCTGCCCCCCAACTGCTGGGATTACAGGCCTGTGGCACCAATACCAGGTCCATGTAATATTGTTTTAGATAGGGGTCTTACTCAGGATCTAGCTCTAATGCATGAACTGGCTTTGTGGAGCCCATTCTCTATGGAGAGAGACCTTGTTTAGCCTAGGCATGGGGTGGGAGGCGGCCTTGACCCTGCCTCAGTGACGTGAAAGGACAGACTTAGTTGACTTCCCAAGGGAGGCTTCAAGAATGTTATGTGACCACTCTACTAACTGAGCTATACCGCCACACTCCTCTGATCAGGTTTTATAATAAATGAATGTAGTAGAGATGAATGGTATCATGTTTTCAATTTTGGTGCCTGTGTGTTCCTTGATCGTATATGGAAATGTGATTGCTTTGGGGTGTCAGTTTTGTGGGTGTTTTTGTAGGTTCCTTGGGGTTTTCTACATAGACCACCACACTGAGAACTTTTAGAGAGCTTTCTCTTCCAGACTGGCATGCTTTTTTTCTTTCTTGCTGTACTCCAGAGCCTGTGACTTACACTGCTGCCTTGCGTAAGAACGGCGAGTGATGGAGTGGGAGACAGGCTCAGCTGTTAAAAGCCTGTACTGCTCTTGCAGAGAGCTGGAGTTTGATTCCCATCCCCCAAGTCAAGCGCCTCATGCCCACCTGGAATTTCCACTTCTGGGGATCATAAGCCTTCTCCTAGCCTGTGCAGGTGCTTACACACGTGTACACACATGCATACCTATAAGTAAATAATATTTTTTTCGATGTTCAGTATTTGCTATTCTTCTCTCATATATTAGCTCCCGACCACAGTTTCCCCTCACTCCTCTGCCCCAGTCTTCCCTCAAAAAAGAGTAAAGCCGCCGGGCGGTGGTGGCGCACGCCTTTAATCCCAGCACTCGGGAGGCAGAGGCAGGCGGATCTCTGGGAGTTCGAGGCCAGCCTGGTCTACAAGAGCTAGTTCCAGGACAGGCACCAAAGCTACAGAGAAACCCTGTCTCGAAAAACCAAAAAAAAAAAAAAAAAAAAAAAAAGAGTAAAGCCTCCCAGGGACATCAACCAAACACAGCAAAATATGCTCCTGTAAGACCAGGCACAAGCTATCAAATCAAGACTGGATAAGGCAACCAAGTAGGAGGAAAAGGGTCCCATAAGTAGGCAAAAGAGTCAACAATTGCCCCCACTCCCAGTGTTAAAAATCCCACAAGAGGGGCCGGAGAGGTGGCTCAGTGGTTAAGAGCACTGACTGCTCTTCTAGGGGACCTGGGTTCAATTCCCAGCATCCACATGGCAGCTCAGAACTGTCTGTAACTCCAGTTTCAAGGGATCTGGCACCTTCAGACATACATGCAGGCACAACACCAATGCACATAAAAATAAAAATAAATCTTAAGAAAAAAAGAAGCTTATCTGTTTTTTTTAAAAAATAATCACACAAGAATGCCAAGCTGCTCAGCCACAAATAACATATATGCAGAGGACCTACTTGGTCAGACCCCTACAGGCTTTTTGATCTCCACGAGCCCCCACGGGTCCTTGGCAGTTGATTCTGTGGGCTGTGTTCTTGTGGTTAACACAGTTTTTAAATTAGAAATATCCAGAAGTTTTTTACCATATTAAAATGAAGGAGGAAAGAAATGAATAGCAGCAATTAGAAGAAACAAAAGAAACAAAATTTGCTGTGAGCTAATCTATATAGAAAGCGCAATGCACCAAAAAATGACTTTTTTTCTCTTTCTACCACTGTTGCCCAGCATATATAGCTGCCTCTATTATCAACATCCTATACCAGTTAGAGATATGTAAAATTTTTAAAGCTACTTCAGCATATTATAAATAATTTTTTTTAAAAAAAGAAAAGTGAGTGGCTCATTCCTGTAAACCTATACTTGAGATGCTGAGGCAGGAGGATTGCTATGAATTCCAGGTTAGCCTAAGTTACATAGCAAGACCCTGTCTCAAACAAACACACACAAACAACAAAAAGCTGAGTGTGTTGGTGCATACCTATAATCCCAGCACTTGGGATATTGAGGCAGGGTTGCTACAAGTTGGCAGCAGCCTGGTTTACACAGTGTGTTCCAGGCCAGCCAGTGCTACAAAGCAAACCTCTGCCTCTGCTATAGAGATTTGCATTGGTATGGATCTTGGTTTATTGATACAAATTTAAGGTCAATTTTATTATACTGTGTATATGTGTTTCTGTTTTTGATTAGGGTATTGTGTTTGTGCAGCTCATTTAAAAATATAATGTATAATTAAGAAATACAGGTCATCTATAATAGTCAAACTTGTAGTCATGTTAGTTAGGTTTTCTATATATATAGAGAGATATATTTCAGTTAGATAACCTTCAAACCTTTAAAAGACTACAGAATATGGCATTTAAAATGTTTTAAGAACTTAGGACTTTTCATGACAATGAGACACGTCTGCTCCTGGCAGTACTAATCTACTTGAGGAAGGTGGACATCAAAGAGGCTCCTCATGGAGTTTGTTAGCCATTTGGGCAAGAAATTGCTTTTGACTGTACTGCTTGATGAACTGGACATACAGGACCCACAGAAAAATGACTGCTGAAGTTGCCTAAAGAAGGTGAGACAGTCCTTCAAGGATCCTGCTTCATGAAAGAGATTGCCAGACATTCTGCAGGACACAGAAGAAAGCAACTGATGGATTTTGCCATTACAAGGCAGAACAGATCTTCAAATTTCCTGCTTCTTGGAAAAGTCTGCTGGATACTATGGGCTAAAGATGGATGTTCCAATAATACAGAAGAACTTTGGTCCCAGCACTCGGGAGGCAGAGGCAGGCAGATCTCTGTGAGTTCGAGACCAGCCTGGTCTACAAGAGCTAGTTCCAGGACAGGCTCCAAAACCACAGAGAAACCCTGTCTTGAAAAAACAAAAACAAAAAAAAAGAACTTTGGGTGACTGTCCAGGCAGTGAGATGTCTCTGTCAATTCTAGAGTTTTGGAAGTTGCTTACAATGCACTTTCTGTTTACTTAGGTAATATTATATTCTTCTGGGGTCTTTGATGGAGTTGAAGAATAGATAATTATAGTTATACTTTTCTTTTTTTATACTTTTCTTTAGTTATTATAAAAGATAAAATAGATATAAATATTGTAGCTATAATTCTTGCTTGATACCTGTCTTGTTATATGTAATTTTACTATTTTAAAATTAAAACCTTTCTTTTCATTTATACAGAGAGAGGAGATGATGTGGGATACCCCTCTGTATGCTGTGATTACCATTAATGAATAAAGAAACTGCTTTGAGCCGGGTGGTGGTGGTGCACACCTTTAATCCTAGCACTCTGGAGGCAGAGACAGGTGGATCTCTGTGAGTTCGAGGCCAGCCTGGTCTAAAAGAGCTAGTTCCAGGACAGGCTCCAAAGCTACAGAGAAACCCTGTCTCAAAAAACCAAAACGAAAAGAAAAAAAGAAACTGCTTTGAGCCTATACAGGGTAGAACAGAACTAGGTGGAGAAAACTAAACTGAATGCTGGAAGAAAGAAGGTGGAGCCAGGAGAAGCTATATAGCCCACCAGAGACAGACGCCAGACAGAACTTTACCCAGTAAGCCACAGCTATGTGACAATACACAGATTAATAGAAATGGGTTAAATTAAGATGTAAAAGCTAGCCAATAAGAAGTTAGAGCTAACAGGCTAAGCAGTGATTTAAATAATATAGTTTCTGTGTGATTATTTTGGGAGTCTGGGCAACCGGGAAATGAATAAGCAGCCTCCTACAACATGCCTCAAACTGACAGACACATAAACAAATAAGCACAGCAAGAACTTACCCCCTTGTCTTTTTCTTGGCCTTGAGGGAAAGCATTTAGTTTGTGTCCATTAAGGATGATGCTCTTAGGGTTTGTTTGTTTATCTGACATAATAAGGATGGGATCCAGGGCTATGCCAATCCTAGACAAGTGCTCTACTGCTGAGGCTACAGGTCCAGCCCTACCATTTTCCCTCCCTTCCTGTCTTTTTTCTCTCCTCTTCTCTTCCTCCTCCTGTTTTCCTTCCTTCCTTCCTTCCTTCCTTCCTTCCTTCCTTCCTTCCTTCCTTCCTTCCTTCCTTCCTTTTTTTGGTTCTGTTTTTTGAGACAGGGTTTTGTGTAGCCCTGGTTATCCTGGAACTTACTCTGTAGACCAGGCTGGTTTTTTTTTTTTTTTTTTTTTTTTTTTTTGGTTTTTCGAGACAGGAAAAACCTGTCTCCTTTCTTCTATTTATTTGTTTAGTTTTATTATGTATACGGTGTTCTGTCTGCATGTATGCCTGCAGGCCAGAAAAGGGTCTCATTACAGGTGGTTGCTGGGAACTGAACCCTGGTCCTTTGGAAAAATAGCCAGTGCTCTTAACCACTGAGCCATCTCTCCAGCCCTTCCTTCCTTTCTTTTAAGAAATGTATGTATTTATTCTTATTTTATGCACATAGCTGTTTGCCTGCACATGTGTATGTGCAGTGTGTGTAAGCATTGCAGCTGGGATGGACAGGGATCCCGGCAGTCAGAAGCCAAGGAATACTAAGTGCTGCAGCTCAGATGGAAGAGTGTTCTGGCAGTCGGGAGCCAGGGAATACTGAGTGTTACAGCTTGGATGGAAGACTATTCTGGCAGTTGGGAGCCAGAAAATAGCACAGGTCACAGTAAGCCTAGCAGTTTACAGCCCTGCTCTAAGGAAAGGCTTCCCCAATGTAATTGCTTCAGGAAACGGCTTCCGCAGCGAGGTACAGTGTGATGCCTGTGCTCTGAGTGTAACAACTCTGCTCTGCTAGGGGAAGGCTCCCCCGACGAAAGTGTTACAGTCTAGCTCCGCTCTGTCTCTGCTGGGGGTGGGGTGGAAGAAGGTCTTCACCCAAACCTCATTCAAGAGATTTAGTGGGAGGGAAGAATCCAGGATAGTGGCTGCCGCTACCGGGGTGGAAGAAGAGCAACTGTTAACTGAACAGGTGCGTGCAGGGCTTTTATAAGGCTTCTCAGGGGTGGAGTTTTCCCAGGGAGAAGAGGGACTGGTTGATTTTCCCTGCTCAGGGATGGGTTAGTTTAGTTTGTCAGAGGCAAAGATGTCTGGTTTCAGGGCCAAACTGCTGGCCTTTTTAAAGTTTTTTTGGCTCTAGTTTTGGGGCCAGGACATATTTCTTTCACTGGCTCTGATACTAGAACCAAAGTGTGTTTCTTTGGTACCAGTTTCAGAGTCAGGGTGTATTTCTTTGGTTCTGGGTTTGGGCCTAAAGTACTTCTTTCATTGGCTCAGGTCTCTGAGCCAGGGTGTGTTTCTTTCACCGGCTCTGATTGCATGGCCAGGGTGGGTTTCTTTGGCTGGCATTTTCCCCCTACGCTATGTATGTACCCTGTGCCTTGGAGGCCAGAAGAAGGTGTCAGATCCCCTGGAACTAAAGTTACAAATGGCTATTAACCAACATGTGGGTGCTGGGAACCAAACCTTCTGCAAGAACATTAAGTGCTCTTAACCACAGAGCCATCTCTCCAGCCCCTTTCTTTCCTTTCCTTTTTGCTTTTGAGACAGGGTCTCACCATGTAGCCCTAACCAGTTTAAAACTCTTTATTGTAGAGTAGGCTGGCCTTGAACTCACAGAGATCCACCTGCCTCTGCCTACTTAGTGTGGGATTAAAGACCTGTACCTTCATGCCTGGTCCACTTTTTAAAAATTATATATATATATATATATATATATATATATATATATACTTTTCTCTTATATATACTATATATAAAAAGTGTGTGTGTGTGTATGTGTGTTTTGAAATAGGGTTTCTCTGTATAACATCCCTGGCTGTCCTGAAACTTGCTTTGTAGACCAGGCTGGCCTCGAACTCATGGTGATCCGCCTGTCTCTATCTCCCAAGTGCTGAGATTAAAGGCGTGCACCACCATCCACTCGGCTTATATATATTTATTTTAAGACAGCAATTCATCCTGAGACAGCGTCTTAGCCCTGGCTGTCCTAGAACTTTCTATGTAGATCAGGCTGGCCTCAATCTCACAGAAATCCACTTGCCTCTGCCTTTCTAGCGCTGGGATCAAAGGCATATGACACCATGCACACATATCTTGAATTTTTAAAATGTTACTTTGAGTAGTTATTTTTGAGGCAAGGCCTCACTATGTTGCCAAGGTTTAGTCAAGTGATTCTCCTGCCTCCCATGTTGCTGGACTAACGTGCATGTGGAATTTTGAGGGTTTTTTTGTAGTGTTCTTTTATTTTGTTTTTTGAGAAAGACGCTGCTGCTATGTAGCCCAGGCTGGCCTAGAACCTTAGATGCCTCAGTCTTTTGGCTGCTGAGATTCCGGACTGTATTGCCATTCACAGCACGTTATTGAACATTGAATGTTGAACCCACTTCACATACCAAAATAAATGCTACTTGGTCATAGTTAGGGTTCTTTATATGTGCTGTTGGATTGGTCTTCTTAATTTTTAAAAAATATTTATTTATTTATTTATTATGTATACAATATTCTGTCTGTGTGTATGCCTGCATGTCAGAAGAGGGCGCCAGACCTCATTATAGATAGTTGTGAGCCACCTTGTGGCTGTCGGGAATTGAACTCAGGACCTTTGGAATAGCAGGCAATGCCCTTAACTGCTGAGCCACCTCTCCAGCCCGGTCTTCTTAATTTTTTATTTAGAATGTTTGCATTTAAGTTCAAGAAATATTCTTGAGACAGGGTCTGACAGAATAGCTCTGACGGGCCTGGAACTCAATAAATGCATTCAAACTTATCGGGATCTGCTTGCCCCTGTCTCTTAAGTGCGTGAATTGAAGTTGTGTGTCACCTCACCTGGTTCTGGAAATGTTTTGATCTGATGTTTTGTTTTGTGTGTTGTCTTTGTCTAAACTGGATATCAGGATCAGGGTAATGCTTGGAAAATAACTTTATCCCCTTGGTTTTTCAATCCTGAATACCACAAAAGGGAGGGAGGGAGGAAGGGAGTGAGAGGGAGGGAGGATCAAATCAGTGATCTAAATTTCTACCTCAAGCATCAAGTAAGGGGGTGGTGCTAAAGAGATGGCTCAGCAGTTAAATGCACTGGCCCCTCTTCCAGAGGACCTTGGTTCTATTCCTAGCACCCATATGGAGACTCAAAATCTTCTGTAATTCCAGTCCCAGAGGCTCTGGCAATCTCTTCAGGACTCTTTGGGTACCAGGCATGCAAGTAATGCACAAACTTATATACAGACATACACATAAAATAATAAGGCAAAAAATTTAAAAAGCCCTCTAAAAACCAAACCAAAAACACACATATATACACACATAGAAAAAATATCAAGCTTGGTGGCCTGTGATGGTAATCCCAGCTTTTGGAGTAAAGCCAATGTTAATGTCATTAATCCTTCTTTGAATACTTAATGAACTTTTCTAGAATTCTCTGGAGAGGAATCTTTTCCAGAAATTCTTTAATCCTATTTCTCTAATGGTTATGGGATTACTCAGATCTTCTTTTCTTCTTGGCAGAGAATTGCAGTGGCTTGTGGCTTTCAAGGCAGTGCCGCATTTCTCTTAAGTGGTGGCCCACGTGAGCGCAATGTCACACTATTTTTTCATTTTTCCGTTGGTGGCTGTAGGATTGGTAATGATTCTCTTGGTCATGCCTGATGCTGTTAACTTATTTCTCTCCTCTTTTACCGCTATCACTCTTGCTAGAGTTTAGTCAATCTTATTGATCCTTTTTTTGAGAAGTAACTTTTGTTTCATTGATTTTTCTCTATTGTTTTCTTGCTTTCAATTTTATTGATTTCTGTATTTGCTTGTATTTCCTTCTTTTTGCTTGGTGTGTGTGTGTGTGTGTGTGTGTGTGTGTGTGTGCAGTATTAGGGCTCCACTTCCAGGACTTTGTGCATGCTAGGCAAGCACTCAACTAGTAATGCATACTCCCAGCTCTTTTTGGTTCTTTTGTCTGTTTCTTTTGCGGAAGAGAGTTTTGTAGCCCAGGCTAGCCTTGAAGTTGAGGTGCAGGCAAGAACAACCTTGAACTCCTGATTTGCCTGTCTCCAGCTACTGAGTTCTGGGAAGACAGAAGGATGTGACCACATGCAGTTTTCTGCAGCAGTGGAGACTGAGCCAGTGTCTTGGGTATGCTAGGCAATCAGTCTACCGCCTGAACTACACTCTGAGCTGGAGTTTTGGTTTTCCAAAGAATTCCAATACTGAGTTCCACAGTAGCTGCACTAATTTATATTTACAAACATTTGTTGTTCTAGGTGTTCTTTATTTTATTTATTTTTAACGAATTTTTAAAAATTTTATGTACTTTATTTATGTGTTTTTAAATTTTATGGACTCGGGTATTTTGCCTGCATGTAGGTCTGTGCATCATGTGTGTGCCTTGTGTAGAAGGAGCTTGGAAGAGGATATTAGATCCACTGGAGTTACAGGTGGTTGTGAGGTGCCCTGTGGGTTCTGGGAATCAAACCAGGATCTTCTGAAAGACCAGCCAGAGCAACTGAGCCATCTCTCCAGCCCTTCGTGTATTTTTTGTTTGTATGTTTGTTTTGAGACAGGGTCCTACTCTGTAGCCCAGTCTGGCCTAGAACTAAGTCATTAAGCCTTCAACTCCTGATGCTACTGCCTATGCCTCCCAAGTGCTAGGATTACAGTGTATACCACCACACCTAGCTTGGTGTTTATTTTTTTTTAACTCTTTCTATTCTAAATGTTAATCCCATGTTGGCTGAGCATGTGGCAGTGGCTTTCTCCTTTCTATAGGCTGTCATTTCATTCTGTTGACTCCTTCCTTTGCTGTGCTGAAGAGTTTTTTATCCACACATACTTATTGATAATGATTTTGACTATATTATTATGTGTAGTGTTCTTAGTGGTTGTCATAACTATTATCATATACTATGCCTATATAATTTCTCACACCTTACCACTTTTCAACTGGGTTCATATTCAATCAGCTTTATTTGTATGTCTCCAAGTTCACTGATTTTATTCTCTGTCATCTCTTTTTTTGAAACAGAGCTTCACTGTTGTAGCTCTGGCTGGTCTGGAAGTCACTGTGTAGACCTAACTGGCCTTGAACTTGCAGAGATCTGCCTGACTCTACCTCCTGAGTACTTTGATTAAAGAGGCAGGCCATCACACAGCTACTACTGAGTCTGTCCAAAGGTCTTTGAAGTTTCAGCTTTTAAAAATACAATGATTTCTGTTTAGTTTTTTTCATAACATATTTCTTTGCTGAGCCTCTTCCATCTATTTATTTATTAGCCTGTGTTTGCAGTATTGGGAATTGGAGGCAAGTGCTTTACCACCAAGCTGCAGTCTTGACCTTTTAAACAACCCTTTTTATTTTTAAATAATGTCTCGCCGAAATGTCCAGGCTTGAAGTTACTCCATAGCTTGGCAGACCTTGAACTTCCACTCTTCCCATCTAACCTCCACCAACTCCAGGAGCTACAATAACACTCCATATTACCAGGGAGATTTATTTCTTTTTTAAATGTCAGTCTTGGAGATTGAACCCTGGGCCTCCTGCATGCAAGGCAAGCACTGTACCACTGAGCCATGTTTCGGGCACATTTATGTGTTAGTGACTTTGAAATTAATTGAGAAGTCTTTGTCATATAGCTGCACTTTTGAACATGTCTTCATGTTGGAGTCAGGTGACTGGTTTATCTCGTCCCAGGTGTGGTTTGCCTGGCTCATTAAGGTGACGGATTTTTTTTTCAGTTAGCATCCTGGACATTTCAGGTATGTTAGGTGACTCTTTCGCAAACTTTTAAAACATTGCTTTTAATTATGTGTATGCATGTGGCAGTGGGGAGGTATGCTCATGTGAGTGCAGGTGTCCTCAGAGGCCAGAGGTAGCAGATCTCCCTGGAGCTGGAGTAACAAATGTTTGTAAGTCATAGTTTGTGACTGCTGGGAATTGAACTCAGGACCTCTGGAAAAGCAGTCAGTGCTCTTAACCACTGAGCCATCTCTCCATCCTATGTTTGGTGACTCTTGATTCCATTTAAATCTCTTATTTCAGGGCTAGAGAGACAGTTCAGCAGTTTGGGTTGTGGTCCCCCAAACGGTTTCATTTTCTGAGCCTTGCAATGTTATTTTATTTGGCTTCATTCTTCTGCTCTTCCTGGGGTTCCTTTTCTAGACGTTGGTGGTCCTATTGACAGGAACGGAAGGCCTTCCAAGTTCTGCGATGCCTGATTCTGCTGGGCCATAGATATTCTGGGGTGAGCAAGCAGCTGAACTAGGGTCTTCTTATGCTGCTGAGCACAAGGCTGGGAAACACAAGGCTTGGCTCTGACTGCTACAGGAAAATGTGGCTTCCCAATGGAGCCCCAGCTCAGAACTTAGATGCAGCAAAGCCCAAGATGGCTGTCTGGAACTTCAGCTGTGGAGTAAGGCTTAGGTCTTCCTGCTAGCCACCCAGTGGGCTGCTCTTTTCCCCAGTCTCTTGCTTAGAGAAAACATACTCACTTCCCAGCATCCCTCAGTCTTTCTCTCTTCCTTGTCACTCAGTCTCAGGTTATCTGCCAGTCTGTGGGAGATAAATATTGTTGCTTCCCAAGTCTTGGGGTTCCTAGCCAGTCTATTTTTTTCTTTCTTGTTTTCTTTCTAAGGCATGTATCTGCGCTTCATGGAGAGAAGCAATGTAAAGTGAGTCTGTATAATCTTTTTCTAGAGCCAGAAAGTTCTGGCATAGTTTAAATTTACACTTAACATGAGTGAGCAACTCTTGTCAAGTATTAAAACTTTTAGAGGGGCCGGAGAGACGGCTTATTGGCTAGAAGCACTAGCTGCTTTTGCAGAGGACCTATGTTTAGTTCTCAATACTAACTCCAGTTCAAAGGGTTCCTTTTCTGATCCCCAGAGGTACCGGGTAAACACATGGTGCACATACAGACATGCAAGCAAAATGTCAATATTTATATATAATAAAATAAAAAGAATCTTAGCCAGGTGGTGGTGGTGCACACCTTTAATTTATCCAGCATTCAGGAGGCAGAGTCAGGCAGATCTCTGAGTTCGAGGCCAGCCTGGTCTATTAAAAAAAAATCAAAAAAGCTATTCTATTCAGGTGTGGTGGTGGTCACACCTTTAATCTCAGCACTTGAGAGGCAGATGCAGAAGGATCATTGAGTTTAAGGCTTTCCTCTTCTACTTAGTTCCAGGCCAGCCAGGGCTACATAGTGAGACCCTGTCTCAACCAACCAAGCAAACAAAAAATGTTTTAGAGCTGGGTATGGTGGTGGCGCATGCCTTTAATCCCAGCACTTGGGAGGCAGAGACAGGAGAATCTCTGTGAGTTTGAGGCCAGTCTGGTCTACATTGCAAGTTCTGAGAGAGCCAGGGCCTCTGTCTCAAACATAGATTCCTTTGTGACTTCCCAGTCCCTTCCAGGAACTCCACAACCACCATATTTTCTGGGAGCCCAGAGCAATGCAGTGCTCATCCCTCATCATCAGAGTGTCCGCAAACTATAGATACTGTCTAGTGTATTGATTATCTTTTAAAAGTGTTTACTATTTGTATTTACGTGTATATGTGTGTGCTTGCATGATTTTATGTGCACCACTTGTGTGCAGGTGCCTTTGGAAGCCAGAGGGTGCTAGAGCCCCTAAAATTAGAATTCCAGGTGGTTGTGAGCTGCCCGATGTGGGTACTAGGAAATGAAGCCTGGTAATCTGCAAGAACAGTTACTGCTCTTAACCACTGAGCCATTTCTCCAACTCCATGTTGGTTACTTTTGGCTTTGGCTTTGTTTATGATATGTATTTTTTGACACAGGGTCTCAGTATATAACCCTGGCTGGCCTAGAACCTGCTCTGTAGATCAGACTGACCTGTAGACCACAGAGATCTGACTGCCTTTATCACCCAAGTGATGGGATTAAAGGTGTACACCACCATACCTGTGTGATATTATTTTTATTTTGTTGTTTTTTAAACAGGGTCTCCCATGTAGCTTTGTCAGGCAGGATCTCAATATGTATACCAGGCTGACCTTGAAGCCACAGAGATCTGCCTACCTCTGTGTCAGGAGTACTAAAATTTAAAGGTGTGCATCACCATGCCTGACTTTTATGGTGTGTGTGTGTGTGTGTGTGTGTGGTTTATTGTAAATATTTTTTCATTACTTTGTTTTTTATGTAGCTCAAGGTGGACTTGAACTTGTGATCCTCCTGTTTCTACCTCTGCAGTGCCAGAATTCAAGACAAGGGTGCAGAGGCTGTGTGGCCTTTGGAGTGCAGTTCAGTTTTGGAGTGGTGGTGCACCCCTGCAATTCCAACCCTTGGGAGGGTGAGGCAGGAGGTTTGCTAGGAATCCAAGGCCAGCCTGGACTGCATAGTGAGCTCAAGGCCAGATGGGGCTGTAGAGTGAGACCCTGCCTCAGCAAACCAAAACCAACCCCCAACAAAAATGCAGCTAAATAATGTAGTTAAATATATCAATGTTTTCCTAGCTTCTGGGTTTTGTGTCCTTGAGAAAGCCTTCTCGTTTCGAGATTGGTTTTTTCTGATGCTTTGTTCTGGTTTCCAGCAGGCCTTGTTCTATCTTCTTGGTAATGTTCCATTTGTTCCTCTGATTGGAGGCTGTGCTCCCACCCTCACTAGTTTTGCTGCCCTGTACAAGTCCAATTCATCCTTCAAGGCCATGACTGCCTTGGAACTGTGAGTTCTTTTTAAGCAGGGACAGGGTCTTTCTAGCTTATCCCTAGGGAACAAGATGGACACTTGGCTCTTAGAGACATTGTTACCTGTCCTCATTTGCTCCAGGCTGTGGGGTCCTTGCCAGCACGCCTCGCTCCTTACCTGTGTGATCTAGGGCCTAAGCAAGGAGACCCCGGGATTTGCCTTCTGGAACTAATGAAGGTATCCAGCTGTGAAGAGGGCTAAGTATGAAACAGTGGGGGCAGGAATGGAGATTTGCACAACCGTCCTCCACTGTGTCTGTTCCTGTCTGTGCTGTCCCTATCCTCCCCTGGTAGACCTGGCCCTCTCTAGAAGATGCGCCCTGCCTCCCTTCCCCCTTTAGCTTCACTGAGAGCTGGCTTAGGTGACCACACTTCTTGGCTCCGGACACCAGGAGGCAGGGTTGCTCTCTTCCTCACAGAAACACCTTCTCTAGGTGCGATGGTAACTTCAGGGGGAGCTAAGGATGCCCATATGCCCATACAGCCAGCAAAATTTCCATCTCCGGATGTGGCGATGAGAGACTGGCATTTAAATAATCAGTAGATGGAGTAATGGATGTGTGACTAAGCATCATCTAATCTGTTGAGAGCTTGACTAGAACTAACAGGAAGAGAAAAGGTGAATTAGAGCTGGAACACTCATCTTGCTCATCTGCCCTTGGATGTTACTCAGCACTCCTGAAACTTTGGTCTTCAGATCTTGGTGCTATGACTGCCCTCTGACCCTCGTAGGCCTTCACATCCACACTGAGTCACACCACTGACTTTCCTGTATCTTTGATTGCGGACAGCAGATTGAGGGACTCCTTGGTCTCTACAATCTCATATTTGTGTGCACTACGTTATTATATGTATCATATATACTAGAAATTATATATATATATATATATATATATATATATATATATATATATATATATATATATATATATAATTTCTCTCTCTATACACACACATACACACACACAGTTTTTTCCCCTAGGGATAGATACATCTTCATACCAAGATCCAAAGCAGGGTTGGCAAGGATACACTAGGAACAGGTAAAGAGCTATTTCTCTGGAGAACCAGAGGTGGTCAGGATTAAGGGAGAGAGCAGGGAAAAGCTTCTTTAACTGTATCTGGACTCTCTCTCTCTCCCCCTCCCTCCCTCTCTCCCTTCTTCTCTTTCTTATTTTCTTTCTTTTTGGTCTTATTTTGTAGCTCTGGGTGGCCTGGAACTTGCTATGTCTACCAGGCTGGCCTCAAACTCACAGAGATTCGATTGCTTCTGTCCAACCTAAGTTTTTACTTCTTTATTGGTGCTTTAAGTTTTGCAGTGCTGGGGATAGAACCCAGAACTCATGCATGCTAAGCAAGTGCTCTACCACCAAGCCACATACCCTAGATTATACCATGTATTTATTACTTGTAAGATGTGAAAATAAGGGACCGGTTCAATCCTAGAATGCCTTCCCCAAACATCACAGGTAGATAGAGTTATTTCTTTTTCTGGGATAAAATAACTGTTCCTTGTGCTCTGGAGAATACAGGTTTATTGCAATGTTTGTGCCCTTCTTTCTCTGAGATGGGAAACACCCTCAAAGGTACAAACTTCATCTAATTCTTGATCCCAGTGTCCAGCAAAGTGCCTGACTCTGAACAGGTCCTCAGGGAAGGCCTTTAGTAGTAGGCGTCTTGAATGTGCTCACCATGGGACAAGTCTCATGTTGTTCCCCAAAAGCTACTTAATAATGTTCAGTGGTCAAAGAAGAACATCCTCAGGAGTCTGAAATGTGGGCAGCAGTTTCCAGCCCTTACATGAGGCCAGGGCTGCATTAAGACCTGGCATCTGAGGCAGAGTCATTATCTTGTCGCTTGGCTTTCTTTTGAACTCACTGCCTCAAGAGATCTCTAAACATTGAAGTTGTCAAGCCTGGACCTTGTTTGTACTTTTTAGGTTGGAGAGGGCCAGTCCAAACAGGACATCCTCACACAGGGTAGGCCAAGGAGGTAGGAATGAGGGGACACACAGGTTAGCTTAGAGTCGTCTAAGCTTGGAGGGGAGGAACAAGAAGGTGTCGGAGGGGCTTGAAGAAGGCACCTGGAATCTTGCTTTAATGACAAAAAAGTTTATGTGCATGCATTTTGCCTGTATATATGTGTACCGCATACATGCTTGATGCTGGAGGTCAAAAAAGGATGTCAGATGCCCTGGAATGGGAATTATGGATGGCTGTGAGTTCCCCATGTGGGTGCTGGGAACTGAATCCCAGTCCTCTGCAAAAGCAATACGTGCTTTTAATTCTTTTTTTTTTTTTTTTTTTTTTTTTGCCAGAGTGGAAAATTTTATATCAACCGGTTTCAACAAGAAAACAAGTGAATACTTTTAGAAACATGAACAAGGTTTCCCATAACAGTGGCCAGGGAAGGGATGGTAAAAGGGAAGTCTGTGGGTTACCCCTTTGTCAAAGCAAAAGCAGGACCCAATGAAAGTGCCAACTTCCCTCCATTACACTGGGAGACCAGAGACAACACTCAGGCAAGTTGAAAACAGCAGCTAAGGGTAGGTTGGAAATAGCCAAAGGCTAGGCCAGAAGGTGGGCAGGAGTACAGGATCCAAGCCCTGCAGGTGACATCACCACGGGGGCGTCATGGGCTGAGGATTCTGCAGATAGGACATCACCACGGCAGAGATTGAGAGCATGAAGCTACTCATCATCTGCTTGGTGTCTTCCGAGCTCCGGGAGTTGGCAAAGCTGATAAAGGAACAGTAGACGGCCACCCAAGCACACCATTTCAGCTTAAGCATGAGGCCGCACATGCTAAAGATCATGCCGAGGAGATTCATGTAGTCCGGGGTCGGGTCGTCCAAAGCTGGGTTGCACTCGCTCGGCGGAGGCTTATACCTCAGCACTTTGTTGGGTCTCCGTGGGTCGGACATATTGTTGGTGGACATCGCGAACTGAAGACCACGCCGTGCCTCTTTCACTGCTAGACCAGCAGCTTCCGGCGTGAGAATCCGTGCTTTTAATTCTTGAGCCATCATTTCAAATCTGGATTGGCGGCTTCTAGAGTTGGGAACATATGCCATGTAGCCAAGGGTGTGCCAATGGCAAGGAAGCTGCAGACAAATTTGAAGCAGCTTGTCTTCCAAGAATGCCTTGACCACCAACTCTTGTGCTCAACCTTCAAGAGGACAGTGTTTGTGGGGTGTTAGGGAATCAAAGCTAAGTACCTGGACTCTTGAGGAGATAAGGGCAGTGGTAGCAGCAGCAAGAGTTCTGAGACCACCTGTGCTAACCCTCCCCAAACTCTTCAGACTCTTGCAACCCAGAATTAACAAGACTATTAGAGTGCACACCACAACTTTAGACATTGATAAAGAACATAGTCAGTTATCTCTTTGCAAGTAACTTTTATTTACAACTGAATTGGTGGCTTTGTTCCTCAATTTTTAGGGACACTTGGCATCAGCAGCCAGAGGGAAAATCTGCAGTGAAATCAAACTCATTCTGCCCCAGCCACAGCTCGGGAAGCTCATTGGCTCGGTCGAGCCCCAGCTCTACCACCAGAGACATCAGCACTTCCTCATCCACTGGGTCAGAATCAATGATAGTAGGGCTCTGGGAACCAGAAGGAGGAGTGGCTGATTCTCCCCCTTCCGCCCCTTCCGCCCCTTCCACCCCAAAGCCCCAGTTTTGCAGGGGCCCTGCCTCCCCTGGTTGGTCGGGAGTGGCAGCAGCAGCTGCTGCCGCAGCGGCAGCCCCATGATACTGGCTATTAAGCTTCTGCAGCTGCACACTGGCCAGCAGATGAGGGGCAGGGTGCAGGTTGAAGGGTGGGGGCTTGGTAGAAGGGCTGGCAGTAGGAGAGCCTACTGGAGATGCTGATCCAGAGGAGCTCGCAGGAACTCCATTGGCTTTGGCTCCATTTGAGTTGACCGCAGGGTAGTGCAGGATGGCCACTGCTTTGTGATCCTTCACCCCGAGGTTGGAGTAGTCCAGAGAGTTCATCTCCTGGTTGCCATCCTAGAAGACAGAAAGGTACACCATAGTAGCTCTCCTCCTGGTTTTCTTTTTGTCATTCACTGGATCTGGACTGCTCCTGCATGCCTTGCATTTACTGCTAATAGTGGGCAGGTGACAGGAAGAGCCCCTGGACAGTGTGCTTTCTTTGGCTACTATGATTCGATTCCTAAGTTATCCAAAGTGGGCCTTCCTCCCCTGCTACTCAGTATAGCCCCCATCTAAAAAGGGCACCCCTTTGTCCCTCTCCTCAGCCCCACTATAATCTCTTTGCTACGGTGGTCTTGTTTCAATTCTGCTTCTTTGCTCCCTTCCTGCTGTCTGTCTTTCAATACCCCTAGTGAGTTCAATTCAATTGCTTTTAGACAAAAGCTACTCTCATTTTTCCCCGACAAAGCCCTGCTGTATCTTCTCTGGTCAAGCACACTGGCTACATGCACACCTAGGAAGGCTAGGAGCATGTCCCCCTCCCCTAAAGTCCATCTTTCCATGCCGCAGTATCTCCATCGGTAAAGTGGCAAAACTTACCTCCTTCACAGAGTTGGCACCACCCTTGACATCAAGTGCAGGCCTTGACATAGTTGGCATTTCAGAGTCTGGGCAGAAGTCAGATAAATCGGTGGGAGCTGAGGCCTCCAGCTGGAGCTGTTCGTCTGTAAGTAAAAGAGAAAAAATTTAATAAAGGTGAAAGGCTTTCTTGACAAAGGAAGCACTAGAAAATTCCAAGTCAGGATCCATTCAGCTACACAAGGACGCTGATCAGGTTAAACAAAAACAACAAAAACAAACAAACAAAAAAACCCCACAAAAACAAAAAACAAAACAAAACAAAACTCCAACCAACCAACCAAACAAAAAACAGAGAGGATCTGGGCAGGGAGCAGAGACTGAGGTGAACTCTGACCCGAGGCCAGGAATATGCTCTATTCAGCCAGGCTCTAACAACAACCCCCAATGCCGAGAGAGAACACATGAACATTTACTCATACAGGTTATTACAGAGTTCAAAGCTAGGGGTGGCGCTGTTCCTGATTCCCAGTGCAGGCATGTCCCTGAGAAAGCAGCGCACCATGTCAATGGACCATTAGCCGCCAGGTCTAGGTCTCCGATGGGACTGGGGGAAAGTGAGAATTCGGGAGAAGGATGCCCTAGAGTCTCCAAAGCCCTGTCTTGGGGTATGCCTACAAGAAGACAGCAGACCAGGGTGTTTTGGAGGCTCCGAGGCAGCAGGAGCCACAGAACAGCTGGAAGTAGCTCAGTTCCTCCATGTCTCAAGCACCTACAAGACAGTCCCTAGATTGGGCTTTCCTAGGACAACTGTCCCAGAGCCCATAGCCAGGCCACACCCATGTGGGCACGAGAAAAGAAAGGATTCTTCCTGGAGGGAAAATCCGATGATTTTCAGCCTGGAATCAGCGGCAGCAGTTTGTAGAGCAGCATCTTGCAGTCCTTTGCCACATAGCTCTCCTGACCACAGGTCAAGTCCTCATACCCGAAATACTCAGATGGCTTCTAAAGAAATGATTTTCTTGCCCATGTGCCAAAGAGATAAGAGAATAAAGGAAAAAAAAAAACCAAACAAACAAAAAACCACTTCGAACTCAGAAAATTAAAATTACTTATTTTCCTGGAAGCATATGTTTAAAACCCTCATATATTCTAGCATTGTCATCTTAAGGAACCCAAGAGTCATTTCCCCAAAGAGACTAGAATTTTGCTGGAACTCTACCCTCCTTGTTACCCCCAGCGGTTGTTAAGAATGCGTTGGCTTCTAAAGGTACCACTATCCTTTTTCCCCTTCAGCAACCGCCTACTGGGAGAAAGGAAGGCAGGGAAAAAAAAAAGGAGAAAACATGGAGGGGGCACTTGCTGGGTCCCGCACCACTGCTTGACTGAAGTACAAACAGAGCTGAGGCAAGCCATCTATAATTCAGCCATCTATCTCAAGACAGGGGCGCTAAGCGCCTCGTCGTCAGGAGAGCCAGCACCGCCACTATAGCAAGTTCCTTATCGCTTCACCTTCGTCTCCATCTTCTCCCTCCCGTATGCCACCCGTACCCAAATATCCAAAGGAAAAAAAGTCCCCCCCCAAGAGCAACACTAACAGGGGTTAGAAAATATAAGGAAAGTGCGTGTGTTCTGGTGTCGTCTCGCAGGGCAGGCCCTTGTAACATTCCCCTCGAGGCGCGCCAGCCCGCTCTGAAAGCGCGGAGCCCACCTCTGGGGTGATCTTATTTCCTGCCCCCCGCGATCCCATTTTCTATCCCCTACCCGACCCGTCGGCCATTGGAGGGGAACAACTTGCTTCACGAATGTCTGGACGAGCCACGAAGTGACCACTGCGAAGCCGCCCGGAGCCGCCGCGAAAAAGCCGCGCAACAAGTGCCGGCTCCGTGGCTTGCGTCTCCTGCTACCCAGCCCCGCCTGGCCCGCCCCCGCATCGGTCCTCGCCCGCGCCCAAAGGGGGGGTATGAGAAGCGGGGATGGAGAAAAGGGAGAGGCAGGTGGGGGGGTCATGAACCTGTCCAGGGAGCAAAAGTTAAAAAATGGCACCAACCGGTAATCTCCATCTCCATTGCTACTGAGAAATCTAAAAAAAATCCAAACAGCACTGCAGCTTGGCTTGCACGCCTCTCCAAGCAGCCCGTTGTTTACCGACAGCTCCCCAGGCCTCCTCGATGCGCCCGGTGAGGGCCACCAGCTCGGGGCTTGGCCGGACGCAGCCCTGTCCGCTAGGAGCGAGCAGCGATGCCTGAGGGCTCCAAGCTTCCGTTACCTCAGGTGCTCTAAAGCAGACAGGCGATGAGACACGGGGTCTCCGCGTCAGCGCGACTTTGGGGACCCGCAGCGTCTCCGCGCGCGCGGGGGCGCACTTTGGCGCCAGTGGCAGTGGCTCGCGCGCCTCACCGACACTTCCGAGCGTCCTCAGAGTGTCCAAAGCTGCCTGTGCTCCCGGCTGCTTAGCGAACGTTCGAGGTGCCCAGAGGTGCGAGAACTTACCCAAGGTCACAGGGCCAAAAAGTGGCACGGCCCCCGACAAGCTGTCCTACCCCAGCTCAGGCGTCCCGCGGAGGTAGGGGCTGGGCGCCGCCGCTTCCCCTCGAGAGGGGTGTGTGCGCGGGAGCAGGGAGCGGGGTGGGCTGCGTGTGTGTGTGTGTGGGGGGGGGGGAGCAAAAAAAAAAAAGCAAGTTGCCCCAATGATCCAACTTGCAGCTCGGCGACACTCGGTCCGCAGCCCCTCTGTCTCCAGCCCCCAAGGAAACAAGAGCTTTGTGCGGCTCCCGAGCGGCCTGATGCAGTCCCGGCTATTGGCGAAGTCGGGGAAGCAGAGCCAGAGAAAGCGCGGGTGCGGGAGGGGAACTGCTGCGGTTTCCTCTGAACAAGTGGGCGCCCAGTCCCGCCGCCTGCCGTTCCCCCCACTCCCCCCCCCCCGGGCCCGGGCACCTCTTGCAGCAAACAAGTCCCCCAGCCCCTCGGGCGGGCCGCTCCGCCGCCGGCCGTGTCCTCGTCTCCCGCTGTCCCAGCCCAGCGCCCTGCCCGGCGGCCCGGCTTACCTTCGCGAAGCCGCCTGCCCGGGAGAGAGGGAAGCTCGCAGGGGCTGGGACGTGGACGAAGCGGCCGAGCCCCCAGCCCCTTGGCACTTACGCCGCCGCCGCGAGCCGCTCGCTGCCTTCGGATTCCCCCAGCCAGGCGTACGGGCGGCCACCCGACCCCAAGGCGCCTGGGAAAAGGCTGCAACAGCCGCGCCGCGCCGCTGCACCGCACCGTGCAGCGCCTAGCAGCCCCGGCCCGCGATCGCGCCCGCCCGCAGCTTCGGCACCGGACTCCGGGGCGGTGGCGTTAGCAAGCCACCGCGCTGGGTTCTTGGCGAGGGGACCCGGGCTCTCAAGCCCCCATTGCCGCCCGGAGAGCCCTGGCGTAAAGGCACACGGTAGCAGGATGGCTTCGGCTAGGAATCCCAAGAAGGACAGACCCTTTCCCCCCCTTTTTTCCCCTCTCCCCCCAATTTTCACGTCTTTATAACCGGCTTAGGGCATTATTAGCACATGTCCTGGCTCGTGGACGAGTTGGTGGCAAAATCTGAACTGGATACTTACGGAGGGCCCGAGAGGGTGCTGCGCCTTCTTCTAGTCTGGTCCTCCTTGCTGGGAGCAGCCCCGCGCCGACAGGCTGTGGGCGGAGCAGCCGGGCGGAGCGAGCCTCCTCACCGCAGCTCAGCAGCGCACTTCTGCAGCTGTGCCGCTGGGAACATTTTATAGCGGCGGCTGGCGTGTGTGGCCCTTTAAAGGCGCTCGAGCTGGTGCAGTCACCGTGGATCTTGTGAAAGCAGAGGGCGGGCTAGGGAACAGAGTCCGTGCGTCCCCTCCGGCCCCTCAGCCCTGGGGGCAAGACACAGTCACCTGGGTGGGGCTGCTGGTTCCAGATTATAGTCACTTCTCTCCCAGTGCTCTGGCCCGTATCTATGTTTCTAAAACTGGTGGCAGCCCAAACCCAGGACGTGGGCTCTCCCCACCACCCTGCATGGACTTGCCCAATAAATTCCACTTAGTAATTTCACCGAGGCGAGGGAGAGCTGTTAGTGTCTGTTTTCTGACCTAAATCAAGCGTGTGGACAGTACGGGCTTCAATGGATAGAGAGGAGAGCTGTTGGCTTAGAGAAAGACCCACAGGAGGGACTTGCACACGGGACGGGGTAGGCAAGGCACGGTCTTAGTTTCCTGCAGGGCTTTCTGTGAGCCGATTTGCCCTCTTCGGGCTACATCGCTTCGCCTCATAGTAGTGGAAGGGCTGAGGTTGGAGGGGGCTTCCCCCCAACACTCCCTACATTTTGTTCAGGGCTACTTAGAGGGATCATATGGCAGCCTCCGTGGCTTCCTTCAAGGCCCAGGGTTGATGCCAAGGCTTTCTGTCCTGTGGTCATCCAGGGCAGAAAGGCAGGATGCGACGACGCTGAGAAATGCTGTTCTACGGGACCGTGGGGCTAGGTGCACGCATGCAGTTCACATGGTTCACGGAAAAGCCAAGAACAGGCAGCGGGTTTGAAAAGCTTGCCACAGAGTTCGCAGAGATTCCTCTTGCCTTCCCACGATGCCAGGTTATTTTATTTTGATTATATAATTATTCACATCTAGCAAGAACAACATTTTGCACTTGGAGCACATCTCTCTTGTGTTGGTACGTTTTCTTACAAATCCTTACTAAAAGAGATCTGGGGCTTCTCATTTCAAGGCATGTTCCTTGCGGCTGGAAACTCCCACCGCACCCCTTGCAGGAAGGCCACCAAGATTACTCCCCTGTAATCAAGCCCCCCACCCCCTCCCACCCTCTCCTTTCAACAACTCAGTTTTTACGCTGTTTGTAAAACATGGCCTTTTGAAAAAGTACGATGTTTAGGAAACGAGGGAGGAATGTTACAAAGGCCTTTTCACTGTGTGTGCCTTGTGTCATAACTGGCTTTAAAGACCTGAGATCTTTTTTCTTCTTCTTCTTTTAGGATCGCAAGTGCCCTGAATTTGCTCTTCTAACAGAGTCAGACCTGTTTGTTGATGAAATGACCGGCTTGCTGACAAAGTGGGGCATCAATGGAGAGACAGATCTAGGCCTTTCTTTGGCATTTCGAAGAAGCTAGGGTGAGTACCCTGGATGGATAACTAGGGAAACCCATTTTACCCCCGTGGGGCTAGAAAGCAGCCTTTCTTGCGCTGCTCATTGCTGCCCCCCCAGCCACTCTGCTGCAAGTCCAACCCGGCTAGCAAGCACACTCCACACGCCATTGCTCCACTTTCTCACTTGGCTCCAAGACTCTGAGTCTTTCCTGCAGAGAAGAGGCGCGGTCCGTGGTACCCTAAGGCTCTACTGGGGTAGCAGGAGAGGTACACCTCCAAAGTCTCTCGGTATTTGCCTGGGGTGAGAAAAGTTTCTGTGAAAGCAAGGTTGGAGAAGGAGCGGATTTAGGCTAGGCGTTTGAATCACGGTTGCTAATTTGGACCCCTGACCTGCCCCCTCCACCTCTGTTTGGACTCGGGCTGGTTGTAAACTACAGGACACAGCTGGGCTGCAGGCTCCCGTTCCCAGACCTGTGGATCCGCCCTCCATCTATTGGATGGCTCCCAGGCCAATTGTTAGAAAGAGGCATATGTTCATCTCAGCTTCTGGAGTGTCTGCGGAGCAGTTGCTCAACAGCTAGCCCCCTCCCCCATCCGGACCATTGAAGGCCAGAAAAAGGAGCATCCTCCACCACATTTCTATATGCCCAAGTTCCAGAAAGACCCCCACCCCACGGGTGACTTTCTGTCATCTCCACTGCCCACCTCCCAGGAAGTAGGAATGAGAGGGGCTATAAGCACTCAGCTTTGAAGCAGAAAAGTCACCCATTTCCTTTTGGGGGAATGGGAGTTGAGGTTAGTGGCAGAGACTGAGTGGGGGCGAAGAAGACATTTGCATTTCTAGGCAAATATGCCTTAGATCACTGACTTCCCAGCTGACTCCAGGGTTAGCTCGGAGCTCCGCTAAACTCTTTTCTCCAACTTAGCAAGTAGACCACAAGCTTGTGAAGCCAAGAGAGAAGTGATGCTCACCCAGCAATAACCTTCTAAATGTCCGTCATGAGCCGGACAATGAGCATCCTCTCTCCAACTCCTAAAACAGCCCTGTGAGGTTGGATTACCAAAGGTGAATTAGCCTCAGAGAAGTGCCCAAGTTGGCACAGTCAAGAGGAAGGGAGTTTTTATTCTGGCGAGGCTGGCTGCAGTCTCAACCCTACAGCCCTACACCCTGCTGCCTTGGAGGGCAAAGAAGAGGTCCAGAGTGCAAGTTCAGGGGTCAGTAGCCTGGACTAAATCCCTGCTCTGCCATTAGCTAGCTGTGTGGTCTTAGGGTAAGAGGCTGTGCTGGTGGTGTATGCGTGCTCAGTTTTCCTATTAAGTGTATATCGTAAGAAATTAACAGGAACTGTAAGGTTAGGAAGGAATCTTCAGCTCGAGTGATTGATGCTGGGTGGTAAAATGGCTAGTACATGCTGGGATTGGTGTTGGTGCTGTAATGTGCCTTCTGATTCTTTTCCTTTGACCCCATCCCTGCCACAGCTCACACCCTTCAGGTTCAATAACACTTGCTGACTAATTGAAATATCAGACTGGGAGGGGGATGAAAGAGCTCTCTAAACTCAGGAAGGAAAAGATGAGAATGCAGGTTTGTTTTCAAAACTCCACTCGCCACTGCCAAAGCTGCCTGGACCATGTGACTGGGATAAAAATGGGGTCCGTAAAAGATAATCATGCTTATAGGTCAGTCTGTAAATGTAGAAATGGACCCCCAAAATATAGTCAATATGTGTACAGAAAAGTTAAAAAGTACAAATTTAAATTAAAAAAATGTGTGTGTGTGTGTGCTTTCGTGATTTCATTTGCACCATATGCATGCAGGAGGTCAGAAGAGGGAATTGGATTCCCTGGAACTGGAGTTACTGGTGGTTTGTGAGCTGCTATGTGAGTGCTTGGAACTGAACCCAGGACCTCTGCAAGAGCACTAAATGCTCTTGACTCCTGAACTATCTCTTCACCCCCCCAACACACATTTATTTGAGTATATTTAGAAAAGCCAATGTGGTAGCACACACCTGTTACTCCAGTACTCAGGAGGATCATTAGTTGCAGGAGAACCTGGGCTACACAGTAAATCCCAGATCAACCTGGGGTACACAGCAAGTTCTAGAGCAGCCTGGGCTACATATAAATAAGCATACATACATACACACATATAAACAATTCTCTGTCATATACATATACACACATTCCATACATACACATATATGAAGGAGAATTGTTTATAATAGAAACCAATCATGAAGGTCTATGGCCAGGGAGTTTCCCTTGGTACCTTAACCACTACCTCCCAAATTCATTTTAAGATTTTAAGAACTTTTATTCATGACAAAATATTGAATAAAAGCCCTGGGTACAAAGTTGCATAAATATGAGGCTGAGGTGCGGAGGGTACAGAGGCTCCAAAATGAAGGCTTCTGTGCTTCCAACCCCATAGGACTATGGGAATAAGGCAATGGCCGGAGAAACACCTGAGAGGCAGTGCCAGTAAGGGACACGATTCTGAATTATCCTTTTCTGTTTTCCCTATTATATAATTGTATTTATGTATTTGGTGTGTGTGGGAGATGTGTGCATGCGTGCCCCGTGTGCACCTGCCGCTGTGTATGTGTGGAGGTCAGAGGGTAGCTTCAAATGTATGTCCTGGAGATGTAACTCAGGCCATCAGGCTTATTACCTACTCAATCATCTCAGTAACCCAATGTCTCCTTTTTTTGAGATAGGGTCTCTCTATGTAGACCTGGCTGTCCAGGAACTCAATGTGTAGACCAGGCTGGCCCCAAACTCACAGAGATCCCCTTGCCCCTATCTCCCAGGTGCTGAGATGAAAGGTGTGCCACCTCATCTAGCTTATTTTTCTTTTAATTAAATGTACATTTATAGTTATTAAGCTCCTTAAAAGTATATTTTGTTTCTTTTTTTGAGGCAGGATGTTATTCTGTAGCCTAGGAAGGCCTTGAACTTTCAGTCATTTGGCCTCAACCTCTTAAGTACTTGGACCTATTTTTGTTGAAATTATAAGTATACATAGAAAAAATATTGGGTGCAAATATACTAAAATGTTAACAGTGATTATAATTGAGTAGTGGAATTATGAGTAATATTTTTCTTTTTCCTTTTTGAAATTTTTTTGCAGTATGATTACATTGTTTTTTCACAATTAGAATAGATTCATAACTTGAAAAGTGCATAATCAGTAGTATTCTACTAGTGGTAAAATTATGAATGCAAATTGAAAAAAATGGGAAGGAAGTATATTGAACTATTAACAGTTTTTATATTAGCTGCTAAGGGATTGTGGGTAATTTCTTCTCATTTTTCTGTAATATGGTCTTATTATTTTTATAATTAAAATAAAATGATACCTAAAAATAGCGTATACAATATGATCCAATTTTTGCTAAAAATTAATATATGCATAGAAAAATAATTGATTATTCTGAAATGTGTTTGTCTCTGTGTGGTGGGGTATGAGTGATATTTTATTCTTTTCTTTATAAATAAATTGTTTCTTCATTTTCCAAATTTTCTACAGCTATCATCTATTATTTTTAATTATGAAAAATGTAAACATTCATAAAGCAGTTTAGTAGTGGAGTACTTACGGGAAAAGGGTGCCTATCTGGGATTTGCTTTAAAATAGTTCAGTGTGGGCCAGAGGAGACCGGATGGGGCTATAGATTAAATGAAAAAATTGTTGCGGATGGGTGTATGAGGCTTTTGTTTTCTTTTGGGAACGCTTGAAATTTTTATAATGAATATTTTTCTTAAAAAGCCTCTTTCACAAAGACCATTTCTTTTCATTTTTGCCAACTGTATGTGGTTCCCTCCATTTCCCGGACAGCTGTGACTCAGAGTCGGAGTTATTTGTCCTGGGCCTTCTCACTCCAAGTCCAGTGCTCTGTCCACATCCCAGGTGCTGTTGCTGCGCATCCGCATCTTCTTTTTCTTTATTGTTTTAAAAGTTTTAAAAAAGGTTTATTTATTTGTATTTTATGAGTATGGATGTTTTGCCTGCATTTATGTATGTGTGCCTTGCCCATGGTGCCTGGTGGCCACAGAGCCAGAAGAGGGTGCTGGATTCCCTGGGATTGGAGTTTTGGATGGTTGTAAGCTGCCTTGAAGATGCTGGAAACTCAACCTGGGTCCTCTGGAAGAGCAGTATGTGCTCTTAACCCCTGGGTTATCTCTCCAGCCTTTCTTTTTTTGTTTGTTTCTGTTTTGTTTTTGCACTACTGGGGATCAAATCTAGGGCTTCATGCAAACTGTACCAGTGAACTGAATCCTCAGCTCTGTTTTTTCTCTTTCTTCTTTTAGTAATTAAAAATAACATTTTATCTGATTATAAATGTAATTGTTCATGGAATTTTGAGTGAACAGGAATGTACTAGAGGAAGACATGCTAATCCACCCCGAAGCAGTGTTGTTAACCCTTGGCTGTTGGTTCTGTGGACTGTCTCCATGCCTCTTCTTGCAGAGGTACCGCTAGCGGTAAACCTCTTAGGGAGAGTAGTTAGCCATCTCTGAGTGCATCTGCAGCTGTTTAAGGTTTACCCATCCCAGCTCTCTCCCTGTCCCCTTCAGAGGCTGTAGTCTGGGTTCCCTTTTAACAATCACCTCCACCCCAACAATCCAAACAAATGAAGCCCATTAGTGGAAGTTCAGGTGACCCTTCTTCCCTCACCAACCTGGGGACTCTGCCCAGAAGCCATCCTAGAACCTGGGCATCTGCAATCGCTCCAAGTGGGCCTGTGCCTCCATTTCCCCATCGGGAAGATGCTAGTGAGAATAGCAGACCAGTAGGCCCCTGCCAGGGAGTGATGAGCTAACGTCTGTAGCGCTTTCCAGCCCCTCTGAGCAAGGTGCTGGAGCTTCCCAGGCCTGGCCTGTGCCTGCTGCTGCCAGCCTGATCGAGTGCCTGGCCTGGCCTGGCCGTTCAATGGAGGGAGCGGCTGCATTCCTCTGACCCCGGCCAGCCCAGCAGGCTTGGACAGGCCTGCTTTTGCTCCTGAGTTTTTAAAAAAAAAGATGGAGAAGAAGAAATGGAACAATATCAGTTACTAGGAGGAAAGGGCCCAGAACAATAGAAATCTGCAGATAACCGAACACCCCTTGGTGCCCTAGTCAGGCAGTCGATTCTAGTGGTGCTTTCTTATTGACAAAGGGGCGGGGAATGTTTGGAGAGGGCCAGCAACTGCACCCAGTCAAGCAGATTCCCTGCTTGAATTCCTGACATTTATACATAACAGAAAAAAATAAAGATACACAAACAATTCCAGTCATTGGGGTTCTTTCATCTTTCTGGATGGTTCTGCCCACTCTGTTCTTTGAGAATGCTCATCCAGTGTAGGCCCCTCCTCTGTGTCCCTTCTAGCATTCAACCTCCCAAGAACCCTAGGAAACCAACTATCATCTCCATGTCGTTGACTTATTATGTTTTACTATGCTAGAGATGAAACCAGAGGCTTCCACATGCTACAGCTACAAGGACCCCATCCCTCACCCCCAGCCACAGTTTGGAAGGAAGGATCAAGGCTCAGAGAGGTGAACCAAGCCCTAGATCCCACAGCTAGTAAGTAGCAGAGCTGGAATTCACAGCAAACTCTGACTGACTCACCATTGAGGTCAAATTCCCCTAGGCTACCAATTGGTCTGTCGTCTGCGTCTGTACCTTCCTTCCTTCTTCTAGAATGGTTGCTTCACCGCATCCATTCATGGTAAATGGTGAACACATATGGGCCGAAAGTCTAAGTGGTTCCAGTTGAGGCAAGAGCCCAGTTAAAGGCAGTCCCAGTCAGGGACAGTCATAGCCATCTCTTGAGACCATGTACATGGTGGGAGAGGGCTGCAGCCTGGTGGATGGCAAAGAAGATTCTGGAAGAAATATCATCCAGGGAAAGGCATAGGGTTCAAAGGAAGAGAGTGTGAGGTGCCAGAGAAGGGAAGAGAGTAGCAGCCAGGCAGCCTGGCCCTGAGCTGTTGGGTTTCAGCAGTGAAGCTGGAGGCCTCGGGAAGGTGTGAGGCTTTGTGGGGGAAGCAAAACTCTGCTTTAAGCATGTTTAGTTTAGGCTGTTGGCAGAACATCCAAGTGGAAATAGCTTGCACACAGCCAGGAATATAGGACTGGAAAGAAAGTGTGAGGTTGTGTCAAAAAGAGCAATCCTCGGGATGACTTTGGGCCAAACTGTGGAGAACTTTCCCCTGCCTCCATCTATTGACATAGAGAGGAGAACTCCTGAGGACCCTAGAGACACTGTCTTTACTGCACCCCCCCCCCCTCCGTCTCTGGACCCTCTAGCCTAGCACAATCATAGACACATGCTTCAAATTCCTGAAGGGTAGAGTGAGGGGATCTCAGTCTGTAAATTTTTCCACGCCAAGGATTGACAGGGGCCTCATCACGCTTTTTTGAATACATGTAGGCTAGGCCTTCAGGGTGCCAGATCCTCCCTGGTTTCTCTTCAGCTTCTGGAACACAAGCCTTTGGGGTCTTGTGTGTTCTCTTCTTTTTGCCACCTGCCATTCTCAGCATAACACAGCATCTCTCAGTTCACTTGTTTTCTTTCTTTCTTTCTTTCTTTCTTTCTTTCTTTCTTTCTTTCTTTCTTTCTTTCTTTCCTTTTTTTTGTTTGTTTTTGGAGACAGGATTTCTCTGTGTAGCCCTGGCTGTCCTGGAATTCACTCTGTAGATCAGGCTGGCCTTGAACTAGCAGAGATCTGCTTGCCTCTGCCTCCCAAGTGCTGGGGTTAAAGGTGTGTGCCATAATCACCCAGCAGCTTACTTAACTGGTTTAAAAAGGCAGGGATTTTTTTTCTCTCTCATAGTGCTAGAGTTCAAACTCTGAACCCCATGTTGTGGAAATGCTCGACCATGAAGTACGTCTGAGCCCTAGCTGAAGCCATTTTCATCTGGCTCCCTGCAACATCAGGCCGATGAAACTTCCTTGTGCTTAAGACCTGAGCTATAATGGCCCTTCCTCTCTTTTTCATCTTTGTGCCTGGGGCATTTACCTGCATGGCCCCTTTTCAGGTCTGTGCCTTTTCCTGCTCAACCTCCCAATTCTAGTTGAGGTTTCGCATTTGTCCTCCTCTGCCAGAACCTCTGTTGCCATGGTTAAGTGTCCCAGATTGAGATACTAGCCCCTGTTGTTGCTCTTGGCCTTTGACTTTGGAGGTTAACATGGATGTGTGATTCAGTTCACGTCCATAACCTGGGGAATTATAAATATTTCCACTGGTTCCTACTGCCTCAGAGATTTATCCCTCTGGGGATCAGCTATTGAAGCTAGAGGTGAACAGGATCTTAGGGCACGTATTTCAGAAGGTCAGGGTGCAGGCTCTGTCGTCACCTAAGCATACAGGATCACAGGCCTGGTTGCTCAAGGTCCCTTATGTATTACGATGTCCCCTTTGGCAAGAGTAGCTGGAATTGTATGCTGGTTCTTCCTGGCTTTGTTCATGTCTCATCCTAGAACCAATGGCTTGGAGAGAAGAGCCCAAACTGAATTGCAGTGTACAACTTCCATGAAGCTGACTTTGAGGTCCAGCAGCCTTAACTGTGGATCCTACATAGATTAGGTTTCTAGTACCCCCAAGTACATGAGTTCAGGGGAGCATTATTCCTACTGGGTCTGAATTTAACATCGGGGTAATGTTCACTGAACACTTACTAGGTGACAGGCCCTTACTGTTCACCGAGTCCGACAACAGTCTAAGGTGTTAGTGGAGCATTGTTATTATGTTGTCCCTGTGTTCCTGACAGAGAAGAGAAGAATAGGCGTGGAACATCTTACCCAGGCTGTACACCCTGTGTGTTTGAGGTTGAGGAGTCAAGCCAGGCTGACCAGCCACAGTGTCTCTGCTACTGACCCCGGGACCTTTCTGCCTCCTTAAGAACACCCATTGCTACCTGCCCCTTAGTTCATAAAGACCTTTCTCACCTTGTACAAGGTCAATTGTCATATGTTTTCTTTACTCCATGTTCAGTGATCATCATCATTATCATCCATCCTATCTTATAATCGAAGGAGGAAAACTCAGAGAAGGGAAGTGACTGGATGGCCCAGCTGGCAAGTGAGAACACTGGTGCTGGAAGCCACTTCTGCCTGCCTCACCTTCTCTTTTCTTCTGTCCCCCACGGCAGTTCTCACCTTTCTGCAAAGGGCATGTGAGATGATGCTAGAAGGGAGAGTATTTGGGTGAGGAAAGGAACTAGTGGGAAGGGAGCCAGAGAGAATAATGGAGGACATGAGCAAAGTATATGATGGGTTATATGCAAATGCCATAATGAAACCCATCATTTACACAATGAGTGCAAGCTAATAAACAACTAATAATAATAAGATGGGGAGATGGCTCAGTCAGTAAAGTGCTTGCAGTGCAGGCATGAGAACCTGAGTTCAATCCCCAGCACTTGTGTAAAAAAAGCCAGGAGCGGGCTGGAGAAATGGCTCAGTGGTTAAGAGCACTGACTGCTCTTCCACAGGATCCGGGTTCAATTCCCAGCACCCACATGGCAGCTCACAACTGTCTGAAGATCCATTTGCAGGGGATCTGACACCTTCACACCAATGCACATAAAATAAAGTTAAATAAACCATAAAAAATATTTTTAAAAAAAGCCAGGAGCACCATTGTAGTGGCTCACATCTTTAATCCCAGCACTCAGGAAGCAGAGGCAGGCGACTCTGTGCGTTTGACGCCTATAATCCCAGCACTCATATAATCCTATTGCTGGGGAGGTGGAGACAGGAGGATCCCTGGGACTTGTCGACCATCAGTCTAACTAAATCAGTGAGCTCCAGGTTCAGTGAGAGACCCTGTCTCCAAAAGTAAGATGCAGAGAGACTGAGGAAGATGTGCGGTGTTGACCCCTGATCTCCACATGTGTGCACATATACATACATCTACATACAAAACAACCAAAACCCCAATATTAAAGCAGACGGGGACTGGAGGGATGACTGTGTCTAAACATCTCTGTGTGACAGAGGAGGAAGCTAGCACTCCACCTGGTTAGAGTTAGGGCCAAAAGGACAGACTGCACAAGAAGCGTATATCCAGTGGACAAATCCAAAATTCAGTGAGAGGAAGAGAAAGATAATGATGAGGACAGGGGGAGCGGTGGAGAATAGGCATTTGGGGGAGAAAACAGGGTAAGGAAAAGAAATCAAATTCTTAAGGAAAAGGCCTAAAGTGAGGTGAAAGCATAAGTGACCAGCCATCTGGAACCAGCTACAGAGCTGGGGGGGGGGGTGTTTGTGAAGCATGGGAGCTAGATCGACAGGTGCAAGGGCCCAGCTGCTGCCAGCCAAGAGCTGTCCGGGCCCAGTGCCCAGCCGGAAAGGAGCATAACTGAGAGAGACTTCTCCAGGGGTATTTTGGCTGGGGGACCATGGGAGGAAGCCGCCCTCTCTCACAGCCTGGTGGGGCTTGCCTCTGGCCAGCTCCTAGAGAGAAGGGACCTTGACCACTCTTTGGATTTGCATTGTCTTCAAGCCTTTTCCAACTGTTGCCTTTGGGGCCTGGAATATGGATGATTCTTTGTTCTCTGGAATATGGATGAGTCCTGGAATGGCCTGAAGGATTAGGAAATGCCATTTCATGCTACCATTAGCTGGAAAGCTCAAAGGGATAACGGGCTAGGTAGAGAGTGGAATGGTTGCCAGAGTCATTGGATAAACTCCCATTTAGCTCCGTGTGTGTGGCTTAGTCTCGTAGTGACAGTCTGACCCTGGTTCGAGTCTCTAGGCTTCCACTCCTGGCTGGTTGACTTTCGGCAAGCAACTGGCCCTTTGGGCCTCAGTTTCCTTAGGTGCAAGGTGAGGAAAAGTAAGAATATCTGCATCGTGAGGCTGTGCCAGGGTTGGATGAGATAATGTCTGTGGCTAGAAACTCCAGTGCTGTACACATGTGAGTAATTATTCTCCCCTGACCTCTGTTCCCTGCTGCTTGGGGGATGGAGTCAGCCTTCCAATCCGAGTCCAGTTCCAAGCCTGACTTCACCTCCTTGGCCCTGTTTTCCTCTTGTCACATAGGACTGTATGGGAGTCAGGCCTACTGACCCACTGCAATGGACTTAGGGTCAGCCACAGTTTGTTTGCTACTTTTATTTTATTCAGGCTACTAATGTGAAGTGAACCCCTGCTTCCCTCACTAAGACCTCGAGGGGACCAAGGCATCACCTTGGTTCTCAAAGAATTCCTGATAACTATACTGAGGAGATAGGAGAGCGACATCTGAGCCAAGGCACCAGGGACAGCACAGTCAGAGGCCTTGATGGGAACTAGGAACCAGACTTGGACACCACATTAAGAAATCCAGCCTTGATGTTGTGGTCATTGAAGGTAATGTGGGCAGATAACCATGGAGATCGGGACGGTTGGTTACTCAGAAAAGCGTTCATTGCCATGACCTTCTTCCTCCGCCTTATACCCCTAGTGGGTGAGCTCTAGGCTTCCTGCAATTCTTCCAGGCTTCTGCCCTGAATGGGAACATGTAAGGCTTGTTGCCTCTCTGATCCCCCCAAGTTCAGCAAACAAGCACTTCTGTTCATCCTACTTTTCAGTCCTAAATCCCACCATGCTCTTGGCCAGTATCCGCCTGATGATCACATGCTCTCCATATAAGAGCCCTTCCAGTGCAGCCTGGTGCCGGGGCTCTTCTTACCACTTCCACTTGCACTAGCCCAGCCCTTGTTTCCGCCCCTCTTCTTTTAATTTATTATTAATTATTACTATTTTAATTTGTTTCTCAATACAGGGTTTTTCTGTGTACTCCTGTGTACTCCTGAAACTTGCTCTGTAGATCAGTCTGTCCTCAAACTCAGAGATCCACCTGTCTCTGCCTCCCAAGTGCTGGGATTAAAGGCATGTGCCACCAGGCCCGGCTTTAATTTTTATTTGTGTGTGTGCATGTGCATGCATGCGTGTGTGCGTGTGTGTAAATGTGGGATGCACATGCCATGGTGGTATATGTGAAGGTCAGAGGAATTGTTTCACTCTGTGGGTTCTAGGGATTGAACTCAGGTCATCAGATTTGCATGGCAGGTGCTTTGAAGTTTGCTTTTTCTTTCTTTCTTTCTTTCTTTCTTTCTTTCTTTCTTTCTTTCTTTCTTTCTTTCCCTTCCTTCCTTCCTTCCTTCCTTCCTTCCTTCTTTCCTTCCTTCCGTTCTTTCTTTCTCTCTCTTTCTTTCCTCCCACCCTCCCTTCCTCCCTCCCCCCCTCTCTCCCTGCCTGAGCTGTGTGTTTCCCCTTCTCATTCTGCTTCTATCATTGATTAGCTCACAGGTGTTGGTGCCACATTCCCCCCTCCCCCATCCTCCTGCCCTGTCTATTACCTGTTTCACTGCAGTAGCCTGCTGATTCATCTCAGCTCTCCAGCCCCTGCCCCCTTTCAGTGTGTTCTCCAAACCGTGGACCAAAGAATTCTCTCCTTAGTTCAGGCACCTGCAATAATAGCTCCTCATCCTCCTCAGAGGGAAAGGCAAAGTCTGCACACGAGCTTCTTTCTCGTGCTTCTCCATACTTCCCTCCTCCTGCTCTCCCCTTTGTTTTCCTTAGCTCTGGGCACACTGGTCTGGCTGTGTCTTGGATATGGTATGGCACTTGCCTTTTACTGCTTATCTTCGTCTCCCCCCCTCACCTCAGCCAAACATGGTCTCTTTATGAAGCCCAGGCCTGCCTCAACCCCTCTGGTACTGGAATTATAGGTTTGCAGCCTTCTGGCCAGCTTAAGGCGTTTCTTTCTTCACTATCTATCTATCCATCTTTCTCTTTTTGAGACAGGGTCTCATTAGGCATTCCTGGCTGCCCTGGAACTCTCTTTGTAGATTAGTCTGGCCTGAAAATCAGAGATCCACCTGCTTCTGCTTTCTGAGTGCTGGAATTAAAGGCATGCCCTATCAAGCCTGGCCTCAAGGCTGGTTTTTTCTTTCTCAAACAGGTTTATCGAAAATACCTGAATACCTGGCTCAACAATGAAAGGCCTTAACAAATCTAGTGCATTCCAGGCCTTTAAGCCTAAATTTCAACAAAATCAAGTTAAGGGAAAAAAAAAGTATGACATTCCAGAAGAAATCACTGTGAAGGTAAATATTTAAAAATTAATGAATGATCTATTTACATCTCCAAAAATGTGTAGTAAATATTTAGAAAGATACATAGGTTAGGCTCAAAGCTGTGCTTAGGCTCTTTTCTTTTAAGATTTCTTTTTATTATTTTTAAAGTATGTGTATGTGTGTGTATGCATGCGGGTATGTGTACACAGATGCGGGTGCCCACTGAGGCCAGAGGTCTTGGAGCTGGAGTTACAGCTATCTTCCCAGCCCCTTTATCTTAGATTCTTTACATCTATTGTCCTTCTGCTCACACATCTGGAGTCAGGTCTCTGGTCAGCACGGATCCCTCCAACAGCACTTCTTCAGGTATGTTTTCTTTTTGTTTTTTGAGACATTGTCTCTCATAAAGGCCTGAGTGTTCTGAAATCTTTTTTTAAAAAAAATAAGATATTTTTTAAAAGAGCAGCTCTATTCCCTTGCTTCATCCCCCCCTCCCTCCAGCATAGCTCCACCAGGTCATATCTTTACCTCCGATGAGAGAGAAACCCCCAGCTGGGCAGGATGGCATACACCTTTAATCCCAGCAGTCTGAGCTTGAGGCAGGTGGATCTCAGTGCTTGAGGCCAGCCTGGTCTACATAGCAAGCTCCAGGCCAGTCCAGGCTACACAATGAGACCCTGTCTCTAAAAGGGTGTGTGTGTGTCTGTATCAAGAGACAAGGCTGTGAAAAAAAGAAAGAAAAAGAGACCTTTAGGAGAGCAGGGATTTTTGTGCTTGATTCCTGTTTACTTCCTTCACTGATTAGTACATTGTCTGGGTGTCAGTAGTGGTCTGTCCATTGGGTTCCATCTTCAGCACCCTAAGAGAAGCTGTAGGAGAACCAGAGGGGAGGGTACAGAGATCAACCAGGCCAAAGGGGCTCTGGAGAAGATGAAGGGCATTCTGAGGAGGAGAGGTTTCCGATTTTGACAATTTGTTTTCTGCTTACAAACATGCATATAATCTTCACAACCCAGCACAACAGTCCTCACGAGGACCAAAAATGCTAGCCAACGTCTCTTGGCACCCACAGCAAATCCCAACAGGGCTGCCAAAGGTATTTGGGTGCCTTTTAGGGGAAGCTAGAGAGAACCAGCAGAAGCTTAGAGTAACTGTTCTTCCCCTTGAGTCCTCCCAGCAGTGACTTAGGTCCCTAAGTCATGTGGCAGTCATGAGTACTGAGCCTGAGAAGGTGGGAAAGATCTGCATCACAATGGGAGACACTGATAGTTAAATAACCAAAGAAGTGCGGAGACAGTCTCAAATTAAGTGATTTTATTAGCTATCGTCAGTGAGCTACAAACTCCCCTATATTCAAGAAAAGAAAACCCAGAGGAAGGCGGCCCAAGAGGATCTCTAAAGCAATAGCTAAATGCGCCGCTCTGTAAAAAGGATTTCTATACCAGAGGCCGAGAGAGGACAGAATCCTGTTAAATTTTCTCTGAACTGTTTTCTAGCCACACTGTTTATGGAAATACCAGAACCAGCTTATGCTTGTGGTTTGGGGAGAGCTATTTATGTTGAGAAGAATGTGGGCGTGAGGAAAATTGAGTTGGGGGTTATCTAATTATTTTGTTTATTTGGAACAGTGACAATAAATAAGCCTCCTTTAAAAAAGGATTTAGCAACAAACACATCGAACATGCTCAATATCATTAAAGAAAAGTGAACATTCAAACAATGGCTATCTTAACCTCTTAGATGGGTGAAGACCAAGTTGAGGGGAAGGAGCCTTTAGAAAGCCACCCTCATACACAGACTTCAGTGGGAACCACGACAAAGGTTCAGAGAATGCCAGCCCATCGTTGTTGTCTTTGTTTTTAATGCACATGCTCTTTGATCCAGCTGGTGCCTAGCCCTAGATTGTCCTGAGGAAGTGACACTACAAATGAGCAAGGGGATCAACAGGGGGCATCTCCACTGCAGTGGGTTTTGTGAGGTGACATTCACAGGACAGTCGGCCATTTTTATAGTGGACAATCCAGTGACATTTGGCATGTTCACAAAGTTGTGCTATCTAGTTCCTAAACACTGTCATTCCTCCAAACTAAAGCCACTTCCCATTCAATAGTTGCTCACACTGCAGCCGGGCTCTGGGAAGAGCCAAACTGGTGCCTCTGCATTTGCTTATTTCTTATTTCTTATTTAAAGTATATTATTTAACGTATTATTGCCATCACTTGAGGTTTATTTTTGAGCCAGGGTCTTACTCTGTCACCCATGTAACTCTCTTCTTCTGTCTCCTAAGTGCGTATATTACGGGTTTGCTCCTCTGGGTCCAGTTTATTCTGAATAGTTTATGTAAGTGGAACCGTACAATATGTGTGGGCTTTTCTATTTGGTTTCTCTCACTGAGTATGGTTTTAATACCATAGCACGTCTCAGAACTTAATGCTTTTTATGGCTCAATAGTATTCTGTTGTGTGCAGATACCACAGTTTTTCCATTCACTAGTTTATGAGTGTTTATTTGGCTGTTACAATATTTATTTGGCTACCTTTTAACTATTGCCATTTGTTTGGGCGCCTCTTTTTAGTTCTTTAGGGCATGTAGTTAGAAGTGGAATTGCTGGGAGCGAAGGTAATTCTATGTTTAGCTTGTTGAGGAATCACCGAACTGTTCCCACAGCAGTCGTGGGAGTTTTACATTTCCCCAAGCAATGCACGAGGGATTCTACTTCTCCACATACTCAACTCTTGCAATTTTTTTCACTTTTTAATTGTAGCCATCCTTGTGTGTGTGAAATGACATCTCATTATGGCTTTGATTTGCATTCCCAAATGACTAATGATGTTCAACATCCTTTCATGCATTTGTTGGTCATTTGTATGTCCTCCTTGGAGAAATCTCTAAGTTCTTTGCCCATGTTTAAAATGGAGTTGTCTTTTATGTGCTGTGTTTTTACATTTTCTCCTCCTTCCCTCCTCCTTCTTCCCCTGCCGTGGGAGTTGACCCCAAGGGGACCTACACAGTAGGTAAGCACTCTGCCATTGCACTACACCCCAGTCCCTCATTTTATCTTTCTTCTCACAATTCTCATTAGCATATAGAAATTATTCAGAATATCTTGCATATCACCTTAGAACCTTCATCTGGCGATGGATCGAGGTAGAGACAGAGTCTCAATTTGGAGCAACGGTCTGAGCTCTTAAGGTCCAAATGAGGAGCAGAAGGAGGGAGAACATGAGCAAAAAATCAGGACCACGAGGGATGCACCCACCCACTGTGACAGTGGAACTGATTTATTGGGAGCCCACCAAGGCCAGCTGGTCTGGGACTGAATAAGCATGGGTTGATTCCGGACTCTCTGAGCATGGCGGTCAATGAAGACTGATGAGAAGCCAAGGACAATGGCACTAGGTTTCGATCCTAATACATGAACTGGCTTTGTGGGAGCTTAGCCTGTTTGCACGCTCACCTTTCTGGACGTAGATAGAAGGACCTTGGTCTTCCCGCAGGGCAGAGAATTTGGACTGCTCTTCAGTATCGAGAGGGAGGGGGAATGGAGTGGGGGGAGGAGAAGAGGAGTGGGGATAGGGGGAGGGAAGTGGGGGGAGGGCAATATTTGGGAGGAGGGGAGGGAAATGGGAAATGGGGAGCAGGTGGAAATTTTAATTAAAAAAGAATAAAAATAAATAAATAAGTAAAAAAAAAAAAAAGAAATTATTCAGAATAACAATATTCCTGGGGGCTTCTTTTGAGACAGGGTCTATGCAGTCCGAGTTGGTTTCGACTCCTGTTTCGTCTACCCTTTTCTCCCAAGTGCTGAAATTACAGACATGTGCCACCATATCTGGGTCATTTGGAATTTTGTGTACATGCATATCTATTGTGCTTCAATCACATTCGCTACTCCATTACCCTGGCTTACTTTCCCTCCCCGCTCATCCCCCCACTCTTCCCTAATAGTCCCCTTCTATCTTTAGACCTTCAATCCAGATTCTCAAATTAGATATTTCTTTCTGAGTTTGGCATCTGTTACTCATCATCATAATCCTCAGTTTCATTCATTTTTCTTCAAATCACAGGATTTTATTTTTCCTTATGTTTAACTAATACTCTCTGGGCATATTTTCTTTATTCATCTGTTGATGCATACTTAGGCTGATGCTGGCTATTATGAATATGCTGCAAAAAACAGGGAGGTCCAGGTATCTCTATGGCATGCCGCCTTTAAATTCCTTCGAGTGAATACTCAGGAGTGGTATTCATGGATCATATGGTAGATATTTTAAAAATATTAAGTATTTGTGTGTGCATAACGTGTATTCATGGGCATCAATGCCATGAAGTGTGTCTGGAGGTCAAAGGACAACTTTGGGAAGTTGATTCTCTCCTTCTACCTTTATGTGGCCTTGGGGCATGAAACTATGGTCAGCAGGCTTGCCCATAGAGCAGTTCTAGTTTTAGGTTTTTGGAGAGACCTTTGTACTGATTTCACAATGGTTGAAGTAATTTACATTCTTACCATCAGTGTCTAAGGGGTTCTTTACCCCGCATCATCACCAGCCTTTGTTGGTTTGTGCTTTTTGTTTATTTTTGTTTTTGGAGACAGGGTCTCACTAGGTAGCTCTGGCTGTCCTGGAACTCATGGAGGCTACACGTGATCCTGCCTCTCAAGTTCTGGGCTTAAAGCTGCTTGCTACCATGCCAGGCTTCTGTGTTTTCTTGATGATAGGCTTTATGACTGGAGTGAGATGGCCTCTCAGGGTAGTTTTGATCTGCATTCTATGATGGCTAAGGATGTGGAACACTTTACAAAAAAAAATATTTACTGGCCATTTATACTTCGTCTTTTGCAAAAATGTCGGTTTAGTTCATTTGTCCATTTATTGATTGGATTGCTTGTTTTTTATGTTAAATTTTGTGAGTTGTTTCTACATTCTGGCTATTAATCCCCTGTCAGATGGATAGCTGGGAAAGATTTCCTCCCACTTTGTAGGCTGTCTCTCCTCTCTGGTAATTGTTTCCTTTGCTATGCAGAAGCTTTTTAATTTGATGTGATTCTATTTGTCAGTTCTGCTATTATTTCCTGAGCTATCAGAGTCCTGTTCAGAAAGTCATTGCCTGTGCTTAGATCTTCAAGTGTTTTCTCTAGTGTTGGTTTCCTGGTAATATCCTTTGCAAGGAAAAAACTGTGAGTTTTGATGAGGTCCAATTTATTTTTCCTTTGTTGCTTATACTTTTAGTGTCATATCTAAGAGTCCATTGCCACATCCAAGGTCCTGAAGATTTTACTCCCATGTTTTCTTCTGAGTTTTATAGCTTGAATTCTTACAAAACTGTGATCTCTTTCAAATTTGTTTGTTCTTCTCCTGTGAGATAGGGGTTCAACTTCATTGTTTTGCATGTGGAAACATAGTTGTCTCAGTACCATTTGTTGAAGAGACTGTTTGAGTGGACTTAGTACATCTATTCAGAACCAGTTAGTTATAGTTGTATTTGTATTACATTATTTCTATGTTATCTGTTTTATCTCATTGTACCTCTATACCTGGGCTTATGCTAGTAACATAGTATTCTGGTTGCTACAGCTTCTTCTTCTTCTTCTTCTTCTTCTTCTTCTTCTTCTTCTTCTTCTTCTTCTTCTTCTTCTTCTTCTTCTTCCTCCTCCTCCTCCTCCTCCTCCTCCTCCTCCTCTTCCTCCTCCTCCTCCTCCTCCTCCTCCTTCTTCTTCTTCTTCTTTTTTGGTTTTTTGAGACAGGGTTTCTCTGTGGTTTTTGGAGCCTGTCCTGGAACTAGCTCTTGTAGACCAGACTGGTCTCGAACTCACAATACAGTTTCTTAATAATTAAAACATTTAAAAAAAAAGTTCTCATTATGTAGTCTTGTCTAGCTTAGAGCTGTCCATGTGGATCAGGCTGCCCTCCAGTTTACAGTGATCTGCCTGCTTTTGCCTCCTGAGCGCTGGAATTAAAGGTGTGCACCACCACGCCTAACTGTACCAAGTTTTTTGTTTGTTTTTTACTGGCAAGTGTGAGTCCTCCAATTTTATTTTTTCTTTTCAAGATAATTTTGACTATTCAAGGTCTATTGAGATTACATATGAATTCAATGATGGAATTATGCAAAACAGTCCTTTAACATATAACAGAGATTTTTTTTGTTTTTTTGTTTTTATTTATTTATTTATTTATTTTTATTTTTTTATTCTTTTTTAATTAAAATTTCCACCTGCTCCCCGTTTCCCATTTCCCTCCCCTCCTCCCAAATATTGCCCCCTCCCCCCACTCCCCTCCCCCTATCCCCACTTCTCTTCTCCTCCCCCCACACCATTCCCCCTCCCTCTCGATACTGAAGAGCAGTCCAAATTCTCTGCCTTGCGGGAAGACGAAGGTCTTCTATCTACGTCCAGGAAGGTGAGCGTCTAATCAGGCTAAGCTCCCACAAAGCCAGTTCATGTATTAGGATCAAAACCTAGTGCCATTGTCCTTGGCTTCTCATCTGCCTTCATTGTCCGCCATGCTCAGAGAGTCCAGAATCAACCCATGCTTATTCAGTCCCAGACCAGCTGGCCTTGGTGGGCTCCCAATCAATCAGTTCCACTGTCACAGTGGGTGGGTGCATCCCTCGTGGTCCTGATTTTTTGCTCATGTTCTCCCTCCTTCTGCTCCTCATTTGGACCTTAAGAGCTCAGACCGTTGCTCCAAATTGAGACTCTGTCTCTACCTCGATCCATCGCCAGATGAAGGTTCTAAGGTGATATGCAAGATATTCATCAGTATAGGATAGGGTCATTTCAGGTTCCCTCTCCTTAATAACAGAGATTTTTAAAATAGAGATTGGCTTTACTTTATATGCTATTGGCACCTTTCCAATCGTCTTTTCTATGAGTTTGAGTTTATACACAGGATGAATCTCCACTTTAATTTCTTGAAAGACAGCATCATTTTATAGTTTTGGTACACAGATCCTTTTGCTTGAGTGTTTCATTTTGTGAGTGTTTTTGTGAGTAAATTCCCTTCTTTTCTTTTGAGACAAAGTGAAATACTATGTAGCTAAGGATGACCTTGAACTGTGGACCCCCTGTCTCTACTTCTCCAGTGCAGGACTTACAGTTGGGCATCAGCATGCCTGACTGTTATGGTGTGGGGAATCCAACCCAGGGTCTCATGCATAAGCAAGCACTCTATCAAATGAACCATATTGCTAGTCTCTAGCATTGTTTTCTTTTCCTTTCTTTTAAAAACTGTTTCTTATTTGCTGGGAGTGGTGGCACATGCTTTTATTTATTTATTTCTGGAAATGATGCTTTTATTCATAGTAATACAGTTTTTCTACTTTTTTTAATTAATTAACTAATTTATTTCTTAAAGATTTCTGCCTCCTCCCTGCCACCGCCTCCCATTTCCCTCCCCCTCCCCCAATCAAGTCCCCCTCCCTCGTCAGCCCAAAGATCAATCAGGGTTCCCTGCCCTGTGCGAAGACCAAGGTCCTCCCCCCTCCATCCAGGTCTAGTAAGGTGAGCATCCAAACTGCCTAGGCTCCCACAAAGCCAGTACGTGCAGTAGGATCAAAAACCCATTGCCATTGTTCTTGAGTTCTCAGTAGTCCTCATTGTCCGCTATGTTCTGTGAGTCTGGGTTTTATCCCATGCTTTTTCAGACCCAGGCCAGCTGGCCTTGGTGAGTTCCCGATAGAACATCCCCATTGTCTCAGTGTGTGGGTGCACCCCTCGCGGTCCTGTGTTCCTTGCTCGTGCTCTCTCTCCTTCTGCTCCTAATTTGGACCTTGAGATTTCAGCTCGGTGCTCCAATGTGGGTCACTGTCTCTGTCTCCTTTCATCGCCTGATGAAGGTTAATATTCAGGAGGATGCTTATATGTTTTTCTTTGGGTTCACCTTCTTATTTAGCTTCTCTAGGACCACGAATTAAAGGCTCAATGTCCTTTATTTATGGCTAGAAACCAAATATGAGTGAGTACATCCCATGTTCCTCTTTTTGGGTCTGGCTTACCTCACTCAGGATAGTGTTTTCTATTTCCATCCATTTGTATGCAAAATTCAAGAAGTCGTTGTTTTTTACTTTTAATCACAGCACTAGGGAGGCGAGACAGGCACGTCTTTGTGAGTTCAAGGTCAGTCTGGTCTACACAGTGAGATCCTGTCAAAAAAAAATTATCTACCTGTCTGTCTGTCTATCTATCATTTATTTATATGCATGCACATGCACATATCTAGGCTAGAGGTCAGTTTGAAGTTGTTGGTTCACTCTTTACATTATGTGGATTCCAAGAACTGAACCCAGGTCTTCAGGCTTGGCAGCAAGCGTCTTGGCCAGCTGAACCATCGTGCCAGTCAAAGTGCTCTCTTTGCATTGTTCATCGCTGGTGTATAGAAGCACAACTGATGTTTGGTTGTTAACCTTGTACCCTGTAACTTGCTGCCTCTAGCAGTTTTGTTGCGGGGCAGTGATTTTACTTGTAAGGGAAGTTGAGAAAAACCTTGAATGTCCGGCAGCTGCGGACAGGTTAGATAAACTTGGGAGCATCTATGTAATATGACTAAGACAGCAGTTAGGCCTTACATTTTGGGGATGTCAGCGTTGTCATAATTAAAGCTGAGTAAGGTAGCTCCTGTTTTCTTTTAAATTAAATACTTTACTTCATTTTTATTAGTATTTTAGGTAAATATACAATGTTCTGGGCTTTATTACAGTATTTTCATACATGTGTCGTTCTAGTTAGTTCTAATCTGTTTCCCTCCTGCTTTTCTTCCTCCAGTTAGCTCCGTCGTCTGATTCCCTGTCACATGTGTCCCATCACCCTCCTGCCCTATCCTTAAGATCTCTCCTTCCCTTCTCATGATTCCTTTGTAGTTTCAACACACACACACACACACACAGGTTCCAGATATAAGAGGAAACATGCCGTGAGTATTTCTCTGAATCTCATTTATTTTGTGTGATATAATGATCTCTGGTTCTTTCAATTTTCCTGAAAAGTGTAATGATTTCATTTTTCTTTTTAGCTACATACTTTTGTGTATCTGTTCATTGTGTACATGTCCCACATGGTCATTTTCTCTTCATCTGTCCATAGACACCTAAGCTGGATTGATTTTTTGACAATGGTAAAAAGGACATCAATAATCATGGACGTGCAAGTCTCTCTGTGGTGTGTTGACTGAGAGTTCTGTGGCTCTGTATCCAGGAATGGTGTAACTTAGAGATACGGTAGTTCTATTTTTGTGTTTTGGAGAGAACCTCCACCCTGCTTCCATAGTGGAGGTACCAGTTTACATAAGCACCACCAGAAAATAAGTGTTCATCTTTCCCTTCATCCTCACCAGAATTTGTTCTCATTTGTTTTCTTGATGACACATTCTGATTGGAGTAAGATGGAATCACAAAATAATTTTAATTTGCATTTCCTTAATGGATCAGAGTGCTGAATGCTTTTCAAAACGTTTATTGTTCATTTGTGTTTCTTCTTTTGAGAACTGTCTGTACAGTTCATTAACCCATTTATTAACTGTATGATTTCTGTTATTTATTTTTTTGAGACAGGACCTCACTTTATCTCTCTTGCCTTTACCTCTCACGTGTATAATATAGGCATAAGCATGTGATGTAAAGTTAACAATATTTTTCTCCTATTCTGTTGGCTGTTTCTCCAGTCTGGTGATTATTTCTTTTGCTTTGTAGAAGTTTGAAAACTTCGTATAATTTCACTTGTTAGTTCCTGGAATTGTTTCCTATGCTGTTGGAATATCCAGGTAGCTCTTTGTGCATTGATGTCGAAAAGCCACATATAGTGTGTAATTTTTTAAAATTGATTTTTGTTGAGCTCTACATTTTTCTCTGTTCCCCTTCCTGCTTCTCCCTTCCACCTTCAACTCTCACCCAAGGTCCCCATGCTCCCAATTTACTCAGGACAGCTTGTCTTTTTCTACTATTTATGTAGATTAGATCTATGTAAGTCTCTCTTAGGGTCCTCATTGTTGTCTAAGTTCTCTGGGATTGTGTTTTGTAGGCTGGCTTTCTTTGCTTTATGTTTAAAAACCACATATGAGTGAGTACATGTGATAATTGTCTTTCTGTGTCTGGGTTTCTTCACTCAAAATAATGTTTTCTAGCTCCATCCATTTTCCTGCAAAATTCAAGATGTTGTTATTTTTTCTGCTGTGTAGTACTCCATTGTGTAAATGTACCACATTTTCCTTATCCATTATTTGGTTGAGGGGCATTTAGGTTGTTTCCAGGTTCTAGCTATCAAAAACAATGCTGCTATGCACATAGTTGAGCACATGTCCTTGTGGCACGATTGAGCATTCTTTGGATAAATACCCAAAAGTGGTATTACTGGGTCTTGAGGAAGGTTGTTTCTTAATTTTCTGAGAAATCGCCACACTGACATCCAAAGGGGCTATACTCTGGTTTCTCTTCAGATCGCATAAATCTTTTGCCTTTTACTATAGTGTGAAATTTAAGCAAAAGCTCAGGTCACAGGGGGTAAGGTGGCACTTACTTTTAATCCCAGCACTCAGGAGGCAGAGGCAGGCAGACCTCTGTAGATTCAAGACTAGGCTGGTCTACAGAGTGAATTCCAGGACAGCTAAGATTACCCTTGAGACTCTGTCTCAGAAAACAAAATCAGATCACAGAACAGTATAAATTCAGCTATGTACAATTTACTTCATAAGTATTATTGGGCACCAAACTATATGCCATGCAATATGCCAGGAACTGGGGCTACATTTGTGTACAAAAACAGATAAAAATATTTTTCCCAATCAGGTGTTGTGGTTCATACTTGTAATCCCAGCACTTGAGAGATTGAAGCAAGGGGATTTATATGAGTTTTAGGACAGTGTAGATTGCAGAGTGAGACCCCCATCTCAAAACTCCAAAAAAGGGGGGTGGGGTAGCTGGAGACCGTGGTTCAGCAGTTAAAAATATGTACTACTCCGCAGAGGACCCAAATTTGGTTGTCAGAATCCAAGTTGGTGGCTCATACCTTAACTCTAGCCTCAGAGGAAACAAAACCTCTTGTTTCTATGGACACCTATAGTCATGTGCACATGCTCCTACACAGACAGAGAGAGAGACAGACAGACAGACACACACACACACACACACAATATTTTAAAAACAAAACCCTGAACAACAACAACGAAAACTCTTCCCTGTCCTTCCGGGGCTGACATTGCAGCATGATTGTCTTCAGTCGCATCCATTTTCCTGCGAGTGACAGCATCGTGCATATGTGACTTGTTCATTTTGGCACTGGGTCTCAGATGGCTCCTTATTTCTGTTCACATGGCAGTCAAAGCAAGCTTTTCATGATTCGAATCTGATCAAACCACTTCTTTTATTTTTCTTTATTTTTTAGACAGAGTCTCACTTTATAGTTTTAGATTGACTTCAAACTCATGGCAATCTTTCTGCCATAATGTTCCAACATTATAGATATGAGCCACCACACCCAGGAAGTCAGTTTTCTTTTTTAGCCTTAAATTATTATTATTATTATTTTCTAAAGTCAATAAGTTTTTTATTTAAGGGATTTTGTATGTTATTCTTTCACTGTCTGGCCTTTGTTTTTCATATGCTGGGTTACATAAGGTCATTTTCATGTAGGTATATAGATGCACTTTGGGCATATTCTCCCCAATACCCTGTTGTCCTTCTGTTTCTCACCCCTCACATTCCTGGTAGTTCCCTTTTCTTCCACTTTCATTTCATCTGTACGTACATATTATGTATCTGTATGAAATCTAAGAACTACAAATGAGAGAAAACGTAATATTTGTCTCTCTGAGACTGAATTTCTTTGCTTAACAATAGTTTTCAGTTATATCCATTTTCTGGCAAGTGACACAATGTCATTTTTCTTTAAGGCTGGAAAACTTCCATTGTGTATATAAACTAAATTTTCTTTATCTGTTTCTCTCTTGATGGATACTGTGCTGGGCTCTGCAGCTTAGCTATTGTGATTAGTGGTGTGATAAGCATTTTTGTACAAGGATCTCTGTGGTATGCTGACTTGGAGTCCTCGAGGTACAGAGCCAGGAGTGGTGTAGCTGGGTCATATACTGTCACCATACTGACTTCCACAGGGGCTGCACTAATCGCATTCCCGCTAGCAGTGTAGAAAGGGAACTTTTGTCTGCCTCTTTGCCTGCACTTGTTGTTCCTTGCTTTCTTGATAAAGAGTTTTAATTTGCATTTCTCTGATGTCTAGTGGTGGTGAATGCTCTTCATGTTTAGTGGCCATTTGTACTTACTTTAAAAATACACGTTGCCTATGTGGATGTGTATGAATATATGTGCGCATGCACACACACGCGCGAGAGTGTGTGCGTGTGTGTGTGCGTGCGTGTGTGTGTGTGTGTGTGTGTGTGTGTATACACCAGATTAGCCAGCTGGAAGCTTCAGGAGCCTCCTGTCTCCGCCTCTAATCTTTCAGTAGGAAAACTGAGATTACGGATTTGTGCTAGTATGCTTGGTTTTATGAGGGTTCTAGGGATTCTCATGCTTGAATGGCGTATGCTTTACTCCCTGAGCCATTTCTCCAGCCCTGTATTGATCTCTTCAGAACTGTTTGCTCATTTAATTAGCCTATTGATTGTTTGCATTGTTTTGTTGTTGTTGGTTTTTTGAGACAGGATTTCTCTGTAGCTTTGGAACCTGTCCTGGAACTAGCTCTTGTAGACCAGGCTGGCCTCAAACTCACAGAGATCCGCCTCCTCTGTCTCCCGAGTGCTGGGATTAAAGGTGTGTGCCATCACCGCCTGGCTGTCTAATTTCTTGTTGTTGAATTCTGTGTGTTCTTTATAGAGTGTAGTTATGAATGCAAAGCTTTCTGTCCTGTTCTGTAGGTTATCTCTTCATCCAGTTATTTCCTTTGCTGTGCTAAAGGTTTTTAATTTCGTGAGGTCCTCTTTGTCCGTTATTGCTCTTATTTCCTGAGTGACTAGAATCCTCTTCAGAAAGTCCTTGCTTATGATGATATCTTGAAGGCTTTTCTCGATCCCTTTCTTTATTGGTTTTAAAGTTTTAGGTCTTATATTAAGGTCATTAGTCCATTTTGGGTTGGTTTTTCTACAGAATGAGAGGTGGGGATCTGTGTTCAGCCTTTTACACGGAGATATCCAGTTTTGCTAGCACAGTTTGTTGAAAAGGATCATGCTGGTTAATCTCAATTGTAAACCTGAAGAGATCCAGAGCCACTTGGGAGACAGGTCTTTGGGCATGTAATGGGACCAGCTGTCCCCAACTCCTGCTACTGTCATTTCCCCGAAATGATGGACTGTAATCTTGAGCTGTGAGCTAAATGAGCCCTTCCTTTCTTATGTTGCTGTGGTCAGGCTGTCTGATCACATCAACAGCAAAGTGACTAAGATAAGGCTGGTTTCCAACCAATGTATATTTTTTGGCAAAATAAAAATGTATATATTTGTAAAAAATCAGGTGACTATAGCTATATGAGTCTTCTATTCCATTGGTCTACATGTCTGGGTTTTTTTTTTTTTTTTTTTTTTGCTAGTACCATGCTGTTTGTGTAGGTACAACTTGAAATCAGGTATGGTGGTACCTCTAGCATTATTCTTTGTGCTTACGATTGCATTGGCTTGCTGGAAATAGAACTGACTTTGCCATAAACCTCATTGAAGCAGGGTGTGTAGGAAAAGCTATCAATAATCTGCTAAGTACAGCAACAAGTGTGGTGTTTACACACTTCTTTTTGTGGTGTATGTGTCTCTCTGTGCATATGCATATTTATGGGGGCACTCATCACATGTATACACATGCAGGTTAGAGGCTGCTGTTGGGATGTCTTTACCACTTCTCTAACTTTTTTTTTTTAAAAAAACCTCTTATTTTACATACCAATCCCAGTTTCTTCCCCCTCCTATCCTCCCACTCCTCCCACCTTCTCCCCACCCCACCTCCCATCCACTCCTCAGAGAGGGTGAGGTCTCCCCACGGGGAATCAGCAAAGTCTAGTGTATCACTTGAGGCAGTTTCAAGGCCCTCCGCCTGTATCTAGGCTGAGCATGGTATCCCTCCATAGGGAATGGGCTCTAAAAAGTGAGTTCATGCACCAGGATAAATCGTGCTTCCACTGCTAGTGGCCACACAAACTGCCCAGGGCACACAACTGTCACCCACATTCAGAGGGCCTAGTATGGTCTTAGGCTGGTTCCCCAGGTGTCAGTCCAGAGTCAGTGAGCTACCACTTATCCCCATCATGGTTTTGGTCCCCTTGCTCATATTATCGCTCCTCCCTCTCAATGAGTGGCCTCTAGGAGTTTGGCCCAGTGCTTAACTATGGATCTCTGCATCTGCTTCCATCAGTTGCTGGATGAAGGTTCTATGATGGCAATTAAGGTAGTCATCAAGCTGACTGTAGGGGAAAGTTTGTTCAGGCCCCCTCTCCATAATTGCTTAGGGTCTTAGCTGGGGTCATCTTTGTGGATTCCTGGGAGTTTCCCTACTGCCTGGTTTCTCATTAACCCCACAATGGCTCCTTCTTTCAAGGTATCTCTTTTCTTGATCTCCCTCTCTGTCTCTTATCCAACTGGATCTTCCAGATCCCTTGTGTTCTCCTCCCTGTTCCCTTTCACCCCTCCCTGACACTGCCAATTTACTAAGGAGATTTTTTCTACTTACCTTTCCCTAGGGTATCCATGTATATCTCTGTTAGGGTTCTCCTTGTTTTTTTTTTTTCTTCCTTTTTTTAACAACAACAAAAGAATGCTCTTGCTGTGTGGTGGTGGCAAATGCCTTTAATTGCAGCACCCTGGAGGCAGAGGCAGGCGAATTTCTGTGAGTTTGAGGCCAGCCTGGTTTATAGAGTGAGTTCCAGGACAATCAGGACTGTCCCACAGAGAAACCCTGTCTCGAAAAACAAAACAAAAACCGAAAAAAGAGAGAGAGGGTCTTTTTTTTTGTTGTTTTGTTGTTTGTTTGTTTTTTCAGGTCAGGGTTTCTTTGTATAACATTCTTGTTGTCCTTGAAACTTGCTTTGTAGACCGACCAGGCTGGCCTCGAACTCACAGAGATCTGCCTGCTTCTACCTCCCGAGTGCTGCTGGGATTAAAGGTGTGTGCTACTACCATCCGCCAAGACAGGGTCTTCTACTGAGTCAGAAGCTTGTCATTTTGATTATGCTTGCTGGCCACTGCGTGAGTCTTCAGGATCCTCCTGTCTTTGCCTTCCAGTGTGGGGATTACAGACATGTACCACCACGCCCAGCATCTCAACCAAATTACAAAAGAAGAGAGTGTAGTATAATGCAACCTACTTCAACAGTGATCAGTCTGCATATCTTGTTTCGTCTATCTCCCTCAACATACATCTTCTCCTCCAGAGTCCTTAAAACTGAGCCCAAGATATATTATTTCAAGTGTCAACAGTTTTCTTTGTATCTGTAGCAGATGAGACTTAAAAAAAAAAACCCCTAAACCAACATGTTGTTATTGTGCTTTGCAGATCGTTGACAGTTTTTTCCTTCCTTCCTTTTTCATTTCCTCTCTCCTTCCTCCTGTCTATTTCTTTTCTTTCTTCCTCATTCTTCTTGTTTCTTGCCTTTTTTTCTTTTTGAGATAGAGTCTGTAGCTCAGACTGGTCTCATGCTCACTATATCCGCAAGGATGATTTGAATTCCTGGGATTACCGAAGTGTCCCGCTGTCTAGGGTTTATGCAGTGCTGGGGCTTGAACCCAGGGTTGCATACATCTAGGCAAGACTCTGTCATCTCAGTTACCTTGTCAGTCCCCTTTCCCCCTTTTGCTTTCTTTCTTTTTCTTTAAGGAGACACAGTCTTGTGGTATTGCCTAGACTAGCTGGAACTCCCAGGCTCAAGTGATTCTCCTGCCTCAGCCTCTTGAGTGACTGGGGCTGTAGGCATGTACCACTGTACCTGAGTGTTGTTTTTGTTTTTTGGTTTTTCAAGACAGGGTTTCTCTGTGGTTTTGGAGCCTGTCCTGGAACTAGCTCTTGTAGACCAGGCTGGTCTTGAACTCACGGAGATCCACCTGCCTCTGCTTCCCAAGTGCTGGGATTAAAGGTGTGCGCCACCACCGCCTGGCCTGAGTGTTATTGTTATTTATTGTTAACGTCTGTGCCCCTCACAGGCAATTCCCTGGAGGGAGGGCCAGTTTGATAGATATCAAACTAAGGTTCAGAGAGAGTGGGTTACTTGGATAAGGTTCCAGAGCTAATGGGTGTCAGAGAGAGGCTCAAATGTAGGCAGTATGAGATGTGTTGCTTGCCAAGGCTCTACTGGGCAGCTGTGGGCCCAGCACTGAGCATGGGGTGTAGGACCTGCCCATGGCAAATACATCAAGGGAATGGCTGCAGAAACTGTCTGCCAAGGGCTTCAGTCTGATGGCTGCTTCCTTTCCTTTCCTTCATTCTCCTCATCTTCCTCTTTTTATATCTTCCCTTTTCTTTTGATTGACAATATTTGATTTTCTAATGAAGAAATATTTCTGCCTGAGAAAGTCTTTAAAATATAGAATTGGAAATACACTGCTCTCTCTGCGACAGCTCACAATGAATGTAGCAGAGGTACAGCCACTCTCCCCGAAGGTAAGCTGGCTTGGGAATTTTCTGTTGGCTTTTTTCTTATTTTTAAATTTTATTTATTTACTTTCTCAGGGACCAGCTAATACATTCACATGGTTAAAAAATCAGAAGGTACAAAAAGAAACAGTGCAAGTCTACCTCACTTCCCCAGCCACTTGCCACCTGGTTTCACTGCCTGGAGGCAACTGAAGTGTCCCAGTTTCTTGTGTATTTTTTCAAAGATGTTTTATGCAAATACATGCATATCCAATATACATACATATATATATGTTCTTTTTCTTCAGTGGTGGGAATTGGCTCCAGGGCTACACACACATATATTCTTTTTAAGATGGCTGTTTTTCTTAACCCTCAAGTTGTAGACATAGCCTAAAGTTTTCTTATAGTCTCTTTGGCCCTGGTGTGTGCCTGGGGGCTAGTGGAAGCCCTCATATGCACAATATTTGGGCTTTGGTTGAGACAGGCTCCCATACAGCCCAGGCTGGTCTTGAACCACTGCTTCTACCTCTCAGGCATCGCGGTTAAAGGCGTGTGCTACCACCCACAATTTTGGGGGCTCTTTTCAGATGCTCCCATCTTTGAAAAGTCAGTAGCCCCTCACAAGAGCCCATGAAGCACAGAAATACTTTGGTCTACTTTCCATGTGTGGAAAGAGACTCGGCAAGGCCAAGCACCTTGCTGAAAAGCACAGGAACAGTTCATGTATTTGTGGTAGGGCGAGGGCTGGGAGGAGTGTGTGGCTTCACCCAGCATGGACTTTGTAGCAGCAAGAAAGATGTTTACTCCAAAGTCAGTTTAAAAAATATTCTAGTGACACTAGTGTGGGGCTGTGGGAAAAAGTAAGGGAGCTTGCAGATCTGGCTGGAGTTGTTCTCTCCCACTCACTACTGGGCAAGTCTCATCAGTTTGGAGCCTCAGTTTTCTCATCTCTTAAAGTGGGTGCGATAATACCTAGCCAGCAGGAAAGAGAGTGCCATACTTTCAGTAGAAATGGCCTGTAAGAAGGGGTGCGTTCTAATGCTTGCCTCTTGTTTGTCATTAGAGTCACTAGGTCTGAACTTAGTAGTACAGTAGCCAGGTGGACAGCAGCCTTTGGCTGCTGGGAGGGCAGGCTCACATCAGGATACACTTGCCCTGGAGCCCATTTCTTCTGGGTCTGTGCTCAGAGTCTCCTGGGCAGTAAGAACAGCCCTGAGGCTGAGCACAAGTCTGCACTGTGGGAGGTTCCAACTGACTTTGATCTTTATCTCACAGGCTTGAAAGACCATTTGCAAAAATTTAAAATTTATCCTGACAATTTCATACATGTACATAAATGTATCTGGATCACATTCACCCCATCACCTTCTCTTATTCCCCATCTCCTCCAACTGAACCCCTTCTAACAAACAAGTCTCTTCCTACCCTCAATGTCTTTTTTTTTTCTTGGCTACTGAGTTTAATTAGTGTTGCTTAAACAAGCAATTCATTTTTAGCTTATTACTTGATTTGTCGAACTAGGGGTGAAACCCAGGGCCTTTTGGCTAGTAGGCAGGCATTCTACCACTGAGCTATACCCAAACCTATTATTATTCTATTGTCAAACTAAAATGTAATTCACTAGAGGAATCTGAAAAAATAGAGGGGAAAAAAACTCAAAGGCAAAACAAAGGATCTTGTAATTTCCTAGTCCCAGCTGATGCTGTGGTACTTTCCCTCATAGCCTTCATAATTCCGGACACAGCAGGTCTTAGCCTGCTGTGTTGCTTTGGTGGATGATGGGTCTACCTTTGGGTATTTCAATTTTCTTTTGTAAAGTTTAAGTGATTCCTGGTTTTACCTGTAGTTCTTTTTAATCTAATGTTTTCCTCTTTTCCTTCTCCTCTTCCCTCTCTTTTGTCCTCTCTTCTCCTGTTTTTGATGTGTTAGGGGACAGAACCCAGGGCCTTGTGTGTGCTGGGCACCTGCCCTGCCACGGAACTGCACTCCAGGCTAGCATATTCTATAGGAATGACATCAATGTCAGCCTAGTGGCCATTCTGGCCTGGCAGAAGGTCATCCTGTTGGACCAAAACTGAGGCCAAGCTGGTTCTCAGGTAGTGCCAGCCTAGCTAGGCTCCCCTGGCACCCTCAGAATCTTCCCCCATTCTCTCCATATTGGAGGCATATCTTTGACCAGGTCCATTCTCACTGAGAAGGCCATAGGGCACTAGCTATCCGTTGTTTTTTACCAGGCGGTTGCCTTCACGGGGACTTTGGAGGTAGGCCCCCTTGAAAGGATTGCAATGGGAAACTAAAAGTGGCATAAACAAATCTTTGAGAGGGCCAACCTTGGCACCAGTGCATTCAGCACCTCCCAACTCTTCAATTCTTTGAAATCCCCATTCTTTGCAGTGTAAGCCAAACTGCCTTAAGGCCAGAGTGAATAATTAGAATAGTGGACATTTGAAGTGACTGGTACTTCTTGTCCACCAGACACCCTCACTGTTTAATAAAAGCATGGCTATTCCCAGCTCAGGACACACTCAGGGCTTTCTCACTCCCTTCTGTGGAATGCTCTTGCTTGCTTGCTTGCTTGCTTGCTTGCTTGCTTGCTTGCTTGCTTGGGGAAATTCAAGTTAAATATCCCTTCAGACATGCTGCTGGGGGCCTGTGGGCTGCGCCAGTTGCTCTCAATTTGGCTTTGAGCATGTATTTGCTTTTTCTTCCCTTTGCCCAAGGCCAGGTCTGGGCTGTGGTTGTGTCTCTTAGACTTGTCACAGTAGTTGAGAGAACTTAATAAATATTTGGTCATTCGGCTTCTAAAATCATACTGAATGGCTGTCTTTTCATCACCATTGCACCATCTCCCAGGGTTACACCAGACAGCGGTCATGCGTCTCAACTGTCTACACCTGAGTTGGAAGTGGCCTGTCTAACGCATGGAAACGACCCCCCCCCAAGACTTTGCATTCCTACCCCCGAATCTTTGGCAGGGCAGGCACCTCCTCAGAGTGCAACAGGCTCCTTTTCATGGACACAGAGTCTGTAACCCTGCACCTTGTTTTTCATGGACAGGCCCTAGCACGTGACAGAGTGTGTCATCTGGGAAGGGGATACACTAGTTCCCCACGAGGGTCCAAGTTTTAGGGTGGGAGTCCTAGGCTGGCCAGGGCAGAATATGGAAGTAAGAGGGTCATGGCTGACCTTTGGTGACAGGAAAAGTGCAGAGGTGTGTGCTCTCAGTGGCAGTTTTCAGTGAGAAGAGCGAGGTTAGCTAGGTTTTGAAAGATTTTTATTAGAAACAACATGAGTGCACAATACTAAAACAAAAGTGGCAAGACTCCTCTTCTCCCCAGTCTGCTAACAGCACCCCCCACAGGGCTCTACCAAATGGCCCTGGGGTCCAAACCTGCCTGTCTGCTGCACCCCATCCCACTTTTCTGCAGCTTGTGACTTGTCCCCTTTAAGAAGATAAAAATACTCCCCCCCAATTTGCTTAAAAATAATTTTGAAACATTAAAAACGGCATTTGTGTGTGTTTTAAAATAAACACTTTAAACATTGGATATCTTCCTGGCTCTGGGGTGCCTGCCTCCTCACCCCAGGAGGCCAGCTGCCACTTGGTGCCCCTTGGAGATTTTCAGGAAGTAATTTCTTCCAAATTTCCCCTGCAGTCACAAATTCCACAAACTGCTTGCATCAACACACTGTCTTCATTATAGGCACTGCTTCCCAGCTCTGGAAATCAACTAGACCACATGCTTCAGATTCCCTGCAAACAGGAGAGAAAAACAGAACTCAGATTCAGGTAACATATATGAATGACATACCTCAGTGGAACTGTGGAGAAGAAAAGAAGTGGTTATATTTTGGGGCCAGTTCTCCTGCTGAGAATGAGTATGTGGTGACCCTTTTTATGTGAATAAGCCTTAAATGATGAGGGACAAAGGGCCTAGATACTCTTGTTATCCTAGAAAGCAGTATACAAATCAGGATTTTTGATCACCAGCTGACTGCTGAGACCGGGTGGGTTCAGGCCAATCCAGAACAATCGTGCAGCTGATCCTAGTCCAAATGTTTTTAGACACACACACACACACACACACACACACACACACACACACACACACGTCCAGGTAACACTTTTCAGAGTTCACAGTTAACTGCATCAAATCTTCCTCTACCCCAACCTTTTTGTCCCCCTTAGCAGGGCACAACCCTTCTGGCATTTTCTCTTGTGGGTACCTATGCAGTATGGAGTCAATAAAGGTTGGGTCAAGAGTGCCGCTGGAAAAGCATTACACAGAACCCAGCTCTAAAAGTGCTCAGTTTGTTCACTTGCTCCTTGCTCAGTCTTCTCTTTGCTCCATTTCCTTGAGCAGAACACCAGAGTTCAAGTTCTACTTCCTGCTTGTCCTTTAAACAGGAAGGATACTGTTCTCCTTTAAGCATCAGAAGCTACAGGGTGCCTCACGCCAGCAGGCATACAGTGGATGGAGAATGACGGATGAGTGGAGAGGGAGAAGGAGGTAATCAGAAAAAAAAAAGTAGCTTTTCTAAAAATTGTACTTAGGTTTTGGTGCTGGGGATCAAATCCTGATCCCTGTGAGTGCTAGGAAAGCGGTCTACGATTGAGTTCTACTTTTGTAATTTTAAAATTACAGTAAAATTGACTTTTTCAATCCACAGACCTGATTCTGAACATACATATTTGTTCATGATACAGAAGATTCCTAACCCTTAAAGCCTTCAGCGCCATCTTTTAGAAGTCACATCCTCCTGCCTACCTGGCAGCTACTGATGTCTTCTCTGTCATTATAGTGTTGTCTTTTCAAGAGTGCCATATAAGAGCCAGATGGTGGTGGCACACACCTTTAATCCCAGCACTTGGGAGGCAGAGGCAGGTGGATCTCTTTGTGTTCAGGGCCAGCCTGGTCTACAGAGTGAGTTCCCGGACAGCCACGGCTACACAGAGAAACCCTGTCTCGACCCCCCACCCAAAGAATGCCATATAAATGGAAGCAAGCACTACAGATCCATAGGAAGTTGCAAATAACAGCAACAATAAACACCATAGTAAGGGGAGGACCCATGGAGCCTTCACCAGCTTTTTTCCAATTAGCATCTTACATGATTGTTGTTCACATCAAAACTAGGAAGTTGACATTCGCGTAATTCATCGATATTATTCGTATTTCATGACTCTAACTTGTACTTATATGTTAATAAGTATATAGTTCTATCCAATTTTATCACAAGTGTAGATTCATATAATCTTTATTCCAAACATGACTCAGAACTATGGCATCTCATCCCTGCTCTTCCTACCCTTTTAAAACCCAGTCATTCCCATCCTTCCCCCTTCACCTTCTCTAAGCCCTGGTGACCATTAATGTTCTCCATCTCTAAAACAGTTTCATTTCCAGAATGTTACATAAACGGGCTATTATAGTACATAAAATTTTGTGACTGCCATTTCCACTGCCCTTAAGATCTATCCAAAGGGGGGATAGAGAAGGCTCTAAGGCTGAATGTGATCAATGCATATGGCACATAAGCATGAAAACACCAGTGAAACACATTATTTTGTATAATTAATAAATGTAAAAGCCCATCCAAGTTGCTGTGTGCACGAAATACCTGTGCATGTGGCACAGTATGTTTAACCACCACCCACTGAAGGAGAACTGAGCTTTCTTGCTATTATGAATAAAGTTTCTATTTCACATACAGGGTTTTGAGTAAACACAGTGTACATTTAATTGTCTTGTTTGTTTTGTTTGAGACAGGGTTTCTCTGTGTAGCCCTGGCTGTCCTAGAACTCGCTCTGTAGACCAGACTGGCCTCAAACTCAGAGACCTACCTGCTTCTGCCTCCCAAATACATGTAGTTTTATAAGAAACTGTCAAAGTGTTTTTCAGAGTCACTGTGTCATTTATACTCTTGCCAGGGATCTGGTTCCTCCACACCCTTGCCAGCATGCAGAATTGTTTGTTTTGCCTATTCTGATGGGTATATGGTGCTATCTTGTTGTGATCTCATTTTGATGTCTCCTGATAGTTAATGATGTTAAACTTTTATGTGTTAATTTGCTATTTGTATCTCCCTTTTTATGTCTTATGCCCATTTTTTAATTTGCAGTTTTTCTACTGTTGAGTTTGGAGAGCTCTTTGTATGTTTTAGATACAAATCTGTTGTTGGGCATATGATTTGCAAACATTTTATCTCAGTACATTTGTTATCTCTGCATTCTGCTAGCAAGTCTTTTGTAAAGCTAAAGTTAATTTTGATGAGGCCAAATTCAGCAGTTTTTTTTTTTTTTATATTTTGGATCATGTTTTTGGTGTTTGAAACTAACTCAAAATCCTTGGACCATGCCTGATTCTTCATGTCTTCGTTCATGCCCCTTTATGTCTTATGGGCTGCCAAGCCTAACTTCATGATTTTCCTGAGTTCTCTCTCCTTTCTCTTGCACTACCTTAACCTCTGCCACATCTCTTTCTTCAGGTCACTGCCTCAGTCTCTTCACTGATGCTTCTCTTGATTGTAGGGCTGCTTCTTGCTCATTGCCAACTGTGGCCCCACCCCTGACTATCTGGGAGTAAAGCCTAAAGCTTTATCTAGACAGGACTTCATACGTAGGCCCTGTCCATACATGTGAGCCTCTGCTGAGGACAGCCCACGGGGAACCCCACTACTGAAGCAAGGATCCCTCCATTTGTAAGCATAGCCAGTGCTTGGGGACTAAATGAATACATGAAAGGATAAGACTCTGGGTCATTGTGATTTAGCCACAGATGACCACAGAGAGGAAAGGCTGGTGCTGTATTCTATTACACCTGACTTCCTCTGTCATTACATTTGGAGGAATTATGTAAAACAGCAGAAATTATTTCCACCAAAAGTGGATGATGAGCAACGTTGAATTTGGGTAACCAAAAATATGTAAGCTTAAATAATGCCCATTGTTTTTCTCCCGATGTCCAGCTTTTCTAGCAGTAGGTGGTAGGCTGATGAAATTCTAAGGCCAACACAGTTTGAGGCCTGGGAGACAGTGCAAGGGAAAGTTCCAAATAGAACTAACTCAGAGACATCTTGAGGTTAGGCTTCAGATTAGAGGGAGCAAACCTAGATGCCCAGAGAGCCAGAGAATCCAGTGCATGTGAGCAAAATCCAACTAGGGCAAGACATGGAGCTGTTATGATGCTTTTATCATTTTCCCACCTTGAATCATGACCAGTATAATAAATACTTTCATGCTGGGTGTGGTGATACACACTTTTCATCCTAACACTTGGGGTCAGAAGCAGGAAGACCTCCCCATTCGAGGCCAGCTGGTCTAAACAGTGAATTCCAGGGCAACTAGTGATACATTGTAACATGAACGGGGGCCTACTTGTTGTTGGGGTTTTGTCCCTCCCGGTACCCCCAGCTGTTTAGCCCCAAGGAAAATCACACATAGGTATCTATAAATTATAAGCTGATTGGCCCATTAGCTCTAGCCTCTCACTGGCTAACTCTCACATCTTGATTAACCCATTTTTCTGATCTATGTTAGCCATGTGGCTCAGTACTTTTTTTCAGTGGAGCAGATCACATCCTGCTGCTTTGGTGGTCTGGGCAGGAGTGGGAGGAATCAGCTTCCTCCTTCCCAGAATTCTGCTGTTCTCATTACATCATTTCTACTTCCTGTCTGGTTTTCCCACCTATACTTCCTTCCTGGTCAATCAGCATTTATTTAAAACACGATTGACAGAATACAGACAATTCTCCCACACTAATACATAGTTAGACTGTATCTCAAAAACGCTTTCCTTTTTGCTCAGCTACTATAAAAATAATGAAAACTAACAGAGTGTGAGCAGAAACCCATGCTTGGCCTAGAGTGAGACATACAAATGGGAGGGATAGGGTTTGTGGCAAACAAGATGCACATGCCAAGTGGATCCAGCCATTCTTTACTAGGCAGGCATAGAGGCCCCAGGAGTCTAGATTTGTTCATTTCCCAAGTGAAGACAGAAATACATATTTTAATGCAAAGTATCCACAGTGTTAAGTGTGGGTTACTGAAAATTTTGAAGATATGAATAGTCAAATTACTTTTGGAAGCAAAATGTAGCCTGTGAGCTGTTCATAACTTCTAGTTTACACTCAGGACACTCCATTTACTTCTCAATATTCTTGTCTGGATAATTAGTTATACTAAGTCTTCACCTCTGATATACAAGAAGACCTTCAGAACCAAGACTCAGGAGGCCTGGGTTCTTTTGATTCATTGGTTCATTCTTTCTGCTTTTCTGAGACAATGTCTTGCTATGTAGCCCAGACTGGCCTTAAACTGAAGCTTCTCTTGCCTTAGCCTCCCAAGTCCACTGACAGACTCATTTGCCTATCCAGCTTTTCAGTGAACATATATGTAGTGGTTCCCTTGTGCTATGTCCCTTGCTAGGTGCTAGTACGCTTTTTCTTAGTCTTTCCTTTTTAATTAATAGACTTAGAGCAGTTTCAGGTTTGCAGAAAGACTGAGCACGGTGCACACAACTAATGCAAAACGTTAATGGGAGAAAAGGGACATGTAAGTGTTTCCTGAACTTCCTGATCCCACAGTTGATCCACTCCCCTACTGAAAGTCCTCTTGGTTACTTCCATGTTTGGATGATTATGAATAATGATCAATATGCTCTAAACATTCATGTACAGCTTTTTATGGACATGAGTTTTAACTTACTTGGGCAGATACCAAGGAAGCCATTGCTGGATCACACAGCAAGACTGCTTAGCTTTGGCACAAAGTGGTAAACAGTCCTCCCAACGGGCTGCACTATTTTATGTCCTCACCAACAAAGACTGAGAGTTCCCATGGCTCCTTGTCTCCTCTAGCACTTGGTTCTGGCAGCATCTGTTCGAATAGGTGTGCCGTGCTATGCTGTTGCTTTAATTTGCAGTTCCTTTGTGGCACACAGTGTTGACCATCTACCCATACACGTTCTTGCCATCTGTATATCTTGCACGAGCTTCTTTTCAGATCTGTTGCCATCTCCAATTTGGGTTCTTTGTTTTCCTATTGTTGAGCTGGTTCTTAATATAGTGAATATATTCTCCAGTCTAAGACTTGTCTTCTATGATTATTTAGTCTTTTTAAATATAGACTAGTGTTGTCCAAAAGAGCTTTCTGGGAAGGTGGAAACGTCCTGCCACCCAGCGAGGTAGCTGACAGTAGTGAGTACTTAGAATATAAACATAGACCACTGGTGTTTTTGTCCCTTCTGTCATGGCACTGACTGAATCGAGGATTTTATTTCTTCCTCTGTTTATAACCTTCCTCTTCAATCCATTATTAAGTCCTGCGATTCAATTCCAAAACAGACGGCAAATCCATGCACTTCTCCCCTTCACTACTGTTACATCTCTGAACCACGACTACCCTTTGCATGGAGAGCTCTGGTAGCTTCGAAGCTGGCTCCCTGATTCTCTCTCTGTCCCCTATACTCAACTATGTATTAGCCAGGTATTTTTATTAGTGATCAGGTCAGACCTCATGAGTTCTAGCCACATGGGCTTCTTGTATGGCTTGAACACAAGTCTCCCCTTACAGGGCATGCCCTTCCTTCAAACTTGCCATTCATTCTCTCTGGATGCTGTCTTTGGATAGTCTAATATTTGACCCATCTCATCACTTCCGTCACCTTGAGTCTACAGGTTTGAACTGAAAAGTCACCTCTGAGGGGCCTTAGGACCACCCAAGTTAAATAGCCACCCCAGTCACTTTTCTGCCACGTGGTCCTGTTTTATTTTCATCGACGCGCCCAGCACACTAGAAGCATCCGTGTTTCTTTACTTGCTGTCAGCCTGTCTCTCCCCAAAGGCTGTTTGCAGGTGGCAGCAGTGTCCACCGTGCTCACTTCTCTGTCGCCAGCACCCTTTACAGAGCCTGGCACACAGCAGGGCCACAAGTCCTAGTCACTGAAGGAACTAATGCCTGTCGAGCCATGGGGCAGCTGACTGAGTGCTTTCATGCTCACCTCAGAGGCTGAAACTTGGCTCATTCCTCTTAAGGACCTCATTATAAACATGGTTGAGGCAAGCAAATACATGGCAATTAAGTGGAGACTCAACATTTTGGGCTGGGTGACAAATGAGATTTTAGCCCTCTTTTAAGTTAGTACAAATTAATTGTACAAAACATGGGGTTCAGCCGGGTACAGTGGTACACGCCTTTAATCCCAGAATTTAGGAAGCAGAGGCAGGCGGATCTCTGTGAGTGTGAGGCCAGCTTGGTCTACAGAGCGAGTTCCAGGACAGCTAGGGCTGTTATACAGAGAAAGCCCTACCTCGAAAAACCAAAAAGAATGGTTACTTGCCAGCGTCATGGTGACACTTTCATATATGAGCATAATGTACTTTTATTATACTCACTCTAGTTACCTCTTCTGTTCCCTTCCCCAACAAATAATTGCAAAGACAGTACTATAGCAGGCTGGAGGAATGCCAAAGTGCCCCTAGGAGCTCTGGAGGCAGAATTGCCCCTCAGAGGAACAGAAGGTCTCACAGCAGATGGCATTGTGGAGGCAAAAGGGAAAGAGGTTGCAGGCCGCAGGAATATAGTAGTAAGTATATAGACAAGCACAAGGTTTTGTGGCCAGAGCTCAGGATGGTGGGCAAGGAGAGAGTGAAGTGGCCAGGATTTTAGGGAGGAGAGGGGTGACTTGTATGATCTAGAGTGGGTTTTCTAGTTGATGACAGTTGTGAGGGTCTTTCTCTTAACTGGGGGCAATGGCAGCCCAACAGTTCTTACTTTTCTTAAAAGAAAATGAATTATTATTGCTGAGTCATCCTCCAGCCCTCTTTTGAGATGGCATCACTTTATAGGCCAAGATGCCCTGGAGTACACTGAATTAGCTGAGACTGGCCTTGAACTTGGAGCAATCTTCTTGTCTCAGCCTCCAGAATGCTAGGATGAGAGACAGCACACCTGGCTCAGTCCAAAGGAATTCTATCCAGCCTTGGGCATGTTGCTGACACGAAAGACTGATTTAATTTTTCAGCTGGCGATTGTCAACTGTATTGCTTGCCTTGGGATGTCAATCTTTCCTGTCATCATAAAGCCTTTCAATGTCAATTCTGTAGAATCACCATTTGCCACTTGTCATTCTCTCACCTGAATTAGAACCCGGGGTTGTGGATTAATCCCACCAGGCTTCCGGCACTTCCCAGCTATCAGCACTTAAAGCCCATTACCCTGTGACTTAAGGTGCTCTGCTCAGCTTGCGAGGCACCACGGCAGGCTCAAATGGAATCGAAGCAATTTCTAAAATAGCCTATGATTCATTTTATCTCCCCTCCTGTGCCTAAATCTACTGGCTCCATGCGGAAGGATGGGCACAAGTAACTGTAGGGGTGACATCACAGGAGCGAACTGTGTGCTTGCCAGGCAGCGAGTGGAGCTGGCCTCAGCAGTTGTCCATCTATTGGGCTGGGTATTGCCTCCCAGGCATTTGGGAGTCACAGCTCCCAGCTTCTTTTGTCCATGTTCCTTCTCCACATTTTTCTCCAGACAAAAATTCTGTGCTGGGAAATCAAGGATAATGGGAATAACAGAAGTAGGAAGGATAATTCAGCTTTACATCTGTATAATGCTTTAGAGTTTCAAAATGATTTGCTCCACCCAAACACCAGTGGGAAATGAAGCTGAGATTTTCAGCTTCAACTGGAGACAAACTTTTGCTGTCTTATACAAAATATTAATATCTACTACTCACTTTAAGGCATATTCTAGCTAGGCCTTGCATGCTACTAGAAGGTCTGAGACCCTCTTTAGCATCTTGGTTCTTCCTAGAAGATGGATTCAAGGGGACAAAATGGTCTGGCAGGCCAGTCTCTTATCCATGCCGTCCTGTGGTAGCCAGTAAGTAGTGCCAGTCTCAGTAATGCCAGCTTCTTTTGCACACCCTGGTTTACAGTCCCATTGGCCCCAAGACCTTTACTAGAGCCAAAGGCATGGCCACTAACTATGGAGCCTTGAAGACAGGGTGTGCCACGAACATCTGGAAGTCCCTACCGGAGTAGCTCAAAGGCCTATGAAGGAAAACCCACAATTCAGGTCACAACATCCATGCTGTGAATCTTGAAGGGAAGGGCCACTGAGCTATGAACAGCTGAGGAGTGGGGTGGAGGGATTCTTTTCTTGGAGGAGCCATAAAAATAGTTTCTAAGCAGTCTCATGTTTACTCTGTGATCTTCCAGCACCTGGTCCCAGCATGGCTTGCTGTCCCTGATGCTCTACTGTCAGGCTCAACACAACAAGTCTACCTCCATCTAGCTTTCCTCCCTTGGTCCTGTCCAGCATCATAGCTACCAACCTGGATGCCAAAGGGTTGGTCCTCTCAATTTGACATTAGATTTCAATGCCACTATTTTTTTGGGGGGGTGATTGAGGCAGCAAGCCACCATCCAAGAGTGGCAGGTGCTCCTGCTATTGTAGTTCATAGCTGCCACCACCACCATCACCACTAAATGAAGTCATATGATGCAAGGCAAAATTACAGGTGTGGTTAGTGTCATGAAAATGTCATTTTTGTAAACCAAGATGCTTATACTCAGGCCATTCTTTCCGATGGCAATCTTGGTGGCATATAAGAGTTACCCTTTTTATGGCTCAATCTGTAAACCATATCTGGCAAGTGACAGGCATAAGAGGCAGCCAGTCACCACCTCCAAATGAGGCTTTCCAGAACTTGTTCTGCTTGCAGCGTGTGTGTGTGTGTGTGTGTGTGCCTTGGCACACGTGTAATATAGTGGATTAAGGATCACCTCTTCAGCTTGGGACTCCTTCCTCTCTGGTTGACTGATTTTTCAATTGATTTGTATTTATTAGCTAATGAAATTAAAGTTGTAAAAATGATAACAGAAACACAATAAATCTCCCCCACAACTGGCTGTTTCTGTGTCACTATGGAGCATTCCTCACTTTGATTACTTCAAAGTCTATTATTTTGTTCTCAATTATTCTGTTTTTCTGGCACTGGAGAAAATCAATTTGTTTTATTTTCTCTTATTCATGCACTCAATTATGCTCTTCGGGCACATTTAATCACTTTGATGTTTTCATTTTATGGCCCGTCTCTAGGCACTTCAGCTGCTTTGCTGCCAACGGGCAAGCAGGACTAATTTGCATGTCACAATAGACTTGAAATTCTAACTCAATTTAGAAATCTTTATGAAATCCCCTTCCAAAACATACTTGGAGCTGCAAAGAGGCAGAAGGATGTGGGCAAACTAGAACCCATAAAGATGCTTCTCTTTCTCAAAAGGTTGTGACATTTTGGTGCTGGTGGTGTTGGAATGTCCCCATTCAGGTAGAGCAGAGGAGTGCAGGGGACTGCATGTCTGTGGAGTCTGTAGCAACTTTTTAGAGAGACTCCTTTATCAGTTGCCCCCAGGCAGCCAGGCTCTGGAGCAGGGCCTGCTACTTCTGCAATCAAATGACTCTCAGTGCTTGTTGCCGAGCTCTAGACAGCTCCCAACCTCAGATGGTTAAAGGGTCTCTGTGTAGACTAAAAATTGTCAACAGCTAGACATTCCAGAACTCTGAGAGCCTTACCTTATTTTCTCTAATAAATGCCTAGCTTCCTTTCGCTCATTGCTCATTTGAGCACGAGGAGCTGGAGGACGTTGAGTGCAGTATTATGCTTTAGGCATATGCTTTGGGAAAACAAAAGCAAAAATGTTTCAACAGATTGGCACTGCCGGCTGCTCTTGAAAAAATTTTGATTTGTTTTGTGTGATAATCAGCTTCACCAGACAGAAGAATAAAATGTCTATTTCCTCTTTTAAGTTTGAGCATAATCCTCACCTTTCCAGGTGGAATCCCCCCCCCTTTCCTCTTGTGTGGCCTAGATTAACCTCAGAAAGCCTCGGTTTTTTCACCTATTGACTGGAAATCATAAATACTCCAGAGACAGCTGTACTTCTCAGCTCAACACTGCCAGGAGCTTTATCATATTTACACACCACAGCAGAAACCTTTCTTATATAAACTTATTTTAAACAGCTTCATCATAAAGAATAATACCTATGAAATTCAAAAGTTTCAAGCTGGTGACATGGTTCAGCAAGTAAAGGTGCCGGCCTCCAAGACTGACAACCACGTTTTGATCCCCAGGACCCATATGATTGAAAGGGAGAACTCATCCTCAAAAGCTGTCCTCTTCACACACACATTAACTAAAACATAATTTTCTTTTGAGACATGTTTTCTCTGTGTAGCTTTGGAGCCAGTCTGGAACTCACTCTGTAGACCAGACTGGCCTCAAACTCACAGAGATCCTCCTACCTCTATCCCCCGAGTGCGCACCACCACCGCACGGCCATTAAATGTTTTTAACTTAAAAGAGTTTCATGTGATATCTGTATTTCTAATATACAGGAAAACATTTACAGTAAACACTGAGACCATCCCTTCCATGGAGCTTTAACCCTACGTTTCCCTTCACCTCACTTTTTCAACTTTACTCACTTCATTAAACCGAGATTCTCAAACACATTTCCTCAGAGAGACTTTAATGACCAGGGTCTAAATGGTGCTCCTCTGAATTAACTGCTACTCATCACTAAATGTTTATTTGCTCATAGTGTATCCTGTTCCAGAGAATAGGAGCTCTATGATCGGCAATGTCTATCACTGTGCCCAGGGCAGCTTTTGGCACAGATTAACACCTAATATGTATTTATAGGAAACTTGAAATCAAAAATTAGCCTAGCAATATCTGGCCTCCTCTCCCACTTCAGTTGAATACCAAGGAGACTCACCTGCTACTGTATTAGTAGAGGTCACATGGGGACAGTGAAAAAGGAACAAATGTGGCGGTGCAGGCCTGTAACTCCAGCACTGAGGAGGCCGAGGCAGGAAGGTTATGAGTTTGAGGCCAGCCTGGGCTATACAAGAAGGCTCTGTCTAAAAAAATATGCTACTTCCATTCCTGCCAAGGGGTGGTATACCATTGGAGGTCTAATGGGAGCATTAATTTGTACTGCTAAGCAGCAATGAGGGGCTTTTCTTTGTCCTTAAATTATCAATGGTGGCCCACTATGGAACCCAGACTTTGAAATATATATGTGAAACTAAACTTTAAAATATTTCAGTAGAAGCTAGGCTTTGGTGGCACAGGTCTGTAAATCCCAGCACTGGTGTATACTGAGGCAGGAGGATTGTAAATTCAAGGTCTGCTTGGGCTACATAGGAAGTTAAAGTTTAGCTTGGGTAATTTAATATGACCCTGTGATGGCTATTTTTGGTTGTCAATTTAACTATGTCTGGAAATAACTAAAACCCAAGTGGATGGACACATTTGTAAGGGATTTTTTTCTTAATTAAATAATTTGAAGGGGGAAGATCCATTTCTAGTCTGTCTTTTAAGGTGGGAAGATTCACCTTTAATCCAGATCTTTTTGGGTGGGAAGATCCCCCTTCACTCTGGACCACACCTTCTGCTGGCAGTCTATATGAAGGACATGTAGGAAGGAAGCTTGCTCTCTCTCTGCCTGCTTGCCCTCACTCTCCCTTGCAAGTCCATTCCTTCACTGGCATTAGAGCCTACTTCTTCAGGATTCCAACTACACAGAAGACCAGCTGAGGTAATCAGCCTCAAGGACTGAACAACTACTGGATTCTTGGATGTTCCATTGGTAGACGGTCACTGTGGGACCAGTTGGACCACAGCCTAATAAATCCCCTTTCTATATACACACATACATGCATATGGACATTTTCTTTTGACTATTTTGAGGTAGGGTCTGTGTTAGAGTTCTCTAAAGGAACAGAACATACAGAATGATTGTGTGTGTGTATAATGTGTGCAATGTGTGGAGGCCAGAGGACAACTTTTGAGAGTCAGTTCACTCCTTCCACACTGTGGGACCAGGGGGCTAACTAAAATCATCAGGGTTGGTGGCAAGTGTCTTTACTGGCCAAGTCATCTTGATGGCCTTCTTTGCTTTTATTTTTTAAAGATGTATGTATGTATGCATGCATGTATGTATGTATATATGTATGTATGTATTTTATGTATGTGGATGTTTTGTCTGCATTACATTGGCATACCAGAAGAGGGAATTGGATCTCACGGTACTATAGTTATGGGCACAGGGAGTCACCATGTGGGTGCTGGAATTCGAACTCAAGACATCTGAAAGAGCAGCCAGTACTCATAACTGCTGAATCATCCCTTCAGCCCCCACCTTTTTAAATACTGAGAGAATCCCACTAAGCTACCCAGGCAAACCTCAAACTGGGATTCCTTCTGCCTCAGTAGCTGGGATTACAAGGGTGAGCCACCATGGTTGGCTCAATACTTTTTCTTTTTTAAAGACTTAATGAAGTTATATTTTTTAAAGTTGTAGGTATTTTCTTGATAAATTCCTCTAGATTTTTGACATAAGTCGTCATTCATAATAAAATAGAAATAATGTTATTTTCTCCCTTTCTGATAGATATTTTTTATAAATTTCCTTTTCTTACCTTATTGTTTGGCTAGGAATTCCAGTACTATCTTGAATAAGAGTGACAAAATTGCCTTGGTCTGGAGCTTAGAGGGAAAACATTCCATTTCCTCATTCAGTATCATATAGCAGTGTATACTTTGGGGATTAATTTTTTTTTAAGATTTTCCCCTGTTGAGGCAGGGAGATGTAGTGGCATATGCCTTTGAAGTAAACACTGAAGAGGCAGAGGCAAGAAGATTACCACAAATTTCAGGTTAGTCTAGTCTACATAGGGAGTTCTAGAACAGCCAGGACTGCATAGCAAAACCTGTCGGGCTGGAGAGAGGAAGGCTCAGTGTGTAAGGCACTTATCCCAGTCACGAGAATTCCAGTTCAAATCCCTGGAATCTGTGGTAGCATACATCTGTAACCCCAAGGCTCCTACTGTGACGTGGGGGGAGCAGAGGCTGAAGGACTGGAAACTCAAAGGCCAGCTAGCCTGGCATATGCAGCAATGAACAGAGACACTGTCTCAAACAAGGTGTCCTCTGACCTACATATGTGTATTCTGGCACACGTGCCTGCACTCACACACATGGCCATGTACACACGTCTCTGGCTCTCTCTCACACAGACACATGCTCACACAGACAGAGACAGAGAGTACCTTTCTCAAAAAACACAAACAACAACAGTAGCAAAAACCAGATTTTTCTTTTCAATTTTTTTGAGAGAGATAATATAGAGTTGGTGTTCATTCTTCATTCCAGTAGAATTAGTATTATCTAGTGAAGCTCTGTAGGTCTGGAGTCTTTTTTTGCAAGAGGCTTATAATTTCTATGCTGACACTATTACAGTTAGAAAATATATTCTACGTAATTTCAATTATTCTCAATTGGTTGAGATTAGTTTTATGGCTGAGCATATGGTCCTATCTTGTTATATGTTCCTTTAAAACTTAAGAAATACGTGTGTTCTGTTGTTTGGAGTAGCCTATAAATGTCAGTTAAAGCCTATTGATTGGTAGCACTGTTGAACTCTTCTATATCCTAGCTCTTTTCTGTCTGTTGATGAGAAAGGGATGCTGAAGTCTCTAATTGTGGACTTTTTTTTTCTTTGCTGAAATGAGGGTTGAGCTAAGACCTTGCACATGCGAGGCAAGCACTCTACTGCTGGGTTATCTTCTCAGCCTCAGTGATGAATCCTCTATTTCCCCGTAAAACTGTATCAGTTTTTCTTCATGTTTTTTAATACACTGATGTGTGACGCATACACAGTTTGGATTGCTGTATCTTGGTAGATTGATATTTTTACTACATGTTACAAAATGTTAATGAAGGAAATAAAAATATAGCTGTGAATGGTGGCTTACACCTGTAATCCCAGGGATGTGTGAGACTGAGGCAGGAGGATTGGAGCTCAAGGCCTCCTTGGGTGACCTAATAATATTCTGTCTCAAAATAAAAAAAAAGTGAAAATGGCTAGAGATGTAGCTTGGAGGTATAGTGGTTGCTCTAGCATACATAAAAGATGCATAAAGTTCAATCTTCAGCACTTCAAAATTAACAAAAAGGAAGAAGGCCTAAATCTCAAAGTTGAGACATGCTATATTTATAGGTAGGAAAACAACATAGTAAAGATGTCAATTATATCCAAAAGAAGTATAGGCTTTAACACAAGTTCTTTCTAAATCTTAACAAAATCACTTTATAGAATTAGACAAGGTTATTCCAAAGTTCACATGGAAAAGCACAAAAGAACTAATTCTGTTTACTTTTTGTTTACATTTATTTATCTAGTGTGTGTATGCATATATATGTGTGGGTGGAGGTCAGGATTACTTGTAGGAATCAGTCCTCCCATTTGGTAGACACGTGGGTCACGAGGACTGAATTCAGGTCATCAGGCTCAGTGGCAAGAATCTTAACCTACGGAGCCATTTGACCAGCCCTAATTACTTTTCTGAGACATGGTCTCACTATAAAGCAAATGCTGGCAATGTACCATCAACACTTCTGCCTCGGCCTCATGAGCACTAGGACTGCAGCTGTACGCCACAACCCCTGGCCTTTATCTGAAATCATTTTGAGAAGAAGAAACTATGAGAAGTCATTCTACTTGAGTGTAGGACATATTATGTAGCTATTGCACTCACGACCGCAGAGGATCAGGTGATTAGAAGGCAAAACCCAGAGAGACTGAAATAGCTGCTTTAGGAGGTACAGGCATTTTGGAAAAGGAAACATTTGGATTTCCTACCCAGGACAAAAGAGGATTTACATCATCAGACAGAGGATGATCTGTTTTCCGAGGTAAATGGAATGCCCTAGAATTCCTAGAGGTACCTAGAGAAAATGGAGTATTTAAAACACTCCCCCTGACAAGTCCTTGGAATGGTCTGTAGGTAGGTGTGGTAGTCATATTTTATAATCTGGAATTGGAAAATAGGATCTAAATTAAGGAATAAAGTTTTATTGATGTTATGGAAGGCTACATAGCTGCTCTGCTACTTAGCCGCCTCCCCAGTTCTTACTGTCTTTTTCTTTAAACAAAAAACATGTTACTTCTTTTCTGACTGGGAGGCAATATATATTTATGTTAGAAACTTTGAAAAATATAGAAAAAGAATAAAAAGGAAAGAAAAATTATCCATAATTTTAATCCTTGACAACTACTGTTAAAGTACTCTGGTAAAGTATCATTGAAGATGATGATAGCTGGATATTGCAGCACTTGCCGCACTAGGGAGGCTGAGGCAGGAGGACCATGAGTTTGAGGCCAGCCTGGGCTAAGCAGTGAAACACTGTCTCAAAAAGTTATTCCTGAAGATAACTACTGCTATCATTTCTTTTGAATGTTTTTCTGTGCATAGCCACATACTCATTCATTCATTATACACATATATACATGCATATATACATACACACACATATGTATATATAATCGAGACTTGATGGCATTAAACCATTTTGAGTTTTCTTTACTTAACATATAATACTTGCCTTACCAAATTATTTCTAAAATTTTTCTTTGTAGTTGGCTGCAACAAATTTTTTCCACATAAAAACACTAGATGGAATTAACATTATACCACAAATTCAGTATATCGAAACAGAATATGTTATGAACAGAATAAGGTATTTTAAGCATGTGTGTGTAAAACTAGGCCTCCTGTACTGGCAGCTACCAAGTCCTAGTTTGTGCTTACCTAGGAAACCCCAGAGCCATTGTCCTTTTCCCCTTATTCTCTATCCTCTCCCTATAAATGATCTACCTCAAGGACTAGTGACACTCTTTCCACGGCACTTCTCAGCACTCGTCCCGGTTCACTCAGGTCCACCTTTAGACCACACCATCATGATCCATCTTAAGCGTGACTATATCATGTTATATCCTCATTCCAGAACTGCAATGGCTTCCACTTATTTTGTATGTGATCTAGACTATTCAGCCTGAAATCCAGGGCAGCCAGCTCTGTCTTCACGCTTCTGAGAGTCCCTTGCAGAACATCACCCGTGTACCCTGCTCTACTCCAATCCTCCAGCCTCCAGGAAGCCATCTCCCTCAAGTTTTACTCTCAGTGGCTTCTATGCAGTGTCAGCCCCAGGATATCTGCATCCACCCAAGGGGCTTTGGTTTTGTGTCGTCCTCCAGCGTTCTCAGTTATTCACCGGAAGCAGAGATCATGTCTTCAGCCACCCCTACAGCTCATGACACCGTGGGAGGTTCAAAAATAACTTGATTGGGTTGAGCTTTAAAGTGAAGACAGAATTGTACCTCTTAAAATTTAATGGGTTCAGGATGCATTTGGGGAGCCCATGAAGGATAGGAAGGGATTATAAAGAATGATGGGAAAAAGCAGGTGGGAGATGATTGGTAGGGACAACAAGGCACTGGTATCAAAGTAGAGGCCAGCTACCAGGCCTGGATTCAAATTTAGAGTGTTCACCACTTGGTGTTATGTGATCACAAGCATGGTATACTGTGCCCACGGTTATCAGTCTCCTGCCCCATAAGGACATAACATGCGTTAGTATATGTGAAATACCCAGCACAATGAGTGTGTGATACACTTGCAGTTAGTTCCTTCACGGTTTTAGGTAGAAATCTCCAGTTTTCATAAGCAATCTGCCAATGGCCTTCATTTCATTGCATATTGAATTTAAGCTGCTAATTTATTGTAACTTTGGGGATTAGCCTCCTTTTTTTTTTTTAGAATTTGAAAAATTTTGCATGCCATTTTTGTAACTTATTTTGCAATAAAATCCACAATAAAGCGTCCCTTTCTTATTTTGTTTAGTGAAGTAAGGAGAGGAGTCTGCTCAGTGGGAAAGTGCAAGCAGGTGGCCAGCTCCTGGAGAAGAAACAACAGTGGGGGGTGGGGAGGGAGTGGGAAGGGGAGATAAGGCCTAGATGTCAGAGATCTTTACTTAAAACCAGACAAACTGGCTCAGGATTTCCACCAATCCTGCTCCAAAGTTCTTCCAAGAAACTGGAATGCAAATGCTCAATCTATCCTTGGAATCAACTCTGCCTCCTACCCCCTCTTTCTGCTCCAGGCAGCAAGAATGGGTGTGTGGGGAAGCCTTATTTCTTTGGGGTAGTGTCTCTTCAGGCAGAGCTGAGCTGCTTTGAGCTGAGGGCTCCAGCAGTCCTTGAAGTCTGAGCCTCATTGCCAACCCATAGATGGATGCTACCTCCAGACTTCAGGCTGAACAGGGGGTGCGTTTTCCTTGATTCCCCTATACACTAGCTCTCCGAAGGACATTAGCAGCAGATGTGCAAAGGGTCTCAGTATGGGGCTGTGGAGCTGTAAACAGCGGACTAGAGCCGGCCACCACAGCACACTGGAGGGGGCGGCAGCTGTGGCGCTAGCTCCTTCTGTCCCCTGTCCTTCTCTACTTAACTCAGAATGGAGTTCAAAGCTCCAGAGTTCAGCTTGGTGAAGCTGATGGAGGCATGGTGTGGGTGGAGGTCTGGGGAGCACCAAAAGGCATGGCTCAGGGGTCAGAACTTTCGGGGCTGCTCATAGGCATTTTCCTTTTGTTTCTAGGGAGACATGTGATTTCGGGTGCTGTGGATCAGCTGCACGGAAGGAGCAGGGTAAGCAGTGTGCACTGAGCGGGGTTTACTGGGGGTGGGGCCACTGGATAAAGCACACAGGGATGGCCAGTAGAGTTGACAGGGCAATGCCGCCGAGTGGAGGAGGGGATCCAAAAAGGCCAGAGACTGACTCCTAAGTTCCCGCTAAGACAGCCCTGGGTTCAAATGTCTGTGCTAGCCCTCATAGCATGTGACTCACACTGAAGTGCTTAGTAAGAACTTGCTGAACAAAGGGAGCTTGACTAAGTCACTTATTCTCCCTGAGCCTTGGTTTCTTCATCTAGAAGAGACATAGTAGCCATTATTCTCATTATTTCACTTGTGCCTTCTCTCTGCACACTTAGACCCGTCTGTTGGTCCCGCCCCAGCCTGCCCTGTAGAGGTGGTTGTTTTCTTCAGCAAGGACTGGAAAGGGCAGGTGTACAAAGTCCTTGTTTTTCCCTCTCGTACATTCCTCCTCTCCCTTTCTTCCTCCTTTTCTCTTGATCCCACTCATTTTTTCCCCTGTATCTCAAGACAAGTTCTGGGAACCCTAAGCATGTGTTGAAACCTCCAGTGTTAATTCCTCCACATACAAGCGCATAGTGCTCCCTCCCCTCTTTGTAGCCAGTTGAATCTGGCTGAAACATGAAGCTCAGGGCCCCAAGTGGCCCCTACTTGCTTCAAATGCCATTGGTACTACAGTGCAGCAAAGCTCCTACCTCTAGCCCATTTCCCCGTGCAGAGCTAGCTGGGCCCCTCTAGGGACTGATCACATCAGCACTGTTCCAACTCTGGAAGGTTCACTATGAGCTAATTCCTTTGGAGTATGTTAACCAGAGGAAAGGCAAACAACTCCAAGCATGTGGAGATGGGGCAAGGACGATTTCACACTAGCAGTCATGAGCTATGTTCAGTCATGCACTCTCTAATGTGAACTTTCTTGGGACCAGTGAAGTAGGCCTTTAGGATGTTCACTGGCACAAGAAGCTCAAGCAAACAGACCTTTTCTATGCTGGGTCTAAAGTGAGTAACTTAAGTTGACTTTCTCTCTTTTTTTTTTATTTTTGTCTTTTTTCTTTCTTTCATTAGAACTGAAGGGCAGAAAAGATGGGCTAGGTGCAATCTACATTTGCTTCTGCCTTCAGTTCCCCTGTGGTATGTAGAATGCATGTAACTCAGTAAAGAGGAATCTTCTGGGCTTTGAGTTCCAATAGGCTAAAATCGCATTATCCATGTTTCTAAGTGCTGTAGTGAGAAAACAGAAAAACCAAACCAAACCAACCAACCAACCAAACAAACAAACAAACAAAAAAAAAACCACCCAAGGCTGAACAAGTTCAACTAGACAGACATGCTGGGGATAAATTCCCTTGCAAAGCGGTTGAATCCGTCTACCCCCTCCATGGTTTCTCACCTTCCCTAAACAGCCCGGGACCTGTACCCTGCTCTTGGTTTTTAATGGGATGGGGGAGGCACAGTGAGGATCAGCCAGCGTCACGGAGGTTTTTTTATATGCAAGAACAAATGACAGTCTTGAAGGCAGGTTAAGGAAATCTTTCAGAATACAGAAAACTCAAAAGCCTTTCCACACTGACCATTGTCATGGCAACACACTATCTGATGGCAGCCTGCGTCACTAGGCTGAGGGGCACAGTATCAGTAGAGCAGGTTAGCTTGGCCATTTTGAACAGCATTTAGATTTCTTTCTAGCCTCAATTCTTCTAGGCTGAGATGCATTTTCTTTTCAGTTCTGGATTCCTGCGCTTTGTTAATTTGCACGGCTAGGGACACAAAGACTCTGTAACAGGGACAGAACCGTGAAGAAAATCTGAACACTTCTGGTATTCTATATTCACTGTCCTTGCCGCCCACCTTCCTGGTTCCTTGTCACCTGTTCTTATTGACTTCGCCTCTCCATGTCAGTTCTTTCCTCCACTCAGCGTCCCCTCCCAACCCAACACAGTGACTCATCAGCCAAGCTAAGCTCTCACCAGATCCTTTTCATTCTCTCTATGCTGGTTGCAATGTAGAATGTCCTGGATCTTGGCATCCGAAGGAGCCCTCTCCCAAGGTAGGGGCCCTCCTAGCCAAGTCATCCTCTACCCCCCCCTCCCTCCATCTCTAATGACAGCCCTCATTCTCTTCTGGACACCCTGTTCCATTTTAGATAGCTCTAATCGTTGCAAACTCCTCCTGCTTCTGAATGAAAATCAGTCCTTTTATGACATCCATCCGTGCGTCCACCCCTGTGCCCTCCCGCCAGTTAGGCCCTGTCCTGTTCTGTGACAGCCTCGCTGTCAAGAGACATGAGGCAGGGTTGATGTCCCCCCTAGAGTTTTCTCTTCTCCAGAAAGCCCCAGCTCCTCTAAGCAGACCTCTTGGAGTTTGGGCTCCAGTGCTTCCCCGGGACTGGCTGACCTCCTGCAACATTGTTCCTATTTGTCTAGAGCCCTTTTAAAGTGAGGTCTATACTGTATTAGCATCTCTGGAGGCCACCTTGACCCGGTGACTCATACTGAACTCTGTGTCAACGACTGTCTCTAATTCTCTTTTAGACAGAATGCTGTTAAAGCTACATCTCGTTTTGCTTGCATGCAGCCCCTTTTGAGAACCCAGTTCCTGGATTAGATGCTTTCTCCCTGCTGAAGTTCATTGTGTTATTATCCCAATACTGCCTTCATTGGCTAATACAGTTCAAAAACGCGACTTCCGTGTCCTCTGGACTGTATTATTCTTGTTTTAACTAACCCTTAGCATCACTTTTAATCTCGATCCACCCTCACCTACTCCTCACTCAGGTTCCTTTTCTAGCTCATCTACATTACCTTTCTCACGTCTTCTCTTGTTTGTCATTTCGTTTCCACAGCAGCAAACGTCACCACTGTCTGGAGTGACGTGCCTGGGAGTGTGTGTAGGGAGGCCAGGGCATACATGCACGCACACAGCTGAGGTAGGAGCAGGGAAGTCTGGTAGTGTGTGTGTGCTTTCTGTTTTTGGTGCTTTGTCTGGGTGCTCCCAGAATTTAGAGCCTGGATAGGAAAATGGTAAGGCAGGAGAAAGAGTAACAAGAGAAACTAGTCCACATTCAATCTTAAGGGAAATGGGGACCATTTTCTGGATCAGAGGAGCAGAGGGAAACCAGGGGGAAGGGCGCAGATCTCCAGTCTCCATCCAGATTGTAGCACAGTGAGGAGAGTCAGCAACAGAAGGAATTTAGAAGCCTTAATGACTAGAGAAGGGCCAGGCGGTGGTGTGAGTTCGAGGCCAGCCTGGTCTACAAAGAGCTAGTTCCAGGACAGGCTCCAAATCTACAAAGAAACCCTGTCTTGAAAAAATAAAGAAAACAAAAGAAAAGCAAAAAAACAAAACAAAACAAAAAAACAAAAAAGACTGGAGAAGGGAGGAAGATTGATAGACAGTAAGGACGTATAGAATTGGTAGCCGCCATTGGGAGATCAGAGGAAGGTGATTTCAAACATTAGAGGCAGAAGAAGGTTGGGTTGCAGGATATTACAAGAGGCAGAGAGCTATGAGCGTAACTGAGGGTCTAAGGCTCATTAGCACAGAAAATTTTTTCAGGTCAAAAGAGCCTAGGAAATATAGTCCTTACCACAGGCTTTGCTGTTGCCACCAAGTACACTCTGCTAGTGAGCACAGCCTTCAGCAAAGACCCTCAGACTATGGCACACTCCCTTAGATGAACCCCAGCTTTTAGCTGGCCTCTTCAGACACGATTACACTCCCAGGAGGAGTCAGAGTGGGAGATCTGGCACTGTCGTTGTCATTTTATGAATAAACAAGAGAATTTCACTCTTTGGAATAGGCAATATGATATCCATGACCTCTTAACTCTGCAAATAAGATTCAAACACACACACACACACACACACACACACACACACACACACACACACACACTTTCTCTCAGTTAACAGAAAAATGATTGTTCTAAATACGTAAAACAAACGACAGATGAGAAGCAAGTCTTAAAGAAGCATCCGAGAAGCGGGGAGGGGCGCTGTAAAGCAAAGCTGAGGGAAGAACCCCCAAAGAACTGGTGGACTGTAGAGCCTGACTACCATCCTCTCTATCCTGGGTCAGAATAACTTGGGGGAGGGGTAGAGGGCAGCAGCTCTACTGATTAATCACTGGACTTTCATAGACTCTCATTGCTCTCCTAGACCATGCTGCAAGAGAACGTCTGGGGGAGAAATTCCTTTGCTATCTCAACCCCTCAAGTTTAAATTCACTTGAACTTCCCTAAACTTAAAGAGTTTTTCTGTTTTGCTTTGCTTTTTCACAGTGTCGGAGATAGTATGGCAGGCAAATGCTCTGCCCCTGAGCCACATAACCCTAGCCCTTAAAGATGGTTTTACTGTTGGCCTTTTCAAAGAAAAAGGCTCCCAGAATATTTTAGAACTGATTTTTCCTTGGAAGTGTCTTAAAGCTGAACCTTTTGTTCTTCTGAAGGTGACATTAGCCAGCCAAGTGACAATCTCAACCAGAGTGGCTTGTGTAGAATTCAGGCTACAAGATGTCAGGCCAAAAAGAGGATTCCTTTCCAAGAAGTGGAATGATTAGTTGCCAAAAGACAAATGGTATTTGAGGAAGCCCCCAGCGGCAGGCCACCCCACACTGGGTGGAATAAGGAGGGCAGGACTGGAGGGTGGCGCTCACCTTTGATGTAGTTGAGGATTTGCTGGATTCGCTGGGGCTCATTGCGGTCTGGCCGGCAGCTTGGCGTGATTTCCAGCACATAATCAGGACCATATGCTGTGAAAAACTGTAAGGAAAAGAGAAAGGCTAAAACCCAAACAAAACCACATAAAATGTCCAAACCAAACCACATACAAACAGGACAATCGAACGAAGCTCACCATGCCTGACAAGGCCAGGGCAGCCTCTAAGGGCAGAGTGGCATGATGTGGCAGGAAGTTCTGTCCATCACAGTGCTCACTCATTCAGCCCTTCAGTGACAGCCACAATGTAATTTGGGAGCTTGTTGTCAAGGGCCCCTCTGCTTACGCTTCAGCTGCTTTGCTCCAGCCATAGCCCTTCACGCTCTAGCCTGCTAGCCCACTGAGCTCTCTCCATGCTTTCTTCTTACTTAGAACTCATGGCTTTTTTTGTACCCCCAATCCATGCTGCCTGTGGAAAAACCTCCCCATCTTCCAGGCACAGCTCAAATGTCACTTCCTTCATAAAGCTGTCCTTCGTTCTCTGCCAACCGCCAGAGCATTCTGCCGGTGCCTCTCTTACACCCCCCCCCCCTTCAGATAGACAGTGCTGGCTTGCATGTCATATGCAGGTCATGGTGGCAGCTGCATGGAGGGTCCTCTAGGTATTCATATGCACTGGATAGAGACTTTTCAACAGTGACTACCCTCCCCTCTCTCCACTGTGAAGAACTCTCTGAAGGCAGGCAGAGTTTTAGTAATCTCTTACCCTCACAGCCCATTCATTAGCCTTGGAATGCTTGCTCCAGGAATGGCAAGTAAGTCTACTAAGTTTTTCTTTCTTTATAGTGAAATTTATGTTTTTAAAGTCAAGGAATCAAAATAAAGGCTTGTGGATTCTATTTCTAGCTCACTAGATGACCCCTTGTGACCTTTGGTAAGTCGCGATATCTGATTTAGCTTCTGTTAGGGCCCACTTGGGGAAAAACTCTGTGACAAAGGGAACCATTCAAACGGGATCCGTCTTTGAATGGGAAATATGCAAAGCTACGATTTCTGTTTTGTGTGTGTGTGTGTTTTTTTTTTTAACAGAAGTAGTATTTGTGTGCACTCTCTGGAGAGAGAGCATATGGTCCTTAACACGATGTGTTTCAATAGTGACATTGTTAGGTTGTAAGTAAACCAGGGAATCCAAATTCCCTGAAAACAAAATAAAACAAAACCTCAAGCAGTATATATAGCAGGCATGGAAACGGGGATCTTGCTATGCTGTGACTTTGTTGCCATTCAAAGAACCCACAGTTATTGCTACTGTCATTTACATTATTCTTGTTAGAAGTCTGGCTGTACATACATCTGGCACCGTGGGAGATGTTGGGGAACAATCTGGAGATTCTAACAGTGTCTTTGTGGAATCCATGAGATTAATTTCATGGGGAAGATAGCTTTTGCATACCATGGAAGAATGAATACTCTACACGTTTAATTGAAAGGAAAAGGCCCAAGACTGTGCCAGTGCTTCTCGCACCATGTATGTGAATTGGCCCAGAAAGGGACAGGCATTCAGCCCTTGCCAGAGAGATTTACTCTGTGATTCCTGACAAATTATGGAGAGGGAAACTACCTTGAGTAGAGATTGTCTTTATCAAATCCCTACATGAAAGAGAAAAGCAGGGTTACCTGGGGTACGGTAGGGGACACATGCAGAAACTACCCCCTCCCATCGCGGCTGAAGAAACTCGAGAAGCATTTATTTTTAGCCAAGGAGGGCCCCTCACTTCAAGTTGTAGAAGAGAAGGCTTTAAACAGGTGTGGCGGCCTCTTCTCCTGAGGAGTGTCAAGTGATGTGCTCATCTCATGGGAATGGAAAGACAGGCTTAGAGCCACAGAATACAGGCAGCTGCATCAAAGCAGCTCTTCAGGGAGACCCACACCGTTGGCATCACAGCACTAGAAAAATATGAGGCAGGGTGCCTAGGCAAGATATAAAAGGAGCCACTGCTGCCTCCGTATGCAAGGCTGACACAGCGGCTCCTTGGTCAGCAAGGCAGGCTGTAAGCTGCTTGTCTGCAGACCCCGGTTTGGAACAGCACGTTCTCACTTGAACGCCTACTGTGATTGCCCACACTTTAGTCCCCTTTGGCAAATAGCACAGGGCTGCTAACCACTTGGTCAGCTGGGGCCAGACCTACCTGGCCTGTGACAAAACAGCTCTACTAGGATTAAGCCTCTTATCCTGGCTTCATTTGCACCTGGCTTTAACTGACTGAGCCACACATGGGACATAGTCATTAAAAAAAAAAAAAAAAAAAAACAGTCTTTGCTGAAGCAGACTGACTGACTGCAGGTAACAGCCAAGACCCAAGACTGGGTTCCTAAACTTCTCTCTACCTTTGCCAATCAAATACTCATTCTCAGGTCCTGCTAAATTGCACTATTCTTGGCCTCAGGGCAACTCAGATGGTTTAAGAAAATCCCTGTTAGCCGGGCGGTGGTGGCGCACGCCTTTAATCCCAGCACATGGGAGGCAGAGGCAGGCGGATCTCTGTGAGTTCGAGGCCAGCCTGGTCTACAAGAGCTAGTTCCAGGATAGGCTCCAAAGCTACGGAGAAACCCTGTCTCAAAAAAAAAAAAAAAAAAAAAAAAAAAAAGAAAGAAAGTTGGAAGCCAGTTATGCATGGCAGCTGGCTGCTTCCAGTCTTGGAGGTTTTGCTTGGGTGAGGCCAACTGAAACTGTAGGCTGTATTTAAAGCCCCTGTTCCTGTGTTCTACGTTTGCACTTGTTAAATCCTCTCTGCTAGACTACCAACTCTGTCATGTTCTCTTTGCACTACCAACTCTGTCATGTTCTCTTTGCACTTGTTAGATCCTCTCTGCTAGACTACCAACTCTGTCATGTTCTCTTTGCACTTGTTAGATCCTCTCTGCTAGACTACCAACTCTGTCATGTTCTCTTTGCACTTGTTAGATCCTCTCTGCTAGACTACCAACTCTGTCATGTTCTCGTTGCACAGCCCAGAGAGTCAAACTCAAGTTGCCAATGCTTTCCCTTAGATGTATGTTGAGTCAAGCTAATTTGCCAAGGGTTTACCTAGGTGTCTGGTTAATTGTGTGGAATAATTCAGAGTCACCTCAGCACAGCTTTCCTGGGCTTTAGAGACAACGTGACAGGGTGAGCACTGGCGTTGGGGTCAGGGACAGCTGGAATTTGGCGCCTGGATTTAGCTGTGTGCCTGGGGTAAGCTTGGTAATCTCTGTTTCGTCATTTCCACCCCAGGGATGATAAATACTGACCTGTTTGGGCTGTTAGGAGATAATATCTATCAAAGGACCCAACCTGGAGCCTGGGATATAGTAAGACTCTGATAAATGTGAATTCTTCTCTCCTGGGGGCAAGAGGCCCTTGCTTAACTCTGTCCCCTCTAGATTCTGAGGAATGTGGGGCGAAGTGCTCAGGGGTGAGGCGTAGAAAGAAGAGCCTGTTCCTTCTTCCAGACCAAGTCTTCTGGCCCCCTCACTTGCTTCAGCCATTGGGTTAGCCTAGGGCCAGCCGAGGAACTGACTTCCCTCATAGTTACTTGCGGCTTCTTACTGATTGTTGAGGTGGAGAGGAAACATGATCATGGTACACAGAAAAGATGTTGAGGTAGAGGGATTTGGCTAGCACTGGAAATAGCTTATGACCCCACCCTAGAACTGCCCTCCAGCTCCAGGAGAAAAGGAAATGGGCACACTGCAGTCCCAACCAGGCAGGTGGGGCAGGAGATGAAAGGGGCTAGCCGACCTTCAAGGGAACACACTGGCTTTGATCTCAGCAAAGGAAGAAGGGAGGTGCTAACCCCTCTCCACCCCTTCCCCTCTTCCTGCAGCACTCCTTTTGCTTCCTGGGCTGCAGTGGAAACAGTTGAGGGGAACATGGTAGTGTGGAGTCAGGGCAAATGGAAGGTATGCAGCGGGGCAAAGGGCTGGGGGGTTGAAGGTAATGGCTGCTTTAAGGGTCTGAGTCTTGACCCCACGAGTCAATGAATAAAGGAATGTAAATAGTTTGTCTCCAGTTCAGTTCAACCCAATTTAATTCTCCATTCTTGCTCAATCCTTTGCAGCTCTTGTGCACACAATGAAAACAGCACACAATTAGATCCTTGGTCAAAAAGATAGCAGTGGGAGCCTTTGAGGTTGTTATTCTACCATAATCCTGCTTGGTCACAGGAAACCCAAGCCACAGACCCAAATCAGCTGACCTTTCTATCTTCCCCTTAACACTTAGTAACTCCGACTTAGTAATATGCTGGAGTAGGTTAGTCACTAGGGTACAAAGACAATAAGGAATGCTTAATCGGGGAGAGAACTGCAGAGCAGTGAGATGAGTGGTACAATAATAACATGACAATAACAATGCTGAAATAAAAGTAATGGCAGGCAGTGTTTATGACAGGCTTACTATCTGTCATGCACCTAAAGTACCTAAGCATTCTTATGGACGGAACTCCATTTTCACAGCCAACCTATATGGTATGTATCATTGCTTCCATTTTAAGATGAGATCAGAGCACAGATATTGTGCCCAAAGCTAAGATTTGAGACTATGTTTTCCTGGAGATCACCTCTGTAAAGTGCACCAGAGGGACTGCATGTGGAGGGTCTGGCCAAGGAGGATACAGGTGGGGAGGAGATAGTCCCCAGCAGAGTCCAGCAATGGCAAGGAGCCTGAAGCAGAAGAACACCAAATTAGGTATAATTATCTGTAGGCCAGCAGACTAGGAGGCGAGCAAGAACTGCGTGGTAGGCCCTGCCAAGTCATGCCTTTACCTCAGACTAGTAGCTCCATGAAGGCAGAACATTGTTTTGTTCCCTGCCATATTGCCAGTTCTTAAAACAATACTTGCACTTCATGGGCGGTAAATAAATACTTGTGGGATACTGAGTAGAAGCTTGGAGGAGACACAGGAAGTGAATGGGATATCGGTGCGCATGAGAGGGCTCACTGGCTCCCATGTGGAGACTGTTGGAATTTGAGGAATGAATGTGAGTAGGGTCACCAGTTAGCAAGCTGGTGCTACAGCCCTGAGGGCTGCTCATAGAACTGGGACAGGGACACTGTGGGAGGAATGAAAAGGGAAAAAAAACTTCAAAGATAATATCACCAGGATGAAACAGTAACTTGCATGCGGGGACTAAGGAAAAGAGGAGTGAAAGATTTCTGGCCTCCAGGGAGGAACAGTAAGAAGATCCAGCCTGTGGACCCAGCAGAAGGTTTGGGGGTGTGAGGGGTGATTCCAGTAGGGAGCACATGCCGGGTCAGGATCCCAGCCACAGCGGTCTATGTAAGATAGTAGGCTCAGTGTAAGGGGAGGCTAGACCTCTGACGCCACATGTATTACAGATTTGGGGACGAACAGTGACAGCAAAGCTAAGGAAGCAGAGAAGATTGCCTTGGCCAGTAGGGTGGGGGCCCTGCAACAAGAGAGATGAGTGTCAAGGATAAAAATCATGTCATGCCAGAACACGTCTGGGGTGGGCAGAGGGAGTGGAAACAGATCTGGTAGCAAGTTCAAATCTCTAAGAGGGTTTAAAGATTTTATTTTTATTTTGTGTGCATGAGTGTTTTGCCTGCGTGTGTGTATGTACAACATATGTGTGCCTAGTGCCCTTGGAGGCCACATGAGGGCATTGAATCGCCTGGAACTGGAGTGTAAGTTACCTCTTGGGTATTGGAAATTGAACCTGGGTCCTTCTGCAAGAGCACCAGTGCTCTTAACTAACGAATTATCTCTCTAGCTACTCCCAGAGAGTTTAAATGAAATGAAGGCTGAAATTATCTTCCTCATGTGTCCACAGGAAGGAGGGTGTGGCCAGAGGCTTGCTCATAGAAGGGTAAGGATTGGACAGGAGGAAGTGGAGAGGAGAATTAAGATGACTTTGTGTATTTTAAAGGAGGTAGAGGCCGGGCGGTGGTGGCGCACGCCTTTATTCCCATCATTTGGGAGGCAGAGGCAGGCGGATCTCTGTGAGTTCGAGGCCAGCCTGGTCTATAAGAGCTAGTTCCAGGACAGGCTCCAAAGCCACAGAGAAACCCTGTCTCGAAAAACAAAAAACAAACAAACAAACAAAAAAAAAGGAGTTTGATCTGGTGCTAGGGAAGCGAAACTTAGGATGGGAACATGTTGAGTATATTTTCAGACATTGAGGAAAGAGCTTACAACATGGAGGCATGAGCAGCCTGAGGGAGATTTGGATTTAGTTCTCTGTTTTGTGGCTCACTAGACCAAAGAATCACAGGCAGAAAGTACTGTCTCATGCATCTTTATATTACCAACGCCTCTTGGCAAAAAGGCCAGAAAACAGGTGCTCAATTTGTATTTGTTGCACGAATAGACTAAAGTGTGCCTGAGATTTCACAGTGGTTCACATCCTGTGGGAGAATTCGGGTCTTGAAGGATGGGGGTGACAGCAGATAGGCAGTGGAGAGGTATATATTGTGGAGGTTAGTTAAATGGAATCAAGATGTATGTGGGGACCACCAAGTGCCCATGAGCTCACCAGTGTTGGAAAAAGAGAGCCTTGACTTCAGGTTGAGGAGAGAGAACTTTCTGTGATAAGCACTGGGCAGGTTCAAGCACAGAAAGGCTGGCGACTAGTGTAGAGGTGAGCACAGTGGTATTCGGGGAGAGGCAATGCGGACTTGAACCATATAGTTGCTGTGGGGTGGAGTAGACAGGATAGATACCCCAAAGGGAAACTCAACAGGATTTGGCAGTTTGTTGGCTGTGGAGGAAGGGACTTTGGCAAGGAGTGGAGCTGACTCCTAGATTTTGAGTCAGGATGAGTGGGTGAATCTCAGTGACACCGACAGAAACGGAGTTACTGAGGTAAATTAGTAAGCAGAGAAAGACTGGCCAAGGGAAGATGGGCTTGGTGTCAGTTGGGGTTGACATGACAATGGGGGTATCGCCTGGGTCATGACGTCTGGCAGGTGGCTTAAAGACATGACAGTGGTGTGTGAGAGTGAAGTCTCGACACAGGAGCAAGGCACACGTTGGAAGAAGAGTGATATTTAGAAGGATATTTGGGGGATGAGAAGAGTCATGAACAGTAGGACAAAAAAGTCAGCAGAGAGAAAGGGCGCAGTGAACAGAAGCCTCTTGCAATCTCAGATCAGAAGCAGTAAAGAAGATGCTTAAAGGGCTACAGCTTCTTATACTGGCAACTCATCCCTGGGGCTAGAGCAGCCTCCTCATCTTCCAGCCAGGTGGAGAAATAATGGTACTGCTTCTGTCTAGCCCTCTTCCTGGAATATCCTGAGTGACTCTCAAACTTCTAATTGTTAACTCAAATTCCACCATTTTCTAAAAAATTATCTTTAATTCTATCAAGACAAATTAGGGTTAGTGCCAATCTTTCTTACAGACCGGAGGCTTTTGTCTGTCTCTCTCCATTGGGGAACATTGTGCCTCTGACTGTAACCTGGGCCTTGGCCAGAAAGAGCACTTCTTGTCCTGCATCACCTTGTGCACAGAACTCATCTGAACCAGAATAACATAATATGAGCACTTTGAACTCTAACACAGTCTCATAAAATGCATCTCAAACTTTCCTGTATCTCCAATTACTCCATCAAAGAACCTAGATCCAACCATGGATGGAAACAAAAAAAGCCCGCTTTTTCCCAGAAAAACATTTCTGTTTACAGGAAATTCGGTTATTACATATGTCATTGATGGTACATTTTAAGGACATAAAATTGCAGTGGTATTATTGGGAGTAAATTTTATTGCCATGGCTTTTCAACACAAACAAACAAAAATAATAACTCCATTAGTTGCTAGATTGAACCAGCAGGAAGCAGAACATCAAAGGCAATTGGTAGCAGGCAGAGGATGGAAGGTAGGCCTACCCAGAGCATGACCCAGAGGTTAGGGTGAAATGTGCTATTGTAGAGAAGGTGTTAGGTGGACATGAGGATGGAAGACAAGGCAGATTGTTAGTGCTAGAATGAAAACCTGTTTTGCACCTCAACTTCAGGTACATCCCATTTGCACTCCTCACCTTACTTGGTGGCCACTTAATATTGAGGCTTATACCCCAAAACTGTGTGTTTAAATGAATGAATGATAGGGTGAGTGAATAGGTTATGGAAATAGTTTTATTATTCCAATATTTTTTCTTATGGTACTGAGGATAGAATCCAGGACCATGCACATGCAAAATAAGCCTCTATCCCAGCCCTTACTTTGATGGTTTAAGTCACTTTTTTCTTTTTTTTATTAATTTTTAAATTAATTTAAAAAACTTTTGCTATTGAAAGAAGTTTATTAAGCAAGATCATCAGGTAAACTCAGAAACGTTATCTTACTAGAGCACTATTTATATTTAATCAGAGAATATGCCCAATAGTAACAAGTTCATTAGCTAATGAACTTAGAAGCGACTTGTGCTAGTATCTATAGCCTGTTTGCATAATGAACTATCTAGTGAGTTCCTGAACTAGCCAATGCACAGCAATGTGTATACACATATAAGCATACATTGTTATATGTATGGCCCCTAGAAATGCTGGAGTAAATGTAAGATTCAGTGACAGTTCTTAAGATGGAAATCTAGAGAATGATATAATAACAGGAGAAACAGGAATAAATGTCAATGTAAAAAATATTGGTAATAAATGTTCAGTGTGTGGAGCACTGGACCAGTTAGGTGGCTTGTCCAAGATCCTAATGATAATACTATTCACGCCATCACAGCTGTAAGCTTGAACCCATAGCTTCAGACTTTCAGCCCAGTGGGTTGTTCACAAATAATGAATTAGCTAAAGACAGAAACTTCTGGAGTCATGTGTGATTAACCTTTAACATCAGTTGTACACTTTCCTAACTGTGTGACCTAAGGGAAGTTCTTCACCTATTCCATCTCTTGGCTTTCTCGATTGCAAAGTGGGGAAAATAACAGAAGCCAGTTTATAGGGTTGTTGCAACAATATAAATGAGGTGATTTACAGAAAGAACTGGGAACAGTACCTGTCTTCCAGAAAATTCTCAACAAACAGCATTATTTAGTGCTAGATATTCTTCCTTCTTCTTAGGCCTTTCGACCACATAAAGAAATAGAGCTCTGAACGGAATGGATAGTGAGTGAAATCAATTTCTGTACAGAGTCTGACCAAAGTGGGTGAGTTCAGAAGAGCTCAGCCTGTCTCCAGGAACTCTGAAGTCAGAAAGAGGGACAGGGAGATCAAGAGAAGGATCAAGTGAAAGTAACTACGAAAAATGGGCAGGGGGAATGAGAAACTGGAACTGGCAGGAAGAAAGGAGGACAAGATGACAGAAAATGAGTTAATTCATATAAAGTATGAACAGTGCTTGGCTTATAGGAAATGCGCGACACCTGAGAGGAACAGGCAGAAGAGACAAAGGTAGGGGATTGTACCTCTCTAGGGTTTTCCCTGAAAGCCAAAATTTTCTTCAGGGCGTGGTTTTAGGGGAAGAACCCTGGCCAAGACTAATATCTTTCCTGCATCACTGTGGATCCTCAACTTTCCACTATTAGAGAGAATTCCTCCTTCATAAATACATGCCGGGCCAACTCTGGTTATAGCATATGTCTCTGCTGATCAAATGAATAGTTTGGAAACAAGCCTACACATGAAGCTTTTTTTGTTTTTTTTTACATTCAGCTTTCCTTTGGCCGAGGATGGGGATAAAAGATGGGAATACATAGGGGTATTGTTTTATCTGGCTTGTTTGCTGGACAAATACTGAGATGACTTTGGAAACTTATTCTGCTGGAGGATAAGTAACCATTACCTTGGCTGAATCCTTACACTATGCCAAGTAATTGCCCTTTCTATATCCCTAAGCTACCTGATACGTTTTCCTCAATGCCTTGGTCCCTTCATTTCTTAGACACTTCATCACACTGCAGTTTTGCTTCTTCGCCATACCCTGGTAAGTTACAGTTTAGTGGCAGGTCTCATTAATTGATAGGAGCTGCTGGAGTCACTGTGTTAAGGAGGATTCTGAGGCTGGGTCTAGGTTCATCAGGAAAATGTACCATACTCAATTTTTGTATACAAACGGGGGGGGGGTGTGAGGTGGGGAGGGTGGAGCTTAAGTCAGTTGGTACTATCTATATCTGCTATTATTGTATTAGGAGACTGGTGGTTAGCCAGGCCTGGTATGGTAAGCTTATAATCTCAGGATTCTGAGGCAAGAGGATTGCAAGCTCAGGATTTTCCTGGGCTCCAGAATGAGTCCCAGGCCAGCCTGGGCAACTTAGTGAGATCCTATCTCAAAATCATGCTGAAAGGGACTGGAAATAGAACTCCGTGGTAGAGTGCGTTCCTGAGCATGGTCTCTAATTCTTGTGCCAGGGGTGGGGGCAGGGTGAGGGAAGGCATCAAGGACCAATAGTGACCTAATTGTTCAATGTAAGGTTTTCTTTTCAGTTGTTATTCATCATGTTTGATCTCCTATCATCACATGCCAAGCTCCCCTCTGCTTTCTATTCTCTTCACCCCTGTTCATCATTGCTTCCACATCCTTCTCAGGCTAGACCATCTCCCTTCATCTGTATCTCCAGCTCAATTCTCGGTCATATCTTCAGCCTCTTTTGCTTTCTGCAAGAGCACACATTTTCTGTTGCCATTTTGATTAAATCTCGGCAGGGACCTTGCACCTCTGGGCCCCAGTGAAATTTGCCCCCTTCTCTGACTTGCATTTAAAATTATCCACGCAATATTTCCACCTGGAAAACTTGAATTCTTGGTCTACAAAGCTTAATGTGTTCCAAGTAGACCTAATTCAGTTTAACTCCCTTCATGGAGAATGCCCACCTTTCTTTGTTCACTCAGCACCATGGGTGAGTCCCACCACGCAACAGGCCCCTTAGCAAGGATTTGAATTTATGACCCTGACCAGGTTAGTGTCCGTATGCTTTGTTTGGAGGCAGTAGGTTTTCTGCTTTCAAAATACTTTCAATACTCTGGCTTACAAGATATCCCTCACTGTGATCTTTTCATTGTTTGATGAACAATGATTTTTTTCCCCCCCAAAAAAAAAAAACAAATGAAATAAATCCCTTCTGTCTAACTGTGTGCGAAGAGATAGAACGAGCCTGGGACACACCCAGGACTGCCATCCTCTCCTGATGTACTTTGTAGACTCTGACAACACTGGATACTAATCTCTTGGCAGATGCACTGTGCTAGGTGCTAGGATACAATGGTGGTGAAGGCTTATGGCCTTGAAGGTGTATCATGCAGTAGGGAATGCAGACATTGGCAAGAATACCTACATGAAGGGAATGGCAGAGGGCACTTGCCTGTCTAGGATGATGAGAATTCTGAAGTGGGAAGTGGAGACTGTGAGCGCGAGGACTGGACAATAGGTAAGGATTCATGAGGAGATGGGAAGCAGTAGAGCTGTCTTCAAAAGGATGAGTAAGGTATGATTCCTAAGCATGCCCATATATGCTTAGGAATGAGACTCAGGTCCTGTCCTCATGAGTGAACGGAACGATCAATTGCTGTGATCTAAGAAGTGCTACCGCAGAGGTGCAGGCAAAGGGCTCCTGTAGGCCATAGGGAAGACGAAGCCAAATAAAATCATACACTTGGAGTCAGCCTGTAACTTATATTCCCACAGGCTTTGAGTTTTCTGTCACAAATTCAGAACTGATCTTGTCATTCCTCTTGCTTAAGAACTATCCTAGGTTCCACCACTGACTTCAAGGCCAAGTCCAATGCAAAAACAAGACACACAAAGGCCTTCAGTCTGTTCCAGCCAATGGGCTTTTCAAGCCTTATCTTATACCAAGGCTGGTCTGAGGCCCTTTCTCTGTGGACCCATTGAACTGTAGTGTCTCTCCCACTCTTTTATCTGCTCAACTCCACTGCCTCCCCTGATCCCCTGCTGAAGGTTAGCTCTCTGCTACATGGTTCCAGGTCCCATGATAGACTCAGTTCCTCCCATCATCTCCCAGCTCGCTGGCCAGTGTTCTACACTTACCACATTTCAGCGCGCCAGTTTGTTTATGCATCTCTTTCCTTTACTAGGCATTGCCCGCCCCACAGAGGGACTGGGCCCTAGCTTTTGGTGCATTCCTGACATCTGTACTAGCCTGTCTAGTTTTGCTGGGTGAATGAATGACTCTGACATGTGGCCAGTTGTGCCTGGTTGTTGACAACAGCTGGCATTACTTAACATGAGAGATGCATAAAAAAATGAAGGGCAGCCAGAGTAGCGGAAAAACAGGCGGCTCTGGTGCCATCATGTCAAAAACATAACAAGTCTGGGGAAGGCTGAGAGCAACCCTCCTGCTCGGGTTTTAACAAACGACTCTCACTTCTGAGCAGCAGCCCTTCTTGTCTGCTTGCCCATTCACTTTCGAAAACCCAGTCACTGAAATGACTCTCATTATTCATGGTCAGTGGCATATCCAGGAAACACTCAGTTTACAAGCAATTAAAATACACTAAAATAGATTTATACAGGGTGAACTTGATCATGCTGGTGAGAAGGGAGTGAGTGGCTTATGTCTTAGAGGGGGATTTGCTTGCCAAGGCTGCTCTTTATCACTCTTTATCTCCTTGCTGCATGGGTTGGGGACAAACATGGCCAACATCCGGAGGTACCACTGAAGGAGAGCTCCCTGTGAAGAGCACGCAGAATCCGGTCCAGAGAGGTGGCCTTAGTGTGGCTGACTGTCCTATAAAGGTGTTAGGAGTGCCCTGGTCCACTCACTGCAGGAAGGCTCCTCAGAACTGCTGCCAGAGTTCGGTTTCCAACATGGGAGCCACTTGCTATCAGTTAATCCTTCAAGGTTCAGTCTCCTCACTGATAAAAAGGGGACATGAATCTCTACCTCATCATCCTTCAAGAATTGTTTCTAAGGATCAAAGGAAGAAACCTGGAGAAAATCTCTAGGGGGTTAGCCAAGTGAAGGACTTTGGCTTCCCTGACAAAAGCCTCTAATGCAGGTCTGCTGTCGTGTCTCTTCAAGGTTCTATAGCATTGCTCATCAACTGATTAGCGAAGGTACACTTAGTCTTGTCCCCTAGGTTTATTTAAGAGTCCACACAAGGATGATTCATTGCCTTGCCACACTCAACCAACAGAGTTTTAATGTCCCTCAAATGAAAATGACAGTTAGCAGCTAAACAAATATAGCATTTGGTAAACAGACGCAAGCAGCCAAAGTCGAGCACAGAGTCCAGAGGCTGCAGAGATTCCATGCTTTTTTTTTCCGGAGTAGGCTTAGCTTTCTTGGGTTTGACTCTAAGGGGGAAAAGTTCTTTTGCAATTCAAAAAAAAAAAAAAAACTGGAATAGCACAGAGTTAAGCCATTCAGGGGGCCAGTGTGATGTCACACAATTTTATAATGATCAAAATGAAATAGCATCTTTTAGATCAGCTTTTGGAGTTAAGTTTCCTGAGAAAAGGACAACAGACAGTTATAAAAGCAAGGCAGGGAAGCGAAGTTCACAGAGAACCAGTAAGCAGGAGTTATGGTCCACCTTGAAGTCTGACTTTAAACTATTAACGCTACTAGGTACATTAATGGCCACTTTTTTATTCTCCAGCTATAAAAGGATCCTGGGCTCCTTCATGGTTTGTCATACCGCCCTGCTTTTTGACTATCTCCTTTCCAAAGAATGCCCATACCTCCCTTCTCCACCTAAACCATTACAACTCATTTTTCAAGACTCAGCTCAATCGTAACCTCTTTGAAGTCTTCACTGAGTCTCCAAAGGCATAATTCCCTGTTTATTCCTTTGGGCCCCCACAAGGCCTTTTGCAGCCCTCTGCTTCACTCTCTCTTACTGTTTACTGGCATTTCTTCCCCATTAGGCCAGGAGTGCAGCTGTTAGGAGCCAGAACCACCTGGAACAAAGATGCTCTCTTAGCACATAGCAGGACACAGAGATGGCCTGAACTCACTCACTGGGTTTGTACAGGATCCAGGGGGAAGTCCCATTAGGCCTCCGGCTATATTATCCCTGCTTCAACACTGGGTGTACCTGATTAGTGACTACCTTGGTGCCAGCAAGCAATGACAAATTTTCTGCTGGAGTGGCCAGAAAATATGCAAGGAGGTACAGCGTTAGACAGCTTCCTGGCACAGGCCTCGACTTAGTTTTCCAAGCTAACAAATGTGAGCTGGAAAGTGCTGTTCCCCACTCCGGCTCTCAACTCAACTTCCCAGGGCTTGATTCTTATGAGTTGCCCAGTAGCACAAGTGAGTAGGTTTGAAAATTTACAATGCACCCATTACCATAGAGGAATGCCTTGTGGGTGGAGTCTGATGGGGCTGTGGCTTCTACAGCTCTGGCTCATCACCTGCAACTTCAGATTCTTCGTCTGACTCTGCTAACAATGAACTCAATGGCTTTGGACATAGCAGCTAATTTCACATTCCAAAATGGGAAGAATAATGAAAATATGGTATGAGATGAGTCAATAAACTTGACTTATATCCCTGTGGATGGGGAAAAGTAGTATTGGTGAAATTTGTAAGCTCTTGCTAGTCTGGCCATTTCTTTCTGTGTAACTTACTCTGCCTCAAGCCTAGATGTACAGTTGCTGTGGGAGAATGCTCTTGTACACCATAAATTTTGTCACTCATATTAGTTTAAGAAAACACAGATTGGCCAGTAGCCAGGCAGGAAGTATAGGTGGGGTGACCTGACTGAGAGAATTCTGGGAAGAGGTAGGACAGAGTCAGTCACAAGCCAGATGCAGAGGAAGCAAGATGAGAATGCCTCATTGAGAAAAGGTACCAAGTCACATGGCTAAACATAGACAAGAATTATGGATTAATTTAAATTGTAAGAACTAGTTAATAAGCCATAGCTAATAGGCCAAACAGTTTATAGTTAATATAAGTCTCTGTGTGCTTCTTTGGGACTGAATGGCTGGGGGATTGGGCAGGACAGAAACTTCTACCAACAAATGGTACCCAACATAGGGCTTGAACCCATGACCCTGAGATTAAGAGTATCGTGCTCTATTGACTGAGTTAGCCAGGCCAGGTGAAGCTTCCTGTGTTACAGTCCCTGGGGAGAAAGGGCAGGCCAGCACCTCTGAACCAGGTTGCCCAAAGTGGACACACATGGCAGGCAACTGGACTGAAAACTACAGAAAGGGATGCTTGGCTGTGGGTTGGCCGACAGCTGATCTCCTGCTTCCCAAGAGGGACCAGGAGCTGCAAGTTCTGAAAACTGTGCAGTTTAGTATTGAAATCAACTAACACTCATGACAAAGTCAATCTGACACATATTTAATGATATTCATAGTGATTATTGTACTGTAGTGTAATTAGACATAATGGCAAGCACCCCCAGGAATGAGTGTGATTATGATTTATTTTTATACAGCTAAACCAGAGATGTCTGAGGTCAGCCAGTTGGGGGTCAGGACTGGGGTTGGGTGAGCAGGAGGCATGGTGTTCCTTTGACTCCCCCTTTTTTCCTCACCCTGTTCCTTTACCCCTTGGTAGGGAACAGAAGATATATTTGAACAGGAGTGTGGATCTTGAATGGCTGTTTTCTCTGGCCAACGGGTGGCTGCCCCCTGAGGTTAGAGAATCTGGAATGTTTACAAGGCTTCAAGATGAATAGTCTCATTTTCCATGAGGTTGGAAATTCTACCAACCAGCCTTGAACCTAAAATTTTTTGGTCTTGTTTAGATTCCAGCTTGAACAAATCTATATTAAAATGTTATTTTCCCCTAGATTATTGGGCAAAATGTGACAGACACTAATATTAGGTGATATTATTAATTATGCTATTTGATAATTGTATTGTGATTATATTAAGTAAAGGTCATTATTGGAATGGGAATGTAGCTTGGTGGTAGAGTGCATGTGTCATGGATTCAATTCCTAGCATACCCTAGACGCTTATCTACTAGAAACACACATTTACTGGTCCTTTGCAGAAAAAAATGGAGGACAGAATAAAAATGGTGGATGTTGATAACTGGTGAAACCAGGAGGAGGCAGGTACATGGTGGTCCACTATCCTTATTTTTCCTCTCCTTCATATATGCTTAAAAGTTACCATAATAAAAACTAAAAATTATGTATCATAGACTGCTCTGGCATGGGTTCACACATGGTAAAAATTAATTTGGTCATGTTACTACCACCTAGCACATGCAGGAACCTCTGAGAATGGGATTTTGCTTGGGGAGACTTAGGTGGGAGGTGTATGCTGGGACATGAGACACTTTTGGAAAGCAGAAGTCCTGCCTGGCATAGAGAAATGTGTGGAAGTGATAGAGTATTTTGGATGGTTACAAGACAGTGCAAAAGTTCTGAAAGAGAAGTCAGAAAGTCAACAAGGAGAGAGAGCAAGGAATAGGTGTTCACGTCCGTCTACTAGGTCTCTTGCTAGCCTGTGCCCCCAGAGGTTGGGCAATGTTTGTTAACTGTCTTTGTCTTTCCGGGAGTTCCTAGGACATGAATTTGTGCATTTATTCCACTCATTCATTTACTAAAGAATATATACTGAGTATCTTTAGCTTGCCAAGGCCAAAGAATACCAGTAGTAAGCATAAGGGATACAGCACTAAGTAAAGTCCTCAAGGGAGCTCACATTTAATATCGGTGGTTCTCAACCTGCCTAGTGCTGTGATCCTTTAGTAACAGTTCTTCATGTGGTGCTGACCCCCAGGCACGAAATTATTTCGTTGCTACTTCATAACTGGAATTTTGCTACTGTTATGAATCGTAATGTAAATATCTGATATGCAGACTGCCTGATGTGACCTCTAAAGGGGGTCTCGATCCACAGGTGGAGAACTACTGTTCTAGCGGGAGGAGACATGCAGTAAATTACAAGCAGCTGTAGAACACTGCAGACGCTGATAAGTATTGCAGTGAAAAATAAAGTAGGGTAAGGGGGATAGGGAGTGCTGCAGAGTTCAGGACCAAACTTGCTTGACACTTGGGTCTTTATGGGCTGTTTCAGGTATGTCCCCTGCCTACTGCAACCAGGCTTTTAGCTATGTTTCCCGCATTTTATCAAGGGACCCCGAGCCTTTTAGCCTGTATATATACTTTAACCTCATTCTTGATTTCATTCTGACCTCTTTCACCTCAGTAAGTCACATGGCTCTTGAAATCTCCAGCTGCTGCTTCCTCCATGGAGTGATGACAGGCCCTTCTCCCTTCCTAACTCCATGCCATCTGGGGGGTCTTCTCATGTTCCATTGCGCCCTTGCATACAGTCTCTACTAAAGTGTAGAACATTGGGGGTTATAATTCACTTACTGATACATGAGGGTCTTGGAGGATATAATGTGTCTTTTATCTCTGACAGGGCCGAGATCATGGTGGGGGCTTGTACATGTTGATGAATACGGGAGTGGATGGATGGACAGATGGATGGATATGCTTTCTAGCAGAGCATCATTAGAGACTTAGGATGCACCCTCAATGAAGTACTAGGAAACAGAGTTGTCAGTGTGTACTTAAACATCAAAGGGAAAAATGGGACTAATATCCCTGAATTTATTTTAAACTTGATGATGATGGTTCACAGTCAACTTAGATCCTGACTGCCTGGGTTTTCATTTTGGGTCTACCTTTTGCTATTTCTGTGATTTTTTCTATGCTTCAGTTTTTCATATGGAAAATGAGGCTGATAACACTTTATATGTGTTGAATATGATACATTGCTGAAAAGGAATTAGACTAGTATCTGATATACAATAAATGTGTATAAAAGGTCTGCTGTTGTTATTTGTTATCCTGAATCAGTGGCAGAGCTAAGTCCTTTATTCATTTGTGTGTTTTGAAAGCTGGCCAGCTCAAGGCCTTGGAGAGAAGACTAACTTCATAGAGTTATATCTGACTCAACTTTATCCTCACACAATAAGACGGGGGTACTGGACATAGTCCCATTATATAAAGAAGTGAAGCTTAAAGCTATTAAGTAACTTGTTCAAGGCCACAGAGCTTGTAGGTTGAAAATTCGACTCCAATCTGCTGTGTGTGATTCAAAAGCCATTGTTTTAGACCCAGAGTCAGCAAATAACAACCCATGAGTCAAATCTGTTCTTCTGTCCTTCGAAACGTAATTCACTCTTTTACATACATGATTTAGTACGTTTACAAGAAGTATATTTACATGGCTGTGCAACCAGTATCTAATCCTAGATCATTTTCATGACTCCAGAAGAAAGCCCCATGTCCATTAGGCATTCACTTCCCCTTCTTCCATCTCCTGGCAACCATAAATCTGCTTTTCGTTTCTATGGATGTGCAGATTCTGGACAATTTATATAAATGCCTTTTGTGTCTTTTCCTCACTCGATGTAGATTTTTAAGGTTTACCTATGTTGTATCAGTACCTTATTATGTTTACGACTGTGCTTATCCTTACAAGAGCCCAAAGAAGAAACAGTCAAATAATAGAGAAAATCTAAACACACACACACACACACACACACACACACATTGAGTTGCCTCTTGATATCCTCCAGATCTATTTTTCCTTCGTTCCTTCCATCCATCCTATTTCACACCTGCAGTTTCAACAAAATGGATTAAAAATATTCAGAAAAAACAAATCTGCACTGAACATATAGTCTTTCATTACTATTGTCTAGAAAACACAGTATAACAGCTATTTGCCTAGTGCCTACATTTTGTTAGGTGCTGTAAAATATATACTATTTAAATTATACAGGAGGATGTACATAAGGCTATATTGAAATACCGAGCCATTTTATATAAGTGACTTTAACATCTTGAGATTTGGTATTCTGAGGGTCTTGGAATCAATGTACCAAGGATACCAAGGAATGTGTCTGTGTGTGTGCATGCATGTTTAGATATTCTTTTTGTTTATCCACACATTAGTTGGTGGGCACTTGGGGTTATTTTTGCTTTAAGCTCTTGTGAACAGTGCTGCTATGAGAATCTGTATATAGTTTTCATGGGAGCATTTGTGGTTATTCACCTTAGAGGAGAATTCCTAGGTTACTTGGTAACTTTAACTTTTAAGAGGCTGCCAGACTGTTTTCTAAAGTGGTAACAATATTTTAGGTTCCTGCTAACAATACATGAAGGCTTTACTTTTTCCTACATGTTTACAGTGAATGTTTGCTAGTGTATATCATGTCTGTGCACACACGCATGTGTTCATGTGTATATGTAGGTGCACCTCCAGAGTGCTGGGATTACAGTTGTGTACCCCACAGTCAGCTCTGAATCTTTCTTTTTCTTCTTTTGTGGTGCCAGGGATCAAATGCAGAGGCATATGCATGCTAAGCAGATGTTCTAAAACTAAGCTACATTATACTATATGGTTCTTGGTGGGTGCTGTTGCTGTTATTCACAGCTGGGTCTGGTATCAGGGTAATGCTGGACTCAGAATGAGTTGGGCAGTTGTATTTGTTAGGTTTCTCCAAAGAAAGGAAAAAGCATGCATGCATATGCAGTCTGAGGGCAGAAGAAGACTAATGTCATAGCTCCGCAGTCAGACTAGGGAGGGAGAGGCAGAGGTGTCAGAAGAGAGAGAATTCTTCCTTTGCATTTTCTTCTACTCAGTGCCTCAATGGACTGGATAATGTCTACTTACTCTGCACAGGGCAATCTCTTTACTTGGTCTACTGACCTAAAAGCTAATCTCGTACAGAAAAATGCTTTCAGACATAACCAGAAATGTTTAACCAAATTCCTGGGCATCTTGATGGCCTACTCACATAATTTGACTCACTTTTTCTTTTTTCTTTTGTGAATTTATTTAAACTTCAGTCAATTTTGATAAAATTTTTAAAGAACTAACTTCATTAATTATGAACTATTTTTTCTGGGGGCTGAACAGATGGCTCAGCGGTTAAGAGCACTGACCAGAGGACCTGGGTTCAATTCCCAGCACCCGCATGGCAGCTCACAACTGCTATAACTTCAGTTCCAGGGATCTGACACCTTCACATAGACATACATGTCCGCAAAACATCAATGCACATAAAATAAAAATAAATTATTAAAAATGTTTTTATGGAGCTGTGCATGGTGACACATACTTTAAATCCCAGCACTCAGGGGGCAGAGGCAGATAGATCTCTGTGAGTTTGAGGCCAGTCTAGTGAGTTCCAGAATAGCCAGGGTTACAAAATAAGACCTTGTCTCAAACTGCTGCCATCTTTTCTGGTTTGTATTTCTTTATTTTTACGTATGAATGCTTTGCCTGCATGTGTGTCTGTGTACCACATGTGTACCTGGTGCCCTTGGAGGACAAACCAACCAACCATTTCAGATCTCATGGAAATGGAGTTACAGACAGTTGTGAGCTGCCATGTCAGTGCTGGCAATTGAACCTGGGTCCTCTGGAGAAGCAGTTAGTGCTCTTAACCACTGAGCCAACTCTCTAGCCCCTTAATTTATTTTTTTTTTATCAAAATTTTATTGTTTCTTTTACTCTGCTTGCTTTGGGTTTAGTTAGAAACCCTTTGTCTACTTTCTGATGCAACCCAGCACTCTATTTTCTGAAAATGAAAGGCTAGGTTTCAAATTGCTATACATCTTTTTTGTTGTTAAATAGGCATTTGCAGCTACAAATTTCCCTCACATAATTGCTTTCATTGTGTTACATAAATTCTTTATGCATAACTGTATGTATGTGTGTGCTTTATTACATAAGTTTTAACATATTATCTTCAATTCCAAATTACTCTACAACTTTTCATGAAATTTCTTTTTTAACCACTTCTGACCATTCCTCTATAGCCTGACTGCTGAACTGTGAAATTAGTCCTCTTCTGCCCTCAGATTGGATATATATCCATCCATACATATACACATGTCTTCTTTCTCTGAGGTACCCTAACAAATACAGTTTCCCAAATTAACTCTTTATATTATTCAGAAGTGTGTTGTTTAATTTCTACATGTTTGTAAATGAATTCCTTTGGTGTCCTTCTATTGATTTCTAATTTCATTCTTTTCCATTTTATTTCATTTTTTGTTTGTTTTTTGACAGGGTCTCTCTTTGTATCCCTGGCTACTTAGAAGGGACTCACTCTGTAGACCAGGACGGCCTAGAACTAACTCAGAAATCCACCTACCTCTGCCTCCAAATGCTGAGATGAAAGGTGTGTGCCACCACAACTGGCTCTTTTCCAGATAATTCCAAGGTATGTTTGTATGATTGCAATCCTTTTCAATCAAGTTTTGTGGCCTGACAATGAAATATCTTGGAAAATATTCTACACATTCTTGAAGACAATGCCCTGGTTGTCTTTTCATTTTTTTTCTCATAAATCTCTATTCTTGCTGATTTTCTGTCTTGTTATTCAATACATTATTGAAAGTAGGCTATAGTTATTTCCAACTATTATTATTGCATTGTTTATTTCTTTCTTCAGTTATAGTTTTAATTTAATCTATTTTGTTGTCTTGTTATTATATTGCAAATATTTACGATTTTATTAGTATAGCTAGCTTTAATACTTTTGGTTACTTACACATGATGTTTCTGTCACTATCTCTTTACTTTCAACCTATGTATATTTTTGAGTTTAAAGCATCTTTCTTATGAACAGTATATAGATGATTATTTAAAATGTATTTTGCCAATCTCTGACTTCTTTTGAGATAGGGTCATATGTATCTAAGGATAGCCTTAAACTCACTATGTATGTAGTTGATGATGACCTTTAACTTCTGATTCTCCTTTCTGTACCTGTTAAGGGCTTGGAATTAATGGCACGGATTATCATACCCAGTTTATAAGGTGCTGGGCATTGGGCCCAGGATTTAATGGGTGCTAGAAAAGCATCCTACCAACTAAGCTACATCCTTAGCCTCATCAATCTCTAACTTGAATAGCAATGTTTACTCATTTGCACTTAATATTAACTATTGGTAAAACATAGTCTATGTATGTCACATTATAACCCATTTTCTATAACTTTTAGAGTTTTTATTCCTCTATTCCCCCATCTCTGCCTACTTTTTAACTAGGTATCTTCAAGAATAGAATTTAAGTCTTATTAAATATATGTTTTAAACAAATGTAAATGTGTATTTGTATGTGCATACACACACACACACACACAATTTTTCTAGTGATTGCCTAGGGATTACAATTAGTACCTTACCTTTTTCCCCCTTTGGATTTTTTGAAACAGGTCTACTGTGTATCTCTGGCTTACCGTAACCTTTAATAACACAATTCGGATTCATAACAGTTGTTTAACCTCAATAGCATACACACACTTTGTTGCTATATAGCTCAATTTCCTCACCCTCCTTTGTGTTGCTATTGACATATAAACCATGTCTTTATTTCTTGTAAACATATCAAAGCAGATTTTAATTCTTATTTGGGGCATCCGACTCTTAAATTATATAGCAAAAAATATTGCAAAGGAAAATACATTTTTCTTTTTTCTTTCTTTGTCAGGATCTCACTATGTAGCCCAGTCTTGAATTCATAATTCTACCATGCCTAACTTACATTTTTGACATTTATATTCACTTCTGTAGTCATCCTTCCTGGTGGTCTTTATTTCCTTATGTGGATTCAAATGATTCCTTAGTATTTGTTTACTTCAGCCCTAAGAAATCTCTTTAGTACTTCCCTTCCCTTTGGTAGTGGGGACAGAACCTAGGGTCTAACACATGCCACATCCACTCTACCACTAAACTACAGCTCCACCTCCCAGTATTTTCTTATTGAGCAGGTTGAGTATTTCTAATACCAACACAATCTCCAGTGTTGCTCTGTTAAAACTTTAATTTCTCTTTCATTTGTGATGAGTAGTTTTGCCAGACAAAGAGTTTTTACCTAACATCTTTGGTTCCCTTTCGGCACTCTAAATAAGTCATCTCATGGCCTTCTGGCATGCACAGTTTATAGGAAGTCAGCATCTTATGGAAAGCTGCTTGCATGCGCTAAGCTTTTGTCTTCTTTCAAGTTCTCTGGCTTTGGTACTTTATGATACGTCTCAATGTGGATATTTTTGAGATGACTGCACTTGGAGTTTGTTGGGCTACTTAGGCATATACATCTTTTACTAAATGGCTCTGGGCCATTATGTATTCAAATATCCCCCCATCTCTCCCTTTCTCCTGAGATTCTCATTGTGTGTTTGTTAGAGTGCTTGATATTGTCCTATGGATCCCTAAAACTTTGTTTATTTTTAAGTTTTTCTTTATGTAACTTAGACTGAATAATATAAATTGACCTGTCCAAATTTGCTGATTCTGTCTTCTATCTGCTCAGATTTGCTGGGAGTCACGTTAGCGAATTTTGATTACGAGTGGTGTACTTGTTGACTGTAGAATTTCTATTATGTGGTTACTTAAAAAAACAATTTCTGTCCCAGCCAGTCCTTTATTTAGTAAGACATGTTTCTTATACTTTTAATTTTTTGCACATATTTAAGTGCCTAATTTGTGGGCTGAAGAGATGGCTCAGAAGTTAAGTGCACTTGCTGTTCTTGCAGAGGACCTGGGTTCAGTTTACAGTGCCCACAACTCCCTGTAACTTCAGTTCCATGGAATCTGACACCCTCTTCCGGACTTCAAAGGCATCTGCATGCATGTGCTGGACATACAGATATACAGGCCCTTACACATATGTGTATAAGTACAAAATAATAAGATTAAATCTTTAAATACCCAATTTAAAGTTTTGATCTACTAAGTTAAGTGTAGGTTTGCAGGAAAGTATGTGGATTTATTCCCCTTCTCCTGTGTATTGACTATACATTCTTATGTGTTCACTGAAGTCTTTGCTTGGTTAGTTTAGTGGCTAGCTAAAGAGTATATATGTATTCTTAGGATTAGTAAGTATCTCAGTTTTTAATATTTTTTTGTGTGTGCATGCACTCCACTGTACATGTATAGAGGCCAGAGGATTTTTGGGAGTTGGTTCTCTTCTTCTGTCACGTCAGTTCTGGGTTTTGAACTTGGGTCATGAAGACTGGCAACAAGTGCCTTTATCTGATGAGTCATCCCATAGGACTCCTCTCATTGGTTTCAACAAATGTTACAAGCAAATCTTTTTCATATTGTCTGTGCTCCTGAATTAGATCTATAAAGAAATTCTTGTAATTGGGGCCTTTGAAGGAACCACTAGAAATGCCAAGTAATTATTTGAGAATGAGGCCCTAAAGGGGTTCTAATGCTATTTTTTCCCCTTTCTGGTAAATATAAAGCTATTGGTTTTCACCATGATTGTAGGCTGTTTGTTTTTAAGGATACGGCTTCAACTTGGTTTTTTTTTTTTTTTTTTTTTTTTTTTTTTTTTTTTTTTTTTTTTTTAAGTGCTGGGACTATAGAACTTGCAAAGACACCCAGCTTCAACCTGTTCTTGTAAGTAAAATTTTATTGGAACAAACATACTCATTCACATACATACTGTTTACAGCTGCTTTTGAGTGGCAGCGATGGAAATGAGTAGTTGGAACAGAGACTGTATGGTTGAAAAACCATAATTTTTGTGATTCATCCCTTAATTGGAAATGTTTGCTAATCCCTGCTCTAAACCAGTGCTATTTGGTAGGATTAGTTTTTTTTTTTTGTGACAAGGTCTCATATAACCCAGGCTGGTCTGCATCTTGATATGTAGTTGAGGACGCCTTCAAACTTCCTATCCTCCTGCTTCCACTTTCTGAGCACTAGGATTAAAGGATATACTCCCACCCCTGATCAAGAATATATCTTATATAGTACACTCAAAAATTTTTCATTTTAGCATACAGTGAATCCAAAATGATGAATAGAGTATTTGATGTTTTTACTAAGGCTTTGAAATCTGAAGTGCATTAGGCATATATCAAATCCTTACTATCAACAAGTGCCTAGTAGTGAGACTATTGAATAATATATCTCTACCGCCTTGTTATTCAAAATATGGTCCCTAGAGCAGTGACAATATATCACCCAGGAGAATATCATCTCAGGCTCCATCTTAAACTTAATGAATCAGAATTTGCATCAAACAAGTTAATGAGGCGCATATTAAAACACATATATACAGTTGTGAATTCCACTGCCGTACTATCTTTTTGGGATAAAGGCCAAGGACACCTAAGGTGCTGTTTGAATATAAAATATAACTCTGTTTAATTTGTCATTCTCTTCATAGATCATGGTTGAGTTGTCTGAACATGAGCTAAAGTTGACAGTGGCTCAGATACTGTGGGATCCACTGAGCTAAAGAGATACAAGGTCTCTAATGTCAGGGAACGTTCATTTATTCAAGGATTCTTGAAAAATACTACTCTGCACAAGAAATCTAGTCTCCTTCCCCACTACAGTCCTTTACAGAGTGGTCCTTTCTCAGATGGAAATGTGACAACCAGGCACGAGATTGATCAAGCAGCATTCAACTCAAGAGGTTCATGGGACAGAAACAAAATAGTTGCCCTCCATTTGGATCTGGTGCATGGCAATGGTCTGGAGCAAACACTCGAGCTTTTAGGACATGAACTCAATGGCTCTTCTAAAAGGGTGCCGACCGTGTGTTTGTATAATGGGAAAGTTATAACATTTACCATGCTCAGATTCAGGAACTGTGCACTCAAGTCAAGGGAAACCCTGACAGTCTGATTTCCAGGTTCCAATGACTTAGAATAGGAATTCCTATTTAAAGCAAAGAAAATAAGAAATGAGGAAGTGCCAGTCCTTGTTTCTCTATGTAGGTGTTGACAAGCTATTAAATCATTAGGCTGTCCCTTGCCAGGAGCAGCAGAATAAATCTTGGAAGTTGACAAATGGTCGGTGGCTCTGTGTGTGCCTGCAACACTCAGAGGCACACACAAAGGGCACACTGTTTCCCTGGGTTTATCTCCTGGCTGTGTAAATATTTCATCTGACATTTGGATTGGATTCTTAGCAAGGTTCCCACCAAGCTGATGGTTTTTTAATCTGCTTTCACCAGCCTACAATAAACTGTCTAACCTGTCTGCACAGTGTGGTGTGCTCTGCCCACTGGCAAACAGAACAAATGGAACCAGGAGATCCCCGACATACTTCTCTCAGACGTCTGAAGATGAGGAATTGCACCCAAACTCTGCCTAAGCCAGAGACAAAGCTAGGAGGCACTTGCCTCACCCGGCTATACCAGCACCCACAGGCTCTTCTTGATGAGACTAGTGCCAAAGGAGGTCACAAAACACAACTGGGGCCTGCATCTTATTAAGACAGATCTTTGGCTCTGCGTAATTATGTGCGTGCCAACGACAAGGATGGCTACAATCTCATTCATTCCGGGTTGTGTTCATGTTGGCTTTTCTTCTGTTTCAGACAAATTCCTTCAGTTGTCCAAAATATACAAAACATTGTGATAACCCAAACCACAAACTACTGGCTCAGAGAGCTCCTATACAATAAGAAATAGAAGGGACATGGATAACCACCCCCCAAAACATGTTAAGTGAAAGTGACCAGCAGTCAAAGAACACTGTGAGGCTCCATTTATAGGAAATGTCCAGAATAGACAAGTTTGGAGAGGCAGAAAGTAGACAAGTTGGATGGCAGGAGCTTAACCGCTAGAGGAGTTGGAATTTCTTTCACAGGATAATGTACTGAAATTAGGTAGTGATAATGGTTGCAAAACTTTGTGTATAAAATCCTTTGTTTCTCTCTCTTCTCAAACCCAATATAGGATTTCATTACATAGCCTAGGCTAGCCTTGAACTTGTTATGTAACCCAAGCTAGCTTCACAATTCTCTTATCTTAGCCTCCTGAATGCTGGAACTAGAGGTATGTATGCACCACCATCGCTGGCTGATTTCACATTTTCAGTGGGTTGCTGGTAGGGTACACGAATTGTGTATTAATAACTCTGTTTTAAAAAACTAAAGGAGGAAGCCGGGCAGCAGTGGCGCACGCCTTTAATCCTAGCACTCGGGAGGCAGAGGCAGGTGGATCTCTGTGAGTTCAAGGCCAGCCTGGTCTACAAGAGCTAGTTCTAGGACAGGAACCAAAAAGCTACTGAGAAACCCTGTCTCAAAAAAAAAAAAAAACCTAAAGGAGGGGCGTAGGTCAGTGATAGAGTGCTTTCCTGGCAAGCACAAGGCTCCAGTTCAAGCACTGCATGCCTTCCAATATGGCCAAAGAATTAAAGGGTCACTACATGATTTATTTTTAACCTTTTCCCTAAAAATATTCCCATTGAGCAAATTTCTCAGCTTTGCTATTCTGTATGTTTCTTATAGGAGAATGAGGGGAAAGACAGGTATGCAGTCTGGTACTAGGAATGTCACAGGACCAGAAGAATCTAGCTGGAATACTACAATAGTCCTCTGCCCTCTATCTGTTCATCTCTTTGTGGGCAGCTACTGGAGAAACAGCATGAGGAGACTACGCTCTTTGTACTAGGAGCCTGTGATAGTCATGCTCTTCACACTGACTCTGAGACATTCTTGACAATTGAATTGCCAGCTGGATCCTCCTGGGATGAAAGGTAGGAATTACAATGTTTGTATTACTCCTATTCCAGTCCTTTTTTAGAAAATGGAAATTCATAGATGATATAGTTTTGTAAATGTTTGAATATTCAAAGTGAGAAGTCTACTGGGTAATTTATACTACTAATAAATATTTAAAGAACAAGGAAAGATGCAAATTTCCTGTTTCCCAAAGATGTTGGAAGCAAGAATTCTGGACAAAAATAACCAAAGCAGAAAGGTAAGCAGCCTATATGTTGGGGTTTCGTCCTTAAAATGGCATCGCCTCTATGAATTCGTAGGCTTTATTAGGAGGTAGCGTTTTTGTCTCAGTGCAGATGAAGACACATATCTGCTGGTAATATTTCTGTTTTTTTACTGTGGGAAAAGCTGTACACAGGAGATTCATTGTTCATTTCTTTAGACAGTGTGTTGGACAGAGAAATAACATTTGATCTTTGGAGTGAGGCAGGCCTGGCCTCAAATCCCAGCTCACATTTTTGATTCAGGCCATCATCTCTTAACAGGACCCCTCTTCCTGTCTTCAGTTACCTCCCTCTCCAATTTATCCTTTATGCAGCAGCCGGGTAAACTCTCCAAAGTACAAATAAAAGCGTGTCATTCTCCTACAGTAAACCGCTTAGTGATAGCATATCTTTGACAGTAGGGTCTAAGCTCCTTAGCATGACTCACTAGGCTGGCTTCAGAGACTGGCTTCCATACGCTCTCTGGCTGTACCTCCTCGCCCTCCACCTACCTGCCTTCAGATGATCGATTCTTTTCAGTTGCATAGAAATACACCCACATGCACTTCCTCACTTGGGTTATTATACTCTCCGAGAATCACTTGCCATCCTTCTGGGCCTGGGCCATGTGAGTCATTCTTGCATTGGGAATGGGGTCAGCAGAACTGACACAAGTACAGGCTCAAGGGCTAGATGCCGGGGGGTGGGGGGGGTGGGGGGGTGGGGGGGTGGGGAGTCAGGCTCCTGAGTTAGCCTGTCTTCCCTGGCTTCAGAAGCCAGATTAATTACTGTTAAGGTATTGACAGTCATTATAAAAAGTCATTTTTTAGCATAAGATTCTTTAAAATAGTTATGTAAGTAAAAAGTTCCACCAGAAGAAAAAGATATTTAGTAAGGAAATATGATTCTATTATGTCCTAGATATCTAATTTTTTTAAACAATTCTCTCCCCACCTCATTTGGAGAGATAGCCTGGATATGTAAGCAGAAAGATAACATTTTAACACAATATTGTAACATACTCTATGCCTGTATTTGCCTTTTTCATTTCAAATATTATCTTGGAGATCCTTTCACAATGTATTAGACTTAACCAATCCTCTACTGGTGAAAAATCATGCAGGCTGTTTTTAAACTTCTCTAATGTTGCTTTAATAGACCTTTCACTATCGCAGTGTTCCTGATCACCAGAAGGAAAATTCATTATTTTATTTTTAAAAAATCTGATTCTTTATTTTCTCCTTATTAAAAATTATACTTATTACTCTTGCTTTCTAATTATAAAAGTAATACATTCCATTTGTAGAGAACTGGGCAAGTATTTTTAAAACACAAAGAAAAACGATCATTCACATTTCAAACAATGGTGAGTAGTTTGGCAAATTTATTCATAGTACTATATATATATATATATATGTATGTATGTATATGTATATATATTGCCAAAGGCCTAGTTTCAAATTTCCTGGAGAACTGTGCAATAAAACAGTAAAATGAAATAGGCTGGGCATGGTAGCACATGCTTTTAATCCCAGCACCCAGGAGGCAGAGGCAGGTGGATCTCTGTGAGTTTGAGGCCAGCCTAGTCTACACAGTGAGTTGTAGGTTAACCAGGGCTACATAGTGAGACCCTCCCTCAAAAAATATAGCTTAACACATTTGGGCTACTAACCTGTGTGAAATATTTGGTCCCATTTAATTCACAATTGACTCTATCAGGTATTTCTTTCTCATTTTACAGGTGGGGAAAACAGGGTTAAACAATTTCTCAGAGACCTACACTCTAGTGATTTGAATTCGGTATATCAAATCCTGCTCTTAGGCACTGTACTCCCTTGCCTCTGTCAACTTCCTTACTCTAGCAAAACAGACAAGGCACAGATCCTCTGCAATTCATTAGCAAATCTGTGGTCTTCAAAAATGCACATGCAAAAGGAAGCATAAAACCCAATATTCACTGTGATGGACTGAGGTGGCAAAAAAATCAGGACCAGTCCATAGGTCCACAAAGATATGGAGAGAAAAAGAGAACACAGAATAGTCTTACAATGAGATACTACCAAGCTGTTGGGCAAACAGAACTAGACCTATATGGATAGATCTCAAAAGCAACACCAGACACAAGAGAGATGGCTCAGGAGTTAAGAACACTGGCTCTGCCACTTACTCATTCTGTCAACTTGGGCAAGCCATCTGTGAAATGGGGACAATAATAGAGGTGCTGGGAGGATCAGAGGAGTAAATATATTAAAGAAGCCTTGAAGAGTGATAGGCACACAGCAATCCTTCCGTGACTGCTTGTGAGTCACCACGCTTCTGGAGCACCTCCTTGTTTTCGTGCATTGTTGTATGAATGGTGTGGGGGTGGAGGGAAGCATCTGACAATTTTTGTCCTTCAATCTAGGCCAGCTGTGGAGAAAGGTAAGTGTGTGGATTGCACTGCCATATATCAAGGTCTTTTTTTTGTGTGTCAGTAACTATAAGAACTCAGAGAAAAGAATGATAAACTGTTGAGAGGTTGGGTGTGTGGGAAGAGTTTTACAGAGGACATGGGAGTTGGAGCCTGAAGGGAATGAAGAGTAGAGTTTCACTGGACAACCAAATAGAAGAAAGACTTCCCAGAAAGGATCGTCTTGGTCAAAGGTATGGCTGGAACTATGGTTCAGGGCAGACACTCGATTAGTAAAGTGGAAAGAACAGATGAGGGTCCAAGTATACAGAGGAGCCTGTGTTCTTTGCAAATATTTATGAACCTGTGAGCTTTGGGAATGTCTGTATGTGTACATGTGTAAACACTGGTATTTGAGGCAGGGGGAACATGTTTCAAGTTGTGTTGCTCAAAAGTAAATGACAAAAAGGATGGGTTCTATATTAGAAACGGAAAGGAAGCCAATCAAGTTGCCCTGATTCCTCCCCATCCTCACCTCACAACCCCCATTGATCATTTGTTCACCCACTTGCCCAATTGGATGACTGGGATCCTTGGTGACACTTCCTACTCTTTCATTCTGGTATTTACTACTACCATCAAGCTTTGTTGTTTCTAGCTCCAAAATTCATCAGCAATCTAGATGATCATAAAAGCCCCTCTCCTGTTCTTTCTGGTTTCAGTGGTATTGCCCTCTCTGATCTTTTCTCTATAAAACCCCAAAGTGAGCACACACACACACACACACACACACACACACACACACACACACACACTGCTATGGACTTGATTTATATCCCCATGTACCTGGCTGCTGAATTCATATGTCCTAATTCTTTGTGCATCCATTTTTAGAGTATGGAAGTAAGGATGGCTAATGAGGTTAATAAGGGGCATGTGATCTGAGAATGCCATACACCTTTAATCCCAGCATTCAGGAGACAAAGGCAGGTAGATTTCTGAGATCATGCCAGCATGGTCTGCATAGTAGGACCCCGTCTTCAGAAACAAATGCATGTCCTTATAAGAAGAGAGAGCAGAGAGGACTCTGCCACATAGCACCGAGGAAAGGCCATGGGAACATGCACTGGGAAGGCAGCTATCTGTAAGCTAGAGAGCAAGCTGACTATGCTGGCACCTTGATCTTAGACTCCCAGCCCCCAGAACTGTAAGTAAACAAATTCCTGTTGTTTATGCCATTGCATCTTATGGCATTTTGTTATGGCAGCCAGAGATGGTGATACACTTGGTTTTAGTTCCATCACTGACAGTGGTTTATATACTATGTTGTGTCATTTTCCCTAATTGGTTGGGTTGTCTGGTGCAGCTTCTGCCTTTCTACTAGCCCACAAGCTCCTTCAAGTCATGAATCATGCCCCCGCCTTTTTGAGACAGGCTTTCTTCGTGTAGCCTTGACTGGCCTCTAACTCAGAGATCCACCTGCCTCTGCCTCCAAAATGTTGAGCTTAAAGGCATGCACTATACCACTGCCTGGCTTGGATCATGCATTTTAACTAACAGGAAGCACCTACACCCAAGTTGGGGCCATAGTGGTAATCAGTGAATGCTTCCAGAAAAACCAGACACAACCTCACAGGAAATATGCTCAGTATTCATAGTGAAAGGGCCTGGAATTGGTGTCAGCTGTCACAGATGCCCTGTGTCTCCAAACAAATTAACATGTTTCTTCTTTTCTATCCATTTGTTTCTTTACTGTGTTGCTTCTTCCTCCCTTATGGAGTTTTAGTTAAGAGAAAATGGAATCTGGTCATTTCAGAACCTTTGTGACGAAGCACAGAACCTACCTGAACTTTTTGATGCAGGAGGACCTGGGCTCAAAGTCTAGACATTATACTTCCTAACCCCAGTTGCCATCACTAAGTTGGCACGAGGTACTTTCTACCCACAGTACACTCCATCATAGCCTCCCTGCAAAGTGCTTCTGAGGAGCACTGATGGTTTGAGAGTGAAGAGAGAGAGCTGAGTCATCCTGCTCGTTCAAGAAGCCCAGATAATTTAGCTTAGCAAAAGTCCATGTTCTTTGTGCCATACTACAAGTCTTCCCAAAAGGATAAAGCTTAGCATTTCGAAGAGTGGCTCTCAACCTGTGAGTCACGACACCTTTAATAAACCTCTATCTTCAAAAATATGATTCATAACAGTAGCAAAATTACAGTTATGAAGTAGAAACAAAAATAATTTTATGGGGGTCAGCACAACAGGAAGAACTGTATTAAAGGGTCATAGCATTAGGAAGGTTGAGAACTATTGCTCTAGAAAGATTAACTTCCTATATGAGACTTAACAGGACTCTAATGCACCAGGACAAAAAAGTCCTTGCTTGTCTTTGGGAAAACAGGAACCTAATGTCTTAGTGCTTAAGTAAGTCAAGGCTGGTTAGAATCAGCTATTTAGAACGGACCTTGACCCAAAAGATAACACACTATTTCACTGGGCTAAGGGCGAGGGCAAGGATAGAGGAGCATTATTTACTGTTGCATTTGTAGCACCCCACACTGTGAGCAGCTCCAGGAGGCACTCAATAGCTTTGTGAGATGAGTTTACCCAAGGTAGCTCAGGGGCTGAACGAGCTTCTAGTCTGTGGTCTGGTATTGTGGTCACCAGAAAGGAGTAGCCATGGAGGATTAGGCCTGAAAGCACCCGTTGCATAGTTGCTAAGGTTTAGAACTGAAGAAGTAAATTTTGTTACATTTCCTAGTCTACAATGAAATAAGATTCTTTGAGAGGAATTTTCCCAAAGACTTGATTCAGACACCCAATAAAAGGGCTACAAGTGGACCTGCAAATGGTTTACGTTGAGTGACATTCTCTGTTATCTATTCCCTGGTGATTTTCAAGGCAAAAAATTTATTACTTCTCTAAAGGTTATTGCATAATTTATAAAAATAATAAAAATTTATCTTCTTCTTCTTAAAAAGAGGCTAAGCATTACTGCATTTCACTGTCAAGGCTGTTCAGTGCAGACAACTCCTATCTTTATTATTGCCATCTAAAATGTTTGATCAATCATGTTTAGGTTCTACTATAAAACTTAAAATGTGAGCTCTACCTATCCATATTAGCTAAAATGACTGACATTCTTAGAACACCATGCTTTATGTCATGCTCACTAGGACTGGCCCATTCAAATGGCATTTCGTCTTTGGAATCCAACCAACGACAGGCCCTCCAAACAGAAAGTGTCAGTGAGGACCGAAAGCCAAGGCAGTTTCCCCCTGCTGTGCACAAGCACGGTTAAGGTCCAGTGGCAGTCACTCTTCTCGAGAGCAGGGAAGGCTGGGGTGATAGAGAACAGAACTGTGAACACCCATTCCTAACTCCCAGGCGGAAGTTTGGCTTTGTAAGCTGATCCTTGACAGGGCAGTAATTTATAAATGGAAAGAGATATGGGTCTCATCATTCGGCAAGCATGTATTGAGGGCCTGCTATGTGCAGGACACTAGATAAGCATCACAGCTTAATAAGGAGAATTTTCAAATCCACCAGGCCTTTGCTTGTCATTGCCTTAAAATATCATGTTGTGCATTTGAAAATGACAATGTAATCATGACAAGCAAATCCAAATGCAACACCACTGCAACTTGTATTTGCCTTCTCCCGCTGATGATAAAAAGAACCGCAAACTTTAATGAGCTTTGCACAGCCTGTTCCATTGGCTTGGAATTCCCTTCCCTTTCTCCCGTCTGCCTCCTGAAATCCTACCTACCCTGTCATATACAGTTCAAATAACATCTCCTTTGTGAACCCTTCTGACACCCCCTGAGCAAATGAATCATTCTCCTTTAAACGCGCACAGATCTCTTTGCAAGGATTCGCTACTCACATGCTCTATTTGTGATTTCTTACCCTTTTTAAGTAATGACCAACCCCGTTATTCTTCTTGGTATCCCCAGCACAATGCCTGTACGTGGTACTAGTCTGTACGCTGTCTAGTCAACATAAAAAAGACATCTACTAATGTTACAGAGCATGCCAGAGGAACCTAACAAGGCCTTGCACATAGTATATGCTCACAAAAGTCTTGTTGATTTTGAATGCAGGAAATATGGCATTTCTCTTAGGTCAAGGCTACACACAAGATTCTGGCTGACCTTCTATAGTGCCATGACAGCAGGCACCAGCCCTACATAAATGTCTTTGTAATGTTCCAGGCACAGACCATTACGTGTGCCTGAAAGTTGTCACCTCTGCTGCCCTACGAGAGGGCATAAAATAGTCCACTGGCAGTCTCTTCTTTGGGCTAAGGAATTTGCTATGGAAGTGCCTTGTCTAGTGCTTTCGGATGAGAGAAAAATATACCAGAGGCCACCTGAAACTCTGCGCCTTTCAGAGGACTCGGTGATAATTCTTACACTTCCCTAACAATCATGATCTGGACTCCAATGAGACTCAGAACATAACAAAAGGTCCCGAAAAGAACCAAAAGAATACAATTTAAATTGTACCTTATAATCACAGCAGGACAATTCCTAACAGCTCAGGGTTATTAATTTGCTATTCACGAAGGCACTATGTGGTACAAATGTAAATAAGGCAAAGATTAGCAAATATTAATTAACATCAAAGAACTAAATAATTTTGAAACATGGCCTTTAGTCATAGCCACTTGGAAAAATCTCCTGTTTTCTGAATGTGGGGAGCAAACCTCTTTTTCCTTCTAAAAACTGATGTATACAATAACTTGTTTTATAGTTTGAAAGTTCTGCTTTTATAAGAAATATGCCTATCTTATAGTCCCTTTAGTATATAGTCACCAAAGATCCTTTCCCCTCAACATAGGCACAAAAAAAATGGCCAATCGATCCTATATTTGCTAGAAACCCATTAGATGGGTGCCAGACTCCCCAAAGCATTCTAGTTAGGAGTAACTGGGATGAGGGGCTAGGGACACAGTTCAGTGGTAGTGTGCTTACCCAGCAAGTATAAGGCCCCAGGTTTGAACCCTGGCACCAAAAAGAAAAGTAATTAGAGCGACCTTTGACTTTCTTGTTAAGAACCCAGGATGTTTCACAATTCACGGACATCTGAGTGAGTTCTTGTTTAGTGTTGGTGGTTGAACGAATTAGGTAGAAGGACACTTCTAAATTCTGTTGAGTTTAACTAAAACAAAGACTGGGCCTTGCTTTCAAAACAACATGCTATTTGAACAGTAAAAGCCTCTAGAGTCCCGAGATAAGCACAGTTTCTCAGTGGAATCCCCTCCGGCCTGGGTCAGCTTGCAGAGGCATGGGCGGGAGAAGGACAACGCCAATACAAATGGAACTATACGCAAAGGAAGCAAAAGGAGGGCCAGAACAGTGGGTGAAAAGTTAACTGACTTCGCTTAGACCACCATATTAAAACCAGATGTGGCTAAACTGCTGGATGAGAAAAACTGGTGTTACTGATAGCGTGAACAAACCCTTTGTGCTCTCCTCCCAATACAGTATCATTGCAGGGCGCTGGAGGTGTCATTTTCTTTCATTCCACATGTAGCACATTCTCAACAAGTTAAACCGTTTCTAATCTTGTGTAATTAGATAGGTCTCGCTACATCCCTCAGTTGAAGGATTTTATGAGCTCTCTTGTTCTGTCTCCCTTTTGTGACAGCTTCTTTGGGGCTGGAAACTAACATTTACTAACATTTCTTCCCTTCTGGCACCTGTCAGCTGGATGGGCTCTGGGAAAAGGAGGATGGGGAGGGAAGGAATGCAATGCCTACTCCCTCCCTGCCAGCTTGGTATTAGAGCCCTCTTTGTCTCTACAAGAGCTTGCTCGCTTCTGGAAAGTGCTATTAAGTATACATTCAAAATAAACAATGGGGAGAGGGATGAATAAAATGATGATCTTAATTTTTTATTTATCATAAACTTCAAGTTCCTTTATTTACTAAATGTAAAGCCTGGGTGAGGTGCTTGCCAGAGATGGAAGCTCTTTCATACAGCCCCAGGGTGACCCACCCTACAAAGTGCTGAGGCTCAGCTCTTTGATCTCACCGGCCAGGCACTCTGGGCAGAGCCCACCACTAGCTACAGGGACCCCAGCATGACTGCCTTCTCTTTCTTTGGGAGCAGAGTTTGAGGAGCCATCCGACATTTGACATCAGAATCAAAGGCTGTATAAACACACGGGCTTTTTACTTCAATGCAGAAATAATAATCGCCCTTTGGAATGGAAAGTTTGCCTTCAAAAGGCTTTATGGCTTTCCCCCAATGAGAGCTTTTCTGGGGTCATTTCTTGACCATTCTGTGACGTCTTTGTGAGGTCGCTGACTGGCAAATGCTCTCCATGTGTTGACGGGGAAATCTAGAATTAAGGCCGATTTATGCTTCTATGCGGTGGGACTTGTGCATGATTGATTATATGCAGAGCCTGACCTCCTACCACAAAATTCTGTGCTTTTTGTCCTATAATGAGAAAAGACAACTGAAGGAGTGCAGTATATAACAGAAATGGATGAGTGACAGGGCCACCTGACGTTCCCTAGTACTTTACAGTTTATAAATCGCTTTCAGAGTTGCCCTTTCATGGATAGGCAGGGTTCACTCCTATTTCACTAAAGCAACTGGACGGCAGAAATAAGAGCCCGAGTTGGCACTGACAGAGGCCTGAATTTCTCACACCAGGGCGGGGCCACCGAGGCGAGCGCTGTGCCTTCCAGGAATAGTACTGGGCGCCCGGGAGAGACTCCTTGTAGATGGTCTGGATCGGAGATTAAGTTGGGTTCTCTTTGCATTCCATTTAGCAGTTTGCTCATGCTTTCACTACAGATCAGGCTCAGGAATTCCTCTGCCAGCTGAGAATCTGAATGTTGCTTTGGCTGGGAGACAGTATCTTATTTATTCCCATAAATCCCTTCCCCCTCTTGTCCCTGATTACTTTCACCCTAAAATGGAAAGGGTGGGAGAATGATGTGAACATTTGGGTACTGGACTGAAGCCACCCTTGGCAGTGTTTGTTCATCTCCGAGACTCTCCCCACCATTGACTCTAGGCCAGTGACTCACCCAGAGTAACACACAGTCCCTGTTGCCTTCATAAATTAGTTCCTCAAAAGTGCTGCTGAGGAAACAAAGCAAGCGAGAACTGCAAAGGCCGCCTGAAACAAGGCCAGCCCATTTCCAAGGAGAGGATGAAGATGTGACTGCAGGGCACGCAAGTGCTTTGTACTTTACAGATTTCCTCTCCAGTTCCGATTTGGAGGCCCGGGCCTCGTATGTCCAAGGGAAGGTTTGACATGAGGAAGTCCGCTCAGCTCAGCCTTGCTCACTGGCTGGCAATCCAAGGGCTCAGCATCCCTGGCAGAGGGAAGGCAGTCCCCAAATGGGGAGGGAGAGAAGGGAGAAGCGGCTCAGATGATGCCTAGCCACCACTAGTCCATTGCTCGATGAGCAGGCTCATTTTGCACACATAGAGGTTTCTTCTGGTCACTGCTCTGGTTGCCATGAAGCACAGGAAAAATGTAATGATAAGGGAAGTCCGGTGGGGGCACACATCTGTAAAGAGGCTTGCAGGTGTTCCTTTCTGGAAGTGTCCATATGAGGAATAACACACAGGGTGGCTCTGCCCAGCACCCAGAAGCCACTTGGTTACAGGCAGCATGGAGAGTTTCACTTACACCTTCTATTTATAGTCTCAAAATGAAATATGTAAGTGGGAGCCCCTGATTAAAGAATGGCCATTTGTAGATGCATGTGGGTTTGTTTTCTACACTTCCGGAGAGCCGACTCAGCAATACTTTGAGGAGCCCTAATCAATAGAGGGAGGTTAATTACTCACCAGCCTGGAGACTAGGAGGGTAAATGTGCAAGCTGTTTCCCCTCAGGTGGACTTAGAATTCTTGTCTGTTTAGACTGGAGGAGACTACAAAGTGTATTCTAGTTAAACCCTGAAGACCTTGAAGAGGACTCTGGAAGAATTGGATGTTGTCTTGAGTCACATGAGCTGGTAGAAAATTACATTTGAAAAAAAACAACAGGTCTCTGGTGCTTTAGCCAAATGGTTTCTGTCCATCCTCCAGCCCTGCACCTTTAGAGAGCTCCAAAGGTATCTACCATGTCATAGTCTGTTCATTTCAATTGCTATCCTATGGCAACGTTGGGAAGCTCAGTGCCGGAGCACACCCTTGACCACTAGAGAGGCCGCGATTATTCTTGTACTACTGAGCTTCCTGGGAACGACCACAGTGTCTGTAATTTGTCCTTGGCTCTGCAGGAAATGGAAGGGAAACAGGAAGAATCATGCATCCAGGCCAGCAAGGCTGCTGTGAAGGCGAACAGCTGCTCACAAGTCACACTTTATTTTTTCACTTTCTTCATAAAAACCTCTTTCACCAAAAGTTGTGTAATGGCTGAAGGTACGGCTCAGTGGTAGTAAACTGGCCAGCATTCATGGAAGCCTAAGTTCTATCTCCAGCAGCCACCCCCCACTGCCCTGTGAGACTGGATATATTTTTAGTATATGAGGTGTTGTTTTCATATGAACGCACTGTAGAATCAAGCTAAAGAACATATCCTCTGCGTTGGGAGAGAGTAGGGAGACACTGGCCAAAGGATGTACATGCCAGGTAGGAGGAAAAAACACCATTTCTAACTTAACAATAACTTGCTGTGTACTTGGAAATTGCCAGAAGAGCAAATCTGAAATGTTTTCATCATAATTTTTCTGCAGGATTCAACCTGAAAATCTTAGAAGAAAAGAATTCCTCTCCAGTTCTCATTTTAAAATAAGATATAATGGATATGTACAAATGCTTAATATATATAAATCATATTTGTATGTAATTTCTACATTAAACACTTAGTATATATGTATATCATCGAGCCTAATAGTAGAATATGTAGCTGTAAACCTTCCATTGGCAGTCAAATGACTATGACCAACTACACTGAAGTAGCCGCTCCCCCACATCCTACCCTCACCCCATCACACTGTATGGTAACATGTAATATCTGATACAGGAAGTCCTTTCTTACTGCTCTGGAAGAATGCCTTGGCTTTTCTTTGCATACCTATACAAAATTTAGAAACAGCTCATCAAATTTCATGAAAGGCTCTGTAAGATTTTGATAGGCATTACAATAGCTATATTGATTGCTTTAGACTATCTATTGATTGTAAAGGATAGCATTACAATATTGAGTCTCTCTACCTCTGAACAAGACACAGCTCTTTATCTTGATAACGTTTTATAATTTCCTCCACAAAGGATCTTTTGCACATAGTTTGTTTGATTTATTCTTGGCACCCTCCTATCTTCACTGCTGTCACAGTTTTAATTTCATTTTTGATTCTCGTGGCTGCTGTAGAGACATGACACTGATCTCTTTACATTCTCTCTGAAATGTATATCAATCAGACTTCCATCTAGCTCCCCCGTGACTACTCTGTTGCTTAGTGCAATAGTCAATTTTCAGTTCTTATCTTGCTGGATTTCTCAGCAGCATGTGACACAGCTGGCCACAACCTCCTCTTTGAAACACTTCTGTCACCTGGCTTCTAGAACTTTACACTCCTGATTTTCCTTCTCCCTGTTTTCTTCTTCTTCTTTCTGTCTGATTTGCTAGTTCTCATTTCTTCTCCAACATTTCGACTTGGGACTATCTCAGAGCTCAGTCTCTAGACATCACCTCCTCTTTGGCTCTACATAGCCCTTGGTGATCTTGCTCATCTAGTCGTTTTAAAAATTATCCGTATGTTAACTCCCAATTTTATAATGCTAGTCCAGCTCACTGTCAGGAAATAGCTAGATAGCTGTATTTCTCCCTGCTACCAACTTGACATCTCCAACTCAGTATGTCCAGACTGAACTCTTTAACTTTTCATTTGAAACTGTGCCTCCCACAGTCTTCTCTAGCTCAGTTGCTTACTCCATAATTCGAGTTGCTCAGAGAAATCTTTGAGACCTTTCATTCCCTCAGCCCACATACGACGTGTTAGAAAATCCTACTCATTCTACCTTTGAAAATATGTACGGATCCCCATTACTTCTCACGATGTACTTAGGTTATCCCAGTTCAAGACATCATAATTTTTTAAAAGTGAGTTTATTAAGATATAATCTCTACAGCATAAAACTCATTCATTTAGCCTTTTAATGTATTTACAGCACTGTATAACCCTCACCACAACCTAATTAGAGACTATGTTGGTTTCCTGTAAAGGAAAGCAGCATCTATTAGCAGTCGCTCTTCAATGTACCTCTCTCTGGCCCGAATGGCTTTAGGCAAATCCTAATCTACCGTTGCTAAAGTATGTGGTCTTTCCACACAGCGCTCCGTTACTCCTTATTACCATTCCACAACACTCCATTGTATGACTATGCACTACCACATTTTATTGATATGCTCATCATCTGTGATATTTGGATTATCTCCATTTTTTAAGTAACATGAATAGTACTTCTGTGAACATTTGTGTACGAATGCTTTCTTTTTCTATTATACTTTAAAGCAATTCTTAAATTTAAATATATTTTGACTATATTCTTCCTCTCCCCTAAGTCCTTCCAGATCTTCTCCCCTTCCCTACTCACCTAAGTTCTTTCTCAAAACAAAACAAAACAAAACAAAAAAACCCCAACAAACCAACACAATAACAAAACCCAAGAAAACAAAGTAAAACCATGTCCAAAAGGAAAAACAGCAACAGCGGAAAAATCACAACCTACCAAATTGTAACCAAATAAGGGCAGATCTGTGTACCCACTCACACCCACAAAAACCAAACCAAAACAAACAAGCAAAGAAAAATGTAGAGTCCATTTTATGTTGCTCAACTACTCCTGAACATGAGACCTGTCTGAAGTGGCTGATATATACAGTGTCACTCTATTGGAGAAAACTGATTTTCTCTTCCAGCAAGTATAAGCGACAGTGCAGTTGTTAACCTTTACCCAAGTGTCATTCATTCATTTTTTAATATATAGCAAAATAAACTATAGTGAGATAAGACAAAAACTATCACTTCAGAATTGGACAAGAAGCTCACAGAAGGAAAGAGCCTGGTGGTGGTGGCCTTTAATCCCAGCACTCCAGAGGCCGAGGCAGGGGGATCTCTGTGAGTTCCAGGCCAGCCTGGTCTGAGGGTTGGTTCCAGGACAACCAATGATACACAAAGAAATCTTGTCTTGAAAAACCAAAAATTGGACGCCATTATAAATACAGAGAGGACCCGGTGTAGACCCATGAAGGTCCCGTGCCTGCTGAGTCAGTATGTGGGCTCATGTGAGCTTTGCTCATGTTGACTTAGAGGGTCTTGTTTTCTTGGTGTCCTCATGTTTACACTGGGTAAACAGCTAGGAGTGGAACTGCTGACTCACAGGTTTAACCTTTGGAAGAACAGCCAGACTGCTCCGAAGCAGCTGTGATAGGATGTTACCACTGGCAGCACCTGAGGATTCTGTTTTCCCCTATGTTGGGCTCTTAATAGTTACTGTTTCTCATTTTGATTGTATCATCCTAGTGGATGTGAAATAATATCTCACATGGGGTTTGGCACCACTAACACCTTTTCATGTTCTTCTTGGCCATTTGAATAGATTGATTAAAGTTTTATTAGTTTTGTTTACTCATTCATTCATTCATTCATCTGTATGTGTGTGTACGCATGTGCAAATGTGCCATGGTGCATGTATGGAGATCAAAGAAAAGTTGTGGGAGGTGGTCCTTGCCATGTGGGTCCAGAAAGTCAACTCAGGTTGTAAGGCTTGGTAGCAAGTGCCCCCACCTGCTGAGCCATCCTGTCAACCCTTTGTATAGATCCTTTTGAGAAAGATCTCTTTCAGATTATTCATCATTTTGAATTATTTTTCTTTTCTTAATGAGTTGTAATAGTTCTTTACATATCAAAGACACAGATCCCACAACAGATATATGATTTCTAAATATTCCCACCTAGTTTCTAGGTTGAATCTCTATTTATCTAAAGATACTACTTGTTTTTTTCCTTTTTTAAAATTATTTTTATTGAGCTCTACATTTTTCTCTGCTCTCCTCCCTACTTCTCTCCTGTAACCAGAACGTTTTGAATCCTGGTACAGTTCCATTTATTTTATCTTTTATTAGAGCTTATGTTTTTGGTATTGTGCCTAAAACTACAGTGTAATATACAGCAATGAAGATTCATATTCATAGCTTCTTCTGAGTTTTACAGTTTCAGCTTTTACATTTAGAGTTTTGATATGTTTTCTGTTATTTGGAAAATATGATGTGAAGCCATGGTCCAACTCACTTTTTTTACATGAGTACCATTTATTAATATATTATTTTCTCTTTGCTGAATAATCTTAATATCTATTTTCAAATCCAACTGACTCTAACTACGACTTTATTTGTGGATTGTCAGTTCTTTGTATTGCTCTTTAGGACCCCCTCATGACATAACAGTAGCACTATAGGTTTTGAAATCTATATGTAATGATGGCATCATGAAAGTCATTAGGAAACAATCTCCCTTCATTAACATAAGGACTGTTTTGATTCTTCTGTAAATGTGTTAGGATACACCAGGGATGGCCTGTCCTTGGAAAGAGAGGATGGACCTTTCTTTGGAGGGAGGCTTTTCTTTAATAGTCAGTTCTGAATACACCTATTCTGATTTTCTATTTCTTTTTCTTTTTTTTTTTCTTTTTGGTTTTTCGAGACAGAGTTTCTCTGAAGCTTTAGAGCCTGTCCTGAAACTAGCTCTTGTAGACCAGGCTGGCCTCGAACTCACAGAGATCCGCCTGCCTCTGCCTCCCAAGTGCTGGGATTAAAGGTGTGCGCCACCACTGCCTGGCCTGATTTTCTATTTTTCTTGAGTCCTGAGCTTTGTTAGCTTGTGTCCTTTGAGAAATTTGTCCATTTTATCTAGGCAATAGGAGGTGTAAACTTATAATTGTCTATAACATTCTTTTAGCTTTGGTTATTTCTGTAAACTCACAATAATGTCTTTATTTTTGATTCTGATTTTGGTCTTCTTTCCATTAGTCAATCTGTTAGTTTTATAAAATAATGAACTTCTGGTTTTGTTGAATTTCTTTATAGTGTTTTCTATTTTTTAAAATTTATTTCTACTCTTATTTATTTTTGTGGTGCTGGGGATCAAACCCAGGGCCCTGCGGATATCAGGCAAATGTTCTGCTACCAGTCTTCTCCTATAATCTCTATTTCCTTCCTTCTGCTTGCTTTGTGTTTAGTTTGTTCTTCTTTTAGAGACTTTGGAGATGGAAGTAAAGTATTAATCTGATGTCTGGCTCTAAAACTTTTCTTAGGTTTATTTATTTTATATATTTTTATAATTTCAAAAACATATTTATTTATATGTATTGCTTTGCCTGCATGTATGTGTGTATACTACATAGAAGAAGAAAGAAGAGGACATCAGATCCCTTGGAACTGGAGTTAAGGATGGTTGTACACCATATGGATCCTCGGAACAGATTCTGGCTTCTTTGAAAGAGCTATAATCACACTTACTTTTAGGCTATCTCTCCAGCCCTGTCTTCTTTAAATATATACATACCAAACTTTAAAAATTATTTTATAATTTCTTGGAGGGGTGCTATGTATTTCTGTTTATCATGTATCTTCAGTGCTTGTGGAATCCAGAAGAGGGCACTGGATTCTCCGGGAATATAGTTACGATGGTTGTGAGCCACCATTTGAATGCTGGAGATCAAACCCAGGTCTTTAGCAAGAGCAATCAGTGCTCTTAATTGCTGAGCCAACACTCCATTTCCCCATTTAACGTAAGTATTTATAGATACAAATATCTGACTCTGCTTTAGCTGCATCCCATAAATATTATATGTTTTCATTTCCATTTCCCTGAAAATAGTTTAAATTTTTTTATGATTTGTTCTTTGACACATTATGTAGAAATTTGTAGCTTAATTTTCAAATATTTGTAAATTCCTCATATTTTTTTCTGCTACTGATTTCAACCTTCATTCAGTTGGAGCAGAGAACATAGTTTGTATAATTTCATTGGTTTAATTTAAAAAATTGTCAATATTTATCTATTTATTTATTTATCTATGTGTATTTGTGCACTTCCATACTATGGCACACATGTGGAGGTCAGGGAACAACTTGCTGTAATCTAACACCATGTAGGTATGAGGAATTAAACTTGGCATCAAGTAAGGCTAGAGAGATGGCTCAGAGGCTAAGAGCAATTTGTTGCTCCTCCAGAGGACCTGGGTTCAGTCTTTAGCACTTTGTATTAGAGGTCTAGAAGTTCCAGCACCTTCTTCCGGCTTCCTTGGGTACCAGGCATCCAAGTGGTATATAGACATATATGCAGACAAAACACTCATAATGTATAAAATATAAATAAGTTAAAGTAAAAATAGATAAATTTCAAAGAGGTTGGCTGCAAGATACTTGCTAAGGCATCTCAGTGGCTCTTTCATTCTTCTGTGCTGTATTATTATGGTTTAGCCCTACGGTGCATTCTAGAGAATGTTCCACGTACACTTAAGACTGTCTATTTTGTTTTCTAGTAGAGTGTCCACAGACGTCCCAGGTCTCATTAGTTGGCAGTGTTGCTCAGTGTTTTATTTCCTCTATCTACATATATAAATATACATATATATTTACTTGATAACCATTAATAGGGTACTGAATCCTCACATTATTGTTTGTATCTTTCTTCTTTCTTCCCTATCCATTCTGTCAGTTATTTTATTAGGTTGTTTTGAGGGTTCACTGTCAGGTACCTACATGTTGTTTTGTTGTTGTTGTTGCTGTTGGTTTTTGTATGCTTGTTGTTTTCTTTTGTTTTTTTGTTTTTTTTTTTTTGGAGATAGTCTTGCTATGTAGCCCAGGTCAGCCTTGAATTGTGGCACTTCTGGCTCAGCTTCCACAGTGCTTGGATTCCAGGTGTGTACCATCATGGACTGACTGTATGTTCATGATGAGCTGACCTTTTCTCTTTGCGGTACCCACGATTGCATCTTGGTCCTCATACATGCTAGACAAGCTCTCTACCATAGAGTTACATCCCTAGCACTCTTTTCTCATCTTCAAATGTAAGACAGGCTGGCCTTAAACTCACTGTGGAGCCCAGAATTTGCAATCCTCCTGCCTCAGTTTCTGAAATAGTTGGGATAACAAGACTTGCATCACCAGGTTTGGCTGGCTTTACCCTTTTTATCATCGTGAAATGTTTATTTATATTCCTAGCAATACTTCTCTTCTAAAGTCTATTTTTTACTTTGTTTATTCAATGTGGTTTTTTTAGAGTTGTTGCTTACATAGCTCATCATTTTCCCCTTCCTTTTACTTTCAATATATTTGTATCATTTGGGGAAGTGTTGGCTTTCACTTTATAAAATAGCAGTCTGACAATATTTGCCTTTAGATTAGACCGTTCACCCATTGTTATTCATTCTCTGCCATTTTGTTTATTTGTGTGTATATGAGTGTGTGGGTGCATACGGGTGCCCACACATGTAGAAGCTAGAGGTCAAACTCAGGTATTATTTGTTAGGCACCATCAATCTTGTCTCTTGAGACATGGTCACTCACTGTCTTGGAGCTTCCTGAGTAGGCTAGGGTCTAGTGAGCCTTAGGATCCTCCTGTCTCTATCTCCCTGATAATAGCCATACTGGGCTTTTCGTTTTTACATGTGTCCTGGGGATCGAACTTAGGTCCTCACACTTACATGACAAGTACTTTACAGACTGAACTATTTCTCCAGTCCTACATACTATCCACTGCATTTTGATTTTTGTTTTGTATATGCCATATTTGCCTGTTCTGAGTTTTGATTATTTTCTTTTTACATTAGGTAGCTACTATATGATTTAAAATTTATTTTCATCATTTAAAGGTTAAATTTGAGTTCCCTTCTTAGTGACTTCTTTAGGGCTCACAATTAACATTTTAATTTACTAGAAAGAACTTTAGATTTATGCTGCCTAAGTTTCACTGAAATATAAGCACTGTATATAACTTCATTGCACCCTCCTCTTTTTGGTGTTATTACTACATATGCATACGCACATACTTATGTAAATTATGAGCCTAACAAAACATTACTTCTTTATTACTTTATACAATTTTATGCCTTTTTAAAAGGTTGGGAGAAGAAAGGAGATTGAATATGTATTTTTAGTGTTCATTATACTAATATTCTTATTTACTCTTTAGGTTGTTTTCATTTCTTCCTCTGGATTTGAGTTACCATCTGGTGTCATTTCCTTATTGCAACAGAGCTTTGCTCTTATTCTTTTCCTTTGTGTTATAGTATTATTAATTATATTATATTTTTCTGTTTATAATCCTAACAATATAATTGTTTTATGCAATTAATTTTTAAATAAGTCAAGAGAGAAAAGGGGACGAAATATGCAATTTTATTATCTTTTCATATTAACCACATAATTACCTTTACTAGTATTCTATATTTTTCATATGGATTCCGATTACTGCCTGGAGTTACTTGCTTGCATTCTGAAGAACCTCATTTAGCAATTTTTAAAAGAAGGTATCCTGGCAGTGAACTCTGTTCTCTTTTAAACTGGGACTGTCTTTATCACTTTTATATTTGCTTATCTACATTTTTCTTTTCCTTTTAATTAATGGAAAAATTACACTTGTTTATGGGGGTACAGTGCAATATTTCAAAACACATATACAACCTGCACTGATAAGACTGAAGTAACTAGCATCTCCATCTATTTATTTTTTTACGTTTGACACTGTCACCTTGCTGTCTGTTAGTTCTTAATAAAATATACAATAAGTTTTTGCTAACTGTGAAACAGTACCGTAGAACACTGAAACTTATTCTCCTCTAACTATGTTCTGAAGGTACCCGTTACCTAACCTCCCTGTCTTCCTATCTGTTGCATTTCCTAGCCTCTAGTAATTACCATTCTATTTTTAGAATTTTTAATATTTTAATTTTTTAAAATTATGTTACAACATACCAGGTTTGATATGGGATTTTCATTCAAACTTCATTTCGATTGATTCTCCTCCTCTCGCTCTGCCTCCCCCCATCCTCCCCCCACCCCTCTTATACTTTTGCCCCCAGTACTTGTCCTTCTACTTGTTGAATGACGGCAGGCAAATATTGACAAGGCAGAGGCAGAAGGGTTTTTTGGGGGGGCTACTTTTTTTTAGTTGTTTTTATTGAACTATATATTTTTCTCTGTTCCCCTCCCTTCCTCTACCCTCTCCCATGGTCTTGGGGGCTACTTCTATAAAGCATGGTGTCAGTATTTGCTAGGGAATGCAGAGACTCTGTAAATTGTTCCAGTATTAAACTGTGTTCCATTTTAATTGTATTTTATATGCAGTGGCGCATGTGTGGCGGTCAGGGAACAGCATGCAGGAGTCAGTTTGCTCTGCCTTTTGGCTTCCAAGCACTGAACTCAAGTTCTCAGGCTTGGTGGCAAGTGCCATCTCACCTGCTTAAGGGCATTTTTAATAATACTGATTCTTTTAATCCATGAGCAGTGAAGTTTTTCATTTTTCACATCTTCTTCAATCACTTTGTCTTTTTATTTTTCTTTCGAGACAGGGTTTCTCTGTAGCTTTCTCTGTCCTAGAACTGGCTCTGTAGACCAGGCTGGCCTCGAGCTCACAGAGATCCGCCTGCCTCTGCCTCCTGAGTGCTGGGATTAAAGGCGTGCGCCACCACCGCTCACTTTGTCTTTTTAATCAGTATGTCTAATGTCAATTTACAAGTCTTTTACTTCCTTGGTGAAATTTATTCCTTGGGTATTTTATTTTTTGTAACTATTATTAATGGGATTGCCCTTATGATTTCTTTCTTAGCAAGTTTGTTTCTGGCACACTAAAGTGCTACTGCTTTTTTCTTAAAAAAACTTTTTTCAAATAGTTTTTAAGATTACCAATTTGTTGATTAGTTCTAAATGTCTTTTTTTGTGGAATCTTAAGGTTTTCATTTATATGGAATCATGCCATCTGAAAACAGATTTTTTTCAAGACAGGGTTTCTCTGTGTAGCCCTGTCATCCTGGAAGGCCAGGCTAGCCTTCATCTCAGAGATCCATCCAGCTGCCTCTGCCTCCCCAGTGCTGGCATTAAAGGTGTGCAGTTCCACATCTGGCTTTGAAGATTTTTTATTTGCATGTCTTTTTTTCTTGCATAACTGGTATGGCTAATGCTTACTTTTATTTTGTAAAGATATTTTTACTAGATAATTCTTAGTGCCTTTGAAATTTTAAAATATTTATTTTATGTGTATGTGTGTATATACCTAAGTGTGTGTGCCACATGCATGCAGGAGTCACCAAAAGTCAGAAAAGTGTATCAGATCCATCCATGGAACTGGAGTTATAATAGGTTGTAGGTGCTGGGGACAGAACCTGGATCCTCTCCATCAAGCAGCGCGTGATCTTAACTGCTGGGCCAACTCTCTAACCCCTGGTGCCTTAAGAAAAAAAGCTTACATTATGCCTCATGAGAAGTCAATTGCTAATCTTTTTTGGGTTCCCGTATGTGTGATGAGTCTTTTGTCTCTTCTTGTGTTTGAGTGTCTTTTGCTTTCCAGCATTTCACTACCTGTTACGACCTTTGTTTACCTTACTTGGAATTAACCGAACCTGGGCATGTAGATAATATCTTCACCAAATGCGAAAGGGCTTCAGCAATTATTTCTCTGACTATCTTTCTTTGTCCTTTCTACGTTCTTTCCAGTCCTCCACTCATGTACACTGATGTACTTAATTACATCCTACGTTTCTCGGAGCCTGCTTAGCTTCATTCTTTTCACTGTCTTCAGATTGCATAATCGCTATTCATGTATCTTCACAACGTTTGATTTATTCCCTTGCCAACTCTAATCTATTGTCAACCCCTATGTAGCAAACTTTGCATTTTAATTATTGAACTTTCAATTCCAGAGTATTTGTTTGGAGCTAGGTAACACACACCTGCCATCACAGTACTTGGAAGCCGAGCAAAGAAGACTGCCACACAGGCTTTCCAGGCCCCCCTAAGCTACATAGACAGATCCTGTTCCCTCCCCCCAAAAAAGAAAGGAAGGAAAACAAACAAACAACCCCCCCAAACCAAAAACATAATGTATGTGGTTCCTTTTTCCTTTACAGTTTCTACTGGCATCCTATCTTCCGGAATTTCTATTTTTTCCACAAAAGGTCTTGCCATGTAATGAAGGGTAACCTTGAACTCGTGATCCCTCCTGCCTCGGCCTACAGAATGCAGGATTAGCATGTAACATCACATCTGTGAGAAAAGCCTGTCTCTTGCCTCATTTCCTTAAGTATTTCTACCTTTTGTTCTTTGAGTGTAGTTATAGTAATTGCAATGAAGCGTTAACTCACTGTCTGAGCCCCTTCCAAGATTCCACGGAATGCCCTTTTTTCTATGAGGAATACTTGCTATTTTTTTGATATGCCATAATTTTTTTGTTAAAACCTATTATTTAAAATATGATATTGGGACCTAGGCACTCTGCATGTGTATGACAGCTGTGTAGCTTGGTCTGTTTGTGGGGTTTCCAGGAATGGAATCATGACCTGTCCCTGGCATTTGAGACGGCTTTTGGGACCCAATCCCCAAATTGGGTTGCTTTACCCGACTTTGATGCAGGGAGCAGAGCTTGGTCCTGCTTCAACTTGATGTGCCATGCTGTGTTGACTCCCATGCCCCTTTCTGAATGGAGACGGAGGATTGGATGGAGAGGAGTGGAAGGCAGGTGGAAGGAGGGAACCAGAGGAGAGGAGGGAGGGGAAACTGGTCAGGAGGTAAAATACATGAAAAAAAATGAATAAAAAAGAGCTCAAACAAAAAATAATAAAACATGGTATTGGATCTTTGGTTAGTGATTTTACCAACCTTCCACCAGAGATCATTGTACTGTTAACTTCTTGGACATTTATTTGTTTACTGATTTGAATGAATTTGTTCTGTGAAGTCTACTCCCCCTGCAGTGTGAAGCTACTGATGTCGCTGCTGAGGTCCGCCCCTTTGTTTAGTCTTCTTTTAACTTTTGGGTTGTACAAGCCACTGACAGAGGCCGTCTTTAAGCCACAGAAGCCAGTTTTAAGTTTTAAAAGTTTTCCCACTGATGGTTTTGGTTTGGTGTCTACTAACACGGTTCAGGAGTTTATATTCTTTCTCCCTGTTCATCCAGAGATTAGCAGTTTGGCAGTTTCCTCTTTGATAGGTTTGGAGGACGAAAAGCCTTGGGGCTTGAGTGCAGGCCTCCAGACTGTCCGGGGTTGGGCTTGGTTTTTATTTTAAGTTTGGTTTCCCAGGAGTGCCCTTGGGCTAGAGCAGGTTATTATTCAGTCAATGTTTAGCCAGAAGTGCATCATCAAGCCTCTTGTGCCCTGTGTCGATGGGTCAGTGTGCCGTTCGGGGACTGCTCAAGTCTGCCCTAAGGCCTGAGCTGATTGCTGCTGAGTGGGTGTAGCCTAAGACTCAAGCACAATTCTCAGCTCCTAGAGAGGACTGTGTGATACCAGGAGGCTTCTTTGTTGTCTTTTCTCTGGTTCTCTCCACTAAAATGGCTGTTGGGCTATTTTATTTGCATCATAGAGCTACCAGTCTGTCTTCTCTTAAATTTTCTCCACTACACTTTGCGATTTTAAAAATACTGTCCTTAGGCATGGGGTTTCCCAGTCCAAATATCTAGCCCCTCAAACAGGTCTAGCAGTTCATTGTCTTGATGGCTATCCTATGTTACTGCCCCAGAGCTAGGGATGGCAGCTCATTGTTCTACCAGTGACATCCTACATCCACGGGGCTCTGAAGGCTATCAGCTCCTTGTCTTCTTGGCACACCCTTCTTTGTGTGCAATCTCTGCATGTGAGTGAGCTGAGGTTAGAAATGTCAGGGCCTTTACATTCTCAGTCTGCCATGCCTAGAGCAGAGCTGTGTCCTTCAAGGGGAACATGGGTAAAGGGAGAGACCTGGTCCTCTTGACCAGATGATTTCTTGCTTTAGAACTTCTGCAAAAGGATTGTGAAAGCTAAGAAATACAGCTACCTGCTCTTCTTTGAGCGAAATCATATGTAGCCTGGAAACTAGGGGAAAAAAAGCTTCATTTTCTTGGCTGTTACTGCTCAGAGGAGTGTAGAACAGGACTTGTGTAAAGCGGAACCGGGGAAGCTGTCCTGGGGGAACGGGTCCTAGATGGGATAGCAAGGCTATCATTGTCCTTTTTGAGAGTCAGTAGATTTTTTTTTTTTTTTTTGCCAATCGCCATATGCCCTAGGAACAATTTCTGGAGACTTTGAATGCCTGGGCTTTATTTATTTATTTATTTGGTCTTTGTTGTTTGGGCAGTCATCACTAATTTTTATTGTTGGTTTGGAGTGGTTCTTCGGAGATTCTAACTCTTCCACCTGAAAGTCTCTAACCTGGACTTAAGGTTTTTTTTTTTTTTTTTTTTTTTTTTTTTAATATGGACTTGGAGACAGCTTCCCCCTTTTTCACTATTAGTCTTTCATTGTCTCTAAAGAAATCCCAAATCATAGTTATAGTTCAGGATCCTGATTTTGAAGGTGGGTGACTTAGGTCTCATTTATCTGCACTGTTAATTTTCAGACACATAGATACCACCCCAAAACTTTCTGATAGCGTCTTCTTAACGATTGTGGCTTGTTGAATTTGAAACACACTCACTATCATTTCCTTCGGAGATTACCTTGTCCTTCCGTCCTTGAGAGACAGAACAAGCAACATCCGTCCTTGTCTGAGTACTGCAGATGCATTTTCCCTATAGCTTAGCAGTTTTATTCATTTCTTAGAATTAATTTTTATATTTATTTTATTTAATGCCCATGAATATTTTGCGTACGTGTATATATGTACACTGCATGTGTCCCTGGTGCCCTCGAATGCCAGATCTCCTGGAACTGGAGTTATGGATGATTGTAAGCCACCACATGGGTGCTGGGAGTTGAACCTGGGTCCTCTGGAAGAGAAATAAGTGCTCTGAGTCATTTCTCCAGCCTTCCATTGAATTTGGTCAGCCAAGAGATTTTCAATTGCAACGAGAAAAATCTTCTCCTGAATAATGCCACTGATGGGAGAAGTGAGCATACAGAGGCTTCATTCTTGTAACAGAAGCCCAGTGTATCACCCTTGATCACGTTCTGAACATGACTGCAGATAATCCATGTAGAAGCCAGTCTCTTTGTTTCCTCACCATTTGTCAACCAAGTCTCTTTTTTTTTCTTTCCAAGGAAACGCAGATTCACATTGCTATGACTCTAGTCCCTCTAGAGGGTTCCTTTGGGGCCCTTCATAATAATTGCACCTCCCGTTTGAGCTCTCTCAACATTTCCTGGAACGTCGGCAGTCTGACTGCTGAGAACGGCTTCATTTTCACAGTAGATGTGGTGAACAGAGCTTGAAAGAGCCTCTTCACCAATCTTTCTGCTTTTGCTTTTCTCCTTCCAATGACTAGTCTGCAGCGGTAGCCAGAGAGAGCATGGTTTTCTCTTCAGTCCCGTCAAATTCATTCACAGGTTCCTTAACAGCCCTATAGTTCTGACTTGGTAAAACCTCATCACCTGCTATTCTTTCTGTTATTCATTCTGCTCAGACACTCACCTCCTTCTCTGTCCCTCAAGGAGGGCACACTCCAATGATGCCTTTGTGTGGTTTGGGTCTGAGGAGTTTAGTAATTCCATCGAGTGAGCTGGGTGGTGCTCCATTTCTTTCTATTTGCAAGAACTTTTCTAAGACTGGAATTAATTCATCTTTGACTGTTTGGTTAAACTATCTACACATACTCTTCTTTCCTCGTAAAAATAGTTTAAATTACTGACTGAACTTCTTTCTATTTTTGAGGGGGAAAAAGCCCAGGTCTCAAAATTGCTAATAGCTAAAGCTGACCTGGCACACCTTGATCCTCCTGTCTCCATCTCCTAAGCACTGGGACTCTGGGTGCGTGGCACCATGTGCTGCTTCTGATTGAATTTTGGTGGTTGTGCCAGTATTTATGTTTTCTATTTTTCTTGATCAATATTTCTGGGATTTGTTAAGTTTTTTGTTATTTAACAAGTTTTACGAAGCAAAAGACAGAATTTTGTGCTCAGGATGGCTAGTCTAGTCGGTAGAGAGCTGCGAGAAGCTTGGAACTAAAGGCTTGGACTCTACTAAAGTGGGAGACAAGAACGGACAAGAAGGGCTAGGCAAACAGAGCAGAGGAAGCACCGTAAAGCCACTGCATCAAGTCCGGGTTCCCATTCAAATGGGCAGGGAGTTGCTGGAGTTAGTGGAGGCACAGTGGAAATGCCATTACAGACGGCCTATGCTGCGAGGCCACAAGGAGAGACCAGGCCGGCTAGCAGACAGCTACAATAACCTAAAGCATGCTGGTCATGGCAGGACAAAGCAGTACAGGAGAGAAATGAAGGGGTTGGACCTGGTGAGTGATTCCATACAGAAGAAGCCACAGAGGCAACAAAATTGCCAAAAGTAGAGTAGATGTGGAGAACAAGGAGACCACTGGCTGGGAAATCAAGGCTCAATTGTAGTACACATGTTATCTTTTGTCAGCGGGAATGCTGGTGCACACCTGCAATCCCATCTCTTGGAGGCAGGGTCGGAACTGCTACAAACTAGCCCTAGTCTACATAGTGTGTTCAAGGCTTACCAGAGGTTCATAGTGAGAGCCTATCTCAAAAACATAAATAAAAAAAACAAACAAACAAGTAAACCAAACCAAAATGATTTTTTTTGTCATTCTTGCTGCACAGGGTCAAATTTCCTAAGCAAGAAAACAAAGAGGCCACCCATGGAAATGATCAAGAAATCTGTCCATCTTCACAATGCCTCCTGAGTTGCTTTCCCTGCCTCTATTTCTATCACCCTAGCCTAGCCCCTCATGGCTTGCCACCTGGGTCACTGTACTGAACTTTGCATCACTTTTATTCCATGCAATCTGAATGACAATTGGTATCATCTTAAAAATGTCAGTATGACTATACCCCTGTGCTGCATAATGCTTCTTTGGTCTGTTACAGTTTCCCTGTCTCCCTGTCTCTCTCTCTCTCTCCTTCTCTCTCTCTCTGTGAATAACAGTCGTACTGTAAGGTTACAGTGGAATTGGGCTGGAGACATATAGTCAAGTGTAAGTCATTTGCTAGGCATGCACAGGGTCCTGGGTTCAACTCCAGAATAAAAAAGAAAGAAAATTAAGGGGAACTGGGGCTGACCCAATTGTTAAAGAGCTTGCATAAGCACAACGACGTGAATTTGCATCTCCACATCCATGTTACGGTAGGGTGTGGTGGCTAGCACAGGCCTGGTGTTCCAGCAGCGGGGAAATGAGGAGAGGCAGATCCCTGCAGCTCACTAGACAACCGGCCTGGCAGAATCACTGATCTCCAGGGTCAAATCAGAGAGCTGGTCTCAAAAAATAAGGTAGATAGTGATGAATGAAGACGCCTAACAATGGCCTCTGCTCTCCACATGCATGAGTACGCATGTGCACATACCTGCACACACAAACACACACATGAACACAGACAAAAAAATAGAACTGGAAACTTCCTGTTGACCAGTGACCCTGTAGCTGTCACGTTGTGGAAAACACATCACTCTGAGCTACCAGTCATACAAAAGCATAGCACACACAATTACAAACGCTACCTATATGTAAATGATAAGAATGTATTTGATTTTTTACATTTATTCATTTCTGTGTGTGCATAATGTGCCATAGGGTGCACCTAGCAGTCAGAGGACAACCTTTGGGAGTCAGATCTCTCTTTCCACTATGTGGGTCCCGGAGACTGAACTCAAGGCATCATTAGGCTTGACAGCAAGCACCCTCACTGTGACTATATTTTGGAATAAAATTGACTTAAAACAGTATGTTAGCAGGGTGTGGTGGCACTCAGTGGCGTAGATAGGATGATAACTGGAAGTTTGAGGCCAGGCTGGGCTACATCGTGAGTACCAGACAAGCTATGATTATACAGCAAGTCCTTGTTTCAAAAACACATGAGCAAAATCAAAGCAAAACAAAAGGACAACAGAAGCAGAGGCAGCAGAAGCCTCATCTGTCTCATATCTATTGAACCTGTCAATTGCATTAGGAGGCCATATGGAGTGCTTGGCTTAAACTAACCAGGTATTTGTATAAGTATTTGTATAAAGTGCTTTCAGCCATCAACTCACCTAATGGCACACTGTTGAGAATGTATCCACATTGTTGCAATCTGACTACTCTGCTGAAAAAGTCCTTGGCTTCCAGTGTAGTTGAAGTCAGATTGCTGCTCATCAGTCCATCCAAAGTGGCCTGCACTTGTTGAGGCTCCTGTCTTCTTGAGTTCATCCCGCCCATTCTCCTTAAAGATGCGCATGAGCATCTTTCCCTTTCCGGGAGTGTGGCCGGCTCTTTTCACACACTGACTGGAATTTAGCTTTGCTGGGATCCTTCCCATCTTTCATATTCCAGGCCTCTCCTTGACTGTCCCAGAGATCCTTCTTAACCTCTGTATCATCTGTTCATTTCCTTATTAGCATGTATTTCAATGTGGAACTAGTTAATTGTGTGTTTACTGTAAAATTTCTAGTAGATTTATGAGTTCCTTTTTTTTTTTTTTTGAGACAGGGTTTCTCTGTGGTTTTGGAGCCTATTCTGGAACTAACTCTTGTAGACCAGGCTGGCCTCGAACTCAAGAGATCCGCCCGCCTCTGCCTCCTGCGTGCTGAGATTAAAGGCGTGTGCCAACACCACCCGGCACAAGTTCCTTTTTGTTGTTTTAAACAGGGTCTCATCTAGTACGTGTTGGGCTATACCTTACTTTGTAGCTGAGGTGACCTTGAACTTCTGATCTCCCTGAGTGCTGGAGTTACAGGTGTGTGTGCCACACTGATTTTAAGGCTGTTGTGGGGGCCATCTCCAACCAGATATTGATGAATTCTGTAAGGCAGCAACAGCGTTTTGACTGTGGCATTTTTAGTATCCAGATGTCACCAAATGAGTCTGGATGAATAAATAAATGAAAGCAGTAATTGAAGTAGAGCCCTTTGGAAGTAGAGGGTAGTGAAGGAAGAGGAAGATGGAGTTGTAGGAAGAGTTAGTTCCATTGCATTTGGAGACTAGCAAGCCTAGTTTCCCTTGGCTTGTGGTATAAAAAATTCATATAGGATTGCAGCCAGTCGCCAGACGACGTGCAAACACTGCAGAAGTTAGGGACTGAGGAATTCAGCTTCAGTCCCCAGAAATTCGCCAAACATTACTGTGTGCTAGGCTCTATGCTGGCGCTGACTGTGGCTGACAGAAAGATGAACAAGTTCACACTTCAACAGTTTGCATTCAAGAAGTCAGAAAAAGGAGATAAGGATGCACAGATGAAAATAAAAGGCAGAATTTAATCAAACAAAGGCCTCCCAGGCAGGGGTTTAGGAAAAGCTTCAAGGAAATTTACTCTGACCTTGAAGTCAACAAGTTCCAGTCCACAATGAAAGAAGAGCACAGACAGTCCCTGCTGTTCTTCCTCACAAAATACTTCATAAGCAAAGGACGAAAGCAAAATATTTGAGATGACCTTAGAGGCACTGTGTTTAAAGGGAGACAAGTGGGCTTGGGGGTTTTGGCTTTGCCATTTACCATTTGGGAGACCTTGGACAATTGGTTTCTTCTTTTTACAAATGGTTGCTGCAGGCCTACTATGTGCCAAGTACTTTACATATGCGATCCTATTGAATCATTTATTTTCCTAAGCTTTAGTGTTCCGTCTTTGAAAATTACTGGCTTAGATTTCTGGTTCACAAAAACAACTGGCGCTGCCTGGGTTCAGACTTGCAGCTATTTCTTTCTGCCTCTGGGCAGCAGCCACACTTCTGTGTGAGAACAACAGAGCAGCCTTTGGTGATGGAGAAAAGGCACTAGGAGATCCCTGAACTACTCATGTGATGGGGAAGGTGAGTGAAAATGCTGACCGACTGAGGTGTGGGTGGACTCGGAAGCAGGGAACAGCATCCTGCATGTCTACTGGGAAGTGGAGATGTGAAGGTGTTCAGAAATGACACCAGGAAATTGTTACTGAGCGGAAGACATACTACAGCGTAGGAAAGGGCAACATGACGTCATGCTTAAGATGAGCAGTAAAGTGAGCTAGGCGCAGGAGAGGATACATGTCAGCATGTTTCTAGGATGACCATGGAAAGCCTTGTGTATTTCCAGATGATGACTCTGCACATCTCTAGATAGGACTGTTCCAAACACTAAGGAGGACGATGTATCAGGTACCTACATTTGATTTTTAAAAAAAAAATCTATTGTGACTATCCAATTTCTTTGCTTGAATTACATGTTCACCAAACAGCTTCTGAGTTTGTAACCGGTTTCTTGAATGGGAAGACCTCCTATCATCTAGAAAGGCCTTATGCAAGTGATAAGGGTCTGGTCTTACATATATCACCAACTATAAATAGCCACTTTGAGGCTGTGGCAGTATGTGGGAGTATTTGCTCCCCAGAGACTTAATATGAGATGAGGATCTCATATTAAGACTGAGAATGGGAGAGAAATGAGTGGCAGCAAAACCACAGAGCAGGGAGCTCGAGAGACAGACAGCTCAGTGTTATGGAGCTCATTCCGGTCTCATGGAGGACCTGAGTTTGGTTCCCAGAAGCCACATAGCGAGGCTCACAACTACCTGTAACTCCAGCTCCAGAGGAAACGGAGGTTCTAGTCTCTGTGGATACTTGCACTCATGCACATGAGTGCACGTGAACACACACACTCATACACATGCATATATACACACTACAAACACACACAAAACGAAACAGAAAACCCTAAACCTAATAAAAATGATGAGTCTGAGGATCTTCTGGTGCTGGTCTCCTACAAAGACCGGCTGGGAGCAGTTACTGGCTTTACCCACTACATTATGGCAAAACTAGTCCCTTACATTTGTTCAGTGCTTTTAACTTTCAAAGTACATTTATATAAATTATCTAATTTTATCTTTTTATCTATTATACCATCTTTAGCTCACACTGCTTGCAAAATACATTTGCAGAGCAGTGCCAATGACACAAAGAAGCAGTGATATTTTGAGTATGTTAGGAACAAAACAACTGTCTATGACAGGGTCATGGCAAAATAGAACAAACTAAGAAAACATAGGTAGCCAGAGTCGATGGTGCTGCAGGGGACTTCAGAATCTGGAGCTAGCCCTAGAATGACTGTGGGTGTGGAAAAACCCACCAAGCTTTGGCTGTAAATATGTTGCTGACAGAGCCTTAGGAAATGCCCACAGGTAATCCCAGCGATCAAGGTGGGCCTGCAGGACCAGCCTAGACTTGGAGAAGCTGTAATCCAATTGGCTCACTGGAAACTGCTAAAGGAAAGCATGTCACGGGGAGAGGATGGGGGGCAAATTATTTGAAAAACAGATAGCTAACATATGTCACTGTTTGTTCAGGCCCTCCTATCCACAACTGGACAGAAGAGCAGGCAAGGATGAGGGAGGGAAGTCCACTTCTCTCGCTCTCTCTCCATCATAGCAGTGACTCGACAGTAAACAGAGCCAGGCAGACGAGGTAACCATGCATATGGTGTTCCCTAAGCAAGCAGACTCAGTTAAGAAGCAGAAGTCTGCTTTTGTGTGTGCACTTTGTCATTCTGCTTCCTTCAATTCTAAGTCCATGACCATCAAATAACTTAAGTTGCCTGGCTTTCTTGAGCCTGGGAAAGAAATGCCCCAAGAAGAGATAAGACTATTATTTGATTGATTACTTGCCAAGTATATCCTCTCCCGCAAATTAATGCAATTAAAATATATTTGTTTCTTTCCCTCATTTTTTTTTTAATTTGGAAGACCTTCAAATCTATAGAAAAGCAGAAGCAGCAGCATTACAAACATCTGTTTGTTTCTTTTACAAATTTGTGGGTAGATAGCTAACCCGCTCCAGTGCTATCAACTAAAAAGGTTTCCTTCACTGAACTGCTTTTGGACCTTTGTCAAAATCCAGTTTAGTTATATCTATTGTGGGTCTATTCCTGGGATCTTTATTCTGTTCCTTTGATGTGTCTATTTCCTTGAATACCATACATTCTTCATTACTGTAGTTATCTATTAAGTCTCAAAATTGGTAGAGTGATTTCTCCCACTTTATCCTTATTTAAGAAAATGTTTCAGCTACTCCAGCTCCTTTGTTTTTCCAAATGAGTTTTACTATAATTTTGTCTATATCTTCAAAGAGTCATGTGAGAATTTTGTCAGCAGCTGTGCTAAATCCATACAGAAAATTGGAGACTGGGCTTCTTTCGTACACTGAGTTCCAATTTCTGAACACCACATCTCTCCATGGAGCTAGAGTCATTGATTCTTCTAAATCATCCTGGTTGGGCTTTCAGCAGACAAATCTAGTACCTGTTCGCTGAGGGTCATGCCTACTGCTAACAGATCCAGTAGCACAGGGCTGCAATCCCAGCACTGAGGAGGAGGCAGGAGAATTGGGAGTTCATGACCAGCTTGGGGCTATATAGTGAGTTTTAAGCCAGTGTGGCCCACCTTGTGATACCCTGTCTCAAAACAAATAAACATAGAACCCTAAATACAAAATAAAAAGAACTCCCCAAACTGACTGTAAAATGAAAACTCTTTAAAATTTTGGATAGGACATAAAACCATGTTCATACATAGAGCTAATTAAGAGCATTTCTCGAGACAGGCCCTACTGCGTTACCCACACTGCCTATAAACTCGGTGGGCTCAAGCAATTCTCTTGTTCCTGTTTCACAGGTGCTGGGTCTACAGGCGAGCGCTGTCGTGCAGAGTCAGAATTGATTTTTGTATACTGAAGTAGGCTGCAACGTTGATGAACTCATTTATTAGTTCCAGGAGGTTTTCGTAGATTATTTGAAATGTTCTATGTACACAATCCTGTCAGTTACAAACAGAGAGTTATTTTTCCCTTTCTGTTTGGTGTGCTCCCGAGATGCAGCCTGCTGTGTCTTTCAGATCTGCAAGGCTGAGAGCCGGGATGGGGTCTCTTTTCCTTTCTCTGTGCTATCTTTGTCTGGTCTAGGTGTCAGGATAATAGCATCTTAATAAAGTTGGAAGGTGTTTCCTCTATTTCCTGGAAGACTGGGTAGAATTGGTGTGAATTCTTCTTTAAATGTTTAGTAGCATTCTCCAGTGAGAGCATCTAGGCTTGAAGGCTTGCTTCCTTGGGGGATGAGAAAGTTATACGTTCTGTCTTTAAGCACTAGAGATGTTGAAATTGTTTCCGATTCGGTGAATTATGGTAGTTTATGTTTTGTGAAGATGTAGTCCATTTCATCTAAGTTGCCAGGTGCGTGCACGTAGAGTAGCTGGCCATGTTGACAGTGTTCTTCTGGTGTCTGCAGGGTGGTAACCTTTTTCATTCCTGATGTGGCTAATTTGTGTCTTCTGCTTTTTCTTCATCAGCCTCACTCCGGATTTATCAATTTAATGGATTTTTTTCCAGGGAAGCATTTTGATTTCACCAAGTTTATTCTCATTATTATTCTTATTGTTTTCAGTTTCATTTATTTCTTCTCTGTGTGATTTAATTCCTCCTATTTGTGTCAGGTTTATTTGATCTTCTTTTCCAGTTTGTTAAGGACGCTGCTTAAAACTATTGACCAGACTATCCTCTTTTCAATAAAAGATCTAATTTTATAAATTGCTCAGCACTGCTTCAGCTGTATTTTACGAATTTTGACATAGTGTATTCTCATTTTAATTCAGTTTAATCTACTTCAAAAATCTCTTCGCCCCATGGACTATTTAGCAGTATATTCTTTGGTTTGTTAGTATTTAAAGACCATTCCTTTTCCTCATTGATTTTCTGATTGATTTCATTTTGCCTAGAGAATACACCCTATTTGATTTTGTTCTTTATAATTGGCGGGTTTTGTTTGATGAATCATGATATATTTCATTTGAAAAGATTTGGTCATTTTTCTATTATTTTGCTAAAATACATAGAACATAAAGTATGTCATGGTAACCATCTGCAGTGTATACTTCCCCAGTATGTTTCACATTTATAATGCTGTGCAAACATCATCACTATTTAGTTATTGGATTCTCCCACCACTTCCAAAGAAGTGTTGTATCCATTAAGAACTATCCTCTATAACGCACCCGTTCCCTGGCTGCTGGCAATTTCTAATCTCCATTTCATTTTCATGAATTTGTCTGCTGTAGATAAGACATATAAGTGGAGTCATACATTGTTTGGAGTTTTGTGCCTGCTGCTTTGCTTTATTTAATGTAATATATTTAAGGTCTCTCTGTGTACATCAAACTGCATTTCTTTTTAGTGTTGAGATAATATTTAATTCCATGCTACTATCACATTTCCTTTATCTGCTCATCTCTTGATAGCTGTTTGTGAATAATGACCTATAAAATTGGTGTTTAAGTATTTGTGTTATTATTTATCCCAGATATGGTCTCACTATGTAGCCCTGGTTTCCTGAAAATCACTATTTAATAAGGCTAGCCTTGAACTCATAGAGATCCACCTGCCTGGAACATTTAGAAGGTAGTCCCTAGTTAGAAAAAAATGGGTCACCAGAGGGTGTGTATTATGGCTTGGTGCCTGTCAGAGCATTGTTTCTGACTGCTCACATTTAAACAGTCACCCCACCCTCTTACTGACAGTCATGATCTGCTCCAACCTGGCGCAACTTCCCTGTTACAGACTGTGAACAACAATAAATCCTCCCTTCTGTAAGCTGGTCTCTGTCAGATTTTCGCTCACCGTTATGAGAAAGGTAATAAACATACACTTTAGGAGTGCATTTTATTTTTGCGTAAAATAAAATTTATATATCTCATGAGGTAATTTGTCTAGATATTTGTCCATTTCATTCGAGGTATCCAATTTGTTAGCTTACAACTGTTAACAGTATTTTATCTTAATACTGTCCATTGGATGAGATCAATAACTATTAAAAAGATAGCTTTAGTTAATTATTTGTTTGGATGTATCTGTGTGTCTGAATATGGGTATGTACACATGAATGGAGGCAGAAAGAGGATACCATATCCTCTGAAACTGCATTTCCAGGTGGCTGTGGGTCTCCTGATGCGGGTGCTAAGACCTGAATTCCGGTCCTCTAAGAGCTGCAAAGGCTCTTTACCAATGAGTCAGCTCTTACACCCCAGAGCAACAGTTTCTGATTTTAGTTATTTGTATATTTATTATGTCATACTAGCCGGAAGATCTTTTTTTTAAAGACATAAATTTTTGTTTTACTATTTTTTTCTTTAGTCCCTATTGCATTTACCTCCATTCTAATCTTTTTTCCCTTTGGTTAACTTTGGATTTAGTTTTCCTTTTCTGGTTTTTCTAGTGCAAAATCAGGCAGATTATTGATTTGAACATTGCTCTTGCAGAATTTCAAAACTGCTGGCACATTCCTATTTGGAAATTGGAAAATATCCTGGGACAAATAAAAACACAAGCATAATGTACCATCAGTTTTGAAATTCTGCAAGAACAATGCTCAAATCAATAAGATGCACCCATTGGTTGTTTAAAAAATGTAGTGTGTAATTTAAAGAAATTTGTAAGATTTTTCTCTTTTCCTTCTGTAGTTGATTTTAAAAGGCCTTTAACAGCTTAATTCCATGGTATTCTGTACATGGCATCTCCTGATCCTTCCTTCCCACAGCCAGGGCTTCATACTTGCTTGACAGGCACTCTGTCACTAAGCCACACCCTCTGTTCCCGAACTGAAATCTTTTAAAATGTATTAGTACTTGGTCTATTGTGGAGAATGTTACAGTTCTCTGCTGTCTTTATGACTTCTCCATTATTGAACTCATGGATTGAAGTATTCAACACTATAGAACTACTTCTCTCCAATTGTACCACCGTTTACTTTACATATATTAGGGCACTCTTGTTTGGTATATAACTGTTACATCTTCTCAATGAATTGACCTTTTTATTAATATGTAATGTCTTTTTCCTAACAATTTTTGATGTAAAAGTCTATTTGTCTGACATTAGCTCTTCTAGGTTTACCATTTGTATGAAATACCTTTCTCTTCTTTGTCACTTTAAACTAAATTCATCATTGAATCTAGAAGTGGTTGTTTCATAAGCAACATATATTTAGACTTCTTTTTTCGAGAGTGGGTCTCACTATAAATGCCTGGCTGGCCTTGAAGTTGCTATAAAATCAGGATGGCCTTGAACTCACAGAGATCCAACTGCCTGTGCCTCCTGTCTGCTGGGATTAAATGTGTATACCATCATACCCATTATTATTTAACTTTTAAACAAAAATTTATTCTTCAAATTTCTGTCTTTTGATTGGAGACTTTATTCTACTTATATTAATTTTGTTTGCTGATTAGGAAGGATTTGTTTGCTCTATATCTTCTACCTAGTTTTATCTCTCATCTTTTCCATTAGTTTTTTTTTTTTTTTTTTTTTGTTTTTTCGAGACAGGGTTTCTCTGTGGCTTTGGAGCCTGTCCTGGAACTAGCTCTGTAGACCAGGCTGGTCTCGTTTTCCATTAGTTTTAATAGTTGATTATTCACAGAAAATCATTTTGGTAAATTTTGTACATTTTAGTATGTACCATGAGTATTACACTTAATATCTCCAATGTGTTATAATCTAGCTTTGAGATCAACTTTGTTCCTGCTTACTTCCATCCACTTCTGCATGATAATGCTGTTTTCACAGTCTATACACTGTATGCACAATAACAGATTTATAATTGTTTTTATGTCTTTGTTAGATATAGAATTATAATTTTTCTTTAGCTCTTTAATTGAACCCTTTAAAATGATGAGCCAAATGTATCTTTCCCCCTTTAAGTTGCTTACTCCAGGTGTTCTGTCAAAACAATACAAAACTGACTAGCACACACATGGTGGGGGGTTGCTATGGTTTAAATATCCTGTACTTTAATTTTAACAGTATTGAGAGGGGGTTCATTGTTAAAGGATTGTAACATTACTGTGTCAGTGGGCTGGTTAGAATTGGAGTGGGTTCATGATAAAAAGGACGAATTTAGCCTAACTTTTGTCTTTCTTATGTCCACTTGTCCTTCTGCCACATTATCATGAATCACAAAGCAAAGAGCCTTGCCAGATGATGGGATCATGGTGCTGGACTCTTCAGCCTTCAAACTGTAAGCCAAATTATATTATTTATAAGTGACCTCACTTATGATATTCTGTTACGGCAGCAGAAAAGCCATCTGATGTAGGGCTCCATTCAATTAGCCATTCTTGATTTGCTTTATGATCGGTCCCATGTGGTCCAGGCTGTTCTCAAACTCACTATGTAGCCAAGGCTAGCCTTGAAATCCTAATCCCCCTGCCCCACCTCCCAAGTGCTGGGATGCTATTCTTTATATATGCAAGATCACAAAATTATTGTCAGTTGTAGTGGTGATTAGAGCATATACAGACAAAACAGGAGGAAAAAGTAGCATAGATGAACCATACATTTCGTTAATAAAATGTTAGAATTGTTTTGGATTTTGTGGTATTTATAGTAACTTTCAGCTTTTTAAGAGCTTTTTTTAGAGCTTTCATATTATCATCCTAAATACCCACTTGTACCTAATTTTATGTTCACATTTAAAAATTTTTTTAAATATATTCCCCTGTCTCTGGCTGTACAACTTCGTAAATTCAGGCTGCCAAAACTCAGGTCTGTCACTGCCTCTATGTTAAGACTGAAACTATAGTTCTATGTCTCCCTTCCCCCATTCTGAATATTCCCGGTGTTTATAGTGCCTGGAAGAAACCTGACACATTGCAATCATTTAATGAATGATTGTTGGTTGAACTAATGAACCAGCAAATGAGAAGAAAAAAAATATCAGGTTGGTGCCCAGGAGCTGAGGAAGTGGGTGCTCTGAGAGAGTGCCTCTCATGAGTTGAGTGACTGAGGGGAGAAGCCAAAGTGAGAGGGAAACGTGGGTTCTGCAGTCACTGGTAGCATAAAAAAAGGGCTGCCCGTAAGTGCAGTCAACATGCTAGTTGCAAAATGAGTGCAGCAGAAGCCTCCTGAACTTTTCACATAGCTTTGCTGAGTTTCTCTCATCCCCATCTAGCACTCTCTCAGTAGCTGCTGGACCACGGAGGAACTAGGGATTCTTTCTTTTACAGATGGGGAACTCAGGTTGTTATGAGGAGGGTTAAATGAATGAAGGCCCTTGAAGGCATCTGGCAAAATAACATATACACAGTAGGTGCTCAATAAATGCCATTTCTCCTTTCTCCAGTGAGGTCTGCTAATTCCCTTTAAAGAGACAGGGTTTCCTCATTTTCTCATGTCCTTATTCTGCTGGACTTCTCTAGGGAGACATACTTCTTTTCACCTTAGAAGAATTCCATCTTCTTAAAGGGATATTCTTCCTCCCTGGGAATCTCTTTCCTGGAGATGCAAAGTTTATAGGACTGACGTTTGATTTAGGGTCTCATGACACAGTCACAGATGGCTTCAAACTCACAATCCTGCCTCAGTTTCCCCAGTGCTTGCTGGGATATAGGCATGTGATACCATGCCCACCTGGCTATTTTTTAATTAATAGTTAAATGGATGAGTCTGGTTTCAATTGGTATTGAAATTTTGTTCCCTGACATCTACTTAGAGCAGAAGAAGTTAACTGGCAGACAAGAGAAAGTCTCTACAATGTTTTTCAACCAATTCTTGGGATTTTATTAAATGGTGTAATGTGAAGAAGCGAGCCTCTGGTAAGCTGCCAGGGTTTGAATCTGTCCCCTGCTATGGTACTAATTGCGAGAAAGCTGGTTCTCTAGACCAAGGCCAGGAAGCTTCATTTTAGAAGGTGTCTTTCATGGAAGTGCATACTCCTGGGAAATAACTGTGGGATATTGTCCTAAAAAGTGGGGGATGCTTGCTGGCCCTAAAGGTCAGAATAGAGCATGATACTGCCAAACACTTTTGGGTCTTTTGAAGCATGGACTGCCAATTCTCCTATTCTGCATGGGTAAAACTGGGGTTGGAAAATCACTTTCTGGGGGCATGAATGGGAAGACTGGAATGGGAAAGGAGACTTATCTAGGAACCAGGTTAGCTCTGACGATGAAAGCAAGCGTAGGGCAGTTGCTTCTCCATCAGTCACGGGCTCCAGCAGTCAGCCCCTCCTTTGTCCAGGTACCCAGCTGAGGGCTTGGAGGTTGTTATCACTGCTGCTTCCATCTTGCTAAGTTGTCAGCATCATCAACTGGAGGAATCAGCTCTCCAGACTACACTCATTTTCTTATTGCTGATTTTTTTCAAAACAGGACTTTTCTGTGTAACAGTTCTGGCTGTCCTGGAACTAGCTCTGTAGACTAGGCTGGCCTTGAACACAAAGAGAATCACCTGCCTCTGCCTTCCAAGTGCTGAAATTAATGGTGTGTACCACCACCGCCCAGACAGATGACACTCATTTCTGGGAAACACTAAGGAAACATTCTATAAAAGCCAAGAAAATGCATACAGATTACAATTTGAGAAGTCGATTACTTTTCCTTCCGATAGAAATAATCCATTTTGGCTTTCTATCCTTCCTTTCTCCTGATTTTAGAGAAAAGGTTATTGTAGACAATTAACCTGGGTTCTGGATCTCACCTCCCTCTCTTACCTTGAACTCTTGACTCTTTCCATTCCTCTCACCCACCTAAAATACTTCTTACTTCATTCAGTTAACAATCTTGTAGAAGTCATTTTCCCTACGACAAACACCTTCTCTTGAACATCACACCCCTGGGATACTGACTAGGAAAATAAAAGCTGAAGTGTCTGCCGTTTTCCCTTAAAATGGCATCTCCCTATTTCCTGCTACTTTCTCGCAACACTAGAAACTAAAAACTGGGGTGTGAATAGCATAACGGCGAAGCCTTCCCTCACTCCTCTCAGCCATCACTGCCAGGCTCTCGCAGCACCACTAGAATTGTACTCGGCACTGTGAAGGGAGCTCATCTATTGACTTTACAGCGGAACTTAGATTTTTGTGTTCTTTTGTTTCATGAGGTCATGAAAAGAGGCCAAATGGCATTGATTTCAGTGTCCCTAGAAGAGAAATTTTCATATTAGGTGTTCCGTAAGTGCTGAGTGGGACAGAAGGGGACAATGGCTCTTGAAGCATGACCATGTAGCAGTAGCTGGTAGTCATATTTCTTTTTTGTTTTTTTTTCCGTCCAGTACTACTGGCATTTCTGGTGGTGAGGATGCTGAACATCTACACACTAAAGACCAGTAGCACATTCTCTACATTTTCCTTTCTGATCTGACAACTGAGAATATGTCCAGACATTGCCAGTTGTTGAGGGACAGAGCAGTTGCCCTCTTATAATGATCATTCTTGAGTTCCTCAGAAGCCTAAATACCAGACTTTCTTAAACTGTCTTTTTCTTGACTAAAATCTCCCATAAAGTTTAGCTACACTGAGCATGATAGGAAAAATCTCAATTAAATTGCTAGATAAATATGTAAAGTTTTTTATTACCTAAAACAACAAAGGAAATTGGATGTAGACTGCCCTACTCAACTGACTTCAAAATCCATTCAGTCACTCAGTGACTATAGAATGCTGAACACTGTGACAGGTCCCGGGGCTATACTGGTAGACATGTAGATGTGGTACCCACATTGAGGAAGTTGAAATCCAGTAAGAAAAGCATACTAAATAACAAGGGGAAAAGAATCTGAAGAAATTTTGGGTGCCAGCAAGATGCCTATGCAGGTAAAAGTGCTTGCTGTCATGCCTGACTATCTAAATTCAATCCCAGAGACATACATGGTAGAAGGGCAGATCCAGTCCACAATCTGAAACCGCCCCTTTCAACACACGTGCACATGCACATTCGTGCACACACCCACCCACACGTAAATAAGATAAAATTAATAAAAATGTGTAATTTAAAAAAATTCTGGACTGCAGTAAATGTAATGAAGGCATAATGAGTACACACTAACAGAGATTTCTATTGGGAGACTAGGGTAAGGACTCTGAAAATGTGACATTTAAGGCTAGAACTTAAAGGCTGAGAACAATTAAACATGCACACACACACACACAAAACAACAAACAACAACAAAACTGCCACCACCACCACCAAAAAAAAACTATAAGGCACATAATTTAAGCAGATTAGCCAATTGTGATGGTTTATCTTAATTGTCAAATTGACCAGATTTAAAATCACCATGGATATACCTCTAGCACATAAACCTAAAAAGATTCAATTGACGAGTAAAGATCCATCCTGAATGTGGCAGCGCCATCTCAAGTGCTGGAGTCTCAGACCGAGTGAAAGGAAAAGAGTTCAGCACCAGCATTCATCTCTCTCTGCTGCCTGACTGTGGAGGCAGTATGAGCATCTACCTCTTGCTTCTGCTGCCATGCCTTCACCAAGATGGGCTGTATCCCTTCTTAAACATATATGCCCTTCCTTCCTTCCTTCCTTCCTTCCTTCCTTCCTTCCTTCCTTCCTTCCTTCCTTCCTTCCTTCCTCCCTCCCTCCCTCCCTCCCTCCCTCCCCCCTTCTCCCCTCCCCCGTCCCCTCCCCTCCTCCTCCTTCCTTCCTTCCTCCCTCCCTCCCCCCTCCCCTCCCTCCCTCCCCCCTCCCCTCCCTCCCTCCCTCCCTCCCTCCCTCCCTCCCTCCCTCCCTCCCTCCCTCCCTTCCTTCCTTCCTTCCCTTGGCTTTTTTTCAGGCATTTCATCACAGGAATGAGAATTAGGAGCTAGTACCGCAGTCATGGCCACAGAATCTGACGCTGAAAAGAGTTTGGTTATTCTGGATATTCAAGAAAGACCATAGTGGCTGGGGCAGGCAGGTGAGGGACTAGAGATATAAGGTGGGATAGACAACAAACCAGATGCTGTGGGGACTGTAGGCCATGGCAAAGAGTTGAATCTCATTCGTAATAGACTGGGAAGCCACTGAAGGCTTTTAACGGGATTCATAGTTGACCTTTTTGAGGTTATAATTATGTCATTTCTTCCTTCCCTTTCGTCCCTCCAAACTCTCCCATGCTCTCTTTCCAATTCTCCTTGATTTAATATACATGTTAAAACTGCTTGTTGTATGGAGTTGGATGGGGCTACCAAGGCAAACAAATAGAAGTGTGGAGACCAGGTGGGAGGGTGGTGCCAATTGACAAATAATGTTGATGGCAGTGAGCATGGGGAAAATGGTATAATTTAGTTCCAGAATTGACATATGTGTTGATGACTTTTGCAGATGTTGACGGAAGAGTTTTTAACTTAAGCAGTTCAAAGGACAGTGAGTGATGTATTGAAGTGGGCAAGAAAGACTGGGTTACTAAACAGGAGAGAGGTATTCCTTCCTTGGTCCAGTGAACCTCAATTATGACTGCATAACTAGTTACCCAATGACTACCTAACTCGTTACCCAATGAAATGGGAAGTCATTCAGTTCAACAAATTGATGGAGCACCTACTGTATACAGGAACTGTGGTACCTATTGAGGCTATAAAGGATTAAAAGACCCATCATTTGCTCAAAGAGCCTGCAGCTCAGCAGGAAAGACAAACATATAAGCCGACAGCTTCAATTGACTGTGTTAAATGCTCAGAAGCATGCACAAAGACTATAAAGTCATAGAAGAGAGCCAATTAGTCTGACTTGGGCTGGAGAGTGGGTTAGAGGTCAGGAAAGATGTTGTAAACATGATGTCTGAGCTGAAGACTGAAATGAGTATTAGCCAGGAAAATGTGCGAAAACAAAGGAAATGAAGGGAACGGAGCTCAAAAGGCTCAGAGCACTGAGACATGCTGATGCACTTAGGAAACTCCAAACAGCACACTATCCCTCGAGCACAGATTGGAAGACAGAAAAGAATAGGAAATAAGACTAGATACGTAAAATTGGCAGCAGCTGGCAATTACCGAGCACGTAAATGTCAGGCACCATGCTAGGAGTCTTAGATGGATGTCTTAATCCTCACAGTTGTAGCACAGCGAGGGGATGGAGACAGGGGTACTGGATACCTTGCCCAGAGCTTCACAGTATCAAAGTGGAGATTCAATTCAAGCAGTTTAGCTCTTAACCACAGTAAATCTGAAATATCATGTTAAAGAACTGTGACTGTACCTGTTAGCAAGGCTGAGTCATGGAAGGGCAGTGACGTGGTCAGATCTGTGTTTCAGTGAGATGACTCAGGATGATTTAGAGAGGCCCCGCTGGCTGGAGACAGTTGCAATATATCAGGGAAGTAGGGGAAAGAGCTTGAAGTAGGGATGGAGATGAGGAAAAGATTTAAGAAATGCTTAGGAGGTTGGATTCGCACAACTTGGTGATTAATTGAATTCTGGGGGCAAAGGAGAGGGAGAAATCTAGACTGTCACCATGGTTTCTGGTTTGGGTAACCGGATGATGTGACTATATAATGAATGTAAGGAAGAGCACTTAAAAGCAAAGCATTTTTTCATGCCAAGAACTAGTGCCAGTAAGACGCCCGAAGGAATTCATTCAAGATAGGTCATGAGTGGGTGTAGAGCCGGACAGTGAGAGCGTGCGGGAGGTAATTACAATCACGAGGGTGGACATGATTATCCGGGGGTGCTGTGGGAAAGGGTGGCCATAGGCCAATGAGAGAATTGTGGAGAACTTCATTAAGGAACCATTAAAAACAAACTCACAAGGGAAATTTTGAAAAATAGAATCACAAAGATAAAGATTATATCACAGGGATGAAATCATAACTGGACCCAATCTGTATAAATTTCTGTGTTGTGGGCTCTGCCACTTCCCTGCTAAATGACAACTGGCAAGTTAATTCCTATACATCTCTAAACGTCAATTGCTTGAGATTTAAATAGAAATCTAATGCATATAAATCACTTCAGATAGTACCTGATAAATAATATTAGGTAAGCAATGAGAATGGGAGAGGAAGTTGAGCAGAGCCAAGCAAGAGAGTCAAACGAAGCCTGGAGAATGAGGATCCACAGTGGATGTAGTTTTTTTTAAATGGAGGCAAAAGAGTCAGAAGGATGTGCTGTGAGGAGGCCCCAGAGCGCTGGGAGGAACGGAGCTTGAACTCAGAGCAAGAGGTAACAGAGACAGCATGGGGAAAGGGCCTTTTGAAATTAGGCAGGTCTGAATTTGAGTTCTGATAGCAACTAGTTATGAGATTCAAGGCAAGTTCCTTGAAGGCTGCAGGCTTCTGTTTCCTCGTCTTGGAAATATAAACAGGGGCTGAAATACCAACATGCATTCTTGTTTACTAAGACTTAGTCTGTTCTTCCAAGCAGGTTTCTGTTAATTTTAAACAAAGATTCTATTGATGTGTTTTAGGGAATTACTTGCTGTGAAATCATATCAGAACCATATGTATTTAAGTGCTTATCCGGGAAGAGGAGCCATGAGATTCTCAAAGGGGCTCAGGACCACCCAAAAGGCCAAAAACACTGACATGGAAAGACCTTTGTGTTTTTAGTCTGTACCTAAAAAAAAAAAATTATGTTTTATGGAATGTGTGTTCTATAACATTCTGGTAAGAAAGGTGTCCTGTAGAGCTTCCTGAAGTAGCAGGCAAGTGTAGTGAAGGCTAGTAAAAGCTTCTTCATAGTTGTCTGGGTAACACATTTCACTTGGCTGTGAAGAGCCTGTGAGTGGGAATTTATATAAGCTCCAGTGAAGCATTGGGCACACACTAGACACAAAATGAACATTATGTTTCTTCTAGGATTACTGTGAGGCTAGACTAGAACTGGAAAGTAATGTACACTGTATGGCCACTAGCACATGTTCAGCAAATGTTTGTATTTTTTTTTTTTTTGTGCCCAAATCCTGGGTCCCATCACTGAAAGAAGAGAAAAGAAGATAAGCCCGAAATGTGACAGCGTTGGGTTTCAGCTGTGGCACTGCTAATTTACTGGCTGATCCTTGGCAAGTTACTTTTCCTGTTGGTAAAAAATGGATAATGCCACTGGCCAGGGTGGCCAGGACGCATGCATAAAAAGACAGGCATGAATATATGTGAAAGACCTAATATATATATGTTATATATATTTGATGTTTAATGAATGTTAAAGGGGCCAGCAAGGTGGCTTTGTCAGCAAAAGCCCTTTTGCAGTGCAAGCCTGATGATGCTAGTTTGGTTCCCGGAACTTAAATGAAGGTGGAAGGAAAGAATCAGCCCCACAAAGTCGTCCTTTCTCTACGTGTACACCATGGCATACACCCTCCCATCAAACACATAAATTTAAAAATTAATTTTAGGCTCTTTTTCTCATTAAAAATTCATAAATCCTACCTATATAAACTCTTTCAGTAATAGGATAGCTCCCTGAATACTTGATAAAGCAGAAAATTCAAATATTCACATTTTAGCATCTGTCTTTCCTTAAAGCTATCTTTATTTATATATAGTGATATATTTCCTTTTTTTTCGAGACAGGGTTTCTCTGTAGCTTTGGAGTCTATCCTGGCACTCGCTCTGTAGACCAGGCTGACTTCAAACTCATGGAGATCCGCCTGTCTTTGCATACCGAGTGCTGGGATTAAAGGCATGTGCCACCACTGCCTGGCTAAGGTGATAATACTTCACCTTAAATATGTATTTAACGTTTTAGTCCATGAGCTGCCAGTTTAAAACTTAGTAACTAAGGGAATTTGCCTAAATTTATAATCCATCCAGTATAGCGCCATGTTCAGTTTCTCAATTAGGCATCCACTGGGTACCAGAGAATCAGCACTGAGGCACAAGAAGAAATAGGTCCTTGGTTGAGAGGAGTTTTATTAATGTATCTTTTTCTTTGTTTTCAGACAGGGCCTCACTATGTAGTGTAAGGCCTGGAACTATCTTTATAAGCTCAGGTTGGCCATGAAGTCACAATCCATCTGCCTCACTCAGCTTCCTAAATGCTGAGAGTATAAGCAAGTGCCACCAGTTTTATTAGCAATATTAATATCTAAAATTTATTTAGGTGCATAAATGTACAGATGTTTGTGTGTGCAGGTCAGAAATCAATCTGGGGTGTCACTCCTCAGGAGCCGTCAATGTGTTCTTTGAAACAGAATCTCTCACTGGGCCCTGAGACTGACTTAGTAGGTGGCAGGCCAGCAATTCGCAGGGATTTGTCTGTCTCCACCATTTGTCTGTCTCCACGACTTTTTGCATGGGCTTGAACTCAGGACCTCATGTTTACATGGCAAATATATTTCCTGACTAACCTGTCTTCCCAGGCCTACAATTTGTTGAATGTTTACTTCAGCTACTTTTCCAAAGCACGTTACTTTATATGTTTAATTTGCATATCAACCTCCATTTTATGGATGAAGAAATTTAAGCAAATGTTTTTCAATAATTTGTCAATTGTTTAGTACACATTGGCACTATGATTCCTTCCTGGAGTTGACCAACAAAAGCACACCTATCGGATAAATAAACATAGTTTTCGGTGGGTCGTGTGGTTATAAACAGTTAACTTTTTAAAATGTCCTATACGTGTGTGGATACTTCAAAAGGTATCAAAAAGTATATAGTGAACAATAAGACTGGACTACTGGTTTCTGTTAGTGATGAAATTAGCTTCCAGAAGACTAATCCTTATGATAAAATTTTTTGAAAGTTAAGAAACCATTCAAAACCAGGAAGAAATAGAAATAATTCTACTATTGACTCACACTGAAGAATCATATTTTAGGCATTTTGTGTGTTTGGTGACTGCACTCAAGAACAAAATTGCCATCCATCACAGTAGACTTCAGTGTTGACATAGTTGTATAAAATGAGATTCAAAACCTAAAACTCTCAAGAAAACCTCATTAGTTATAAAGATAATCAGAAAATTTTCAATTTCAATGAGCATGTCAATACCAAGATATGAACATGGCAGAATTATTTAATAAGAACTTAAGGTAGCCATCACAAAAATGTTTTAGTTAGCATCTATAAACACACTAGAAACAAAAAGAAAAAAAACAATTAGTGATTAAAGAAAATAATAAACAAATGGAAATTTTAGAATTAAAAATGCAATAACCCAAGTAAACACACAAGATGAGCCAAACAGAGGAACTGAGATGACAGAAAAATAATTAGTGAACTTGAAAGCAAGGTAGTGTGCAGTCTGAACAACAGAGAAAATAAACTGGTGAAAATGTCTCAGGTTAGTGGAAAAAAAATCAGAGTTCCAGAGGAGAAAGAAGGAAGGTAGCACCATAAAAACATGAAGAAGGTCTTGAAAGAAGTTAGAGGGAAATCATGTACTGCTCATATGGGAATAATACGTGAATGACAGGGGAGTTCTCATCCAAAGCTATGGATACAGGAGGCACATTTACTAAAATAAAAGGATTGCCAACATACAGTTCTATACCCAGAGAAAATATCCTTCAAGAGCAAAAGGCAAATCAAGACACTCTCAGATAAAGAAAAATAAAGAGAATTTGTTGGAAATGCTCTTTAAATAGAAAGAAAAATGCAAAAGAAGAAATAGTTGAGCATATGGAAGGAAGAAAGGAAAACAGAAAGAATGAAATTTATGCTTAATGGTTGAAATAAAAATTATACTACTATCTGATACTGCTCTCAATAGATTTAGGGAAACTACTTTATAAAGGGAAGTGGGTAAAAGGACATGGAGGGAGAGAAGTTTTCTTCATTCAAAGTGGGTAAATGGTAATATGGGGAGACCATGTTGCTATGTGTATATAATCTAGTAACCAAACCAAATGCTACAAAATCTATACAAATTAACAAATAAATAGGTAAATGACATCCTTTAAAAACAGCATACATGAGGTTGGGTGGATAGAGTCTATAGAGTTCCAGGACAGCCAGAACTACACAGAGAAACCCTGACTTGCAAGCAAAAACAACATGAAGACAGGAGGAAGAGATAGAGCACACTAAAATGGCAGCGTTAAGACCTGACATGTCAACAACTACAATTAAAAACAATTCCCAACTGTACTGCTTTCTCATTTGTATTTATGTCTTGAAACAGTAGCTTTTTAAATAAAAATAAACCTATAAAAATGGCCCAGAAAGCAGCAGGCATGCCAGGTGGTGGCACAAGTCTTTAACCCCAGCAGAGGCAGGTGATGGATTTTGAGGCCAGCCTGGTCTACAGGGTGAATTCCAGGACAGCCAGGGTTACACAGAGAAACCCTGTCTCAAAATAAAGTATGTGTTGGGGGGGAGGGTAGGAGAACAGCAGGCAATGAATGGTAACTAATGAGTCAGTGAGTTCTGTACCCATAAAACAAATCTGAACGACATAAACCTGGCTCAGTGGATAACATGCTTATCATGCAAGCCTGGTGACCCAAATTCAATCCCTGGAACCCACATAAAGGTGAAAGGAGAGAACCAACTCCACAAAGTTGTCCTTTGACCTTCACATGCACGCGTGTGCGCGCGCACACACACACACACACACACACTAATAAAAATAAAATAAAAACCCCGCATTCTTGTAACTCTAAAAAATGATCCAAATGTTTAAACTAAAGACTAGAGATTGGCAGAATACACTAAAAATAAAATTATATTCAGAAATTAAAAAAAACTTAGTTCAACTATAATGACAACTCAGTGGTATTCTAAGGCACTGGGTTCCATTCCTGGCCAAAAACCCCCTTGAAATATAATGACGTAGGAAGATGGAGGAAAAACAGCACATTCACTCCTATGTAATTTTATTATGTGTCCAGACTGGTGCAACATCACACAGTTCGAATACTGCATCTGTCGGCCCCCACAGAAATCCCCTTACATAGAAGTCACATTTTCTGCCCCACTCCATCTCTCATCCATGGAAATTATTAGAATGATTTTCATTTCTATGTTTTTTTTTTTTTACCATTTAGACATGATACAAATAGAATCATGCAGTATATGGCACTTCAAACTTTAATTTATTATCTTTAATTAATATATAAACTAGTGGGTTTCAGTGTGACATTTTTACACACATAAACACACATATATCATTATTCTTTGTTCTTTTTGTTTTGATATTGGTTTTTCGAGACAGGCTTTCTCTGTGCAATAGTCCTGGCTTTCCTGAACTCGCTCTGTAGACCAGGCTGGCCTTGAACTCACAGAGATCCACCTGCCCCTGCCTCCCAAGTGCTGAGATTAAAGGCGTGCGCAGCCACTGCTCAGCTATCCTTTGTTCTTATTTGTTCTCCCTGGCATGTCCTCTTCCACTGGTTTCTTCCTCTCTCAAGTAGTCCCTCCTTTGGTTTGCATGTCAGATATATTCCATTAACTTTTCTTTGCCTCACTCCCCTTTAGATCTCTCTCCTTTACAGATCTCTGCTCCCATGTCCTACACATATGTATGTATATATATATATGCATACATATGTACATGCATGTTAAAATTTAAATTTAGATCATGCATGAGAGAAAACGTTATTTACTTGGGTATGGTTTGTTTCATTTCATATAAAGATCACCAGTTCCATCCTCTTTCTGGCAAGTATTATAATTTCATTCTCTTTTACAGCAGAACACAATTCTTTGTATATATAGGTCACATTTTCTTTACCATTCATGTATCAATGAGTATCTTGGCTCTTGTGAACAGACCACCTACAACCATGGGTGTGCAAGTATAGCTATGGTGCGATGATTCAGGGTCCTTTGGCTGTACACGAAGGAGTGGCAGTTGTATTTTCTGCATTGATCGCACCAGTTTATATTCCCATCACCCATATTCTCACCAGTACTGGTGCTTATTTGTTTTCTTTTTAAATTAATTAATTTATTTTTTAAAAAGAAAACAAACTATCTTTTTTCATTTTATATACCAATCCCAGTTCCCACTCCTTCCTCTCCTCCCATCCCCTCCACCTACTCCCTATCCCACCCCCATCCACTCCTCAGAGAGGGTCAGGCACATTGCTTTAGAGAAGGTCCAAGGCCCTCCCTACTATATCTAGGCTGAGCAAGGTATCCATCCAAAGAGAATGGGTTCCCAAAAAGCCAGTACAAGCAGTAGGAATAAATCCTGGTGCCACTGCCAGTGACCCCCGCAGTCTGCCCCAGCCATGCAACTGTCAATCACATTCAGAGGGACTAGTTCAGACCTATGCTGCTTCCTTCCCTTTCCAGCTGGAGTTGCTGCACTTCCATTAGCTCAGGTAAACTGTTATTTTATTAATGAGAGCCATTCTGAGTGGAGTGAGATAGGATTGCAGAAACAGTTTAAATTTGCATTTTCTTGCTGCCTAAAGATATCAAACAATTTCAAAATATTATATATAGTGGACTTTTTCATTTCTTTTGGTGTGTATGTATAGATTTGTGTGTGTGTAGGTCAGAGGTCAACTTTGGGTTTCATTCCTTTGTAGCTGTATCTTTGAGACAGTCTCATAGGGACTAGGGATGCACTGATGTGGCTAGGATGGCTGGCCAGTGAGAGAGGCCCAGGTATCTGCATTGCTGGAACTACACATGTGTTATAATACTTGGCTTTTTATGTGGACGTGGCGATAAAACTCAGGTCCTCATGTGTGTATGGCAAGTACTTTATCAACTGAGCCACATCCTAGTTCTGTGCTTCTTTTGAGACAGCTCATTTATTGGTTGGATTATTTCCTTTTTTTACTATGATTAAATTTTAGCACTCTCCCTAGATTGTAGATATTAAGCCCTGTCTGGTATGTAGTTGGGAAAGATCTTTCTCTCATCCCATAGGCTGTCTCTTCACTCTGGCAATTATTACATTGTTGTGGAGAGGATTCAAAATTTCATATAATCCCATTTTTCAGTTCTTGGGGCTACTACTTGTGCTACCGAAATCCTTTTGAGAAAGTTCTCACCTATGCCTATATTTTGAAATGTTTCACTTAATGTTTTCCTCTGGTAGTTTAAGAGTCTGAGGTTTATCATTAAGGTCTTTGATCCATTTCTAATTGATTTTTTGTACAGGATGAACAACATTGATCTAATTTCCTACTTTTAAATGTGGATATCCAGCATACAAAATACCACTAATTAAATAGGCTGTTGTCTTTTTTACAATGTGTTTTTTGACAGCTTGCCAAAGATTAGGTGGCTATAGTTGTGTGAATTTATTCCTAGGTACTTAATTTTATTCTGTTAGTCTATATTTTTGCTTTTGTGCTAATTCCATGCTCTACTTGTTACTATGATGCTGTAGTACAATTTTAGGTCAGGGTGGCTAGTTTTGATCAGTGTAACTCCCTTTAGTCCTGTCTGAATTATTCCATACATGAATAGTTCATTGGTTTTTATTGCTGAATAGTATTCCATAGCATAGATGGATCATAATCTATTTAACCACTTATACATTACAAGACATTTGGATTGCTTCCAATTTGTGCTATTTATTTATACTTTATGTGGATGTACGTTTTCATTTCTCTGGGAACAATGCCCAGGAATGTAATTGCTAGATTAAATGGGGAAAGATAGTTGCTTTAAAAAGAAGGGACAGATATTAAGATATCCCTTGATTACTGTTTACATATCATATTTTTAAAATGTTAATTTAAAAATCTTAATTGACAGATAATAGTACTATATATTTATAGGCATAGTGGTGTTATAATCTGATACATGTATACAATGTGTAATGATAAAATAAGGGTAATTAGCATTTTCATCTCCTCCAACAGTCATTTCTTTGTAGTGAGAGCATCCCAATTCCTCTTTTCTAGTTCTTTAGAAATATATAATAAATTGTTGTGAACTGAAGTCACCCTACTGTGCTGTTGTTGGCTGAACAAAGGAAGATGAAAAGCATTGCTTTTTCAAACCAATGCTGCAACATCTATTTTTATAGAAGCCGAAAATGATGAAGCTGAAGCATCAGTGAGGGGTCTGACTCATGGAAGGAAGGGATTTACTTCAAAGGACCTGGGTGAAATTATAAATAAGAAATGGAAATATGATGAAAGTTATTTTGTTACTAATTTACGATATAGTTTCACATGAAACACATTTTCTAAATATCTATAATTCATCATTTAAGTTATAGAATTTTCAGACGATTCATCAAGTAAAATGAACATATATGTGAATGTGTGTGTGCGTGTGTACATACATATTTAAAACAGAGTCTAAGTCATTGGATAGCCTAGAACTGGCTGTGTAGTCCAGGTTGAACCTGAAGTTGAAGCAATCTTCCTGCCTCAGCCTCTTGTTTGCTTGGATTCTAGGTGTGAGCTACCATGCCTGGCTAAGAGCTGAGTATTTTAAGTGTGGATATCATAAGCTCATTTAAAGCTATACATTGCTAGCATGGTAGCTCATGAGACAAAGACAGGAGGGACTGTTGCAGATTTGAGGCTATCCTGATCTACATACAAGTTCCAGACCAGTCAGGTCTACGTAGTACAACCCGAACTTAACAGAAAAAAAAAAACAATAACTAATTAAATAAATAAACACTGAACATTGTTATCACTTTTTGAAGCAGAACTAAAGAAAAGCCACTGAAGCATCTTATGAATAAGTCATTTATTGATCAGAGAACTTCAGGCCTCAAACTCAGAGGTCAATAAATCCTTGAACAGTTGACACTGCTCACTGCCTACTAGATGAAAAGTTGGTGAAAAATACTCGAGGCCCTGTCTTTTCTCAATGGCTCAGTAGCTTGTTGACTGAAACATATAACTGCCAACATGGAAACTTAGACAGCAACCCATGTTCTAAACTGTATTCTGACCACCAGACCCGGTCAATGTGCCTTCATCTGATGTTGTGCCTCTGTCACATGGTATCAGTACTAAGCCATCTTAGCAGAAGGCTTTCTTTTATGTGGATGATTGGAAACAAACAGAAGTGGTGCTACAGTATTCAAAGAGCTCAATAGCTTGTTTGAAGCTCATGGTTTATGTTGGAACAATGTTGTTTATACTTACATGGCAGTTCAAAAGCAATGGTGAGGAAAACTGTTGGCACCACGTACAGCTGAAGGCAGTAGCACCAGGCACACCACCGGGGACTGTATTCTTTACTGTCATAAACTCACACTAAAACAATCCAACTTTACGTGAGAATGTCTTTGTTGAAGCACTAAAATTGTTAGTGTCTTAAGTCTTGCTGCTGGATGTGGTATTCTATGTGACAGAATAGGCGGCATGAGGAGGCGCTTTGACTGTACACTGTGGTACAATGGTTGCCATGAGGTAAAGTTCATCTGTGATCAAATCTTCATGGAATACTATTTTTGCCCAAAAGAACAACTGATGGATTATTATGATTCAATATTGTGATTAATGTTTTCTAAAAAATGAGGTGAGCCTCTAATTTTATGATAAACAACTGACATGTTTGTTGCCAATGATAACAAATTCCTGGTTTTTAGTGAAACTGATTTCTGAAAACTTGATTCTGCCACTGTGAGCATGACAGCATTCAAAACTTAAGCTTCCGAACCCAGTGAATTCAGGGATGATATCAATGTTTTTTTTTTATGCTGCATAAAACGTGAGAACATTTTGAATGTTTTTATAACTCAGTGAACTGATATTTTCCAAATACTGTATTATAAGAGGGGTCAAATATCCATTCAAAGTATAGATTTAACCAAACAGCATGTAAAAAGTCATTGAAATACTTTCAGATTCCATACTGCATTAACCTTAAAGACACTACCATCTGTAGAGCTTTGGTGCATTCAAGGAATCCACATAATTATCAGAAAAGATTATTACAACATTCCTTCCTTTTCCAGCTAAAGATCCCTCACTTTCACCCACAGAGCTGCATTTTTGTCAAATACTTTAACTAGAACAATGTCAGCGCAGACTGAAAGAGGAAGCGCACGTGGGGAATGGACTGCTGCCTACTAAGCCAGAGAGCAAAGAGATTGGTGGAAGTCTATGGCGATAGCCTTTCTTCTCATGGAACTGAAGTCTTAGAAAATAGTTCTTTTTCATCAAAACATGTTATTTATAGTAGGACAAATTAATTTATTATTCTTATTTTAAGTAAATTAGCAAACACTTTAAGATAAAAATATAACTGACTGTTTAAAGCAAAATGGATAACAATGCATCTAAGCGTTTGCAACATTAAAAAGAAGCACCTGACTACAATTATGGAAAGGAAAGGGAGAAATGGGAGAACCTTGCTTTATGTGAAATAAAGTAACAATATTTGAAAGCAAACTCTAAATTAAATTTCATGCTGGGACCAGTAAGATGACTCTAGAGTAGAGGCACTTGCCACCAAATCTGATGACTTCAATTCAACCCCTGGGATACACATGGTGGAAGGAAGAGAACAGACTTCCCTAACTTGTCTCCTGACTTCCACATGTGCATGCACCCTGACATATGCACCCCACATAAACACCCCCCACCTCCACACACACCTAAATAAAATTATGATATAAAAGCCAAGTCAACTATAGAAAGTCAAACCAAATTCTAGCTAGTAAGCAAGTAATGAGGGAAAAAAATCCTAAAAAAGTATTTAGCTTTATATCCATCTTTCTGCTTGTTTTCTGTTTATCTCGTCTGTTCTTTGTCCCTTTCTTTTGAATTAAGCTTAGCAGCACAAAGGTCCTAGGTTCCATGTCTAGCACCACACAGCAAAACAAAACAAACAAAAACTCCCAGATCATTTGATTCAAAAGAAAGGGACAGAGCCAAGTGTGTTGGTGCATGCCTTTAATGTTATGCTGGGATTAAAGGCATAAGGATCAAAGGAGGCAGAGGTAGGTGAGTTCGAGGCCAGCCTAGTCTACAGAGTGAGTTCCAGGACAGGCTCCAAAGCTACAGAGAAACCCTGTCTTGAAACACCAAAAAAAAAAAAAAAAAAAAAAAAAGAAGAAGAAGAAGAAAAAATCGTGAACTCTAAAATCATAGTTGGAAATTTCAGCTCTCTCAGCAATTGACAGAAGAAACAATAACAATTAGTAGTGTTAATAGAAGATGTAAGCCATACTCAGTCAATCTGACTTAGTTAATAAAGATGGAAATTTCATTCAATTACAGCAGACCAAATATTCTTTACAGATTTTATAGTAAACGTTTTCTAAGATAAATCATTTGCAGCCTATAAAATTTTCCCATACACATAAAAGGATTGAAATGATGCAGAGAGTTTGTTCTCTGGTAAAAACTAAATTAAATACAAATAAAAATAGGGGCTAGAGAGATGGCTGAGTGGCTATCAACGCTTGTTGCTCTTGTGGAGGACCTGGTTTCAGATCTTAGCATCCACATGGTGGCTCACAACCACTGAAGCACCAGACTGTAAGCGCAGGAGGATCTGGGTGTTTGCTGGGAGAATGTGACTCCTAGTAACATAAGAAGCTGTACCCATAAAGTGTCACCAACATGACTGTCCAAACATGAGCTGAACAACAATAGACGTGCTAAAATGGAGGTGGAAAGACCACAAGGCCTCAGCCCCACGCAAGGAACTACATACAGGCAACTACGGAAAGCTGAGAGCAGGAGAAATCGTCTTCCCTAGGGAAGTGCACACCAATTGCTTATCCAATCCCAAGTGGTCAGTCCTGAAAATATACATACAAGTGACACTGTACAGACTGAGCAGGTTATATTTAGGAATATATGTATATATACACATATACATGTAACAAGAATTAATGAAAAATACAGGCAACGTATTTGAAAGAAAACAAGGGTGGTATATAGAAGGATTTGAGGGGGGAAAAGGGTAGGGGGAAATGTAATTATATTACAATTCCAAAAATAACTATATAGAAAAGCTTTTAAATATTTGAGAGTTAACTAAAAACAAAGCCTCTATATTTTAAACTAAGTCATATGTTAAAGAGAAAATATTTTGCATCACAATTTGTGAGAAGCAGCTAAATTGGTGCTTACACAGAAATCTGTAGCTCAAAATGCTCATATTAGTCAAAAGCATTAAAAATCAATGAGCTAAATTTTGTTTTTGAGACAGATTCTCACTATCTAACCTGCTCTGAAGCTTGCTGTATAGACCAGGCTGACCTCAAGCTCAAAGAGATCCATTTGCCCTGCCTCCCAAGTGCTGGAATTAAAGGCATGTACCATCCCACCTGGCCCAATGAGCTACGTTTCTATCATAAGAAACTAGAAAAAGTACTAAGAACAATACAAAAAAGACAAGGGAGAAAATAACAGAATTAAGAAAATTGAAAAGAAAAATGAAGTCTATGAAATGAAAAGCTAGTTCTCTGAAAAAGCAACAAGCATTACAACCCTGACATTTTGACACACACCTGTAATTTCACCACTCAGGAGGGAGTGGTAGGAAGGTCAAGAATTCAGTCTTCGTCAGTTACATAGCAGGTTATATGTTATCCTAGGTTATGTCTCTCACAAACACAAAAGCAAGAGCTGGTGGATGATTCAGTTGGCAAACTGCTTGTCAGGCAAGCATGACGACCTAAGTTTGATTTCCAGCACCTATGTAAAAGTCAGTGTTGTAAAAGTTCAGTGTAAAAGTCACTGAAAAGCCAGTGTTGGGGAGGGTGAGACAATAGTATCTCTGGGGCTTGCTGGCCAGATGTCCTAGCCAATCAGTTAGTCCTAGCTTCACAGAGAGACCCTGTCTCAAAAAAAAAAAATATGGTGGAAAGTGAATGGGAAAGACAGCTAACATCAAACTCCCACTTTTACACATGTGTATCTACACTCACATGTGTGCACACACACACTGTACACATACACAAAAGAAAAAGGGAAAACTACACTTCAGGGTTCTTGATAGACCATGAGTTAAGATAATAAAAAATAGAAGTAACCAATACATCAAATGAGAGAAGAGGCATCTGTACAGCTCTGTAGAAGTTAAAAATAATAATGAGTAAATGAATAAATTTCTTGAAAGACAAATCGCCAATGTGGAATCAAGAAATCATCATCAATCTTATAAAACATTACAAATCAAAATTTTCTCATAAAGAAAAGTCTAGGTTCAAAGGTTTTCGAAACCAGTTAATTCTATTAAACAGTTTAGAAGGCCATAATATCCATCCTACAAAACTCTTTCAGAAAGCAAAAGATGAGGTGAAAGTTTTTTAAGTAATGTTTTTAAGACAACCATTATTCTGATATCAAAACCATATATATATATATATATATATATATATATATATATATATATATATATATATTGCAAGAAAACAATAGGCCAACATTCCTCATCAAGACACAATAATGAGGCCTGAGACAGCAAACTCCACAGGAGCTGGACTGAGTCAGCGACTGGGGCTGGCCTGGGAAGGTGAACTCCACAGGAACGGGTGGATTCAGACCAGGGACATTTGCAGAAGCAGGACTGGGCCAGCAACCTAGTCCTGTGTGGGCCTGAGGTGGTGAGCTCCATGGGGATGGGACTGAGCTGGTGACCCAGGCCAGAGCAGACCTGAGACTGTGAGTTCCAGGGGAGCGGATCCAGATCTGGGACATTTGCAGAGGCAGGACTGAGACAGCAACCTGCGCCAGAGCGGGTACAGAGGGGCAGCCAGGGCCAGAGACCTCTGTGGGTCCAGGCATGAGTCTGGGACTTCTGAGGGAGTAGGCCTGAGTTAGGACCTCTGCGGGTCTGGGCGTCGGTCTGGGATCTCCAAGGGAGTAGTCAGGAACCAGAAACTGCTGCAGGTCCAGGTATGAGTCTGGGACCTCTGAGGGTATAGGCCTGAGCCAGGACCTCTGCAGGTTCAGGCGCACTCAAATCTGGGACCTCCAGGGAGTAGATCAGAGCCAGAGATCTTTGTGGAACCAACCTCAAGACAGGGACCTCCACAGGAGCAGATCTAGACCAGGGACATTTACAGAAACAGGACTGAGCTGGAAACCTAGGCTGGAGCAGGCAAACCTCAGGAGCACGAAGCGACCTCCAGGACACGGAGTGACCAATGAGGTGACTGGAACTGTGTCACTGACTGCACCACGAGGAGCAACCATAAACCTAGGCCGGAGCAGGCAAACCCCAGGAGCGTGAAGCGACCTCCAGGACACGGAGTGACCAATGGGGTGACTGGAACTGTGGCATTGACTGCACCACGAGGAGCAACCATCTGAGCCTTGGATCCATCCACTGGCACCTGGAAGATTGATCACCAGAGTCACAGTCAGCCCCAACCACACCAATCATAGGAAAAGATGGGTAGACAAGGTCAGAACACATGCAACACCACAAAAAGCAACACGACACCAGGAAAAACTAATGGCCCTTCAAAAGCAACACTTGAACAACCAAATATAGATGAAGCAGAAGAAAATGACCTAAAATAACTTTAGGAGAATGTTTGAGTTCCTTAAAGAGGAAATGAAAAATTCCCTCAAAGAAATGGAGGAAAAAACAAACAAACAAAATGGAAGACATCAACGAATCCCTTAAAGCAAACAAACAAACAAACAAAAGTAATGAAACATATGAAAGAAACTATTTAAGACCTGAAAGCCGAAATAGACAAGAAAAAAAAACCGCAAGCTAGGGGAATTATAGAAACAGAAATCATGAGAAAATGGTCAGGAACCACAAACACAAGCATTAACAGCAGAATACAAGAAATGGAAGGGAGAATCTCAAGCGCTTAAAGATACACTAGAGAAAATAGACTCAGCAGTCAAAGAAAACATTGAATCTAACAAAAACTTAACACAAAATATCCAGGAAATATGGGACACCATGAAAAGACCAAACCTAAGAATAATAGGTATAGAAAAAGGAGAAGTTCAACTCAAAAAGACAGAAAATATATTTAACAAAATTATAGAAGAAAACTTTCCCAACCTAAAGAAAGATATGCCTATGAAGATACAAGAAGCTTACAGAACACCAAACAGACTGGATCAAAAAAAAAAAAAAAAGGCTCCTCGCCAGATAATAATCAAAATACTAAACATACAGAATAAAGAAAGAATATTAAGAACTGCAAAAAAAGGCCAAGTAACATATAAAGGCAGACCTATGAGAATTACACCCGACTTCTCAATGGAAACAATGAAAGCCAGAAGGTCCTGGTCAAGCGTTATGCAGACATTAAGAGACCATGGATGCCAGCCCAGACTACTATATCCAGCAAAGCTTTCAATTACCATAGAAGGACAAAAGAAGATATTCCATGACAAAACCAGATTTAACCAATACCTAGCTACAAACCCAGCCCTACACAAAGTACTAGAAGGAAAACTCCAACCAAAGAAAGTTGGCTACATCAACCAAAGCATAAACAATTTATCTCACAGCAGTAAATCCCAAAGAAGGGAAAAGCATACAAATTAACATCACCAACAACAAAAACTAAATTAACAGGAGATAGCAATCACTGGTCATTAATATCCCTTAATATAAATAGATTCAACTCACCTATAAAAAGACATAGGATAACAGATCGGATATGAAATCAGAATTCATCCTTCTGCTGCATACAAGAAAGACACCTCAATGTCAAAGACATACATTGCTTCAGAGTAAAGGGTTGGGAAAAAGTTTTCCAATCTAATGGTCCTAAGAAACAAGCTGGTGTAGCTATCCTAATATCTAACAAAATGGGCTTCAAACTAAAATCAATCAAAAGAGACAAATAAGGACATTTCATATTAGTCATAAGAAAAATCCATCAAGAGGAAATCTCAATACTGAACATTTATGCCCCCAATACAAGGGCATCCTCATATGTAAAAGAAACACCTCTAAAGCTTTAATCACACATTAAACTCCACACACTAATAGTGGGAAATTTTAACATTCCACTCTCAGCCCTGGACAGGTCTGTCCGACAAAAAATGAACAGAGAAACAAGGGAACTAACAGATGTTATGACTCAAATGGACTTAACAGACATCTATAGAATATTCCATCCAAATATAAAAGAATATACCTTCTTCTCAGAACCTCATGGAACCCTCTCAGAAATTGACCACATACTCGGTAACAAAACAAACCTCAACAGATACAAAAACCAAACCAAACCAAAACAAAACCCCCCAAAACTGGAATAACCCCATGTATCTTATCGGATCATCATGGCTTAAAACTAGAATTCAACAGCAACACTAATTCCAGAAAGCCCACAAACACATAAAAATTAAACAATGTTCACTTGAAGCATCAATGGGTCAAGGAAGAAATAAAGGGAGAAATTAAAGACTTCCTAAAATTCAATGAAAATGACCACACAACATACCCAAATTTATGGGACACAATGAAAGCAGTGTTAAGAGGAAAGTTCATAGCACTAAATGGCTACATAAGGAAGCTGAAAAAATCCCACACTAGTGAATTAACAGAACGTTTGAAAATTTTAGAACAAAAAGAAGCAAACTTACCCAAGAGAACTAGACGGCAGGAAATAGTCAAATTGAGAGCTGAAATCAACAAAATAGAAAGAAAGAAAACAAAACAAAGAATCAATAAGACAAAGAGTTGGTTCTTCAAGAAAATCAACAAAATAGACAAACCTTTATTCAAACTAACCAAAAGGCAGAGAGAGAATATCCAAATTAACAAAATCAGAAATGAAAAGGGGGACATAACAACAAACACGAAGGAAATCCAGTCATTAGTTCATATTTTAAAAACGTGTACTCCACAAAATTGGAAAACTTAAAGGAAATAAAAAAACTTTCTGGATAATTTTCAGTTACCAAAATTAAATCAAGACCAGATAAACAAATCAAACAGACCTATAACTGCCAAAGAAATAGAAACAGTCATTAAAAGTCTCCCAACCATTTTGGACCAGATAGTTTCAGCTCAGAATTCTACAAGATTTCCAAAGAAAAACTAATACCAATACTCCTCAAATTGTTCCACACAATAGAAACAGAAGGAACATTGCCAAACTCTTTCTATGAGGCTACAATTACCGATACCCAAACCACATAAAGAAATTACTAAGAAAGAGAATTACAGACCAATCTCACTCATGAACATTGATGCAAAAATACTAAATAAAACACTGACAAATTGATTCCAAGAACACATCAGAACCATCATCCACCATGATCAAGTCAGCTTCATCCCAGAGATGTGGGGATAGTTCACCATATGAAAATCTGTCAAAGTAATCTACCATATAAACAAACTGAAAAATAAAAACCACATGATCATCTCATAAGATGCTGCAAAAGCTTTTGACAAAATACAACATCCCTTCATGATTAAGGTCTTGGAGAGAGCAGGGATACAAGGAACATACCTAAACATAATAAAGGCAATATACTGCATGCCAACAGCCAACATCAAACTAAATGGAGAGAAACTCACAGAGATCCCACTGAAATCAGGAACAAGACAAGGTTGTCCTCTCTCTCCATATCTATTCAATATAGTTCTTGAGGTCCTAGCTAGAGCAATAAGACTACAGAAGGAGATCAAGGGGATACAAATTGGAAAAGAAGAAGTCAAACTCTCACTATTTGCTGATGATATGATAAATCCATAAGCGACCCCAAAAATTCTATCAAGAAACTTCACAACTCATAAACACTTCCAGTAATGTAGCAGGATACAAGATTAACTAAAAAAAGTAGCCCTCCTTTAGATGATAAATGGGCTGAGAAAGAAATCAAAGAAACAGCATCCTTCAAAATAGCCACAAATAGCATAAAGTATCTCAGAGTAACTCTAACCAAACTCTAACCAAACAAGTGGAAGACTTGTATGACAAGAACTTTAAATCTGTGAAGAAAGAAATTGAAGAAGACACCAGAAAGTGGAAAGATCTCCCTTGCTCCCATGGGTAGGTAGAATTAACATAAATGGCAATCTTACCAAAAGCAATCGACAGATTCATCGCAATGCCCATCAAAATTCTTAACAGACCTCGAAAGAACAGTATTCAGCTTCATATGGAAAAACCAAAAACCCAGGATAGCCAAAACAATTCTGTACAATAAAAGAACTTCTGGAGGCATCACAATCCCTGACTTCAAACTCTACTACAGAATTACAGTACTGGAAACAGCCTGGGATTGGCATAAAAATAGACAGGGGGACCAATGGAACTGAATCGAAGACCCGGATATTAATCCACACACCTTCGAACACCTGATTTTTGACAAAGAAGCAATAAATATCAAATGGAAAAAAGAAAGCATATTTAACAAATGGTGCTGGCATAACTGGATATCAACATGTAGGAAGAATGAAAATAGATCCATATCTATCACCATGCACAAAACTCAAGTGCAAGACCTCAACATAAAGCCAGCCACACTGAACTTTGTAGAAGAGAAAGTGGGAAGTACACTTGAATGCATTGGCACAGGAGACCACTTCCTAAATACAACCCTAGTAGTATAGACACTGAGAGAAACAATTAATAAATGGGACTTTCTGAAACTGAAAAGAGTCTGTAAAGCAAAGGACATGGTCAATGAGACAAAACAACAGCCTACAGAATGGGAAAAGATCTTCACCAACCCCACATCAGACAGAGGTCTGATCTCCAAAATATACAAAGAACTCAAGAAATTGGTCATCAAAAGAACAAATAACCCAATAAAAGAATAGAGTACAGACCTAAACAGAGAACTCTCAACAAAGGAATCTAAAATGGCTGAAAGACACTTAAGGAAATGTTCAACATTCTTAGTCATCAGAGAAATGCAAATCAAAACAGCTCTGAGATTCCATTTTCCATCTGTAAGAATGACCAAGATCAAAAACACTGATGACAACTTATGCTGGAGAGGATGTGGGGTAAAGGGAACACTTCTGTATTGCTGGTGGGAATGCAAGCTGGTATAACCCCTTTGGATGTCAGTGTGGAGATTTCTCAGAAAATTAGGAAACAACCTTCCTCAACACCCAGCAATACCACTTTTGGATATATACCCAAAGGATGTTCAATCATAATACAAGGACATATGACATTATTTATCATAGCCAGAGCAATGCCCCTCAACCAATGAATGGATTAAGAAAATGTGGTAGTTACACAATGGAGTACTACACAGCAGGGAAAAATAATGACACCTTGAAATTTGCAGGTAAATGGATGTAGCTAGAAAACATCATATTGAGTGAGGTAACCCAGACCCAGAAAGACAATTATCATATGTACTCACTCACAAGTGGTTTTAAAGCATAAAGCAAAGAAAACCAGGCTACAAATCACAATCCCAGAGAACCTAGACAACAATGAGGACCCTAAGAGACATATATGAATCTAATCTACATGGGAAGTAGAAAAAGACAAGATCTCCTGAGTAAATTGGAAATACAATAAAATCAATAAAAATAATAAAAAGAATTTATGCAACAATATCCTTATATAGGCTTCCAACAGTATGTGGCCTAGGCATGTCTTCCTGTTTCAAGATCTAGATTAAAGGCATGTATCTTCCCACCACAAAAAAAAAAAAAAAAAAAAAAAGACATGATAACCCTTGACCAAGTTTCAGCAAACTAAATAAACAACAAGATAACAAATGCATCATGACCATGTAGGTCTTATCCCAGGAATGCAGTTATTTTACAAGAGAAAAGTCAGTGCAAGTCACTAAAACAGAATAATGGATGCTAGATGATCATTTTAGTAGACGATGAAAAAACATTTAACAAAATTCTATGTTCATTTGTGAGAAAAACATCTTTAATTAGAAATGGAGAAGAACTTCCTTTTCCTAATAAAGTACATGCTTGGAAAAACAGCACTGTCGTTAACATCACACTTTACAGGAGAAAATTAAGTGCTTCCTCTCTTTGAATAGAAACAAGCAAAGAAGAGGATGTTCACTTAGTTTTCCCACTCAACACTGTACTGATGGTCTTAACCCACAGTTCCAAGCAGTGCAGTAAGACAAGAAAAAAGAAAGAAAATGTATAAAGATTGTATAATGGACTTAAAATTCTAAATTCATAGATGCCATGCTCATGTACAAGGGACATGCTATTTAATTACAAGAAAGAAACAAAGATTAAGGTTATATTGTTTAATATCAATATTCTACTTAAGATCTATATTCTGGCAACACTTAGAAATTTTTTAGGATATGCTATGCACAAAAAATCAGTACCATGAAATGACTTAAGAGTAAATTTAACAAAATTTGTTGAAGGCCTGTCTATTGTAGTTTAAACTAAAATTCAAAATTTAAGACTATATAAGTAAATGGGTTCAAAGACTAGATTAACTATGAAGACATTATTACTTCCAAATAAATACATATAAATTCAGTGGACTTTATCAAAAGACTTTTACATTGGTAACATCAATTTGTATATAAATCAATTTAATTTATTTTAATAGTTACATGTATTTCTTAATATGAACAAGGTAGTTTCCTAACCATTTTATGAAAAGCAGTCTGGTGAAACAGTGTATTATTTTGATGATTATGTGTATTAAGTTTGTGCTTAAAAAGTTACTTCAGATTTCAGAATTTTGGATTATAAATGTCCAACTTGTACATAAAACTGCTTTACTCAAAAATAGACCATGGGATCTAAATAGTAAAACTAGATTATGGACTATTTTTCCATGTAATAGCGCTACTTATCCATGTAGTGGCCTTTTTATGGGTTCATGTCATCTTTGGGCTTCCCATGGTAGAGTTTCAGGGCCCAATCATACCCGTATGTTCCATTTCTCTTAAGCTTTCCCAGTTCTGATGTTTTTTTACTCCTAGCTTGTCTGTCCAACCTCGTTTCCCATTTCCTAGACTGATGTCAGCTCCCTGATTGCTGGATTTATGTCATCACCCATTTTATATCTCATAGGGTTGTGTGCCAAGAGTCACCCAGAAAAGCTTGGAGAATCTGTGCTGGGCTTGCTTTCTCAGATCCCTTCCCTGCATGACAATACAGAATTTTCTTGGGATAGATGGCTTTCTCGTGGTTTGGATACATGGCACTTCTTGAAAAAGACAGGAAGTTGGTGCTAGGTGTTGACTTATACTCCCAGAGAGACTATATTATATTTCTATTCCTCTCATCTTGAAAACAAATCTTTTACGTGACTGCTGATAATTATCAAAATACCTTCTTGCTTATTTATTTTTAATTATTTAATGATGGAAAATCAGTTAGGTGGGTGCTTAATACTTTGCTAAACACACACACACACACACACACACACACACACACACACACACACACACAAAAAACCCAAAATAGACAACCAGACACAGGTGACCAGAAAAAGAGTATAGTTTGAGAATCTTCAATCTGAAATCCAAAATATTCCAAAATCTAAAATATTTTTAATGTTAATCTGATATCAGATGCGGTAATAACCATACCTTATATTGTTTTATGCAAAAACAATTAAATATTCAGTAAAGTTATCTTCAAACTCTATGTAGATGGTATATTTGAAACAAATGAATTCTTTACATTCCTTTTCCATACCCTGGGAAATCTCATTATTTATATACAGTTGTTAGTTATCAAAAAAAAAAAAAACAAGACAACCCGAATCTGTGATACTTCTGCTCACAAACATTGTGACTAAATGTGCTAGGGGTATACTTGAACCTTTTAACTTAGTTGTATGACTTTCAGGTTTATCCCCTTAGCAGCCTACCTCCTATTTTCTAAGAAATAAGCTTTCTCAATTAAAATATTAGATTTACTTATCATAACTTACATATATGTGTTTTGTTTTCATGTATGTACTGTATGTATACCACATGCATGTCTGGGTTCTGTAGAGGTCAGAAGAAGGTGCCATACTTCCTGGAACTGGAGTTCTAGGCAGTTGTGGGCTACAATATGGATGCTGGGAACCAAACCTCCGTCTTCTCTAAGAACAGCAAGTGCTTTTAAAACCACTGAACTGTACCATCTCTCTGGCACCAAATTATCTCTCTAAAAACCAAGTGCATCATATTTTCCAGAGAAAAAAAATGTAGGTTCACTTGTGCAGCATTTAAGACTCTTCATTTCTGGTCCCAAGTCCCAAGTGTTGCCATTCGCTTGCATATTGTTATACACAGTACACTTCTTACTGTTCTTTTCCATTTCTGTCCCCTTTGTGTACTGTACAGACCTCTGTCTTCATCACTTAGCAAACTCTCAATCAATTCTGAACATTCAGTTCAAAGTTTCAGCGTCTCACTGGTTGGTCCTCGAATTTGCTATGTAGGTAGCTCAAGTTACCCTTGAACTTGTGCTCCTCCTGACTCAGCCTGCTGAGTGCCCCAGAACTCCCAACTTAGTTCAATGGTCTGTTAAGGGTTCCCTTTTGCCCCATGCCTGTCCGGGATTTGAATACACTGCTTTGCAGCCTTGATTAGAGGGTAGTATTTTTGAGGACACTGGGTTTACCTTGTTTGTGTATATGAATCCTGATCTGAAAACGTCCTGGCAAGTAGTAGGTAGTAGGGGCCCCATGAATTGCTAAATGAATGATGAAGTAAAGGAATAGGTCAAAAGGGCTTGGCTGATTTAGGCTAAAGGGTTTTGAAAATCACGGGGATTGCAGCTAGACCCAGGAAGACAGCACAGAAGTGGGGAAAGGGCACTTAGAGGATGAGGATGATTATTGTCCTAGGAGATGGAAGAATAAAGTCCAAGAATGAGAGCAGAGATAGTGAGGAGGTCAGCTGCGCCGTAGCTGGCTATTGCAATAGCTTGACCTTGTGACTGTGCTGACTGTATTTCTCAAGTCCCTCTTTTGGCTCCAGGAGGGCAGGGTACTTTGTGCTCTCCATTGTATGCCCTTCACAGTTGACGCACATCTCCATAGTCACCGTTCCTACTACCTTCTGGTTACTTTGAAAAAATTCCGTGTAAGGATGTTTTGCTTGCACGTATGTCTCTGCACCATTGACATGTCCGGTGTCCGTGGATGACAGAAAAATGTGTCAGATTCCCCGGAACTGAAGTTATAGCTGGCTTGAAGCGACCACATGGGTGTCTGGGAACTGAACCTGGGTCTTCAGTGGCTGGGATCACTGAGCCATCTCTCCAGTCCCTACCTTTTATTTATTTACTTATTTGTTAAAACCGAGACAAGGTCTCCTAAATGGCTGAGCCTGGCCTGGAACTTGCTATGTGGCCAGACTGCTGAGATGATAGGGGGTGTGAACAGGCCTGTCTGACCTTGTAGCTCCCACTCTGTTCTGCATTATCATATCTGTGCACTGGCACAGCTCCCCATGCACATAGCTGCCTTCTCCAGGCACATAAGATAGGGCATAAGGTCTTCCTGACCTTTGCATCTTTTAAGACACAGAGTAATACAGTTCTTAGCAAATACTGGATACACAGAGAGTATTTTTATCTGCCATTTGTTGATCCAATTGCAGAAGACCACAAGGATATTTGTGCGCAATTGTGTATTGTGACACAAAACTTATATATGCCTTCATACTGTGTGGTCTATTTTTGGCAATTTTCATTAAAATGATATCTCATTGTACCTGAATACTGTCATTTCAATTTTCTTCTTTGTTCCTTCTTGGATGACTCATATCTCTTATACCAGAAGAATATGACAGAAGGGATTCACAAAGGGTTTGGACAGATTTCTGAATGACAGAGTCATAAATGTCTGGGTATAAGAAGTGTGGAACACGCAAAAGGGAAGTAAGAACTGGCATTTCTGCAATGTCTGTTCCATGCCACGTACTGTGTCTCAGGCACTTGACACACATCACATCTCATTTCATCTTGCAGGATGAATCCATAAGGCTAAACCTGCATCTGTTCTTGCGCATAGCTTCTCCAGGTACCAAAGGCAATATTCGTGTTTATTAAAATTTTATCACTCTTTTAATACAGATGAATCATTAGATTTGCTTTTGTTTCTGAGGAACACAACACTCACTCTCAATTCAGACTTCTACAGCTTATGGCTGCTTTCTGACATAACCTGATCAGTTTTTAGAGTCCCGGTGCTCTAAATTACAATGCAATCTGAGATATTCCCACAGCAATAACAGCAATTACATTTGTTCACAGTACTTACCTTTATATTTCATTAAGCTTCCAAATACTGAATAAAGGTAAGTCAAGTCAAGAAAAGAGACTTCCATTAACCCTGACACTAGCAAATTGTCTCAAATTACAGCATGCCTTCTATTTGTATTCTAGACATATTGAGTGGTTTCTCTGAGTTACATATTATACCTCACCTATGGTTAGAAGAAAATTGGAAGCAAATTAGCTTAAGTTACTTCTAATTTTAAAAAAATAATAGTGACTTCATAAAGCATAATGCTCTCAAGTATACAGCAATACATTTGGCAGAAATCATAACATTACAAGCAAAGCACTATCCCTCATCTTTGGGAAACAGCTGGAGAAGGAGGGCTTCACAGACTGCTTTGTTATTTTAAGCTACACAGTCTAAGGTTTGTGGCTACATCCTCATCAGTGATAATGTGCTCTCCACCAGGGGGAGAAGTAGATGGGAATCGATAGGGTACATAGATGGCATATACCTTTGAATTACTGATTATTAGCACACCCACAGGTCCCAGACAGCTTTTATTGCTTGTTTTGAGAAAACTCAAACAGACATCTCTTCTTTGTAAAGGCCATCTCATATGACTAGAGAAAATGGCAACGGTTCAGCTGACGCGTTTCACAGTTTGGATGGTCCAGCCCCAATCTCTGTACCTCGAATTGCTGGAAACCCACCAGACCTGACTTTCTTAGTGACTATACTTCCTGAACTCTATATTAGTCAAAGACAATTGAGAGAACAGAATATGTGTCACATCTCACCTATGGCACCCTTAAAATCAGACCAAAACCTAGCTTTTATATTTAAAAATGAGCCCCTTCCCTCTTGAGGCTAGGGGCTGAAAATATGCACATATTCCAAAGAGTTCTTTGTGGAACAGGTGACCCCTTCCCACAGTCTCTGTAATTAATTGAGAAATTAAAGTTGGTTGGCCTTTGAGAGCTTTTGTAAAAAAAAAAAAAAGGCAGAAGGTCTTGGCTATTTTGGAACAAGAGTCCACTATTCTGCCAAAACAGTGTGTTATTGTTATTGAAGTGTCTCTCAACAGAACGGTATTGAGTCGTGAGGACGTGATTTTGATTAGGTGGAATGACTCAGCTCTTCCCCTTAAAGAAGAGAGGACTTGTCAGAGCCTTACTTACCTCATGATCTGGGATCTCAGAGGATAGTGTTTTCCCTAGGATGACCCCGGTCAAGTATGTCCAGCAACGAGCCGTATTGGCAAGGTTATAGCCTCCTGTCTCCATCAAGAATTGTGAAGTTAGGAAAGAATAGCCACAAAACAGGAGAGGGAAGGGGGTAAGGAAGGAGAGAAAACTGTTTTAATAAAAGGTCTAAAAAGACAACTCCAACTTGCAGAATCTTCCTTAAGCATCCCCTAATGGTATTTGTAAACCACCTAGTGGGTAGACTTTAGCAGACTAGCCAGATCATGCACAGAGTAGAACTCACAATTTCAAGGGCAACACAGATTAAAGCGGCTCTTATCTCGCAGCAATAATGCACCTGAGAAAGGCAAGCACCTCAGTTCCACCAAGAGACATCAGGGAGACTGAGAACCCTGGAACCCAGATGTCTGGAGGTGACCTACCCAATGTGATGGGTTCTCAGATGAATTTTGCAACAATTCTATAAAGTGACTGCTGGCTGTGATTTGTATTTTAAAGCTATTGGCAGATCTAGTCCTAAAGGCATCCAGGAAAAAGGAAAGGAAAGTGCTGACAGAAACAGACTTCCTTCTTTAAATATCAGCGGTCCTTTTCACCACAAAACGCAAGCCTGGTGGCAGAGATCAAAGAAAGTGAGCCGAGGAAGGGACTGATGATTGACACCCTGACCCGCTGCGTCAGGTCCTGTCACAGTCACCCAGCAGCCATATTACACTGGTTAATAATCAGCATATTTTTGTGCTGAATGGATGTGCTTTGCCATGCAAGCATTAGCACGTTGGCCTTCAGCTGAATTCCAAGAGTCTAAGGGTAAAATGGAATGATTTCCTAACCTCGGAGCAGACCACAGGAAATAAAATCAGCTCTATTTTAAGTAGGGTGCCCATATACATTATCATCCAAAAGGATGCACTTTGAAGAGCAATAGAGGACACTAGTCATTGTCACAACGGGCTAACATATATAAACTGGAACCTGCTGTTACCCTTTTCTTGAGCTTTCCTACTATTTCAAAAGTTAGGGAGGCTAGGGTTTCTGGAGCGTGTCCTTCCGGCCTCAGTGGGACTGATCTGAGGAAGCTTAAGAATGCAGCCACCTCTGCTAATTGTCTATGTGTTAAGAGCAGAGAATTTCAGCTGTATGGTTTAGATATTACTTTAAACATTCCTGGCATGGGAAATTAGTCTGCAAGGCAGACCTATTTGGCATAGTTATTAATTTAACAAAGAATCACTATAGGTTTTATTTAAGGAGTATGTTATCTCTAGTATACACATGATATGACTTATCTGCAAACACACCACTCATGTGCAGGCATTTTCAGGAATACACATATTGCATAAGAAGAGTTATACTTACATATTCAAGAGCCAAGCTTTCGGTTAAAAAAGCAAAAGGATTTGAGCTAATGGTAAGACTCTTCAAGAGAAGGCTGTAGCCTCAGACAAAAGTTAAATTCTTCCAGGTATCTGTTGGAGAAAGGTCTTTCCCCCCAGCTGGACCTGTATCATAATCTCCATCCTTAGTATTGTTATGGAAAGTAATATGCCATGTAATGCTTATCAATTTTATCTTTTTCTGGAGGTGAAGTTAATAAGCTTCTTGCCAGCTTTTCCTAAGAGAGCGTCTCTTGTAATCAGTTTTAATTTTGATCCCTCTGAGGTTTGAAGACGCCAAAGGACCAGGTTGCTTTATTTGTGCTGTATGCTCACTTGTTGACCTAAGGCATGCCCAGAGTTTACCTGGATTTGGAGTTTTCGAGAGGGTGATAAAACTATTAGCTTGGTCATCATCTATGCATTTAATTTCTTTACAAAAATTTTATGTGCATGAGTATTTTGCTTCCATGTATGTACATATACCATGTATATGCTGGGTGCCCACAGGGGCCAGATGAGGGTATTAGATACCCTGTAACTGGAGTTATGAAGGGTTGAGCTACCATTTGGGGGCTAGGAACCAAACCTTGGCCCTTTGCCAAGAGCAGCAAGCGTCTGTAACCACTGAGAAATCTCTCTAACCTACATATATGCACTTTTTTGGTACATTTTTGAGATAAGGTCTTGTGTAATCCACGATAGCCCATAACTTCCAATCCTCTTGATTCTATTTCCCAAGTTCTGTGATTATACAACATGTGCCACTATACCTGGTGACATATATGTGCATTTTAATCTCAATTCACATGACCATATTTTAATACACCAATTTATTGATCCAATGAAATCAATATTGTGGCTGGTGAAGAGACAGAAGAAAGATCTCATCCTAAAGCATCTATAAAGGTGACTGAGGTTGGGCACGGTTCCAAACACATCAACGCTTCTATCAAACAGACCTAGCATTCTGTTAGTTAAAGAATGTTAACATCAGTAAGAGGGGTGCAAGAATGCTCAAGAGACTATGGTTCTCTCAAGTTTGCTTCCTTATAACAAAATCATGCTTTAGGGGAAACGAGTAATTCTTGACTTCATCTTAGATATTCAATTAATTCATGTATTTACTATTCATGAATGAGTAGAGATAGAATTTCATTGATGTTTCTGAAACAGAATGGGTAAGAAGAGAATAATGGCTTCTCTGACAGAAGAGGGTTCACAGTCTTCAGGGACTGATCCTCTATTTGAGATAATTTCTTCTTCCTTTTGGTTTTGTTTTTGTTGTTTTGTTTTTGTTTTTTCCAAGACAGGGTTTCTCTGTGAGGCACTGGCTATTCTGATACTCATTCTTTACACCAGGCTGGCCTCAAACTCACAGAAATCAGCCTGCCTGTCTCTGCTTCCCAAGTGCTGGAATTAAAGGCGTGTGCCATTACTGTCTGGCTTCTTCTTTCTTATTCCGTACTCAGGTTTGAACAGAGTCTTGTGTATGCTAGGCAAATGTTCTACTCTTAACCTTTACTTCCAAATTAAAACAAACTTCAGAGTGCCTAGGTGTCAAAGCACATGGCAAACTGACTAGGGATGGGCCAGAGTCTATGCTCAACTGGGGAAGTAATCGATTTCATAGACTTAGGCTTCTGGGCCATAGGCAGGTTAGTACTATCCCATCCAAAAAATCGACTTATCGTCTATGCTAATAAGTGTGGAGGAGGACTGACAAGTTCTCTTGGTGACTTTCCATTGTACTCACCTCCTCCTAAAATCAGAGTTGCCAACTGCCACTCAAGCACATACTTCAGACACTTGCCGATCCCCACTGGCGTCATGTTAAAGGAGCACATTGGGTCCCCAGCGATGGTATCTGCACCCAGCTGTAAAACCACTGCTTTAGGATTGAAGGCCTGGTACACTTCCTTTAGTACACTGGGAAGAGGAAGGACACAAATTGTCAGAAAAAGATCTGCTTTAGTTAGGGCTATGCGGTGGTAGTGAAGTGTGTTGGAGGGATAGCTGAATTATCCATCACATCAAACTGTCGACCTTAAAGGGTGAGCCTGGCTGTATGTGTGCCATACTTTAATAAACCTGACTTAGAATGACAATTCCTCTACTTCCACCATCACCAATGAACAAATTTGCCTTTTTTATTTCGGAACTTAGACTTCACTGAACACTTCATATATATCTAGTTAACTCTCATAGCCACGGGGCATAGTATACACATTTATTCCATTTTACAATTAGAGAAATAAAACATATACATTGAATAGTTATGAAGGTTTGCTTCTGATAATGTCAGACAGCAATCACACCTGGAGTTTATCACCTATTATCAGTGGGGGCAAGAAGCCTTGAGAGCATAGACGGTATCAGCTTACTTTTCGTTCTGCAAAGGACTTGAGGCCTCTGAAATATGGCCCTCCCCAGTGCATATGCATTCACAGTATTATAAGGAGAACAGTATCAACTGATCAAAAACTACAATTTGAAAGTACCCAAAAGAACAAGTTGTGGTGGGTAATAGTGTAATTTTGAGTAGAATCAGTGCTATCACATCAGCCTAACTGCTATTTACCGAGGGCATGCAGCCTTACAGATGAAAAGGGAAATGTCAATGTGACAGGTAACCTTAGTCAGGCTTCCAATATTATCATTAATTGAACACTGACAATATCCAGAATGCATTCCTAGGAATTATAAGGTCCTTGCTCTCAAGGGGCTTACAATCTACTTTCCAGACAAAACATAGTCCAGTCCTTAAGGGCCGGAGTGACTCTTACAGAGACATATAAACAAGTGCAAATTAACAGACTTCAGAGTTGAGAAAATACAGAGTCAAAAAGTGATCAAAAATGTTGAAGTTAATGACCCTTTCATAATCAACATGTCAAATTACACCAGTGCAGAAAAACAGAAAAAGCCCAGATCCTCCTGAGATGGCAAAAGGAATTCAGGAACATAAAACACTGCCCTCCCCAATTCATATGTAACCAGGGAAGAAAATGATGGTCACAGAGGCATTCTTTGACTTAAAGGACTATTTTGTTTTTGATTTCTCATCACACAGATGAATGCAGAGTGATTGTAAAGATTATAAGAATATTACAAAATTTATGACATATGATCCTTAATGCAAGGATTCTTCGGTCTATTCTCTCTTTCATGTGCTTATCTCATGGGTGCAGAGGGAAGATAAGCCACCTGAAGAGTTTGGGCAACATTTATTGAGCATCTACACAAACAGAGCACCCCATTAACTGTTGCTGGGAGACACAGCGGAAGGCGTGATGTCTGTTTTAGAAAGGTTTCTAGCAGGGGAGGGCTACCATTCTTTCCACTCCTTCCTTTCACTTAGCACACACTTACTGAGTACCCACTAGGTGCCCAGAATGGTACTGGACCAGCTGCTCCAAGAGTCAAGAGGAATCTGGCATGATCTGTATCATCATAAGATGTAGCTCATAAGAGGGGATTACATAAACTCTGACAATAAATAATTAAAATGCAATGATAAATGAAGTATCACAGTTTTGGCACAAGGGAGAGAGAAGTGAGCTTCTCCAGGTGAGGCTGGAAAAGGCTCTACAGGAGCTATAATGGCTCTTTAGGTCCTGAAAGATGAGACGCGCCACATATGAGCCAACTCTCAAGATGGCTAGGAGGAAACAGTGATAATAATTCCTGGTGAAGATGTGGAGACTAAATCACACATATCTTGTTAGTGGGAATGTAAAATGGTATAGCCACTCTGGAAAATAATTTAGCAGTTCCTGTCAAAACTAAAAATAGACTTGCCATATGAGCTAGCAATTGCACTCTTGGGCAATTTATTCCAGAAAGTTAAGGCTGATTTTCATGTAGGAACTTGTACATGGATGTGTGTAGCATCTTTACACAAAATAGCTTTAACTGGAAAAAATCCAAACGTACTTTTTAAATAGGCAAATGGTTAAACAAACCAGCATCCACAGCAGTAGAATACTGTTCATCAATATGAATAAACAAACCATTATTATATGCAAAGAGTTTGGGAGGATTAGAAGGAAAGTATGCTGAGTATATAAGGCCAATCTAATATATATATATATTGTATATATATAGTATGTATATATATATATATATATATATATATATATATATATATATATATATACACTGTGTGATTCCATTCATAAATGTTGTAAAATCCTAACTACAGAGGGATGAGATTAGTCACTGCCAGTAGTGACAGATGGCTATGATAGGACAGGGGTGTGATGACATAACCATGTGATGGCATAGTTCTGTATTTTGATTATAGTTGTCATGTGAGGCTTCAGATACGATAAAATTTCATAGACACACATACATGAATGTATGCATAATTGGTGGAGTGTGAATGAAGTCAATAAACTATACCAAAATAATTTCTTCATTTTGATGATGTACTCTAACTGTGTGCAAGTTGTCACACTAGGGAAAGCTAGAGGAAAGTGCCCAGGACTTCCCTTCACAATCTCCCGTGAATGTGTGATTATTTTGAAATAAATGTTTTGTTAAAGACAGTGAGGTAGCTCAGTGGGTAAAGACGTTTGCAGCCAAGCCTGAGGACCTGAGTTCAATCCCCAGTTCCCACATAGTAGAAGAGAACCAACTCCTGAAAGTTGTCCTCTGACCTCTACAAGCGGTTATGGCACATGTGTGCTCCCCCCAATAACACAAATAAATTTAATTAAAAAATTTAAAAATCTTTTTAAGGCATGGAAGGTAGCAGATATAAGACCTGAATTTGATCCCCAGAAATGTTCAAACAAAAAGCACAGCAGAAAAAGGAAGTTGAAGGCTGGTGGGATAAAGTTAGGGGAGTTGGCTGCAGAATGGTTCTGGAGGGCACGAAGAGGACAGGAGTTCAGAGAAGAGAATCTATGTGTCATACAGGCTACAAACTGCGAGTGGAGGTACAGAAAGTCAGAAATAAGTGAGCCTGGCTTTTTATGTAAAGTGTGTGCAATGTCGCAAACATTATGTGTGTGCATGTACACAGGCAATGTGCATGCTGTGTGTGTTGGTGACACAATTAGAAGTTCATCTTAGAGATAAGTGAACTCTAGTGTGGAATACACTGAAGGCTGATTTTACAACCATCCACAGGCCACGGCCACAAGAAAGACAGGGACTTGAGAGGAACTTCCATGCCAGAATTAATAGAGCAACATGGAGCGATACCCAAGAAAAGAAGACACCTATAATGTTCATGACTGGTAATTAGGAGAGAGGAAGGAAAGGAAGGGAGGTGTGTCTGGAACAGTTGTCTTCCTTAGAGCTGTAGGGAAAATGAGTCTTCAGGGAGTTCAGATGAAACGGGCTCTGGATGGGTAAAGAAAACAGTAATCAGAAGCTTTGAAAAAGGGAAGGCATTTCGTACACTGGACACACCTCAGTTTACAGAAAGCTGGATGGTGGACATGGAAAACTAGGCAGCTTTTCATCTGATCTGACGGTCAAATGGGAGCCCTGGAGATCTATAAGTACTGATCTTGCTAAAAGTTGTACTGATTTTTGATGTTGCATGTAAGAACAAAATCACAAAGCCTAGCAGCAGAGGGAATGGCACAAGGGACATGGAAGCTCTCTAGGCATGAGGACAATATGAGAACGAGGCAAGACCAGGTCAGTCTGGAAAAACTTGAGAGCGGTAGGCAGATGGCTAGGGGTGAGGGGGACTGTGAATGGGCTATGTGGACAAATTACCATTTCCAAGTTCATACCCCTCCTCTCATTGCTTGTCTTTTGGTGTGGGATACACACACACACACACACACACACACACACACACACACACACTGTTTGTTTGGTTTGGTTTTTAGAGATATGGTCTCACTATGTAGCCCAGGCTGGTCTGGGAACTTCCTGCTTTAGCTTCCTGAGCACTGAAATTATAGGCTTGTGCCAGTATGCCTGCCTTCATATCTCCACTTTGAAGTCAACATCATTTGCTTATATTAAACAAATACTATTAAAATTCTTGTCTATAGACCTATGAAATAGTCTTTCACCTCCCTTGAGGCTTTTAGCTTCTGGTTCTTTTTTTTTTTTAACTTTTTTCTTTCCTTGTCATTATTCTCTGGGGTTCAGGATTTGTTCACTCACTTAAACCCAGAGTCAAGTACCTATTATTTCCTATACTAGTGATAACATATACTTCTAACCCTAGTACACAGGAGACTGAAGCAAGAGGATTGCCCAATATTTCAGGCCAACCTGGGCTACCAGTGAATTAGCAGGTTAGCTGCAACTACACAGTGAGACCCCCGTCTCCCAAAACCAAGGGGGGTAAAAAGAAGACAGGCAAAGACCTAAACCTGATGGTGTTGATGGTTCAGTAAGGGTAGAAGACAGGGACGTTCAAAACACTGCTAAGTGCTATAATGTTCGTCCGTCTGTCCGTTCATCCAACAAATGAATGCTAATTGAATGCTTACTATATGCTAGGCAGGTACAAGGTTGGCAATGGGTTTACAGAGTTGAAAAAAAAAAAAAAGACAGAACCCACCTCACTGTCTCCAAGGACTGTCCTAATTCTCTGACATTATCTTTCATTCTGACAACAAGAGCGGTGTCTGTCTGCACTCCATTTTAGTTATTCCTAAGCATGGCCACTTTTGGAGGTTTGAAAAGCAAATTCTTGGAATGATTTTACATTTAAGACTCTGAACGACTTTCGCTGCTACAGTTTTTTGTCTTCCCATGTCCTTATTGTGCTTGCTTTCCCTCGTCCTCCCTACTTTCCTTCCTCTCTCCCTCCTCCTCCTCCTCCTTCCTCTCTCTCTCTGTCTCTCTTTGTTTTTCAAGACATCGTTTCTCTGTGTAACAGCCTTCTCTGTCCTGGAACTCACGCTGTAGATCTGGCAGGTCTGTAACTCAGAGTCACACTGCTTGGCTTGTGCTTGCTCTTTATTCGAGTTAAAACTGATTTCTGGCTTGGCGGTGGTGGTACACCCTTTAATCCCAGCATTTAGGAGGAAGAGGCAGTTCGAGGCCAGCCTTGTCTACAGTAAGATCCAGGACAGGCTCCAAAGCTATACAGAGAAACCCTGTCTCGAAAAAACAAAAACAAACAAAGCAAAACAAAACAAAAACCACAAACAAAACAACTGATTGCCTGATCACTTCCTGTTTTCAAGCCAACAGTCCACCTGTTTTCTTCCAGAGACTATGGCTAATGATTTCAGAAACTCTGACAAGAATCCTTAACTGCCTCACAAATGGTCATTTTTGCCTTGCCAAGATAAGTAAGGCCTTTGAATTAAAACCATGGTATCCACATTATCTGTCTTCCTCTGTTATAGCAAGCTGAGAATTCAAAAGAATTGCTTTCACTACAGTTTATGTTTACAGCTCCAGATCATAAAATTCCATAAACATTTATAGATTACTAAAGACCACTCAGTTATTATAACTCGGCAATCCTTTATTTCCAATTGATAAACAATTGCATTTCTTACATTGTCTGTTCAAATAAAACTCTCAGCAGGGTAGTGAATGTAGGGTAGCCTGAGCTACGTGGTAAGAGCCTGCCTCAAAAGAAAAACAAACCGGGATGAAAGGATATTCTTGATACATTAAAAAAAATCCAACACCAGATGGTGTAGTAGTGCACACTTGTAATCCTAGCATGTGGGAGGCAGAGGCAGGAAGAGCTACGCCAGGGTGGGGCCAGCCTGGGTGCGCAGGGAGCACCAGGTCAGTCAGAGGCATACAGGAAGGCCCTGTCTCAAAACAAAACCATCCCGCCCCCAAATATCAAACATAAAATTTATTAAATAAATGAGAACCTCCCCCTTCACCTCCACTTTCTCCCCATGGGTAACTCGTCACTGATAAAAAGTTTGAGGTGAATCTTTTAAACTCATACTGGAGGTAAGTGGTTGAGGCTCTGTGTAGTGAGTGAGGACATTCCCATAGTTCTTGTCTCTACCGGAAAATGACCTCCATTTGATCCCTTCTCCATGAGGCTACCTTCTCTGGTTTCTAGATTCTCTTTCCTGTTGCTCCTTCTCTCATGGTCTATCCCTGCATCTCAAAGGATTCACTTATTTTGGATAAGAAATAGCTTGTGTTTCTTCCTTCCTGTCAGCACTGTCAAAATTTTACCCATGTCAGGGCCCCTATGCTTCTTGCAGTCTACTTTCTGTTCTCAGAAGAGAGCTGGCTGAGTTACCTGTCCAAAAGCCTTTTCTCTGTTAGCCTTCGAAATGTCTTAAAAGCACCTAGCAGCTGGTTCTACCAAGATCTCCAGTGGCTTAAAGCGTGGACTGCTCCAGTAACAGCTATTTTGAAAGTATAATTAAGACAGCGGCTAAGGAAACAGTTTAGCGGGTGAGGATGAGAACCTGACTTAGATCCCCAGAACTCATGAAAAAGCCAGGAGTGGTGGCATGTACTTGTCATCTAGTGCTGGGGAAACAGAAACAGGAAGATCTCTGGAGCTTAGCTTCATTTTCAATCTACAGGCTCACCGCGAACCTGTCTCTAAACCACAAGGGCTCATGAGACACATAGGTTGACTTCTAGCAGGCACGCACGCACATGTGCACACAAACACACAGCTATATACATGTAACATGTACACACACAGTATATTTAAAACATTGATATCGTACAATTCTTGCACTTAAAGTGTACAATATTTTTTAATGTAACCACAGAACTGTGTAGCCATAACTACAAGGCATCTTAGGACTTTTCCATGAGGCACAGAGGAAACCTTGTGACCACAGTCACTACTCATTCTACCATGCTCCAAACCACAAACCCTGGAAAGCACTGCTCTACTTTCTACTTTTAGAGGTTTATCTAATTTTGTCCTTATAAAAGTAGAATGATAAAATATGTGGTCTTTTGTGTCTAGATTCTTTCACTTAGCATAGTGTTTTCAAGGTTTATCTGTGTTATATGAATTAGTATCGTATTTTCTTTGGTAGGGATTGACACAGGGTCTTGTGTAGTTCAGGCTGGATTAAAACTCACTATGTAGCCAAGGGTGGCATTGAACAGCTCCTGATCCTGCCTCTACCTCCCAAGTGCTGATATTACAGGCAGGCAACATCACACCTGGCTCTTAATTCCTTTTTAATCTACAAATATTTATTTCATTGTGTGCTTCTCTATTCATAAACTAATAGGTATCTGGATAATTTCTACTCTTTGGTTAATATGAATAACGCTACTCTGGTCATTCAAGCCTAATTCTTTGGGTGGTCATATTTTTAATTCTCCTAGATATGTGCGAGTATGTGTGTGTGTGTGTGTGTGTGTGTGTGCTTATCTACTGGGTCATGTGATAACTCTATGTTTAAGCATTTGAGAAATGCCAGACTTTTTCCACAGTGGCTGCATCATTTTACATTTCCACCAGCACTGTTTGAGTGCTCAAATCGTCTTCACATTCTTGTCAACACTTATCTTCTGTATTGGTTTATTTTAAATTAAAATAGCTATTCTTCATTTTCAAGAACTAAAATTTTTTAAAGAAATAAGGCAAATACTTAGTATTTACTTTATTTGCATTTCATGTACGCTGTCCTGTGCTTTGTTTTAATTTATTTACTATAAGATTCTCTGTCAAAACTTAGATTTTTCTTTTAGTTTTTTGTATTATTTATCGAGATTATAATATGATTACGTCATTTTTCTCTTCCCATTTCTGCCTCCAAACCCTCCTTGCTCTCTTTCAAATTCATGGCTTCTTTTTTTCATTAACTGTTGTTATATGCATATATGTATATATGCATATAAATATATATTCTTAAATACAGAAATACAACCTTAATGGGTAAGGTATACTATCCCATTTTATCCAACCCCAGAGACCTTAGGCCTCCTGCCTAAACTCTGCCATGGAGCTACAGAACAGCCCTGTCACTGTGGCCTCATTTGTAATTAATTCCTTGATGACTAATGAAGTCGAGTATCTATTTTTGTGTTTATCAGCCATGGGGACATCATCAAAGCAGTGTCTAGTCCAGTCCTTTGTCCATTTTTAAAGTGGGTTGGCTTTTTACCACTGAGGTGTAATAATTCGTAGTATATCCCAGGCACCAGTCCATGTTCAGGTTCATGACCGACAAGGATTCACTCCCATTCTGTGGATTACCTTTGCACTTCCGTGATAGTGCCACTTGAAGTACAAATCTGCCCTGAAAACATACATACGAGTAACCTATACAGACTGAACAGGTTCTATTTAGGAATATCTCTATATATACCTGGACACACATACATGTAATAACAATTAGTGAAAAAAGAGGCCATAAATTTGGAAGAGAGCAAGGGAGGGATGTTGGAAGTTGGAGGGAGGAAAGGGAAGGGAGTATTGTTGTAATTATAATCTAAACAAACAGTTTTAACTTTTGACAGTCTGGTTTTACCCATTGTTGCTGTTGTTGCTTATGTTCTTGATGTCATGTCTAAGAAACTATCTCTTAATCCAAGGTCATAATCTGTTTCATGCTAACAGTTTACAGTATCTAGCATTTACACTTACATTGGATCTAAGTCTGTTTTATATGGTGTAAAGTTATAACGTCATTGCTTTACATGCTGCTTTCCAGTTGTCCCACTCAGCGATCTCAGCCCCGCTATATAAAATCAAACAACTGTAAATCTGGAGGCTGGTTTCTCCTCTCTGAACTCAGTTCCGTTCATCTATGGGCCTACCCTGAAGTCACCACCACACTTCTTGATTACTGCAACTTTGTAGTCAGGTTTGAAAATGAGAAACTATGAGTTTCCCAACTTTCTCCTTTCTTTTCAAGACTGTCTGGGCTGTTCCTGGTTGGATTTGCATATAAATTTTGGGACCAGCCTGCCAGCTTGTGCAGAGGCGCAGTGATTTTCAGCTCCATTTGGACCCTGTTGAACCTACCATCTTATTTCCTGCAATTCCTGTGTCTATTAATGATGGCCACACCTTCAGCCTCTCATGTACAAAACTGTACATGAGTTAAGAACCTCTGTGAGGTCCCCCACCCTGCTCCTCTCCTATTATTCATCATTAGCATCCTTCTCACTCGCCTTGAACACTTGAATCCACAGGGGATCCGCCCATACCTTCCTAACATCTTGCCGTACATCAGGTCTCTTCTTTGTCCAATCTTTCACATAAACTGCCAATAAGTTAATTTTCCTTAGGGGAAATTTTTGAACAAGTCACTTGCTTTCTCCCCAAATCCTTCAGTGTCCCTCTACTTTAGCTTATGACTCAAGGTCCCTCCTGATCTACCTCTGGCTTACTTTTAAGAACCTCTTACTCAATAGCCACTTGGCCTATGTCATCCCACAGGCAAAATGCTTACCTCACTCACTTTGCGTCTCCATCCAGGCAGGCCCTTTGTCACATGCTGCCTGTGGCTACAAGTCATCTTTCTCTACGTCTATAGCCATAGTCATTCTTTGAAGGATATCTCAGATTCCATCTCTTCCATGTATGGAGAAAATATGAGCGGCTAACATTCTTTTGAAGATTTTTATCCAGAGCAGAGTTCTAGACATATCAAGTTCTATATACTTGGTATGTATTAGCACATTTAACCCTCATAACAATTACAAGGCAGGCAGGGAAACTGCAGCACAGTGAAGTTCAGAAGTCTATACAGTGTCATACATCTGTTAAGTGGCATAGCTCCAGCTTGGCAGCAGAGAACCTCTAAATTCTTATAGTCTAGCTGCTACCATGACTTCCGGAACTAGATGGTGTAGCAGGTCCTGTGCCAGCAATGTCACCCACCTTGTTTCACGTAATAGCAGTGCCAAGATACAATATTACTTTTGCGTACTAAACTCTGATTTTATTATTTCCTCATTTTAATACATTCACTGGTTTGCCTAATGCTTTTAGAACTATGAATTCGAGCTCATCCAGGCTGCAGTTCGTACCTCCTTTTCCAGTCTTTGTAACTTCTGCCTCTTCTTCACTTTCCAGTCCAGTCAAACTGAACCACTGTTATCCTCCATGCACAAGGCGGCTTCTTCCAACTCTGGTTCTTACTGCTTCCTCTCTACAGAACATCCTTCCCTACAATTTCTGTATATTCAAACTTGACCCAGATTTTATAAATATGCACATGCATTTGCACACTTTGTAAAGACAGAGTAATTAGGTACCCTTTAGAACCCAGATCAAATGTTACCTCCTTAATTCTTTTTCTGAAGTATTTATTTCCTCTGAATGCCTGCAGCTTCCTAAATTTTATGGTTCTTGCAACTTTCCATGTTTTATTTTATTCAAATGTGTATGAATATGAAAATCAATCTTTATCTAATATTTTAAAATTTCCCCTAACTTTCTTGAACGTAGAATCAAATTGACTTTAGACATAGTAGGCATTCAATAAATAGTCATTAAACGATACCCGGATGAAATGCCACCCTTTCCTAATGGCAGTAACAGTGCTACTTCTTACACTGTAAATCATTCATTTTAGGTTTTTATGAAAGTATAAAATCTCTTCCCCAGAAAGGAGGGGGAAGACAGGCATCTCATTACACTACATTAGTAACTTCCTTATAAACATACAAGACATTCATTTGAAATGCAGTTTTCTTGATGAGAAACCTGATCCCCCAGTCTTCAGTCTGGTTTTCAGAGGGGGCTATGCAAATGAGGAGAAGCAGGCACAGAGACTTCAGCAGGCCTTAATCTGGGGGAGGGTGTTGGAGGCTGAGGAGGAAAACAGCTAAGGTTGATGACAGGCGTGATACTTTGAGATAAAAGAAAAGCCTCAAAAGCTTGGAAATATTCACCCACAGTTTCTGCTCTGAACACTTGACATCATTCACTGGGGTGGGGAAATGGGGTGAGAGGCGGTGGCGGTGTTGCGGGGGGGGGAGGAGTGGAGAATATGTATTTATTATTAGTTTCTTAAGGAATTTTGAATCTAAAATCTCATCTCCAGGCTTTGGAATGCTAGACTGACTGTCACAGTCATGATCATGGCTGGTGGCAGGACATGGTAACCCTAACTTGCCTGCCTAGCCAGGCCTGTGATAGAGACAGGCTGTCAGCAGGTTCCATCTCCTGACTTTCTAGTTTATACCTCAGCTCAGCCAGCCAAGTATCTCCCATGTTTTCTAACCAGTACTATCAACACCCTCTAGAGCAGCGGTTCTCAACCTGTGCCTCATGACCCCTTGGGGTCAGAAGACCTTTTCACAGGGGTCACCTATCAGATACCCTGCATATCTGATATTTACAATTCCTAACAGTAGCAAAATTACATTTATGAAGTAGCAATGAAAATATCTGTACTGCTGGGGTCACCACAACATGAGAAACTTGGAGAGCCTCTGCCGTAGAGACTCCCTCACTAGAAATGAAAAAAACCAAGAAACTTAAAAGTTGAAAAAGCTCTGACCACAGAGGAGAGTATTCCCAATGCTTTGAGCTCTCCCCAGTCAGCCTGAGAGAAGTTCATGCCAGCAGCCAAGCTCCTCTCTGAGCTATAAATAAACACTAAACTCACTGATTTAATGGGATTCAGAAGAGGGCTGTGTTAAGGCCCCAAAGAGTCACTCATCAGTCCCAAATGGCAGGCCAGTCAACTTTTCTTCCATGTATGTGTTTTCTCCATTCTTTCCACCCTATCTCGGCTCAGGTCCTGCTGACTCATTCTGCAAAGCCTCGGCGCTGTCAGGGGACTTAGCATATGGCAAATGCCTCAGGGACTTCAGCTCTATTACAAATAGTTGTGGGAGGAAGGAATTAGAGTGGGGGCTCCCTGCAGTGAAGGTGATGTGTCATTTCATTGGGGGCCATAGGGGCCTCTTGAACACATCCAGAAGGCATTCAATTTCCTATGATTTTTTTTCTCTGCTTTTAGCATCAGACAAGCTGCACTGGTTCCTCAGACATCTAAAACACCCAACCTATAAAACAAAAGCTGAACCTGAAACTCCCCAAGCCCACCAAGCAGCACACAACCTCTCAGAACTTCTGCTCTTTTACCTTTCATGACGTATTTTGTAGCACTTTAAAGAGCTATCTTTTCTGTTATCGCTGAAGCATTACATAAAAACGTAGATTCTAATTGGCATCTTTTTCTAGCTGGCCTTGTAGTAAGCAATTCTACTCATTAAATATATTTCACCTTGGCAACAGAAAGGGCAGTGCACTATTTTTAGGGTATTATTACTTATCTCTCTCTCTACTTCTTGGAAGTAAACCAGTCTCATTCACACAAGAGAAAGTGAGTCATACAGAATTAAAGGACCTACTAGTGGCCTGGAGTGAATTGTCAGAGCTAGAATTAGTATAAAAATCCCAATTTGAATTCGATGGTATCATCACTAAGGCCCAGGACTCTCAGGCTCTTTTCATCCCGAAAGGCCTGACCCACCAGCAAGCAAGGTATACATTATCTCGCAGGTGGTGGGCTGGGCGGAGAGGCGGGTCTAAAGAAGACTGAAAGGCTATGAATCCTAAAGCTCACTGTGCTAATAGCCCTTTATGTGATCTGGGCTAGCTCACTGCTCTGAAACCACCAGGAGTGCTCACGGACCAAATGACATTCAGCTGTGTGTCACATTGTTTGAACATGTCTCCTCCGTCCCCCTCTGTAACCTCCACATCATGCAGTTCAGGGAGAACACTGGCACAGGGTCGGAAGCCTGGATCTAGTGTGTGCATGGCGACATGGACAGACCACTTTGCTTTTTGAACCTTGTTTTCCTCCACTATAAAACTAGAATAATACTCTCCCGCTCACAGGTTATCGTGGAGATTAAATGATACAACGTTCGTGAACGTCTTCTCCCAGCACCAGGCACATAGTAAGCACTGTATAACGCTGAATGAATAAATGAATGGCCTTGAGTCAGGCCCTTCGAGTGCTATGTTAATTCTTAAAGCCCACTAGGATACTGTCGAGTTCAGCACAGCACACTATAGCAGTGACTTCCTGAGTAGTACTCTAATGGTCCCCAAAGGCAGAGAGAAATTTCATAGTGTCACTGCCTGGTTATACCTGTTCTGGGAATACAGTAATTCATTTTCCAGTGTTGCCAATCTATTACCTTTCACCAAACACAAAATTCACTTTAAGAGGGGGCAGAAACACAAGTGCCTTTCTGTTATATAGAGGTTCGAAGAATATATTATTAAAATTGAGACCAACTTCTCTGATTTCTTAGGCAAAAAATCAGATTGGAAGCCAAAGAGCTATTTGGCCTTTGCAGACCCTGGCTAGTGATGCCCTTGGGGGAAAGGGGAGAGCTGGAGCCATTCCAAACTGTAGTTGCAACATTGGTGTGTATATTTACTGCTCATGCTTATGTCCTCCACACTTGCTTCTACTGTCTAGCTAAGACTTGGAAAATTCACCATTTACCCAGAGCACAGTTTAATCTGTGTAGGGTAAAATACAGGCAGATATCTCTGCTTCTCATTTCCTAATCATATTTCTTCCTGCCCTATAAAACCTCTTTTTCGATGCAATTGCCCAGCTTCTCAAACTTATGTGGACAATAATGACTTGTTAACAATAAACGTGCTCCTAGCCCTTCCCTCACCCGTTTTTACTCAGGAGGGCCTCACTAAGATTCAAAGCCGAAATCCCACCATATAGTTAGCACCTGGTATAGCTCTTCAAAATAGAATATCTTCTCCCAGATGATTGGAAATCTGTGCGATGCTGTCACACAATGAGGTGTTCAAGAAAAAGTTTGGGATTGATTTTCATCATTAACTTGATATTGCATGTTTTTTGTGGGACTTAAAAAGAAATGCATTTTTATTACTTTTAAGTACTGCACATAGAGTAATTCCAACTTATCATATTTTGGCAGTTATTTTTCTCAGGCAGGATGTATTTTAAACATGTCTATGTTGGAGTGTCTGGTGGATCATTTAGGATCAGTGTCCTGTTGCTTGATGAAATCCAGATCACTTCAATGAAATCCAGATGGGGAAACTGGGTCTCTGGCAATGGCTGCCAGATCTTCTCCATATGAAATCTCTCTAGTCTGTATGCAAATTTAAAACTCCATATCCTGGAAATCCCAAACCAATCAAGTGGCGCTCAGCTTCTTAGTTACTGGACTAAACACAGGGAAGCGATTCATTCTTCCCTGAGGAAATAAGCATTTCTTACATACATCTATCTTGGCACAAAAAGGGCTGGCTAAGCAAATTAATAGTGTAAACAGGATTGCACTGGGGAATGTTTGTCCTACTTAGGAGAATAAACTTTTTATGCACTTTGTGCACATCCACTTACATACAAATAATTGATATGCTAATTACAAATGATTCTTAAAACCCCTTCCCTGAGGTGCTGTTCTATGCTGTTAGTCTATTTTGAATTACTAGCATGTCCAATGCTTGAAAGTAATAAAAATGCATTTCAAATATTCCATGATTCAGACTGGCTTTCCTCTAATTAGGCTGAGTTAGTGAGGCTTGCCTATATTTAAATAGGATAGATATTTTTCTACTTCACCCTTCATACATTTAAGATGCCCCCATCCCCTCCCCATTTCCCTATCTCCTCAGGATTCTCCTGCATGGAGCTGGCGCACACAACTCTGTCACCCCAAGCTCCCACACAACTGCTCTCAGAGCATCTCCAGGCAAACGCTGCCCTTTCTCTGTGCTCCTCCCCTAAGCCCCCACCCCTGTTCACTTGTTAACTCAGTTGGTTCGTGGATAGGGCTTTTTATTAAGTACTAGTGGATATGGCTTGTTCCTGACAGCATAATAGGCAACAGTGTACGCAGATGAAGGTCCGCCCAAGCTCAGCCCCGGGCTTCTTCATCAGGTAGAGGAATCCAGTGTTAACTCAACCTCTGTATAGTCCAAGTAAACCTAAGCCAGTTAGACAGCTCATGCATCAAAGTAGCTATTAGGCATAAGGCAGTGTTAGATGCAGTCATTCAAAGTTGTACCATTAATGTACAGCTTAAACAGTTTTCCAAGGCAGGACTGAAGGGGCAGGGTATCGGCTATAGACTAAGGGGAGGGTAGAATTACAATGGAAGTAGGGGTCACATGGTGGAGGGAGCAGTGAATTTTGACGTTAGAACATTCCATTGAGTACAGATCCTTTGGGATCCTTTTCAGAAAAGTCCGGTGTTTAAGGGTATGATTATCAAGATTCCATTTAGGACAAGGTCTTCCTGCCTCTGAGCAGTTTCAGAATATGTTCTAGCATCGGAACCTATTAAACTCTTGCCAAAGAATCACATCACTTTCTCCAGGGGCAGGGATCAGTCATCACTAAGGAAAGAACAGTGACAATGTGCACCAGAGTAGCAGAGTGACCCCCAACAGAATTCAGAACATTGTCCTCCTTGACTTAAATGGAAAAAACAATTACAATTACCTCTGAAGATTTCATTGCTTCACAGAGTGTGCTAGGCTACTTGGTGAAGTCTGGATGAGAGGCGAAGGAAGTGAAAATTGCATGGCCCCTCTAACCGCATGCATTTCAGGTCCTAAAGACTAGGTGAAGGCAGATGCCGGCTCCCACTATGCTCTCATACAAGTCTTCCAGGCATGCACGGTTAGCTCACTGGCTCAGGACAACTCAGCTAATGAAGCACAGGATTCCCCCCTCCAAATTATCCTACATTGTGAGGCTCTTAAAGCCTTCTGAATGTAATATTTTAAAAGATAAATCAAGCCAGGAAGAATAAATGAACGGCCCACTTTGGCCTCATTTCCACCTGTGGCTAACATTATCAGTGAATTTAATTAGTGTCTGACTCATCTATTTTCCAGAAACAATAGGCAATTTTACATCTGCTACACTACAGAGAGGCAGGATAGAAGTTTATCAAATCGAACAAAAGCATGTAATAAAAATACCTTACTTACGGAGGGCCAAGATCCAGATGCAAGGCTTACAGAATGAATTGGCAGCTTTTGTTACCTTTGTCACTGGACCAAAGTGACTAGTGATTATCCAGGCAGTATAGCTGTGACCCAAATGATGAGAGAGGTAGGGTAATTGCGTGGTGAGTTTCTGCCAGTTCTCCAATTGTAATGAAAATGGAGATGAAGATGGAAGTCTATGTAATTATTTGTACTCAAATACAAATTCTGGAGAGTCTGTCCCTTTTCATCAAACTAAAGAGACTTTAAAAAATTCGTATTGCTTAAAATATTTATGTGTGAATATCTGTGTGATGTACTTCTGTTACCACATCATGAAACCCAAAGAAGTAAATTAAAATTGCTGGGCCCTCTTTTCTCTGAGAATCTATCTGTTTCTAAATTTCAATGATACGGAGGGCCAAGTGCCAGATGCAAGTCTAAGTGGAAGGTAATTTCTCGAAAAACCTATCATCATTGAAACATCTCTTCTTTAAATATTAACATCCAAAGTCAACATTGAAAGGAAACACTTCCATCAAATCTCCCTTGGAGATATCATTTGATTCTCTCATTTTATTTAGTAGGTTACTTCCTGATGGGGTAGTTCAGGGTGTGGCTGGAGAATCTCTACCCTATACGCCAGGACTGAGAGGTGTCAGAAGTGTTGTCATTCAGTGCAAAGAAGTAAACAATCTTTCACAATACTGGTCTAAAAAAGGCACATGAAAAGGATACACTTCCCTAGGAAGAGCTCTATAAAATGACAGATGACACCATTCACCTTCTACAGGAGGAAGTCAGACAAATGAAGGGAAAGGAAAACTCAGAGCCTCCATGTTCAGACCTAAATCAAGAATTCTATAGCGAAGATGTAAATTTGGGAACATTTACTCTTGTTTTCTGTCCATAAAATTAGAAATTGAATCTTGAGGATTCTTTTCTGGCAAAAGTCACAGCTGCATGTTCATATACACAATAGATGTGTATTGCAGACGTCATGTGGCTAATTTGCATAAAGCTAAATGGTTTATCTTTAAAAATGCTTTCTGCAAATGCCTACAATACAGTTTTCTAAGAAATCAAAGGGATGTTACCTTTTCAATGCTTGTAACAATTGAATTTCACACTTCATGAGATACTTTAGAGACAACTTAGTCAATGGCTAGAGAAAGACACAGGTTCAAAGTCTGACTTCATTACTTAGGCTTCATTACTTACTGAATGTATGACCTTGGAGAAGTCAATACTTTCTCTAGTTTTCTTCCTTATAAAAATGAGAATAATCATACCTGCTTTCAGAGAGTGTAGAATGTCACAAAGATCAAATGATACAATGCATACTTTCAGAGCTACTCCTGCCCCAGTTAAGTGCACTTCTAGAGATCAAGCTACAAGTTGCAAGGTTCTGCGTTATTTCCTGTCCCAGTGTCTACTGTAGTATCTGTTATACAGTACATGGTACATTTTTGTAGAATGAACGAATAAAAGTTTCTTCATATTTAAACATGCACACATGCCCACAAGAGAAATACAGGTCAGATGTTTAGCACAGCACCTGTATGCACAGGCAACTTCCCCTCACCCCACCCTCCTCCTTCATGTTAACTAATGTTTCATAAACAATATAAAGTGAGGAGCTGCTCAGTTCCTTTGCAGAAAGGTCAGAGAGGCTTTGGAGAGGTAGATGTTGGTCCTGGACTCCCAGAACTAATGCTGCACTTAAAACGCCAAGGACTTTTAGTTCCCAGTTGATGCTCAAGTCAGAGGACAGTTTTTATCCTGTAAGCACATGCTGTAAAGATACTAGATTAAGAATCAATGATGTGTGTGTTTTTCCCCATTTTTTGTTGGATGTGAGTGACATGAGAAATAAAAGCTTATGGTGAAATATGGTATTCTTTTAATGACCCTGCTGTTGTCCTAAAGAACAACAAGTACTTTCTGGGTTGGCTACTCCATCTAGCCCAGAATAGGACCACAAATGTTCTTTTTTTTTTTTTTTTTTTTTTTTTTTTTTTTTTTTTTTTTTTTTGGTTTTTCGAGATAGGGTTTCTCTGTGGCTTTGGAGCCTGTCCTGGAACTAGCTCTTGTAGACCAGGCTGGTCTCGAACTCACAGAGATCCGCCTACCTCTGCCTCCCAAGTGCTGGGATTAAAGGCGTGCGCCACCACCGCCCGGCTGACCACAAATGTTCTTGAAAAGCAAGTGATAAGCTTTAAAAAATAATTTAATTCCCCCACACTGCAAAAAGAGTTTAAATTAAAATAGAAAAATCTAATGTTCTTTTATGAATGGAAAGAGGCAAAAACATTACATTGGGGTGGGCTGGAAAGATGGCACCCATACATCATAACTACCTGTAATTCCAGCTCCAGGGGATTCAACATCTGACCTCCACAGGGACCCGCAGTCATATGCACATACCCACACAATGCATACACATAATTAGAAATAAAAATACATATTTAAAAGAGATTAAGAGTTTAAAATTTCATTCAGTCTTTGAATGATTGAGTTTCTTTAGGTCGGTGGTCTTTGACTGTGACCAAAGGTTTACTTCAGTTTTGAACTACATAATATAAGCTATAGGAAAGAGTAATAGCCCGAGGATCAACTCTGAATAACATAAAAACCATAGCTTACTAGAAGAAGAATATTTCTCAGGATAGGTTGATATCTCTTCTTCGCAAAAATCCTCATATATAGATAGAGATTGCTGCTGAGTGAGAACTCTAGTTTAACAGAATCTTTCCTAAGTCCTCTTAGTGAAGAATTTGTTCATCAGTGTCTCCTTTGGATAATACATTTATGCAGTGCAGTTGAAGAATATTTTGTTTTTAAGATTTATTTATTTGTGTATAGTGTTTCTGTCCTCATGTATTGCCTGCACACCAGAGAAGGGTACCAGAATCAGCTATAGATGGTTGTGAGACACGATGTGGGTGCTGGGAACTGAACTCAGGACCTCTGGAAGAACAGTCAGGGCTTTTAACCTCTGAGCCACCTCTCCAGTCCCACACTTGAATATTCTTAATAAAACAATTTTTTCTTTGAGACATGTAGTCTCATGTAGCCTACATGTCTCATGTATCCAGAATGGCCTCAAATTCCCTATGTAGTAAAGGATAACTTGACTTATCCTCCTATGCCTACCTCCCGAGTATTAGGAGTATAAACATGTGCCGCCATGCCTACTTGACGCATTGCTGGGGATGAAGTCCAACGCTTCATGGATATGTGTGTGTATGTGTATAATATATATATATATTAGAGTTTTATGTATGCTTCATAAGTGCCCTACCACAGAGCCACACCCCTATGTGCACTTCTAGATGACAATATTTAATATTTCTTTCCTCCAAACTTTTTGAGTATGGTATACAGGATTTTCTGAGTTAGGAGTGATTTTGGTGGGATTATTATTATCTTGTTTCATATAAAATCTCTATACTGGAGCCATAAGCTTCCATTTGAGGGAAGAGACATGCTGGCAATAGTAATGCTACTATTCCTTTATGCTGGTTGATAAAGGGTTTTACTTACAATGCCAGCTCTACTAACTCCCATAAAACCTAGAGGAAGCTTATGGAAATCACAAACCTCTGTTGTTACTATGAAATGAACCTCTGTTGTTACTATGAAATGACCCAGGGATATCTAATAAGAAATTGTCATTTCAAAAACAAAATCAAAAAACCTCCAGATCTTTTGATGGTATTAGAAAATATTCATGTACTATTTTCATATCCAGTCTATTATAAGAAGAAATTTTAAATGTGGGGCTCAGTGTTGTGATGAAACTATTAAGTCCCTGCCTGACCAGCTGGCAACGCATGAAAGGTTAGAAGCAAGAAAAGGTTATCTTGTTTTTGTTTTATTTTAAAGGAAGGGAAGAAAGAAAGAAACAGACAAAAGAGAATGAGAAAAAGAGGAAAGAAAAGAGAGAGGAGAGAAGGAAGGGGAAGAGTTTCAATGAATCCCACAGACAAAACCAGCTCAGGAACAAACTAGCAATTGAGAGACGCCATCCATGTTTGCCGCTAATCAGCTTCTTTTATCTCTGGAGCGAGCGGTGAGCCAGAGAACCAGTGGGCTTTCGGAACGAAACAGGTGACAAGGACAGAACAGACAGGTGGCATGGTTTTCCCCAAAGATGAGCTATTCCTTTTAAGATTCTTCCTAGGGTAGGCAGAAGGGTCAGCTGTAACAATAGCCTGCGTTAGGGACTCTAGTTCCAAAGCACGCTAGGTAGAAGTACTCAGAGGATAATTGCTGGGATTGAGAAGCATGGTTACTAGAATTTACAAAACTATGCAAAGCCATTCAGATGTCAAACAGTTTCACCTTCTCTATATTTTTCCCCTTGTACTCTATTATCTGACCGCCTGACAGCCAGGGGGTCAACACTCCAACCTTTGCCAAGTCTGCTGTCCATCAAATGAAATGCCTCATCCTAAGCGGGCTTGGGGAGGAGACTGTGCCAAAATCTCATTTAGGGGCTTGTTTTTTTTATTATAGAAAGTCTCCTTCCTGTTACAGGAATGTCAGGTATAAGCCAACAATGGAAGGGCAGATATTTGGCATAGGCGGTCTTCCTGGCACCCCTGGAGTGAAAGGTGGCTTGACATGGTGCCCTCAACAGACTTGACTTCTGAAGAAAGGCAAAGGAAATCATCATTATGATTCATATGAAAACTTGGAGCCTGTTATTCTGGGTGATCACTGTTTATACTACTCATGAAGCTCAAAGGGCAATCCTTGCCTCTATAAACTGATGAATGTCTGGTTCTTTAGTTGACAAGCCAGAAGACTCTTTAATGAATGCAAGCCATCAGTGTACCACGATGCCTGTGGCAGAATGGACTCTGTAAAGGGAAATCATATGTAACCTTGGGGCTATATTTACTTTTAAAATGCTTCTAATTATGTTTAATACCAAGGCTATATTAAACATGAATTGCCATGGCATTAACTTTTTGAAAAATCATTTAGAGGGAATTGGTGTACTAAACAAAGAAATATAGAGGAGAAAAAGACATTTTTATGACTGAAGGATAAATAGTAGCCTTCCTTCAGGAGAGTAGATGCTGGGAAATCCTTAAGTCTGCACATCATATTCCATTTTTTCCCCTAGGCAGTGAAATGCCAAGCTGATGGGGGGACAAAGGAAAATCTCAGGAGGTTTTATGATTGGCAGATGATTCAATAGGGGCACATGTAAGGTGATCCACTTAGAGAGGGTCAGATATTCCAGAGTATACTTGCGGGCTGGTAAAATGATGATCTTTCAATTAAGACCCAGGAAAGAGCTCTAAGAAACCATGTGGACAGTCCCCCGAAGAGAACAACTTAGTGTCCTGCTACGGTTTTAAAAAAAGGCCAACAAAATGTTGGGCGCTGTCAAGAAGGAGGTTAAAAGACAAACAAAATAAATTTCCTTTTACAGAGAACCACAGGACATCTTCACTGGTAATGTTACATAAGCAGTTCTGATCTGCACATCTCAAGGACAGAACAGAGCCTAAGGGGAACAAAGAAGGGCAATTAAATCACCAGTGACAGGCCTGACAATCCAGAGTTATCCGAGGGACAAGGGACGCGATGAAGATGCGGAAGAGGCTAGTGCTGCTGAATGCACGATCCCTTGCCTCACTCTATCTCTTGAGCTAAGAGGCGCCTTTGAAGTTTTTATTTCTCATGGTTCTACTCTGTTTACACAACTGCCAGGGATGGTGGCCAGCGCAGGCAGGCTCCTCTGGGAAGTCCCTGTTTTCCACCAGCAATTGGGAGAAATGTGAGCTGGGTGGGGGTAGGGATCAAACGTGTTCCCATCCATACTGCTTACTTTCAGTGAGCTTGCCTAGTGGACTTCTAGTCAGATTTACCTTGTCCACTCCCATTATCAGCAGTAAAAGCATACCTGGCCAGTCTTAATTTTTATGAATATGAGTTTAACCTCTCTCCATTCTGTAGGACTCTGAACCCCAATGGCCTTCAAACCAAACTGTCTGCCTATATATGTGTATGCTGGTTATTTGATCCTTAACTCAAGGTTAAAAAGACATTTGGGCTGGGGAGGGATATAGCTTAGTGTATAAAAGGCCCTGGGTTCTATCTCTGGCACAGAAACAGTCCCTCCTCTCCAATCCCCCATCTCTTCCTCTTGCTCTGCTTTCTGATTACACTTGGAAGGGCGTGTAGAGGTAGAAGGCAATAATCAATGGTAACTAACTACTGTCAACTCTAATATTCATGCCAGTGGAGAAAAGCACATGTCTCCATGAGAAACTGAAACATACCCTGTCGGTCTGATGAGATGACACACATGCAAGACAGGACCAGTGAAGGGATTCCATGCGACAGTCTAAAAGCTTTTATGTTGGGATGGCCTTTATCATACTGTAAAGGAGGTTATGTCATACCTCTGGTCTCTGGCCCAACTGTTTAGTGCTCTCCAACAGCATGGTTAGCATGTTAAATAAGCATAGTGAGTAGTATCTACAAGCTATGTGAGTCAGGCATGGTGATGGCGCACGCCTTTAGTCCCAGCACTTGGGAGTTTGAGTTTGAGGCCAGCCTGGTGTGCACAGAGGGTTCCAGGAGAGCCAGGGCTATGTAGAGAGACTCTGTCTCAAAAAAAAAACCCAAGTAAAAGGTGTGTGAGCATACGATGATTTTTAGTTTCCAATTATTCCTTGAAAACAAGAATTGTGAAGACTGAAAAACATTGCACATTTCTGAGATCCAATCTACCTGCAACTAGCTCGGCGTCACTGCCATACCTTTCACAGATGTGATAGTACTTCTCGTCCTGTATGCCATCCTGAATGGGCACATTGACACTGTAGTACCGACCTTTTCCCAGGCCAACATCAGACATGTCACCTGTTCCTGTGAAAGACAGGAACACTATGATCAGGCATCAGGAACACGAGCACTAGAAAACACAAAGGACTGTCCAAGAGCAATTTAGAGCAGCAAAATGGTCAATTAGGAGAACAATCTAACTTCTTGGTTGTTCCTGAGGAGATGAAACTATGAAAACAATCTAGAGAAATATTTATTATAAACAATGTTTGGGGAAGCAGGAAAACAGGAAGGAAACTGAGAAATAGTAATTTATGTGAGATAAAACAGTAAGAGCTAATATCACATGTAATTTGCAGTTATCAGAATTACATGTGGTATGTGATAAAATAATAAGTGGTCTGTCTGTTCACAGACCATAAAAATCACCCGGAATTAAAAAAAAAATCTATTCATTGTCATTCCCTTTCTCACTGTCACTTGAAGTGATATGAGTTAAAATTTCACACAGACTAGCACAAATAAGGTGCCAACAGCATGGATACATATAAAAATAAGATATAAGAAGTATGTAATGGAATTGTAGAATCTAGACATATAATGTACGGGAAGCATGCAGTTGACTTACCTGGAAAGAATCCTGGGGAGAATTTGTGCAGGGACACAGTCATAACTTTGGATGTAAAACTGAAGGCATCTTCGACACCTACCAAGAGAAAAAAGTCAAAAGGATCACATCAGATCTGCAACTTCTGTTTTCAACACCTGCAAATCTAAACAAGTAGCTATGGGAAGGAGGTGAGAGGAGAAGGCAGCTATAGTCATACATAATGACAGAGAAATAAGAGAACACAAGCTGCTGGTTTCTGATTTCAGTAATTACAGACAAGGTAGAATATAGCCCCAATCCATGACAAACTGGAACTGAGCTTCCTCTTTCCAAGCAATAGAATGCCCAAGTTCACCCCGACATCTATTCGAATCGCTATGAAAGAACCAAGAGTCCAGAACTAAGGCTCTATCCACAGAACAGAGTAGAGAAAAGTCGCACCAGCCAGGCAGGTTCATGGTCCGTTCTGTTTAAGTGTTTCTAGTTAAATTCCTGGGACTTTTTCAAAGAACTATAATATGGTAATCCTTTCAAATATAACTAATAAATCAGTGATTCAACTTTATTCAGTTAAAACTTAATGATGAGGTGCCTCTCTATAATATAGACTTGGTTATAAAAGTGGGTAACCCAAAGTCCCATGAGCACCAAGTAACTTACATTCCATCTTCCTGCTGAAAAATAGTCACAGTCCTGTCCCTTAACAGCTCCTGTATAGGAGGATGTTGCCTTCTGTTTATTTATTTACTAAAACAAATGTTTGTATTTTGGAACTGCTTAAAGGAAGTGAGAGAAATACAATTAAATTCTTGAAACCCAGGGTAGTAATAAAACTTTAAAGGAGCTTGCTGTTCGCCAACTTCAAACTGGTTTGGTGTGTGCCCAGAGTAGGGGGCACCTTCAGTTGTTAATAGCAGCTTTAAAACCGTTTTAAAGCCTGGAGGAAGATGGTGGGGGGAGCTTTTGTAGACAGATGTCTTCCTTCTTCTTTAACAGTCAGAAGATGACTAGATGCCTGGGAGATAAAAGCTGAGATTCAAAGTAACCCTCCAAAGCCACTAGTTATGTGTTGGCCATGCTGCCCAGTGCTACCCTCTCCTCTCGGGGTCGCACACTCATACTCAGACACTCTGAAATGGAAGGACTATTGGCGAATTCAGGTACTGTGTTCCTTTATATTTCAAACAAAGATATTGTCTCTGTGTTGACTTAAATGTATTTAAGTCTTTTTTAGAGGCCAACAGAGACCTTAAAAAAATATGAACTCTATTTGTATATAACAGGTATGTTTGAATTTCCCAAGCCTTGTGTTTTGCCCTAGGGAGGTAGTTAAAACCAGTTAAAGACTCCAGGCAGAAAGCATTAAGTAAACAAAATAAAATAAATGAAAAGACCATTTCAACAGAGGCAGAAGTACTAAACAAGAGCACTTTATGAAACTGCTAATGATTTATACACCCAGAAATGGAGCAATTTACATTTGCACCAATCCTGTATGCAAATTTCTGTTTTCTCCTGCGATGACTAACGCTGGCAGCTGTTATTTCTTTTAACTCCTAGGCAAAGGAATGGCTCTAAGTTGCATTTCTCTTAGTATTAGGGCACTGCACATCATTTCATGTGTTCAGTGGCCATTTGTATCTTGTCTCACACTAAAAGCTACCAGGTGGGGTTTTAAAAAGAATGGACTTTAAAAAGGACCTAGAGAGGCAGGGGATGTGGAGCTGGTATCAAAGAAGAGGGAGGTTAGGTAGGGAAAGGTGAGGGTGGGGGTAGGAGGAGCCGGTGAAGCCACCCGCAGGATACTAGTGGTAGAATCATGGGAGATTTAAAATAAAGCAAATGTGTAAGAATTCTGGGGTAGAGCAAAGGTCACTGGAAGGGAGGTGCTGAAGAGGGGAAATAAAGTGAAATGAAACACCCCGTAAAAGTTGGCTGAAACAGGAAACTTGAAATGGTGTAGGAATAACACTGCGAACGCAAAGAACGGTTTCAGGTGACAGTCTTATTTCATTCTACATGGTTTGGCAGAGTGGGGTCTATTTTTGAACTCTGGTACTAATACCCTGAATTCCATAAGCATTTATTCATTCACAAAACAAATATTTTATTGAGCTGCTACTATATGTACAGTACTGACAGAAAGAAGTAGACAATTTGATCTCTGCTCTGGGAGAACTTATGCTTTCTGTAGGAAGAAAGGATACTTTAAATGAATAATAAGAAGAGTACAACACGAAACAGTGACTAGCAATAGGAACACACAGGGCTTCAGCCACACAGCATGCTCTTGGGCTGGAGTGGTCAGGATAACCCACTGCTGTTGGAACCTGAATGAATAGGGTAGAGTTTAGGGGTGCAGTGAGGGAGGAGGTGGCTAAACTAGGGAAAAAGGAAGCAAAGTCAAGGAGGTAGAGTTAGAGAAACATATCTGGAACACTGAGATGTGCTTGCTGAACAGAAAAATTGCAAGAAATGGTTAGAAAGACGAGGGGAGGCCGATTTGAGGCCTTGAAGGGTGAGATAAAGAAAGTCTACTTTTTCAAGCCAGGCAGTGGTTGGCGCACACCTTTAATCCCAGCACTTGGGAGTCAGAGACAGGAAGATCAAGTTCGAGACCAGTCTGGTCTACAGAGTGAGTTCTAGAACAGCCAGGGCTACACAGAGAAATCCTATCTTGAAAAACAAAACAAAACAAAATGAAGAAAAAAAGTCTACTTTTCCATAAAGAACGTGGTTTTCAAGGTGTGATCTGTAATACAAATGACGTACTTTCAGAGTACAGACTACGTGAGTGACGTACTTAGTCTGAGTATGTGATACCTGGGGCACAGCAGTCAGCACATAAACTCCCCCAGGCCACTAGATGCACAATCATGCATGAGAACCATTTCTCTAGGCTAGGAGTCATCAAAGTACATGTGGCTAGACGGTAAACATCCTAGACACCCTAAATGATTTATGGCCCCTACACACATTTATATACACATAGACATATGCATACCACCAGGAGGTGGTGGCACACATCTTTAATCCCAGCACTCAGGAGGCAGAGGCAGGCGGATCTCTGTGAGTTCAAGGCCAGCCTGGTCTACAGAGTGAGTTCCAGAACTACATAATGAAAACCTGTCTCAAAAAAAAAAAAAAAAAAAAAACCCAAACAACAACAACAAAAATAAAAATGGAAACCCATTTTTGGCTCACTGGTCATATAAAAATAAGCCATTGTGACATGTTGCCCCCTGTAATGGGTACTGAAGAGGCTTTGAACATTTTAAATCAAGGCTGTGTCTCACCCTGGCAAGTAGTGAGAAATTCATGGAGAACGGTTCTCAGTGTGTGTGGTGTTTGTTTTTAATCCTTTTCTGTTATCTTTAATTCTTTGTTTCTGCAATGTACTCCTATCCCAGGATTATATATATGTTGGTAACACAAAGAAAGTGATCAATTCGTGAACTGATAGCCTGCAATGAAAACCCCCAAATGTTGGTCCTTCCTATAGCCATTGTACCTTGAGAGAGAAGATCCTCACCTCTAACCCAAGACCTCCCCTAAAAACCCATTCAAAGGCCCCAAAGTGCTTCCTGGACATTGGAGTAAACACAAGTGAGATCCTCCCATCCTTCCATTTTCTATTATAAAGTTTAGCTTCAGGAGACAGGAGAGAGGAAATGACAGGAGCCTGCCCGGCTTGGGCAGGAGAAAGGAATGGTTTCAGTCCGAGGAATCTATGCACCACCTAGCCCAGAAATGACAATTAGGGATATTTCAATAGCATTAGGCAATTCTCCTCTTATTAGTTGCCTAGAAGTAGCTTTATTGATCAAAGCCTGCTGTCCTAGTAGTAAAGTATCTTTGAAACTGAGGGCTTACCATCTCCATGGTGCAGATCCAAATCCACATAGAGAATACGGTCAAATTTCCGTCGCAATCTTAATATTCCCAGCACAGCATCATTGAGATAACAAAAACCAGATGCTTCATCTCTGCAAGAAAACATGTTGCTACAGCCAACAACCAAGAAGCAGTCCAAGGGAGTCTTTACAGCCAAGCATCTAACCTTTGAGATCTAGTCCCATAAAATCCCCCATCTTTTAAGAAAAACAAATTTCACCTATAAGGATTATATAGTGAATGGCCCAGGATGATCAGAAAGTGAAGTGCTGCAACAAGTAAACATTCAGAATGATTGGTAGTGTTTTCCTACTCACAACTCCAGTGGTTTCCAAAGATCAGACTATCGTAGTCATACTGAATAAGACGATATTTTTATGACAATTAGGGGATCATTTAAAAAAAAAAAACAATCTTGTAGTCCCCTGGGGTCATGGTCCCCGGGGGTTATGGTCCCTTGAGGTCATACCAATAAGCACTGATTTCACTAAGACCTCGCTGGGTTCTTAAAGACAAGTTTACAGAAGATGGAGACTGGGTTCTTTGAACAGACTCTATGTATACCCCACAGGTTGGTTATTTTTTATTGTAATATGCCTTGGCACTTGTTAGTCATGAGAACTCAAAGTAAAACAGACAAATGCACAACACTTGGGGCACAGCGATGTGGCTGCCTTTCTAAGAAGGCAAGTTTACAATGAGGAGTGAAGAAGCCTCTACTAAAGGTATCTGGCCTCACAAAACCCACTGTCACTGGTCTCACTGGCGCCCGGTGACTTTTCTCTATTGGTGCTATCACTTTAGCCTCTTATCAACATTCACTTGCTCTTTTTTTTTTTTTTTTTTTTTTTTTTTTGCTTTTTTCGAGACAGGGTTTCTCTGTGGTTTTGGAGCCTGTCCTGGAACTAACTCTTGTAGACCAGGCTGGTCTCGAACTCACAGAGATCCACCTGCCTCTGCCTCCCAAGTGCTGGGATTAAAGGCGTGCGCCACCACCGCCCGGCTCACTTGCTCTTTTATTACACTTTTATTGGAGCCTTTCTGATTAGATATAAAAGAACACTATTTATCAAGAGTGTATTAGAACTTAGAACTTATTTTAAAACATCATTCCAAACGCCAGTTTCTTTTGTTTCCATAGATACTTCAAATATTCAGACCCTGCCTCCTTTCTGATTTCCATGAGATTTTATTTGACACAAAATTCTACACATAGACATTTGAAATGGCACCATTGCTACTGTGAGAAACCTTTCTAGTGTTTACGTAATGTAGAAAGCTTCGTGAAATCTTCCACACTCCAAATGATGCCCTGGTTCACATGCTGAAGATGATGAGCAGCGAGTTGGTTAAAAAAAAATAATCACTGGACACTGCCTGTGCTTCACCGAGGGAATACAGCAATTATTCTAGCTAACTGGCTTGTTATTAGGTATGCAACAGGGAAGAAACCAAGGAGAGCAAGGATAAGTTCAAGCATGAATTCTCTGTGAGAATTAAATGTGTAGCTCTGAGTGTTCTTGCATGTGCATGCTATTTTCTAGTTCTGAAAGTTTACATTTTATAAATCTACTGTCTTAATATGTGGAAGAGTTAGTGTGTTATCCTGATAAGCATCAGTTTGGGGATGGAACAGTAAGTGCTAGTAAAAGGAGGAAAGAGAAGATGGTCATGAATGACGATGGCCACAACACTGACAATTCTAGTTCTTTATTTTCTGTAGCAATGTGTAATCTTTTCCTACCTCTGGATGGAATTACCATATTAGATTATCAAAATCTCATAAAGTGATGCCATACACATGTAATCCCAGCGCTCAGTAGGCAGACACAGAATCATAAGTTTGTAGGCCAGCATGGGTTACACAGCAAAACCCTGTCTCATAAAACCAAGGGCGGAAATAAAGCTCAGACGTAGAGCAATTAGCATCGCAAAGCTCTGGGTTTGATTCCTAGTATTAAACTAACAAGAAGCAAGCAAGCTCTTAGATTAAGGGAGTTTTGGAGTTTTGTGGGGGTGGAGGGCTGATCATTTGGTTTACACTTCCACATCACAGTCCATCTCTGAAGAAAGTCAGGACAGTAATTCAAATAGGACAGGAACCTGGAGGCAGGAGCTGATGCAGACAGAGGCCATGGGGCAGGCGTGGGGGGAGGAGTGGGCTGCTGCTTACATTTATTTTCATAGGCTTATACAAATAAATACACATTTAGATAAGATTGCTAAAATTCCCACAAAATGAGGAAACTGAACTTCCAAGACTTTCAAAGTGCTAAAAAATAATATTAAAAAACTCCATCCAAATGCCAGGCATGGTAGAGCAAGTTCTTAATGCCAGCAGGAAGATCTTTGTAAGTTCAAGACTAGCCTGTTCTACATAGCAAGTTCCAGACTACTCAGGACTACATAGTCTTTTTTAGAACTTCCTTTTTATTTATCCTCTGTGGCTTTCACATCATACATTTCAATCCCATTCATCTCCCCATCACTTCACATCCGCCCTCTGCCCTTACTATCTCCCCCCAAAATAAAATAAAAGAAAATTCAAGAAAAAAGAAAAGAAAAGAAAAATCTCACTGTGGAAGCTGCAGTGTATGACAGTGAGTCACACAGTAAACCCTTTAGCCCATATACCTTTACTTGCGAACGTTCATTGCAAAGAGTCATGGGTCTGGTTTGAGGCCTCTGGCTTCTGCTACACTGTGGATGTTGGGCCCTCACTGGGACTCCTCTTGCATATCCTGTTGTCCTGTGTTGTGGAGATCCTGTAGCTTTGGACCTGCAGGTCCAGCCCTTTCGCATGCTCTAGCAGTTCATAGACGGGGTGGATGTTGAGGTGAGCCAATTCACAACCCTGGTTCTGGGCAGGGTTGGTCATCCTGACAGTTCTCCCCAGTCCTCACCACCAGGCCAAACTCTCCAGCACTGCCCCAGCTGTCCTGTGAGGCAACGAGCAAGGGGCTGGGCCAGTTCTCCTGCTCTCAGGGTCAGCTCACCTCCACCTCCATCACCAGGGCCAGCTCTACTGCGCTACCCAGGGGAGGTGCAGGGGCCACTCTCCTGAGTGCTGCAGCTGGTGAAGAGCAAGGACAGCACTCCTGTGCTAATGACCTCAGGGCCAACTCTCCTAGCTGCCACGGGCAGCGAAGGGGTGGGGGAGCATCCCTCCCTTGGAAGTCGAGGGGCAGGTCAGATCTCCCAAACTCATATTCTCGGGCTGGTTCACCCACACCCTGCCAACAGGGTCCGCTCTACTGTGCTGCCTGGGCGAGGTGTAGAACCAGCTTTTCTGAGTGCTGCAGCTGGTAACGGGGGTGGGGGGGTGGGGGGGTGGGGGGGGTGGGTTCAGCCCCGTGCCTGCCGCAGATGGCAGGGATGAGGGGGCAGGGCATCTTTCCCTTGCCCTCACCACCACCTGGCAGACAGGGGAGGGGCATAGCCAGCTATCCCACTCTCACAGGAGGGTCAGCTCCTTCATCTGCCACAGGTAGAGAGGGTCGAGGGGCAACGGGGGCAGTGAGACTCTCTCTTAAAAAGAAAAGAAAAATATTTTAAGAATTCAAGGTCATATAATTTATGCAAATGTGTTAATAATTAAGACTAATTTAATAATTTACGTACTAAAATCAGTTATATCTTATTTATCATTTGCACGTATAATATACAGGAGTATTTTTAGTCTGCTTAGATATGTTCTTCCTAAATATTTACAGGTTCATTGACTGGATGAGCTAGCATTACTTCTAACAAATGTTTAATAGTATGCAAAATGTACATTTGTTTAACCAAGTCGAGCCATTATTATGGCAAACTAATTTCAACAGTAATTGTGTTTTGTATTCTACCAGTTTAAGATAATTTGTAAGATCTTAAGGTAACTGAAAACTCTGGCTGATGCCTAATTTAATTATTTCTAAGGAAATGTTGACACATTAGCACAGAACCTTGGGCTTATGTGCATTTGTGCACGCGTGTATGAATATATGGTACATTTATGTGTTTATGTGTGATCACATGCATGTGGCTGCACATGTGTGCACTTGCATGTGGAGGTCAGAGGTTAATGTTGGGTGTGTCAATCTTTCTCTTATTTAATAAAGAAGTGTTTTGTTTAACTTGGCCCTCATAGATGCAGCCAGCTTGCCCTAGGGCTCCTTTGTCACCACCTCCTAAGCACTGGGATTACAGGCGACCCACAGAGTCTACCTGGCTTTTATATGGACTGGCGATCCAAATTCTGGTCCTGATGCTTAGGTAGTAAGCATTTATCCACTCCCTAGCTCTGCTTTTATTTATGGAAGTTACAGGAAGCGATATATAAGTATGTTAAAAAGGATACAGAAAGTTGTAGAGGTTTCACAAAAGAGAGTTATATTTGTTTACATCAGAGATGGCTAAATTTTGGTGTGTAATTTATCACATTTCTGACAAGAACTTTAATTTCAAGCATATTGATGAAAAAGCCAGTTTTGTTATTTCTGTATTTAAAAGACAAAGGATTTTGAATTCTTAGTCTGTTCTTACAGCAAGCTGGGAATGGTTTGCCTTACCTGCTGGAAGATCTTCTTAGATAACAAAGATTCTGTCTTCCCAGAATTACCTTCCTTAGTTCCCTCCTTTTCCCTCTCACTGGTCTCGCATATGGTAAACAAGCCCTCTTTTTTGGGATATATTCCCATATTTCTCTATTACTTAAGAAAGCAAAGTCTTCTCACTTAGGAAGGAACTAAGGGCTTTAGGCTTACTTCTATGCTTATATGGAAATATTTTATTGTTACTTAGAACAGAGAGCCAAGCATTATTTTTAACAGCCCATCACTCTATCTTAATCAAGTCTCAGAGGGCCGGGAGGAAAAACCCACAAAGGATTTTTGTCTGACTTCATAAAGAAAGAGGCACCTATGGCTGCTGGCTTTGTGTGGCGTTACTACTGCAGCATCGCATAGGTGGAGCTGTCAGGTCAGAAGTCGTGATTTGCCTCTCCTAGGTTAAAATGGCAAAATGGTAGCAATATAAATATTTCATAAGCTGTATGCTGTATGAGATCATCCATGTCACCACAGGCCATGATATGTTTCTATTTGTCAGAGTTCAGCTTGCTGCTCTGTCAAATGTTAGACAACTAGAGGACCACAGCCCTCAGCCATCTGTGAGGACTGCTTGCCAACACCCCTAGTGGGTTCCTGAAACCCTGGAAGGTACAAAGCAATTTGTAATCATGTTTTTCTGTATGTGTGTATGTAAACACACACCATATGTGTGTGTGATACATAGCTTATGATAAAATCCAAATTACAAGTGAGGCACAATAAAAGATTAACAATAATATCAAAACAAAACAATGATAAATGTGCAGTATAAAAGTTATATGAATGCAGTCCGGTTCTCTGTCTCTCCAGATATATTTTTAAACATTTTTCTCCTTTATTTTTATTTTATGTGCACAGGTATTTTGCTTGCATGTATGTCTGTGTACCACATACCTATCACCACATATGGAGGCCAAAAGAGGGCATCAGATCCCCTGGAACTGGAGTTACAGAAAGTTATGAGCTACCATGTGGGTAATGGACTTGAACCTGGGTCCTTTGGAAAAGCAGCCAGTGCTCTTAATCACTGAACCATCTTTCCAGCCCCCCTCCAAATATATTAATGTGCTGGACTGATCATGGTTCATTATGAGGAACTGAAACACAGGAATGTGGAATCATGAATGGGGGTTGTCTTAGTTAGGGTTTCTACTGATGCGATAAAACACCATGACCAAAGGCAACTTGGGGAGGAAAAGGTTTATTGTATTTTATAGCTTGTAGTTCATCATCCAAGAAAGTCAGGGCAGGAACCTAGAGGCAGGAACCAAAGCAGAGGTCATGGAGGAGTGCTGCTTAGTTTACTGGCTTGCTCATTATGGCTTGCTCAGCCTGCTTTCTGCTTGCTCATCGAGAACCCCCTGCCCAGGGGTGGCACCACTTGTAATGGCGTAGGCCCTCCACAGGCGAACCTGAACCTGGTGGGTGTATTTTTTCAACTGAGGTGCCCTCTGGTTGTGTCACATTGACGAACACTAGCCAGCACAGGGGCTTACTGCACAATGTTTTCACTCAAAATTTAAGGAGATTTTTGTTCAGTGTTAACTCGGTCATAACTGTGCTTCTTGATTTTGAATCTTGGATCTTCCTAGTCACTGGTTTTCAACTGGGGACTCATATCATTTACCTAATACAAATGTTTAAGATGTAGTCTAGATTACTGAATCTCTTTATTGAGCCTTCCCTGATAGATTCTGTGTATAATCTAACTAAATGTTTGATACATTTATTTTACACTAGATCCAGATTTTCATATGCGATTTCTGAGTCTTTTCCCTATAAAGATAATGTTCATACATTTTTATAAATTAGACACAATACCCTGTCTTCTTTGAAAAGAGTTAATCATTATGTTTACAGATATTTTGTTGACAATTTTTGGATTGGCTTTTATCTTGTTTTGCATGCCATAGAAACAACTACATCTCCTTGTCAGCTGCATTATTATTCTTGTAATGAACTCTCATCAGATTTTTCCCTTTTGAAAATGAGCAGTAATAAGGTAACCACAGCTATTGTAAGTCTTTTGTCATCTACAGATTGCTTTTTATGTTTTCTTTCAATGCTTCCCTGAAAGTACCTACCGCCAGCTATAAGCTAGAGGGCTTCCATCTCAACAAAATACCCTCTGAGAGCTCTGACAGCCTCACGGGAAAGAACTGTGCTGGGTGCTTTTGTGCACAAGCTTCTGTTGGGTAGTTTACTTTCTTTTATTATGTGATACGGAGGATTGGACCTAGGGCCCTATGCATGCTAGGTAGATGCTCTACCACTAATCTATAGCCCCAGCCCTGCCTTCCTTTTTCTTTTCTTCTTTCTCTTTCTTTTTCTTTCTCAGCCTCAGGGACAGACCCTACAGCCTCACATATGTGAGACAAGCACTTTAGGACTGAGAAACACCCCTAGACCTGATTGAACAAATTTAAACATGTTTGAAGCCACACTAGTAAATAGCAAACTAAGTTGAAATGTTGAAAACTAATTGAAAAGCAGGAGAGCTAATAATATGCCTAATTCCAGCCTGAAGGCCATAACTATTAATCATGTAGACCCCTCAAGGAGCTGATGAAGGATGATAAGGAGTTCTGTTTGGAATATTTGTTTGTTTTTTGAGACAAGGTCTTATGGCTGGCCTGCAACACACTATTATAGGGCAGGCTAGCCTTGAATTTGTGGCTGTCCTTCTGCCTCTGCCTCTTGAGTGTTGGGATTTACAAGTATGAGGCACCACACCTTGCTTACCACTTGGTATTGTCCAGGGCTGGTGGCATCTCATTGAGGATTTGATTTGTGTTTCCCTGATAACTGATACCAGACATCTTTTGAGATTCTGGTGGCTCTCTCTCTCTCTCTCTCTCTCTCTCTCTCTCTCCCTCCCTCCCTCCCTCCCTCCCTCCCTCCCTCCCTCCCTCTCTCTCTCTTTCTGTGTGTATGTGTGTGTATTTGAAAGATGCCTACTCAAGTCCTCTGGGTAGTCTGGAATTTGTCTTTTTGCTGTCGAATAGTGAGGATTATTCACATCTTCTGCATAGTAAGTCCTTATCAGACAAATGACTGACAAATATTTTCTCATCATGTAGGTTCTCTTTTCATTTTTCTTAATGTCTTTTGACACATAAAAGTTTTTAATTTGAGGTCAGAGACATGGGTCAGTGTCTAAAGACAGTTTCCATGTAGGCCTGGTGACCCAGGTTTGATCCACAAAACCTATGTAAGTAAAGAAGAAGAGATCTGACTCCACAATGTTGTCCTCTGACCCTTCTACATATGCACCGTGGAACACATACCCACACACATCACACAGACACACATACACACACACACAGAGAGATTAAAAGGGTTTTATGTTTGATCAATTTAAGTTTATCTCTTTTTAAATATTTTGTCCCTAAGTGTGTAGGGTTACAACTATGTACCACATCTGGCTTGCTTGTTTGACATGGGGTATCATTAGATACCCACCGTAAATTTGTTGTTATTATTATTATTAATTTGGAATTTTGAGACAGTCTCACTGTGTAGCTTTAACTGTTCTGAAACTCACTGTGTAGACCAGGCTGGCCTCCAAATCTCAGAGCTCTGGCTACCTCTGCTTTCAGAGTGCTGGAATTAATGTGTTCACTACTATGCCTGACTCCAGCTTGGATCTGAATTTGTGCTCTTCCTGCCTCAGCCCCCAAAATCCTGGGATTATAGCAAAGCATGGTGGTGTACGCCTTTAGCCCCAGAACTCAGGAAGCAGAGACAGAGGCAAGTGTATCTCCATGAGTTCAAGTCCAGACTGGACTTGAACAATATAATGAGTTGAAGACCAGCCCAGGCTACATAGTTTCAAAACCAAAAACCAACCAAACAAAAACCAAAACCAAAAATTGAACCCACTCTTAGCACCACCACCAAAAGTCCTGGGATTATGTTTTCACCATACCTCATTCTTTTCATCATTTAGACACCTCAATTACTGGCTCGAAAACAACTGACCTTTGGTATTACTGCTTGACAGATGACTTACTTAGTTTACAGGAATGACAGTACCTGACAGACATTCACACGTCTGCTTTGGTCCACTCAGCAGGATTATGACTACCTAAAGTACTTAGGTATGAGTGATATTTGTCTTAAACAAAGGGGTGAAATGACAGTATTGAAGTTTCTCTGAGCCCTGTTTACCCTAGAAGGCTGAGATGGCTATGAAATCTCTTCCACCTTTTGTTCTCCAAGGTAAGATTAACCAGAGGGTTCACTCTCCCTTGGCACATTATTCCGGGATAAAATCCATCTTCATTCTCCCTTAGAGTACCCACGGGACTTCCAGATCACTCACTGTTAGTCTGCTACTGCGACCACCCAGGCCCCCTTCCTGGTCTCTGAGATGGTTGAAGAAATAACTCCCCTAGCTATCCCCTGCATTTTCTCTTTCACACCACCGGCACACATGTTCAGGAGAGAGACCAGGTTCAACATACGTATTTCTGAACACTTTGAGGAATGAGTATGCAGTTTAGTGATCAGGCAGTTGCTTCAAAAAATAAGCACACACATGCAAGGCCTTGACAGAGCTCCACCTACCTGTTTAAATGCCTGGATGAGCTGCGACTCAGAACCATAATGCTCAGGCAATTGCATTTGCTAGTTTCTAATGTCCATTAAAGGTCAGGGACAGTCAGGTATCGTGGCTCATGCTTTTAATCCTAGTACTCAGGAGGCAGAAGCAGGTGGATCTCTGAGTTCAAGGCCAGCCTGATTCACATAGGGAATTCTAGCACAGTCAGGGCTACACAGAGAGACTGTATCTTAAAAAACAACCCTGAAAAATAAAAAGTGCCAGGGACACTGAGTCACGACATGAAAACTTTGAGGTAAAACATCAGGTGGCTCTCTCCCTGTGGCAAAGGCCCATGCCAACACTGTTCTATCACTTCAAAGATTCTGCAACAATCTTTTATAAATTTTGGGGGGCTGTCATTTATTGATGGTCATTTAGAGTATTCACTATATATCCCTTTTGTAAGTATTCTAAAACAGAGAATTTCAAATATGCCATTTTGAATATGTACAAATATATATCAAAGACTGTTAATAGATGAATAATCCCTGAACCAAAGATTTCACTTGTAATTCAATTAAAATCGCAAAACTACCTTGCATGGAGTCTATACTTGTGACTACCATTTTAGCAAACTTTCATGTATATAATAAAATAATAAGTGGAAAAATGGGGGGAAAGTTAGCATTATAGACTTCTAGTGGTGTTTTCCCATTTGAACCTTTCTAAAAAGACTTAGTCAAATGTCTGTTTTCTCTTTTAGTGTTAGCATACAGCCTAACATTCTTTGCTTTCGTTATAGCTATTTTGGAATCAGCTGAAAATACAGTTTGGCTCTGTTGGTATACAACAAAAATATCAGCCAACATTTATTGAGTGTTAGCCTGTGCCAAGAACTGCACTGAATGCTTTCAGTGGTGTCGACTCAATTAATTCTCACAACGGTCACGTGAGGTAGAGACTATTATTATTTCTACTTTACAAATGAGGAAAGTAAAGCACAGAGAAATTAAGTAACTTGCCCAAGGTCACACAGCTAGGAAGCGGCTGAGCTCAAACTGAAACTGTGAAAACACTGTATGGAGATATGATTGACATATAGAGAGCTGTACTATATATGTTTCATTGAATACATTTGCTGAGTTTGGAAATAAGCATACACTTGAAAAATAATTAGAATGAGTGCCATAAGTCTCTAAAATTTCCTATCTTCATCTTTATTATTTATGATCAGAACACTTAAGATCTATCCTCATAGCAAATTTTCCAAGTATACAATCTGCTGTTGTTAACTATAGGTGTTTTGTGGGACATTAGATTTCCAAATGTCCATCAGTAGATAAATGTTTAAAGACAATGTAGTATACATATGAGAGCAGAGTGTTGTTATTCAGGCTTTAATAAAGGAAACCCTGCCATTTGCAATAATATAGATGAACTTGTAGGACATTATACTTAGTAAAATGAACCAGACGCTCAAGAACAACTACTATTTGATACCATTTATATCAGAAAAATTCTGTGGCCCAAATCTTAGCAGCAGAGTAGCACGGTGGCTGCCAGGAGTCAGGTGGAGAAGGTAATGCGGAAATGCTTGAATCCACGTTTCAGTAGTCTGGATCTTTAGCCTACATGTATAGTCATCGTGATAAATAGTTTTGGTATCATTCTATCTCGGCTCTTGCTCATTTCCTTTCATGTGATTCTGAGCCTTTTCCTTTGTGTCTACTCCCTTTGACCATTTCGGTCTGGTGAATGTAGGTCAAGTTCATTCATTTCCTATGATTTCCCAAAGATCTGGACTATCCTTCTGATGAACATTTTTGCTGTTTTTTTTTTTTTTTTTTTTTTGGTTTTTGTCTCTGTGCCCTTGGCCATTTTCTGCATGCCTGGAGCTTTTTGACTACTGAAATGGCCAACTACTGATCTTTCAGCAGCAACTTATACCTCAAGGTTTTGCCTATTCCTCCCACCAAGGTTTTAATCACTTTAGCTTTCAGTAAGCTACTTGGATTTGAGATTAATGAGTTGTTGAAATTCTCCCCAAAGGCAGGTAAATGACCCAGGGCTAGATCTGCACAAACTTCCATGTGATCTTTGCCTCTATAAACCAAACTGAGCCACTGATCTAGAATCGTCATATTTAGAATTTATACAGGAATGTGTGACAAATGATTAGGTCAAGAAGGCCCTTCTTGTGAATACAAACAAATTCATTAAACATATGAGAAAACTACTGAAAATGTGACCACAAAATAAAATAGATGTGGCAGCAGCATAATTCTCTGCACTTTCCTCCTTTCTGTACCATTTGGTATGATAGGCAGTCACCACTGAAGACAAATGAAGGCTTGAGAGAGTAGGAAGGAGGTAATATTTGCCTGAAATGTATCAAGAAAACTGACTCTGAATCCATTATAGTGAGAAGTGCCGGAAGGTCCTCTTTAAAATTGGGCCATATTTCCCTTTGGATAATTATGCCATCCAATACAAAGGTGTGAACAGTTCTAGTTCCTACCCGAGAGCTTAGATAGTTCATAAACAGAAGAGTTGCAGTGCTGAGTGGGTCCATGGACACTGCTCTAAGATGAACGTGGGCCAGGGAATGAATTGAGCAGACGAGTCATCGTGAACTGAAACTTACTAGTCATTTTCACTGGGCACAGAAGGTCTTGTTTTTCTGGCTCTAACCTTCTTTTGGACATTTTCCTCAGATGGCAAATAGAATTTTCCTGCTCTAAAACATGTTTTTATTCATAAAATGTAGACTAGCAGATCCAAAGTATTTACTTGGCTGGTGAAATTTTTTTTTATGTACTTTGCTTTTTTTAAAAAAAAAAAAAGAAAGAAAGAAAGAAAAAGAAGCAAAGAAGAACCCCCCACAGCTTCTAAATCCATTAAAGCCATTTCCTAGGATGTACCTCAAGTTTATCCTTGTTCACTCAGCAATGCCTACCTCTAATGCTCTTAGTTCAGCAGAGTCCAGGAGGCTGAAAGCCCATATAACTAACTCTCAGTGAGAGAAGCAACAAGATGATACCAGATTCGCTCTGCTGCGCTTACTAAAACACAAATGTACCGACCCTCGCATTTGTGAAGTGAGTACAAACTGCAGCTCTCGCTCCAGCTCTTAGTTTTTATTTTACCTTATTATTTTAATGGCTTTTACATTTTATTACATTCCCTTATTTGCTGGGGAGGGGCTATGCGTGTGGATGTCATGGGATAACTCCCACGTGGGTTCCAGGGACTGAACTCGGGTATTCAGGCTTCACTCACTAAGCCATCTCGCTAGCCATCAGCTTTTATTTTAAACTCATTTAATGAACTCAACAACTCAGGGGCTTAGCTAGGAGCACTGGATGGAGGATTTAAACAACGTTTTGGTGTAATTTATGGAAATTGTGCCTGCTAACCTTTCTAGTTAGAGAAAACACAAAAGCATCGGCAAAGCAGCTGTCCCAGGTGCGATGCATATGCATTTGTACTTCTGCACCTGGTCCTGGCACACAAGATGGCTGTCTCAAGAGCCAAAGACTTTATGTGCTTGCACCCCCAACCTACATAAGAAACCCAATTAAACTGACTGGAGTTCATATTAGGTGTGGATAGGAGGAAACGCCATTGTGTTCCCTGAACTTATAACAACTTCTGCTGAGTCAAGGGAGGAAGAAAAGCGCTTGCTTTAAAAATGCAGGGAAGGCTTTCAGACTTTCTGGCTTTGGTTGATGCAAATTTAGGGTAATTTCTGACATACAAGAAAAACATATGGATGCTCCTCATATATCCTTTTGCTCATAGGACTATTCTCTTCCTCAAAGTTTGGCCACGGATCATAAAGTTGTTTAAGACTTGGATTAAAAATATGTAGGGTCTTGTTATAGCTACACGGACTATGATACTAGCTAGATGGAACACAGGTTGAACATCCCTTATTCAAAATGCTTAGACCAGAAGTGCTTCAGACTTAAGAGTTTTTCACATTTGAGGATATTTTAAAGACTACTAGTTAAGTATCCCTGATCCTAAAACCCTCAAATCCAAAAATGCTCTGAACCCCACAACTTTCCTTTTTATGATACTGGGTCTTGACTCAGATTTTCGTGCATGCTAGGTAAACATACCACCACTGAATATATATTTTCCAAGCCCAACTTAAAACTTATGAATACTCTTTCCATAAGTTTTCTGAAAATAAGTAGCCAAATTCCAGAAGAATATTCATAATATTGCACCTACCTACTTACCATCTTTCATATACAGATAGTGACTTCCTAGCAAAAATGGTAATTAGTTCAATCTAACAGTTAAGGAATTCTCCCGAGTAGCCTCATATTTAAAGAGAGGCATCATGCTCTAGACAGAAAGTCAAGGGCTTTGCCTGGTACTCAAATGGTTGATGGAACAAGGCTTGAAATCCTTTTGGCTACTCCTAGAGAATAGGCCACTAGTCCCCAGCAGTACTATGGCTCTGTCATGATAGCTCAGTCTCAGGCAGCAGGCCCAAGAGGCGGGCAATCAAACTGCAGGTAGATGCTGAGGACTTGTTCCATGCCCTGGGGTTGTAGACAACACAACATGTCCTGCATCTTTCTCCATGCTCTGGGGTTGTAGACAACACATGTCCTGCATCTTGCTCTTAAAATGTTGACAATGAAGTTGAATTGAGCTGAAAGACAATATTTATCTATATACATACATACATGTATAGTTAATGAGTGTTCAGCTATATGGAATAGACCATGCTTTCTCAGCCTCCCAGCATCCGGCCCTAACCTGGGAACTCCCTTATAAGCGTCTCTGTGGACTTGTGGTCTCATGTATTCTCATTAGCTCTAACTGAAGTAAGGGAGGAAAAGGCTATTCTTCTTCTACAATTGAAAAACAAGATGATTTATGCCCCTGGGTGCTTAAAAAATAGGCTTAAGGTTGCAAAGTCTCAAGCAGGCCTATCCTCTTTCCCCTGTGCTCTCTGCACACATATTTCCCACTGCCTGTTAAAGCCTCTTAAGCACGAGTCTGACAGTGTGACCGCCCTGCTGAAAAGCCCCTCGGTGGGTCCTATAGTACAAGGTCTTTCATAATTTTGCCTAGGTTTATTATTTCTCAAGAAGGCCCCTGATCTCTCTGTTCCAAACTTTAGCCACACCATTTTTTTTTGTTTCCTAAATATAACAGCATGCCTCTGAGCCTCTGTACATACACAGTCTGTTTTCTGAGAAGCCCCTGCTCATCCTTGAAGACCCAGCTGTGAGCACATCCCAGAAGTTCCGCATTCTTTTCCCAGATAGAAGAAGCTGATCTCCCCGATTCTGTGTACATGGTTCAAGAATTTATTGGGCCATCTACCACAGCACTTCTCAAACCTGATTACGGGAATTACTTCCTGCCCCCATCTCCCCGACTAGGACCATACACTGTTTGGAAGAAGGACTGTGTCTACCCTCATTACCTACAACAGTCCTTGGGCACTTGGAGGAGTCTGAAACAAATGGCTCTTACTTTCAAAGAATTTATCAGAACAAAAATTTTAGAAATAAAAATTATTTCTATTGTTTTCTTTCAATAAAGGAGAAAAAAAGCCTCCACTGTATAAATGTGACCAACCAGGAAAATGCTGGAACAGATCATTAAGAAATAGACTGGTCAGTACCCAGATTAGAAAATTTTAAGGGCTGTGACTCACTGCCCAAATGCCCACCCCTTACAACAAATAAGTAGAGAAACAAAGCATGGATTTTTGTGGAAGCTGGCCGATGATGTGCAATTCCCCTCTGTATACTGTGAATATGTTTTATTACCATGAGTTAGAAAAAGAAGCTGCTTCAGCCTATAGCAGGGCAGAATATAGCCAGGCTGGGAGAGATATAGAGAGTAGGCAGAGTCAGAAAGATAACATGTAGCTGCTGAAGGAGAAGGACCTAGAACCTTTCTGTTAAGTCACAGCCTTGTGACAATACACAAAATAATAGAAATGGGTGAATTTAAGATGTAAGAGCTAGCTAGGAATATGCCTGAGTCATTGGCCAAAAAGTGTTGTAATTAATATAGTTTCTGGGTGATTATTTGGCTTTGGACACTGGGGAAATGAAAGAGCAGTCTCCTACTACAAAATGGCTCCAGGGGGAACTACATCCACACAAACCCTTTTTATCTGAGTAAAAGTTAAACCTGCCATGCTGCACACTGAGCAGCCTGGAAGTATCTCTGTGTATGGCGGTGGGAATCTGCCATGCTCGCCTAGCAGACCCTGATCCGGCTGCTTGTCCAGGCCGAGAATGCTGAGCTGCTGGCCGGGTCTGGAGGGCCATGTCATAAACCCTTAAAATGAAAAAAAAGTGAAAGACAAGGACATGTTTAATTAAATATCACTAAAAATAAGTTAGCTATAGCAGTGTTGTTTGGTAGACACACTTAAAATGAAAATGATTTGAAGTTACCTGGGAAACAAGTGGATGTCACTCTGGTGAAACTTAATGCCAGAACCCAAAAGGTTCCAGTGAAGCAGTGTGGGCGGGCTGGCACTAAGCTGAAAAGCCATATTGGAAAGACTTCCTTGACCCACAGCGCAGCATGAACTTTTGGATGCCTGAACACAACAGCTTATTGCTGATCTCTGAAATCATCAGCTGCTTCAACTAAGCACTGCTGTCTGAATGCCATGGTCAGGCTTGCAGCTCAGAAAGCACCGCTTCTTGGTATATTGGTGTCTGCAGTGACAGGCGAAGGTAGATGAGGCTATGGCTATTAGTCACATCAACTTCCTGTGTTGATGATGAAGACACAAAAAAGTAGCACAGAGTCACGTGTGATGGCACACACCTGTACTAAGGAAGTGGAAGTAGGAGGAACTTAAGTTCCAGGTCAACCAAAGCTATGGAGCAAGTTCAAGGCTAGCCTAAACCACAGAGCAAGTTGCTGCTTCAAAACAAAAAGATAAAACCCCATCCCCCAGGGCTGGAGAGATGGCTCCGATTCTTAGCACCTATGTTGGGTGGCTCACAATCACCTGTAATTCTAACTTGTCTCTGGCCTCAGGGGGCACCCGCCCTCATGTGAATGCACCCACATGCATACGCATAATTAAAATAAAAACAAATCTTTAAAAACACCCAGTAAATAAATACAAAAGTATTTCAGAAGAAAATTTATGTGGAATTCCAACACAGAAAATGAAACAGACAGGCTCATGGCTCAGTTACTAAAGCATTTGCTTTGTAAGCAGGAGGACCTGAGTTTGGATCCGCAGGGCCCATGTAAATAGCTGGTCAACACAGCCTGTGACCATAATCCTAGCACTGGAAAGGCAGTGCTGGTTAGCCAGTCTGGCCAATCAGTGAGCTACAGGTTCAGCGAGAGACCCCTTTAAGGTCTCCGAGAGCAAGTAGAGAAAATACCTGACACTGGCCTTTGGCCTCCACACACATGGTAGCACATCTGTGCATACATACATAACGAACACACAGACACACGAAACAGAAAACAGCATCGGCAGTTAAAGGTAGGACTGGTGAGAAGTCCGTGGACACTTCGGGTCCAGAACTCTATTTATTCAGCGGTCCCTTACTTTCTCCAACTGCTTGATGGCGGCACCTTCAAGGAATGCCTATAGCAGGCGCTGTGGGAAAGGTTTGGATACGTGGGACAGGGTACAACAGGTAACTTGAAGCTATTTTTTGACTCTGAAATTGATATGACAATCCCCCTTCATTATGACCAGTCTGAAAAATCAGGATTTTATTCTACCCGTAGAAGGGTTGGGAAGTACTTTTTTAAATTCTATACAGTTTGATGGCTTGAAATACATATACATTGTGACACAATCATCACAATTAATTTAATAACATGCCTATCACTTGAAGTAATTATCGCTTATTTTGTGTGATGAGAACAATTAAGATGTACTCTAAGAAAGTTACATATACAATAAATTATTAATTATAGTCGATGTGCTATGAATTAGATCTCAGAACTTGCTCATCTTGTAGAAACTGCAGCTTTTTGTCCCTTATCCAACAACTCCCTAAGCCCTTGGCAACCACATTCCACTTTCTGTTTCTGCCAGGTTGACTTAGACTCTAAGTGGTTTTTTGATGGCGCTGGGGATTGAGCTCAGAGCTTCATATGTACTAGGCATGCACACTGCCAGTGAGCCTCACTAGCCCAGATTCTTGGATTTAAGTTAGATCGTGTGACATTTGTCTTTTGTCTTTCTGTGTCTGGCTAATTTTACAAATCCACCCATGTTTGCTGCAGATGGCTGAGTTTCCTTCTTTTTATGGCTTACTTGTATTACACTGATATACAAATTTGAGGGGTAATTTTGAAGGCAAACTGGGGTTACTTAACAGTAGGGCCTGGGGAACAAATGAACCACTCCCCTTGCTCCCTTCCTCAACACACAAATCTGTATTGAGTGCACTCTGAAAATAATGATGGACAAGCGAGACCAATGCCCTCTTCTCAAGGACCTCATCATATAGGAGAAATATGGAACAGATGGTAAATAGGTTACAAAAATAACAAGGAAACAGGACACTGATGAGAAAAATAATGCAGAAACATGGAAGAATAACAGGGTGACGTAGGGCTTAGGCAGCTTGGTCAGGAAAAGCTTCTCTGAGGAGGTGAAACCAGGACTAAGATGAGAAGAGTGAAAGAAACTAGCTGCTTTGAGATGGAATAGGCTCTTAGTCAGTGGGACTGGGCCTGCAGGAGCTCGGAAGCTCTTGAACCTTCCTGGTCTGCATAGGTGGCTGAAGACAGCCAGTGCAGCTCGGGAAATGAAGGTGAGCAGAGCAGTACAAGAGTGTGCAGGACCAAATCAATGGGGCTTGGAGGCAGCAAAGAGTCTCGACTCCCCAGGGAGATGCAAAGGCCTTGGAAGGCTTTGTGAGGAGCAAGGGGAAGCTCTGAAGGAAGCTGACCATGGCACACGGGGTTACTGTCTAAGTTCTCAGTACAGGGCAGAATGAACTGAAGTGTGCCAGGAAAGAACTAGGGGAGGCAGAGAATTCGGGAGACGGAACTACTGCCGAGAAAGGGTGAGGAGTTTCCCTGAGGATATAAAGCCAAAGAAACTGCCAGAAGGAGGCTTTCTCCAGATTACTTGGAGTTGTCAGCTTTGCCAGTTTACCCCTGCTGTCACAGCCACTGAGAGCTCACGCTGAGCCTTCTTACTGAAGGTCCTTTTCACTCAATTAATTGCTTCTAATTGCGCCCAGGAAGAGATGGCAAAAGGCAGTATCGTTTCCTTTCTATAGAGTGCCTCTGTATTTCTGTGCCAGAGCCTACCTGTATACTCATGAGCTACTTGGCCACACTCAGCAACCCCAGTCAGTTTTCTCAAACCACAGCCTTAAATGTAGCTGCCTCTTTCCCCCCAGCTCCAAAGCTAAAATGGCCAAGTGACACTGGAAAGAAAACAAATACTTAACTGGAGGCGCACCGTCAAACTGTTAGGGCTCCCTCATGGGTATGCCTTCAAGGATGCTCAGAAATTCTTTGACCTCTCTCAGATTGCTTTTCTCATCCTGTACAGGGCCTATTATAAACTTATCAAGACCCAAAGCCCCCCCCCCCCGCTCAAAATTTCGTCACATCTAGAAAATAATCCAAAGCACGGCCATGATCTACAAGTCCTTGCAGCATGACTCCTAGCAATTTCCCTAGCCTCTTGTACCACTCACTGTCCCTGATACTTACTCCAGCTACACTGGCCTACTTTTTGGTCTTACAAATGTCAAGGGGATGGTGCTGTGCAACTAACTTCTACATCTGCTGCTGAGGAACTCCCAAGCACTCTCTGAAGTGGCTGGACCATTTCACAGTTCCGCTGCCCGCAGTTCACGGTTGTCCCAACTTCTCTTTATCCTCACCTACACTTGTCATTATTATGTCTTTGAATTTAACATCCCAATGTGTGTGAAGAGGGATCTCACTGTCATTTTAATTTGCATTTGCTTAATGACTAATGATGTTGAACATCTCTTCAAGTGTTTATTGACCATTTGTGCCTTTTCCTTGAAAAAAAAGTTTATGGGCCTGGAGACATGGCTCAACAGTTAAGAACACTGACTGCTCTTCCAGAGGTCCTGAGTTCAATTCCCAGCAATGACATGACGGCTTATAACCATCTGTAATGAGATCTGGTGCCCCCTTCTGGCCTGCAGACACACACATGCAGACTGTGTACATAATAAATAAATCAATCTTAAAAAAAGGAAAAAAAGCTTATTCAAATCCTTACCTATATTTTGTTTTTATTTTTTGGAGATTGCCCTTGAATTTAAAATCCTCCTACTGGTCTCCAAAGTGCTGGAATTACCAGTGTTCACCACAAACTGCACTTGGCTTGTGCCCATATTTGAATTGTATGGGGTTTTGTTGTCTTTTAATCAAAACTTTATCATTTATTATAGAAAATTAATTATAAATGTGAAGGTGCATTTCTGGATTCTTTTCTTTTTCAGTATTGTGGTTTGAACCTAGGGCCTCATATTTGTTAGGCAAATGCTCTAACTTATTTCTGGATTCTTAATTCTAAATTCCAGCCAGTAGACAAGCAGAGACGCATACAATTCTTAATTCCATATCATCAGTTTGCATTTCTGTTCTTAGGCCAGCACCAATCCTTCAAACTTGTTCTTTTCCAAGAATGCCTTACTGTCGTAGGTTTTGATACTCCAAATGAATTTTAAAACCAGTTTGTCAATTTGTTCAACAAGCCAGCTGGTGAGGTATAGTGGCACACACCTGTACTCCCGGAACTCGGAGGCCAGAGAATCAGTTAAAGTCAGCTTCAGTTATATATTGAGTTCAAGGCTAGACTGGGCTACGTGTGGGCTTGTCCAAAACAGAGAACTAGAATTGTAATAGGATTCATGCTGAATTGGAGAAATACTATTGAGGACCATAAAATTCAGTAATATGAATTGCATAATGATTTTTAATAAATTTACTAAGCTGTGCAATCCTCTTTATAAACTAGATTTAGAACATTTCCAGCTCTCCAGTACGATCCCTCATGCCTATTAACAGCTAATCTCTAGTCCTATTTCCAGTCTCGGAAAATCCCCAATCTACTTTCTTTCTCTATAGGATTTGTCTTTCTGTACATTTCCTATAAATACCATTATAGACTATCTGATTTTTCCTAACTGATCTTTTTTTCCTAGCATAATTTTTTTCAAGACAGGGTTTTTCTGTGTAACAGCCCTGACTGTCCTGAAACTTGCTCCATAGGGCAGGCTGGCCTCAAACTTACAGAGAGCCACCTCCCTATACCCCCCAAGTGCTAGGATTAAAGGCATGTGCCACCACCGCCCGGCACAAAATTTTTTAAAATTATGAGTATTTTATAGACTAGTTTTAGACTTACAAAACAGAAGAAAACAAACAAAAATTCCAAGTAGATAGAATAGAGTTGCCATATACACCTCTTTCTCCTGGGAGACTACAGTATTCCTCACATCTTTCATTAACATGGTGCATTTATTGCGATATTGACACTATTACTAATTAAAGCCCATAGTTTACATTAGGGTTCACGCCTAGTATCACACGTTCCTTAATTTTTCACAAATATACGATGCCATATGTTTACTGACACAGAGTCATATAGAATAGTTGCACTGCTCTAGAAAGTCTTGGTGTACCATCTGCTCACCCTCCTCTCCTCTCCCACCTTCTCCTCTGAGTCCTTGGCAACCGCTAATCTTTTTAACAGTCTTTATAGTTTTGCCTTTCCTAGAATGTCAGAGAGTGGGAATCATACCAAATATAGCTGTTTCAGGTAGTGTTCATTTACTTAACAGTGTGTATTTAAGATTTTGCTGTGTTTTTTCATGGCTTAATAGTTCATTTTAAATTGCTGAATATTTCCCGTTGGATGGACATAACACAGTGTGTTTACCTACTCTGCTATTCATGGGCCGCCCTTTGACTCACAATGATTGGATTACCTGTCTCCTAAGTGCTAGGATTACAGGTGTGTGCTAAGATTCATTTATTTTTATGTTATGAGTATGAATACTTTGTCTACATGTCTGTATGTGCACCAAGTATGTACTTGGTACCCAAAGAGGCCAGAAGAGATTGTGAGATTTCCTGCAGCTGGAGTGGCAGATGTTTGTGAACTGTCATGTTGGTGCTGGAAACCAAAGCCAGGTCTTCTGCAAGAGCAGTTAGTGTTCTTAACCACTGAGCCACCTCTCTAGCCCCTAGATTTAGGCGATTATAATTAAAGCTGCTCTAATATTTTGGGGTAGGTTTTATATAGATGCAAGTTTTCAACCTAAGAGTGTATCTGCTCCTCTTCCTCAATGGTGTTGACATTTATTCATGTGTGTATATCAGTGTTTCATCAGTTTTAATCCCTGAGCAGCACTGCGCCGTATAAACTGCCCCTTGTTTCTGTGCTAGTTAACAGACATAGGATTCCTCCAGCTTTCTGACTGCAGTGAAGAGAACTGCTATGGACATGTGTGTGTGAATCTTCGTGAACATGTCCATTTGTATTCTGATTGAGAGAATTTCCTAGGAGAGGAATGCTGGGACAGATGACACATTTATATGTACCTTCTTTTTTTTTTTTTTTTAATCTTTTTTTTGGATTTTTCGAGACAGGGTTTCTCGGTAGCTTTTTGGTTCCTGTCCTGGAACTAGCTCTTGTAGTCCAGACTGGCCTCGAACTCGCAGAGATCCGCCTGCCTCTGCCTCGCAAGTGCTGGGATTAAAGGCGTGCGCCACCACCGCCCGGCCTATATGTACCTTCTTAAAAAAAAAAAAAAACCCACCAAACTGTTTTCCAACATCTATAACACTGCAGATTCCTACCAGCAACGAGTGATATGAAAATGTTGCTCAGCATCCTCACCAACTTCTATAGTATAACTTTTTTTTTAATCACAGCCATTCTAGTGAACGAGAAATGGTATACCACGGTGGATTTGATCTGTATTTTCCTAAATGCTAATGACATGGAACATCTCATGGATTTTATTAACCAATCATGTATTTTATTTAGTGAAATAACTGCTCAAATATTTCTCTCATTTTTAAATTAGGATATCTTTTAATAACTGAGTTGCAATAGTTCTCTGTATATTCTAGGCATGAGAGATTTACGGTTTGTAGATATTTTCTCATAGTCGGTGGCTCATCTTTTCATCTTCAGAATGATGCATTTTGAAGTACAAGATTTTAATTCTGATAAAGTTCAATTCATCATATTTTATAGATCATACTTTTGTTGCTAGCCCTTAGAAGTTTGCCCAATTAATGTCTCAATGGTTGTTTCCTATACTTTCTTTTAAAAGTTTTAGCACAGACTTTTAATCCCAGTACCCAGGAGGCAGAGGCAGGTGGATCTTTGTGAGTTTGATGCCAGCCTGGTCTACATAGAGTTCCAGACCAGCCTGGGCTACATAGCAAGATCCTGTCTCCAAAAAATAAAAAAAAAAGTTTTATAGGTTTAGTTCTTGTGTTTAGTTTTTGTTCATTTTTCATGGTTTGAGATGAACATCTAATTTCATCTATTTTACAGTTCTCTCAGTACATCTGTAGTCTCTTACCACACATTTTCCTGGACTTTAACAAGAACTCTGAAAAAATAGTTTTATTTTTTTAAATGACCAAATCTAGAGAAAAGGTAAGAGAAAAGAACCACAACCAGCCATGTACACCTTCTTGCATTCACTAATTGCTACTAATTCCCATCCATGCTCCCTGGTTTTACAGAATTATTTGAAATCCACAAATATAGTACACTTTAGTACTTTATCATACACCTCTTTGGAAAAAGGATTAGCACACGTAAGAAAATAAACATTCATTCAATAATACTATATTTTCTATATCTCCTCCAGTTGTTCTAAAGTATTTTCTATATTAGTGGTCTATGATTTTCCACACAATTTGGAACCATTTCAAAGTTGACAACTGTATTTGATTAGCACTCACTGTTTCTAAAATCCAGAACCTCTGGGCAGTTAAGAGTATCAGTTGTCCTGCAGAGGACCTGGGTTTCGTTCCCAGTACTGACAAGGCACGCCACTACCATCTATAACTCCAGTTCCAGTGGATCTGATACTCTCTTCTAACCTCTAAGGGATTCAGGCATGCACGTTGTACACACACACACACACACACACACACACACACACACAGAGACAAAACACCTACACACATAAAATAATATCAAACCCAGGACCCTCCCTCAACCCCCTTTTGCCTCTCAGGACAGTAGCTTTGGGTAGTGCATTCCAACTGCATACTAAATGTTGCAAACTTGCACTTTCTCCACTTCTTTCTTCATACTTAGATTCAGGGTAGAAATTTTGGGGAAGGATATTTTCTGTAACATGAAGGGTCCTGTTTGTTGTTGTTTTTTTGCCCCGCCTGGTACCCCTCAACTGTTTAGCCCCCCAAAAAATCACACATAGGTCTCCATAAATTATAAGCTGATTGGCCCATTAGCTCTAGCCTCTCACTGGCTAACTCTCACATCTTGATTAACCCATTTCTCTGATCTATGTTAGCCATGTGGCTCAGTACCTTTTTCAGTGGAGCAGATCACATCCTGCTGCTTTGGTGGTCTGGGCAGGAGTGGGAGGAATCAACTTCCTCCTTCCCAGAATTCTCCTGTTCTTATTACATCATTTCTACTTCCTGTCTGGTTTTCCCACCTATATTTTCTGCCTGGCCAATCAGCGTTTATTTATACCATGATTGACAGAATACAGACAATTCTCCCGCACCAATTTTCTATGTGGTGCTGTGTGCTTCCTGTTACATCACACCAGGAGGCATGATATCAGCTGGCCTGCTATTGACAACACTGGGTTGAATCATTTGTATGGCCCACTGAGGGAAGCTATCCTCATTGTAAATGTGCATTTCCCCTCTGTAATTAGTATGGAATTCGTGGGGTGATTATTTGAGACTGTGTGAATCTCCTGTTTCTAAAGAACTTTTTGCTCAACGGCTTTAGCATCCACTCAACGATCTTTGCCAGAATCAATCATTATACAGGGGGAGATCTGCAAAATAGTGATTTTCTATCCTATCGTCATTACTCATTTATTAGCCCTCCTTCTCTTTCTTCAGAATATCACTATTGACACAAATAAAAAAAACTACTGTAATTGATTTTCTATCAATACAATCCATTTCCATCTATTGATTTACATGATTCTTATACACACACACATATACATACATGCATACACTTTCTAGGCTGGTCTACAGTAAAGTCCTAAAAGTAACGTGTGAAAGCAGCAATGAACATCATTAGTGTCTGGACTGTGGCAATGACATGCCATTCCCTACTGAGGGGAACCAGGGCTCTTGAGAGAAATGGTTAGGTCCAGGGCTAGAGAGCTGTGGCAACCATACTCACCTCAAGGAAAGATGCAAAAACAAAACCCAAAAAGCAGAAGGTTGGCATCAAACACACAGGAGCTGGCTTGATGGGGCTCTCCTTGGCCAAATTTGCCACACTTCGAACGGTAAAACGTGCTTTGAATATGCCTCAGATTTCTTTAGGTTCTTCTTCTTTCCTCTCCTGTTTTTCCCTCTCCCCCTCCTTTTCTCCCTCTCTCTATTTCCTCATCATTTATTTGCCCCTTGGTCTGTTCCTTGTATACTCCTGAAAATGAACTAGAAATCTGACAGCCAAATCCAAGAGACCACCTCCCAAGTCCTCAACACACTAACCTCACTGTCACTCATAACCACTGCCCTTCCAGTCTTCTCATCTGACCCAGGATGAATCTACATCTGGCTTCACTGTGAAGCCAGGACAAGCAGGAAAGGAACCAAAAGCTAATGGGAGAGGGGAATCTGGTTTGGAGAATGGCTGGTGTGTGTGTGTGTGTGTGTGTGTGTGTGTGTGTGTGTTAGTGGGCACATTCTATCCATCTTGGTGATCTTAAGGTTCAGTGGGTGGAGGACCAGTAGGTACACAAAGATGTGGCTTACGCTCTCTGGCTCCCACAGAAAGCCATTACACTCCTTAGAGCCTCAGGTTTCAGATACATCCAGACGGATTTATAATAAGACTGATGGCCTGAGTTCAATCCCAAAACGCACACAGAAGTAGAGATTTGCAAAATAGTGGATTTTTTTGCATGTGCACACACCATATACATGCACACAAAAAATGTAAATTTAAAGAAAATTAAAAATAATATTCTGTATTTATACACTGTGAACTAAAAAGCTTATTCAAGAGTTAAAAGAAAAAAGCTTATTTCATATCTCTATTTGGTATGTATTTTTTATTTTATATATTTTGGAGCAGAGTTCATATAGTAGTGGACGGCCTTCAGTTCTGGTCCTTCAGCCTCTGCTTCCCAGATTCTTCTTCCAGGTACAGGCAGGCACCATCACAACCAGTTTCTGTTTGGTATTCCCCCCTCCAATGCAAATTCAACTACTCTTGATTGGGGATTGCCCACAAGCAATTCCCCATTTCCTCCCTTCTGTGTGCTACAAGACACCAATACCTGGCATTCCACTGGTTTCTGATCTCTCCTGCAATTGTCCTACTGGTTCCACTGTTCTTAACCTCACCAGTGCTGGGCAGCTTTATCTTCCCCTCACTTGATTAGCATTTGGCACCAGCCAACATATATGAATTCTTTCTTTTGTTTGAAACAGAGTTCATGCCATTGGTGTGCCGAACTGGCTGATGGCTGGTTACTAAATATTAAAGAATTTCTGCATGTCCTTGGGAGTATTTAAAACACCCAAATTGGCAACTATTCTAAATTGGAGCTTTATCTTTCTCTGAAAGCTACGTTGTCATTATAGTACTTGTTACTGTTTCTGTACAGCAACACACACTCAGGAGAAAATATTCAGCCATTCAGACTTCTAACAAGAAACACAGTTATCTGAAATCCCACCACCAGGATGACAAACAAGCAAAAAGTATTTGCTAGGAAGCTGTTTTATAACCCTTCCATGCTATGTCCAGATGGTAGTCCCTCCCTAAGTTCAGAGCAGTGGCATCACGTTAATGTCTGTATAGAACGCTGCTGTATTTATCAGCTGTAAGCAATTCTGTTGTTGAATACCACAGATTGCTCTTGCTATCATGATGCTGAAGACAATGTCATTACATGCCTCTAAAAACACATTTGTATCATCTTCTGTATCCTTGAGGTTTATTAATTCTCAGAAGATGAAATCTAATAGACTCTCTTAGTTTTCGTTCTGATACATATTGCTAAACTGTCCTTTGGGAAGTCCAAAGAATTTACATTCCCATCTGCACCGATGACATAACACTGTGGCAGGCCAGGAACATGTGGTTGATGTTCACGTCTTTGCTTGACTGTTAAGGAAACTGCCCCTCTTTTCGTAGTTACAGGCCATGCATAGGCCTTTGAATAGCTGCCTTTTCTTCCCGTCCTTGGCCTGCTTGGTAAATATGGAAGACCTTAGTCTCTTTGTTTAGCAGTTTCTTTCCTTAGAAGCACTACACTGCTACATCCGGACACTCTGTAGTGCTGCAGCCCGTGCTCAGCTTTCCACAGCTTTGTGACCTACTTGCCCCTTAGCTGCGTGACTCATTTTCCAGTGAGCTCGCCTACTCTTCTGATCTTAATTAAAATTAAACCTATAACAACATTAATAGTCTCGATGGTGATGGTGCTATTAGTAATCCACCGCCATTGCTGAGCATTTGCTATGTCGGGATTATGGGAAACAGGCCAGTTGTTCCTTCAGTTAGCCCACAAGGAGGTGCTATTATGAATTTCTTCTACATGACGAAAGGAGGCAGGAAGGTTGGAACAACTCACTCGAGGTCATGACGTTAGTGTGTAAGAGATGAAACTCAAGTTCTAGACCCTATGGCTGCACGCAGCATGCCATCTCTTCCACAGTCAGCAAAACATGGCTCACACGCCAAATCCAGCCTATCACATATTTCTGCAAATGCCATTTTTTAAGTTTTTGAGACAGGGTCTCACTATGTGGCTCTGACTGGTCTGGAACTTGCTGGACACCAATCTTGTCTAGAATTCCAGAGATCTGCCTGCCTCTGCCTCCCAGGTGCTAAGATTAAAGCCATGTGCCACCATGGCGAGCTCTACAAATAACGTTTTATTGGAATACCGATGTCTTATGGTCTACAAAGCCTAAAACGCTAACTGGACAGTTTTAGGAAAGGACTTTGTCTACCTCTGATGTGTATAGAGACCTTTGCTAATAGCTACATCTGTAGCACTGACCTATAATCCACTTCCTCTATTGACTAAGTATTTCCAGCCAGATCTGTTTGGTTTGGTTTAGAGTGGGGATCTTGAGCATATCAGGCAAATGTCCTGTCACTGACCTGTATTCCTGCCTCCACTCCTTTCATCTTCGTACACTCAAAAGCGGACTTGAAGGCAGCAGCCCCTGTCATTCTTTATCTTGCACCCTATGTTCTAGCCTTGGGATGTGGCTTTCCCACCCACGGCAGCTGTCATTACTTTTGCCCATTAAGCCCAGACGAGGCCTTGAATTCTTTCATAATACAGCCTTTTTGAAGGCCTGGCCTGACGCTGGCGGAGAAGACACTATGGAGCTGGCGTCAAGGCTATTTAGGAGATAGAAGCAGCAGAATGTGGAGAGAATGGAGGTCTGTGCGTCTACATTTCAGCGGGTTTCATCATTCATTTCACCTGCAGCCAGCTACTATGGGGCACGCGGATGTGCACTGATCCACTATCTAGTTCTCGTCCCTGTAGCTGGGCCACACTGAGCTTTTCACCAAGCCATTTCAAAACCCCACATTCCTTTATGCGAGTCTGCACCCTCTTCTGCCCACCAGCTCCACTTTCCGTGTCTGACAACAGCTCCGATGTCACTACCATAAAGCCTTCCCCCACACCTCCATGTGAAGTAGCTGTTTCCTCTATGGGCTCTGCCGGCTCTGCGCTCTCACACTTCCTATATTTATCTTCTCATACGTTTGTCTGTCTGCCCCATGAGGTGAGAGCTTCTTAGGAACAGGCTACGTGCCTTATTTCTCTTTGCATCCCTGGTGTCCAGAAGTGCCCAGGACAGCTGGCTGCCATTCTGATACTTAAAGCACAGATACATTTATCGCAGTAATCATCATTGGCCCAGACAGATACTTGGTATATTCTGGACTTGAACACCTCTGTGCCTTCTCCTACCACTGCGGGGCCGGCTCCAGAGTTTGCCTTGCGCACTGCTGTTACAAGCTTCTTGAGTCTGATCTTGGCTTCTCACATTAGCCCTGATCTTAGTTTTCACTCTCAACAAATACCTTCGGAAGGTTGGCTGTGTTCTAAACTCTGCAATGAAGTCCCTGTTCTCCTGGATCCTGTGTATGTTGTAGGAGGGGGAAGTGGGTCCATCTGACTGGACTATTTCTATGTAGCCAAATGTTACCCTTCAAAATGCTATCTCCACATCTATTAGAATTTATCAATCTACCAATCTACTAGCCTACCAATCTAAACCACCACAATATGGCATCAAAGGCCTCCCTGGGACAACCTGCCAAGTTCCATCTTCTGTCTCCGGGGCAGTAGTAATACTGAAAAGGCCCCCACTGTGCTTTTTTCCTTCCTCTCTGTTGTGACTTTTGCTGTCCCCTTTGTGTAGAATGCCTTGCCCTCTCTACTCCATAGTGAGCTCGTGTTTCTTGAAGACTCCACTGAGATTGCCCTTGTTCTGGAAAACCTCCCTCTTTGCACCTGGGTTAGGGGTTTCTCAGCTAGGCCACTTCAGCAGTCTGCACGCAGCCCTCACGGTACTCTGGCCTTACCTCTGCACGCAGCCCTCATGGTACTCCAGCCTTATCTCTGCACGCAGCCCTCACGGTACTCCGGCCTTATCTCTGCACGCGGCCCTCACGGTACTCCAGCCTTATCTCTGCACGCAGCCCTCACGGTACTCCAGCCTTACCTCTGCACGCAGCCCTCACGGTACTCCAGCCTTACCTCTGCACGCAGCCCTCACGGTACTCCAGCCTTACCCCTGCACGTGGCCCTCACGGTACTCCAGCCTTACCCCTGCACGTGGCCCTCACGGTACCCCGGCCTTATCTCTGCACGGGGCCCTCACGGTACTCCAGCCTTACCCCTGCACGTGGCCCTCATGGTACTCCGGCCTTATTTCTGCACGCGGCCCTCACGGTACTCCAGCCTTACCTCTGCACGCAGCCCTCACGGTACTCCAGCCTTACCTCTGCACGCAGCCCTCACGGTACTCCAGCCTTACCCCTGCACGTGGCCCTCACGGTACTCCAGCCTTATCCCTGCACGTGGCCCTCACGGTACTCCAGCCTTATCTCTGCACGCGGCCCTCACGGTACTCCAGCCTTATCTCTGCACGCGGCCCTCACGGTACTCCAGCCTTACCCCTGCACGTGGCCCTCACGGTACTCCAGCCTTACCCCTGCACGTGGCCCTCACGGTACTCCAGCCTTATCTCTGCACGCGGCCCTCACGGTACTCCAGCCTTATCTCTGCACGCGGCCCTCACGGTACTCCAGCCTTATCTCTGCACGCAGCCCTCACGGTACTCCAGCCTTACCCCTGCACGTGGCCCTCACGGTACTCCAGCCTTACCCCTGCACGTGGCCCTCACGGTACTCCAGCCTTATCTCTGCACGCGGCCCTCACGGTACTCCAGCCTTATCTCTGCACGCAGCCCTCACGGTACTCCAGCCTTACCCCTGCACGTGGCCCTCACGGTACTCCAGCCTTATCTCTGCACGCGGCCCTCACGGTACTCCAGCCTTACCCCTGCACGCGGCCCTCATGGTACTCCAGCCTTATCTCTGCACGCAGCCCTCACGGTACTCCAGCCTTACCTCTGCAGCCTCTGTTTACTCCCAGGCCATGCTCTTGAAGAGCAAACACAGTCCCTTGCATCTCTGTATCTGAGGGCCTCAGAAACTCCCACCAGTGGACAATGCATGCTAGGCACTCAGCACTATTGGGCTGCTGTTTCCATGTCATGCCTCCTCCTGCTCTAACTGCTCTGCACTCTGCTTCCGCCACCTCTCTGCTGCATTCTGGTTTAGTTCAGAAGTTTCCCCCTCCAGAGGCTCAATGAATGCTTGGCCCTCACGTGGTGTGCTATTTGGAGAGGTTTTGAAAACTTTAAGGTCTGGGTAGCAGAAGTAAATCACCAGGGGAATTTCCTTGGTGTTGCACCTTGTCCCGGACCCCTCTCTGCTTCCTGTCTTCCATTAAGTGCGTAGCCTCTGTCACATTCCCATTGCCGTGACACTTTGCCTCTGTCCATCACAAGTCCATGATTAATAAAGCCAAGGACTGTGGATTGACCCCTCTGAAATTGTGAGCCAAAATAACTCTCGTTTTAAGTTAGTTGTTTGACCACTTCTGTCAGAGCAACAAACAGTTCTATCAAATGGGTAACAGACGCCACAAACAACAAGGCCCTCATTGTCACTTTTCTAACATGCTTTTCCTCCTGTATTGCTACCATTACTTTTCAAGCCAGCAACCTGAATGTAGTTTGGACTGCCTGCCTTCCTGAGTCTGCTGCAGCAGGGCTCCCTCTAGCCTCTCCTCCTCATTACTGCCCCCTGGCAGACTATACCAGTCTTCCTGCCCCTGAGCTCCCCACCCCTGAATTTCATCCTCTACACTCCTGCCAGAGTTATTTTTGTCAGAGAAACATCTGATTGTGTCACTTCCCCCACTTAATGATCTTCTCTGGCTTCCCACTGCCTTCAGGAGAAGTCCAAACACTTTAATGCAGTACACAAAGTCCTTGGGGAGCCAGCCCTCCCCTGAGTTTCCAGCTGTATCTCGTGCCGCTGACCCAGACATACTAAACTCTTGATGCAGGTCCTGTTTTCTTGTATCTCCCTGCCTTTGGATGTCTACTGCCCTTTAAAAAACCCTTTCCTTTTGCATCTGCCTGAAAAAGGCCTCTTCGCCCCTTAAGACTCAGTCCAAGCACCACGACACTGGGAGAACTTCCAAAAATTCACACAGATCCCACAGCTGCAGCTGAGACTCGAGTGCCTTTCTGTCTGTGCTTCCCTTGGACCATCTCCCCATGGTGACCGTCACATTATGACAGCATGTTAGTTTATGTTTCAGTCTTTGCCAGCCAACCAGGAGCTTCTGGCAGTGAAAGATAGCCTAACCAACATGTCCTATATGTATTCTAGTATCTGACATCACTGTCTGGAACATAAACACAGCAACTTAATTTATTTTGACTTGACAAATGTTGATCACTGCCTAGCAGCCTATGCCTGGTAAAAATTCCAGGTGACTAATAGATCGCCCAGGACATTGTAGGTATTCAATAAGTACTGAATGACTGACTGAAGCCAAACAGAGGCAGCTCCTTCATGACCTCTTAGCCTTAGTTAGAGCTGCTTGGCATTACTGCTGCCTACCACTAGGCATCCTCTCCTTCTCCCAGAACAGTGGTGCAATAGACTATCTACGTGACCACTCCTCTTCTAGACTGGGATGCCCTTGACGATGGAATTTTGTCCGCTCGACTCTCTTTAAAATCATGAACACAGTGCCCACTATGCAAAGGATGTTCAGGAAGCATTCAGTGAACGAATAAATGGATGAATGAACAGTCATCAATCCCTGCAGTGGTACCTGTGCCCTGGACCACTGCTTTGCCATCTTCCACCATTCTCGGCCAGCCTAGGCTCACTTGGTTGCTCCTGCCTCACAACCGTCTCTTGAGTGGGACGATGCGTGGCACACAGCAGGAGCAGAGTGGCTGTCTGATTACCTGGATCTGATTAGTCAGATACCAAACCTCGTTCCTCATGTTCACGGACAAGGTTTGGCTTATACTATTCATTAATGATTCATATGGTAGCTCTCATACACAGCAGGCAAGGTCACAAACAAGGCAATTAGAAAGGAAAACCAACATGGGCCTTGTGTTCCAGGACTTTACAGTGTAGCAGGACAGTGACGCTGTGAATACAGAAAGGATAGCACAGGTCGAGCACAGGCCTGTAAATACCCGCAGAAGGCTAAACAGCTATGCATGGTGCTAGGATTAGCATGTGGTCGGCAAGCGCTCTTCCACTATCCCCCAGTCCAGGTGTCCATATCTCCATCCCTGGACTCTATTTTAGTGTGGTGCATGTGGCAAGAACTCTGTGTGTGATTATGTTAATGGTCTTGAGATGGGGAAATTATTTTGCATTATCCAGGTGGGTCCTAAATTCAATCAAAAGCATCGTTAAGGAGGAAGGCAGAGGGGGATTCAACATGGGACAGAAGCGGAGTGAGAGAACTAAGCAAAGAGGCTGCATTGGTGGCACTGGGGAAAGAGGCTGGGGAAAAGAATAGCTCGAGTGCCTAGCACAGGCAGCGAAGCAGGCTTTCCCCCATACCCAGAGAGGAGTCAGACACTGGGCTCCAAACCTGTGTGAGGATAAGTTTCGGTGGCTTTCAGCCAGGATCCTGGCCGTGATTTGTTAAAGCAGCGATGGGAAACTAATATTCAAGAAACATTTTTGAATGGTTGATATTCTTTTACAGTTCCATGAAAGAGATAAAGACACAGAAATTCCCTACAGAGTGGAAAAAGCCTAAAAGCCTTGAAAGCGCTCCAAGGAGCCTTGGCTCATTTTCCCCTTGCTTCGCTTTCTCCCTGACTTGGGCCACCTTGGGGAGTGGCAATGCCATTTACCGCTTGTCCAAGGCGTGTTGAAAGCTGTTAGTCTCCTGTTGTCACACTGGAACTCTCTATGGGGGACATAGCCAGGGCTGTCGATTGCTGAAGTGCAGTCCCCTGCAGCCCTCCTGCATGTCATACAGGAGGAGAGAGGGCCTCCTCATGGAATTCTGACAGCAATTAGAAGCCGCTTTAAACTGTAGTCCTTTACTGTATATTGTTTTGTGTTCTTTTATAATCATAGCATATATTGGAGTCTTAGCACCAATCTCTTAAAATCTTTAATGGTAGTGATATTATGTCTCTGAATTTTTTAGGATACTAGACATTCCCAGAGCCAGGTGGTAGTGGCACACACCTTTAATCCTAGCACTCAAGGAGGCAGAGGCAGAAGCAGGCAGATGTCTGTGACTTTGAGGCCATCCTGGTCTACAGAGTGAGTTCCAGGACAGCCAGGGCTACACAGAGAAACCCTGTCTAGAAAAACCAACCGACTAACCAATCAACCAAACATCAGCCATCTGGGTAGAGGAAGGCAAGGAGTGTTTCCTTGTGCTTCCTCTTCAGGCCATAAACAGCTAGGTGAACCTGTCTGTCTAGCTCTACCGATTACTGACTGGGATATTACCACGGTCATGCTCATATTTGATACAGTCAATGAACACAGAACAATGAGAATATGTGCTTTCTACCTTCTACTTTCAATGGCCAAAGATTACTAAAAACTTAAGAAATTGTATAGTAGACAACATATATTAAACATGTATGTATGTGTGTCTATACATATATATAAGCAAAAATATACTACAACAGTGTCAAAGTCTTAGAAAGTAGCTCAGTGATAGTATACTTGCCTGGAATGTGGGTTTCATCCTCAGCACTGGGGAAAAGGAAGCAAAAATAATTAATTCTGCTACAGAGTAGGAGGAATACCAAGAACACTACGAAGGTGACAGTTAAACTGTTCCTCAAAGGAGAAGCAGCTTTCCAGGAGAAGAGGTGTACTGGGTATTCTAGAAAAGCGTGGGAAAGCTCGGGAGTTGTAAAAGGAAGAATGAGTGAGGGCAGGGAAGGGCTGGGGGCTTGGTGGGGAGGAGTAAGTCTAGGCTGTGAGGCTGAACGCAGGAGTGTCTGGACTTGTACGTTATATGCAAAGGGCGCCTAGTTTATATATAATACATGTGAAGTACACCTCCACATTGAAAATCTGCAATGCAAAGAGAATGTGTTTGTTATGGAATTATTACACAAAGAACTAAAAATGGGGGTCTGGAAAGATAGCTCAGCGGTTAAGAGCACCGACTGCTCCTCCAGGGGAAATGGGTTCAATTCCCAGCACCCACATGGCAGCTCACAACTGTCAGCAACTCCAGGATCCAACACCCTCTTACAGGCAACATACAGGCAAAACACCAATAAGGAACTAAAAAACAATGATCAATATTAGTTTGGAAGGGATGGTGTGTAAAAATAAATATGTGTATACAGACACACACACACACACACACACACACACACACACTAGTTTCAGTTTGGTTTTTCAAGACAGGGTTTCTCTATGTAGCCTTGGCTGTCCTGGAACTCACTTTGTAGACCAGGCTAGCCTTGAACTCACAGAGATCTGCCTGCCTCTGCCTCCAGAGAGCTGGGATGAAAGGCATGTGCCACTGCCACCTGGCATGTAATTATATTTTAATTAAATAAATTAAAAGGAAAAAGGGAAAACCCCTCAGTTGTATAGCCCAGTGTGATAGTACATATCCTAGTATTCAGGAGACTAGGGCAGGAGGAGGCCTGTGCATCTGAGGCCAACCTGAGCCACAGAGTGAAACCCTGTGTCAGAAACGCCAATAATGATAACAAACAAAATGAGTTTTATGAAACCTGTGAATTGGGGGTTGGAGAGATGACTCTGTGGTTAAGAGCACTTGTTGTTTGTGCAGAGGACCTTGGTTCAATTCCAGCATCCACATGGTGTCTCACAACCATCTGTAGCTACAGTTCCAAGGGATTTAATGCCTCCTCCTAACTTCTGAGGACACCAGGCATGCACACTGTACACATACATCCATGTAGGGACAACAATCATATACATATTATAAATCTAGAAGAATAAAAATGTGAATTTGACAAATTGCAGTGCCAACTCTGTTTTCCTATTCTTTTCTTCCATTGATTAGAAGCAACCCAAATGCTGATTATTCAGGAAACAAATCATTATCCTTCCTGGACTAAAAATACACAGTGGGTCCACTATGAGAGCAGCTAGTTCTGATCCTCTTTTTTAGAAAACAGCTCTACTGCTTATCCACACAACCAATTTTAAAAGATTCTTACCATCATGCAGAGAAGCTCTCCACTCCTCAGTAGTCACTACTCTCTGTCTCTTCCAGTACCCAACACTGCCCTGGGTGCCAGGATAGATGTATCTCTTGTGGATAATTCATACAAACAGAGCCTATAATTTGTAGTCTTTCTGGTTAGCTTCTTCTTAACACAGTGTTCTCTACCACTGAGCGATGGCTCTTGCCCCTCATTCCTTGACTGCGAAACAAATACCCCACTGTGTGAATATAGCTCATTATGTTCATATTGCCAGTTAATATGCATTTGAGCTGTTTCCACATTTTGGCCACAATGAACACTGGCATATAAACTGCATGGACATCTATCTTTTGTGCTTTTACAGTGAGAGGTGGGGTGGGAGAAGAGAGCCCTTTAAGAATATCATTTCTGGGTCATATGATAAATCTATATTTAATAGTTCTCTTCTTTTCAGACAGGGTTTCACTGTATAACAGTTCTGGAACTCGCTCTGTAGACGAGGTTGACCTCAAACTCACAGAGATCCACCTGCCTGAATGCTGGAATTAAAGGCATGTGCTACCACTGCTTGGCCAATAATCTGTATTTAACTTTGGCAGGACTACCAAACTGTTTTCCAAGTGCCTATACTATTTTAGAGCCACACCATTCATATGTGAGGGTTCCAACTTCTCCATGCTCCCGTGAATGCCTGTCGATAATTTTTTTCAATTGCAACTATCCTAGTGGGCATGAAGTAGTGCATCTCTCTAATGACTTACTATGTCAAACATCTTTTATGCCACTATTGGTGACCTGCATGTCATCTTTGGAAAAGCATCTATTCATGTCCTTTGTATATGTTTCAACTATTCTTTTTGTTGTTAAGTTGTATCAGTTATGTATAATTTTCTTGGCTATAAGAACTTGCAAATGTTTTCTCCCACCCCCACTATATTGATTATCTTTCTACTTATTTAAAGATATCATTTGTAGTTCCAAAGTTTTTCTTCTACTCTTGAGAAAGAGTATCATTCTGTGGTCCAGGCAGGTATTGAACTGGAAATCCTCCTGACTCAGCATCCCCAGAGCTAGGACTACAGGCCCACATTATCATGGCCATCAAAATTTGTTATTTATTTATGATATTAAGGATTGAACCCAGGGCCTTGCATGTGCTAGGAAAATGCTCTACCACTGAGCTATATATAACCCTGTCTTTTATTTTTTGAGGTAGGGTCTTGCTAAGTTGCAGCTTGAATTACAAGTCTGCGCCACTATACATGGCAATCTTTTTCTTTTGCTAGTTGTAGGGTATTGTTGTTTGTTTGTTTGTTTTTGTGTTCTGAGAAACCACTTTCCCTCCCAAGGTCATGCAGATTTACTCCTAAGTTATTTGCAGAGAGTCTTAGGTTTGGGTCTTAGGTCTTTGATTTATTTCAAGTTAACTTTAATATAAAGTGTAAATTAAGATTCAACATCATTCTTTTTCATGTGATATCTAGTTATTCTAGCACTGTGTGTTCAAGAGACATTGATTTTCCTCATTCAATGGTCTCAATACTATGACGAATATCAAATGACCATGGATATGTGTTTTTTGGAGGAGGTTTGTTTAGTTTTTGGCTTTTGTGGTAGAGATTGAACCCAGAATCTTCTGCATGTTATTCAAGTATTCTACATCTGAGCTGTTTACCTGGCCATGTATAGGTTTCTTTTATTGTTTTGAGACGGGGCCTTGGTAAGTAGTCAGGCTGGTTTGCAGTTTCCTATCTAGCCTAGGCTAGCCTGGGATTCACTATGTAGCCCAGGCAGTTCTCAAGTCTAATCTCCCTGTCACAGCCTCCTGAGAGGAGTGCACCGACACGCCTAGGTGAGCTTTGTGCAGCTGTGTCCCCTCTATTCATATGCCAGCGGCAGGCCGCTCTTACTACTGCAGTGCGCAGTCTTTCCCCCTTTGTTCTTTTCAGGATCATTTTAGATATTCTGCATCCTCTATAAGCCCACATGCATTTGAAGATCATGCTAATTTTTGGAAGGAAGACCAGGATTCACTGCTAACCAGTTAAAGAAAAGATATACCAGTTATCTAAAATATTTTCCAGAAGGTGGAAGCAGCAAAGGAAATACATCCCAGCTCATTCATGAGGTCAGTATTATTATCCTGGTAACACAAAGACATCACACACACACACACACACACACACACAAAAAAAAAACCAAAAACAAAAACAAAAAAACCCCACACAGACTGATGTCCCTTATAGACATAAAAATCCTCAACAAGTATTGGGAGATGATTATATTCCTTAAGCAAGTGGGACATATCCCAGGAAAGTGTTTGGTTTAACATCTGCAAAACAACAAAATTTACCATTTCAATAGCATCAAGGACTGAAACCAAGTCATCATTTCAGTAGATCCAGAAAAAGCATTTGACAAAATCCAATCCAATCCACATTACAAATACTCATTAGGAGTGGGATATATCCTTAGCTAGATAAGAGGAACCTACAAAACTCGCATCTAGCATTGTACTTAAGACGACGGGAGACTGGGTACTTTCTTCACAGGACAGGGCAGACAAAGGATGCCCGCACTCACCACTTCTGCTCAAGACTGCCCTGTTGGATCTAGCCAGGGTAATTAGACAAGAAAAAGAAAACCAGGGCCAGCAAGATGGCTCAGCAGGTGCAGACATGTGTTGCCAGGCCTGATGACCTGAGTTCAACCCCTGGGTCCCACTAAGTAGAAGACCAACTCTCACAAGTTGTCCTCTAGTCTCCATACAAATGTGGCAGCACACCCCCGAAAGAATATATGTAAAAAATTAAAACCCCAAAGCTCATAGTATTTCTGTACAGTAGCAAGAGTAAAATCAGAAAATCCTATTTACAATAGTGCCAAAAGAATAAAATCCATGGGTCTACATCTTAAAAAGGGAAAGGATATAATATGAAAATTACAAATGTTGAAACTATAATCCAAATAAATGGGGGAAAGTTATAATTCCTGAACGCACATTCTCAAACGGCCTGCACTTGCAGTTAGGGATGGTAGTTCCAGAACTTGGTGGATGTGGATTATGATCTGAAAAGATAAGGAGAATTGCCGCTGCTTTCTCTGATGAGGAGGATGCCCTTTTAGAAGTGCATGCACATCAGACGTTTTGGGTGCTTAGCTGTAATTAATGAGCTAGAAGCTCTGTAACCCTTTTAATATTTCTGTCTACCATTTTCTACAGAACTGCAGTTGTTGAACCTCCTGTGAATTTCCATGGCCATTGCCAGGTCAGAACAAAGCCACTTTCCTAGCTGTAGCCGTGGCATTGGAGAGAACCCCCACCCCATCCAAGGTTGTGCTTAATAAGGTGCACTCGCATTTTCAAACAAGGTACATTTTATTCCGTTTACTTCCAGTAGCAGCTGATTAAACCTCTTAAGCTGTTCTGGGAATATGGTATTGGTACTTCTATTGTTGCTTCATTAAATGATGCCATTTGTGCCATTATGGGTAATTTCTGCTTGAGAGCAGGAATGGTTACAAGAGATCAGCAGCGGGGAAAACTCAACTGATTGGTCAGGGGTGAGGCGTACCAGAGATGGAAAGTAAGATGGCTTTCCCAGAAATTAGCAACGGCCAATTTTTCTCTGTTATTTGCTCTTTTAAAAACATCCTTTGCCCATCTAATTCTAATATGTAGTGCCTGGCTCTTCTCTCTAGATAGTGCTTGCTATCCTGCTTTTATGCTTTCTCCTACACGCACATCCACACAGCTCGGGTGGCATTACACAAAACACGGAAACCAAACTCCCTGAAATCCTCTCTTTAGTTTATGTGAGTGTATAGACTAGTTATTTGATATCTGCATTTTTCAAGTAGTAATACCAAGATATGCTTCGTGATAGATGTATTGCTGAAGAATCAGGCGATAGCTGATGCTGTCTATCAATCTTGAACTAGTCAGGGATGTTAAGTTAAGGTAGTCAGTAGGGGCGTGCAGTCACAACGAAAGTCCCTCTATAAAGTGAATGCTTTCAATCATATTTTTGTATCTATCCTTTGGCAAGCAGCACATCATTTTATTTCCAGAATTTTCTTAAGTTGAAGCACACCTGCACTTGGTCTTTAAAGACAGTGCCAAACCACCACAGGAGCACACTTGCTTGCTTTCCTAGCTACCAGGTATAAGGGTTTAGAGAATGGGGCTGGGTGTGGTAGTGCATGTCTTAAAATTTTTAATTAAGTTTTTCATACAATATATTTTGATCATATTATTTCCTTTCCCCCAACTCCTCCTAGCTCTTCCTGCCCTGTCTCCTCATCCATCTTCACATTCTTACCTGGTGGATACTATATTAGCCTTGTCTCTTGAAACATCTATGCCATAATAAGCTTTATTGTTTTTGTTCGATGAACTGAGAGTAATCACTGTTTCCTGCATAATAAATATTTTCCCCACGGTAAGGCACAACAGCCATAAAAACAAAACAAAACAAAAAATTAAAATCAAAACAAACAACCCAGTAAGACGAAAATATACCAAAATACACACAAAAAAACCATGAAGTCCATTTTGGGTTGGCCAACATTCCTGGGTCTGCCCTGGAGTGTGGTTGATGGGTCCAAAGGCACTTCATTGGCGAAAACGGCCTTTCCCTTGACCAGAAGATACCATCTGCAAACAGCTTTTTGGTGAGTGGTGGGACTTTGTGTCCACTCCCCCTTTCCAGTGCTGGGACTTCGGTTTACAGCTGTGCAGGTCTTGTGTGCACTGTCGCACCTCTAAACCCAGCACTCAGAAGGCAGAAGCTGCTGGATCTCTGTGCGTTCAAGGCCAGCCTGGTCTATAAAGTGAATTCCAGGACAGTCAAGGCTATATACAGAGACCCTGTCTTACACACCCACCCTGCCCCACTCAGGATCTATAGAAGGAAAGATAAGGGAATGTATCGTTGTAAGGTAGGAATGGTTAATATATTAAAATTTCCAGTGTTTCCATATCTAATGTCCAAACCTTGCTGTGCTATTTTTTAAGGACTCTTTCCTGACCCCTCTTCACTACCCCTGCAGGGCAGTTGACATGGCTGTCAAATGCACAGCACTGTGGGAACTGACTCAATGGCCTTTACACATCAGTTTTTAATATTTACAACTGATTGTTTCCTCTACCAAAGGCGAATGAAAAACCAGAGCTCGTTCTGTTACTTTAGTTCCCATTTATGCTCAGCAAGCCTTAGAGGTGTACATGTTCTACAAACGTAAGCTAAAAACTGGGATAGGAACCAAAAAACCTAGGTCTCTGCTTCATTTACTTTTCTACCATAAAATTCCTAATCGAACCTACTGCCTTCAACACAAATGTTAGCACAATATATCTAAAAGGCATTTATAAAAATAAAATATTACCTATTCTAATTATATACTTCATATTTTTCTTTCAATAAGACCCCAATTCTGATTTAATACAGCTAAATAATCAGTTATATGCACACCTGCTTCTTACCACACAAAATACACATGTACACAAAACACGTGCACCTGATTATGGGAAATTAGAAATTAGCCCCACATAATGGGTTTTCTTTTAACCACCCACTCGACATTTATAGTCCACTTTAAGGGCTCCGTGCCTAGAATTGGCAGCCCTAGGAACAGTGAGATCAGTCTGTCTACAGTTGTTCCCAACCTTTTTTGGCTCTGGTACACCTACACTTGCTTCCAAAAATATACCCCACAGTCTGGTGCTCAATGGAATGAAAATCTTCCCTGAGCTATTAGAATATAAAACAGAGTAGGCAATGGCCATAGTTCTGCATTTCCGGGTACTCAACAACACAGTGAGGCAAAGCAGCGTGGAAAGGCACACCACTGGCACAGCACCTGCACAAAGAGGATTTTCGGCTGTTTGGCTTTTCCCCCAGCTATTTTACAGCAGACTTGCATTTATCAGTACACCCACTGGCTTGACCTTCCTTGAGACTGAGGATCTAGTTTTAGAGAGATGGCTGGCCAAGGGAAATGGTGTGGCCAGTAGTGTCATTCTAGCATATGAAAACTAATGGGTTTATGCAAGGATGAAAATCATGGTTTGGCCTTTATTTGTAATATATTGTAACTGCCCGAGTTACAGATAATCCCTGGAAGAAAACCAATTTTTAATCAGAAATAAAAAAATGCAATTAAGGACATAACACAGATAAATCATTCAATCTCAGACCTGCGTTCAATATTGAGCCTATTCCAAGTTGCACCCAATAAGAGTCAAATATCCTTTATTAATCTGAGCATTCAGAAACATCCATAAAATTTTTTCCTTGGGAATTGAATCCCAATGATTTATGTCATAATTCTTGTGATTAGCATGCATTTCTTAAGTTTTCTTAAATTTTGCTATTGCTTATTATAAAATTTCTTTGCTTTTGAGGGCAAACAGAAGTCTTTGAAGTTAATTGACATCACTTTCTTTATGGATATAAATACACCTTCTAGTAAATTTACTGTAAGAGAGTTCTGGTCAGGACATTAAAAATAAGCATTTAGCAACCTCCATGATATTGCCGTGATCAGTAGTTCTCAACTTTCTGAATGCTGAAACCCTTTAATAGACTTCCTCACGTTGTGGTGACCCCAACCATAAAATTATTTCATTACTACCCCATAACTGTAGTTTTGCTACATATGAATCATAATGTAGATATGTGATCTGTAGGCTATCTGATAGGAGACTCCTGTGAAAGGGTCCCCAACCCCCAGGTTGAGATCTGCTGACCTACATTAAACGGTCTATCTCTTACAAAGAAGAATATATTGGACAGAGCCACGTGTTGTCCCACAGCTTTCCTTTACGTAATATTCTGCTCTAACTTGCCTTCAATATTCCCTATATTATCAGTAAGATAAAACTCAGCTTTGAGGAGAGCGGGGGAGATGGCTCAGACTTTAAGAGCACTGGCTGCTCTTTCAGAAGACTCGGGTCCAATTCTCAGCACCCACATGACAGCTCACAATTAATCTGTAACTCCAGTCCTGGGGGGCGGGAGGGGGAATCTGATGCCATCTTCTGGCCCTTTCAGGTACTGCATGTATGTGATGCACAAAAATATGCAGGCAAAATATGCATAGGCATAAAATAAAAATAAAAGCCCAATAGCAATGAAGTATGCCTTTAATCTAAGTGCTCAGGAAGCAGAGGCAAGTGGATCTCTGAGTTTGAGGCCAGCCTAGTCTACAGAGGGAGGTCCAGGACAGCCAGGGCTGTTATACAGAGAAACCCTATCTCAAACACCCCTCACCACCAAAAAAATAGAAAACAAGGGTTCTTACTATTCTGACATTAGAAAATATAGAAAGTAAACGATCAACAAATTAGAAATATATATTTTGAATATGCATCTACAGTTTCCATTTAACTTTCCTGAGACAAGGCGGTAGCATGAGTCTACAGACTGTGGATAAGGGAAGGGCTTTCTCTAGAGGGAACACCGGATTTACAAATCACAAACTGAAGGATATTCACCCTCCTTTTGCAAGGAGCAGCTTCAGGAACTGCTCCGAATTAAAATAAAAAGAGGTACTAAGAGGAAAAAAAAAAGAATAGTTGTATTTCTTGTTCTCCTTGAAAATATTCCATTAAATAGACTATGTGATAGATAAAAATATTTGATAAAAATAAAATAAAACAGATAAACTAAAACTATACCGTATTAAAGATTATGACCAGTACTTCTGAAAACTGAAAATCATGAAAACGAAGTATGCGATGCATTGGCAGCCAAGTAGAGCCTGGGCAGACCTGACGACGCCCAGGGGGCCGGAGTGCGCTCCTAGCACGAAAGAAAAGGGCACGAGGGAAAACGAGCTGAGATCTGAAGCAGCTCCTGATTGCAGGTCACACAGACGCAGTAGTGTTGGTCCTTTGCTGTACCAAGTGTGTCATGTTTGTGTCAAGCATGTGACAAGCAAAAGAAACTGTGGCGTGTTCAGGAAGTCTGTAGTAGCTGTTCATTTTTAAAATACTATTTTTTCTAGTAAGTCAAGTTTATTAAAAAGTTCTATTTCTTAGCCCAATTGAAATTATTTTATTAATAAAAAATCCACAATACTGAGGGCTTAATTCATAGGCCTAGATTAAGGGCAGTCAAAGACTTCAACCATGAGCTGCCAACAGGTCAAGGACTCTACATTCCTCAGGAATCCAGCTCGGCCACAAATCCAGAAACTGAAATCCTTTCTGCAAATTTCAATGGGATCAATGATTATAAAGACAATAAAGCAGGCTGTTAAACTTTGCTCATCCCAAACAACTCTCTAGCCCTAAAGCGCATCGTAGACAGCAGGCTTCTCAAGCAATGCAATCTCTGTGTGCAGAAGTAGAGCTAATAATTTCCATGGACTCAAACAAGCTCAGGGAGTCAGGGCCTTTATCAGCTGTCTGCCCTTGCAGGGGGAGGGTGTGCACAGGTCAGCCCAGCTTTAAAGACTCTCGGCCCAAGTACCCAATTTACCCAATGGTCTGACACTAGCATTCTTGCAAGTAAACAAACTCCATGACCATTGCTCTTCTTGCCTAATTATTATTTAAGAACAAAGTTCCACGAATAGCATATCTACCGGTAGCTTAGGAACTGATGCATGAATTCTCAAGGGAAATTCCGGCCACAGTAATTAGTAAATTAGTAATTAGTAATTAGTAAAACAGATTTCAAGGTGACAATGTGTTGATTCCAAACAGTCATACTTCCATTTAAATTATAACTATTTATTAAAGACACATGAAAGAAATCAGTTCAGGAGAAGACCAAACTGATGAAAGAGCGCAGATGAAGAAGGGATGGATACATAGAAAAGCCAATGACTGGAGTATGAGTTCATCGAGAACACTCTTGCTGAACCTTGCGCTCCCTCTAGTGGTTCCTTCATTAAAATGCAACACTTATGTAACAGCTCAGCGGGTTAATGTTTCATGAACTCAACTACACTCCGACTGCTTATCTAACTTTGGGATAATCTCTCTAATCTCTCTCTCACCCCTGCCCCTCTCCCCAACCTCAACCTCCCTTTCCTCCCCTCCCCACTCTTTCTGTTCTGATAATTTCATTCAGTCTGTTAAGAGATTACCATTGATTCAGTCAACACATACTGAGAACCTACGATGATGAGGCATTTGCTAATCTTACCAGTTTAATTACTTTATTTTCTTTATCCTAAACATTGACAATCAATAACTTGACTGGTAGCACTCGCACCAATGGCTGGAAATTAGTATTTCCTCCCTTTCTTTCTGCCGTCTATTCCAACTTTCACGCTCATTTGTCTCTGCAAGCATTTTTATTGGGGATTTGCTATATCCTAGGTACAGTTCTAGGCAGTGGAGCTACAGGCACGAATAGAAAGGCCACACAGAGAAAATGCTATGAGAGGACCTTAAGGGAATGAGGTGGCATTCTCTGAATGAGGAGGAAGTGGGGACAGCAAGGGGAAAGGCCTGGGGGTGAGCACAAGGAGTCCAGTGGCTAGACAGCACTGAAGGAAGGAAGAGATTAATAGTTTTACCAAGGAACGGAGACAGGAGTATTTCGTAGGGATGAACAGACCACAGCATGATGGGCTTTTTTTGCTTTTACTCTACATCAAACAGGGAGGCAGCCAGCCAATGCAGCAGAGGAGTGATGGAATCTAACTTATTTTGTAAAAGGGTCACTGTGGCCGTCCTGAGAACAGACAAAAGGGACAAAGCTAGAAGCAAGAACACTCACTAGCTGGGGAGCTGCTGCAATAAACCAAGAGGAACGTTAGGAGCTCGCATGAGGGATGTCAGGCAGGAGGTAGAAGGACATGACAGATTCTGGACATCTGAAGACAGAATTACTTTCCTTTGAAAAATCATCTAAGAGATTGGATGTGAATCATGAATAGAAAGAGTCAAGAATGACTCCAACATATTTGGCTTCTACCGCCTCAAGGATGGGGTAGTTTTATTTTGAACATACTGAGTTCAGGATGTCAACTCGATACCCAACAATCAATTTACACTTGACCATTCTCTGTCCTAGGCAGTCACTTTTGAGGGGCAGGGGACTCCCTTAGCTTAGGGTCCCCTTGGAGCACTTTGCCGGTTACCTCAGCACAGTACAGGGGGTTTCTCGTCTAGTCATATTACTAACTCCTGCTGCCTTCTCAGCACCAACCTGTCAAACTAACTAACTAGGACATTATCTTTCAACTCAGCTTCTCTACAGCTTTCAGGATACGGGCAGAATGAAGCCAGATACTTGGCCAGAGTATCACACAAATGCACTCTATCTGGCTTACAGATAGTCTTTGTTCCCCTCGGAAACTTCATGAACCAGGCCTTCACAGAACACATTTCTCTTAGCATGCTTGTGTTCCAAGTTACCGGAACAGCCCATTAAGTTCTACTTCCGGCATCGAATGGCCTTTCTAAACCCAAAGCACTGGACGTGTCCACATTCCAGCCACAAACATTTGCAAAGACCCAAAGACCAAGCAGTCAGGTTTATCCCAGCCACGAAGCATGTCCTGGTACCAATTTCTGCCTTAGTTCCTTTTCCCGATGCTGTGATAAAATCCTCTTACAAAATCAATGAAAAGGGAAGGAGGTGGTTATTTTAGCTTAAATTCCATGTCACAGACCATCACGGTGGGAAAGAAAGCCAAGGCATCAGGAGCTTGAAGCATCTGGTCACCTTACACCCTATCAGAAGAGGAATGAACGCATGGCTGCTTCCTAGTTCCTGTTCTCCAGGTAACAGTTCAAGATCCTCTGGGAATGTTCTGTTCACAGGTAAGAGAGGTCTTCCTACGTCAATTAATGTAACCAAGATAACCTCACACAGGCATGTCAGAAGCCCGTCTATCTCCCAGATGAGTCTACTTCCTGTCAAACTGATAAAGTGTTAAAACGTTAACCATTACAGCACCTCTCTATTTTGATGTGTAAGTATGTATGCATGCATGTGTGTGGACAACACATATGGAGGTCCAAGGTTGACATCTGAAGTTTTCCTCATTCTTCTCCACCTTACTCACTGAAGCATGGTTTCTAAATTGAACCCAGGAGCTCAGTGATACAGGCTAGCCAACTTGCTCTGCAGATCCTGTCTCTACCTTCTGAGCACTAGAATTACAAACGGGCTGCCACCTCCACGTTGTATTTACATGGATTCTGAGGATCTAAACCTTGATCCTCAAGATCTTCATGTTTTGACACCAAGTGCTTTATCCACTGAGCCATTAGCTTCAATGTGCTTTTAGATCAGTTTCCAGTTTCAGCTGAAAACAACATTTTCCACCTACTTGGGCAAGGAACTCGATATTTTTGCCATTCCCCCTTTTTTTTATGCTCAGCAGCCAATTAATCACCAAGGGTTGTTTATTTAGTTGCTAAATATTGCAGGCTGGTGCCACCCTTATGGCAATCTTCCTGCCTCATTCCCCACATACTGGGAGGACAAGCATGTGCCAAGGAGACTGGCTCCGTCACTGAGTTCTGCTGGCGATGCCGACAAGACCGCTCCAGCACTCGTTCCTTTTCACATCTGCCGTTGCTATCCTTGTTCCTGCTTTCATGACCCCTGAGCTGGCCACTGAGCAGAACACTGTGATCTTTCCGCCTTCATCAGTAGGGATGGATAGAGGAGTTCAGTTCTTCCAGGGTCAGGAAGTAGGGGTGGAGGAAGGGGCAGGGCCCAAGTAAGAGTATAATTCACTCCCAGTCCTGGTACTTGGGCCTTAAATAAAGGGACTACCAGACTCACACTTGATTGGGGTGAGCATAGCTGTAACAGGATTATCAGAACAGTGTCCCCTGGGTCCACCAACCTTTCTTGGTCAACAGCTCTGCCAGTCAATCAGGCAGTAGGCCAATTGTGAACCTGCTAGAAATCTGGCTCTCTGTGATGATACAACTGTTCCCTTAATATCCTACTAAAATAAACAAATTAATAGGAAAAATAAAAGAACTGCTCTCTCTCAGATTTCAGGTCTATTGGAGCACACTGCAGAGTACAATGTAGCTGCACTACACCATGGGATAGTGAGAACTGAGAGGAGAGACCATGGCGGAGGAAGGGCACAAAGGTAAAGGAGTTGTTCTGCGGTAGGAGGGCAGTGGGTAGACGACTAAAATTCATTTCAAAGATTTCTGGGCAAGAGTCCTTCAAGTTTGGGCTTGGGGAAGTGGATCTGTGCTGAAAGGCAATGTATCTGGTGTCACACAGCTAGAGACTCCAGTCGGCAGAATTCATATAGAACTTAACAGCACGCACTGTCTGGGGGTTAGTGTGGAACAGGAGCTGCTGTTCTTCACAGTCCACGGTTAGTATTCCTGAGATGGGGACTATCATCACCGCTTAGATGTGAGGGAACTGAGGAAAGAACTCCTAAGCTGTTCAAGGTCAGTGTAGGAGGTGACAGCGCTGGGATTTAAACCTAGACAGTGTGGCTTCAGAGTCCCCTATGTTTAAGCCTTATGCCTTGTTGGTAAAGACCAACTGAACGTGTCCTTGGGGACTGCACACGCACGAGTTGTCTAGGAACTTAACAAACCCTGGTTACTGATGCTTAGAGCAGACATGAAGGACGTTTGCTGGGGAAGTGTGCTGGAGGGAGTGGTTAAGGATAAATTCTGGAGTCTGATCGTGGTGTGCCTGCTGGCTTATCCAGTTGGACTACAGAGCAGTGCTCGGGTACTGCTGAAAGGGAAGGAACTCTCCGGGGAAGAAGGTAGCAGCACCTAGTTTGTTCTGGGCGAACAGTAGTTTAAAGACGTTATAGATGTGGGGAGAGGAAAATCCTCAATGAAGTTCATTCTAACAGCGGTCCAAGGGCCTGGAGGCTACCCTTAGTCTGCTTTATTTCAACTGGAAGGATAACAGAGGCATACGAGAGGTTAGGCCAGGTACAAGGCAGATAAAAAGATCCTTTGGATCCAGAGTTCTCAAATAGTATTGACCCTCAAAAGAACCCAGAGAGAAACTGGTTCCAACTGAATGCGTTTATGCTACAGCCCTAGCAGGTCTGATTTGAGAGTATTCACTTTAGGATGAATGCACAGGTAGTTTGCTGATACTCCATCAGTTTATATGCAAAGTGTGAATAGGCTGTGCGGGCCTGATGGAAGAGGAACCATGGTTGGGCATGGTGCATCTAGGAACATAAACCTTTGGGCTATACCACGATGGATTTGAATCTTTGAGTACTATAACATCTGCCTGCTGTCTATGCTATTGCTGGAGGCGAATGACTACAATGTTGGGCTGGAACCAGTTCCATTGCTTCCTGATAATCTAGTCTCCAAGTCTGCCCTGGCCGCTCCAGAAGGTAATGGTTTGGACTCCTAATAACAAGCTGCCTCTTTCCCTTTAAGGAAGTACCTCCCTATCTTCCAAGTGGCCTTGATCACTAAGAGCTCTGGTTATTACTTGGGGCAAAAGACCTTGGTTGGGTCCAGCTTCCTAAAGAATTGGTACAAGGACAGGGATCAGAATATCCTGATCCTTCTAAGAGGGGACAGTACCCCTACCTCTGCAAGCTGATGACAGTGAAGACTACAGGCTGTCTTGGCTACTTTTCAATTGCCATGGTAAGACACCATTACCAAGGCAACTTATAAAGCATTTAATGTGGGCACACAGTTCTAGAAGGTTAGTCTATGACCATTGTGTCAGGGAGTATGGCAGTAATCAGGCATGGCATTAAAGCAGAGATTGAGAGCTTATACCTGATATACAAGCATGGGACAAAAACAAAGAATGGCACGGGCTTTTGAAATCTCAAAACCTGCCCCCAGTGACCCATCTCTTCCAACAAGGCCACACCTTTTAATCTTTCATAAACAGTTCTACCAAGGACTCAAACATATGAGCTTACGGGGGGCATTCTCATTCAAACCACCACACAGCCCAAAGTTGAGCAGAAGTAAATGGAGACCTTAAGTTACTGGAAGGTCTTGTGTGTGTGTGTGTGTGTGTGTGTGTGTGTGTGTGTACACGTATGCGTGCTTGAGAACTAAATAACTTTATCTTAAGAGGATAGTTACTGGGGTGCTAAAGATGCAGAGGGACCATGGAGCTGCTGCCGTTTTCAGGCACCTAGGAAACTTCATTTCACAAAGGTTCACATCCAGCTCATGCAAACTCTGGCACACACACAAAAATGTAGTTTGGAGGGAGGCGCTCTGTTCATTTCTGCGGAATGAGCCTGGGAAAAGTGCCGCTGTAATCATTGCATTAGCACCTCGCCCAGAGAGCCTAGCATCACATTAGGTGAATTTATAAAAACACTGCCAAGAGAATCACACCTACTCTACGAGGGGCTCAACATCTCATCTGCTGCAGGGAGGCGGGAGTGCTGTACAGGAACTTTCTGTTCATTACCGTTCCTGATCTATGTAAGGTCTGTGAAGACCATAAAGTTAGGAATTGATTAGAAGGTTTCAGATCATGGAAAGGATTTTCTGGATAGTAATTACACTGACAGGATTATACCAACAGAAAGATTCCCCTCCTCCCTCCCCATTTTTTTTTCAGAAAGCAGCTCAAGATCAAGATGAAGAGATAGAGGATCTGATAAAACCTGCTCCAAGGTACTGACCAGACTTTGGTTTTATAGAACGCCTTGATATGAAGCTGAGAGAGCAAGCGCCTTTGCTGGTAAATCTTGAACATCAAGGCTTCTAAGTCATCACTGCTGTCAGTTTCTTTATTTGCTTCAAAGGTGTGAGCTGAACTGTAGCAGAGTGAGAGGTTGGTTAAAAGGGGACTCTCTGCAAGAGTAGGCATGGTGTAGGAGGGTGGAGGCTTGCTGGTAGCCATACCCTGAAATAAAACTCAGATATGGGTAATACAATAGTCAAATTTCAGACCAAAGTGGTATAATCAGAAAGGGAAATGCCAGTGTACTAGGCCTGGTCTCAGCTGAGCAAGCAGCTAGAGCTACTGAACCAAGGGCTTTGTCTGAGAGGTTGCCTGAGATGCCAGGGTAGAATTCAGTGTGGGTATGGTAAATGACTTTTTAACCAACACTTATTAAATACCATGATCTTTAATGTGATTATCGCATTTAATCCTTATAATCCCATGAAGTGGATATTATTACTACCTGTAATTTATGAGGACGTGGAGGCCCAGAGAGGTAGTAACTGATGGATCTAAGAATTACTGAGGCTCAGAATGGCTGGGAATTCTTAGGTGCTGTGTTCAGAACTAATGGAACTTGGATCCACTATGATAGTGTCTGTTCCAGCTCTACAGCGACTATAGGAACATACCTCGTCCACTGGAGGATAGGGGAGAGTGCATAGGGACTTAGTTGGTTACTGCTCTGGTGGCCAGGTGACAGTTTTGTTATGGAGAAACTGGCCCCTGATCAGTTGGCATGTATCAACAGAACAGTTTGGGCTTCCCACTGATTTCCCTGGTACTGTGCTTGTTTTGTAGGTGCCAGCATGGGAAAGGTCTGAGCAGCAAGAGACAAGGACCCACGGATGAAATGAGGTGTCTGCCTTGGTGGTGAGATGACGTGGCTGTCTTGGGATCCAGGTCTCCTTTTCATGTAGTTATCTACATGTTGGTAAGGCTGGAGCTGAGGACAGGTGGGTGGAGGAGAACGTTTGGCTGCCACGGTAACACGTTCTGCTATGTACAGAGCTCTTCAGGGAACTGGGCCTCTAGTACAGTCACTTTGATTTTCTCCATCTCATGTATAAAAAGATGGGGGCTCCTGGGACTCCAACTCTTGCAGACTGACCTTAACTAGACAGTAAGTACAAGCTAGAAGCCTGGCTCTGCACAGTCCTGTATAGCTTGCCAGGCCGCACACAACAAAGCCTTCTGTCTATCATTCACTGCCCCCTGGTGGAACACACGGGAAACAACAACATCCGGAACGATTGCCTGGACAATGATCTCTTTTTCCTACAGGGGAGGAGGCAAAGATGCTCTATGTGGCCAGGTGGAAGGCTGCAATGCCATGCAGTGAGAGGGAAGAAGACAGAACTGAGGGCTGGAGAAAAGTGTAGCTGAGCTGAAGATGCAGGTCTTATGTGTGCTGTCAGAACAGGATGAAGGGAGATGTTGGGAGCTGAGATTTAGAACCAAATGGAGACAGACATACCAGGCAGGTGAAGGGATGAGGACTAGCTAAAGGGACCATCCCAATGTCATCGAGACAAATTGAGGAAGTTGAGTCACTGTCCTGTGGTAGCTTCTAATAATCCTCTAGCGCTGTTTACAATGGTAGGGTGAGCTCCATTTTAAGAAAATCTGGATGGAACAAAGTAAGTTCCTAATAGACTGGCCTCAGAAGAATCCAATGACTCAAAGAGGTTCATGGGCAAATGAAATAGAAAAGTGAGTCATTTCACACGGAAGCAGGCAGCCTGACAGGCTTCTCCCCTTGCTCATAGGTAACCCCCACATTTCTGCCACAGTCATCTATGACGACAGCCCAGGCAGGCCTTGAACTTGCAGACTTCCTGCTTTGGCTTCCCAAATAGCTGAGATTACTGGTTTGTGTCACCAGTGGTGACTCTCCCTGGCAAAATTAGCACTGTTTAACTGTGTGATTCTGTTTTCCACGAACCTACCTCATCTTCTGTCACTGTTCAGTTTACACTATAGCCCGCCCCCACCTCCGGCAATATGAGCTCTAAGCTGGACCTGAGGCCTCCCTGCTTTTTGAGGTACTGCTTCACATTCAATTGATGTTGATTTCACGTCTTATTTTATGCTGCTCTGCCTCTACAAATGTTGTTGAGGCTTCCTGACGTACCCTTTCCCTACCTCTTTAGATGCCCGGCCCGATTCTTTTCACCCTCTGAAGCTTCATCTACCCCCTTACAGATCTTCTCCACAGTACTGCTTCTCAACCATTTTCTCATTACTTGTGCCTGGCTCCCACTCCAGGATCCCTTTAAGACAGCTTTCCTTAATCACCTCCTCCTGCCATGAAATTTTAATATCGTAGATACACTGTACATCTGTTTATGTACTGAGTCCCTCTGGATGACTATAAATTACTCTAACACTAAAGTTAGTTCACCTTCAGTAATGAATTTTTGCTCCTCCGGGACACCATCACCCATGTGGTAAATGTATGCAAAACAGGGTCAAACACGACTATTCGAATGTGTCTTTTTGCAGCTCATTTTCACCGTTGCTTTCTGCGGGGAAAGTCATTCTTGAGACTTCCTATTTCTTTGACACCACCCAGCCCCCCGCCCAGATAGGGTTTCTTTTTGTTGTCCGGTCTGTCTTGGAACTCCCTCTATAGACCAGGCTGGCCTCAAATTCACAGAGATCCGCCTGCCTCTGCCTCCTGAGTGCTGGGATTCAAGGTGTGTGCCACCATGCCCAGCTGACCATCCCTTCTCAAAATCCTACCATAGTCTTTTATGCCCTGCCCCATGTGTGTGTCCTCTGGGGATGGAGTCCAAAGCCTCACACATGGTAACTATGTGCTCTACACTGAGATAAACCTTAGTTTCCTTTAATAACTGCCATTCTACAAGGCTCAATATTTGTTTTATCTCCTCTATTTTATGCATTCTTTCCAGATATGGTTTATTTCCGTAGTTTTAATAACCATCTATGATGCTATTAAGTCCGAGCCTATCATTTCACTAAAGTGCTTGCCCTTAGCTCCAGTCTCTTGCTGTTATTAGCATGGTCTATAGGCTAGCGGTGGGCAGCTTCACTGAGGGTTTCTGTCAATGGAGATTCCCAGGTTTTGTCCCAGACCTCTTGAACCAGAGTTTGCATTTTAACAAGCTCCTAAGATATTCTGTATGCATGCTAAAGATAAAGAAGGCCCAGGGCTGTGTCCTATTACCAGCTCTCTAATGGACACTATTAATAAGATATAAGCACATTAATCCTCATGTACCTCAACAGAAGAGTCGTCTACACACAGAGTCCACGCCACCCACCTCTTCTATGTCATTTCTATCTACCTGGTCACATTCCTAGCTGTTCTACTAGAAGATGGCTCTTGACTCTATTTCCTCTTCTATGCTAATCACTATTGCTTTCATCCACTCTGAGGTAGATTACCATTGAAGGCCTAGCAGATTTCCTGAGTCATAGTCTCTCTCCCCTGAATTTGTTGGCCAACTACAGTTAGAGATGTATTTCTAAGCTACAAGTCTGAAAGAGATGGAACTCTTGGCTAAATTCCTTTTAGTGACTCTTCAATGTTGAAGTGAGGGTTCTGGCATCCAGAACAGGGTTTAGGAAATCTTTTGAAACTATAAGGAAAATTTGTGTTATTTACATTTTCAAGGAACAAAGAAACAGCTTTCATTAGATTTTCTGAGGTGTTCAAGGACAAAGTCAGTTAAGAACCACTAAAGAAAGGACCAAGTTGACAAAATCCAAGCTATTTAGTTTGGCATATAAAGACTCTCTCTCTCTCTCTCTCTCTCTCTCTCTCTCTCCACACACACACACACACACACACACACACACCTGTCTGCAGGAGCCCACGCTTCCAGGCTTAAGGATAGACACAGCAGTTCCTATGACTTTTCCATCTCTCTGTTTCTGCACTCCCTTTCTGAAACAACCTTGTGGTTGCACATACCTTCTAAGTGGTAGAGTCTGGATGTGCATCCAGGTCTTACTTCAGAGCTCACAGTCAATTCTACAGTGCCATGACATTTTGCATTCTTAGTACTCACAAGTACACCAGATTCCCACCCAAAACAAGTTTCCTGCAATTCTCATGTGTAGATCTCATATATCATAGATATGTATACCAGTGTTGCAGTCCACTAAGTTATAATGCTCCATTAATGAGTTACCACCATCAGTATTAAAAATGCTGCACTAGTCTTTTGCTGATACAGGGAGTTCTCATTTCTGTGCAGCTATTATCTTAGTCCTAGCATTTGCAAGATTTCGGGACTTCCTAGGAATGCAAAAGCTATGAATGTGTTTGCTAGTGCACTGACTTCGACTCAAGCAACCCTCTTAACTGTGCACGAACACCCAGCCCCTCCAGCTGTTCATTTCATCAAAACCATCACCTAGCAATTCAACACTAATTTATCACCAAGTAAAGCTATAAATCTTGTATAAAATGCAGGATATCAGGGAGTGAGCACACAAAATTGAAAATATCAGTATGGTAAGATAATTCATAATTGAAAAAGAAGAAAATAAATAAGGATCATGCTTTTTTTTTTTTGTTTTTTCGAGACAGGGTTTCTCTGTGGTTTTGGAGCCTGCCCTGGAACTAGCTCTTGTAGACCAGGCTGGTCTCGAACTCACAGAGATCCACCTGCCTCTGCCTCCCAAGTGCTGGGATTAAAGGCGTGCGCCACCACCGCCCGGCCAGGATCATGATTTTTAAATGTAGTTTGGAAGAAGCTGTTGTGAATACTAAGAAGATTAAGGAGAAGCTTGCAGGAAAACAGGTGAAATCCTTGAATATCCTGGCCCAAATCAGCTCTTAATAACCATGCTGCAAGAATCTCACAGGATTCAATGCATCACCTTGAAATACCATGCAATTTTGTTTAAAAAAATAGACCTTAAACAAAATCCACCAACCCTTGACATGTTGCTTGTTTACTGGGGGAACTAGTGCATAGTTTTATCCACGCTCAGTTGTACGAAACAAGGAAACCAAACTAACGGAGCTTTCTCCTTACTCGGCCTCGCAGCCTAATCAGGCTCCAAACAGCCCTCCTTTAAAAATGTTTGTGTCCATTTTATGTGTGAGGGTGTTTTTCCCGCATGTGTATACATGTGTGCCCGGTGCCAGTGAAGGTCAGAAAAGGACACCATATCCCTTATAACTGGAATTATGGACAGTCTTGAGCCACCACGTGGGTGCTAGGAACTGAACCCAGGTCCTGTGCAAGAACAGCAGGTGCTCCGTTGAGCCATCTTTCCACACCCACCTCCCCCTTTTTACAGCTACAGTCTCACTATGTAGCTCAGGCTGGTCTCAAACTCGCAATCTTCTTGTCTCTGTCTCCAAAATTCTGAGGGTACAGGTATGCACTGCCATGTCACATTAGTACCCCTTGAAAATGGCTTCACTAGGTGACCACTTGTCTAGTCTCACTTGAAAAATAAGAACCTCCCATATGCTTGTTTCCTTAGCGTATGACATACAGCAAGGGCTTACTGTTTGCTAAATGAATGACTGCCCCTGACTCAATAGCATACTGAAATATACCAAAATTCTTCAATAAGTCCTCGCCAACACCAGGAAAAAAGCCCTACTCCTTAGCACGAATCACAAAACTTAGTGACGCTGGCCTGACTTGTCCCCATCCTCTGGCCGTCTCGCTACTGTGGCTCTCCAGCTGCAGCATACTGCTGCTAGGCTGCCATCAATCCTTCTGCTTGGCAATTCCTTCCCTACCAAATGAGAGAGAAACTGACTCCTTTCTCGTTACATTGTACCTGATTACAAGTACACACACTCACTACCCCACATTAGCACTGCCTCCCATTCATAAAAATAACGTCGTACATCAGAGAAAAGAGAGGAGACAGAAATAGATGTGGGGATAAGTGTATATGCACACAAACATAAAGTGCCTTGAAAACTTGTATTTTGTATTGGTTTTAAAATTGATCTCATACATTTACACAAGGGAGTACTACACAGCAGAAAAAAATAACGACAGCTTGAATTTTGCAAGAAAATGGATGGAACTAGAAAACATCATATTGAGTGAGGTAACCCAGACACAGAAAGACAATTATCACATGTACTCACTCATAGGTGGTTTTTAAACATAAAGCAAAGAAAACCAGCCTACAAACTGCAATCCCAGAGAACCTAGACAACAATGAGGACCCGAAGAGAGACTTACATAGATCTAATCTACATGGGAAGTAGAAAAAGTCAAGATCTCCTGAGTAAATTGGGAGCATGGGGACCTTGGGAGAGAGTTGAGGGGGAGGGGAGAGGTAGGGAGGGGAGCAGAGAAAAATGTAGTGCTCAATAAAATCAATAAAATAAAAAATATTAAAAGGAAAAAGTAAAATTGATCTCATACATATACATATAAAGCATACCCATATTATATTTGCGAAGTCAGCTATTTTGTTATATTTTAAGATTTTTCCAGGTGTACAAAATTTTTTATGAGTCTAATCTAAATGAATGTATGCTATAACTATTTGCCCTTTAAAAACAAAACTGACATTATATGAAAGGCATTTTTCCCTACTTATGCAGTCATCCACCCACCATTTTTTTTCTGCTTTTTTGAGACAGGGCCTCACTATATAGTCCTGGTTGTTCTAGAACTCATTATGTAGACTAGGTTAGCCTTAAACTAACAGAGTTCCACCTACCCTGTACTGGAATTGCCACCACACCCAGCTCTAACCAGCATTTTTAATGGTTATATAATATTCCAGAGAGAATGCTACCTGACCATTCTGCTATTGTTGAATGTTTAGCTAGCCTTATTATTGACTTGGGGTGGTTTAAATAAGTGAGAAAGTATCACTGTCATACACAGTCATACACAAAATATCATATTTTGGATTATCTATTTTAGAATATCTATTTTTAGAATAGATTATCAAGAGTCATCTGAAATTTGGCAGGAAGGAAAAATACATATTTCAGTCTCTCTATGTGGTGCTAAGTATTCTTTTTTCTATCACTTGTATATTTGTGTCTTTTTTGTCTATCTATGAGAGTACCAGTGTTAAAGTAATTAGAATAATGAGTTTAACTCCTCGTTATATGTTCGATTTTTTTACATTTTTAAATACAGGCTTAAAGTGTACTTTTGCCTCTTTTTATTTTGGTAAATCTCAGCTTTCACAGCAGTTATAGCTACGAAACTTTGTAGAGAAATACACACACACACACACACACACACACACACATTTAAATCATGAGCTAGGCATCCCGGTGCATGCCTGTAGTTGTAATGCTTGAAAAGCAGGCACAGGAGGAATTCTGCCAAATTGAAGCTAGCCTGGGTTTCAGAGTTAGTCCTGTGCCAGCCAGAGCCACAAAGGGAGAAGATGTCTCAAAATCAACAAAACTTAGGAGTACCTCTGCCACTGTAAGATGACCAGTGAACTCATCCCCACTGCTTTCCTCATGTGTACAATGAGCGAGCTAATTACCATATACATACAATTTTAAATACTGCTTTTAAAATATATACAATCATTTTTGAAATACCCTATCATTTCCATAACCGCCATTAAAAATAATAGCACGAGGGCCTGGGATATATGTAACTCAGCGGTAGAGCACATGTGATGCACGTAGGCCTCGGGTCCAGTCCTTACAAAAGAACACACACACAGAAACAAAGCAAAAAAAGCATAGCATACATAATATTTCACGGAGTAAATTCACCATTCCTTTATTCTGTCTTGCTAGATGCTCGATTTTTTTACATTTTTACATACAGGCTTAAAGTGGCTTTCTGCATTGGGCTTGCTTGTCCATAGTCCTGGGGACAGAAGGCAGGCTCTGCACTGACCTGTAGCCCCGGTAGCAGCTTGTTTAAATTTGCATTTTTGGTTAGTAATGAACATCTCCTATCTTCTGATTGCACTCAAACTCTTGTGTAAACTGTCTGTCGGTGCTCTTTTCCATGTCTCTGCTTCTACATCGCAATGCATGTGTGCCTTAAATGACACAAGCCCATCGCACTTTGTCATCTTTAGGCCACATGGACCTTGTCCGTTTGTGTTTATCTTTCATTTTTACTGTGGCTTAAAAAACATTTCTGTTACATTGGTTTTTAAATTTTAAATTATAAAATTTTGATCTTTTCCCTTGAAAATATTTCCTATTACCTCCTGAACTTGGAAACTTAGTCCTTGTTAGAAGCTTGATATTCATTCATCATAGTTTTGTAACTTGCTTTTTTATATTTAACTCTTCAGTCCAACTGCCACCTATTTTACAACAGGAGATGAGCATGTAAGTGCCACGAGCTGTCACAGCGTGATCTGATGAACAGCCCTTCTATCCTTACTATGCATCCTCCAATGCAAAGTAGATCAAGAAATTATGGCTCCAATCATGATGTTCATTTATAATCTTGGCTCTAAGGAGGCTGAGGCAGGAGGACCATAAGTTTTAGGGCAGCTTTGGCTATACAGTGGAATTCCATCTCAAAAAACAAAAGGAAAGAATCATTTGTGTCATACCAGCAAGATAAGTATGTTTATCAGTACACACTGATCCCCATTAAAACTCCGGTCCTGTGTCAAGGACAAGTGAATTTTTGGTCTTAACGTTCTTCATTCTTCCACACATGATTAAGCGTTGCTCATGAGCGCAAGGTGAAAGTGGAAACAGCTGGACCCTGCAAGGCTTCGATCACTCACTATCTTCATTTTTTGAGGCAAGGTTTCTCAAACCCAGAGCTCATCGATTCTGGCTAGTCTAAGCTAGCCAGCTTGCCCTGGGAATGCAGTCCTGCGTCTCGGCCTCTTTAGTGCGGGGATTATTGGAAGCCACCATAGTTGCCAAAGCTTTTGACTGAGATCTGTGGATCGGAACTTGGGTTCTCATGCTTGCACAGCAAGCTCTTTATCCGCGGACCTACCTCTTTAGACCCCTTTGCAACGTTAGGTTCCCACCTGTGATCTCCATACTGCTTCTTAGCTATACATTCCTACCCTGTTCAGGCTTTATTCAAAACAGAACATAATCTCAAAGTTCTTAAAGCTCCCCTGTCCTCCAGATCCTGGAGAAACTATGTACACATTAGATTGCGAGGAGACAGAACAAGTGAAGGATAGCCCTTAAAATGACCTTTGAAAAGAATGTATGGAGGCATACTTTACAGACTATAATTTGACAGTGGTCATTAGGTGAGGGAAAATATCAGTACAGGTTTATTAACTAGTAAAGAGATTCCAGTAGAAATGCCTCTTTGAAAACAAAGTAAAGTACATCATCAAATGCATAGATAAAATACTAAACTGTGTTTAGACAAGACTGAGCACCTTAAATGGACAGACTTCAGGCATATAAAGATGAAATATCAGGTCGGGGATGTATCTCGGTGGTAGAGCACTTGCCTGACATGCTTGAGGTGCTAGGTTCAGTTCCCAGCAAGGAAACTTTTAGAGCTCAGTCAGTAGAGTACTTGCATAGCATGAAGGAAGCCCTGGGTTCAACCCTCCATACTGCACAAACCAGACCTGCTGTAACACCAGCACTTGAGGTAGATCAGTAGTTCAAGGTCATTCTTGCCTACAAAGAGAGCTTGAGGCAATCAATCAATCAATCAATCAAAAATATATGCAGCTGGGCAGTGGCGGTGCGTGCCTTTAAGCCCAGCACTTGGGAGGTGTTGAGGCAGGTGGATCTCCAACTTCGAGGTCTGCCTGGTCTACAGAATGAGTTCCAGGACAGCCAGGGCTACTCAGAAAAGGGGGGGGGGAGGGGAGGAGTGCCATAACAGTTGACTGCCAGCAGGTGGCACTTGACCCACAGCAAAGTATGGAGGAAAAACCAAGTTCTGAAATCAAAGAATGCTACTAAATTCCCAGGACACCGTAGGTAGATGAGTCTTTCACACAGAAAGCTGGGACTGCAGACATTTAAGGAAGAGGGAAGTAGTCTGTAACAGCGACAGTCTGTTCAGCTGTCTGTGTTGGGCAAGGAATAAGGCCCCTTCTAGTGTTGAGGTTGGGCTACGAGTTAGCATAATAATTGATTAACCAGAGAAAAATCATTTTATTCATTTTCATATATACATTGGCGCCTTATTATTAACGAGACTGAGAAGCCCAGATGACGGACGATGACATAGCCTCCAGAGCTACTGAATAAGGAGTTTCTGGGGGAATGGCGGAGACATGTGACGGGGACTGAGGGGAGAAAACACATGGCAAATAGCGAAAATGCCTCGAGCCCCTCGCTTCCTCCTAGATACTGTTGCTGTGTGCTCTACCCTGTGGCCAAAGGGCCTGGATTTGTGTATCAACTGACTGACTGGACTTGGCCAGCTGCCCTAGGTCGACAATGAGAGAAAATGAGAAACAGGAAAGAGTTTAGCAGCAGCTCAGCCTCATCAGGCGCTAACCTGGACCTTCCCAAGGCATCTTTTACGACCTATTAAACTTAGTCAGACTTGGTCTCTTAGAGGGGCATACTATCTTATGCCAGTGTTTCCATTATTCTGGCTTTGTACACTGAATATTTGGTAGCACTAGTCTTTTTGCAGGATTTTCTAAAAGAACCCTTATTTAACTTTCAAATGCAGTGATTTCTTGTATCATCCCCAAGATATCAATTTCTCGATGACAGGATTGGGTTATTTCCTCAGAATAGACTTCTAAGAATTTTGTATGAACATATTTCCCACTCTCAACAGTAGTAAAGTTTTCACGAAGCCAGTTACAACAGAACCCTGTCAGCACCTGAATAGTTTCAAATCAAAGTTTTTTTTTCAGTTGGGTGTGGGGGCGGGGGGGATAGACTTTGCTCCAATTTCCCTACCTCCCGTTACTAAAGAGAAAAACCATGTGCTTGCCACATACGGTTTAGTCAATGCTGGTTTAAGGAATGGGATCTAGGAATCTGTGCTGCGTGTATCCGGGACGTTTAAACAGTGTGACCGCCATGGAGAGAAGAGCACGTGGAAACCTGACGGGCAGCTTAGGGCAGGGACCCTCGAGCAGCAGTTCCAGGAATGCCCAGATGCTGGCAGGGAGCTCTGCTTTCTTATCTCCTCTTAGTGAGTGCCCTTGCTTTCATGTGGGTGTGAGCAGAACTCCAGAACTCTATAAAGGGCTTCTGGCAGACAGCTCTGGAACTGGAGCTCTGGATTTTCAGGATGGAAATATTGGGTCTACCCAGTCCTTAATTTCAGTCTATCTCCTAAATGATGTCAGGGTTTCATCTTCAGAGCAGAGACTGTTGGGATATCTGGTGGAGATAAGAAACCAGAAGTTCTGGCTCTGGGACGAGACTTAACAGTCCAAGCTACTAAAACGAAAGAGGCAATTAAGTAAGGCCTAGAGCCCACCTAAAGGCATGCTGAACAAATGGGAGGAACAATTCCCACCCTTAATGAGAAGATGTACTTTTCCTTTTCCATCCCAGAAATCACACCCTCCCACCTCACTTGGGTATGATTGCTCCTGGAGCCTTCCCTGGGTTAAGCCTGCTTGCTTTTCTGAATTACTTAGACAAGTATAACTGTTCCTTTTTCTCCCCTCACCTCCCTCTACACACACACACACACACACACACACAGAGAGAGAGAGAGAGAGAGAGAGAAAATATGTATACACACATACACATATACACCCAGATGCTGGCCATAATCTAGACATGCTTCTCCTGATACTCTGGGCTTTCTCACTCTTTTTCTCTGAAGTTATTCCTACCCCTGACTCCTAAGCCCTGATTTCTTCCATGTGGTGGTTTACAAAAGGCATGATTTTTCTCTCTTCCTTTTTATCCTGCTCCCTGGCAGCTACCAAGATTTACAGCTTTCCAGCCCTAAGGGTTTTCTTTTAAAGACTAATTAAATTGTCATTGTCCTTGGGCTTCCTACTGAGTCTTTTTTTAAAGACAGAGTCTCACAAAGCAACTCTAGCAAGACCAGAACTAGGAGGTCTGCCTGTTCTGTCTCCTAGGCACAGGGGCCTGAGTTTCTTCTTAAATTCTTTAATTAGTGGGACTAAAACTCAAGAGGAAACCTCAATTTGCCCAGTAACATGTGGCACTCCAGGTTGGGCTCCCCAAAATTTCCTAGTAACAACAATAGGTAGCGCCTAGCTTCTAAACTAATAAGCCTGTAGCCCCAGCTCAGAGAGCTTCTAGGGGTGTCAAGAACACCTTGGAATTCGGACCTGACTTAAGTCAATACCCAAAAACTAATTTACGATCACTATAGTCTGTCTGTTTCCAGACAGGATCAGCAGAAAGCTGTCTTCAGCAGTTAATGACACGAGCACCTTCACACCTGCAGCCACAACTGACTCCACTAGAAGTACAGCCTCTGGCAGAAACACAGCGGTGAGAAGTGGTAAGGTATGAAAGTGCCCCAACTCCTAGCAGGTCTTCTGCAGCAAATGGAAACAGGGAAATGACAGCGCACTTGCCAGAGCAAGTCTGCTCTGTGAAGCCACAGGGCTCCCTTACTCCCTGTGCCCAAAGGACAGAGAAGTCCTGGATGTAGAAAATCTTGCTCTTCTTTTTTATTCTTTGGCTTTAATAAGAAAAGATCCTGTTTTAATTTTGAACTTAAAAAAAAGCTAACAAAAGCGGGCTGTTCTCTTTGTTTAAGACCATGTGAAATCATTACTAAGACGTCAGTTTTCTATTGTCTAGGTAGTAGATTGTAGTTATTTAGTTTTATAAGGACTTCTTTGGCCAAGAAATCTGTCCATCTGGAAAAGAATAGTATCGCATACTATTATGCAGATTTGCACATGCTACAATTGTAGTGCCTTCCAGTCTGAAGGAATCAAATGCTGGGTTCTTTTTACTGAAGATCAAGGTCTTGGTTGGCTGCACCCCGATTTGTGAAAGACAGCCGCTTTCTTTCACTCAGACGGCAGGCACACTGGTAAGTTCAAAACCCCCCTTCCCTTGCAAGTATTAAGTACTACTAACAGAGCAAAAGAGATGGCAGATGTGGAAGAAGACCTTGTCGTTCTTGTCACTTTCCTCTATTCTTTTGAAGCCTTTTGTTCTATGTCTAGTCTCATCAATTAGCTACTTATTCAAACACTTCTGTCAAGTAATGGCTCTGACATGCTCCTCTCCCAACACCTCCATGATCAACTTCTCCCGACTGCCAATCTATCTTATATACTACACATATTCCCTTAGTACCATAATTTATATTATCTTCTAACTATTCTAATTCTGTTCCTGTTCCTAGAGCCAGATCCCCGAGACAGGGAATTTCCAAGGAATGCGTAGGTTGTCTAGCTATTTCCTTTTCCCTGTTCCTTCACTGATGAAGAAACTGGGGTCTAGGGAGGTCTGGGCAAGTTTGCAGGAAAACTAGGCATACAGCGCAGATGCCTTGACTTTCAGTCGAGTGCTTTTCTCTGTCTTAGGTCATTTATCTTCCTTGCATCTTTTCAGAACACCTTACAAAACGCTAGACACATTCGTGGTTCCCTTGAGTGTCAGTATAACAAGTGTACAAGTTTATCTAACTGAGAGATTGACCAGGGAAAGAGTAAGAAGGCAGAAAGGCATTTCCTTACTTCTTTGCGTGATGCCACCCTCCAGACCAGTTAATCGCTATTTTACACTTCCCGTCAATCAGGCACTGGGCAGCTGTGATCGTAGCTCCTCCTACAGCGGCCGCATAGTCAAATATTCCTTCTGTGGCTGGGCAGTCATAACCTGGGGGCAGAACCCAGAAAAATCTGTTAAAGAAGATCTGGGGAAGGAAGAATAGGTTAAGCTGTAACAACAGCACAGCCTAAAGAAGGTTCTGGGCTAAAACCAGCTCCAATGGGGACAGATAAGCATCTCCAATGTTAGACAGGGAAGGCTTTCAAAGGTTAGAGATAGAAAGGGTAAAGCCTTCAAGATGAACTTCTCATATCCCACCAGCAGTCCATCAAGGCCCGAGAGGTGATGTATTTTGCCAGTGGTCACACAGAGCCAGGCCTGGGACTGGGTCTTTTGATAGCCAATCTAGTATCTTTCTTTAAGCCATGCAGTTTCTCTAGAAGAGCGGTGCCTTTGACATCGCAGTATGCTGCTGTCGCCTACAAATGTGTTGGGCCCTATTCATAGCTATCGTGGGAGGCATGCGGCCCATGAGCTGCAAGCTGGACACACCTGCACTAGACCATGCTGTTGACAATTCAGTGTGATTTTTTTTTTTTCGAGACAGGGTTTCTCTGTAGCTTTGGTGCCCATCCCAGAACTAGCTCTTGTAGACCAGGCTGGTCTTGAACTCACAGAGATCCGCCTGCCTCTGCCTCCCGAGTGCTGGGATTAAAGGCGTGCACCACCACCGCCCGGCAGTGTGATTTTTTTAAGGCATCTGTTGATGAAGGATAAGGCAGGAAACTTAGCCAGAATTTAAACATTTACCTAAGGCCAGGCATGGTGATGCTCACCTTTAATCCCAGCACTTGGAAGGCAGAGGCAGGTGAGTTCCATGACAGCCAGGGCTTTAGAGTGAGACCCTGTCTTGGAAAAATTAAAAAAAAAAACTCAAACCAAATAAGTCAATACTTAAAATATATGATCACAACAGCCAGAGCAGCCCCAAGTGCTGCCGTTAGAATCTCAGCACGGAGCGATTCTTCTCCATCAGGCTCATGGTTCTCTTGTGTTCAGCTCATAGAGTGTTCACAATATGACCAGACTGAGGGATTAAAATGAACAGTTGGGGCTTGAGATGTAGGTAAGGCAGAGTACCTCATTAGCATATTCCAGGACCTGGGTTCCACCCTCAATAACACACACAGGCACAGACAGACAGACAGACACACACATACACATGCGCACACATGCATCAGTTATATTATTTCTTAACTTAAAAGTATCAGGCCACAGAGGTGGCTAGCAGTTAAGAGCATCTTTTGTTCTTCCAGGGGACCTGGGTTCAATTCTCAGAATCCACATGGCAGCTCCCAAACATCTCTAATTTTAGGTCCAAGGGATCTAAGGCCTCTTATGACCTCCACTGACACTGCATGCACGTGGCACACATACATACACCCAGGCACACAGGCATACACATAAAATTTAAAATAAAGATTAAAAAGAAAAGAAACAAGTATTAAGGGTTAGGGAAGTAGCTCAGTCAGTACAATGCCTGGCACACAAGGATGAGGGCCTGAGTTCAGATTCCTAGCATCCATGTAAAAGCCGGCACACGAGGCATGAATGTGTAACCCCAGCACTGGACAGGTGGAGACAAGTAGATGCTTGGAGACCACTGGCCGTCCAACCTGGTCAAAACGGTGAAGTTCAAGTTCAGTGAGAGACTCAAAATATAAGGTGAGGAGTGATTAAAGAAGACACCCAGAGCCAAGTGGTGGTGGCGCACGCCTTTAATCCCAGTACTCAGGGGCAGAGGCAGGTGGATCTCTGTGAGTTCAAGCCCAGCCTGGTCTACAGAGGGAGGTCCAGGACAGTCAGGGCTACACAGAAGAAACCCTGTCTCAAACAAAACAAAACAAAAGACACCCAGTGCTGACCTTTGGTTCCACGTGTGTACCAGCAGACACAAGCACACTACTGCACATACACACATCCTTCTACATAAACACAGAGAGACAAATTAAGTACCATAATCTACAAGCTGGGGTCCCATTGTTGCGCGAGGGACCCTTACCTAGTCCGTATTCTATGGAGTCCGGATGGTCCTCATCACCTTCTTGGCTGACCTTCTGGAGATGTTGCAGATAGGCATCAGTGTGGAAGGTGGCCATATCCTCCATGGAGGCCACTTTGGGCTTCACTATCCTAATAATAACAGCGTGGACATACAGAAGTACATGAGACTCAGAGTACGCAAGGAGCTGGAAACAGCAGCCAACACGTGAACAGAAAAGACAACTCCCAGCTTCTGGTTCCAGTGAGCCGAAGTCATAAACACACTCTGTCGCTCCACTGCACTGTCCAGCCTTCACTTCCTCCATCTATGATACTGACCCCATAATAAGAGACAAGAGGACAGATTTTTTTCCTTTTGGGTTTTTAGGTAGGAGATCATACTGAAAAACCATATTTAACTCAAATAGATAATCATGGATCAAGGTCCCTGGTTTAGCCACATAGAACCCATTAACCCGGGGCCAGCCGGATGGCTCCGGGGGTAAAGGCATCTGCCATTAAGCCTGCCAACCTGAGTTTAATCCCTGGGACCCACATTGTAGAGGAGAGAACCAACTGCCCTGGCAAGTTGCCCTCTGAATTCCATGTGTGCTCTGTGGTACACACATCCCCTAAAGAAATACATATCATTTTGAAAAAAATTAAAAGAGCTCTGGAGCTGGAGAGATGACTCAGGGGTTAAAAGAATTTGTTGCTTTGGCAGAGGACTGGGGTTCAGTTTCCATCTCCCACATGGTGACTTACAACCACGTGGAACTCCAGTTCGAGATCTGACCTCCACAGGTACCAGGCACACATGCACACACACGCGCAAGCCAAGCACTCATACACATAAAATAAGTAATCATAAAACTATATGTCTAGAAGGCTGAAATATAAACTTTACTCTGTAAGTTACATCTCATGACAAAGCAGGAAAGCTAGTCACGTTTGAATCAGTTTCTGCTTGGACCAGGCAATTCTTTCAGTGTAGTCACTTGCTTTAGTTTTGGTGCTGAGCCTTGTCCCCCTCTCCCCTACCCTGCATCCCTCTGTGTCTTTATTTGAATAGGCAGCTGGGTTATCAAGCAGAATTTGAAAACAGAGAACTGAATTCCTTTCCTAACTCTGTACTTACTAGTTCTGTTAACTTCAGGTGAGTTGACTGTTCTATACCTCAGCTTTCTCATCTCAGCTTAGTGGACTTATGTGGAGATGAAATAACATATTTAAAACTTCATGGACAACTAGCATTAATATTAGAGTAAAAAGGCGGGAAACTGAACGGGGGATGCAGGGCAGTTATACAACATCTGCCTGACATGGGCAAGGCCCTATGGTTGATGCCAAAAGCTGCAGAAAAAGGTAATATGTTAGATATGGTGGCAAATGTCTGTAATCATAGCACTTGAGAGGCAGGAGAATCATGAGTGTGAGGCTAGCCTAGGCTACACAACAAGTTCTACACCAGACTGAGCTCTATAAGACAGTGTCTCAAAAAAAAATGAGAAGTCAAATGTAAAAAGTGTTTATTTATGGGGGGCTGTATGGGCACAAACGCATGGGGTTTTGCAAGCCCATACATGCACAGAGGCCAGCAAAGGAGGCCACACATCCTGCTCTGTAACTCTCACCGTATTCCCTTGAGACAGACTCTCTCACTGAATCTGAACCTGGAGTTAGACTGGTGACCAGCAAGCCCCAGCAATTTTTCTGACTCTTGTTTATCCCTGCCAAGACACTGGGGCTACATGGATGTGTGACACAACCCAGTTTCTCCTCTAGATTCTGAGGACTTGAACTTGGGTCCTAGTGTTTGCATAGCAAGTGCTCTTACTTTCTGCTTCATCCTTCCAGTGTCCTCAAACATAAAGTTTCTATTACTTGTTCTCTTCCCTCTGTCTCCCAAGGAAGGACAGAAGGAGCAAACGGCTAGAACCTCTCAACCTGCTCCCCACAGTGAGCGAGAAAAGGAGGAAAGGAGAGAATAAAGGAAGCAAGTTACATGGGGATTTTGGCCTCGAACCTGCTGAGTCTCCATCTTCACTTCTGGATTCCGCAGCAGTTAAGTTCTCTAACCCTTGCCAATGAATGGGTAGGTAGTGAACACACTAGCAGCATGGTGTTTCTTTCTTAGAAAAGCAAAGCTCAAGTCTGAATCTAGGCCCAATGAACCACAATTTGTATTCTAACAAGAACACACACACAGGTTTTTCAAGACAGGGTTTCTCTGTGTAAGCTGTCCTGGAACTCCTTCTGTAGACCAGGCTGGCCTTGAACTCACAGAGTGTTAGGATTAAAGGTGTGCACCATTACTGCTGGCTTAATATCACTCTTAACCTGATGACTGCCCATTTAAATTGAAGGAGCACCACTCTAGCTGTGTATATTTTTCAAATGAGAGTAGAGCCATGAGGTTATCGTGAACTAATACAGGTAGGATATTTAGGCAACTAGTATAATCAAGGTGTTTGAAATCCTGTCGTTCAACTTTAAAAGTTAGAGTCAAAATCAAGGATTCTTGCTTTTTTTTCAAGTACTCATCTATACCATGAGAGGCGAAAAAGCTGTCCATTAAAATAAAAATCTCAGGGCCAGCAAGATGGCTCAGCAGGTGCAAGCACTTGCTACCAAGTCTGATGACCTGAGTTCAATTCCTGGACCCACACGGGGGAAGAGAGAATCAATTCCCGCCAAGTTGTTTTCTGACCTCCGCATACGCACTTGGCTGACCACTCCCTCACACACTCAAAGTAAATAAATGCAATGTTAATAAAAATGTTTAAAATAAAAATATCAAGAAGCCTGGTGTAATGACGCACGCCTTTAATCCTAGCACTCAGGATGCAGAGGCAGGCAGATCTCTGGGAGTTCAAACAGAGCTAGTTTCGGGACAGACTATGTAAGAGGGCCAGTTTCAATTTTTTTCACAACTACAATCATATTGGATTATGTTTCCCAGCTTCTCCAAATGTTTTCTCTTACATTTATTACTTATTTCCCTGAATCCTAAGACTAAAGAATACTGACAGCCTCTCCTGACCAGCAAGCTAACGAGTCTTGCTTTAACATCTTATTTGCAATAAAATATTTTTAAGTGTTAGTTGTGTTGGGGGGGGGGAATCTAGGCCTCAGGTATGTTAGACAAGTGTTCTACACACTGAACAATATCCCAAACCTCTTTAAAATTTTTGAGACAGATTCTGGCTAAGTCACAAAGCCTGACTTAGAATTTGTGACATCCCTCCAGCACCACCTGGCTTAGAAAAGTGTTAAAATCCTTTAAGGAAAGGCAAAGCATTATCTTGACAAACACAGGAGTTAAGCAATGGTAGAAAAACATTCCTAGCCAGATGTGGTGATGCACACCTTTTGACGGAGGCAGGTGGATCTTAATAAGTTCAAGGCCAGTCTAGTGAATCTAACAGTCCCTAGCCAGACAGAGCTACACCAGAGCAAACAGCAAAACATTCCTAAAGAATGTACACGCTCTCAGGAGGTAGTGGCGCAGTCCTTGGGAGGCAGAGGCAGGTGGATCTCTGTGAGTTCGAGGCCAGCCTGGTCTACAAATTGACTTCCAGGAGAGCTAGGACTGTTACATAGAGAAACCCTGTCTTGAAAAACCACACAATAAATGTACATATTAAAATGACTAATAATACTAAGGATAAAATCTAAAAACGTATTACATTACTTTCTGGGAGGGAAATGAAGCATTAGATGATACAGTCACTCACTCAGTCATGAGAAAACCTGACTTGCATGTGCCACGTCCGTAAGAGTTGCATTTATGATATTATACAAAGAATGGGAAATCAATGGAAAGTTGGTTTTGGTTTGTTTTTGAGAAGCATGTAGCTAGCTTTTAAGTTCTGGCTTTTTTTCAACAGATTGCTTGGGGTAAAGTTTGGCGATGATAGTAGGGTAGTACATCTAAAAGTCTCAAGTTGAGCCCACATCCTCAAATCCAGCTTTAGAAAACAAATAAAACAAAACCCAAAGCAAATATAAAACACACTGAACACTTCCCTGCTTAACCCCTCCCCACCCGCATCAAAAAGATCTTAGCATCTGGCGAGTGCTTATCCAGCAGCAAAGTCCCTTCTAGTGGATCCTGACTGCTTGTGTGCCTTTCCCAAGTGTTCTCAATTCTTCAAACACTTTTCCCGAGTTACAGACATATCATGAACACTCCCACAAAAGCTTTTTTTAAAGGCCCATTTCTCCCTGGCTAGTCCCACTACGTGATCGGGTATTTATTATGGCTTCATGGGTGACAATGTTGAGAAAGGTCAACATACATACCTCATTTGTTTGTGCAGGGCATATGCTTCAATCAGAGAGTGGACCATACTGGCCTGAAATATCAGCATGGAAAAAGAAAGGCAAAACAGTCTCTTCAAGGCTCAATTTACTGAAATCCCATTAACAACATCCTGCATGAAGAACTAACTACTTTATATCTTCTCTCTTGTCACTAATCAGTTGGGAAAAACTTAAGACAAAACAATACAAAGCTTTAAAATCGCCAGGCTACCCAGTATACTGAACACAAGTGATGGCATACTGTCCTCCAACAGCATGTGGTCAAGGACTTCAATGAACCCATCCTATTAGAAACTCCACTCACCTCTTCACCGTTTCTTTCTCTCCCCCGCCTTCAGCCCTCCCGCCCTCACCCTCGGCTCGGATGTCCCGTTGTGCTCCCCAAAGGTAACAAACCACTTCCTTCTGCCTCAGCTTGGTGTACCTGAAACGGCTAGTTAATTTTTTGTTTAAGGTATCCCTCAAGTCTAGTTTTCCTGGTTTCCGAACATACTCCCTTTCACACCCTCCCACTCCCATCCCCCAAAACGATGGTCTTTCATCCAGACCTCTTACCCGTTTGGGGATCTTGACGAGAGAGTCGCAAATGCTGACATACTCGGGACTATAAATATAAACCGGGGGCAGCGAATGCCCACTATCGGCCGGTTCCTCTGGCATCTCCATCTCCCACTTCCGACCGTCCCTGAGCCAAAGTCCGGATCCTACAGTTTGCGGACACAGCCTGGGCTCCGGTTCCTGCTCCTCTGTTCGGCCCCAGCGGTGTTCCCTGTTCAACATTCCCTCTTATTTAGATTGCCGGAGACAGTTTGCCTGGTCCCTCGCCTAGCTGAGGGAATGGATGGGCCCTCCCAGACCAAATCCCTTCATTTAATGACTACAGTTCAGAAAAAGAGCTTGACAGATATAAAAGCACAAATGGCTGCCAATTGGGATCGATTTTTCTCAAGGCACAAGCAGCACGGTCAAAACTAACCAGCCTTGTTGCCCTACGGGGCCATTTGAAATGAGGTCAGAATAGCTTCAGAGCATGCTGGGAGATGTAGTTTTAAGGGAGTAAGGTAACGGAAGAGTCACAGCTGAACACTAAACGCTGCGATTTCAAGTTTTGGCGCTAAAAAGGAACTTCAACTCTTTTAAGTTTTCAGTCTGTAAATAGAGCCATTTAAATGTTTAGAGGTTTAAATACATTTTTAATAGCCACATAAGACCCACCACTATCCAGCTACATCAGCTACCTGTACTAAGAACAGGCTTTGAGGGGCTGTGGGGTTAACTCACTGACTGCTTTGGAAAATTTACACAGCAAATTTCGTGCTGCACCTTTATTTCTACTTTTCCTCACTATCCGTTAAGAGCTAACAATTTTACCAGTAATCTACTCTGACAAATCAGCTAACCCCTTCCTGAAATTGACTGAGATTGTGAAAATTGTAAGGTAGAATCTAACCAAAGAAAAATAACAGCATCTTCCTGGATCTTTCGCGTGACGGAAAGTGCGGGACGTCGCCCCAAAATTTGGAAAACGCAGCTCCCTCCCACATTTCCTTTCGTTCGCTTCTGCAGCTAAACAATGCTTAGGGCGAATGTTTTCGGTTTGACATGCAGGGTGTTAGTGTGCCTTCAGGTAGTGTAGTTTTGGGTTTCTGGATGCCTCCATGATCTGAGCCTAGCTGGTCAGTTCCCAGACCTCCCAACACTCACACCATCCTGAACTGACCTACTGAGGCCTCTGAAACAAGTCCACGTGTGTAACTTCTTTAAAATTCTAGCTTGCTTTAAACATGTTTTGTGATAGGCACTTTGGTTATTATCTTAGTGAATCCTTTCAACAGTTCTGTGAAGGAAGCTGTAATGTGCTTACTTTACAGCATATTCTGAAGAGAAAACGTCATTCTTAGCCACACACTGAAGTAGGAAAACAATCCAAAATCAGATCTACCTGACAATGAAAATCGAAATACTCCTTTTACTACATGAACTTGATTCTTCCAGGTGGACTTTGTGCTACACTTGTGGTCAGTATTCCATTTATTATCTCCTTGATACTTAATATTCTTGCAATCTTGGGGTGTGTACATGTGTTCTCCAGTTAGAATGGATCCAGTCATGCTTCCTTTGTCTTCTTCCATAGGAACTAGTTCAAAGCGCGGTCATCGCTCAGTTACTCAAGTATTTCCATCAACTCTATGGACTCAAAGATGTATGTACTCTCAAGGAATCGGCATTATTATACAGAAAATAAGGGAACTGTAAAAGAAACCATGTCAATACAATAATGAATGTAAGGTGCTTAACTTACCTAACAAAATAAGCATTAAGTACTTAAATAATGAGTATTCCATAAATGGTTAAGTAGGGTTCTTAGTAGCATTTGAGACAATCTTAGTGAATGTACAATATTGTGCTTGGTGAGGATGGGACGCCATGCTGACTGGAAGGAACAGCTTACATAAAAATACAAAGAACTGGGGCTGGAGAGATGTCTTAGCAGTTAAGAGCGCTGGCTGCCTTTCCAGGGGACCCTGGTTCAATTCCCAGCACCCACCCTCCCAGCAGTTCACAGCTGTCTATACCTCCAGTTCCAGGAGATGCAACACCCTCACACAGACATGCATGCAGGCAAAACACCAATGCACATAAAACAAATTATTTTTTTAAATATAAATAAAGTGTGACAGGCAAGATGGCTCAGTGGATAAAGGTAACTCTATTTTAGCAGAACAGATCAGATCATGAAAGGCTTCAAGTATTAGAGTAACAAACAAACACACACACACACACACTTCATTCTCTTGGAAATGTGGGGGTGGGGGCTGCCAGGAAAGTGTGCTAGACCCCAAGCCCTTAGAATCTTCAGAAAAAATTCTACAACAGTAGTGTGTATGAAAATTGGTTATTTGAAAGACTGGCAAGTCCAGATAAGGAGTAGTCACCGATTTAAGCTAGGCTGGCAGCAGTGGGAAGAGAAAGGGAGCTGCAGTGCATAGGGAAGGAGCTCAACAGGACTTTTTGGCTACTTGGATCATGGCGGAGAGTGAGGGGATGAAAGAGAACAGCTGAAACCTGGAAAAGTGGAAGATTCTGGGTAGAAGAAATCAGGGCCTTCGTTCGGTGGAAGAGTGTGTGCTTAATCTGTGCAGCACCAAAAAGAAAAAGGGCCATAAGGAAGAAGAAATGAAAAGGTGGGGCAGGATGGACTTTGGAGTATACAGAAGGAATGTTAAAAAGTGTTAAATCTCACAAAGCAATGGGTCACCTGGCTGTGGTGGCACACGACTTTAATCCCAGCACCAGGGGCAGAAGCAGGCAGATCTCTGTGAGGGCAAGGCTGGCCTGGTCTACTGGTTTATGTGTCAAGACTCTGTCTCAAACACACACACACACACACACACACACACACACACACACTTCCATATAAAAATAAAGATGAGCCAGGCGGTGGTGGCGCACGCCTTTAATTCTCAGCACTTGGGAGGTAGAAGCAGGCAGATTTCTGTGAGTTTGAGCCCAGTCTGGTCTACAGAGTGAGTTCCAGGAAAGCCAGGACTGTTACACAAAGAAACCCTGTGTCAAAAAATAAAAAAAAATTAAGAAGTTATGAGTGGCTAAAGTAGCCAGGGTAATATGAATGAAACAGTTGGATATAACAGAACATCTGGATATAACTTTAATGTTTTCAAAACTAAACTTCTATTTCTCTTTTTACACCCTTTCCCCATTTTTACACCTGTCCCTATTGCACAAGCCAGAAACCTAAGAGCTATTTCTGTACCTTTCTATTCCTTCAGCTGCAGATTCAATCCATCAGCAATTTCAATCAGCTCCATCTCCAAGACAACCTTAAAGGCACCTGCTTCTCCCACAGTTCCTACCCCAGACTGGCAACCATTACCTCTGGTCTGAACTTACATAACTATATATCTGATTTTTCCTTCTACGTGTGTGTGTGTGTGTGTGTGTGTATGCAAGGTTGTTGCGTAAAAGTTTCCTCTGAGATGGAAACATTCTATCCTGCAGGGAAGTTCCTTAAGACAAAAAGCAAGCAAGTCAAAATGATTCAGGTACTCCCTGAAACTGACCAGATCAATTTGCTGCCCACTCCCCAAGAGTAAACACTGCTGAGTCTCCCACAAGTCAAGTTTCTTGAAAGCAGCAGAGACCAGCCCAATTGCCTAGATGAATCAAAGACCAGTAGAGTGGCCTGGAAGAGGCTTGAGCCTGCTGAGGCTCCTGGTAGGACACTCTCAAACTTGTGTGCTCCAGATTTTCAGCAGCTTTTGTGAGCTGTCACCCATGATGGGGTAGACTTTGCTGATGATGCAGTTTTCTTTGAGTCATTTCTACTCCTGTAAGTAACCTCAAAAACCTCGATGGCTCCCAAAGTTGGACATTGGTGGTATCCGTACTTCGGTCTGCTGTGGGCTCCCTATCTGGGGTGAGTAGACTATATGTTGTCTTCCCAGGAAAAGTATGTCACGCAACAAGGGTACATGTGCATACCTTCAGGTATGACTTCTCAGGGGTGTTTTTGTTTTTGGAGACATAGTCTCTCACTGGCCTGGAACCTGAGTAGTCTACGCTGGTTGGGTGGCAATTCCCCAGGATCCACATCCCCGTCCCCATCAGTGGAACTGTGAATTCTGTGAATTGTGTGTGTCACTGTGCCCAGTTTTTTTTTTTTTTTTTTTTCGAGGCAGGGTTTCTCCGTAGCTTTTGGTTCCTGTCCTGGAACTAGCTCTTGTAGACCAGGCTGGCCTCGAACTCACAGAGATCCACCTGCCTCTGCTTCCCAAGTGCTGGGATTAAAGGTGTGCGCCACCACCACCCGGCTGTGCCCAGTTTTTTAAATGTGCATCTGAGGTTGAGTTCAGGCACAACGAGCATGTTACTGACTGAACTGTGTCTCAGTCCTCTCCTGGTCTTACTGCCCAGCGGCCTATTAGATTCAGCAGCAGAGACATTTTCTTTTTAAAAAATTAAAAAGTAAACTAGGACTTGAAGATTAACTCCGTCAGTAAAGTATCTGCTGTACAATCATGGTGACCTGAGCTCAGATCCCCAGCGCCCACAGAAAAGTCGGCTGCCTGCCATCTAGGTGCTCGGAAGGCAGAAGCAGGTGGATCTCCTTGAGGGCGGGGTCGGTAAGAGAGCTCGTCTCTAAAAATGGTGGAGAGTGATTGAAACGGACACCTGACGTTGCTCTCTGGCCTCCATCCATGCATATGTGTGTGCAACCCCCCCTCCAGAGCGAGGAGGAGAGAAGGAGAAAGGGGATGTCATTAAGACCTTTCCCATACCAGGCTGAGGATCTTCAAGTCCACAATTGCCTTTTTAGGAAGAGAGAGAACAGCACACAGTTCGCACACAGAACGGAAGGAGCCTGAGGCTGTAGCGACTAAGAGGTAAAACTGACAGTCTGGTAGTGTAGGGAGGAAGTGACTCTTGCTCTGGGCCTTCAGGGCTAGGCAAGGGAAGGAAAAACTGGCTGACTGAAGCCCTACATTCTAAGCTCTAATCGGATGGCACGGAAATGGGTTGTTCTATATGCTTTCCCATCCAGAGACAGCTGCACTCTCCAGCACACAAGCTCTTCCCAACTGGAAACGGCTTGTGGTAAACAAGCCACAGGTGATGCAGCTGTGGAGCACGGTGAAGTGTTGCTTAATGCTCCGGAATTGACAGTTAATTCCTGCAGTGGTCCCACAGGGTGACTGGATGCTTGGTTATGGTTAACTCAGCTCAAAAGCATTCCATAAGTCTAATTGTTTAGTGCCTATACTGTCCTGGAACTGGGAGTGAGACCTTCTCAAGACACTGAATTTGGAGTCACTGGACTCAAGGGAAGAGAAAGGAGGGTGAAGCCTGGCTCTGAGGTTTGCCTGGGTGATGGCCCTATACAATTACTTGACTGGCTTTCTCCTGCTATTGCCAAAGGTACTGTTTGAACCTGCAAGGTCAGAATGGATAGGGCAGTTTCTTTTGTGGGTCTCCCTTGCCTCCCTTTGCTGGAAGAGGCAGGAAAAGCACTTCCCCAGTGGCTTTGATGCTTCAACATACTGACCTGATTTCCCATCATCTCCTAACATATCTTCCTTGAAGAACACAATTGTTATGAATGAGAACTCTAAAGTTAGTACAAGGGTTCAAATTCCAGAAGAGTGACTTATTAGCTAATTTACCTTGTGCAATTTGCTTCAACTATTAGAGTGAGTTCCCCCACCTCTAGTGTTGACTGTGAAGGGAAGCTGCTCTATTGTATTTGGCAAGCACTCACATACTACTTGTTTTAAGGACTATTATGTCAACCATTTTTTAATACACATGCCAAATTTTACCTGCTATCCTAAATTGATGGATGTAAAGTACTTCTAGTGATTTGAGGACAAGTTCTTGGCTTTGAGGTACAGCCTTAAAAGAAATCAGACTTCTACTAAATATAAGGTGGTCTTATCATTGACCCTAGAACACTTATGAGAATGACATAAAGTGATATGAACATTTATGCCAAGGAAGGAAGTATAAATAAGGGCTCTACTGAGCAAACCAAGATCTGCAGTTACTTCAACAGGACAAAAAGTAAAGACTAAGGGGCTGGGGAGATGCTTTGTCACGTAAGCATGAGTATCTGCACTGGAACCCCAGAAGCCATAGCCAAAGCAGGGCATGGTGCTGGCACATGTCTGGTATCTACCTCGGTGCAGGGCACCCAGGCGGAATGATCTTTGAGGCTCACTGACCAGTCAGCCTCGTCTAACTGGTGAGTCCCAGATTCAGTGAGAGACTGCTACAAACAGATGAAAGTGGAGGCCTTCTGAGGAATAACACCCTGGTTGACCTTTAGCCTCCACATGCATATGCACCAGCATGATACACATGCACCTGACATGATACACATGCACCTGACATGATACACATGCACCAGCATGATACACATGCACCTGCCATGATACACATGCACCTGCCATGATACACATACACCTGCCATGATACACATGCACCTGACATGATGATACATGCACCAGCATGATACACATACAGCATGATACACATGCACCTGACACGATACACATGCACCTGACATGATACACATGCACCAGCATGATACACATGCACCTGACATGATGATACATACACCAGCATGATACACATGCACCAGCATGATACACATGCACCAGCATGATACACATGCACCTGCCATGATACACATGTACCTGCCATGATACACATACACCTGCCATGATACACATGCACCTGACATGATGATACATGCACCAGCATGATACACATACAGCATGATACACATGCACCTGACACGATATACATGCACCTGACATGATACACATGCACCAGCATGATATACATGCACCTGCCATGATACACATGTACCTGCCATGATACACATACACCTGCCATGATACACATGCACCTGACATGATGATACATGCACCAGCATGATACACATACAGCATGATACACATGCACCTGACACGATACACATGCACCTGACATGATACACATGCACCAGCATGATATACATGCACCAGCATGATACACATGCACCTGACATGCAGACACACACACATACACATGCACACAGTTCTGTGAGCTATGACTAAAGGTGACAACTTTTGCCATGCTAGTTGCATCAAATTTCCAGAATGTGGTAAAACTAAACTATCTAGGCAGGGGACGTAGAGACGCTGTTTGCCATTGCTTGATTAAGTACTCTCTTGTTACAGAAATGACCAATGAGTACTTTAAACAATATTATGTCAAATACTGATAGTAGTTAGAAGAACAAACTATTTTAAGTTCTTTCTAGTAGTTTAGAAATACCACTCACAGAGTTGAAATGAAGTAAAAATTCACTTTATATTTTTAGTAAACTGTGTAAAGCACTAAACCTATGTTTTTTACACATGTGCGGTATAATAATGTACGGTATATAAATGCTCCTCTAATTTGACCCAGTTAATGAGCTTTGAGTATATAATATATCCAAACATTATGTGAAATGGTAATTAATCAGCTTCAATCACAAAAACATATAAGGTTTTGTGCAGTGACACCAGACACAGTAAATTCTTATTCTTTATTCTAACTTCAAAACATAAAGTGCTTGTAAAAAGTTCCATCATGTTTCTTTCTTCATATTAACACTCTTAAAATGAACAAAATACTTAGCCAGGTAGGGGTGGTGCACATGCCTTTAAATCCAGCACTCAGGAGGCAGAGGCAGGCAGATCTCTGTGAATTGGAGGCCAGCCTGGTCTACAGAGTGAGTTCCAGGACATGAAGGGCTACACAGAAAAACCCTGTCTCGAAAAAATAAGAACAAAAGGAAAAAAAAAGAACAAAATACAAGTAATGTTTTCTGGAAAGTTACTTTAGAAATTAAATGCCACTGCTTGGGCTTTCCATCAACAGACAAGTCAGTAACTCCAGAGAACGGCAGGCATTGGAGTCAGTTCAAGAAAAGAGGTCCAGGAAGGAGTGGCAGTTGCCACCAGCAGTGCTGGGTGTGCTTCCTGTGACTAGGGTACTTATAGGCTGTGAAAAGACAAACGGGTTGTATGTTCTCCTCAAAAGTGACCAGAAAACCATGCACTCAGAAAGCTACTCACTGTGTGTTCCCATGGCTGTGAGAGGGGAAAGGAGGCCTTTGCTTCTACCACCCGTTTGCTAGCTCACTGCACTTGGTCAGTGTGCCTGGAAGACTGTTCCCGATTCTGTGACTGTTTTGAGTTCACTAGCCCCATCATACTCATTATTGTTCTGGGAGAAAACCCTTAAAACTCTGAGGGAAAGAGGAGTCGAGTAGAAACAAGGAAAACCAGGGGAAGCCTCTGCTAAGCCAGGCTACCTATACATGGGACCAGAGAATGGGATGGAAGGTATATTTTTGCGATCCTTTGTGTGTCAATCTGAGGCCAGCTGCATAGCTCCCTCTCACACACAACATGCTTTAAAATGTTTTGAGACAGGGTCTCATACTGAAGCTTGCCCAGGCTGGCTTTGAACTCACGATCCTCCTTCAGCCTCTCAAGTTCTCAGATTAGCAATGAGTATGACCAGGCTTGGTTTGCAATGTTATCTACATGGTTATTCAATCCATTAAATGTAGAGATGGGCAGACACACTCAAAATACTTAGAATTATTTAACCATTACAAACCCACAGAAATATGTATAACAATAGATATTTGGCCACAGATACCAAGATTAAAGGATATAAGTAGTATAACTGAGAAGTGAAAAGAAACACAAGTGAAAGAATTGAAGAACAGATGTGGGAGAGGAGGGAGCTGAGGAGTGATTTGAGTGTGGTGGGGTGTGAATAGGTGAGGTGGAGAACAAAAGAACAGGAAAGAGGTGCTCAGTAGAGCAGCCACAGACTGGACTGCTGGGTTTCTCTTTGCTCAAGGCTTCAGTTATTCTCTGTGTTGTATGTGGGCTATGCTCCAGCAGGGATTAACCTACCTGCCTCTGGTGGTCTCTTGACTCCCTGTGTGTAAAGCACCACCTACATAACCTCCCGTTTCCCTTCCTCTCTGGAACTGGACTCCTGGCTCCATTTTTTCTGGGTTATTCCATGTGTCCTCAAATATGTGCCTGGTAGCATCAGTCCTCATAAAATGTGACTTCAAGTATTAACATAGAGATCCTTAAACTTACATGTGAGTTTACATTTTTTAATATTTCACCACAGAGCAGGCAACATGGGCAGATATAGAAAGGTCAACATCAAAAGGCAATATTCGACAAAGAAACTATTTCACCACTCAAAATGAATCAGCCTTCGAGTGAAGAAGGAAGCCATGATCTGGTGTTGGCTTTTCTTAAGGCACTTAAAATAGACATTTCAAAATTACAGCAGTATAAAATCCAACAATTTAGCGTCTACTCTCTTGAAATAATGACCCAATTAAGACCCACCACTCATGCCGGGCGGTGGTGGCACACGCCTTTAATCCCAGCACTCAGGAGGCAGAGGCAGGCGGATCTCTGTGAGTTCGAGACCAGCCTGGTCTACAAGAGCTAGTTCCAGGACAGGCTCCAAAACCACAGAGAAACCCTGTCTCGAAAAACCAAAAAAAAAAAAAAAAAAAAAAAAGAAAGAAAGAAAGACCCACCACTCATATACACAAAAAAGAAAGGAATCCCAGAAATAAGAATAATAAGGGCTTCAGAATAACTTATTAATACCTGTTTCTCAAAAGGAGTTAGAAAACTAAGCTGGTTATATGTTTTTCTTTGGGTTCACCTTCTTATTTAGCTTCTCTACGATCCAAAGGAGGAGCAGAAGGAGAGTGAGCACGAGCAAGGAAATCAGGACTGCGAGGGGTGCACCCACACACTGAGGCAATGGGGATGTTCTATCGGGAACTCACCAAGGCCAGCTGGCCGGGGTCTGAAAAAGCATGGGACAAAACCGGTCTCGCTGAACATAATGGACAATGAGGACTACTGAGAACTGAAGAACAATGGCAATGGGTTCTTGATCCTATTGCACGTAATGGCTTTGTGGGAGCCCAGGTAGTTTGGATGCTCACCTTAATAGACCTGGATGGAGGTGGGGGGTCCTTGGACCTCCCACAGGGCAGAGAAACCCGCTTGCTCTTTGGGCTGAGGAGGAAGGAAGACTTGATTGGGGGAGGGGGAGGGAATGGGAGGTGGTGGCGGGGAAGAGGCAGAAATCTTTAATAATTAAATAAATTAATTAAAAAAAAAAGAAAGAAAACTAAGCTGGTAACAGTTCTACAGAGTAAAAACACATGCAGACATTTCTGAACCATAAAAGAAGCAGGGATAGTGATTGTAGACCCAGTTGAACCTTTACACTGGAGTGAGGGTTCTTTTCTTCAAAAGTAGTGAGATTATCAGCAAAGTTCTCTCTTCCTGGGGGGATGGGGAGTGGTCAGGTGTTAACATTTCTGTTCCATGCACAATCAACCAACACAGGCACCAGATGCTGAGAGGATTTCAGCAGCCAGAACCCACAGCCCTCACTGCATGGCACAGAGGCTGTGTGGCAGAAACTCCTGCACGTAGGTAGCAGCTGCCTTGGAGAGGTAGGTCATTGTGCCAAACCTGCCACTGGGTGCGCTGTCATACAGAAGAGTACAGATGCCAGATGCAGGATCCTTGGCCAACATGACGTCATCTGCGCCAAGGGTTTTCTATTTGGTTTTAAAAGATGGGAAAACAGTGGGAAGAAAAGGTTACCAATCCTACCAAGCCAAACTCTGATGAATACACCTCAGAGCTTCCTTCCCATTGCCTATTCTTTGGCTGTATAAGCAGAGGGGGCTTAGGGTTACGAAGGATTGATATGAATTTCTACACATGGCATTTGTCACTAGACTCTAAATTATTTTAATTACTATTTAGAATTTTCTATTATAAAGCATTTTTGAAAATTAAATATCAATAATTGATTAAATGATTTATGTCTGTTAATAACAGAAATAATGTTAGCACTTGGAGATAACCCAGTAGAACTACACCGGGACTTCCACCTTCTAGTACTGCTGATTTGGGCTTGTATTCCTTCATATAGTATTTGGTTCTATTTCTTTCTAAACCACTTTAATTCACAAACACTGTAGACATTCTAAATCTCAAGTCTATGTCTAAAATGGTTTATATTTTCTCATATGTGGCCTGATAACATCCCAGAACACTTAAAACTAGGACTGTTTAGAAAATCTTGGATACTTTTGTCTTCTCTCACAGTGGGTAAGAGAAGGAAACATTTGTTGTATGTTCTGGGTATCATGTAGCCCAATCTGGTCTTGAACTCACTATGTAGCTGAGGCTGGCCTTGAATTCCCAATCCTCCTGCCTGCAACTCCCGGATGCTGTGACTGCATTGTGCACCACATTAGGCAGCCTACCTGTTCTTGAAGGAACAAGTCATTGGCAATGTGTACTATTTTTTCCACAGCAATGATGCTTCCAATGCTATGAATTTCAATATCTGCCAGCATGGTAAGGACAAGGATGGCTTCAACCAGAAGCTGGCGGTACTCTGGTTGAGGTACACGATTCAGGACAGACTCCACATGGACAGAGAATTTAATCTCGCCTGGGGTCATCTGTGATAGAAAAAGTGAAAATCAATTTCTAGAATCCCATCACCCAAGAATAGCAAACCTTTTCTTTGAAAAGCAGTAAAAAGTCCTGTAACTGCAGCCCTTTAACGGAATGGTGTAAATTGGCACAATCTGGTAATGTATAACAAGAGTCATAAAAGTATCAATGCCCTCTAGCCCAGAATATTATTTATGGGAGTTTTTCCTAAGAAAATAATCCAGAGAAGAAAAAGCTCCATGTGTACTAATGTTTATGGTAGCATCAGTCACACATGTGAAACTTGACATAACCTAAACATGGCAATAAATACATAAATTATGACATACTATAGTAACTTCATGAGGCTTTATGAAGCTATTTATGAGACTAAATCTATGACCCAGAGAGAAAGCACTGAAGTCAAATGAGTAGAATTATGTGAAGTAGCTACAGACTGTTAGAATAAAACGGACCTTAAGAAATGCAGTTATGGGGCTGGAGAGATGGCTCAGTGGTTAAGAGCACTGATTGCTCTTCCAGAGAGCCTGAGTTCAATTCCATCACCCATTTCAGGTGGCTTACAATTTCGTCTGACTTCCACGGGACCAGGCATGCATGTGGTGCACATACCTACATGCAGGCAAAACCCTCATGCACATTTTAAAAATTTTAAAAATTTTAACTGCAATTATTTTGGGGTAAAGTAGATGGAGAAATGCTTTTTGGTAAAATTGTATTGTTTATATTCTATAGAAGCAAGTATATTTGGAGTCTAAAGACAGGTTAAAATCTTGTATCAGGAGCAAATGACTTTGCATATCTTGGAAATCTCTAAGTTTGTTTCCTTATCTATAAACTTTCTCAGAAAGACATTCTCTTCTTAGGTGTCTTACAAAATTGAACTGAAAAATCAAATTAAATAATGTGGAAGTTCTTTAAAGACTCTTAAAGGTATTAGGTTTACATTTTTACAATTAATATTTCAACATGGTTTAAATGCACAGAATACACCTGTTTACGCAGGCAGTGTGGTGTTCTTTATTACACAAAAGGCTTGTATGAAACAGTAGAGGTCTGAGACATTACACTATCATTCAGTTCTGGCACATCCAGCTGATACTGCACCACCACCAGTTTTTGAGAATTTTATACTTTCTAAATTTACTAGTCCTAGCTTGTTAGTACAAAATACCAAAACATCTGATAACCAGTGTCTGTGTTTCGTGGCGATGTCTTCCAACCATGATTATTTATCAGTGTTAGTCTATAGATTAAAAAATTACAAATGCTCAGGTTTCCTCTCTGGAAACTCTAATTCACTAAGTTGGGAAAGAAAGTTACTCTAATACAGAGGTTCTCAACCTGTGGGTAGTGACTCCTCCTTGGGGGGGCTCTGTTGTGGAATATTACTTTAACTATGTGAAGGTGTGTTATATTTGTTTATGCTGCATTTAACAGTGTAAAGATGTATTGCTTTGCCTGCCCAAGGCATCTGATTGGTCTAATAAAAATCTGAACAGCCAATAGGTAGGCAGAAGAGGGACAGACAGGACTGGCAGGCAGAGAGAATAAGTAGGAGGAGAGATCTAGGCTGGAGAAGGAGAGAGAGGAGGAAGAGAAAGGAGGGAAGAGAGAGAGGGAGGAGGGAGTGGGAGGATGGAGATGGAGGAGGAAAGAAGGAGAGGGAGGGGGAGGATGAAGAAGGGAGAGGAAAGTAGGGAAAGAATGAGAATTATGGAGAAAGAGAGGGAGACATAAGGGCCTCCCAGTCAGACATCACCAGCCAACCAGATGCAGAAGCAGGAAAAGTAAGACATCCAGAATGAAAGAAAGGTAAACAGCCCTGAGGCAAAACACAGATGAAGAGAAACAGGTTATTACAAGAGCTAGTGGGACAAGAATAAAGTAAGGCTTTAGCATTCATAATTAAAAATAAGTCTCCATGTTATGACTTGGGGGCTGGCAGTCCAAGAAAGTCTACTACAGGGGTCACATAGCAGATATTTACATTATAATTCATAACTAACAAAATTACAATTATGAAATAGCAACAAAAATGATTTTATGGTTGGGGGTCACCACAACATGAGGAACTGTATTAAAGGGTGGTGGCATTAGGAAGGTTGAGAACTACTGCTCTAAAATATGATTAGATGTCAATATCAGCACAGGCCTACAAGTATCCTATTGGAGAAAGGTTGGGGTGAAATAGATGGGACAATATAGGAAGCCATTCATTCTTATGTTTGTAGCCTTTCTGCCTTCTCCAACTCCCAGTCTCACATAGAAAAAACTTAGCCATTGCAAAAAGCTATTCTTATTAATAAAACAAATAATTATCCATGTTTATAGTGTGTATGTCTGTTATACACATGTGTGTAGGCTGGTAAATGTAGAAGCCAGAAGCTGACATGAGATGCTTTTTTCTTAATTGTTTTCCATCTTTTTTTTTTGAGGCAGGGTCTCTCACTGAACCTGGAGTAGTCCATTTCAGCTAGACTAACTGGCCAGCAAGCACCTGTAATGCACCTGTCTCTACATCTCAGTGTTGGCATTACAGGCTTGCACAGCCATGCCCATTTTTATTTTACATGGGTGCTGGGGATGCAAACTCAAGTCCTCATGCTTGCTCAGTAAAACAAGAACCATATTATTATTGTCTAATATTCCCATTCCATTTTTACCTCCTTCATGCATTTCACAGTCAATTTTTTGTAGCACGAGTAGTAAAAACCCAGAAACAGATACTGGGATTTAAGCTGAAGATCAGAAAAGCAAAGTAGCCAGCCGCTAGAGAGATCTTACCTCTACCAAGGCTCAGACAAACAACAGGGTGATCCTGCAATGCTCTAGACCACAGTGCTCAGACTCCACACCCCTGAGTTCCTGTCTCTTCCTCTTTACATTCCTCTGTCTGCCCAACCATATGGATCCTTTCTCCACCTCCCTAGTGCTGGGATTAAAGGTGTGCGATCCCAAATGCTGTGTGAGCTCTGTTTCTCTTTTAGACAGATTCAATCTCATATAGCCCAGGGTGGCCTTGAACTAACAGAGATCCCTGTGTCTATTTCCCAAGTCCTGGAATTAAAAGTGTGTGCCACTACTGCCTGGCCTGTATGGCTGACTAGTATGACTGCTTTGCCCTCTGATCTTCAGGTAAGCTTTATTTATTAAAACACAAATAATATACCACTATAATTGATTCATATAAGGATGGGTCTGTTTCTTTGAAAACTAATTGATATATTTAGTTTCAATAATATAAAGTCAATAAATATCAATTTCATAATGTAACTGACATATTTCAGACAGGCGAGCTTTCCATCATGTATATGTAAAGGACAGAATCTTACCTCCCTTGTGGTTGAAGAAGGAAGAACAAAACCTTCCACAGAAAGTCCATGACACTGCAAGGTAGAAAAACATGTTATGACCAGAGACGAAGTAAGAGCTGGGAGGCAAAAAGGAGAGACTTCATATTAATAAGGTTATGATTTGAGCAACCACAGGCCAGCTAGAGGTCCTGTAGTCCATGTGCCCAAGAATGAGTTCATGATTTCTGAGTGCCAAGATTCAGGATGAGACTACCATAGTTCATCCTCTTCTTAGGGTAGTGGAGCAGGCAGGGTCGATCTTTCTGGGATAGACTAGACACCAGATTCAGAGACCACCTAGAAGAGTATCATGCAGGTCCCAGAGTCATTATAAGGAGGCCTTCAGGGCCAGGCAAGATGACTTGACAGATAAAAAGTATTTGCCAACAGCCAAGCAAGTCCAATAAAAAGAGATTACTCCCATAATCCCAAGCAAGGAAGGAAAGGGAGAATCTACTCCACAAAGTTGTACTCTGACCTCCACATGTATGCTATGGTATGTGCTTCCTACCATAGTGTGCATGTGCACGCTTATGCACACACACACACACACACACACATTTTTAAGAAAGTAGATAGGCCTTCAAGAGACTGAGGCTGCCGGACATGACTCACAGTAGATATTAATGTACATGAGCCATTTCTACTTGTTCTAGTTGAGTTCCTTATCAATGCTCTTATCCTGTCTTATTCTTCTGCCACCTTTTAACATTTTAAATACATTATTTACTGTTTATTACTTATTGCAAGTAATATGTTTCACAAGAACAGAAATTATTGGCTATTTAGACTTTTGTAATAGGAACACCTACAACAGTCTGGTATACAGTAGATGCTCAATACATACTATTATCATCATTATCATTATTAGAGACATGGTTACAAGTCACCTAATCTGTCTCAAATTTACTATGTGGCTGAGGTTGACCTTGAACACTGGAAGTTCTGCCTCCATTTCCCTAGTGCCTTCAAGTACATGTGTGGAGCACCATACCTGAATCAATAGATACATTAAAATTCTTTACTCTATTAATCACATACTTTAGATTCCAAAGAAGCCGAAACACTATATAAAGCAACCACATATGAGTGACAGGTTTACTGACTCTTTTGGACAATTACATGTAATATTCCATACTCAAGTAATCTCTGTACAGACAGTTAGTAGCTTTGAAACATGTTAGTATTGTTACATTCATGCCTGAAAAGGCATGTGTTCTATCTCTTACTTTAAGACCCTAAATCTGGGTTTTGATTTTGGCAAAAAAAAAAAGAAGAATGACTGAGTGTGGTAGTTCACAACTGTTATTCTTTTGGTCTCTGGTCCCTTTAAGGGACAAGCCACGCCCACCCCCAGCGACCTCTGACCCCTGGCCCACCATATCTCTCTGTCTCTCTCGCTGTCCCCTCTTGGCGTGTGTGCACGTGTCTCTCTGTCTCTCTCTTTCCTTTAAGTAATAAATGTTCAGTTTTATGCCTATTTACTGTGTCTATGTGCCTTTTACCAGCCGCCTGTTCACACCCGCCTACTTGGCTCTCCTGGACCACCGCTTGTAAACCGCCCGGGTATCTTGCAGGGACCCACAACCGTCTCTGCCAAGCTAGCGGCTGCTCTGCGAGCCTGCCGGGAGCACGCCAGGATTTTTTAAAACATAAAAACAACTGTAATTCCAGCAGTCGGGAGGTAAAGGCAGGGCATCTGTTCAAGGTCATCCTTGGTAACAATGAGACCAGCCTGAGATATATGAGACCCATCTCAGAAGAGAAAAACCAATCTGTATTTGTATAAATGAGACCAATCAATGAGCTTAATGGTCTTCCTGGCCATCTCCTATCACTACCATAATGGTGTGATACGTCCTTACAAGTCATTTGTAAAGTATGCTTTAGAAACAGGAACAAATATTAATCACACCAAGAGTTTTATTTAGGCCTGGTGTGGTGGGGCATCCCAGCAATCCTAGCACTCCAGGAAGCTGAGGTGGGAGGATCTTGAATTGGAGGCCAGCCTGGACAATAACAAAACCTTGTCCCCAAATAAATAAATCAGAGCTGGAGAGTTGGCTCAAAGGTTAAGAGCACTTACTACTTTTGCAGAAGACTCAAGTTCAGTTTCCAGTACCCACATGATGGCTCACAACCAACTGCCTCTAACTCTAGTTCCAAAGGATCCGATGCCATCTTCTGTCCTCTGTTGGTACCACATATGAACACACACACACACACACACATGAATGCATGCAAGTATGTATGTGTGTATATATATACACACACACATATATAAACTGATTAAATATAAAAAATTAACAATAAAACAAAAGTGTTCTTTAACTACTAGTATCACTGCAGCTTTCCATTACTTTAGTGATTCTCATCTAAGAAAAAAATATCAGTAAGAGCAACTTGTGCAAACTCCCCATATACTTCACTGTTTTGTTTGTTTGTTGTTTTCTTTGTCGAGACAGGATTTCTCGAAGATCAACTTGCCCTTGCCTCTGGAGTATTGGGACTAAAGGCATGTGCCACCGTTCTTGCTTCTACCTACTTTTGGTAGTGACAATGGATATGAACAGCTTAGAGCTGCAAATAACATTTCCACTCTCATAATAACAACAAAGAAAGCGAGCCACAGCATCACATTATTGACTGGCAGCAAATACAGTGCAAAATCTCAATGCTCAACTATGACCCCAAACAGAGAGGTTCTGATTTTTAAAACCTTATTCAGAAACAATACCCCCGGGTGATGGTGGCACACACCTTTAATCCCAGCACTCGGGAGGCAGAGACAGGTGAATCTCTGTGAGTCTGAGGTCAGCCTGGTCTACAGAGTGAGTTACAGGACAGGCTCTAAAACTACAGAGAAACCCTGTCTCAAAAATACTAGAAAGGGGAAAGAAAACAAAAGAAAAAGAAAAAATACTACTGCAACAATAAGGACAATAGAGTAAATTATTAATAATGTCACAGTGATAAATCAAATTTTCCTGTTTTTGTCATGTAGTGGTTACGCCACATGTCAGCAAGACAGATTCATAATTTTAAGAGGGGAATAAAGAACAACACTGTGTTACACTCACTTTTTGCAAAATTTTCCATACTTTTTGATAAAATCCGATTGGTACTCTATTTAGGGCTCCATCTAGTCTTCTCCGCCGTTGCCATTGACCTTGACGACTATCTTTAGATGTCTGTTGACCATACACAGTAGGAAAGGATCCACTGCTTGCAGCAATACAGGCTGCAGGTGACTTGGGAGAAGAAAAAAAGTAAATCCAAAGTGATCACAGCCCCTATGATCAAGTATCATAACAGTTATATTTTAAATTCAAGACCTGCATGTTCTAACATATAGCAAAGAGAATAGTAAATACTCTATAAAATGAGAAAGTACACGAAAGAGCCAAAGTAATGACGTGACTACAGCTTGCAGTGTTGTAACACTGTATAAACATTTAAAATTATTTCATTTATTTGTTGAGATTATAGTATAATTACTTCATTTCCCCTTCTATTTTCTCATTTCAAAGCTTCCCATATGTCCCTCCTTGCTTCCTTTTCAAATTGGTGGCCTCTTTTTAATTGTTGTCATATACATATATGTATCCTAAATATAAAATACAACCTGCTCTAGAACTCTCAACAGAGGAACCTAAAATGGTTGAAAGACACTTAAGGAAATGTTCAACATCCTTAGTCATCAGAGAAATGCAAATCAAAACAACTCTGAGATTCCATCTTACACCTGTAAGAATGGCCAAGATCAAAAACACTGATGACAACTTATGCTGGAGAGGTTGTGGGGTAAAGGGAACACTTCTGCATTGCTGGTGGGAGTGCAAGCTGGTACAGCCCCTTTGGATGTCAGTATGGCGATTTCTCAGAAAATTAGGAAACAACCTTCCTCAATACCCAGCAATACCACTTTTGGGTATATATCCAAAGGATGCTCAATTGTGCCACAAGGACATGTGCTCAACTATGTTCATAGTAGCATTGTTTGTCATATCCAGAACCTAGAAACAACCTAAATGCTCCTCGACCGAAGAGTGGATAAGGAAAATGTGGTACATTTACACAGTGGAGTACTACAAAGAAGAAAAAAATAATGACAGCTTGAATTTTGCAGGCAAATGGATGGATCTAGAAAACATCATTTTGAGTGAGGTAACTCAGACACAGAAAGACAATTATCACATGTACTCACGCCTAAGTGTTTTTTAAACATAAAGCAAAGAAAACCATCCCACAAATCACAATCCTAGAGAACCTAGACAACAATGAAAACCCTAAGAGAGACATACATGGATCTAATCTACATGGGAAGTAGTAAAAGACAAGATCTCCTGAGTAAATTGGGAGCATGGGAACCATGGGAGAGGGTTGAAGGGGAGAGGAGAGGTAGGGGGAGCAGAGAAAAATGCATAGCTCAATAAAATCAATAAAAAATACAACCTATTCAGTCTGTATAATGTTACTCGAATGTATGTTTTTAGGGCTGACCATTTGATAGTGGATAATTAATTGGTGTGCTCTTCCCTGGGGAAATGTACAATCATTTTATAAAGTACTCTGGTGATTCAGAGTAGCAATGATAAAAATAACAATAATACAGGACATTGTTTATCTGCTTTAATTTAACTTCTATCTGTCTATGACTTTTAACGGAAGTCTCTGTATGCTACTTTTCTGTTGCTATGATAAAACACTGTGACCATGGCAACTTATAAAAGTAAGCATTTAATTGGGCTCTGGTTCCAGAGGGTTAAGAGTCCATGATGGACGACAGTGAAGGCACTAAAAGTTCCAAGAGGATTAGAAGGGAGAAAAATTGTGTTTTAAACGAATGGTGCTGAATAAGTGGCCATCCACATGCTAAAGAATGAAGCTGCACTCTTTTGCACACCGTATGCAAATATGAGAGCCCAAAGGAACTGTTTGGGGGAAAAAAGACAAAAAGCCCTGAAACAAATAAAACCATAAAAAGGAAAATCAAAACAAGCAAAAGACGAGTAAGACAAAAACCCCACACCAAACAAAACATTACATCCACAGAAAAACAAAACACCAAAAACTCAAAACCAAAAAAACTCATGGAGTACATTTATGTTGCCATGGGACCTGCCCTTGAGAGTGCTTAAAAATAGAGTCAACCAAGGCAGACCAGAACACAGGAGTGTTGTTCTTGCAAGTCATTTTTACAGGTCTGGCACTTGGGCTGCAGTATGGAAATGTGGCCTTTGGGAGGGATTATGTCAACACTGCAGTTTATGTCCAACACCTGCTTTCCTCCTGGGAGTCCGGAGTTTGGGGATATGCCGGACATAGGCTGTTTTCATGACCAGTCCCAAACAAAGAGCCTGGGTTCTGCGCTGGGTCTTTAGCTATTCTGCTCACAGCACTGCGCTTACGCTGTGACAGGGCACTGGAGGGTTGTAATGCATCCTATATGGCTCTGCTGTGTGAGCGCTCTAGAATCTTGTGTGGTTTTCCATGCACCTCATCCAGTGCACCTTTTCTTTTGCTGATTTTGTTGTTTATCCTTTTGTTGTACTAATCATACCTTTATGATTATGTGATTACTCCTGTGACTCCTAGTAAATTACTGAGGCTGGAGATGGTCTTAGGGAGTTCCCCCTCCTAATACAATCATAGCCCCAAATGTAAGGGCTAAAGCTATTTTAATAAAATTGTTAAAATATAGCGTATAGTTCAAAACAGCATTAAATTTTTGTGGCATTGATTTAGATAACAATTTCTTAGATGTGAATGACATAAGAAAAAATAGAAAATGGAAGTTAAAAGAGAAGACTTTAGTTCTTCAAAGAACATAAATAGAAATGTAAAGGAAATCCACAGAGAGAGAAAATATATGCAAATCACATATTCTATAAGGATGCTGTATTTAGGATATAAAAAGAATCCTTGTAACCCAAAAATGTAAAAAGCCCAATTTAAAATGGATAAGAAATCAGGGAAATGCAAATTAAAACTACTTTGACATTCTGAGTCACTGGCTAATTGACTATCATTAAGAAAACAGAGTCTGATGATGGTGGTAGCGCACACCTTTAATCCTAGCACTGGAGAGGTAGAGGTAGGTGGATCTCTGTGAGTTCGAGGCTAGTCTGGTTTATAAAGTGAGGACAGCCAGGGATATACAGAGAAACCCTATCTCAAAAAAAAAAATGTTCGAATGAATGAATAAATAAATAAATAAATTCTGGCAAGGATCTGGTGGGGGAAGGGGAGCCTTTATTCACTGTAGCTACTTTGGAAATCCTGTGGCAGCTTTTCAAAAGATGGCAAAAGACAACTACCATTTAACACAGCTATACCATTTCTGAGCATATAAACCAAAGGATTCTACATCCCACCATAAACTTGTGCAGTCATGTTTATTGCTAGTCTAGCCACCACAACAGGATAACGAGATCAAGCTAGATGCCTACCAATTGATGAGTGAATAATGAAAATGGAACATACACACAATGGAACTTTAGTTGCAAAGATAAATGAATTATGAAAATTTGTAGGAAATAGATATGACTGGAAATTATTGAGGTAACCCAGACTCAGAAATACAAATGCTGCATGTCCTCTCTTATATGAGTCTATCCTATCCATTAGTGTTTATATATGTATATATGTGAATGTAAGTACTTTTGTTAGGTATTTTTTTCACAGCGACAGGAAACGTAATTATACTCTGAGAGAAATGAAAATACACAGTTTCGGTTAATTTTGTGTCAACTCAACACAAGATAGAGTCATTCAGGAAGAGGGAACCTTAATTAAGAAAATGCTTTCATAAGATTAGGCTATAGGAAAGTCTATAATGCATTTTCTTAATTAGGGATTGAGGGAGGGCCCAGCCCATTGTGAGTGGTGCTAGCCCTGGGCAGGTGGTCCTCAAGTATGTAAGAAAGCAGGGTGAACACTCCATGGGAAGAAAGCCAGTAAGCAGCACTCTTCCCTGGCCTCTACATCAGCTTCTGCCTCCAGGTTCCTGCTGTGTTTGAAATCTTGCCCTAATTTCCCTCAAGGATGGACTGTGATTGAATTGTGATGAAAATTTAAATAATCCTCTCTAAATTGCTTTTGGGCATGGTGTTTTATCACAGCAATAAATACCCTAAGACACATACCTACTTAAAAATCTGTACATAAAGGTTATAGCAACACAGCATAAAACCATTCAGATACCCATCAACTGATGAGCAAACAGATAAAGAGAATGTGGTGTAACAATACAATGATTATCATTCTGCAATAAAAATGAATGAAATAGCAATATTTATAACAATATAAAGAACCCTGAAAATTATGCTAAATAAAAGAGGAAATTCATTGGTTAAAGTGATTATTTGACAGATTAGATTCAGATATAAACACAAAATAAAGGATTATAGAAATATTTTCCAAGAAAATAACTTCTCTTTTTAAATTTCCAAATCCATTAATGCTGTCATCATTAACATGGAAATCACAGAGCTGGCAAACTCCTCCTTATTTAATGCTGGGTATTTTCTTGAAGTTACTCAAAATATTATTTCCAATAGATCTCTTCTTTGTTTAGCACAAATTTCTTCAGTTTGGGAGAAATTAAATCATAACTTTTTATGATTTAAACCAGACAAATGTAGATGATAAAAGTACATTATATGTACAAGAAAATGTCATAATCAAATTCATTATTTCATAGCTTATTATGTTCTAATAAAGTAGAAAAAACAAAAATCAAAAAATTTGTTTAGAAAAGAATCTTCCTAAATTGTGAGCTTTGTCGAGTCATTTCCATTTTGTTCAATGCTATATCTCCAGTGTATGACATAAAGTTGGCATTTAGTTCACATTTACTAAGTAAATTCCTTCTTAGAAGATCAGCCACAACAGAGTAACTTTGAAATTTAAAAGTGCATCAGAATCCCTAAAGAGTGTATTAGAACAGACTGCTGGGGCTTAGCCCAGTCTTTCTAATTCACTATCACTAGGATACAGACCAAAATTTGGTTTTACTTTCTTTTTTTAAAATTAATTATTTTTAATAAAACAATCTTTTCTCATTTTATATGCCAATTCTAGTTCCCACTCTCTCCTCTCCTCCAGCTCCCCCACCTTCCCTCCACGCCCCACCCCCATCCACTCCTCAGAGAGGGTAAGGCTTCCCATGGGAGTCAACAAAGTCTAGCACATCGTTTTGGGACAGGGTTTTTTCAAATACATTACAAACTGATGTTGATGTTGTTTAGTCCACTGTCTGATGCACACTTTCATTAGTTCAAAGAATGAATATATATATATATATATAAAATAAAACCTTTTAATTGATTATTTTTCTGAAATAAAAAAGAGGTTGGAGTTGAACTCCCTTTCCTGCCTTATTAGGAAAGAAATAGACTGCTCCCTTTTATATGGAATTGACCTATAGTCATGTTAGTTCAAGATCAATTTGTTTTCAATTATTGATTTTTTAGTTTTAGATTTATTTTATGTGTATATGAATCATACCACAGGAGTACCTGAAAGTTAAAGATGGCTGTGAACCACCATGGGGTTCTGAGAATGGAACCCAGGACTTCTGCAAGAGCAACAGGTGTTCTTAACCACTGAGCCATTCCTTCAGCCCCTAATTTGTTTTTTTGTATATACTCAAATACTTTCTTATGATCCATATAACAGCATATCAAAGCACTTGTGGATGTAACATGAGATAATACAAGATTAGTTACCAGAAAGGACGGTGACATCAAATCTACACCAGAGGGATGACCACCACTGTTCTATAAAAGAAATTGAGAAAATAAAAAATTTAAAGGGAGAGGCAAGGCAACAATTATTTGTTTAAAAAATTATTAATATTATTAAACTACAGACAATTTAAGTAATTAGCCAGCATGTTACAAAAAAGCCAATAAAATATGTTTACTCCAAAGGCCATGGCAAAGAATAAAATAAGTAAAACTACCCTGAAATATCTTCACCTATAAATTAAGAGTACTGGGAATTGGCAGAAAAAAAAATACAAAATACCAGATGGGCAGGTAAGGATGAAAAGCAATGCTATAAAATAAGAAAGTAATGACAATCTAGGCTCTCTGTCCTCTATATTATCGCCCTAACAATTTGGGCCCCTTTGAGGACCTATAGGTAGTAAATATGTAGGAGAAAACCCTCAAGTAGCTGGAAAGGTCAAGTTTACCATCATTTTCATCTAGCTGGCATCATGGACTTTTGAGTTCCAATCACATAAAGAATTTATAAATAATACTGGACATCTATAAAAACTATAATGTGAGCTGGGTGTGATGTTACATGCCTTTAATTCTAGAACTTTGGAGGCAGAGGTAGGAAGCCAGCCTGGTCTACAGAGTTTATTCCAGAACAGCCAGGCTACATAGAGAGACCTTGTCACAAGAAAGCAAAACAAACCCCAACACTATTGTCACTGTCAACCAAAACTAGAATCACTAACTAATCAATCACATCGATGAAGAACTTTTCAGCAAAATTTCCTGGCAAAAACTGTAACATGAACACTTGTTTAAAAATGGAGTAGCTCCTTTTTTTCTTTTAAACTATTTTTGATATTTTTATTTTATGAGTATGGATGTGTTTTGCATACATGCATGTCTGTGTACCACATGCATACAGTGCCCATAGAGGCCAGTAAAAGGTGCCAGCTTCTCTGAGGCTGGAGTAACAGATTGTAAGATACTATATGGGTGTTGGGAATTGAACCCAGGTCCTGTGGATAAGCAGCCAGTGCTCCTAACCACTGAGCCATCTCTCCAGACCATCTTCTTATTACAATCTTTCCTTGTATAAAATATGAACGCCAGAGCATATTTAAGAAAAGTACTCAAGTTTTCTTCAAAAGCAGGCTTCAAGCACTGGCATATTCTCCTAAATGACTTCAGAGCCCCCTTTTAAAAGAAACAAAATATCTGTTTTGCCTCTTTTATCCAGGATATTTTCAATGTGTAGGCTATTATAATTCTACTTTGAAAGCAGAAGGGGGTTTTAAGTCTTTCTTAAGAAGTGCTATTAATAAGTACAGAAATGATCTCTGCAAGTATAGTCTTTAGGTCATAGGCCCTAGGAGAGAACTTACTACCGTCATCTGTCTAAATGGACACAGCATCAGACTACCCCCTAAGTACTCATGTTCATTCCAAGATTACTGCAAGAAGCTTCTTTTTATAGTAGGTGGTGGTTAATATAGAGACCCACATCTGGTTATCATGAAGAGAATAAGAGACCGCGGAGTGCTCAGCCCTGAACGGGACATCTATATTATATATACACTCTCAAGGCTCAGGGATCACTGCAGAAGAGAGAGTGGAAAGATTAAAGAACACCGTGGAACAGTGTTTTCCAGAAATGACACAGCTGTTGCACACATGAACTCATACCATGCTTAAAAATCAAGTCTGCCAAAATCTAAGCGTGGAAAGGGAGGGGCTCAGAAACTCCACTCTCAGATGAGCTATCGGTAGTTGATGGCTGCTGGGGGAAGAAACATCAGTTCCCTTTATGGATGTGGCCCCTAAAAGGCTGCTCATGCTTCAGTAGACAGCCATACAACCCCCACCCCACTAGCAGTACTCAGTGGACTCAATGGGTTTGAAAAATAGTACATGAAGTTGTGAGAGGAGAGGAGAAGGGCACATGGAGAAGGTGGAAGGGAAGGACTGAGGATCAGACTTGATCAAAATGTACTATATGCACATGCAAAATTCTCAAACGGTAAAAAAGTAGCGCTACTAGAAGGGATTAAATTAGCACGTTCTCAACTTGGACATCTTAAAATACTATGATTTCCCAGAATTTTAAAAGCTATTAGGTATTTCTTTGACCAATGCACTAAGTCATTCATTGTTTCCTACAGTGAAAGGCCATATCGTTTGGTGACTCCTACTGATTCCTAGTCCTGTGCAGCTGTTCTTCCTCTTCATATATACGTATCATTTAATGGTTCTCTCCTATAGTAGTGAGAAAGCCTATTTTGTGTTAAAATCTCAAAACCATCCTGTCATTTTTTATGGTGTTTGGGATGAAACTCAGGGCTTTGCACATGTTAACCCTACCAAGAGATTAAAAACAAAGCCTTCATCTAATCTGGTATTCTCTCTAGTACCTTTTTTTTGAGACATTGTTTCTCTGTGTAGCCCAGGCTGTCCTGGAACTCTCTCTTTGTAGACCAGGCTGGCCTTGAACTCAGAGATTCACCTGCCTCTGCCTCCTGACTGCTTGGAATAAAGGTGTGCACCACCACCACCTGGAATACCATTTTTTTTTAAGTTTTGAAAGACTAATATATTTTTAAAATTTATGTGTATGCATGTTTTACCTGCATGTACATACTGTAGTATTATGTGTGTTCCTGGTGCCTATAGAGCCAGAAGAGGACACCTGATACTCTGGAACTACAGTTAATGACAGGTGTGAGCCACCATGGATGTACTGAGAACTGAACCTGGCAGCAAGTATTCTTAACCACTAAGACATCTTTCTGGCCCCCATTTATATTTTTATTTATTTGGGGGGGGGGGATGAGACATGGTATCTCTGTGGTTTTGGAGCCTGTCCTGGAACTAGCTCTTGTAGACCAGGCTGGTCTCGAACTCACAGAGATCCGCCTGCCTCTGCCTCCTGAGTGCTGGGATTAAAGGCTGGCCCCCATTTTTAAAAAGATTTATTTTTGTTTTATACGTATGAGTATTTTGTCTGTATATACATTTGTGTACCATGTGCATGTAGTGGAAGACAGCACCAAATCTCCTGGAACTGGAGTTACAGACTGTTGGGAGCCAGTATGTGGGTGCTAGGAAAGAAAACCAGGTTCTCTGCAAGAGCAACCAGTGCTCCTAATTGCTGATCTATTTCTCCAACTAGCTATTCTTAAAAGCAGGAAGTATATCACTTTTATAAAGAAAATCCATTATAAATTACACATTACTTGTAATAAGGGAACCCAGGGTTGCTTGTTATCTGTTGCCAGCAACAGTTCCTCCAAAAATTAAGTCATTTGATCCAGAAAAAGGGGAAAGCTATCTACAAACAGTAGCTATGAGGGAGATTCCATGGCTCGTTATTACTTTTGGAAAGCTCATAATCATGCATGCTATATGGAATTGAAGGCTGCTTGAAATATGTTTAAAAAGTCTTTATTGTTTCACCTGACTCTCAGTAGAGACAGACAGTTTACGAAATTCCACCTGAAAAATAAATGGTTCAAGTTATACTGAGGATATGAAACTAAATAAATTAGTGCAACAATGTCTGATTCTAAAAAGTTAAGTAAAGGCAGTTAATGTTAAAAGATCTCTTGCCGTTTCACCTGACTCTCAGTAGAGACAGATAGTCTACGAAATTCCACCTGAAAAATAAATGGTTCAAGTTACACAGAGGATATGAAACTAAATAAATTATTCTAACAAAGATTGATTCTAAAATAATGTTTTGGTTTTGATTTTGTTTTTGGACAGCATCTCCAGGGTTCTGGACAGGCCTCCATCTTGCTTTCTAGCTGAGGCTGTCGCACCTTGACCTCTTGCTCCTCCAACTTCTATGCCCTGCATGTAGGGTTATAGGCATGCACCATCACACCCAGCTAAGAATATTATTAATTATGACTACATCAATATTTTTTCAGGTTATATATTACCTGCTTTATCTCACTTTTTAACTGCATGATTCCAGTTCGTTCTGTTTTTGTTGCTCCAACAGCACCAATCTCATGGATGGAAATAGCAGGACTCACATTTGAATCAATGGGACGAACTGTACAGAATGAGAGATAAAAAAGAACCTGTCTAATTTTCTCTGCCATGTTAAAAAGACTTACATGTGCATCTTTCTTTTGTTTTTAACTTAAAAAATCCTAGTGCAACCTTGCTGTTTCAGCGTAGTTCTTGGACTAGTACAATTAGCTCCACAGGCCTACTAATTCAGAATCTGCATTTTAGAAATACTTCCAGCCTGAGGAGTATTATTTTCTAACTTAAAAATTTTATTTTTATTTGTGTGTTGTATTTGTGTGTGTGCACGCATGCACATGCATGTATATACATAAATGTATGCCACATATGTGCAGAAGAGGGAGTTGGATTCCGTGGCTGGAGTTAAAGGCAGTTGTAAGCTGCTGTACACAACTGTTGGGAACTGAACTTGGATCCTCTAGATGAGCAGTAAGTACTCGTAGCCATTGTGCTGTCTCTTCAGCTCCTGCTTTCTAACTTTTTTGGCGAGTGGAGGAACTCCTAAGGGAACGTGTGCTGTTGACACTGGCAGGGCAAGGATTTCAATATCTCAGCCCCATGGGTGTGAGGTGTTAAAGCATTCCCCAGGTGAGGTTTAGAGGGACAGAAAAGTCCTCTTTGGTGATTTGAATGTGAATATTGATAGTGTTTACAGAAAATGTCCAGCTTAGTTTTTTTTCTCAGATGTTTACAGCCTTAAGACTGTTCCTATGGAGATTTAGCTAGACCTGCCTCCTTGTTCAGTTGTGTGCAATAACCATACCTCTCGGCTCAACTGTATATAGTAAATATAATGAGCTTTGGGGATACTGTGGTTTCTCCGTCAGAGTCCAATCCACCGCTTTCAGCTTTTCTGTGTCTGTACATATTTGTCTTTTCTTCACTACCTCAACACCCCAGTCAGATATGTCCCTGGAAGCCATGCAAGGACACAACAGACTTCGAAAACAAAACATGCTGAAGTCTGGCCATCCTGTCTTGAAAAATAACTCAACATTAATAATTAAATATAGGAGATAATCCTTTTTTAAAAAAACTTTGTTAGGTTCTTTAAAAGAATAATGCTTCAAAAACCCAAAGTACACAGCATGTACTAAAGTAAAGCTTGTAGTCTCAGTGATATATAAAATTAAAACCTGTTAATAAAAATGTAAAAAGTGCCTATGAAGATTAGCTTGTAAAAGACTCTTAGAGATATTAGAATTTAAGGTTGAAAGGATATAGTGGATATGTTGCAACTGCAAACATACATGTACACCCATAACATTATCAGTTTTACTGAATTACTGCCAATTTGAATATAATAAAGATTAAGAATGGATTTTTAGTTGTCTTCCTAACTTAGGATAATGAAAGGTAATTTATTACACGAGGGCCAGTAAGATGGCCCAGCAGGTGCAAGCACTTGCTACGAAGTCTGATGACCTGAGTTCAATTCGTGGGACCCACATGGTGGAAGGAGAGAACCGACTACTGCAAGTTGTCCTCTGGCCTCCACACATGTGCGGTGGCACCCCTCCCCCAATGCACACAGACAGACAATAAATAAGCAAGCGCAAATAAAAATTTTAATAAAACATGACAGCTATTAATTTACTTAGTTGTCATATCATTTAAGGAAAAAGAAGAGTTACACATATGCTTGTATTTCCAAATCCTTTTTAAAAAGTGTGTGTGTGTGTATGGAGTGTGTGTATGGTATATTTATGTATGAGAGAGAGAGAGCGAGCGAGAGAGAGAGCAAGAGCAAACATGTTGCTCATGGTGTGCATGTGGAGGTCAGAGTAGAACCGTAAGTGTTGGACCCTGACTTCACCCTTGTTTGAGACAGAGCCTCTCTTATTCAATGATACATATGCCAGGCTTCCTGGCCACAAGCTTCTGAGATTTTCCTGTCTCTGCCTCCCATCTCCCCTGGTTAGTTTTGTTTTGTTAATTTAACAGAAACTGGAGTCATCTGAAAAGAGGGAACCTCAATTGAAATAATGCTTTCAACAAACTAACTATTGAGCATTTTCCTGATTATTGATGTAAGAAGGCTCAGGATATTGTGGGAAGGTGGTATAAAGAACTGACTAAGTGAGCCATGAGGAGCAAGTTAGTGAATATCATTCCTCCATGGCCTCCACTTCAGTTCCTGAAGTGCATGGAAGCCAAATATTTTTCTGTAAGTTGCTTTTGGTCATTGTGTTTATCACACTGATATAGGCAAACCAGGACAAGGGTGAGCTAGGATTACAGACACAAGCTACTGAGCCCAGCTTTTGTAGAAGTGATAGATCCAAACTCAGGTCATCAAGTGTGTGTGGCAAGCACTTTACCCATTGAGCCATTTCCCCAGTCCAAAACCTTTTCTTAAATTAAATTTGTCTTTTAGTTTTCAAATCTTGTTCCAAAAGATAGCTTTGCTTTTAAATGTTTTATACATTTAAGTTTTATTTATTTGGGAGCCAAGGTCCCTTCTGTTAGAAGGAAAACATCCTAAAATGGAAAATTAAAATGAAGTACCCTTAAGTGTAAGTTCAGTGCTTGGGTCTTACCACTTCGTTCCACTCCAAACTCTTTGCCACTGAGGATGTGGTGCAGGAGGTTCTTCATGGCAGAAGGACTCAGATTCATCAGGCCCTCTGTGGCTTCTTCAGCTAATGAACAGAAATGCAGGCAGAAGGAATTCTAGTTTGCCCACAATATCTTCCTTACTTTCCATTCTCTCCTTGAAACAGGATCTCAATATGCAACCTAGGGTAGTCTTTTTTTTTTTCTCCTCAAGACATAGTTTCTCTGTATAACAGCCCTAGCTGTCCTGGAATTCACTCTCTAGACCAGGCTGACCTTGAACTCACAGAGATCCTCCTGCCTCTGTCTCCTAAGTGCTGGGATTAAAGGTGTGCACCACCACTGCCTGGCCCAACCAAGGCTAGTATTAAACTTGTCATCCTCCTGCCTCAGTCTGTAATGTGACAGAATTGCAGGCACATGTGACTACACTTAGATGGGGATTAGACCATCTATTTCCTTTCATAGGATTTCTAAGTCACTCACTTTAGAAGATGCAGTCACAGAATAAATTTCTAACAACATACAGTTGACTATTCATACAGCACCACATTTTAATTATTTAAGAACTGACTACCTAGATTTTAGATTAGGTTGCCCACTAATTTCTTCTTCATCATATTTCCACATTTCTGGGTAACTCCATACAGTTTTTATTTGAGGGCGAGAAGAATGAAGGCTATCAAGAGGAATGGCAGACATTCAGATAAAAGCAATGAATGTATATGCGCACACAGTTAAACTGAAAATTTCTCAGTGTATATGGTTAAAAGAGAACAGAGGTGAGTTGGTGAATTTACTAAGAATACTGAAAATAACTTGAATGTGCTCTTCAACATTATTCATTTACTAGGTGCATACTACATAGGGGTCATCATTTTAAGCAATGTAAGTACAAGCAGGTATGATACATAGTACCTAACTTCGAGAGGCTGACTACTAATTTTGGAGGGATAGAACAACATGTAAATTAGAGAAACAATAAAAACAACAAAATATTGTATATACAGGTTAACTGAGAAATATAACCAGTGATTCTTTGGAATTCAGAGGAGACACCAATCTGTAAGAATAGAAATTGGTAACATTTTGGCCTCAAATTCAGAGATCTGTCTGCATCCATAACAACTAGATCTCAGCTGCTAGCTGAGATGGTCCAGCATCACAGACTACTCCAGCTGGGACTTCAAGTAAGTTCTATCTACACTTTCCCATCACACAGAGACAAAATAAAAATTATACAGCTAGCTCTTCCAGGACTTGACTATTATCCAAATTTTCTCAGGGTGTCTTAAAGATGCCATCACCCCCAGACAACAGGAAGCAGTCTAGAGAACATGACACTCCCATTCTCAAGAGGTGGGGTGGGCGATTTTTGGTTGTTGGGTGGGCTATGGATGTGTGTCATTGTTTAGGGGACTTATCTGCAAGGTGTTCCTTGTCATGCTCAGGGAAAAAAACTAAACAAAGTAGGTTAGATTGAGAGATTCTTTTCTTGAAAAAGTGGGGAAGTAACATTAATCTCAAATATTGTTATGGAGTTTTGTATGTTGATACAAATTCATGTTTCTACACTTGTTTAATGTATTGGACCTATGTAGCTCATTTATACATGTAACATAAAAAGCAGGCAGTGGTGACACATGCCTTTAATCCCAGGACTTGAGAGGCAGATCTCTCTGAGTTTGAGGCCAGCCGGGTCTACAGAGCAAGTTCCAGGACAGCAAGGGATGTTACATAGAGAAACTCTGTCTCAAAAAACCAAAAAAATGTAACATAATGTTCTAGTCCTTAAAAACTATTTAGGATAATAAAGAAATACAGGTTAGCAGTTAGTCATCTATACAATCAAATTTATGGTCATGTTAGGTATGTTTTCAAGGTCAATCAGAGAAATATTTCAAATAGGTAGATGGTCTTCAAACACCTCAAAGATGTACAGATTATGACATTTAAAAATGTTTTGATAACATAAGGCTTTCCTTGACAATGAGACATATCTGCTCCTGGCAACACCAATCTACTTCATTAAAGGATGATGGACATTGAAGAACCTTCATGTGGAGTTTGCTTTTACTGTGGCAAAGATAGCCACTGGGCAAGAAATTGCCCTTGCCTTGATTGCTGATATGTATACTGTCCAAATTGGATAAGCAGGGCACAAAATAAGGTGACTGCTGAACTTTGCCAAGATAAGGTAGGACAGTCTGCTTCACAGAAAAGTCTGTCAGATATTCTAGGCACATAGGCCAAAGATGGATGCCCCAAAGTTACAGAGGAACCTTGGGTTGACTGTCCAAGCAGCTAGGTATTTCTGTTGTTTTTTAGATTTAGAAGTTGCTTTCTCTGTACTTCCTGTTTTTTTCAGGTAATATTATATCCTTTCAGGTATCTGATGGAGTTGAGGATTAGATTGTTATAGTTACAGTTTTCCATAGTTATAAAAGGAAGTAAATCAGGTACAAGACTTTGAATTTACCAAGATAAGATAGATAATAGAGTAGCTTCTCTGGATTTGCCAGATACAAATAAACTCGATGTTGTGAATGTAATTCTTACATGATAATTGTTATTGTATATAGTTTTATTGTGTTAGAGATAACTTTCATTTTTATTTAGAAAAAAACGGAAACGTTTCAGAATTATTTGTTTACACTGTGAAGATGTGTCTTTACCAAGGTACCTTCTGATTGGTTTAATAAAGAGCTGAATGGCTAGTTAAGAAGAGGTTTGGCAGGACTTCTAGGGACAGAGAGGACTCTGGGAAAATGAAAGGCAGAGCTACCAGCCAGACACAGAGGAAACAGGATGGACAGTAAGGAGATGAGGTAATGAACCTCATGGAAGAATGCAGAATAAAAAATATGGGTTAATTTAAGTTATAAAGAGTAGTTAGGAACAAGTCTAAACTAAGGCCAAGCTTTCATGATAATAAAAAGTCTCTGGGTCTTTACTTGCAGACTGGCAATCTTGATGAGAAAATACTACTACATTTGTTAGGTTAAGTGTTAATAAAATAATTCCTTACATGATCATGATCCTGACAGACCATTAACACTCTGATATACTACTCAGTGACTCACACTGATGTCCAGAAGCTTCCTTCTTTTCATCAGAACCCAACACAGAATACCAGTCTCTAAAGCCCTTGAAGCATCAGGAAGAAATCAGGTAAAAGAACTTTGTTAAGAAGAATGTGGAATGCAGAGTCTACAAGAAGTGGCATTTTGAAGTTGCCATCTTTTTGCTCACTTAGTTACTAAGAAACACAAGAACAAGACAGTCACACAGTTTTTGAGCTATGGATTGTTATAAAATATTATTTTAAGATGTATTACATTTGTTTATGCTGTGGAAATTTGTTTTAATAATGCAAAGTTGTGTTGCATTCTTTGATGTTGTATTTGTTTAACTCTGTGAAGCTGTGATTCTTTGCCTGTCTAAAACACCTGACGGTCTAATAAAGAGCTGAACGGCCAATAGCGAGGCAGGAGAAAGGATAGGCGGGGCTGACAGGCAGAGAGAATAAATAGGAGGAGAAATCTGGGAGGGGAGAAGAAGGAGCAAGATAGAACAAGAGGAGGACATCAGGGGCCAGTCACCTAATTACACAGCAAGTCATAGAGTGTTGCAGGAGGTCCTTCCACTCCTCCAGATAGCTGCTGAGATACCAGCCCATTGGGGCGTGGTCTCTCTCTTTAAAAAAGTGGTCACTTCCCTCCTCGCTCTCTTTTTGCTTCCTGCTCCGTTTCCAGCGACTAGACTCCTTCCTGATTGCGCAGAGGGCTGTTGTCTGGGACGGTGATCTGTAAGTTTTTTCCCCTTTAAATAAATACCACCCTATTAATCATAATTCCAAATTGGTGTGGGATTGTTTGTGACTTACACCTTCAATAGAGAAAGATGTAAAGAAAGGCACACAGAAACAGAGAAAGATAAAAGCCTGGAGGCAAAAGATAGATGGGATGATTTAAATTTAGAAAAGCTGGCTAGAAACAAGCCAAGCTAAGGCCAGGCATTTATAAGTAATAATAAGTCTCTGTGTGATTTATTTGGTAGCTGAGTGGCGGGCCCCTTGCCAAAAAAAAAATAATAGTAATAAAAAGAGTAAATAATCAACAACAATGGATCAATAAAATGTTCTTCCTTCCCGTCCTAATTTCAACCTCCATGGATCTGCCCTAGAAGTGAATTCCACCTATAATTAGTTACTGAATTAAATAAATACCTGAGCATCGAAGAGAGTGAGCCAGTTCTGTTGCCATAACTTGGATGATCAGACCAATTCGAAGTCGGAACATTTCAGCAAAGAGGCCAGGCTGAGTTCTCATGTACATGGCAAGATATACCATTATTTCCTGTGTACAGAATGGATGTAAAGAAAAGTTAGAGTACCACAATGTCTGTTTTGCAAGTTGTCAGGTCAATTAAAAACAAATACTGAAACATCAATTGCCAGGTTAAGCATTTTAATGCTGCCTACCTGTGTAAGGATTGAAATGCTCATGTCTCCTTCACTGGCTTCGTCTATTAGTTTAGTGAGTGCCTCATATGGTAGAGGTCTAAGGAAGAAAACAGTGAATGAAGACCAAAATCTACAATCACTTAGCCTAAATATGTTTCAAAAATTAAAACCTCAGTGCAAGTCCAAACCCCTGCCACAACAGCTCACCAAGTTTAGTTCTTTCACAACAAAACTCTCACGCACTGCCTCTGAGGCACACTCTTGCCATATTAACATAACTTTCATTTAAAATTCACCCCTCAATGTCTTTCCAGACCAGTGTTTCACTGTTAATCTTTACCATGTGACAAATAAACGTAATGACTACAAAGAAAGAAGCTGATGGTGGTGTTCGTGCAGACGTGCACTCGGGGTGCTTTGTGAGTGCCCATTTCCCCTTTCAACTTTAACCTTCACACCTTTGATTCCTTCTTCAGCAGCATGGAGCTGCATATAACAGCCCAATGCTCTAGCTATATACTTTCTTCTATTTCTTTTTCAGATTATGGTTGTCTTTTATGTTGTTAACTCTGTTCTGTGTTTTGTGTGTTTTTAGAATGAGTAGAATTAAGGGATTTAGAAAAATCAATAAGAAAAAAATTAAGTGTTACTTCCTATAAGCTTTCTCTTTTTTTTTGAAATTTTTAATTCATTTCTTTTTTTTTATTAATTAATTTATTTAATTATTAAAGATTTCTGCTTTCTCTTTTCATTTGCTTGTATCTCATCATTTTCCTGTTCTGCAGCTCTGTATATAAGAAGGTATACAAATTAGGACAAGAGAATTGTGGCAAGTTCACCCAATTTCTTTCTTTTTTTTTTTTTTTTTGTTGTTGTTTTTTCGAGACAGGGTTTCTCTGTGGCGTTGGAGCCTGTCCTGGAACTAGCTCTGTAGACCAGGCTGGTCTCGAACTCACAGAGATCTGCCTGCCTCTGCCTCCCGAGTGCTGGGATTAAAGGCGTGCGCCACCACCACCCAGCTTCACCCAATTTCTTAAAGGCTCAGCAAAACCTTATAAAAAGCCAACCACATGCCCCACTCACGCAGAGATGGTCTTCTCGCGAGGTTCTGGAGGAAGTCCTACCGTCAGGTGTTTCTGGTATGAGAGAAGGTCTGTGCAGGCCTATGAAGAGGGAACAGAGCTTACCCTTTCCAAAATTTTCAGATTTCCAAACATTCACAAATAAAAAGCTGAGTATCAGAAACTTTACGTGCAATTGAAAACAATTAGAAGTTGCAGTTGTTTAAAAAACAATTAGGAAAATCAAGGTATCCCCCTGCAGTGCAAAGGCTTGAACTGAGGATTCCAGGAAAAGTAGGCACTACCCTACCTTTGTGCTATACTCCCAGCACGGAGTTTTAAAGTATTCCCCATTTATATTTTGTGTAAATTCAAGAACTTATTAGTACCTCATCAAGTGCCTCCACCTTCTTCCTTAAGATCCCAGAGATGTATCGGATCAGACCCCAGTGCCGAATTTCACCAACTTTGCCATATAGTTCGCTAAGAAGCTCCCTGACAGTAGCACCTCCTTCTTCATACAATTCAGTGTCCCAGTCAGGTCCTCTGGAATTTTAAAGATGGGAGTACATTAAAAATGAGAAAAATATTTTCTTTTACTGTTATAATGGATATGCCTGTTTTGGCCTTTTTTTTTTTTTAGTAAAAAACTATTTATTAAAAACACTTATAAAACCATAAGAGTCAATCTCTCAATCTTGAAATTAAATGTCTAAGACACAAATTTTGTAATTTAGCTATGCTTTGACACAATGCATTCTCTTACCCACATCTCAAGCTTCAACATCACTGAAAAAGGTTTAAGTTCTGAAAGCACACTGTATTTTATGAACATTAGAATTGGTTTGTGTTGAAAGGAGACAGATATGTGATTATTATACAATTACTGTTACACAAATCAATTTAGAGATATAGAAAGTTATCTGAAATTGGGAATTTAGTATATGATGAATGTAGATTACATATTAAATGATGTTAAAAGCATCATGTAGCTTTCTGGAAAAAGTTGGATCAGTGCCTGAAAGTGTATCTTACAATTCTAAATGTGTGAAGACATAAATATTAAAATGATAAAAAACTTAAGGGAAATTAGCTCATAATGCTGGAAGAAAAATGATTTTCTAGCTATGAAACATCAGCAGAAGCCACAAACTGGAGTTCAGTAATTTTATACACACAAAACAGTAAAGAGTTCTTACTGAAGACAGTATGTAAAGTGCAGGACAAATTACAAAATAGGAAAAATAATTGTAATTCATAGACCAATTCAGCTAAAAACAAATAAAAGAAAGACATTGAAATACATAAAGTAAACAACAACAAAGGAAAATTGGGCAAAATAAACACTGGTATCCCATAAATATAGAAGAAGGCAGTCAACTTCACATGTAGTAAGAAAAATTAAAATGTATATTATATCAAGATAACATTTTATTATATCTAGCTCTTAAAAAGCCCCAAATTGATGTGGCTTATCACTTAAACAGTCCCTTGTGGGAGTGAAGATTGAAGCAATGCCTCTAGAGGGCTATTTGCAAATTCTGCAGAGCCTGGCAGTTCTTACAATACTTAAAAAACGTTACCATACGGCCCACCATTTCTGCTCTTATGGTTTAACTGTAGAATAATTCTTTCATATATATGAAGCAATTCAGTTAAAAGGTAATTCACCAGAAGCACTGTTTGCTATAGTGAATGACTAGAAAATACCCAAATGTCCATCATTATTAGGAGCATTGTTAAATAAATTATAATATATTTAAATAATACAATTTTTCAGATCTATTAAGAAAATAAAAGGTAGGCACCAATGCTCCTGCAAACCACCCTAATGTAATTTATTTAGTCATCAATAAAAATGATGTGGGAAGGTCATTTTTCAATCTGTTGTTTCATTGGTTAATCAATAAAGAAAACTGCTTGATCTGATAGGTCAGAAAATTAGGTAGGTGGAGTAGACAGAACAGAATGCTGAGAAGAAGGATAGTGAGCCAGACACCATGCCTCTCCTCTCTAGTCAGATGCGATGAAGCTCCGGCCCAAGATGGATGCAGGTCAGACATGCTGAATCTTTCCCGGTAAGCCACTACTTTGTGGTGCTACACAGATTAGTAGAAATGGGTTAATCAAGATGTGAGAATTAGCTGATAAGTGGCTAGAGCTAATGGGTCAAGCAGTGTTTAAAAGAATACAATTTGTGTGTTGTTATTTCGGGTGTAAAGCTAACTGTGCGGGAGCCGGGCAGAACAAAAAGCATTCCCGCTGCTCCTCACTACATAAAAAGAAATGGAAGAGCTGGGTATAGTGCATACAACTTTAATCCCAGCATTTAGGAAGCAGAGGTAGGGAGATCTCTGTGAGTTCAAAGCCATTCTGGTCTACACAGAAAGCAAACCAACAAAAACAAAAGGACACCACCAGGTCTGCTTGGTAACAGAGAGACTGGATAATTTCTGAGGCTAGGTCATCAAAGAAAATATAGTTTCCACCCTGTCTTCTCTTGTGACTCTGTAAGAACCTTGTCATCATGCTGGAGGAAGGACACATGGGGCATCATCTGAAGGCATTAGAGCTGTAGGTAATGAGGATGAATTTGTAGCTGATAGCCAGTATCTACTCCTGAGTATATGAGTGAGAAAACCTAGCTGACTTCATTCATGGCTCAATGTCTGACAAAAGCTGAATGTCAGACCTTGAGGAAGAACTGCCTAGTCAAGATCAGACAATCTAAGAACTATTAAAGACACTTTAGAGTTCCACATTTTTATTATGGTAAGCTCCTGTTCAAGCTATTGGGTATTGAGGTGATTTTTTTAATGAAGTGGTAGGTAACTGGAATATGTATGTAGTGATCTTTAAGATACACAGTATTGGTGAAAAAAGGGCATATAGAACAATTTATGAACTATGCTAACATTGGATACACAGGGCTATAAATACCTGCATATTTGTCTATATTTACATATGTATGCATAGAATGTACCTAGGAGAATGCACAGACAAAAATAACACTGACCATGAAAAAGCTGATTATTTAGAAATGGGGAAAATATTTGACCCTTTCCGCTATATATTTTTGAATAATTTTTGTTTTGTTTTTTTCAAGAAAGGGTTTCTCTGTATAGCCCCGGCTATCCTGGAACTTGCTATGTCGACCAGACTGACTTGAACTCACAGAGATCCACCTGCCTCTATCTCTCAAGTCTTGGGATTAAAGGTGTGTTCCAACACTGCCTGGCTGCATACTTTTAACATGTTGAACCACAAGGGTCTGGAGACAAGGCTCAGTAGTTAAGAGCATGTATTGCTGTCGAGGACAGGGGTTCGGTTTTCCATACCCACATACTGGCTCACAATCCATAACTCAGTTCCAGGGAATCTGACGCTGTCTTCTGACCTCTAGGCATCAGGTATATACATGGTGTACATACAAACATTCAGGCAAAATACGCATACACTCATACACATAAAATAAAATTAGAAAAAAGTTGAACTATAAGAACTTATTGCCTATTCAAATACCAATTTTTTTAAAACATGAAAAATGTACCTAAAATGTGTCATCAATGGGTACTGTTGTGATCCAGTTGCCCTCACTCCCCCTGACTGACAGTGGAACTTCCTTGTGGTCTGTAATTGACAAGGATGTTTGTGTTCTTTCTGGCTGGCGGGTCTCCACAGAAGGAGTAGAGGTATAAAAGGTTGCTGGACAAAATAAAGGTTGCTGTTCTTCCACCTGAAAAGAAGCCTCCCTGTGTCAATCCCGGCACCCCTGCCAGTCTTGGCTATCCAGGCTGCGCTGGCTGCAGCAAGTGGAGGTCCCACCGAGATCTGGAAAGTGGGGACACGTGAACGGGGTTGCTCCAGCTGCCGGCTAAATTGAGGAGCGTATTGGGGAAGGTAGTGTTCTAATTTTTCATCCCCAGAGATAACTCTGAGACATCTTCCAAAAGATAAGCAAGTATAAAAAGGTGGGAGAGTGAATTGAAAGGCTTCAAAAAGTAACTGAAACTCTTAAAGCAACAAGGCATGGAAGTAACAAGACAGCCAAAGATTTTGTACAGAAGAGGGTTTAAATGTTCCAGACTGAGAACAAGCCAAGTCAGATTAAAAGGACTATGTGTGTCTTCATCCCCAGAGATGCTCTGAGGGATGCCCTCTGGAAGATTGGCCAGTAGGAAAGAAATAAAAAGGAGGCAGGAAGGTGAATTGAGGATCTCAAAAGATAGAATGTGTAGAGATATGTTACTGTGTTGATTGTGTTGTCTTTTGTGTTCTGGACTGGAGAAAGACAATTTATTCTGGGAACTTCTAAGAAAGGTATTTTGACTTTAAAATATGGGTGTAAGGATTTGATGCTTTGGAAAAGAGGTTCTGCTTTTGTCTCCACAGAGGATGAGAACCTGTGCATTCATTGCAAATTTATGCGGCTTGAATCACCGAGACACCCTGAAATGTTGATGTAAAATACTCCCAAGAATGCAGCACCCCCGCTCAGCAGGAAGTAATGAGACAGGTTGACAATGCCCAAACTCCCTAAAAGATTGTTAAAGTGGGGCCCCTTCAATGGTTCTGGAGCAGGAGCAGCGAGCCTGCTTCCCTGAGTTCTGCTCCACTTCATGCAGCAGTTTGGATCCAGAGTGAGTGCGGCTGGGGCCAGAAGGCAGCTGGAGCAGAGCTTTGCCACCACAGCTACTGCTGCCGGACTTGCTCTTTCCCAGACTGTGCAGAAGGCTGAGACTGTCAACCAGCAGGCTGAAAAGAGTCAGCAAAGCTTTGGACATTCAAAATGATCTTAATGGACATATTCAATCAGGCATATTGGCCTTAAACCAACAAGTGGCTCTGGTTCAGGAGCAAGTGGACTATCTTTGGACTTTTCAATAGTTAATCATGTTATGTGAGTTACTCATGGCACTGTATTGCATGCTTCTGCTACTGTTAGGGAACTCAACCGTCATATGAGAGGGGTTTGGAATACTGCTTTTGTTAATTTTACCACCCAGTTAGTGCATGCTAGATGGTTGCAGCACTGGTCTGGCTCCTTGGCACTGTCAGTCCTGGGGATACTTGGTTTAGGGCTATGTGTCTGGGTAGCCACGAATGGGCAATACTTTGGGGGCAGGATGCTACCTAAGACAGGGAATATTAGAGGGCTATTCCCCACGACAGGCAAGGTATTATAAAATAAAATGGGGGGAGTTGTTGTGATCCAGCTGCCCTCACTCCCCCTGACTGACAACGGAACTTCCTTGTGGTCTGTAATTGACAAGGATGTTTGTGTTCTTTCTGGCCAGTGGGTCTCCACAGAAGGAGTAGAGGTATAAAAGGTTGCTGGACAAAATAAAGGTTGCTGTTCTTCCACCTGAAAAGAAGCCTCCACGTGTCAATTCCGGCACCCCCGCCAGTCTTGGCTATCCAGGTTACAAAATAAGCAAGTGCAAGTTAAAAACCAATGGGCTATTTATATTTACAGGAGGTTGCTTGCAAAGAGTAACCAACATAATAACTTTTTAGTGAAGGAAACTGGAAGGCACTTCCTTAAATAAAGGATCAACTCAAGTGATCAAAATTAACACTATCTGCAGTAAGACTAATGTTTTCAAAGAAAGGAACTTTAGTGGCAAGCCTGCAAAAAAAAAAAAAAGGCCCTAATCTGAATATTACTTAAGGGGAAATGTTGCAGAAACCAAAGTTAAAGACATTTTAAAAGAGGCAGGTGCAGAGAGGAGCAGAGGGACAGAGAGGGTCAGAAGGGCAGAGAGGCAGAGGCTAATGACACTTACCTGGCTAGTAATTATTTTTTATTAGCAAATAACTAGATATGGGACAATTACTGTCGTAAGTATACCTTCATGACTTCAGGATACATGACTTTCAAATCCTTATCTTGACTTTCAAATTAAATTTCCATAACAGACAAATTTGTGTTCTTTGCTTAACAGTTTGTTGAAGCTTAAGCAGTGTAAAAATATAAAACCCAAGGCCTCAGAGTGTACTCTACAAGAGATGATTTGCTTTGCATGAACAAATTCTCAGTTTGATCCTGAGCACTGTGAAAATAGCTTGTGTACTTAATAATTCCCATTCTAAGAAAGCATATTCCAATCAAGTAGCAACTGTGAAAAATATTTCTGTTTATCTGTGTTCTTCATGCTATCAGGAATTATCATCAATAGACTATAGACATGGATCTTGCTATGCTGCTTAGGCTGAACTCAAACTCCTGGAATTAAGTCATATTTCTGTGTCAGTCTCCCAGATAGCTGAGACTATAGGTGCATGTCATCAGGGCTATGATGGAGGAGTTACTTTCATTTAATAAAGAAACTGCCTTGGCCCATTTATAGGCCAGCCCTTAGGTGGGTGGAGTAAACAGACAGAATGCTGGGAGAAAGAAGCCGAGTCAGGGAGTCGCCATGATTCTCCCACTCCAGACAGACGCAGGTTAAGATCATTCCTGGTAAGCCAGCTTGTGGTACTACACAGAATATTAGAAATGGGTTAGATCAATATGTAAGAGCTAGCCAATAAGAGACTGGAACTAATGGGCCAGGCAGTGATTAAAAGAATACAATTCCGGTGTAATTATTTTGGGGCATAAGCTAGCCATGCGGGCGGCCGGGTGCCAGGGACGCAGCCCCACTGCTCTTATTTCAACAGGGCTAGCTTGTTCAATTATTTTTTTTTAAATACATGAATTAGGCCAGTATGTGGTGGCACATGCCTTTAATCTCAGCACTCAGAAGGCAGAAGCAGGCCCGTGAGTTCAAAGTGAGTCTGGTCTACAAAGTGAGTTCCAGGACAGCTAGGGCTACACAGAGGAACCCTGTCTGAAAAAAAAAATCAAAAATATATATGAATTGTAAAAATGCTTCACTTTGATGGGGGTGCTTTTCAGATAATGGGAATACTTGTGTGTTTTCACTTGCTCACTAAGTAACGTAAGTTGAAAGAAATGCTTTGGAGTTGTTTAAAAACAGACAAAACAAAACAAAGACAACAATAACTTTTTATCTAATATATTTCCCTAGTTGTGCAACCTTGACTATGTTGATACAGCTTTCTGAAAGGATTTCCACATCTATAATAAACATAGGTACTGAATCGCTCATTTAAAAAAGCTCTTCCTTTTGGTCTTTGTGTGATTTTTGTATTTTTTTAATTCTGTGCTAGGGACTAAACCCAGGGCCTTGTACTATTAAGTAACCCCTTCATCAAAAAGTATAAGAACTGAATAAGGGTATGCATTCTTTTGTCCAAACTTGTACATGTGGCAGGCACAGGGTTATATTCTGCAGCTACAATGAAAGTAAGTCTCTGAACTTGGGGAGCTTCATCTAGAGAGGTGAGACAAATGCATGAAAACAGCATGCCAATACGGCAACAGTCATACACATGATGTCAGAGGCTTGCCTAAGGAGAAAAAGGTAGGAAAGGGAAGGTTTCCAGCTACTTCCTTGAGACTATGTCAGAAGCTGACTGTGAATCAGTCTGAAGGAGGACAAGAAGGTCTCCCACAGACAGAATAACGAGTGAATGCACAGATGTGAGAGACATGATTGCTAGAACACCAATTACAGAACACAAGATGGTAAAAGAGGGGTCTGAAAGCAGGCAGGAACTTTATCATGGGGGCTCCTGTATGCTACATTAACTCTTAAACTCTTTTTTTCCCCCTCTGCTTAAGGGAAACAAATTGGAGAATTTTCAACAGGGAAGAAACTTAAGTGAGCACATTAAAAAGATTAGTATGTAGAATTTGAAGACTAAGATTTGGTAATCCCTAATAAAATACTAGATCTGGGCAGTGACCAGTATTAGATGTTATAATCATTAAAGGAAACACTAGCATAGGTGAAAAATATCTGATTAATCTTTCGTTGTTATTGTGGCATGCTGGTGATAGAACCCAGGGGCTTTTGCATCTTATGTAAATACTTCAACACTGAGCAGCACCCCTAGCCATTATTTTTCTGAAACAGTGTATATAGCTTAGGCTGGCTTTGAACTCACTATGTAGCCAAGATCAGCTTTATAGTCCATCGTCCTGGTTCCATCTCCCAATGCTGAGATTACAGGTACACACCACCAAGCCCAGATAGGATTAATCTTTTATTTTTATTTTTATTTATTTATTTATTAAAGATTTCTGCCTTCTCCCCGCCACCACCTCCCATTTCCCCCCCCATCAAGTCCCCCTCCCTCATCATCCCTAAGAGTAATCCAGGTTCCCTGCCCTGTGGGAAGTCCAAGGACCACCCACCTCCATCCAGGTCTAGTAAGGTGAGCATCCAAACTGCCTAGGCTCCCACAAAGCCAGTACGTGCAGTAGGATCAAAAACCCATTGCCATTGTTCTTGAGTTCTCAGTAGTCCTCATTGCTTAATATGATAAAAAAATAACAATCATGGGCTGGATATGTAGCTCGGTGGTATAACACTTTCCCAGTATGTACAAAGCTTGGGAGTCTTACTCTCCACAAAAGAGAAAGAGTTAACAGCAACACATTTTACCCTTTCTGGTATGATATCACCTCTGAACTTGTCTTGCTTTAAAAATTGAATGCAGATCTACCAAATATGTGGTAATAACTATCAATTTATAGGCAATACAAAGTGAAATATGTTTAAATAACATCATGAGGGGACACTCAGCAAAATGAAGAATGTGAACTCTACAGAACAAACCAATATTAGGAAGAGAGAGTACAGGCATTTAAAAAGCACTTATAGAAACATAGTAACCAAATACAATGTGTGGACTTGAATTATGTTTGGAATTCAACAAATCAACTGTAACAAAACATTGGCTAATCAGAGATGTTTTTGAACACTGATAGTATTAAGGTATAATATTTAATATTCTAAATAATTAAAACATTGTGTCATGTTTTGTCCTACATGCTCTTGAGACCCTATTTATTTTCGTGGTCTACTTCTCCGTTGTTTAAGTTTTGTAATTTCTAGAGTTCTCTGTTCAAGTTCAATGCTTCTGACCTCTATGCTTTATATTCCACTGCTTCATTTTGATTACTATATTTTTATTTCTAAAATTTCCATTTAGCTTTCCTTTATGCTTTCTATTTCTTTGCTCAGACATTTAGTTTTCATTTGTTTCTGGGGTATTCATAGTTACTTGTGAAGCACTTTGATAGTTCCTCTATGAGATTTTTTTGTTTAATTGCAGCATATACCTTATCTCTGCTGACTATCAATTCCTTTTGCCCATTCAAGTTGAGAACTTCCTGGTTCTTGGTATAACAATCACTGGTATCCTAAACATCTGGGGTAATATGGTGCAATAATGTGGAACTTAATAAATGCATCCCAGCAGGCCTTTTCTGATAATGTACCGCTGCCTTGTTACCACTTTCTGGGGATGAAGTGTGGCTTCCCCATTTGACCTTCCTCGATAGACAGCAGAAGGAAAAAAAGTGTTGTACAAATCATGTACTGAACTTAGCAGAAAAACAGGGCATATGCATCCACTTCTTATCAAGAAATTCCAAGGGATCCTTCCTCTGGTGCTAGTGAGAATGTAACCCAAGCCCCACCCTCAACCATACCCAAACCTCAGGTCTACTCTTCTTACTCTATTAAGTTTTTCAGAAGGAATTTAGGGGCCTCATTTGCTCTCCCAGAAAGTGTCCCATTGGTCCATACTCTCTTTGTATGTGTGCATGGCATCAGCAACCTTGGCATTCAAGGCATGTTTATAAGAGAGGGTTCATCCTAATTCTCCCTGGTCATCACAACATAAAAAGTACTGCTTATTTTATGTAGGTTAGATGGGCAGGAAATTATATGAGTTCATTTTCACATGCTGAGTAGAAGACAGCAAATACTTATCAGGGTAACTTACACATAAGCAAACACTCAAAAATATTGTTTCTTTTTCTGATAAGCCTCTATGGTTTTTTTTTGTTTTTTGTTTTTTTCTTTTTTAGTGATTCCGTGGGGTCTCACTCTGAATCTCGGGTTAGCTGCTGTGTAGCAGTTTCCCACCAGATTGAAGCATTCCAACCCAAAGGGAAACACCTTAAGTCAGAAGCTAAACAATTCAAACAAGCTTCAGGAAGTCCCTGAAACTGACCAGATTCTTTAGGCACCTCACTCCCAGAATAAGCAATAAATCCTGCTGTGTCACTCTCAGGCCATCAAACTGACAAAAAGAATCTCAGACAAGCAAAATTGCAAAGAATCTCATACAAGCTAAGCTGCAAAGAAAACTCTAAGACCCACCAACTGCCTAGAAGAAGCAGAAACCAGCATGATGTGGGATTCCCCTCTGTATGCTGTGAATACCATTGGTTAATAAAGAGATTGTCTAGGGCCTGTGATAGGACAGAATAGAGGTAGGTGGGGAAAACTATACTGAATGCTGGGAGAAGAAAGGCAGAGTTGAGAGAAGCCATGTAGTCCTGCTGTAGACAGATGCAGTAAGTCACAACCTTGTAGAAATACACAGATTAATGGAGATGGGTTAATTTAAGATATGAGTTAGTCAGAAATACACTTAAGTTATTGACCAAACAATATTGTAAATAATATGGTTTCTATGTGATTATTTCAGGGCTGAGCAGCCAGGAACAAACTAGCGGTCTCCTACAATACCAGCAGAGCTGCCTAGAAGAGGTTTAGACCAACTGATTACTTGGAGGGGAGACCTCAACCTGCTGAGCTGCCTGCAGAGTACGCAGTATGTTCTTGGTTTCCAGCTTTTGTGAACTGCCACCCAAGCGGGGATGGGTATTGGTGATGCAGCTGTCTTTGAGTAAATGTCTGCTCCTGTAAGTGACTCCTCACCCATGCTTCTATAAATAATTCCAATAAAACCCATTGGTTCACCAAGTTTAGACTCTGGTGGCATCAGAACTCACTATGAAACTCCAGCTGGCTTTGAATACATGGAAATCATCTTGCTGACTCAGCCTCCTGAGTGCTGCATTTACTTACAAGCATCAGTTACCATGTATGAGGGCCCACAGATGTGAGCCTGTTCCACCTTAACTAAAGGTCAGAGAGTTTACCAGCTTATGTGGCTACAAACAAAAAACCTTGACCTAGAGTGTGGTTACTTGGTGTTTTGGATATTAAGATGGCCCATAGAGGAGGATCCACTTCACATTGACCAAAGGTCAGAGAATTCAATTCCTGCTCCTTCATTTTAAAATAGGAGGTTTGACATAGGGAGTGGCTGCCTACGGGATACTTGGTCTAGGATATATTTGCTGCATATCCTGCCCAAAACATCAAATGCTTTACTCAGGAAATAATGGCTTGATGTCTCAAGTACTGAAGCAAGTAATTGTTCTGACTGTCCTTTGTGTCATGTTAAAGTTATTTTTTTTTTGCCTTCTTCCCCCCCCCCTTTTGTATTGGGGTATAAAAGTGTATGAAAAATAAGCATGGGCACATTCAGGATTCAGTATTTACTGAATTTCCCTGCTGATGCTGCTCTGTGTTTCTTACTTTTATTTCTCTCATATTGCTGTTCCTTTTGCTTAGTAATTCTAATCCTTACGCTCCTACCATGGAACATATGAATTTCGTCGGTCGAGGCTAGTCTTTGACAATCTTGCCCACTTTCTTTTGAGAGTTAGGAATATAGGACTGGGGAGACAGAACAGTTGGTAAAGTGCTTGCTATGCAAGCATGAGACCCTGTGTTTGATTCTCAGAGTCAACATTAAAAAGGCCAGGTGTGGTGGCACACTCTTGTAATCCCAGTGCAAGGGAAACAGACATAGCCAGCCTAGGCTAACTGGCAAGGCCCACGTCAATGAGAGACCCTGTCTCAAAAAACAAGATGCATAGTGCCTGAGGACTGACATGCAAGGCTGACTTCTGACCTACACACACATATGCATATGCATCACTACAAATATACCTTCACACACAAGCATGCGCGTATACACAGACATGTACACACAACATATATACACACATACGCACACACAATATACCAATAGGCTTCCATAAGAACCACAATACTGATAATAATATTTATCTGTTATTGATTACCTATTAGGCCTGGCATTGCATTATGAATTTTACACACACACACAATTTTATTCCTTATTTTACATGTATGGTTATTTTGCCTGCATGTGTATCTGTGTGGCGTAGGTGTGCCTGATGCCCACAGAGACCAGAAGAGAGGGCTAGATCCCATGGGAGCATGCTTACAGATGGTTGGTTGTGAACCATTATGTGTGTGCTGAGAATCCAACCTAGGTTCTCTGGAAGAGGAGCTAGTCCTCTTAATCAATGAACTACTTCTTCAGCCCTGAATTTCCAGATATTTATAATGATTTTTATGAGGCAGGAATAATACTAATTTTGTGAATGTACACAATGTAGGCTTTGAAGTCACACCATGAGTATATTGGTAAACTGTACTAAACAGGTACATGAAACTCAAATGCTGTGCTCCATTTACTGTGTGCTATAGTTTAGATCTTAGATAGTCTTCAAATGTTAAACTCTTGGTCCTCTACCTATGTAATTGCAGGGAGATGGTGGAAACCTTTATAAAGCAGAGCCTAGATTAGGTTACTGAGGTGTGCCCTTGTAGGAGATACTAGGACACTGTTCTATTACTTTCTCTCTCTCTCTCTCTCCTGTAACCCAGTTATGAGGTGAATGGTTTCACCCCATGCTGCTGCCATGATCTGGTACCTCATCACAGAACAACCATGGCAACATGGCCAACCAACAATAGAATGAAATCTCCAAAACTATAAGCCAAAATAAAATTCATTTTTTTCTCTTTTTCCATATGAAAAAGAGCAACTTTATATAGTTAAAATAATCAAATTCAAGATATTAGTTAAAGGTAATTCAGGTTATTATTTAAAGGCTTTTTATACCTTTTATGTAGAGAGCTGCGTGGAGCTGCACCTGATGGCAATATGTAGAGAGCTGCGTGGAGCCTCACCTGATGGTGCTGGCTTCCGCCTTCCGCGATCCCAAAAGCGAGTGATCTCTATAATAATCAACTCCTTATGTTAGGCCTGACTTATGCTATTATCATGCAATGATCGTCAGCTGCTTGCATATGCGTGGACCTATGGACTACAGAGTTTGCTCAGCAGTAACAAGCATTTGGCTGCTCTTCCAGAGGACCAGGGTTCAATTCCCAGCACCAACATGGTGGCTCACAACCATCTGGAACACCAGTTCCAAGGGATCTAACACTCTATTCAAGCTTTGGAGTGCACAACAATAAATGCCCAAGCAAAACACTCATACACATAAAATAAATAATTACAAAGCATATTAAAATAAGGAACATTTTGAGCTCTAAAGTAAACCTTTTTTTAAATAAACTGTCACAGGTATTTGTTATAAGAGAGAAAGCTGACTAACATGCTATACTTCCTCACAATATGTGCATTAATGTATACCAATAATAGCCATCACTTACTTCATTGAGTACAGCATATAGAGTATATCGGCTTGCTCTTGTAAGCTTGAAGTCTCCTTCAACTGTGAAACCAGCGACTGGAAGTCCACTTCCCCAGATTTGTCTCTAGGAAGATGTACCTCTACACGAACAGAAGGAACCTTTGGAATAAGAAATGATAAAAGAGACGAAGTTAACAGTGCTTAACTAGATGATGACCTAGAATAAATTATCTTTCCACCTCTAAACCTTTTCTACAAGTATTTTCTAAATGCTGGTCAGATGTGGTAGTGTACACCTGTGTAACCCTAGCATTTGGGAGGTTAAGGCAACAGGATCAGGATTCAAGACCATCCTCATCTACATAGTAAGTTAATTGAGACTCTGCCTCACAATGTTTTTCCTAAAATGCTGATAAAAAGCAAAGCCAAAACAGCAAGACCACCAAGCTCTAAGATAGAGAAAAGTAGTTTTCTAGGTTTACATTAAAAATAAACTTAAAAAGACATATATCTTTATTTGATAGTGTTTTGTGTCAACCTGACACAAATGAGAGTCATCAGAGCGGAAGGAGCCTCAGTTGAGGTAATACCTCCACAAGATCCAGCTGTAGGCCTTTTTCTCAATTGGTGACTGATATGGGAGGGACCATCCCATGTGGGCGGGGTCATCCTCGGGCTGGTGGTCCTGGGTTCTATAAGAAAGCAGGCTGAGCAAGGCAGTAAGCAGCCTCCTCCATGGTCTCTGCATCAGCTTCTGCCTCCAGGGTCCTGTCCTGTTTGAGTTCCTGTCCTGATTTCCTTCAATGATGAACAGCAATGTGGAAGTGTAAGCTGAATAAACCCTTTTCTCCCCAACTTGCTTTCTGGTCATGATGTTTTGTTGCAGCAAACTAAGACACATCAGAAACCATAGTGGCTGATTTTCTTACTTTCCTTAAAGATGGCAGAGTTGGAAACACCTGTCCTGGCCCCAAGGCCCTGGGTCAGGCCAGAAAACACCCAAGTGCCTGCCCATCTGGACCCTACAGCTACAATGAACAAATACGTGATGGGGAGAGGAGAGAGAGAGAATAAATGATGGAGAGATGGAAGAGAAGCCTGTACAACCACCCGAGGCCATGGTGATGCTCAGGCCTGGTTGTCACTAAGGGCCATGTCTGAGTCTATGGGCCTACAGTAGCTGGGGTCTATCTGTGGCCTTGTATTACCACTGAGGGCCATTTGGATGTCTGTAGTTTGGGTTGGCGCCTGGGGCCATACTCATATCTCTGGGTGTGTGTGGTGGTGGTTTCAAATTGATCTGATTGGTCTGTGCTTCTACCTGAGGCCATGGTGATATCCAGACCTCTGGGTCCATGGTCCTACTGCAGCTGGGGTCTGTGTTGATGCTCGTGACCTGTGTTACCATCAAGGGCCAAGCAGATATCTGTGCCCTTGTACTGCTGCCTGAAGCCATTTTGAGGGCCAAGGGCTGTGATGCTGCTTGGGGGCCATGTCTGGGTTTGTGGTCCTACCTTGGCAGTGTCCGATTAATGTCTGAGGCATAGGCTACCACCAAAGGCCATGTAGATATCTCTGGTCTGGGCTTCTGCCCGAAGCCATGTTGATGTCCAAGTACTGTGCTGAGCTGGCCTGCCCTTCACTGGGGTGGTGCAAGAGAGATGGCCCCAAATGCATGGGCACAGGAGAGCTATCACCCAGGCCCAGATCTAGGACCTTGAGTTGGCCCACCCCAACATCTACCACATCTATGAGCTGCTGGAGTGTGTGAAGGGACTGGTCTGCAGACCCAAAGCCATAGGATCTCCACAACTCTGGGCAACAGCCGGATATCTGAGAGAAGTCTTGGTGAGGGTCCAGTATTGATGATATTGAACTTGACCAATGACTCATTGCATGCACATTTGCAAGTAAAGCTATTGGGGCAAAAGGGTGTACTACGTGACACACCACAGCTTCCGATGCCACTATGATGAAGACATGTGGAGAGGCAGGAAAGACACAGCGGAGCGAGGTGGTGCATGGGCTGTAGAACTGGAGATGCCACAGCTGTGACTGGTACGAGAGAAGGCTGCAACTGATGGAGGAACCGGTGATTTCCCAGAGGGCTTGGCCAGAGGTTTTGCTTTGTATTTTTTCGCTGCTTTTTCCTTTTTCTTTTGTGGGGGAGGTTACAAGGGTGGAGGGCAGATATGGAAGAACTGGGAAATGAGTGGGATTGGAATGAATGATGTAAAATTCCCAAAGAATCAATAAAAAAGAAAAAAAAGATGCCAGATTTTTATGAAAAGCTGACAGAAATGCACAGTTACCTGGTTATCTTGTGGAGACTGAGGTGAGTCAAGTAAATTGAATGAAGGGCGAGAAGGCTGAAATAACTTTGTAGGAAGGTACATGTGAACATCTGCAAGAAATTGACATTTATGGAAAAAGTGAAGGTAAGTAGGAAACATAAAACACATGGTTGACAGCAATACGGTAACATGTGGATCAGTTCTTTACAGAACAAGAATGACGAAAGTTTCCTTCAATGATATAAATAAAAAGAAATGTGGCTATTAGATAATTTTTAAATATCCAATTAATCAATGCATATTTTTATATTTTTGAAAGGATTTTCTGTAATTGTACCATCAACTGGACATATATCTACTTATTAATAGGATCACTGTCACAATGATGCTATCACTAATATTTTCATATAAATACATAAAAACACATAAGAGGAATAACTCAGCTACATTTTACTTTTTCTGGGATTTTCTAGCCAAATATTTGATTTCCAGAGGCTGTGACTGGATGATTCTATCTAGAGAATCAAAAAACATGTAGTGGTTGATAAACTTTGAGATGTTTCTAAGATGTTTTACTTACACAGTAGAAATACTTACCATAACCTCTAAGGAGAGACCTGCACTTCATTTTCAGCATTTTACACAGAGAGACGATACAGAGCTCAAATAACTGGTCAAGTAAGTAAATAGCAATGCTAGGAATCGAATTCTGGTTTCCTGATTTACAAATGATAAATGCAATTTAATGAACATAAGTTCATGTCATTGCATAAACTCTTTCTAGCTGGAGCACAACCAAAGGGTATCCTAAGCTTTTCCTTCATCTCAATGTTAAACAGTGCTCACATTTAGTATCTGGTTAGTAATGGTCAATAAAAATTTAGGTAGCAGGAGCATGCATCACAACCATTCTCATCCTCTGGATAATGTAGCATTCAGGTCATCTAGGTGTGGCTTAGGAGCCCTTCTCTCCCTCCACATATAGCAACCACAGAGATATTGAAGTCTTAGGAACCATGGCTACTCTTGTAACATACAAAAGATACCTTCCAATGAAAACATTACTAAAGGAAGGTACTGGTTATGGAGAGAACTGTGGCGATGTTGTGAAGAATGAGTATTTGAGATCTACATGGCTAGAACAACTGGATACACAGAGTGGGCATAAAGGGAAATCCAGTTGTAGCTTATAGTCAGTCTCTGCTTCTGTCTACCCTGTTTTATAATAGAAATTCTAAATTACCCTCAAAGAAGTAATTTTCCAAATGAGAAACGCTCTTCCACATTTTACTTCTATATTAAAACTGAATATGTTCTCTTGTTCTGTGTCTTGCTGTTTTCTTGGTCAAACCAGACTATATGACAGTATCCATATCAAGATTATATAGTATTCATTGATTTCATAAGGATTTGAGTGCCTACTATATTCTAGGTGCTGCCCAAGAGGCTGGGAACAAACCATGTTCCTGTCTCCATCTTGGGCTTCATGTCATCTGTGTTTGACACTAGGGAGTAATGGTATTACTCACTCTGTACATGCAGCTCCTTGGCCTTGCTCACCAAGGACATTAAGTCGCAAGTTGTTTGCACAGCAGCTCGGAACCGATCTAGCCCTCCCTTCTGTGAGGTAGGAGCTTGTTTAGGATGGGGAACAGTGTGTGCCAAAAGGTGGTCTAAGTAACGAGCAACTTCATCACCACAGCGAGCTGCAAGGTTAGTTGGGGAAAGGGAAGAAACAAAAACAAACATAGTTACTTCAAAATCTACCCTAGTAGTCAGAATGAGTGGCTCTTATACCTAAAACACTACCTCAGAGGAAGGCTGTTCTTGACTCATGGGAAGAAAAACCTTGAGACTATTGTATAACCTCATAGATTAAGATTTAGAGGCTACAGCCATTTACCAGGACCCACCTGCTCTTCAATTTTGCTGAGACACAGGTAAAGTTACTGAAAGCTAAATGTATGAGTTTGTTCTAGAATAAGCAGAGCAAGTATTTCATAATTTCTATGTGTGTGATGGCAGGGGGGTGGCAGAAGGGAGACAACATTGGAAAGGGGGAAGGACAGGCCCTTTCAACTAACAGAAAGAGACTTTTCCGGAGAAAGGCCATGGAAGGGCAAAAAATCTTCCACCAAATAATGAGTTAGTTCTAAAAAGAGTCTACAAACACTAGTACTAATCACTAACAAAAAAGCATATTTGCATGCCATCAGCTAAGGACTATTGGTCACAAATTGCCTTTTAGACATCTTATTTATTTATTTATTCACCAAATATGTGTTGTTACTATGGAACAGGCAGTGTCCTGGGCATTGAGAATTGTTGCAGAAAGTACATATTGTCTCTCTTCTCTTGGGCTCACCCTCTCCCATGTATCGTCTAGGTACGTTTAGCCCTATGGCTTGTGGGTCACATGCAGCCAAGGATAACTATTATAAGGCCTCAAACAAAATCATGAACTTACTCAAAACATGAGATTTTTTTGAAACTCTATTATTGCATGGTTCTTGAACATGAACTTGGTAGATGATGACATCATGTCAAGCTATCCAAAGGTTGAACACACTTAAATCATATTGTTATACAGATAATAAGTGCTGGGATTGGAACCAAAGCTGTCTGTCTGTCATGCATCATTTGGTGCTGGACAATCTTCAGTGACCTCTTTAGAAGTCCCTCTGTGATCTGGTGTGACCAATGGGAACTAGTAGAGCTCTAAGAATCAAACTCAAATTCAATGGTATCCTAGTGACAGATATTTTAACTATGAATATAATCCAGATACTTGAATAGAGGGATATCGGTTATATTTAATTATCAAAATGCTTTATACAAAAAGAAATACTGTGCAAATAAAGAAGAATATAGAGTAAATGTTGATCCCAAACAAAAAATGGTACTTATTCTATGAGATTATGCTTGTTAGTATCTTATGGTAGACAACAGTCAAATACCCAGACAACAAAAAACAGTCCACCAAGATTTAGATAGTTAGACGAACCATTCTCTTATTGACCATTCTCTTATGAAGACTCAAACAATGTAATTTTTGTCTTGCAAAGGTCAGTACTTGGGCTCTGCAGTCAGTGTTTCCTAGTCATTTTAAATCCATGCTATCAGAATGCATTCTCATGGCACCATGTTTGTATTGTTAGCATGAATTATGTATTTATTCATCGTATTTGTCACATAATAGCGACAGGCATTCTGAACAGGCTTTTTCAAAGTACAGAGACCTCCTCAGAAATATCGAGACATGTCTCTAATATTATGTAAAATATAAGTCCTTGAGTTATGTGAAACTTTAAACATAACTCTAACCAAATTTCATATTTTAATGTCAAACATAAGATATACATATATTTGTATATGTATGATGTTTTCAACTGCACCATTGATTAAATATTTTACTTATCATTGTTTCTTCCTATTTCAAATTACCAGCTACCTCAAAAACTCAAGAAAGAAATCTTCCCTAATCTTGGTAAGGCATTGCCTAACCTCATACTCTGCAATCAATCACCACAGAGATACTAAACCAGAAACCAAAGAGCAGTAGAGGAAAGAAAGTGAAGCAAAACAAAAGTAGAAATCTAAATGTATTAAAGAGGACTGAGGATGGTACACTATGAGATTGTTGGAAACATCAGTTATTAATGATGAAGCTAAACAATCACTCTCATTCTTGTCTGGTCAGCCAGTGCTGTTTAAGGCCTCCTTACCATTACTTGTTGAATCATAGCTATCCATCATCCAGTTGCCAGATTCCAGCTCATCATAGTCTTCATCATAATCTTCATTGTACAGCTTACCCTCAGGTCCAGGGTCCATGAAGCTTAAGTGTGTGCAGCAAGATGTTGTCAAAAACTCTGACAATTTACCTGTCTGGATCCTTATAATTATAGGGTAGATAGAAAACAGCAAATCAGGAAATATCTTTTTAAAGGATATACAAATGAGTCACAATTGTCAATAAAAGAATGCTTTGCATGTTTCAACATGTTAGGGACAAGATTTTTAAAGAAAGACCACTAATTAGAGTTCACAATCCTCCAAGAGATTAGTTGTATTCTCTTTAATTGCTGTACACTATGTTGAATATCTGGTAAAAAAAAAAACTGCATTAGCTATTAGAGAAGTGGATAGAGAATGAAGATAAATCACACAAATCTATCACATTATTTTTAAAAAACACCATCGGGGCTAGAGAGACTGCTAAGTGGTTTAGAGCTCTGGCTGCTCTTGCAGAGGACCTGGACTCAATTTCCAGCACCCAAATGGCAGCTCAGAATCATCTATAACTCCATTTCAAGGAGATCTGATACTCTCTTCTGGCCTCTGTGGGAATCAGGCATGTACACCGTGCACAGAAATACATTCAGGCAAAACTCTCTCTCTCTCTCTCTCTCTCTCTCTCTATATATATATATATATATATATATATATATATATATTAAAAATAAAAAGAAATCTCAAAAAATTTAAAAATACTATCAAAAGACAATTTTAGACATAGACAATATTTGGCATTTTTATATGTTGTAATAAATTAAGTTGAACTATATCATTCTCTACTTAATAAGCCAATTACAAAACTTCAAATGAAATTAGTAGTATTAATTTTCTAAAGAAGCCAGTTTAAAGGAGCTACCAATGGCCAGATCTTGATAATTTGAAAAATGAAAGAAATAATGACAGAAATTGGTCATGATATATCGAATAAAATAAGATCCCAAAGAATATATTAATAATAAACAACAAAATAAGTTAATTTTTATATATAAGAATTCCAATTATAGATGTACACCGAATAATAGAAACACTGTCAAAATGGGCCTTGGTTTATGTGTTTATACAGACAAACAAATTTCTAGAAGGCTATTTTATAACTCAGGAATAGTTCTTCCTTCCAAGAATCAATGGAAGCGGACACTCATGTGCCTCCTGAGATGATATCTTGAGAAAGTGCAGTGAATTCTTATAATTGTATGTGCTATTTCAGCATTGATTTGAATCTAAATTTGACTTTCTCATATGCTAAGCAGGGCTCAAGCATTATTTATAATTTCCTGTGCTACATCTCCCCTAGCTCACTTACCTTGCCCCACCAAAATAGCCATCCTGCATTTTTCGGAGTGCTGCCAGAATACTTGAATTCAAGCTGGTTCCATCTTCCTCTTAAAAGTAAAAGATTTTAAAACTTATTTTGTTGTTTTAACTTAGAACTAGGGGAATTGTTTCAATCATTTCAAACCAACTTTGTACTGGGAGTACCACAAATGAGATACTCCTTACTGACCATCCTGTGCTTCGATGATTAATGTGAAGAACAACATCACTGTAGCCTGGGAAAATGGTAAAGATTAAGTTCTTCAAAGGCATTACCTTGTTAATCACAAGTAACCAGCACTTTTAACAATATCAACTATTTATCAAATGTTTATGACACATACTATTGATGAACCAGTCTGCCTCCATCTTAGGCTTGAAACTAGGTTCATTCCTGTTTATGACTAAGTCTCTGTTTCTCAAGGATTGGGCTATGACTCACTTAACATGTCTTTGTTTCAAAATGTTAGTTTTGTTTGTTTATTTGTTTTCTTTTTTGAGACAGGTTTTCTCTGTGTAGTCTTGGCTGTCATGGAACCTCAAACTCAAGAGATTTGCCTGCCTTTGCCTCCCAAGTGCTGGGATTAAAGGTGTATTTCACTACGGTCTGGCTTAAAAAAGTTTTTATGACCATCCTGCAACCTTACCTTTGTTTCAAAGGGTTGTTATGACTATGTTGTTATGACTGCTTTATAATGCTGCTCCTGTAACCCTACCTATTAGCCTGCCAAATACCCCTTCTGGAAACCACCAACCCCTGAACTATTAAATTCTTATCTTACCCGTGTCCAAGGCTGACCTCTTGAACACTACCATAGGGGCAGGAAGCCCATGTACATGAGTTTAAAAAGCTTGCTTTAATTAATTTGGTCATTGGTGATTATGGTTAGTGGTTTTTCTCCTTGAACCATTGGGATTAGCATTATGATAAGCATCTCACAGACAATGTCTTAGTTAGGGTTTCTATTGCTGCAACAAAACACCGTAACTGAAAAGCAAGTTGGGGAGGAAAGGGCTTATTTGGCTTACACTTTAACATTGCTGTTCATCACTGAAGGAAGTCAGGACAGGAACTCAAAACAGGAAAGGATTCTGGAAGCAGGAGCTGATGCAGAGCCCATGGAGGACAGCTACTTACTAGTCTTGTTCTCCATGACTTGTTCAGCCTGCTTTCTTATAGAACCCAAGACCACTATCCCAGGGATAGTACCACCCACAATGGGCTTGGCCCTCCCCCATTGATCACTAATTGAGAAAATGCCTTAAGGATGGAAGCATTTCCTCAACTGAGGCACCTTCCTCTGATGATTCTAGCTTGTCAGTTTGACACACAAAACCAGTCAGTACAGATGGTATTACTCATAATGAGTCTTGTGTGTGTGTGTGTGTGTGTGTGTATGTAAAATCCTCTAGAAGGATGATAATTATCTGGTTTTTATATTAAACTGATGATAGTCTTGTGATTTACCTTTTCTAATTTGTTCTTTCTAATAACACTCTGGAGGCAGAGGCAGGAGGGCCATGAGTTTAAAGTCAGGCTCATGTACATAATGAATTCCAAATAGCCTGGGCTATACTGTGAGACTTTGCTTCAAAAACACAAAACAAAGTAATAACAAAAACAAATAAAAGTCATACATAGTAGTAAACATATGTAATCTCAGTACTTGGGAGACAGAGGCAGGAAGATCAGGAGTCCAAAGGGGACCTTAGCTATATTTCAAGTTTGAAGAGAGCTTAGGCTATACAAGCTGTTCAATAATCCTTCTGTATACTGTGAAGATGTATTGCTCTCATTGTTAATAAAAAGCTGATTGGTTGATAGCTAGGTAGGATTTTAGGGGCAGAGAAAATGCTGGGAAGAAGGAGGGTGGAGGAAGCAGGTGAACTTGCCGTACTGAGGAAAGGTACCAAGCATGTGGCAGAGCACTAATAAGAAATATGGGTTAATTTAAGATGTAAGAGTTAGCTAGTAACAAACTGAGCTATCAACCAAGCATTTATAATTAATAATAAGTCTCTGTGTGGTTATTTGGGGAGCAGCTGGTGGGTCAGAGGTGATCAGTTGTTTAGATGAAAAACTCCTCCTGCATACAAAAGACCCAGTCTCAGAAACCAAACAGGGTAAGTGAGATGGCTCAATGTGTAAAAATCTTGTGGGTGGATACGGGAGCAGCGAAGTATATATCCTAACTAAGGGAGTCATCTTAGGGTTGGCAAGAGACTTGACTCTAGAGGGGCTCGCAGGTGTCCAGGAATATGTCCCCAGCTGGTACCTTGGGCAACGGAGGAGAGGGAACCTGAAATGACCCTATCCTATACTGATGAATATCTTGCATATCACCTTAGAACCTTCATCTGGCAATGGATCGTGATAGAGACAGAGTCTCAGTTTGGAGCAACGGTCTGAGCTCTTAATGTCCAAATGAGGAGCAGAAGGAGGGAGAACATGAGCAAGGAAGTCAGGACCACGAGGGGTGCACCCACCCACTGTGACATTGGAACTGATTTATTGGGAGCCCACCAAGGCCAGCTGGACTGGGACTGAATAAGCATGGGTTGAAACTGGACTCTCTGAACATGGTGGACAATGAAGGCTGATGAGAAGCCAAGGACAATGGCACTAGGTTTCGATCCTAATACATGAACTGGCTTTGTGGAAGCTTAGCCTGTTTGGATGCTCACCTTCCTGGACCTAGATAGAAGTGGGAGGATCTTGGTCTTCCCGCAGGGCAGGGAATGTGGACTGCTCTTCAGTATCGAGAGGGAGGGGGAATGGAGTGGGGGGAGGAGAAGAGGAGTGGGGATAGGGGGAGGGGAGTGGGGGGAGGGGGCAATGTGTGGGAGGAGGGGAGGGAAATGGGAAATGGGGAGCAGATGGAAATTTTAATTAAAAAAAGAATAAAGATAAAAAAAAAGCTGAGAAAAGAAAATCTGAAAGCCTAAGTTCTACATCAGCTGAACTTTTTTCTTAGGCACTATGATAGCTTTTAGTGCTTTAGTACTTAATGTACTATCTTGAATTTGTTTTCTATTATTATTATCTATTAACTTTGCCTTCTAAATTAAACTGTAACTATCTCAAGACAATTATGCGAATACATTAGTTTTAAATGGGCACTTGTTAAAAAAGAACAAAGACTACCCTACTTTCTCAGCTCCTGTTATTTTGTAGCCCTTTTCAGATGTGACCAAAATTCCTACCAGTCTGTCTGGATTTTGAATGACTAATGATAAAAGGTTCTTTTTCATGAAAAGGAATTCTATGCACTTTGGCAGTACACACAGAACTTTGGAAGCAACAGCAGAGACACAGAAAGAAAGCAGCAGAACTCAGAACAACAAAGCCTTTCCTTGTGAGGAAGCACCTCTCCCTGCTCCTAATACAACCCAAAAGCTTTTGCACTTTCTCCTCCTAGATGCCACTCCTTCAGTAAGACGGGCTTTGGAAGGAGAAACTTGGGAACTTTCCTATAAATTGTGATGCTCCACTGGGATAAAACAGATGCAGGATGTAGTAACATTCTCTTTAAAAACAATTGTAGAATATAATTTTTAGAAAATTAACTCAGAAATCAAATATCTAAAGCTAGTCTTTGCTCCGTTTTTACACTGTGGCTCTCAAACCATATGAAATATTCTTATGCATCCATTTATTTCACATTTATCATCTGTCTTCACCTCCTAAAACATAAACTTAAATAGAACAGAAACCTTACTTGTCTATCACCCTGTGTGTCCAGAGCTTAGAAAATTGTCTGGCACAAAAGCTAAGCTGGTGAGTACTGCTCTGTGACACTGAAGGTCTACACACACAACTTCCCTCACTCACTCCCTTACCAAGCATGCTGTGTGAGATGGGGAAAGTGATGGTGGGCTGGCCTGTCATTCTCCAGCGGCTACAGAGGTAGGACAGATCTGTTCTAAGCATTTCTACTATCATCTGGTTGTCCAGAGCCAGGTAGAACTGTTGCTGGTCTATAAACTGAGAAAAGGAAAAAAACAATCATTCAGAAAAATTTGCTCTTACAAATATCAAATAGTATTTTTCAATTCTGCTTATTCATAAATCATATATGTCACATAGGAAATAGTACTCTCAAATTTAATGACTAATAATTCCCAAAGTATGTGGTGGTCAATGGTATGCATAACAATAATTTCTGATATTTTTTTCTTTTTCTTTTGGATTTTTTTTTTGAGCTAAGATTTCTCTGTGTAGCCCTGGCTGTCCTGGAATTCACTCTGTAGACCAGACTGACCTTGAAATCAGAGCTCTGCCTGCCTCTGCCTCCTGACTGCTTGGGATAAAGGTGTGCGGCCATCACTGCCTAGCTAGTTTCTGATATTTTTAAAGTGTGTGACTGCTTACAAATTTTTTCAAGTATATAATTTCATTTAATCCTGTGGGAATTGCAGCCCCGAGTTGATATCCCTGCCCCCATTTGAGGTGCTTATCTGCAAGGAAAACATAATAAATTCCCTCTGCTCCTGGAGCGGGGAAGGAAGGAATTTTGAGTGCATGGTGACCGGTCCTTGATCCGTGCCAGGGTCAGGCTACAGTCCCTTCGCAGCCCCTCCTCATTTGGTGCCATGGTATAAAGCCAGCCCAGCAAGACAATAAAGGAAGCTGTTCCACCTCAACCTCGTGCTCTGTGTATTCATTCAACATGGACACCCTCCGCCGAGATTCTTGGTTCCAGCCCGCGCTGGCGCGGCATCTTACAAATTTTTTCAAGTATATAATTTCATTTAATCCTTTAACCACCTAGTATAGGCAGTCCCTCCTCTCCCTCCCCCCTTTCTTCCTAATTTCTTATTATGTAGCCTAGGCTTGCTTTGAACTCATAATGCCCCTGCTCTGTAATTCCAGAGTTATAAGATTACAGGCACGCACCACTATTCTCAACTTGCTGTTTTTCTTTTAATATGAAGAGTAAGACTCAGGGACAGTATGTGAACTAACACACACATCTGATTAGCAAATGGGAAAGTCAGAAATAGAGTCTAGGTTAAGTTCATCTTTTGTCTATCTTAGATGCACTGTTTTAGATATAACAAATAGAGGATTAAAATTTTCCTTCAAGAAAATAATCACTTTGCTACTAGAGATCAAACCTTAGGACTTGTGCATGTTTAGAAAGTACTTGACCATTAAGCTTCATCTTCAGCCCTTGGTTGAGACAGAATATTCCTATGTACCTCATACTAACCTTGCTAACCATGTGGCCCACGTTGGTGCTGAATGCACTGCCTCATCCTCCTAAGTGCTGGAATTACAAGCATGTGACCTAGCTTCCTTCCCAGAAAATAATTTCTACTACCATACATCTAAGATCTATGTATGTTGCTAACAAATGTCAGGCCACCAATATATATGATTACAGCCTAATAGTCCTGTTATTTTTCTTTAAAAGAGGACATTGAAGATTTCTATGCAAATGAAAAGGCTCCTTCATAATAGGAAACACTTAACTGAGCAGTTAAATAGATTGTATTTCACACATAAAGGACAAATACAGTCTTAATTTAACTTCTGAAAAATAAGGAAAATTCTGTAAATACCTTAACAGTTGGAAAATCCCAATCACAGTTTAACACCCGGGAATATTGGTAGTGGCAGTCACTTGGCAAAGCTCTACGCAGCAAGTTCAATTCAGCGAACAGTTATTGAATCACTTAATACATGCAAGGCCCTGTAAGACTGTGACTAATCCAATTGCAGCCAATGTTTTATTTCTGCAGTCTCTCTCCTCTCATTTCAATTCATCTCAATGCATGGCGCAGCTTATCCCACTCACCTGTGGAGTGAAAGTGAAGACTGTTTTGCGAATATCATAGAGTTTTGATGTTCCAAGCACACCCATGAACCTGTAGGGTCGTCCACTGAGTTTCATTCTACTGTTGCATCCTGACACAAAATTGAAAAATGGTCAGGATATTCTTAGTGTACAGATTAAAGCAATATTGGTTTCCACAGATACTCACAATGTATGTATATACATATACACACATCTACCTCATTTCTTTCTGTTTAAGGTGTCTTTTACAGTCTAGCTTTCTTAAAATTAGAATCTATCTTACAATCCATACCTATGTTAAATGTATTATATATATTACTATATATGTAAAAGTAAATTAAATAGACTTTTAGTTACAATAAGTGTATTGTTCATTCACTGACATGCATTTTTCCTATCACCAAAAGGGAAAATACACATTGTTCTAAAAATGTTTTCCTCCCAAATACATTGAATATCTTTTCTTGTTAGTACTGATAGAAACCCTACTATATGTCTTTGGCTATGACATATTTTCATGAGTACTTGATTTGATATCTTTACCAAATATGCTGCCTTTTTATGCATATGTGTATGAGTACACATGTGGGCCAGTGGAAAACCTTGGGTGTCATTCTCAGGAATGTCACTCATCTCCTTCTGAGTTCCATTCTCTCATCAACCTAGTCCACCAACTAGGCCAGATTTGCTGGCTAGTGAGCCCCTGGATCCTCCTGTCTCTTCCTCCCCAGTGCTGGGATTACAAGCATGCATACCATTCCTGACATTCTTATGTTTATTCATGGAACCAAACTTGGGTCCTCATGATGGCGATACAAGTGTTTCACCAACTGAGTCATTCCCCCAACCCCTTAACATGCTACATTTTCAGAGTTGCTTCAACCTGTAGGGGAACAGACTAGAGAATGCTCAATTACAAGTTCCACTGAATTAAGCACATATTTGCTCTGGGATTAATATCAAAACTAGGTTTTAACTATTATTGCTTACGGTGCGTGTGTGTGTGTGTACAGGCACACATTCTCATGATATGACACACATGGAGGTCAGAGGGCAACCTTTGTAGCTGGTTCTTTTCATTTTGAATTTCCGGGATCAAACTTAAGTCATCAGGCTTTTGTGGAAAGTGTTCTTACCTGTTTAGCCATCATGCTGGCCTTTATTAGTATTTTTTTATCACAGAAAAATATGTGTAACATTAAATTTATCATTTTAAGAGTACAGTTTAGTGACTTTAAATACATCATCCTGTAAATGCCATCACTATTCACCTCCATCTTATCAAACTGAAACTCTACTTGCTAGTTCCCTTCTCCTCTCAATCTAACAATAAATTTCTACTTTGTGTCTATGAATTAGACTACTCAACTAGAATCATAAATATCTTTCCTTTGAAAACTAACTGCTTTATTTAACTCAGCACAATATCTTTGAAGTTCATATATGGCATAGCACATGTTAGAATTTCCTTCCTCTTTTAAGGCCAAATATTCTACCTATGTATATACCACCTTTGTTTTTCTATTCAATTGCTGATGGGAATTTGGAGTGTTCCCATTTTGTCTACTGTGAACAATACTGTACAGTAACAAAGATAATACCTATTCGACCTCTTCACTGCATTCCCTTTAGAGTACGTACTTATAATTCTTGAATCATATACCTAGTCTAAGTTTAATTTTAAATCTTTTAAAATTTTTTTATAAAATTGAGAAAAAATGCAATTATTTATCAAAGTCTGGCTTATTTCATTTAACATTATAATCTCCAGTTATATCTGTTTCTCAGACAATAAAATAATTTCAATTTTTATTAATTTCTTTCATTAACATTTGTTATATTTAACAAACAAATATTCTACCTATTTGGTTATATTCATTTTTATAGTCTTTGTTCTTTTTGATGCAACTATAAATGCATTTTTGTTGATTTCCTTTTTGGATCATTTATTTTTAATATAGAAATGAAAATATGTAATTTTGTGTCCTATATCTTTGCCCAATTTATTATTTCTTTTTTATTGAAAAAAAATTTCTGCCGCCTCCCAGTCTCCCATTTCCCTCCCCCTCATCCCCCTTCTCCCTCCCTCCCCCTACTCCTCTCCCCCTCCCTCTCCAGTTCGAAGAGCAGTCAGGGTTCCCTGACCTGTGGGAAGTCCAAGATCCTCCCCCCTCCATCCAGGTCTAGGAAGGTGAGCATCCAAACTGGCTAGGCTCCCACAAAGCCAGAACATGAAGTAGGATCAAAACCCAGTGCCATTGTCCTTGGCTTCTCATCAGCCCTCATTGTCCGCCATGTTCAGAGAGTCCGGAAACTCAAAGCCATCCCACTAAAATCAGGAACACGACAAGGCTGTCCACTCTCTCCATACCTCTTTAATATAGTGCTTGAAGTTTTAGCAATAGCAATAAGACAACATAAGGGGATCAAGGGGATTCGAATTGGAAAGGAAGAAGTTAAACTTTCGTTATTTGCAGATGATATGATCGTGTATATAAGCGACCCCAAAAACTCCACCAAAGAACTCCTACAGCTGATAAACACCAATTTATTATTTCTAACGTCCCTCTCTCTCTCTCTCTTTCTCTCTTTCTCTCTCTCTCTCTCTCTCTCTCTCTCTCTCTCTCTCTCTCTGTTTTTCTGTGTAACCGTCCTGACTGCCCTGAAACTCACTCTGTAGACCAGGCACCAGGCTGGCCTCAAACTCACAGAGATCCATCTGCCTCTGCCTCCTGAGTGCTGGGATTAAAGGTATAAACCACCACTGCCCAGCTTCTAGCAGGCTTTTTAAATATATATGAAATCTTTAGATTTTTTTTCCACATCAGAACACAGTTCATTATTTCAATTCTTTATTTATAATTGGTCATATTTTTTTTATTATTTACTATATTAACAGAAGTTTGCGTATCTGAACCAAGTATAATGTTATAAACCTATAATTCCTGCACATGGAAGGCTGAGGCAAGATGACTGTGAGTAGTAGGCAGGAGGATTGCAAGTTAGAGGCCAGCTTGGTATATACGATGAGGCAATTTCATGAAAACAAGGAAGAAGAGAAGAAGGAGGAGCAGCTGTTTGTCTCAATATTTTTTCTTTGGCTTTCTGCTCATTTATTCATTTCCTAGGCTTCCTAATGTATCTTCTAATATTTTTAAAAATATTTATTGATTATGTATACAATTTTTTTAAATTTTTTTATTTATTTACTTATTTATTTATTAAAGATTTCTGCCTTCTCCCCGCCACCACCTCCCATTTCCCTCCCCCTCCCCCATCAAGTCCCCCTCCCTCATCATCCCTAAGAGTAATCCGGGTTCCTTGCCCTGTGGGAAGTCCAAGGACCACCCACCTCCATCCAGGTCTAGTAAGTTGAGCATCCAAACTGCCTAGGCTCCCACAAAGCCAGTACGTGCAGTAGGATCAAAAACCCATTGCCATTGTTCTTGAGTTCTCATAAATATTTATTTATTATGTATACAATATTCTGTCTGTGTGTATGCCTAATATTCTGTCTGTGTGTATGCCTGCTGGCCAGAAGAGGGCACCAAACCTCATTACAGATGATTGTGAGCCACCATGTAGTTGCTGGGAATTGAACTCAGGACCTTTAGAAGAGCAGGCATCTTAACCGCTGAGCCATCTCTCCAGCCCCATCTTCTAATATTTTTCTTATCCTTTTTGGGCTATTCTTAGTATAAGGACTAAGAAAAAAACCCACAAGCTATTCCATTATACCTGAAGCTAAAATTCTGCTTTTAAATTTTTATTTGTTATTGTATGTGCATGATGTGTGTAAATGTATGTGCAAAGGCACACATGCATGGGTCAGAGGACAACTTTGCGGTGTTGGATCTTTCTTTCCAACTTCATGTGGGTTCTTGGGATGGAACTCAAGTCTAAAGACTTGCTTAGTAAGTTTATTTGCTGAGCCATCTCATTGGCCCTGAAATTGTGCTTTTAATTGTGGTACAATATATCAAAAGTTTAACGTTCTTTTTCTTCAATATTTTCTTTTATTATCATCAGTCTTTGGAACTATATTGAATGAGGTAATTCAGACCCAGAAAGATAAATGTCCTGGTTCTCTCTCATCTGTGGTTCCTAGCTCCAGGTCTTTTAGATGTGCATATATAGCCTCAAGTAACTAGGAAAGGAAAAAGGGACTACTACATGGGGCAGAGAGCAATAGAGAAGGGAAGAGAGGTGTAAGTAGGGTTTAAGTCATCTGAATGAGAAAAATTTAAAAAGAGGGGCTCTAGTTAGGAGGGGGAAGATGATAAATATAGAAGAAGAGTAAAGTAAGTTAGAATGTCCTGAAAAGTCATAAGAAATATAATTGGTCTATCTAAAACTACATATAATACATATAAGTTTGTATATACCATGCAGGAAAAGCTCCCTTTTGAATTGTTGGTCAGACTCCTACAACATAAGCAATTGCTATTGCCCTTGGCTGCCTCTCAGAGTTGAAGATAACTCTCTATTGCTAAAGACATAATATACTTTGGACAAAAGATGAGGGATGCAGCATCCAAGCAACGTCTTACTTGAATACCTCCTTCCTGAGGTTTAGCTTTCATAGTATAGTACTAGGAGACAATATGCAAGTCCACAATGGAGAGAAGCAACCAGTAGTCCTTATCAGGTATAATGTTTGTGAACTAAAGCAATGACCAGAGTGGGATAATATTTCTAAGGGTGCAATAGTAGCACACATACCATCGCAGTAACCAACAGCTCTCTAACTGAACTAAGATCTACTCAACAATAGTGAAATTGTACCTGGTACTGGAAACCTAGTCAGCTACCTGGGACTAGTGAAGTTATGGCACTTTATTGAGCCTCATAATTCCTACTGTTGGGAGCTGTGCAGCCTCGTCTCAGATCAGCATATGACTACCTGTTCAGTGGGTTTCCTCAGGGCAAGGCACCCGTAGAAACGGATACTTGGCAAGGACCAGGAGACAACGAGACAGTGCAAGAATTTGCAAAATTCATGCAGCTTGTAGACTCTTTTCTCTTTCATTATATTGTTGCTTCGTTAAGCAGTTTTTAGTTTTACTTTGTCAGTTACACATGAAACAGCTGTAATTTTCCCTGGAAATTTTGTTCTTTCTCAAATATTTTCCCCTAATATTCATCAGGCAAACTAATGTTTCTCAAATCTCTTATCTTGAATTACTAACTACATGCCTAAGCATGGGAACTTTTCTGACTCTAAATAGAGACAGTTAGGTGAAAAAACAATACTTGAAATACTAACCATGTCTCACACTTCTGGAAGGGAGAGTAAGGCATGTATACATAGAATAAGGAAAAAGTCCCAGGAATGCACATAGTGCCAACTGTTGAGAGTAAGTTCCCTGGACACCAAGCATATAGAATCAATGATAAAATCTGGTATGATCCAATGGAAAAAAATGCATGTAAAATGTGGGATGGAGAGATTCATCTTTACCATACACTTATACTGGTAAAGAGGTATGGTATAGTCCAATGGGAAAATAATGCCTTATCAAAGTCTGCCTTTTACAGAGAGATTAAGACATGGGACCTTCTCGAGCTATTCAGTGCAACTTGAGTCCTATGTACCTGGTGGTCAGAGTTTTTCCTTGTGCCGACACCCCTTCCCTGTGTCAGGACCTGAACCTGAGCTGAGGCTGGATCCTGGCATCTAACTATACTTTAAATATTTATCCTTATACCCACAGAAAAGTATAGTTCTTATTCAACAACAACAACAAAAAATCTCCTTGTAGAGGGTAGAAGGGCAGGGGAGAGGAAGGGAGGGAAGTCGAGAAAAATGTATAGCTTAATAAAATCAATAAAAAAATCAATAGTGAAAGATCATTATACAAAACTACAACTGTTCAAAATGCAGAACACAAGTGACTGTGTGGTACCCAGACCCAACTGATCCATCTAAAACACAACTCCAGCACACAAGGCTCGGGATCATAGTATAAACATGGTGTTAGGGGGTGGAAAGATTTTAAGAGCCACACTGCAATGTCTACTCTATGAAAACATTTTTCTAAAAACAAGTCATTTTATAAAAGCTTAAAATAAACAAAAACGCGCAAACAAAAACAATGGCCTCTTCAGTGGTTAAATTATGAGTGTTTTAAAATCTTTTTTTTTCTGGGTTCTTTTCTGTATTTTCTTTTTAATTTCCAGAAGTCAGTATGTACATGTCAGTTGGTAATCAGATAACTTACAACTTCTAAAAACTGATGAGAACCAGAACAGTGTATGTATTCAGGTAAAACTAAAGACAATTTCCCAGTTCCTAAGTGAAAAAATATTTCATACAATGAATTTCATATTTAAAAAGTTATACAAATGAAACACATATATGTATACACACATATATTACACATCTGAGTAATAAAATTTGCCCTAATCTAAATTTAAAGAATAAGGGGAGAGGATTCTGGTGGTGCATACCTGGAATTGGCACCTGGGAGGCTTGGGAAAGAGGGTCATTAAGTCTGAGTCTAGTTTGGATTGTATAGTATGACCTTAACTCATGACCAAACCAAACTGAACCAAACCAAACTAAAACTTAAAGCAGTGTTAGAGTTTCAGAGGTATGGCATTTTAGCCCTTAGGTTCATCCAGGAGTGTGCTTGCTCGCGGTTGCTCTCTCTCTCCACTACATATATATGCATGCATGCATAAATGCATTTATTATGTATGTATGTATGCATGTATACATGTGGCTTTTTGAGACAGGGTCTCAGACTATAGCTTAGGCTGGCTTGAAATTCACTAAGTAGCCTAGGCTTGCTTATAACTTACAATAATCCTACTGCCAAGCTACCATGCCTGGGGATATATTTTTTGGAACTAATATATACAAAGGTATGTAGTCCCTCCTATATAATCATGAAGTAGTAGACAGGAGTTTAAAAACAAAGGATAAGATGTGTTACATATTAGAGTATTACTCAGCAGTAAAAAACAATGACTTCCTGAATTTTGCAGGCAAATGGACGGAAATAGAAAACACTATCCTGAGTGAGGTGAGCCAGACCCAAAAAGAGGAACATGGGATGTACTCACTCATATTTGGTTTCTAGCCATGAATAGGGGACGTTGAGCCTATTATGCGTGATCCTAGAGAAGCTAATTAAGAAGGTGAACCCAAAGAAAAACATTTAGGCGATGAAAGGAGACAGAGACAAAGACCCACATTGGAGCACCGCACTGAAATCTCAAGATCCAAATCAAGAGCAGGAGACAGAGCACGAGCAAGGAACTCAGGACCGCGAGGGGTGCACCCACACACTGAGACAATGGAGATGTTCGTTCAGGAACTCACCAAGGCCAGCTGGCCTGGGTCTGAAAAAGCATGGGATAAAACCGGACTTGCTGAACATAATAGACAATGAGGTCTACTGAGAATTCAAGAACAATGGCAATGGGTTTTTGATCCTACTGCACGTACTGGCTTTGTGGGAGCCTAGGCAGTTTGGATGCTCACCTTACTAGACCTGGATGGAGCTGGGTGGTCCTTGGACTTCCCACAGGGCAGGGAACCCGGATTACTCTTAGGGATGATGAGGGAGGGGGACTTGATGGGGGAGGGGGAGGGAAATGGGAGGTGGTGGCGGGGAGAAGGCAGAAATCTTTAATAAATAAATAAATAAATAAAACAAAGGATAATGGAAAATGTGCTATTGCTAGGAATTAAATGAAATTTAAATAATTTTGTATTTAAAAATGATTAGTCTAACAAAATAAATGATAAAGCCAATGTTGGTTGGGTAGCAAAAACAGAAAGGTGTATTTTATCTTATTAATATAAAAATCAATTCTTAATTAGTTGGTTTTCTGAGGATAGTCTGCCAGTATGTTGTAAATGCTAGGAAACTAATCTTATCCTTACCCAGAATCTCTGTTCTGGAAATATACTCCAAGGAAACAATGATCTACACATTGGCATTTATAGAAGGATAAAAGCTTTGAAAACAACACAGACAATTAAAAATAAAGGAATAATTATTATAATTTTATGTAATAACATGTCTATTTCAATATGAGATGATACATATAGAAAAAGTAAGATAAACACAACAGAACACATTATGTACACTATAAAAAGTACTTAGGTGCACTAACAGATTAGAAAAGAATTTGTATTAATATTTCTGTTTAATAGTAAGTTTAATAAATTCATAAAGCAGATCATCCCATAATTAAAAATAACTGACCATGGTAGGTGGACACCTACACTCAGCACTTAAGAAACTGTGGCAGGAGGGTCACTTGAGACTAGGAATTTGAGGCTAGCTTGGGCAACATAATGAGACCTTGTCTATAGATAGATAGATAGATAGATAGATAGATAGATAGATAGATAGACAGACAGACAGATAGACAGAGGAAAAACAAGATAAAAAAGGAGCTGTCCATTAACTCCTAAGTATCTAGAACAAGGCAGAGAATTACTTAACTGTCATACTTAGTGAGGAAGCATCTCCTTTTCCTTGGTAGGAGTACAGCTGCTGCCTGATGTGTATTTAAAGCACTTTTGTTATTGTGAAAATGTTTGCAATAATAGTTTGTAGACAAGGTCTCCCTGTGTAGCATAAGCTGGGCTGAAACTTGCACCAGAGTCCAGGCTGAGATACACAATCCTCCTTTCTTAGCCTCCTTAGTGCTAATATAATTGTGGGCTTGGTCACAAGATGCTTTAAAGAGACTGCTAAGATTCTTACCTGGCAATCTACATATTTTGGAGTGAGGTACTAGGTAGTGAAGGCTTTTTTTTTTTTTTTTTTTTTTTTGGTACATGGCAGATAAGCACTCTACTATTGAGCTATATATACTTAATCAAAAATCTAATATTTACAAAACTGACCTCTTGTAGCTTGATTTAAGATTATATTAATTTCCTATTGGTACTGTAATGAACTATCACACATATAATAGCTTAAAACAGTACAAGTTTAGGCCAAAGAGATGGTTTTGGGGGTAAAGGTACATGGTGCTAAGTCTGATAACCTGAGTTGAATCTCTGGGTGGAAGGAGAGAATCAGTTCTTGCAGGTTGTCATCTGACCTTCATAAATGCATTGTGGCATGAGAACACACACACACACTCTAAAATGAATAAATAAATGTAATTTAAAAGTTTAGAAAAAAACAACACAAATCCTTATTAGTACTAGAGATTAGTAGTGCAAAATTAGCATTACAGAGTTAAAATAAAACCTAAGTATCCAGGGAGAAATCCATTTACTGGCATTTTCAGTTTCTACATTTCAGGATCTAGATATTAATATTCCATTTCTCACAGCTCCATCACTCCCATCTCCTGCTTCTGTCATCAAAATTCCTACTTCTATTTTCTGATCTTTCTCTTGATTCCCTTTTAAAAAGATATGTGTGATTACATTTAGAGCCCACTTGAGTAATTGAGATTTGAGGAATATTCTTCCATATCTGAAAATCCTTAATTATGTTTGCTAAGTCTTCATTGACACATAACATAATGCTCATAGGTTTCCTGGATTATGAATGGATGTCTGGGGTGAGACATTACTCATAGTTCCACAGTCCACCCTTGGGCCCTGAGTATACACATTCCTTCCGTATGGAAAATACATTTATCCCACCTCAGCATCTCTTAAACTCTTTAACATATATCACTGAATCAAATTCAATATCTTCCCAACATCATCACCCCCAAAGTCCAAATAGGCTTTAATGAGATATGAATGAGAATCTGGGTATATGCTATCCTGGGACAAGATTCCTTTCCATTCCATTTATATTCTGTTTCATTCCATTCAATTCTAGTTAGAAAATACAATTTCTGCTCCTCAAATACAGTAGCAGGACAGGATTGATTACATATGATGGGCATTCCCATCATAAAAAAAGAGAAAATGGAAGGAAGAAAAGAGTTAGCAGTACCAAAAAATTCTGAGACCCAAGTAGGCATGTCATTAGATTTCAAGGTTTAGCAGTAGTCCTCTGTAGCTTGATGGTCCCCTGTCTGAGCCGAAGTTCCACCCTCACGGCCCAAGAGTCCTCCCTTTGAGTTAACCTCCTTTTCACTTGACAAGCAGCATGTGCTTGCAGCTGAGCAGTTGCATCAGTCTGCTTCCCCGCTGCAGAACTCTGGAAATCCAAAGGACTGCTTTCAGCTTGTCCTGTGCTTGTCATCTGTCTTTCAGTCTAAGCTGGAGTATTTCTGCTGGTACAGGTAGAATATTCTTTATCCTAAATGCTTGGAACCTGAGGTACTTTACATTTTAAAATGGGAATGCTCATATATACTTTACTGGATGAGCAAGCCATCATTTACCTAAAGTCTTAAATTCTGAATGTAGTCCAAAGTCCTAAATTTAGAATTCAAACATCAGAATAAGGTATAACTGTGGTTGGTTCCATCTGGAGAGAATTCATTCCTTGACAATCCTGACTTCAAAAGGCTGTGGAAATTCCTTGGTAATCCTCATAGCACTACAACCCTAATTTGTTGGTTTGAATGAGAATGGCCCCCAAAGATTTGAAGGTTTGGTGACCAGGGAGTGGCACTCTTTGAAAGGACTAAGAGAGGTGGCCTTGTTAGAAAAAGTGCATTACTGGGAGTGGGCTTTGAGGTTTAAAAAGTCCAAGCCAGGTCCAGTGACTCTGCCTTCCTGCTGCCTGTGGATCCTGTTGTAGAACTCTCAGCTCTTTCTCCAGCACAGTGTCTGCCAAGCATGCCATCACGCTTCTCACCATGATGATAATGGACTAAACCTCTGAAACTGTCAACCAGCCCTGGTGAAATATTTTCTTTTATAAGAGTTGTTGTGATCATGCTGTTTCTTTCCAGCAATAGAACAGTGATCAAGACAGCAGCTGGTACCTGGGACTGTGATACTGCTATGACAGGCTTGACCATGCTGCTCACTGGTGGAATATACTTTGGATTAGGAAAGCAGTTAAACACTTTAGTCAGGGCTCAATGGGCCATATTAATAGTCAATTGTGAGCCGGGCGGTGGTGGCGCACGCCTTTAATCCCAGCACTTGGGAGGCAGAGGCAGGCGGATCTCTGTGAGTTCGAGACCAGCCTGGTCTACAAGAGCTAGTTCCAGGACAGGCTCCAAAACCACAGAGAAACCCTGTCTCGAAAAACCAAAAAAAAAAAAAAAAATAGTCAATTGTGGTACAGGATTTGCTGAAGGAGGTGGAGGCAGAAGGATCACAAGTTTGAGGCCAGCCTGGACTTGGCACCATGGACTACCACTCACCAAGGCTGCCCTGGACTTAGCACCACGGACTACCACTCACCAAGGCTGCCCTGGGTGTAGTTGTTACTGAATGTCAGATCCAGAAATAACAGAGACTAACACTGAGCCTCAGATATGGCGGGCTGACTATACTGGACTATGTCTTTCATAGAAAGGCCAACACTTTGTTGTTACTAGAGTAAATACTTATTGTGATTATCGATTTGCCTTTCTTGCATGTATTGCTTCTGCTAAAACCACCATCCATGGACTTACAGAATGCCTTATCCGTGGTATTCCACACAGTACCACTTCTGACCAAGAAAGTCACTTCACAGTCAGAGAAGTGTGAAAGTGGGCCCACAATAATGGAAGGCACTACTGGTCTTACCATGTTCCCACAATCCAGAAGCAGCTGGACTGATAGGAAAATGAAATGGCTTTTTGAAGACACAGTTACAGTGCCAATTAAGCCACAGAAATATCAAGAGTTGGAACAGGGTTTTCCAGAAGGTGGTATATGCTTTGAATTAACATCCAAATTATGGTATTGTTTCTCCCATAACAAGGATCCATAGGTCCAGGAATCAAGGGATGGAAAACTGTAGTGGGGAGCTGCGGGCCTCTTCCCACAGCCCGGCTCCAGTATGGTTAGCTTTATACCCGAAATAACAACACACGCATTGTATTCTTTTAAACACTGCTTGACCCATTTCTGTTCATATGTGTAGCACCCAAGGTGCACTTACCGGGGAAGATTCTAGCCTACGTCCATCCTGGGTTGGAGTTTCATCGCGTCTGCTCTAGAGAGGAGAGCATGGCGTCTGTCTCTGAGAGGAGCTGCCTTGCATCTGAGCTCACTTCCTCTTCCTCCCAGCATTCTATTCTGTCTACTCCACCCACCTAAAGGATGGCCTCTCAAATGGGCCAAGGCAGTTTGTTTATTGACAAATGACCTTCCTCCATCAGAAAACAGAATAGTTCTACTCACTATTACCACTACTGATCCACTAGGAAAGTTTTTGCTCCCTGTTCCTATAACCTTTAGTTCTGTTGGCCTAGAAGTTTTGATTCCACAGAAAGGAGAGTGAACATTATTGAACTGGAAGTTCAGACTCCCCTCTGGACACTCTGGACTTCTGATGACCTTAAACCAACAGGCTAAGTGTTAGGAGGGGTGATTGATCCAGATTACTAAGGGGGCATTGGATTGCTGCTCCACAATGGAGGTAAGAAAGATTGTGTGTGGAGTCCAGGAGATCCTTATGGTGTTTCTTGGTGCTATTATGTCCTGTGATGTTATTGGGAAACTACAACCACTTAATATAGGTAGGATGACAAAGGGTACAGGACCACTCAGGAATAATGGTATGGGTCACTCCTCTAGGAAAAGAGCCAAGACCTGCTGAGATGCTTGCTGAGGGTAGAGGAAATACAGAAGGTATAGGAGAGGAAGGTAGCTATAAATACCAGCTAAGAATACACAAACAGTTGCATAAATGAGGATTATAATTGGCATTTCTGTCATAGTTCATTAGGAATGCATTTGTAAAGGTATTTGTGTTTTCTTTCCTCAATTTCTTTATCAGATAGTCTAACAACAATTAAGAGAATGTCAATGTTTATCACATTTAAGTTTGAGATAATAAAAGGATATCCCTTGAGTGCCATTGTCATCTATGCTAAATCTCCATTTGCAGTTGTACGAGGGTAGTCATATTATGTTGAGCATTATTATGACCTGGTTAAACAGAATAAGTTTGTGGATGTACGTAGGGTAGTTATATCATACTAGGCATAATTACGACCTGGTTATTGTTTTTCATTTGGAAATTAATCATGACATACGGAGATATGATTGCTTGTCAAGTTGACAAGGGGTGGACTTGTGATGGCTACTACATCTGGAATTAAGTAAAACCCCCAAAATGGCTGGGCACACCTGTGAGGAATTTTTGCTTAAACATCTGAAGCAGGAAGATTCACTTCTAATCTTCATCTTTGAGGTGGGAAGGCAAACCTTTAATCCAGATTCCAGATCTTTTGAGGTGGGAAGACTCACCTTTAATTGGAGCTATACCTTCTGCTGGAAGCTTCTATACAAGCATCTCTGTTTGCCTGCTTACTCTCACCCTCACTAGCAAGTTCATTCCTTCACTGGCATTAGAACCTACTTCTTTGAGATTCTGTTGCATACTGAAGACCAGCTGAGATGCCCAGCCTTATGAATAAAAAACTACTGGATTCTTGACCTTCCATTCATAGGCACCCATTGTTAGACTAGCTGGACCACAGCCTGTAAGTCAGTCTAATAAATCCCACATATCTATTCATTCATTAGTTCATATATTCATTAATTCACTCTGTAAGTTCTGTTATTCTAGAGAACCCTGACTAATATACTCAGTCTTTTATTTCTGTTATATCAAAGCTAATTCTGTAACCCAATCTGTCCCTATGATTGCATTTGGAGTTTACCTCAATAATCTAGAGTAACAGTTTCATCTCAAGTTTCTTAATTTAACTATACCTGCCATTTTTTTTGCCATATAAAGTAATGTTCATAGGTACTAGAGACCAGTACCTGAAGTTCAGAAATGTTGCATTGTCTTATTTTTTTACTCCCAGCCCTTGAATCACTTTCAGTTAACAGTGTTGCAATTTGTTTAATGCAAAAATTCCATCATTAAATTTAATAAAATAATAACTATTTACAAAATATATTAAGGAATTATTATAATAATTAGTTTACTACATGAAAAAGTAAAAAAGGCCTAAAACAAGTTCCTTGATCACTACTCTACATTAAATTAGCATGTATTCAAAATAGAAATACAGGTTCTAAGAAAGAGGTAGTCAAATATACATTTAGAATAAGGATATAATATTATCTAAAAACAAGTATGTGCTACATGACAAAGTATGTATAAAGTACATCTAAAATTATCACCTCAAAAATGATGGGTTCAGCAACTTGAATTCCAGAGATTAAATTCCTTTTTGGATCCAATTAAAGTAGCAGGTTACTAGAAAGAAACCAGCCAGCATCACATAACACTTTAATTCTAGTAGGCTGACCAACCTCCTTACCTAGACTGGAATAAATGTGGCTGAGAATACGAGCAGGTTGTACTCTGATAGGGTACACCTCGGCAATGGTCTCCACATCAATTCCTTTGTCCTTTAAAATGGCCTTGATTTCTTCTGTTTCAGCTAGAATAGACACTATAGGAAAGAAAGATGAAGTTAACAGAAGGTTTTTGTTCAGTAGAAACTTTAAAAATATTTCTTAGATTTATTTCATGTGTATGAGTATTTTTGCCTATATGTATGTCTGTCCATGCATCGTATGCTACCCTGGTGCCAATGGAGGTCAGAAGAGGGTATTGGATCCCCTAAAATTGGAGTTATGAACAGTTATAAGCCACCATGTGGATCCTGGGAAGTGAACCTGGTCCCGGTAGGGACCCTGGAAGAACAAGTGCTTCCAATATTTAAGCTGAGCCATCTCTTCAGACCCTTAAAAATATTTTTCAAGTGCATAATTTCTTTTAGAGTTGGAAATTATTGCTAAGGAGTTCTGATTAATCAGTAATTATTCTAGATTAAAATATTACATAAATGGGAAAGTAATAACACGACTAAAGACTTGCATTGGCATCTCATCCAGAGGGCCCAGGGTCAGTCCCCAGTACCCACATGATAGCTCACAAACTTCTTTAACTCCAGTTCCAAAAGATCTGATTCCCTCTTTGGGACTCCACAGGCACCAGACACTCACATACATCCAGGCAAAATATGCCCATATGCATAAGTGTTTTAGAGTTGATAGGAATGTTGGCAAACCTACACAGACTTCAATGTTATAGTATGAAAGATCTTACCAAGCAGTAAAAGACATGAAAATGGAAAAGTAGATAGGGGTTAGGCTAATCATGGAAGAATAGGTGTTATTTTAAGGTTTTGCATATTATTGTTGGGAACTGTTTCCCAAGCTGTATTCTATAGAACTGCAGGGTTCTATTGGGAGCAATAGAGTTGTTTACAGGAACAGAAGGAGTTAAAGGAAAAGCAAGCAAATAACCTTTTGAGATACTAGGAGTACATTCAACTCAAGCAACTAAATTCTTGTTTATATTTATAAAATATTTAGAGTCAAATGTCAGATGCTAGGGATATATACAAAGACACCATGAGTCCTGATGGAGGGCAGAAAGGAGTTAATCTGAGAGAGGTGATGGTAAAAATAAGGGAGAAACTGTTTCAGATTAAAGAGACAGCATGTACAAAGTTACAAAAAGTTAGCTTTTATTGTTTTGCTTCCTGTTGTGCTAGGGAATGAATCCAGGCCTTCACAGAACAGTCAGCCACTTGTACCACTGAGTTAAACCCACAGCTCTGAAAATTCCTTTGTAATAGGAATGGAGTGTGGGGGAACAGTGGTGAGAAATGAAGTAAAATACAAGATCCAGTGTTAGATCACATAGAGTCCTTGTAAGCCATACCGAGAGAGCTAAGATAGGAAGCCCCTGCAGAGTTGTACCTTAAAAAGAATACACTCAATAATTAAAGAATGAACGGACATTTCTTTGTGTGGTCTACAGTAATTTTTAAAAGAATCAAAAGAATGAACTGACAGACATTACTGGGCCTCGACGGAAGGCAAACATCAGTTCAAAATTAATGTAATGTAAGGAGGAGATGTTGATAACTTAAATTAATAGTAAGCTATTGGAATTGTCAAAAACAGGATGGATTTCAGAATGACTAGAGAAGTAAAAAATCTAGAACTTGTTATATAAATACAGAATATCAGAGAAGAATAAATATGAATTGAAAGTGTTCATTTGTGTACCTGGGAGTATCATGTGCCATTTAATGATAGAGGTGCAGAAGGAATCATAGGCCTAGATGATGCAGTAGGAGGAACCAGCTGATCAAATTTAGTTATGTTTAGTCTACAGTGCATGGAAACATGTGGGACTGTCAGAAGACATTAGAAACAGATGAGATGGGACAAAAATATATTATCAAGAGAAGAGGACCCAGAATATAACTTTGAGAAAATTCAGGACTAGATAGATAGCAAAGTCTGGGGAAAAGGATAAGTTCTTGTCTTATAGCTTAAATTTTCTTTCTAGCTCAGGAAGTAGGGTCATCATGTGAAAGTAAAGGAAGACTGAAGAAGGTGGGGAATATGACCAATTATTCGGAGCAAGACAAGTGGTAGGCTATGGACAGAATTCCCAGCAATACCAATAGTTCAAGGGAAAAGGAAGAAAAGAAAGTCCAGAATAAGGTAGAAAAGTACTTAAAACATGTTGAAGGAGATATACAAAAGCATAACATGGACACTCTGGAAATTCAGTTTCTAGAAAGATAAATAACAAGTTGATCTAAAAGATCTGCTAATATACTGATTATAAAATATCTATTAATACTGATAAAACCAAGCAAGAAAATTTTCAGAGTATTAAACCAGGCTCTAAAGGACTGGAGAATTAATGGACTATGAAGAGACAGAAATATCAATGTGAAAAGAAGCCACAAATGACAGCCAGATGGAGATTAACATAGTAGATAACGAAACTGGATTGGGGAAGTCTTAATATTTCAAAAAAGATTGTTTGTAAAGAAGAATATAGGATGAAGCACCAACAGGGAAATTTGTATTGAATAAGAGAGCACCTTTTTCTGAGACTAGAAAAAAGAAAGCAAGGATGGGTAAGAATGCTGGGGGTGGGAAGTGTTGGGAAATTGAAAAAAAAAACATCAGAATATTAGAATAATCAGGCATGAAGTATCAGTCCAAATATTAGGCTGAAAACAGGGCACAGCTGAACAAAATCGAGTACTTTGTTATACTGGCTGTGAATAAAGAAAATACTGACTAAAGATAAGAACAAAGACTAACAAACCAGAAGCTGAGTTGGGAACCATGGTTGTTCAATGCCACCACTCTGCTCATCATGTGCTTTTCCCTTACAATATCTTTTAGTAGGTATAGGATAAGAAAGTGTAGACTACATGATTGCTCTAGAACTATAACACTCTGGGAGATACAGCAGAAGTATGAGGCAGCAGTAATTGGAATAGTTAGATGATCAAAATATTGAGATGATCTTTAGGTAGAAAGCTGAGATGCATTGTTAGCAGAACACAAGAATACCTATAAGGTCCAAAATTTGACCTGTGGTGTGTGTGGTGGTTTGAATGAGAAGGGCCCCAGGGGCCTTATTTAAATGCTTAGTCTCCATTAGTGGAAACATTTGGGAAGGATTAAGAGGTATGGCCTTTTTGAAGAAAGTGTGTCAGTGGAAGTAGCAAAAGTCCATGTCATTCTCAGCTAGTTCTCTCTCTTTCTGCCATCTATCTGTTGATAAGGATGTATGTTCTCAGCTCCAGCATCATGCCTGACTGCCTGTTGTCATGCTCTCTACTGTGATGCTCATGAACTCTAACCTTCTGGAAGTGTAAGCCCCAAATTAAATGATTTCTTTTATAAACTGCCTTAGTCATGGTGTTTGGTCATAAGAGCAAAGGGAAAAGTAACTAGAATGGGGTAACAAACATAGAGGTACAGAGAAAGGGTTCTAGAGTCATGATATTCAAAATTTTTAAGGTTAAAAATAGTATATTAAATCCATACCAATGCTGAAATCTAGTTTTATGACAGTATTTGGGGAAGAGAAAGAAGGCTGTGAATTGAACCTCAAAGTTATAAACTATGAATTAGAACAAAGAGAAAATCAGTACAGCTAGAAGGTTTAAACCTTAAAGGAAAACATACCTTCCCCTGGGGAATGAAGAATAATGGTTGAAGTCCAATTTCTGTCTCTGGGTTTTTATTATTCATGTTACACTTTATAAAACATTTGCTAGAAACACTGAGAAGCAAAGACTACCTATATGATTACACAGAGTGTCAAGTATAAGACGCTTTAGAAAACATGTTGGATTTTCCATTCAGAATCAACCTGAAAGTCAAATGACTAGGAATATCTTAAGAAGATTTACAGCAGGACACACCATATTCAAGAGTGATGTTGGAGAGTGAAAATTCACATCAAGATGTCTACTCTCACAAACAAGGACGATGGTTAATATTTTCAAAAGAAACAAGAAAGGTAAAAATATTGACCTTTTCCGGGAGAGGTAAAAGGATGGGAGGATGACAAAAGAGGCCAGCTTTGTGTCCATAATATAAAGATTATTCACAGATATTAGACTAGGATAGTTGTCCTTTGAGAAAGGGTCCCTGTGGTTTTGAATCAAAATGGCCCCCACAGGCTCACAGGCATTATTTGAAAGGATTAGGATGTGTGGACTTTGTTGGACTGCCTGTTGGAGGAAGTGTGTCACTTGGGGTAGGCTTTAAGATTTCAGAAGCCCAAGCCAGAGTCAGTGGCTCACTCCCTTTTCTTGCAGCCTGCTGATTCCAATATAGAACTCTCAGCTACCTCTCCAGCACTATGTCTGCCTGTGTGCTACCATGCTTCTCACCAGGATAATGGACGAAACCTTTGAAGTATAAGCCAGTTCCAATTAAATGTTTTTCCTTTAGAAGGATTGCTATGGTTGTGGTGTCTCTTCACAGCAATAGAAACCCTAAGACAGTCTGGTTATGTATCCTTGGCTGTCCTGGAACTCTTTTTTTTTTTTTTTTTTTTTTTTTGGTTTTTCGAGAGAGGGTTTCTCTGTGGTTTTGGAGCCTGTCCTGGAACTAGCTCTGTAGACCAGGCTGGTCTCGAACTCACAGAGATCCGCCTGCCTCTGCCTCCCAAGTGCTGGGATTAAATGCGTGCGCCACCACAGCCCAGCTGGAACTCTTGATATGGAACAAGCTACTACTGAACTCACAGTGATTTGCCTGTCTTTGGTTCCCAAGTGCTGTGATTAAACACATGTACTACCACACACACCCAAAGACTTGGATTTCTTAATGTTTAGAGTATTTAGCTCAGTGTTTTGCATAATGTATATACCTTCACATTTAAAAAATTGTAGACATACTCCCCAGTAAGGCAATGGTCAGAAGCAAATGAACTATGAGGGATGCAGGTCTAACAGTCTAAAACAGAGAAAATATAAATGCGTAGGAGGTTATGAAAATAAAGGAATACTAGCATGAAAAGCCATAGAAAATGTGGTTAAAAGGAAAATAACAGTAACCAGGAGAATAACATATCATGAAATTTTAAAGTTTCCAGAAATAAGGCATATCAAATAGTATTTTATAATCTTATGAGATCATCTTTTATTTGTTTATTATTAACAGTAATTTTGAAACAAAACTGAACCACATTTATTACATACTTTTTGAACCCTAATACAAAGTCCCCAAATCTTTCCCCCTAATCAGACCTTTAATATAACATTTCTATTGCTGGGAGTAATACATACCTTGAACCACCACATCTGGCTTTGGCACAGTAGAAAACCTACGATTCAGGGGATCAATTTCTCCAGGAGCTAAAAATCCCTGAAGAAAATGCACAAAACAAAATTAATAAGCCTCAAAAATAAAGCTAAAGCAATAAAGAGATAGCTCAGAAGTTAAATGGAAAGGGAAAAGGAGGTCAATACAAAGGGAGACAAAAGGTGAAGGGATAAATAATATTAAGGATGTTTGAAAAGGCCAAAGGAACATTTCATGCTTACTTAAACATACATATAGTGTGTATGTATGAGAGAGAGGATATATGTGTGTGTGTATGTGTGTGCATGTGCGTGCACACGTATGTGTGTATACACACACACGCACACATACACACACACACACACACACACACACATGCTACTGCCATCTCCCTTGGTTGCCTCTTAGAACTTGAAGGTAAGACCCAATAGCTGAAGACACCATACAATCAGGAATCAACTGAGCTAGAACTGACCTGAAAGCTTCCTACCTGATGATTAGATCTCTAAATGACAAAAAGTGCTATGCAAGCTGCTAAGGGAGAAAAGCAATCAATAGTCCTGACCAGTTGTGAAACCTATAAACCACAATGACCCCACGGTCCAGTAGTGGTACTTATCTCATGAAAGCAAACAACAGATGTCTAACTGGACTTAAGTCCAACTCAGTATGAAGAAACTCCTTTTGTCTGCAAGGTCCCTGGCCAACAAGGGGCCCTGATCCTGTACCAGAAGATCCATCAGAGGGGTAAGTGTGTTCCTGACCCCCGGCAGAAGCCTGGAAATGGAGCACAGACATTCCTCAACCCCCTAAACTTCCTGGTCATTCTGCAGGGGCTTCTCTCTCCAGCTACTGCCTCTCTCTTCCTATCCCATCCCAGCTTGCACCCAGGCACCCTCTCTCTTCTTCCTCCCTTCTTGGGGGCCATAAGATCCCCCAGCTCAGCTGGTTTGGGCACTGGGACAGGGTGGTGAGTGTAACCGGGCAGGAGTTCCTTTGTTTCAATAGCTTGCTGGCAGCAAGGTAGGCCTTTTGTCTGTGAGGTCCCTGGCCAGCAAGGGAGCCTGATCCTGTAACAGAAGATCCATTGGAGAGCATTAGAAGGAAGAGATGGGCAGGCACCAATTCAAGAATTCCTCCAAAAAATCTGAAAAACAACATGAAAACACCAGAACCCAGTAAACTTACAACAGGAGGACTTGAACACCGTAATCCAGAAGTAGAAAAAAAATGACATTATGAAAGCAATAGAGTCCCTTAAACAGGAGGTGAAAAACTCCCTTAAAGAAACGGATAAGAAGAATAACAAAAAGTTTGAAGAAATGAGTAAATCCATAAAAGATACCCTAGGAAACCAAGAAAAAACAATCAAACAGATAATGGAAACAGTTCAAGACTTGAAAACTGAAATGGAGGCAATGAAGAACACATAAACTGAGGGCCGGCTGGATATGGAAAATCTAGGTAAATGAACAGAGACTACAGAGACAAACATAACCAACAGAATATAAGAGATAGAAGAAAGAATCTCAGATGCTGAAGACACCATAGAGAAAATAAACGCACTGATCAAAGAAAACAGCAAATCCAACAAATTCTCATCACAAAACATTCAGGAAATATGGGACACAATAAAAAGACCAAACCTAAGAATAATAGGTGTAGATGAAGGAGAATTACAGCTCAAAGGCCCAGAAAATATATTGAACAAAATTATAGAAGAAAACTTTCCCAACCTAAAGAAAGATATTCCTATGAAGGTTCAAGAAGCATACAGAACACCGAATAGACTGGATCAAAAAAAATCCCCTCGCCATAAAATAATCGGAACACAAAACATACCGAATAAAGAAAGAATATTAAGAACTGCAAAGGAAAAAGGTCAAGTAACTTATAAAGGTAAACCTGTAAGTCAGATTTACACCTGACTTCTCTATGGAAACCATGAAAGCCAGAAGGTCCTGGATAGATGTACTGCAGAAATTAAGAGACCACGGATGCAAGCCCAGACTACTATACCTAGCTAAGCTTTCGTTCACTATAAATGGAAAAAACAAAATATTCCAGGATAAAAACAAATTTAAACAATACGTAGCCACAAATCCAGCCTTACAGAAAGTAATAGAAGGAAAATCATAAACCAAGGAATCCAACAATGCCCACAATAACTCAGACATCTAGCGACCCTTCATGAGCACAACTCAAAGAAGGGAAACACACAGATTACTACCCCCCAAAAAAATAATAAACCGGAGTTAACAACCACTGGTCATTATTATCACTTAATATCAATGGACTCAATTCACCTATAAAAAGGCACAGGCTAAGAGATTGGATACGAAAACAGGATACAACATTCTGCTGTTTACAAGAAACACACCTCAACCACAAAGACAGACATCTACTCAGAGTAAAGGGTTGGGGAAAGTGTTTTCAAGCAAATGGACCTAAGAAACAAGCGGGTGTGGCCATACTAATTTCTAACAAAATTGACTTCAAACTAAAATCAATCAGAAGAGATGGAGATGGACATTTTATACTCATAACAGGAACAATTCATCAGGATGAAGTCTCAATCCTGAATATCTATGTCCCTAATATAAAAGCACCCACTTATGTAAAAGAAACATTGCTAGAACTCAAGGCAGACATCAAACCACACACACGAATAGTAGGAGATTTCAACACTACTCTCTCACCAATGGATTGGTCAATCAGACAGAAACCTAACAGAGAAATAAGAGAATTATTGGAGGTAATGAATCAAATGGACTTAACAGACATCTTAGAACATTCCACCCAAATAGGAAAGAATATACCTTCTCAGCATCTCATGGAATCTTCTTGAAAATTGACCACATACTCGGTAACAAAGCAAATTTCCACAGATACAAAAAAAATATTAGTAACCACCTGTGTCTTATCAGATCACCATGGAATAAAGTTAGAATTTAACAATAATTTTTCCCCCAGAAAGCCTATGAATTCTTGGAAGCTGAACAGTCAACTACTGAACCACCCCTGGGTCAGGGAAGAAATAAAGAAAGAAATTAAAGTCTTCCTTGAATTCAACGAAAATAAAGACGCAACATACCCAAACCTTTGGGACATTATAAAAGCAGTGCTAAGAGAAAAGTTCATAGCTCTAAGTGCTCACATTAAAAAATGGAGAAAGCTCATATTAGAGACTTAACAGCACACCTGAGAGTTCTAGAATAAAAAGAAGCAGACTCACCCAGGAGGAGTAGAAAACTGGAAATAATAAAACTGAGGGCTGAAATCAACAAAATAGAAACACAGAAAACAATCCAAAGAATCAGTGAACCAAAGAGCTGGTTCTTTGAGAAAGTCACAAGATTGACAAACTAATCAAAAGGCAGAGAGAGAACGTGCAAATTAACAAGATCAGAAATGAAAAGGGGGACATAACAACAGACACTGAGGAAATTCAGAGAATCATTAGGACTTACTACAAAAGCGCATATGCCACAAAGTTGGAAAATGTAAAAGAAATGGATTTTTTAGATAAGTACCATTTACCAAAATTAAATCAAAACCAGGTGAACAATATAAATAGACCTATAAGTTGTGAGGAAATAGAAGCTGTCATAAAAAAACTTCCAACCAAAAAAAAATCTCAGGACCTGATGGTTTTAAGGCAGAATTTTATCAGAACTTCCAAGAAGAGCTGATAACTATACTCCTTAATGTGTTTCACATAATAGAATCAGAAGAGTCATTGCCAAACTCTTTTTACAAAGCTATAGCCACCCTGATTCCAAAACCACACAAAGACCCAACCAAGAAAAAGAATTACAGACCAATCTCACTCATGAACATCGATGCAAAAATTCTCAATAAAATTCTGGCAAACAGAATCCAAGAACACATTAAAAAATTATCCAAGTAGGCTTCATCCCTGAGATGCAGGGCTAGTTCAACATATGAAAATCTATCAATGTAATCCATCATATAAATAAACTGAAAGAAAAAAACATATGATCAGTTCATCAGATGTGGAAAAAATTTGACAAAATTTAACATTACTTTATGATAAAGGTTTTGGAGAGGTTAGGGATACAAGGATCATACCTAAATATAATAAAAGCAATATATAGCAAGCCAACAGCTAATATAAAGTTAAATGGAGAGAAACTAAAGCCATCCCACTAAAATCAGTAACAAGACAAAGCTGTCCACACTCTCCATACCTCTTCAACATAGTGCTTGAAGTTCTAGCAACAGCAATAGGACAACATAAGGAGATCAAGGGGATTCGAATTGGAAAGGAAGAAGTCAAACTTTCGTTATTTGCAGATGATATGATAGTGTACATTAGTGACCCCCAAACCTCTACCAAAGAACTCCTACAGCTGATAAATAACTTCAGTGAAGTGGCAGGTTACAAGATCAACTCAAAAAAATCAGATAGAGAAGCAGAGAGGGAATTCAGAGAAATTTCACCTTTTACGATAGCCACAAATGGCATAAAGTATTTTGGGGTAACTCTAACCAAGTAAGTGAAAGATCTATTTGACAAGAACTTTAAGGCATTGAAGAAAGAAACTGAAGAGGACACCAGAAAATGGAAAGATCTCCCATGCTCTTGGATGGGTAGGATCAACATAGTAAAAATGGCAATTCTACCAAAGGCAATCTATAAATTCAACGCAATCCCCATTAAAATTCCAACAAAATTCTTCACAGACCTTGAGAGAACAATAATCAACTTTATATGGAAAAACAAAAAACCCAGGATAGCCAAAACAATCTTGTTGCGGGAGGTCCTTCCGCTCCTCCAGCCAATAGCCGCCGAGATACCAGCCCATTGGGGCGTGGTCTCTTTCCCTTTAAAAAAAGCGGCTACTTCCCTCCTCTCTCTCTTTACTTCCTGCTCCGGTTCCGGTGACTAGACTTCTTCCTAATTGCATGCGCAGAGGGCTGTTGTCTGGGACGGTGATCTGTAAGTTTATTCCCCTTTAAATAAATACCACCTTATTAATCACAATTCCAAACTGGTGTGGGATTGTTTATGACTTGCACCTTCATCTGGCACCCAACGTTTGGTTTTAGGTCCCCTCCTTCCCCCGCTCGGCTGCCGGCCGCCAGTTCGGCCGCGGCCTGTGCCTTGCAGCCTGTGCCTTGTGTGTGGAGCCAGCAGTTTAACATAAATCATCACGCAGTGGCTTTTCTTGCTGCAGTTCTTTATATTTTCCCTTTAGACACCTCAGATTGACTTCAAGTCCCCACGCAGCCTATCGTTTGCCTCCCTAGGTGGATTTAAACTCCACAGGCCCGCGTAGTCTCTGCCCACGTGGTTTGCTCTTTTCTGAGTCGTTTTCAAATCTCCCTTGCAAGCGCAGCTCTTAAGCAGAGCGAACCAGAGCACGCGGTTACCAGTTGCCGAAAGCTGCAACCCCTTGGGATGACTCTGTCACGTGGAGGCATGCACGGCTTCCGGGTTACTCTTCTCTACCCCTGGATTCTGGGTTTATGGTTCCGTGTACGGAATTGATTTAATTACATTTACTTTGTTGAGCAACTTGCATTTCCCAGTTTTTAACAAATACTAGGCGGACAATGAAACAGGACCCTGTTTTCGTCGTGACTTGGCAACAGCGCCACCTGCTGGATAATAGGTAATATGGCAGTTTTCGTTTCCAACATGAATTTTACTGTTTTGGCTACCAAAACAATGGGATTTTTCATGCAAGGTTTATATGACTATGGGGATAACTTAATTTACTGGTTACTAGGTTTCAGTATTCTTTTGAATATTCTATCATTTAGGAAAAATATGGCACTCCTAAGAACCATACAATCTTTACCAGAAACTAATACAGGTCAGGAGATTCAGGATTCAAAAGCTTTGGAATCACAGGTGCAGAATGGGGACCAAAAAATTGATACCTCAATGAAATCACTAGAAACACATGTAGCTCAGGAGATTCAGGATTTAAGAGAGACAATGATAAAAAGACTTGAAATGATTGAAGAAATTATTGGAGCTGGTGAACAGAGTAAGAAGGCACAAGGACAGGATACAATGCCACCACCAGCTATTAGATCTGGCTTACCCAGGGTTTTAGCAACATACCCTGTAATTCATTCTGACAAAGCGTCAACTTCTAAAGGCTCAAAGGGAGTCAGAGAAACTAGATGGATGCCAATAGCAATGAATGATCTAAAAGAAATTAAGCAAGCTATTGTTACCTTTGGCTTGCACTCTGCATATGTTAAGGAAATGATAAGGACTTGGGCTTCTAATGCTAGAGTTACCCACGATTTCCATCAGTTAGTGCCTGCAGTTTTAGATAATGGACCTTCCTTGATGTTTGGAATCTATTTCAGAGAAGAATCCAAGCACATGGAACAGCAAAGAAGAGCAAAAGGTGTGGAGGTTTCCCAAGATCAAATTCTTGGTGTAGGAGAATATGCTGATCCACAGGTCCAAGCTCTTTATGATGATGAAGTACTGTGTTTATGTCACCAAGCAGCTTTAAATGCTTGGAATAGGCTACAAGATCCAGCAAAAAGGGTTGAATCATATACCAGAATTAGGCAGGGACAGAGAGAACCCTTTATTGACTTTTTGCAAATATTAATTAAGGCTCTGGACATAGGGGTAACAGACCCAGAAGCTAGACGACTACTTCTTGAATCTCTAGCTTTTGCAAACATAGAATGCAAAAAGATAATTGGGCCTTTAAAGTCTAGATCAGCACCTATGGATGAATGGATTCAGCATACAATGAATGTTGAGACGTTTAGCTATAATGATGAATCTTGGGTAGGAGAAGCGATTTCCAAAGCAATGAGGAGACATCAAACTGCCAGGTGTTTTAATTGTGGTAAATTAGGACATCTGAAAAGGGATTGCAGGCAAAGGATTTCTAGGAATAATATCCCTTCTGGGAATGACAAAAATAGGAGAACTCAGCCTTCAGGTATATGTAGGAGATGCGGTAAAGGCCGACATTGGTCCAACGAATGCAGGTCAACAACAGACAGACAAGGCAACCCGATACCATCGGGAAACTCCTTGAGGGGCCTCTTGCAGGCCCCCAAGCCAACAGTGGCCCAGTCATTCCCAGTCACAGTAGAGAACGTGCCTCACCAAGAAAATTAAAAGCTCCAATTTCTGCTGTAAAAAATATTACTGGTCTAAATGATGAATTATGCATGGAGGATGAGTCAAAAGACCCAGTAGGACAGAGTAAACGTATATTTTGGCAGACTTCTATTAATGATCAAAGACCAAAGCTAAGAGTCTGTATAAATGGCACTTTTATTGAAGGCTTATTAGACACAGGTGCGGATGTAAGTATCATTACTCCAGAATCTTGGCATCCGAATTGGCCTCTTCAAGAGGTAGATGTTCAGTTCCTGGGAATTGGAACCCTATCTCGTGTAAAACAAAGCACAAGATGGGTTGAATGCATAGGGCCTGAAGGGCAAATAGGAAGACTAAGGCCATATATTGCCAATATCGCAATAAATTTATGGGGCCGCGACCTGCTACAGCAATGGAATACCCAGATTAACATTCCTGTAGTTCCAGGAACTCATAATTCTGGGAAGGACATGATGAGATATTATGGGAAAAGGTCACCAGCCATTCAGGCTGTACAAGAACATACAGCAAATACCAGACCTTTAGAGGTACCAACAGCCCTACCTTTAAAATGGCTAACTGAGAAGCCAATATGGATCAAACAGTGGCCTCTAGCTGAAGATAAATTACAGGCATTGGAACAACTGGTGCAAGAGCAACTAGATGCTCACCATATTGAAGACTCAACCAGCCCTTGGAATTCTCCTGTGTTTGTTGTAAAAAAGAAATCTGGTAAATGGAGAATGGTGACAGAATTAAGAGCTGTCAACAAGGTAATGCAACCTATGGGCCCACTACAATCTGGAATTCCTCTGCCTTCTCTATTACCAAAAGGATGGCCTCTTATAGTTATTGAATTGAAAGATTGTTTTTTCACCATACCTTTACAAGAAAAGGATAGAGAAAAATTTGCCTTCACAGTGCCTACTTATAATAATTCTCAGCCTAATAGGAGATATCAATGGACTGTCCTCCCACAGGGTATGCTCAATAGTCCTACATTGTGCCAATATTTTGTAAGTAAGCCATTGGAAATAATTCGTAAACAATTCCCCAAGTCCATAATTTATTATTACATGGACGACATCTTGTTATCTGATTCAAATAAAGATACTTTAGAAAGGATGTTTGAAGAAGTAAAGAAAGTCTTGCCTAGGTGGGGATTACAGATTGCCCCTGAAAAGATTGAAAGAGGAAATTCTATTAATTACCTAGGTTACAGAATAGGGTTACAGAAAATTAAAACGCAAAAGGCACAAATTAGGCGAGACCGGTTAAAGACTCTTAATGACTTCCAAAGATTGTTAGGAGACATTTCCAGTCTACGACCAGCTGTTGGGATAACACCTCATCTAATAGTTCATTTAAACAAAACCTTAGATGGTGATAAAGATTTGAATAGTCCATGGAAACTGACAGCTGAAGCAGAAAAGGAACTGACAATGATTGAGGAAAAATTACAGGAGGCACATGTGGATAGGGTGAACCCAAATCTTAGCTGCATCCTAGTCATATTGCCTTCCAGAATTTCTCCTCCAGGGATTCTAATGTAGAGGGAAGATATTATTTTAGAGTGGATATTTATACCTAATAAACCAAGTAAAAAATTAAAAACTTATGTGGAAAAAGTCTCTGAATTAATTATAAAAGACAAACTGAGACTTCGTCAACTAGCAGGTATAGACCCAGCAGAAATTATAGTGCCTTTTACTACTGAAGAAATAAAAAAGTTATGGGAAGACAATGAACCATGGTAAAGAGCTTGTGCTAATTTTTTGGGAGAAATTAATAGCAACTATCCCAAAAGTGGTAGACTTAACCTCATAAAGAGAACTTCTTGGATTCTTCCTAGAATTGTACGTGATGCTCCAATAACTGGAGCCCGTACATTCTATACTGATGCAAATAAATCAGGGAAAGCAGGTTATAAGTCAGATGAATTGAGTAAGGTGGAACAAAGCCCTTATAATTCTGTCCAGAAGGCAGAATTATATGCCATTCTTATGGTGCTAAGGGATTTTAAAGAACCTCTTAATATAGTTACAGATTCACAATATGCAGAAAGAGTTATCTTGCATATTGAAACCGCTGAATTTATACCAGATGACACAGAGTTGACTTCATTGTTTATCCAGGTACAAGACATAATCAGGAACAGGCTTTGTCCGATATATATAACACACATCCGGTCCCATACAGGTCTGCCTGGTCCTCTAGCACAAGGCAACGCTGAGATTGATCAATTATTGATTGGAAGCGTGTTGCAGGCCTCAGAATTTCATAAGAAGCATCATGTCAATAGTAAAGGCCTAAAGAAAGAATTTTCCGTTACATGGCAACAAGCTAAGGACATTATAAAGAGATGTCCTACTTGTTCTTTGTATAATCAAACACCGTTGCCTGCAGGGAGTAACCCAAAGGGTACTAAGAGAAATGAAATCTGGCAGATGGATGTGTTCCACTTTATGGAATTTGGTAAATTAAAATATGTACACCACACCATAGACACGTATTCAGGTTTTCAATGGGCTACTGCCCTGAGCTCAGAAAAGGCTGATTCAGTAATCACACATCTATTGGAAGTTATGGCCATCATGGGAATACCTGCACAAATAAAGACAGACAATGGTCCAGCATATGTATCTAACAAAATGAAATGCTTTTTTGCTTATTATAGTATAAAACACATTACAGGTATACCACATAATCCCACAGGTCAGGCAGTTATAGAAAGATCAAATCATACTATAAAGGATATGCTGAACAAACAGAAAGGGACCGAAAATACCCCCAGAAATAGATTACATAATGCTTTATTGACCTTGAATTTTCTTAACGCTAATGAGAAAGGCACGACAGCAGCAGAAAACATTGGATAATGGAAAAGTCTGCTGAACTAAATCAACCAACTTATTTCAAAGATGTGCTGACCTCTCAATGGAAGCCAGGAGATGTACTACGTTGGGGAAGGGGTTTTGCTCTTGTTTCCACAGGAGAAGAAAAATTGTGGATACCATCAAAATTAATAAAGGTTCGATTTGAAGAGGAGAAACCTCTTGGAAAGGAGAAATGACAACTCATCCACAATGATGATATTCCTACAGGTGGTAAGAAAAACATATAGAATGGGGGCAGGGTTCTGTTCTTATCTCCACAGGAAAACACTCATCTTTGAAAAATTCAAGGGATCCTGGATGTTTGGATACTGACGATGGAAAAATACCTGCCCAATAGGAACTATCAAGAAAACTGAATAAGTTGTGTAAGTAAAATATACTAAACCATATTTATAAATTTATAGAGCTGGTTTTGAAGTTGGACTCTGGCTCAGTCCCTCTCCAATTCCAAGCCTGTTGGTAAGAGAAAAACCCAGAGTTTCTGGAGTTTCTGTCTCATGTCAAGAGCCATGATAGGGGACAGAAAGAAATATGAGTTTAGAAAACATCTTTGCTTTTCTTCATATCTATCATACTTTTCATTGAATATATCTATCATTCCTTTCATTGAATATATATATATGTGTGTGTGTGTGTGTGTATATATGTCTATATGATTAATGTTTAAGTTTTTCAGAATGAACAATGAGTTTTTCCTGAAGTGACATTTAAAGTTTCCAGGAAGAAGATGGGGCCCCATAACAACGACTCCACCTGGTTGATATGACGTCATGATACTGATAGCGCTACTACAAGACCTGTTTTGGGTACCAGCTGCACAAGACAATCCCAACTTGGTTAGCTGAAATGGTGCACATCTTATACAACATTCTGGCCAGACCTGCACAAAATACTCAGAGACTATTTGCAATTTTAAAAGATATTGATCTTGAAATTTAACCATCATTTTACTTTCACAGGATCCCCCAGAAAGAACGTCGCCCCCATGACAGCTGGAAGTAACTCTAGAGGACGATGTCCCCTCTCCCAGTAAAGTTTGCCCTTGGGTTTAGGGACATCATTTAGGGGTTGATTATAATTGGTATATGGTTGAGGGTTGGGGAAGGAATTTTATAAGCTCAGGGATCATTTGAAAAAAAAAAGAGGGATAATAGATTGGTACTTGTTGGTACTTGTGAGTTATTGTTTTGAGACAAATGTATTGGTATCGATTCTTATATATTGATACAAAGTGAAATTATATTGACTATTGTATGCATGCATGTTTCTACCTCTGTTTAAAAACATTTTTTATGTATTGACATATATTGTATTGATATATATTGTATATATTTACCATATTGCAGAGTACATTTCTACCTCTGATTAAGATACTTACATATTGCTTGTGTATTGATATATATTTACCATACTGCAATGTATATTTGTACATTGTTTATATTTGGAGGTCATTGTCCTCATTTGTTTCACAGTTGTTTATTGTCTTAGTCTTTAAGTTAGATAGGTATTGAGAATTATATAGATCAATAGTATTCTAAGTTTGTCATTTATAATTAGACTAATCAGGTTCTTTAGATACATAGAGATTATACTCAGTATAGATAGGTAATCTTCAATCTCTTCAAAGAGCTGTAGAAAATGGCCTTTAATCTAACTCAGAGTTTTGTGGTAGTGAGACACAATTGCTCCTGGCAACACCGCTCTATTCCCGAGAGAATGTTGAGCACCAAAGACACTCCACCTGGAGCCTTTCTTCTTGGCTGAACTGGCCTTTGGGTAAAGAAATGCCCATACCTCAACCATTGACAGAAATACAGAGTATCTGTGAATGGAAAAAACAGGACTGTCATATCCTGCCAAGACAGGGTAAGATAGTTTTGACAAGTTTCTTGCCTTTGAAAATGGTGTGTCAGTTATGTTAGGCCTTAGCCAAAGTTGGTTGCTTCAACACTGCAAACGTGACCTTGGGTGATTGCCCAGGTAGCTAGCTGTCTCTGTGATTTGTTGCATGTTTTGGAAGTTGTTTGATTGCACTTCCTAATTACTCAGGTAACATTATTTCCCTTCTCAGATCTTCGATGGGGTTGAAGACTATATAAATGTAGTTACTTTCGACTCATGACTTAGCCAAGCTATTTATTATATAAGACCTAAGCTAGTTAGAATAGGATATTTGTACTTATTGTATATAATTTCATAGTAGGTTTAGAACTCTCTTACTTAAACAAAAGTGGGAGGTGTTGCGGGAGGTCCTTCTGCTCCTCCAGCCAATAGCCGCCGAGATACCAGCCCATTGGGACGTGGTCTCTTTCCCTTTAAAAAAAGCGGCTACTTCCCTCCTCTCTCTACTTCCTGCTCCGGTTCCGGCGACTAGACTTCTTCCTAATTGCGCGCGCAGAGGGCTGTTGTCTGGGACGGTGATCTGTAACTTTATTCCCCTTTAAATACCACCCTATTAATCACAATTCCAAACTGGTGTGGGATTGTTTATCACTTGTGCCTTCACAATATTATATAATAAAGGAACTTCTGGAGGCATTACCATCCCTGACTTCAAACTCTATTATAAAGCTACAGTAATGAAAACAGCTTGGTACTGGCATAAAAATAGAGAAGTCAACCAATGGAATCAAATAGAAGACCCGGATATTAACCTACAAACCTATGAACACCTGATTTTCAACAAAGGAGCTAAAATTATACAATGGAAGAAAGAAAGCATCTTCAACAAATGGTGCTGGCAGAATTGGATGTCAACCTGTAGAAGAATGAAAATAGATCCATATCTATCACTGTGCATAAAACTCAAGTCCAAATGGATTAAAGACCTCAATATCAATCTGAACACACTGTAACTGATAGAAGAGAAAGTGGGAAGTACTCTACAACACATGAGCACAGGAGATCACTTCCTACCTATAACCCCAGTAGCACAGACAATAAGGGCAACGTTGAATAAATGGGACTTCCTAAAACTGAGATGCTTCTGTAAAGCAAAGGACACTGGCAACCCACTGACTGGGAGAAGATCTTCACCAACCCCACAACAGACAAAGGTCTGATCTCCAAAATATATAAAGAACTCAAGAAACTAGACTTTAAGATGCTAATTAACCCAATTAAAAATGGGGTACTGAACTGAACAGAGAATTCTCAACAGAAGAAGTTCAAATGGTCAAAAGACACTTAACGATCAGGGAAATGCAAATCAAAGCAACTTTGAGATACCATCTTACACCTGTCAGAATGGTTAAAATCAAAAACACCAATGATAGCCTTTGCTGGAGAGGATGTGGAGTAAGGGGAACACTCATCCATTGCTGGTGGGAATGCACACTTGTGCAACCACTTTGGAAATCAGTGTGGTGGTTTCTCAGGAAATTTGGGATCAACCTACCCCAGGATCCAGCAATACCACTCTTGGGAATATAACCAAGAGATGCCCTATCATACTACAAAATCATTTTTCAACTATGTTCATAGCAGCATTATTTGTAATAGCCAGAACCTGGAAACAACCTAGATGCCCCTCAATGGAAGAATGAATAAAGAAAGTGTGGAATATATACATATTAGAGTACTACTCAGTGGTAAAAAACAATGATATTGTGAATTTTGCATGCAAATGGATGGAAATATAAAATACTATCCTGAGTGAGGTAATCCAGGCCCCAAAAATGAATATGTTATGTACTCACTCATTAGTGGATTCTAGCCATAAATAAAGGACATTGAGCCTATAATTCATGATCCTAGAGAAGCTAAATAGGAAGGTGAACCCAAAGAAAAACATGTAGTTATCCTCCTGGATATTGGAAGTAGACAAGATTGCCAGGCAAAAATTTAGAGTTTGGGGGTGGGGTGGGGTGTGGGTAAGGGGAGATGGGGAGAGAAAAGTGAGAAGGGGAGGATGGGGAGAGCTTGGGTGAATGGGACTGTTGGGATGGAGGAGGAGTGGATATGGGAGCAGGGAAGTATATATCTTAATTAAGGGAGTCATTTGAGAGTTGACAAGAGACTGGACTCTAGAGAGGTTCCCAGGTGTCCAAGGAGATGTCCCCAGCTAGTTCCTTGGGCAGCTGATGAGAGGGCACCTGAACTGGCCCTATACTATAGCCACACTGATGAATATCTTGCATATCACCATAGAACCTTCATTGGAGCACTGGACTGAGCTCCCAAGGTCCAAATGAGGAGCAGAAGGAGAGAGAACATGAGCAAGGAAGTCAGGACCGCGAGGGGTGAGCCCACCCACTGTGATGGAGAGGCTGATCTAATGGGAACTCACCAAGGCCAGCTGGACTGGGACTGATGGTGCATGTGATCAAACCAGACTCTCTGAACATGGCTGACAATGAGGGCTGACTGAGAAGCCAAGAACAATGGCACTGGGTTTTGATTCTTCTGCATGTACTGGCTGTGTCGGAACCTAGTCTGTTTGGATGCTCACCTTCCTAGACCTGGATGGAGGGGGAAGGACCTTGGACTTCCCACAGGGCAGGGAACCCTGACTGCTCTTTGGACTGTAGAGGAGGGGGGAGGGGGATGGGGGGAGAGAGATGAAAATGGGAGGAGGGGAGGAGGTAAAAATTTGTAATAATAATAATAATAATTAAAAAAAAATAAACTCATACCTGATACTGGTAACCCTTGGCTGCTGAGGTATGGAAACTTAGAGGAGAACTTATTACTACCACTTTCTGAACCAGTGTAATTCCTAACTGAATTCTAAATGCCTATCCTTATACTCACAGGTACATGTAGTTGTCACCCCTCATCAAAGAAATTTTTTGCAGCAGAGATTGATAAAGAATACCACAAGTGGTTAAAATGCAGAGAACAAATGCCTTTGAGGTACCCAACCCCTATCAATACATCTACAATGCCCCGACATCTAAGGTTCAGGGAACATAACAGAAAAGCGAATGGAAGGATTTTAAGAGCCAGAGAACCAGAACATCTGCTATGATGCATTGCACTTTCTGTATGTGCCAGGGAAGCTTCACCCATGAAATTTTAAACATGGTCACCTAAACAAGACTGGCGCAATGATACTATCAGTAGGCATACTAATATGAGTGGGGAAAAATCTCAGAAGACCTAGACAAAGAGCTACAGACAATTAATAGATGCTGAGACAGGGAGAATCAGTTTTCTCCAGGAATGAGACCCTGACAGGCCCAAGTGGTCAGTCCTAAATAAATACATGTACAAACAACACTAAATGGACCAGGCAGCTGTGTGTGTGGAAGGAAGCAATAGGTGAAGATAATATAAATAGAACATTCATGCATGAAATTCTCAAAATAAATTAAACTAAAAATTATAATAAACATTGTTTGCTTATTTGTCCCTGCATTTGCTGTGCTTTTTGGCTAGCAGAAATCTTTTTACTTAGTTCCCATATGTTGTGAAATAAGATGAACTCACCCATTTTTCTTTAATAATATTGAATCCTTCCTGTTTTCGCTCAATTTAATTTATTGTTGGATGAGAAAGCTGCTAGGACAATTGCTTTAAAGCATTATGCTCATTAGTGCTAGCTCCAAGCTCATGTTAATTAAAGATTATCAAACAGCCATGGGCACAGAAAACAAAACCAAGAATACAGCTGCAGAAAATAAATGGCCATATAAGCAGGGGAAAATCTTACTTAGAAATTCCAGGTAAGTTCCAAACAAGGTTTTCCAGAAACCTGGGCCTATAATATCAAAACAACCATGCTAGGTGTGATAACACACACCTGTAATCCCAGAACTCAGGAAACAAACAAAGAAGGTTCCTTGCAAGTTCAAGGCCAGCTTGATCTATGGGGAAAGGTCAATGCCAGCTACTGTTACATAGCAAGACTGTTTCCTTTTTTTTTTTTAAATAACCTATAATGTGGGAAATAGGATTTTCAAGAAGTACTGGAAAACTTTTTAGAAGAATTTTTTTTCTATGTAGGCTCGAAATGTCCCCCAAAGAAACTGAATACAAAATTGTGCCTCATTAACTCTGTTAAGAGCCATCTTAACAGAATGTGGTCTAAAGAACATTTAGAGAGCTCCTTACCAAAAAATAAAAACAGAAATATTAACAAAGCAGAAAGAGCACACTGTTATTATCAAGCACTAGCCAAAGTGCTCAAAGTAATCAGGTAATTCAGTTGAGGAACAAAGCCTCACGTTGCTTACAAAGGTTGACATTTAATCCATTACCAATAACCATTAAACATAACTGCATTCGTTAGTCACCAGGCAAAGCACTGAGGGGAGTTTTGAAAGGGAAAGAGCCACAACTTTATTCCTGAACAACACCAAGTACAATGCCAGAATAGGGAACTGTGGATGGCAGGGTGGACATGGCTGCCAGGGAGCAAGAGATTTTTGTCAAGCGCTGGCCATAACCCCATGCTGAATACTGGGAAGAAAAGTTATAATTAAATCAAAGAACAAAAGGAAGAAGATATCGTTTGAATTTAGGGAGTTCATTGCAAATCTGATCATATGGTGAATAAGGCAAATAAAAAAATAAAAGGTGGGATAGCTTTGAAGTCTTACCTCTGCCATCAAGCTTCCTAAAATGTATAGAGACTGACCCCACATGTGAGGCAATTTTCCCATGGGGACTCGATCCACAGTGTGAGGATTTTGATATTCTTCATCAACCTAAATGAAGCGATAAAGAGGTCAAATGAGAGGCAATAATAGAAAGCTTAAGATACTAGATGATAAAAGACAGTTCTGATTAGGATTGAAAAGTAGGGAAGTGCTCAAGCTGTGATGTGTGACCAAATCACCCAAGGATCCTGTGCAAATGCAGACTGTATCGGTGTGCTGGGGGTGGCTAAAGCATATTCTTAATCCTCAGGTGACACTGCTGACGCCACTAGGAACTTATTCTCCAAACCCCCACCAGAAGGAAAACCTGTATCTCTGCCATGTCTAATTCTCCTTCACAATGGTAAACAAAAACAATACTTGCTTCATTTTTCCAAGCCTCATCTACTCCAACAGTCCCCGATTACTGGCTTCAGAGGATACCAAGTCCTGCGAGCTGGCACAGGACAACAGTTTGGTTCCATCTACTGATCTGTACATTATTCTCAGAACTGAGATTTGTTTTCATTCATATCTCACTGTAAAGTAGTCAAATAATTGAGACTGCTTTAATTTATTTCTGAAGGAATTAAATCACCTATTTGTTGTCATAATCTGAAAACCAAATTGTTAGAATATTAAGATCACCGGATACAAAAATCACAAAACTATTTGACTCAAACAACTATTGATTCAGCATCTCAGAAATACGGTTCCTCTCCTGTCAATGGGCCAGTGCTATCCAACTTGCCTTGTCAGGGGGAACACTGTACAGCTCTGGAAGAAGTGGGACTCCATTTTTGCCCTTGATGAGAACTGCATCAAGAGCCTCTCTATATTCTTGGACCTGCAGAATTAAAGAAAGAAAAAAACCCAAACTTTTAGAGACTTTCTACGGAAACATAGCAGAAAGACAGAGTCAAAGAAAGCACTACTACAAAAGAGCTTATTTAGCCAAGTAAAAGGGAGAGGAAAGGGGCAATGGTACTGTGTCAAGTTGACACAAACTATAATCCTCTAAGAGGACAGAGCCACGACTGAGAAAATGCCTCCATAAGAACCGACGGCAGGCAAGCCTGGAGACCATTTTCTTAAGTAGTAATTGATAGGAAAAAGCCCAGCCCATTGTGGGTGAAGCCAACCACGGGCTGGTGGTCCCAGGTTGTATAAGAAAGCAGGCTGGGCAAGCCACGGGGAGCAAGGCAGTATGCAGCCCCTCTCCATGGCCTCTGCTTCTGCCTCCTGGTTCCTGTCCTGTTTGAGTTCCTGCCACCTTAGCTTCCCTTAATGGATTGTGATTCAGGATATATAAGTCAAATAAACCCTTTTCTCCCCAAACTGCCTTTTGGTCATGGTGTTTTGTCACAGCAGTAGAAACCCTGAAGGGGTAGACTCATCCATTGCTGGTGGGAATGCAAACTTGTGCAACCACTTTGGAAAGCAGTGTGGTGGTTTCTCAGGAAATTCGGGATCGCACCCACACACTAAGACAATGGGGATGTTCTATCAGGAACTCACCAAGGCCAGCTGGCCTGGGTCTGAAAAAGCATGGGATAAAACCGGACTCACTGAACATAGCGGACAATGAGGACTACTGAGAACTCAAGAACAATGGCAATGGGTTTTTGATCCTACTGCACGTACTGGCTTTGTGGGAGCCTAGGCAGTTTGGATGCTCACCTTAATAGACCTGGATGGAGGTGGGTGGTCCTTGGACTTCCCACAGGGCAGGGAACCCTGATTGCTCTTAGGGCTGAAGAGGGAGGGGGGACTTGACTGGGGGAGGGGGAGGGAAATGGGAGGCGGTGGCGGGGAGGAGGCAGAAATCTTTAATAAATAAATAAATTAATTAAAAAAAGAAACCCTAACTAATGCAGGTTTATTACATGTTTTTTAAAGATCAAATATCACATGACTTTTTGTATACTTTAACACATTTCATTTTTGTTTCATTCTAGTAGGTATGTGTAATTGAAGTCCTTTAACATGGGGATTAAGTTCTAAGAGGTTCTGAACTTGTAGTTTATTAAGCAAATACCTGATTTAGTGTAGTTTACTCTGACTCAGTCTGTCTTCAAGGGCCTAAGTGATCTGCTCTATTACCTTAAGTGTACCTTCTTGACCCAGTTCTTTCTTGTTTAACATGTATTTTTTAAGAGGCTATCAACTTAAGAGTGTGTGTGAAGTTTGAGAGAAGGAAGCTGGGAAGATCTGGACAGAGGAAAGGAAGAGGGAAATGATGAAATTCTATTTCAATTAAAATATATTTTAAAAATTATTTTTTGTTGTTTTGTTTGTTTTGAAAACAGGGTCTCACTATGTAGCTCTTGCCACCCTGGAACTCACTATGTTAACCAGGCTGGGCTTAAACTCACAGAGATCCATCTGCTTCTGCCTCCCAAGTGTTGGGATTAAAGGTGTGTGCCACTATGACTGATAAAAAGTTTTATTTCTACAAATTATATGTATGCATATGTGTCAGTGTGGGGGTATATGATCATGTGTGCTGGTACCCTTGAAAGCCAGATGTGCCAGATCTCCTGAATCTGGAGTTGTAACTCTACAAGAATTTGTGAGCCACATGACAAGAATGTAAAGAATCAAACTTGGATTTTCTGGAAGAACATTATGTGCTCTTAATCATTGAACCATCTCTCTAGTTCTTGACTTGGCTTTTATTTTATTTAAGTTTACTTTTATTTATATGTGTATACATCAGTGTGTGTGTGTGTGCGCGCGCGTGCACGCACACGCATGTGCCTGAAGAAGAGGGATTAGCACCTCCTGGAACTGGAGTTACAGGTGGTTGTGAACTGTCTGATATGGATGCTGGGATCTAACTTTGGTCTTCTGTAAAAGTAGCAAATGTTTTTAACCACTGAGAAATCTCTCCAGCCCTTTGAATAGGCTTTTAAATCTACGTTTTTATTAATTGCTTTTAGTTAGTATATAAAATAATGGATTTTATTATATTTTTATATATGTTCATCACAGTACTTTCCTCATATACACCTTCCCATTAATTACCTTTGTCATCACTCCTCTCTAGGTTGGGCTGCTATTATGGTTAGGTTTATGTTATTTACTTAATGATTTGCTGAAACACAGTAATTCATAAACTATAAAAAGGGAAAGAGTCGGGACGCAGCTCAGTGGGCCTAGCGTATACAAGGCCTTGGGATCATAAGAAGTAAAAAAAAAAAAAAAACAACAAAACCATAATTTATGGGGGAATACATAGTTCTTTAACATAATAGCTTCATCCCAGCTGCTTTGTTGTATAATTAGGATATTGTTAAAATTTACAAAGTTTTAAAATGTGTTTAATAAATTAGGGTACAACTTAAGTATTGTGGAGGGGTTCCTGCAGGCTTACAGGTCGGGGAAAATGATTATGGTGAGATAAGACTGAAACTTGGATCAGCTGGAATTTGGTAACCGATGCTGGGCCAGAACTTCTAGAGTCTGACATCAGCTTATTTATTTTTGCTATATTTAAGCACAACACAATTTAGGAAAAAAAGTATTCTAATAACAATTAACTCAGCCTCATGAGTACAACAAAGTTTAAGACATGTCTGCATTGAAACTTTTTACAAAGTACATACAGCTTCATGTGTAAGATGGGTTCTTGTTGACTTAGAAAACAATGGTCAAGATAAGGGCGTAAGAATGACTGAGGTAAATACAATGCCTGGCCCTAAGAAAACATCGATGTTATTTAGGCTATTATAAGGTACAAATGATGAGTTTTATGGTTTAGAAGTAATGCTCAAGGTGTCAGGGGAAAGAATCCGGGATAAACACAATATTCTGGGTGATATGGGTAGAGGCTGGCTCAACAGATAGCAAATGATTACTAGGCTGCAAACTATATTTTTCCCCAGCATTCTGGGAGAACAGCCAAATTATCTTCCCTCTTTGGAGAGATGAGATGTGTGCTTAACTTTTCTTGGCTTCTCCACTGCTTATCTGTGTGCAGGACTGTTTTTGCAGTCTACAGAGTATAACATGAATTTGATGTTTGCTTACGTGCAATTTCTTCCTGAGAACACAGCTGTGCTGAACTAAGCTATTTAAAACTACACAGACATGTACTTACCGAACAAGGCCAGGGAACCACATCAGTCTACATCTGTTGTTGTAGTGTTCCATAGTGTATATGACCTTTCTTTAAGCACATCATAACTTCTAAGCTATGAGCACCTAACAGCTGCTCTGGTTGCAAAATGGGTGCCTTCCTCTTTCTTTAACTGTCCCCATTCCTCTCAGCCCATTCTAACGTTTCCTCTGTATTTTGTTGTTTTTCCCCTCTGATTTCTATCATTTATTTTATTTTTCTTTTGTTTTCTTCCTCTTACATACAGGCTAGTGGGCAAAAGTACCAGCCAGGTAAACTGGCACAAAGAAGGTCAAACACTTCTACGAGCAAAATTCAGGCTCTTTTCAAGGTTTAACTATAAGACCTATTGTAGCACTTAAATATTTGACCATTTAACATGTTGGAAACTGTGCCACTGTTTTTTTTCCAACTAGCTTTCTATCATTTTGTTATATACAAACATACATTTACTAATTATTGAGACATAGTCTTACTATATAGTCTTGACTGGCCTAGAACTCACTGTGTAGAGCAGGTTACTCAAACTATTGGTGTATTATTTGTGTTTTAATAAATAAAGCTTGCCTGAAGATCAGAGTGCAAAGCAGCCACAGGAGTCTGCTGTGCAGGCCAGGGAGTGGTGGCACACACCTTCAATCCCAGCAGTCACACTAGTTAGCCACAGAGGCCAGATGGTTGTGGCACACACCTTTAATCACAGAAGCCACACTAGTTAGCCATAGAGGCCGGGCAGTGGTGGTGCACAACTTTAATCCCAGCCCTAGAGAGGAATATAAGACGGGAGGAGATAGCTCTCAGACACAGTCTCAGTCTGAGGATTCCTGGAGGCAGGATTACCCATTTCTATCTGAGGTAGAGATAAGAGTCAGTGCCTGGCCACTTTGTTTTTCTGATCTTCAGCTTGAATTCCAATATGTGTTTCTGGGTTTTTATTAGTTGTGCTACATCAACTCACAGAAATCCTCCTGCTTCTTTCTCCACAGTTCTGGGATTAAAGGTGTGTAGCACTACACTAAGCCATACATACAGTTTTAGTACTCTGTTCCTCACCCCATTTTTCTGTTCTATAGTTTTTAAATTTCTTGACTATGCATTTCATGGTGATATTTTCAAAGGGATGCTATCTAATTATAATAGAACTAACCGGGTTTTGAATTTACAGCATATCTTTATTGTGAACTTTCAAATAAATTTTGGAATTTTTTGGAAAGATTATTTTTTTATTTTATGTACTGAGTATTTCACCTGCATATATGTATGTGAACAACATGGGTACCTGTTACCCATAAGGCTTAGAAGGCGGCTTTGGAGCCCCTGGAACTGGAGTTACAGATGTTTGTGAGCTGTCATGTGCATGCTGGGAATTGAGCCTGCATCCTGTGGACGAGCAAAAGGTGCTGTTAACCAAGGAACCATCTCTCTATCACCCAAGGATACCTTTTCTGAAAATATTATTTGAGATGGTCCTGCTATTTAGCGTAGACTGGTCTCAAACTCTTGATCTGCCTACCCTAGCCTGAGTCCTGGGACTACAAACATGTGTCACTGCAGCAAAAATTCCTTTTTAGAAATATAGAAATTTGTGGGCTACAGTGTTATACTTCAACTCATGTATATGGTGTGTAATGATGAAATTGAAGTAATTAATATTTTAACATCCTTAACTTGACAATCTTCTTTAATGAAAGAAAAAATTTCACCTACAGAGACAATGAAATCGAAGAAGTCACTGACAACACTTGGATGGTCAGGATTGAAGAAAAAAAAAAACAATCTGAGTTTCCCAAAATTTTTTTGTAGTTGTTTTGCTTTTGGTTTTTCCAGACAGGGTTTCTCTGTGTAACAGCAATGGCTGTCCTGGAACTCGTTTTGTAGATCAGGCTGGCATCAGAACCAACAGAGATCCACCTGCTTCTGCCTCCTGAGTGCTGGGATTAAAGGAGTGTCTCACCACGGCCCAGTTAGAATTTCCCAATTCTTTTTTTATATAGTAACTTTTATTTTTTTAATTTTTTAAATTTACTTTTTAAAATTTTATTTTACATTCCAACCACAGTGTTCCCCAATTCCTAATTCACTATTATCAGCTACAAGTCTCTAGGAGACAGACAACTCTGTCTATTTGGTAGTCAGAAGACTCCAATTTGGGCAGTCAATACAGATAGAGCCATTAACTGAAAGAAGAAGATACAACAGGAGCAGCTTGCTCAGAGCTCTTCTCCCAGCTCATTACCTGTTCTGCGTTCCCACTGAAGACCCCATCAAGGATAAAGTATGTCCAGAACAATGGCCATTCGCACTCAATGTTTTCAAATAACTTCAGCTCAGCTGGTTCATAGTATAGACGATTTGGATCCTAGACAAAAATAGAATAAAGTCTGTCCTGTCGCTCAGAGATTGGATTTATATCCTTAGTTTAGAGGTATTGTAGTAGGAGTTTTACTAGAACATTTGTTTCAAAGATGGCATCAGGGAAGCAAGTGCTCTATGAAAACGTCCAATGACTAGTCTTGAAATAATAAGGAATCACAAGAGATATACGAAAATGTGTGTTACTTTTCTTGTCCCATGATAAACTAATCTGACAAAATCAAATCAAATGAAGTAAGAGTTTACTTTGGCTCAGAGTTCAAGGGTACAATTCATCATAAAGGACAGAGAAGGTAGCAGAAGCTTCAGCAGCTGATCACAACTGCTTCTACAGTCAGGAAGAGTACAATAAATGCTGGAATGCAGCTAGCTTTTCCTTTCCATGCAGCCCAGGCCTTAAACCCAGGAAATACTGCCACTCGCTTTTAGGGTAGATCTTCCTACTTTAATTAACCTAATAATACCCTCACAGGCATAACCAAAGGCTCATCTCCTTGATCCCGTCAAGCTGACAATATTAACTAACCATCAGTGTAGGACTGCTTTGTAATCAACCTAAGAGAGGCAACACTAGCCACAGATGGCCTTTGTGGGAAAGAATGAATGGCCTGTACAAGAAGGGAATCCTGGCAAGTCTTCAGAATGAGGGATCCAAAGACAGAGAGCCAAGAACCATGAGAGTGCAGTACTGTGGAAATCCAAATAGGGAAAACTTCAAGAAAGGGGCAAAAGTCAAACTCCGGGCTGAATAAGAAAGTAGAAGTGAGGAGGTAGACAAGATTTTACACTTAATTTAAAAAGAACATAGTTCCTCTCTTCTGTGTGGTACTGGGACTGGAACGCAGGGCATTGAGCATGCTACACAAGCATTCATAATAGTTCTTGAAAAGCTGGCCCAAGCCATACTTTTTTTCAAGGAGAACTTATATTTTCACAAACAAGTTCTGTTTATAACTAACCAAATACAAACTACTAATCTTGGAACAGTTTAGGTTTGGTGTCCTTAAGGCTTGATGGGCTGAAATTTCATCCATATTGTGAAGTACTAGTGGGGAGAAACAGAATAAACTACACAACTTAGAGGTGGAGCCTGCAGGACAGATCAGGATTCAATAAGGCCATTAGGGTGGAGACTGAACCCGCTGGCTTTGTCAAAAGGAAAGAGACCAGAAGGGATTGGGGCACACCAGTACTCCCTGGATCACACCTTGGGACTCTTGTCAGCAGATGTGGACCTCTTGATTCTGAGCCTACGGAACTGTGAGCCCAAGTGTACCCATTTTACAACTCAGTCTGCAGTACTGTGTCCCGGACAACAGAAAAGGGACTACAACAGGCAGACAAAAAGATGTACTGATGGAAAGTGCCTTTCCTTTGGATTGATTAAATATTTTGGGGGGCATATTTGAATATTATGTAAATGCTATTTGTATTTAAAACTGTTCATAGATTTTGGCATCTATTGGTAGTTCTTTCCTTAAACTAATCAAATGAAAGAAAAAACAGCCTTTATTTTATTTACTTTTGAACATATTATTATTTATTTATTTATTACCAATGTCAAAACTTGGCAGCAAAGTCCAATAAATACAGCAAACATCACTTATTATTCCCTTTAATGATCTGCAAAAATTCTATCAGTGAGGTAACTTATCTCTGAATGAGGCTACAAAGAAAAGGGACAATTCTGCCCAATTCCCTGTGGTGAAAGGAAACCTACCTCTTTTTTAAGGCTTATTTATTATGTATAGAGTTCTTCCTGCATGTACACTTGCCACCAGAAGAGGGCACCAGATCTCATTGTAGATGGTTGTGAACCACCATGTAGGTACTAGGAATTGAATTTTTGACCTCTGTAAGGGCAGCTAGTGCTCTTAAAAGCTGAGCCACCTCTCCAGCCCCAGAAACCTACCTCTTTAGGAGTTTTATATCCATCTCGTAGAAAACGACAGCAACCATAACGACCCTGGGGACACAGAGAAAAAGGCCCTGAAGCTTGTATTATCTGTATGACTCCACAAGCAGAAGCACATCCTCAAACATCTCCATGTACCAATCTCTCACCACCACAGACACAGAACTCAAAATCAGCTCAACAGCAGCAGCAGCAATGTCCTTTCAAGCAAGAAGTATGTTACAGGTTCTTCCCCAAAACAACATGCCTAGCAGTATCTTCTCCATGACTGTCCACCTTTAGGCCAAGTCTACAAGCTAATTAACAATCTGTGCAGTTCTTCCCACAGTACACACAGCTCCCAAGAGACCATAGTTTATTTTTTAAATATATTTTTAATTTTTTGAAATTATCTTAGACTTATAAAAGTTACAGACATTACATACTCTCACTATGCCCATCAAATCTCATCTCCTTATATTAACTAATGTAACTACAGGAACATACATTAGAACTAAAAATTAACTTTGATATGCTAATATTAATTGAATTATAAAACCTATTTAGATTTCACTGAGTTTTTAATCACTGTCCTTTTTTATTCTATTCCAGGATCCAGTTCAAAATCCCACACCACAGGACTCAGGTGATGGCTCAGTGGGTAAAGTATTTCCTGTGTAATCATAAGGACCCAATACTCAGTATTTGGATCATTTTCTTTTCTGTCCCCCAACTCCTCCCAGATCCTTCCCATCTCCTCACTACCCACCTAACTTTCATGTTCTCTGTTTCTCTAAGAAAGAAAAACAAACAAAAAGAAAATTAAGATAAAGAAAAGCAGGAAGATTAAAAGCACCAAAATAGGCCAGGCGGTGGTGGCGCACGCCTTTAAACCCAGCGTTCAGGAGGCAGAGGCAGGTGGATCTCTGTGAGTTCAAGGCCAGCCTGGTCTACAAGAGCTAGTTCCAGGCCAGGCTCTAAAACTACAGTGAAACCCTGTCTCAGAAAACCAAAAAACAAACAAACAAGCAAATAAACAAAAGTACCAAAATAAAGAGCATAGCATCCAATCTGTGTTGTCTTCTTGGACATGGAATCTACCCTAGAGTGTGATTGGTAACACTCACTGACACTCCATTGGAGAAAACTGATTTTCCCTTCCTGGCAGACAGCAATTGCAAATAACTTCTTGGTTAAGGATGAGATTTTGTGTTCATTTCCCCTTCTCTATATTAGGATTTTGTCTGGTTTGAACCCGAGTAGATCTTGTGAGTACTGTCACAGTCTCTGAGTTAACATGGTATCAGTCCTATCATGTCTGAATGGCACTGTTTGTTTCCTTTGAGTCATTCACCAGCTCTGGCTCCTAAACTCTTTCTGACTCCTCTTCCACATAGATTCCTGAGCCTTGAGGCCAGGGTTTTGGATGAAGACAACCCATTTAGGGCTGAGTGTTCCAAAGGCTTCTTACTCTTTGCACATCGTCCACTTGTGGGTTTCTGTGTTAATTACCATCTACTGCAAGAAGAAATTTGACATTAACAATCTTCTTTTGGGGGGGGGTCTGAGACAGTGCCTCTCTATGTAAACCTTGGCTGTCCAGGAACTCACTCTGTAGACTAGGCTGGTGAACTCACAGAGGATTACGAGCCTCTGCCTCCCAGGAACTGGATTAAAGGTGCATACCACCATGACCAGTCATTCCCAAACCTTTTTGAGTTCTTTACTGTCTGAAGCCTTAAGATGCTTCAGATCTTTTGTATCTTTTGTAATGTGATCCTCAAATCAACCACTTATCAAGGATTCCTGATCCACTTTGGGGGGTAATGGTATTTAAAAGCCAAGATCTGAACAATCTCAACACATAGATAGGCATGCATTCCTCTGTTTCTGCCTGTCTGTTTCTCTCTCTCTCCCCCAACTCTTTCTTTCTTCCTCTCTCTCTCCCCCACACACACATGCCTACACACACACACACACACACACACACATTTCCACAATAGCATGAGAGTTCATTTTAGCTTTCCATGCCTTATTTGCAATATCTTTCTTTAACAGTGAGAAAACATACATACTTTTTAACTTAATGCCTTTGAGGAACAATTTTATCAACTAGAGCAGGAGTTTGCCAACTTCACATTAAAGGGACAGAAAATTAATACTTCTGGTTTGTCAGGCCGTGTAGCCTTTATTAAAATTACTGAGCTCTGCTATTTGAAAGGAACAGTATATGGTATAGAAACATGGCAGGATTAATAAAACTTTATTTACAAGGACAACTGGCCAATTCACAGGGTGTAGTTTTCTGACACATAAACTACGGTACAGTGTTTATATATGGTTAGTTTTGCCTTGGGTTTACAGTATCCATTCAACAATAAAAAAAAAAAACACTTTTACTAGATTTAGGTCATTTTGTCTACCCTCTTCAGTGTGGTTATTCAATTCATTTGTAATGCATTTAAGAGTCACCTTCTAGTCTGAATTTCACTTTTCTTTTCTTTTTTTTTTTTGATTTATTTATTTATTATGTATACACCATTCTGCCTCCACATGCCAGAAGAGGGCTCCAGATCTCATTAGAGATGGTTTTGAGCCACCATGTGGTTGCTGGGAATTGAACTCATGACCTCTGGAAGAGCAGCTAGTGCTCTTAACCACTGAGCCATCTCTCCAGCCCCTGAATTTCACTTTTCTTACCACATCATGGTTGTATACTTTTGTGGTATACAATTTCATGACATTAGGCAAACATAGTCATTGTCTACCACTGTCAGGGTCCACAGAATTGAGACCATTTCACCTTGACTAGAGGTCAGAGAGTTGGAGCTTGCTTTGTTCTTTCAAAGTTGTTGACAATAAGTGGCTACAAAACAGGAAGTCCTGGCCTAGAGTGGTTAACAGAGGTGTATCAGCTCCATCTTGACCAAAGGTCAGAGATGCTCTGTTTATTCCTTTTATCATGTTAATGAAGTCTGTTGCTCCCCTTCCCCTTTTGGAGTGGGGTATAAAAAGACATGTGGAAAATAAAGGGGTGGTTCAGTATTCACTGAATTTCCCTCTCCATGGTGTTCTGTGTTTCATCTCTTATTTCTCTCTTATTTCTGTTACTTTTTGCTTAATAATTCTAATTAATCCTCATACTCCTACCATAGAACATGTGAATCCAATCAAGACTGATCCTTGACATACCATGACAATTGTCCCATCATGCTCAAATTTCTCTAGAAGTCTGTCTTTATAGATAATTTCTCCCTCCAATTTCTTTTAATCACCAATTGTTTTCCTCTCTTTGGTTTTCCCTCTTTCAGAGTGTCACATTAATGGAATCAAAAAAGTATGTGATGTAGGTCATCTGTCTATGTGTTACTTTCATTGGTTAATAAAGAAACTGCCTTGGCCTTTTGATAGGCCAGCCCTTAGGTGGGTGGAGTAGACAGAACAGAATGCTGAGAGAAAGAAAGAAGAGTCAGGCAGACGTCATGCTTTTCCTACCCAAGACGGACGGTGGTTAGACTCATGCCGGTAAGCCACAGTCAAGTGGCAATACACATTAATAGAAATGGGTTAATCAAGATGTGAGAGTTAGCCAGTAAGAGGCTAGAGCTAATGGGCCAGGCAGTGTTTTAATGAATACAGTTTCCGTGTAATTATTTCCAGTAAAGCTAGCCGGGAGTCCGGCCTCAGCCTGCAGCTCCTATCACTACAAGTATACATGGTCTCTGTGATCTGTTCTTTCTTGTTAGCAAAATGCACTTAAGAATCAGATCATTTCCTCCTACTGGATTGCCTCATCCAGCTTTGATATGAGGGTTTATGCCTAGTCTTACTGCATCTTGTTATGCAGGGTTCAGTTGTTATCACTGGGGGGCTTGCTCTTTCCTGAAGGGAAACAGAGGGGTAATGAGTCTGGGGAGAGGGGAGGTGGAGAAGGTAGACAGGGGAGGCTGTGGTCAGGATTTAGTGTGAAAGAATACAGAAAAAAAGAATCATACTATCTCAGAGATTATTAACTTGTTCTTTTTACTATTGAGTAGTATTCAATAGGGATAGAGTATAATTTGTTTCTCAGTTGAAGGTGGTTTCCAGGTTCTTGCAATTATGGCTAAAGCTGCTACAGACATTTGTGAGTTTTCGTGTGAGTATACACTATCAATTTTAGGGGAGATACTGAGGAGTAAGGATGTTTGTAGGATCACACATTACATATGTGCATATATATTAAAGTTCATAAGAGTATGCCAACTGTTCTCCAAAGTGTATGTCCCATTCCCAACAGTAATGACTGCTTTTGAAAGCTTTGTAGAGAAACTACTGACAAGAGCGTAACTTACAGGTTTCTTGAAATTCCTGGCATACGTTATACTCAAAGGCCTAAAAGCACTAATCTTCCTTTAAACTCCCAACTCTAAAGAGAAGAAAGGCACATGTGTACATACCTGAAGCTTGGTGATGATCTCCTGTTTGGTGAGCTCTACCAAATGGCTGTCCTCTACAGCAAAGGCTGGGAAAGAGATCACTGACAGCAGACTGGCATCAACTTCTTTGGATGTTGAAGCCCGGGGCAGCAGTGAATTTAGGATCGACTAAGAGAAAGGTAGCAAAATATGGTTTATTATTAGATACTTTGGTTAAGAGGTGAGACCAGGAGCTTTGGTTCAAAAAGATTTATGTGGAACAAAAGCTTTCTGAATAAAACCCAAATTTTATTAAAAAGTGAGATCCTAAAAGTAGCTTGCTTGATATGGAATCCCTTTTCTTTGTCCTGCTCTCAATGCTTCCCCATTGTGATTGGAAAGCATCTGTGGGACACACACAACCCTGTTGGTTCCTTGGGTTCTAGATAAAAATAAAGCTGAGGTTAGAAAGATGCATTAGTGGTTAAGAACACTGGTTGTTTTTCCAGAAGACTAGGAAGCTCACAACCATCCATAACTCCAATACCCTTTTCTACCTGCATGGGCACAAGGCATGAATATGGTGGAAATATATACTCAGACCAAACCCCCATACACACAAAATAATAAATAAATTTTAAATAATAAAACTAAGACAAACTACAGCTTCTGGGAAGAGTAGGGAAAGGATCAATTATGCCTTTAAGATATTTTCAAATTAATTTTCAGCAAGTATTAAAATATGGGTTTCTTTATATTTTAGACACATATATCATTGCACTTAGCTATTTTTTTCACCCATATTTCCATGCCCGTACATTACTCCTGCTAGTCTTTTTCCTATCTACAAATGACCCTTTTCTTCTTCCATGGCATATTTTATCCACAGAAAATGTTTTCAAAATTAGAAGCTGAACTTATGTTCACTAGCATACCTTATAGAATACAATCAGGGCTGAAGAAAAGGAGAAATTTCACATACCAGAGAAAAGAAACTTTTGATACAGGTGACAATCATAAACAAAACTAAGGGTGAACTTTTACCAGACTACAGTCTAATGTCCAAAAATCTAAGCAGAAAACAACAAGGGACAATGTTTCAGATCCACCTTCCAGAACATTTAGGTCATATCTTGTTTCCTTTTTTATGTTTATAAAAAATGATTCTTGGAAAATGAAACCACAGGCCCTTGATATAATAGCAATGGATAACTGGATATATACTATGGTGGGTTCATTTTATAATTTTAACTGAGATAAGAAGACCGCTGTGATGGTTTAAAGTTTCAGATGTCCAAGCCAGTCCCAGTGTCTTTTTCTTCCTGCTGCATGTGGATACAGATGTAGAACATTCAGCTCCTCCAGCACCATGTCTACCTGTGTGTTCCCATGTTTCCCACAATGCTGATAATGGACTAAACCTCTGAAACTGTAAGTCAGCCCCAATTAAATGCTTTCATTTATAAGAGTTGCTGTGGTCATGCTGTCTCTTCACAGCAATAGAACACAGATTAAGACAGAAGTTGGTACCAGGGACTGAGGTATTACTGTGACAGGCCTGATCATATTGTTGGTGGAATGTGTGGGCTTTGGGACTTTAGATTAGTAAAGCAGCTGAATGCTTTAAAATGGGTTTAATGGGCAATACCATTAGAAATGTGGAAGATATTGGTGCTGAGAGCAATGTAGATTATGACAGCCTGGCTCAAGAGGTTTCAGAGGAGAGAAATATTAGCAAGTGGCCTAGAGACTGTTCTTGTGATATTTTTGGCAAAGAATGTGACTGCTTTATGCCCTTGTCAAAAGTTTGCCTGAGGATAAATTGAAGAATTCTGGTTTAATGGCATGGGCAGAGGAGATTTCAAAAAGCCTAGTATAGATTCTGTTTCATGGTTATTAGTGTTCACTCTTATGCATGTCTATAATGAAAATGAGCAAGCTGAGCAAAGAAAAATACATAATGTACAGTTTGGGGAAAGGGGGGGCACCAAGAAGTGTAATGGCACTAAGTTCAGTGTTAAGGGAGATAAAAAATTAAAAGAAAAGCCTGGGGGCTGGAGAGATGGCTCAGTGGTTAAGAGCATTGCCTGCTCTTCCAAAGGTCCTGAGTTCAATTCCCAGCAACCACATGGTGGGTCACAACCATCTGTAATAAGGTCTGGTGCCCTCTTCTGGCCTGCAGGCATACACGCAGAAAGAATATTGTACACTAAATAAATAAATAAATACTTTTAAAAAAAAAAAAAAAAGAAAAGCCTGATGCTAAATAAAGAGAGTGGTGACCTCATGGCAAGATCCCACCCAGCTAAGTTTCCAACTTGTGAAAAGGAATTAAAGAAAATTTTTAAGCAGTGAAGAAAATCACAGAAAACAGAAAGCTCATGCAGATGTAATTGAACGAGATGTCCCAGCCCCAGCAAGCAGCAGAACTTGGCAGCTTCAGTTATATGGTTCTGCCTTAAGAGCCAGGGATACAAGAAAGGGGTTGTGGAATTTCTCTTCACTGCTAAGGAAAGCCACGGAGGCCAGACATGTTTAGGGGTGTCCCTGAATGGAGGCCCAGAGAGGCCATTGCATGAAGTGGTGAAGGTGAAGCCTTGATTGTGTTGGAGATCCCAAAATGTTGGAGATGCCAGAGCTATGGGAAACCTGCCAAAGAGAATCGCTAACAGTGAGTGGAGCCAGTCCAAGAGAGAGAAGTGTGTTACAGTCAACAAAGCTGGAAGGAGTTGGAGATCAGAAGAAGATTTTGACATCAGACATGGAGATGTAGTTTGGAGTTTGCCCAGCTTGTTTTTGGTCTTGCTTTAATGCAGTATTTCCTCACTGCATTCCCTTTCTCCCTTTTGGAATATAATGTATATTCTGTGCCATTGTATGTTGGAAGCATGAGATCTGTTTTTTTTATTTTGCTTTTACAATTAAGAGATTACCAGGAGTCTCAGAAGGGATTTTGGACTTAGGCCTTTTAAACAGTGTTGTGACTACTATAGACTATGGAGATGTTCAAAGATGGACTGAACACAATTTTGAATTATCTTATGGCTACAAGCCTATGGTAGTCAGGGAGTGGAATGTGGTGGTTTGAATAGGAATGGCTCCCACAGGCTTATATATTTGAATGCTTGGTCAGCAGGGAGTAGTACTACTACAAAGGATTAAGAGGAAGTGTGTCAGTAGAAGTAGATTTGGGGGTTTCAGAAGCCCAAATTAGTCCCTGTATCTCTCTCTCCCTCTTGCCTACAGATCCAGATAAAGAACTCTCAGCTACTTTTCCAGCACCATGTCTGCCTGCATGATGCCATGCTTCCCACCATGTTAATAATAGACTAAAGCTTTTGAAACTTTAAGCAAGCCCCAATTAAATGCTTTTTTATGAGCTGTTGTAGTCATGGTGTTTCTTCACAGGAACAGCACATTGACTAAGACCAACATTATCTATCTTATAGCTCATGCTAGTATCAGGTTTATCTTAGTATAGAATGGTTGATAAAGATGTTTCTGATCACATGGTAATAATAACGTGATGAACTGCTCTCTTTAAGCTAAAGCCTGTGCTAAGTCTGAATCTGGGAAAGAATAAAATTTGCTATTCCATGGTCCATTATTTCCTTACCTGGCAGTGTTGTACTTCATCAGCCAGGACATGGATAACTGATTGTGGCCCACCTTTCACACCAAACAAGTCTAATTCATCTAGTGCTTCCAGGGCTGCCTGTAAGAAGCAATGGAAGAAAGGACAACTTCAGTGGCAGAACACATATTTAGTATGTGTAATGCCCAGGGCTCAAACCCCAGAACCAAAAGAAAAGAAAAATCAAGAATGATACATATATTTTCTTCTTAGTATCTTATCAATGTTACATGATGTTGCCTTTGATTATATTTAATGGAACAGAAAATAAAATAACATTATTTATTCCTAGGAGCTTATGAATTTTTCTTTGTCTCACATACTGCCCAAGGGAAAATTAAAATTGAGTTCGCATCACTATCCAGTCAAGTAGTGTGCTTTAAAAGAGTAATTTGAACACAGTCTATGGATTTATAGGGAATCATTATTTCAGCAGGGAAGCTCCAACTAAGATACTAGCACATAAGAAATGCTAAACAGCCAAGCAGTGGTGGCACATGCCTTTAGTTCCAGTACTTGAGAAGCAGAGGCAGGCAGATCTCTGTGAGTTCCAGAAAGTCAGGACACAGAGCAACTGTCTCAAAAACAAAAACAAAAAACAAAAACAAACCAAAAAACAACAAAAAAAAATGCTAAACACTGACATAGTCAGACCCTGTCAAAAAATTGAGAAACAAATGAGTACATGTTAGAAGTTGTATGGCTGCAAGATAATACATGAACTATCAGGCACTGACTCATAGCTGAGTTTCCATAGAGAGGCAAATGTCCTAAAAAGATACTATATTTAACTTTTAAATAAATAATACTAGTTGGTAATGCAAAAGAAAAATTTTCATGTTTTTTAAAAATATACACTGTGTTTTCATAGATTGTAGTGATTCTCCATAGTAACAGATCTGCAAAGTTATTCCTCATGTCTGCCTAAATCTCTGAACACCTTGATCATTTAAATTCTTTCCCTTTCCTTTATCCTAGTCATCATCACTAGGCTCTACTTTGAGAGGTTGATTTTTTAGTTTTAAATATAAGTAAAATCATGCTTTAAGAAAATTGCCAAGTGTGGGGGCATGTGCATATCTGAGACAGAAGGACTGGAAATTTGAGGCTGTCCTGAATTACATTGTGAGATTCTGTCTCATGATGTGGGATTCCCCTCTATATGCTATAAATATGTTTTATTACCACTGGTTAATAAAGAAGCTGCTTTGGCCTATGGCAGGGCAGAATAGAGCTAGGCAGGAAAACTAAACTGAACGCAGGGAGAAAAAAGGCAGAGTCAGGCAGACGCCATGTAGCTGCTGAAGGAGAAAGATGTTGGAACCTTACTGGTAAGCCACAGCTTAATGGCAACACATAGATTAACAGAAATGGGTCAATTTAAGATGTAAAAGCTAGCTAGGAATACATCTGAACCATTGACCAAACTTTGTTATAATTAATATAGTTTCTGTGTGATTATTTGGGTCTGGGTGGCTGGAAAACAAAAGCTGTCTCTGATTACAGTCTCAAGAGAATTTTTAGAAATTATTAATTTCTTGCTTTTCTATATGTGTTTCTGATGACAAAAGTAAAAATACTTTAATTTTTAAAAGAATATTTATTTTGTGTATACTGGTGAGGCATGCTCATAGAACTCCTTATTCTACCATGTGGGTTATGGGAACTGAACTTAGGTCATCAGGACTGGTGGCAAGCACCTCTACCCGCTAAGCCAACTCATCAGCCTATTAATATTTCTTTTAATAATACTATATGAGAATATATGTATGATGTGTATGTGTGAGTTCAAGTTTGTGTGTGCCATGGTGCATGTGTGAAGGACAGAAAATGACTTGTAGAATGATTTGTCTTTACTTTTACATGGGTTCTGATATCAAACTCAGGTGGCTAAGCTTGCATGGCAAGCACTTTTACCCATGGAGCTATCCATTAGCCTACTGTTAATATTATTGATGTTTTCTATTAGTTTTCTCCTTTGGTATCTTGCTTTTAAAATTTTTTTTTTTGCTTGAAAAAAATTTAACTTTTTTGATATTTTTGAGACATAGTCTCATGTAGCTAAGGCTTGTCTCAGATACACATAAAGTACAGGCTGTCCTTGAACTCTGATTCTCCTGCCTCTGCATTTGAAGTAATAGTATTATTAGCATGCACCACTGATCTTAACTGTATCTTTTTATAATTAATATAGAATATAAGTTTTTCTTTGTTATAGAAACTATTTTGGTATAATATTGTCTCATATTATTGTAATAAAATAAATTTGGTTATTTACTGATTGCTGTAAACCTAGGCTATCTTCCATTTTGTTATTGTAGAAATAGCACTTTGATAAATATCTCTTGCCAAATTGCAAATATTTTGAGGTCATGGTTGGTATTTCTAACAATATCTAGCACACAGAATAGCAGGCTTACTGTTCAGCTAACAAATAATTATTTGTTTTCATTTTGAAATATTTAAGCATTAATTTCTTGAAGTAGAATCACTATGCCAAAGGGTATGGAAAGTTTTGAGATGCAATGTTAAATATATATACATACATATATATATGTATGTATATATAATTTACCAATATAAATTATACTAGCAGTATATGACAGTACTCTTCTTAATACAAAATATCTTAATTTTCTACTTTGATTTTAAAGGTATGTTTCTGCATTCACTTGCTTTAAACTTTCAATAAGGTTAGATATTATCTCAAGTATTTATTGGTTATCTGTATTTCCTCAATTATGAGGCCAGCCTGACCTTGTCTTGGGAGCATGAAGTATTTCTGGGTGGTTTCCCTGGAAAAATAACACCTAAACTGAGAGACCTAAGGATAAGTAGAAGTTGAGCAAGCACCAAAAACTCATTAACAGAATGGGAAAGAATAGCAAAACTATAGTAGATTAAGCTACTAGGCAACACCTTAGTGATCAAAGACAGAATCAATGGTAATGGGACAAATTTATATCATGCATTTTCTGATGACAGATGGATAGCAGTGCCTTTGTGATGGTCTTCCTAAAAACACATAACCTGAATCATGAAGTACCACACAAAATAAAAGTATTCTATACATAGAATAACCAGTTTAGAGTTGGGTAGCAAAGAGTCAAGGGGCATGGAGCTGTGTGGGAAGCATGGAGTGGGGTTGCACACATGTAATTCTTGGAAGGCAAAGGCAGACAGATCAGTTCAAGATTACCTCTAGCAATATGCTGACTTTATGGCCATCCTGGTCTATGAGATATTACCGCAAACAAACAAAAGAGTGAAGTATTAGAGGTGGTAGTACACACCAATAGTAGAGTGTATAGGCAAAAGACTCAAACCCTAAGACCAAACTAAGCCAAACAACCAAACAAAAACTAGTCTGTATTTTTCAAAAATGCCAGGGTCAGCAAAGTCAAGACTATTTATTGCGCTAGACTGGTGGAGCTAAAAACTGTTACAACAAAATGTGACTTGTTAGCCTGGTCTGGATAATGTGTTGCAAGGATTTTTAAATTATAAATGACACTGGGATAATTTTAAAACCTGAATATGTTCTGAATAATCACTTAGTTCTTGATTTTGGTCAAACTATGGTTACAAGAGTCTGAGAAAGTTCACAATGAAGTGTTGAGTAGCAGCAGTTCATTGTGCCTGTAGTTTGTGCATTTTCAATTAGCTTAGAAAAGTGTGTGTACCTGTGTGGGCATTTAAGTGTACATACATATGTGTGTATAACCAGGAAGAGGGAAAGATAAAGCAAATATTAGTAAACCTTGTATGAATGATGCACAGATTTTTTTCCACGATATTCTTGAAACTTTAAAATGATTTCAAAATAAAAAGGAAGGAGCAACAGATGGAACTCAGCAGAACACTTGCCTAGAACTTACTAGGACCTTATTTTGGGTTTGCGGTCTCACAATGTTTCCTGTTAAATTATTTATATAATTGTATCTGTTTGCCTTGTATTTCTAATATATTTGTTCTTTTTAAATTGAAATATATTCCAGACCACATTTTACTCATTATACTTGTGTCAAAAGTCTATCATGACCCATTTGTTCTCTTTATTCCATGTAATAGTTTTTGCTTTGAATTATATTTCATTTCTTTTGGTTTTTAGACTTTGCCTAACTTAGTTTTAAACTTTCAGTATCATTATGAAATAACACAGCATGTATTGTATTTACTTCTTTCCTTTTTAAAAATCAATCCACATCAATCCACATCTTTCCTAAACATTTAGTAGGAGTGATTGAACAATGCACATTTATCATAATAATGTCTGAACTTACTCCTTTTGTCCTATTTTATAAATTCTTACTGTTTCTAGAGAAAATAAGAGCTAGTAGAATGAAAAGACATAGCCAAGTAGAAAGGTGATAGTGATATGGGAGACAGAGGAGAGTAAAAGGGGATGGAGGATTCAGACTTTGCTATCTGATACCAAGCTTGGGGGACTGGACTATGCAGGGATAAAGAGCTTCTCTTAGTTTATTCAATGGCAAAGATAGTGAATATCGTTTTAAATTTGTTGTCCTTGTAGGATATATAAACAGAGATGTGCCACAAAAGCCATATGGTATCAAATCTGGAACTCACAAAAAGCTTTTGATACTATTTATTCATAGTTTCATGGAGGAATTTGAATTTTGTCTGCGGTTTAAAGAACAGTGTGATAGGTCTGCATGTACACTAAAGTTTCATCTGTGAAAAGGTAAACCAGACTCCACTGACTAAACTTGGTAAAAATAAGAAATATAATGTACCTTGGCCATTCCAACTGAACTTGCATTCAATTCTGAGATGCCTTGGTTGGTCTTGTCTCCACGTTCCCATATCCCAAAGTCCTGGCATAAAATAATCAAGATATAACTTAAAAATCATAACCACTAAACATTTACTAGATATATAATCCTTAAATAAAAAACCATCAATAGGAGCAAATTTTACACACACACATACACACACACACCTCAACATTGGCTATTAAAAATTCACGGTGACTTAAATTGGGGTCTCTGAGAAGTTGGGTGTTGACTGGGGTTTCTGTCCCACCAGTTCCAACATTCGTTTAGGCCCAAATAAATACACAGAGGTCTACATTAATTATAAACCAGTTGGCCTAGTAGCTCAGGCTTCTTATTAACTATTATAACTTTTTTTTTTTTTTTTTTTTTTTTGGTTTTTCGAGACAGGGTTTCTCTGTTGTTTTTGGAGCCTGTCCTGGAACTAGCTCTTGTAGACCAGGCTGGTCTCGAACTCACAGAGATCCGCCTGCCTCTGCCTCCCAAGTGCTGGGATTAAAGGCGTGCGCCACCACCGCCCGGCCTAACTATTATAACTTATATTAGCCCATTATTCTTGTCTGTGTTAGTCACGTGGCTTAATACCTTTCTCGGTGAGGCAGTCATATCTTGTTTACTGTGTCTGGCTTCCTCTGTGTCTTGGTGACAAGTGCAGATTGAAACTTCCCTCTTCCCATAATTCTCATTGCCCTGCCTCTACTTCCTGCCTGGTCGCCCTGCTGATACTTCCTGCTTGGCTACTGGTCAATCAGCGTTTATTTAAAATATAAAAAGTGACAGGGTACAGACCATTGTCCCACAGCAGTTGGGGGGTCTCTTCAACACTTATTCAGAAAGTCTGAGAAAAAGAACTCAAATAATCTAGAAACACTTCTCAAGTTTTCCCCAAAGGAGAGTCTCATAAAATCTAGCACATGGAAGCTAAACAGTAGCTGGTATTTTATGTCAAACACACATTCTAATCTCACTCTCTTGGTACTAAAAGAATATACAATAAGTGCATAATCTTCCTTAATCCTTATATTTAACAGATGATGAAACTGAATTACAAAAAGACGATAAGTAACTCACCCAAAATCCTACAGTTGATAAGTGACAAAACCAAGAGCTGATTCCAAAGAATTTCACTCCAAAATCTACTCCTAGACATAACTGTACACATCCCATTGGTAATTTAAAAATATTTAAAATTAATTTTAAAATATTTTATTTTGAAATAACTTTAGAATTAGACAGAAATTACAAAAAATAGTACAGAGTCCCTTAATACCTTTCATTTAGTTTTGCCTAATGTTACCATTTGAACATAACCACAGTACAATTGTTAAAGTTAAGAACTCAATCAACTAATTGAGTTAACTATGGACTTCACATGCCTATATCTCTCAGGAGTTGGGATTAGAAGTACATACAACCATGTATGACTACTAGTAACTACCTTTTATACTTTCCAATATTCTGTCATTCCTGCCATGCCTCCTTAATGACTTCCAATCAATAGTGGTTTCTTAAATCTGTCCCTTGTGACCTTGACACTAAGTAAAAACTAGTAAAACTCATGTAAAGCATATAGTTAGGTTAGTGCTGGCTCTTTCCATTTTAACTTTCCTTTTTAAATTAATAAATACTTTGAGAAACAGTTCCAGACTATACAACTATCACCAGGTGGGATTGTTAATGGTTGCAATCCTAAGATGAGACCCTGACTCAAAAAAAACAAGTTAAAGATCATGCAAATAGCCTGCTTCTCCTTAAATGACCACTGACTTCTTCAGCATCCCCCAATTGCTTCTAGAAATGATGCTGTGCTGTTTTGATGATAACTTTGATTTATTTTCCTTATTACTTTTACGGTCATCAATTGTAATCCTTCTCCAAAGAAGACAGTTCATTATTCCTTGCTTTTTTTCATTTGTTTATTTATTGATGTGTGTGCACATGTGTGTGAATTCATTTTACAGCACATGTGTGGCAGTCAGAGAACAACTCTCTGGAATTGGTTTTCTTCTACCTTTAGATGTGTTACAGGGATTGAACACAAGTTATCTTTCCAGCTCTTTATTCAGTTATTAATATTAGTATATCTTTATGGATATTTAGGCTTTTGCTGGTTTATAACAGAATACTATCACTATTTTGTTGCTTACATTTTAAATTGTTCAGGTAGGTTCCTAGGCCTTTTATTTATATTTGTCTTGTGCACTTTTGACATTCCCTATTCCTCACTGAGCACTTCTGTATTGTTTGGCTTCAATCTCATCGTCAAAAATGTACACACTCTTAATCCCAGCACTCAGGAGGCAAAGCCAAGCAGACTTCTGAGCCTGATGTCAGCCTAATCTATAAAATGAGTTACAGGACAGTCAGGGCTACATAGTGAGACCCTGTTTCAAAAAAGAACAGAAAATGTATTAAATACATCAAGCCAAAAAATGTGCCAAGTTTAGAGAAAGAGATGATCATGTAGATACAGGAGGCATTTAGAATGCCAAACAGACAAGACTAGAAAAGAAAACTTTCTATATTATATTATATTTAAAATATTAAGTATACAGAACAAAGAAAGAATACTGAAAGCTCTAAGAGTAAAGTACCAAAGCACATATAAAGACAAACCCATTAGAGTAATAGATTTTACGGCAGAAATTGAAAAGTCACAATGACATGGAATGACACATTTCAAGTTCTGAAAGACAATAATCACTAATCTGTATTATATCCAGCACAAGTTAAACTTACAGGATAAAGAAAAACTTTCCATGATAAGCACAAAGTAATTTACAACTGCTAAGACAGCATTACAGAAGTCTGAAGGAATCCCATACACTGAAGAAAAGGATTACAACCATGAGGCCACAGGACATATTATATACTAGAAGAGTGAATAAGCAAATAAGAATTAGAAAAGTACAAAAAAGACAGGAATTAATATACATCTTTCTGATGTGGGATTCCCCTCTGTATGCTGGGAATGTTTTATTACCATTAGTTAATAAAGAAGCTGCTTCGGCCTATGGCAGAGCAGAATAAAGCTAGAAAGGAAATCCAAACAGAGATATATAGAGAAACTAGGTGGAGTCAAGGAGATGCCATGTAGCTGCTGAAGGAGACAGACACTGGAAACTTACCAGTAGGCCAAAGCCTCGTGGTGATATATTGATTAATAGAAATGGGTTAATTTAAGATGTAAGAGTTAGTTAATAAGAAGCCTGAGCTAATACGCTAAGCAGGACTGTAATTAATATAGTTTCTGTGTGATTATTTGGGTCTGGGCAGCCGGAATAAACAAGTAGTCTCCACTTACAAATGGCACCAATGCGGGGCAAAAAGTTCCACATAAAACCTAAGAAAGTTTAAAAAAGGTTTTTAGACCCAAAAAAACAGGAGTCAATTGGAGCTTCGTGGTAGCTGCATTTTTTCAGATAGGCTGACTACAAGCAGAGGTGTGGCTCCTTTCAGAAAAGGCTTCCTGATACAGTAGCAGCAAAAACTGCATGTTTTTTGCTGACGGCACATGGAGCACATGACTCTGGCTCTTTTGAGAGTTCCTGCTATGGAGAACTTAAATGGGGTTTGTGAGCAGTGTGTTACAAATTGCTTAAATACCTGCTGTCTTCCTGGAGCTGGGGCAATGAGCATGGTTAGCAGAGTAGGCAGTGAACATACCTCCACCATGATGGATGGGGTGGAGCCAACAGACAGAGCCATGGAGTTGGTCTTAGCCATGTCTGCTTAGTATTTTAAAAAAGATGCTTTTTGTCAGAAAAGGATTTCAGATACACAATTAGACAGACCTCTAAATGAGACACAGTGTGTTTAAAAAATGTACATAGACTTGAGAGAGAGGGAGGAAAAAGAGGATGTAAAGATGGAAAATACACAAAGAGTCTGGGTTATGTATATTATTGTGCTTTCTTTGAATTTTTCACTGTGAATCAACTAAGTACAGAGAGACACTTCATTGTACGGGCTGCTAAACTAAACCACCATACATATTTTACAAGTATCTTGACTTCAAAATTTGGATCTAAGGATTCTTTGATTTGGAAAAGAGGTTCTCCTTTTGTTTCCACAGAAGATGAGAACCTGTGGATTCCTTCTGGGCTATTGTGGTTTGATGGAACAAGAGCCCCTGAAAAGTCTTCATGAACCCTAAAAATACTTCACCCAACAAACAGCAGGAAGCAGTTTGGAGAAAACAATGCCCAAATTCTCAAAATGATTGCTTATAAATGTATGTTGTCATTTAAAGGGGGTTGATTATAAGTGGTTAAATGGTCACAGTTAATCTCTTTCTAACAAGGCAGGGGAGATATTATATAAAGATGAATACTTTGCATTAGTACAAATTTAAGGTCAATTTATCATACTATGTATATGTATATCTGTTCTTGTTTAAGGTATTATGTTTGTACAGCTCTTTTTAAATTATAATGTATAAATAAGAAATACAGATTAATAGTCATCTATAATAATCAAACTTTTAGTCATGTTAGTTAGATTTTCTAGATATACAGAGATATATTTCACTTAGATAATCTTCAATACTTCAAAGACCTACAGAATACAGCATTTAAAATGTTTTAAGAACTTAAGACTTTTCTCAACAGTGAGACATGTCTGCTTCTGGCAGCACCATTTTCTTCAGAGAGGTTGATGGGCATTGAAGAAACTCATGGAATTTGTCTTCAGTGTGACAATGCTGGCAAGAAACTGCTCTTGCCTGAACTGCTTGAGAGTATGCTGTATAAACTGGACATGTAGGACCCACAGAAAAATGATTGCTGAACTGGCCTAAAAAAGGTTAGACAGTCCTTCAGGGATCCTGCTTCATGAAAGAATCTGCCAGACATTCTGCAGAACACAGAAGAAAGTGACTGACAAACTGCCAATATAGGTGAAACAATCTTTCAAATTTCTTGTTTCATGGAAAAATCTGCCAGATACTATGAGCCTGTAGAAAAAGAACTTTGGGTGACTGTCCAGGCAGCAAGATGTCTCTGTCATTTCTAGAACTTTGGAAATTGCTACAGTATACTTCCTGTTTACTTAGATATTATATTGTTCTGGGGTCTTTGATGGAGTTGAAGATAGAGTTTTCCTTACTTATAATAAAAGAAAAATTAGACATGAAACTTTAGAATCACAAAGAAATATTGTAACTATAATTATTGCTTGATACCTGTTTTGTTATATGTAATTTACTATGTTAAAGTTAAAACCTTCCTTTTTATTTATGCAGAAAAGGGGAGATTATGTGGGATTCCCCTCTGTATGCTGGGAATGTTTTATTTTTTTTTTGAGGGGGGATATGTTTTATTACCATTGGTTAATAAAGAATCTGCTTCATCCTGTGGCAGAGCAGAATAAAGCTAGGCAGGAAATCGAAACATAACTATATATATATATATATATATATATATATATATAGAGAGAGAGAGAGAGAAAGACAGACAGACAGAGACAGAGAGAGACAGAGAGAGAGAGACAGAGAGAGGATAGGCGGAGTCAAGGAGACACCACGTGGCTGCTGAAGGAGACAGATGCCAGAACCTTACTAGTAGACCACAGCCTCATGTGATACATTGATTAATAGAAATGGGCTAAGATGTAGTTAGTTAATAAAAAGCTTGAGCTAACAGGCTAAGCAGTATTGTAATTAATATTGTTTCTGTGTGATTATTTGGGTCTAGGTGGCTTGAAACAAATGAGCAGTCTCTGTTTACATCTTTCAATAAATATGCTACAGTCTCAATGGCTTATGGCTATATGAAACTTTACAGTAAATAATCAGAGATCCCAAATAAATAAGTTAATGATGAAATCTCAAAGTCTTGTACAAGAAAAAAAAATCAAAATTCAATAGACGTGAATAATAAAAAATCATGGAAGAAAATAATAAAGATGGGAGAAGAAATAAAATGGAAACAAAAAGAACATTACAAATAACCAATAGAACAGACATTTTATTTTAAAAAGATAAGCATTGCCTGTTTGTCATTTGTATGTAGGAGGGCTACTGATTTTTTTGAGTTAATCTTTTTTTTTTAGAATTTTTATTTATTTATTTATTTATTTAAAGATTTCTGCCTTCTCCCCACCACCACCTCCCATTTCCCTCCCCCTCCCCCATCAAGTTCCCCTCCCTCATCATCCCTAGGATTAATCCCGGTTCCCTGCCCTGTGGGAAGTCCAAGGACCACCCACCTCCATCCAGGTCTAGTAAGGTGAGCATCCAAACTGCCTAGGTTCCCACAAAGCCAGTACGTGCAGTAGGATCAAAAACCCATTGCCATTGTTCTTGAGTTCTCAGTAGTCCTCATTGTCCATTATGTTCAGCAAGTCCGGTTTTATCCCATGCTTTTTCAGACCCAGGCCAGCTGGCCTTGGTGAGTTCCTGATAGGACATACCCATTGTCTCAGTGTGTGGGTGCACCCCTCGCGGTCCTGAGTTCCTTGCTCATGCTCTGTCTCCTGCTCTTGATTTGGACCTTGAGATTTCAGTCCAGTGCTCCAATGTGGGTCTTTGTCTCTGTCTCCTTTCATCGCCTAAATGTTTATCCAGTCATTTTGCTGAAGGTCTTTATAAGCTATTTGAGTTCCCTGGTAGAATTTTTGGGATTGCTTTTGTATACTCTAATATCATTTGCAAATATTGATTCTTTGACTTCTTCCATTCCAATTTGTATCACCTTGAAACTCCCTGGAACCTATGAGGGTGACCCTAGCAAAGGCTTCTAGTAATGGGGGGTATGCGGCCTGAACCAGCCATTGCCTGTAACCAGGCAAGGCTTCCAGTGGTGGGACTGGGATTTCAACCCAGCCATAAAACATCAGCCTACAATTTGTCCTGTCTGCACGATGTATTGGGGTTATGGCCTCATAGAACTTGTAAGAGTGGTCAACCAACGAACTATCTAACTTGTTGCACATGCCATGAGAGGGAGACCATATCCACTGCCTGGATGACCAGAACATGAAAACTGGATGGCTCAGAGACCTAGGATAGAATCAAATACAACTGACAAAAATGTTCCTAATGATATTCTTCAATACTCATATGATCAGTGTCTAGCCCAAGAGGCTTCCTCCAGCAGCTGACGAGAGCAGATACAAAGACCCACAGCCAGACATTAGGTGGAGCTCAGAGAGTTCTTCAGTAGAGACAGAGGAAGGAGTCAGAGTGTGTAACATTCCTTTACACTGTGTAAATATATATCGCTATGTTTGGTTTAATAAAGAAGTTGACTGGCCAATAGCTGGACAGGATAAGGTTAGGCAGGAAACCAGATTAAGGACACTGGGAAAAAGAAGGGCAGAGTTAGAGTAGTCACCAGTCAGACATGGAGAGGAAACAGGATGTATGTGGAGGCCGCTTATTTGTTTCCTGGCCATCCAGACTCCCAAAATAATCACACAGAAATTATATTATTTGCAATACTGTTTGGCCAATAGCTTAAGCATATTTCTGGCTAACTCTTATATCTTAAATTAACCCATTTCTATTCATCTGTGTATTACCACGTGGCTGTAGATTACCAGCAAGGTTTCAGTGTGTCTGTCTCTTGCTGGCGGCTACATGGCATCTCACTGACTTTACCTACTCTTTATATATCTCTGTCAGCCTGGCTTTACCCTGTAAAGCATGGCTGAAAGCATCTCTTCTCTATTAACCAATGCCAATAAAACATATTCACAGACAGCATATATCACCTCCCACGCCCCTTTTCTGTCTAAATAAAAGGAAGGTTTTAACTTTAACATAGCAAGATTACATATAACAAAACAGGTGTCAAGCTAGAATTACAGTTAAAATATTTATATATACTTTATATTTTATCATAACTAAGGAAAACTATAGCTATAACTATAAATTCTTCAACTCCACCAAAGACTCCAGAAGGATATAATATTACCTAAGTAAACAGGAAGTGCATTGTAAGCAACTTCCAAAACTCTAGAATTGACAGAGACATCTTGCTGCCTGAACAGTTAGTTACCCAAAGTTCTTCTGTAACATTGGGGCATCCATCTTCAGCCTACAGACCCATAGTATCCAGTAGACTTTTCCACAAAGCAGGAAATTTCAAAGATAGTTCCACCTATATTGGCAGTTTGACATTCACTTTCTTCTGTTCTGCAGAATGTCTAGCAGACTCTTTCATAAAGCAGGAACCATAAAGGACTGTCTCACCTTCTTAAGGAAGCTTCAGCAGTCATTTTTCTGTGGGTCCTGCAAGTCCAATCAAGCAGTTCAGGCAAGAGAAATTTCTTGTCCAAATGGCTAACAAACTCCTGAGGAGCCTCTTTGATGTCCATCTTCCTCTTGAACTAGACTGGTACTGCCAGTAGATGTGTCTTGATGGAGGAAGGTCATTGGCTAATAAAGAAACTGCCTTGGCCCATTTGATTGGCCAGCCTTTAGGTGGGTGGAGTAAACAGAACAGAATGCTGTGAGGAAGAGGAAGTGAGCTCAGATGCAGGGCAGCTCCTCTCAGAGCCAGACGCGATGCAGCCAGTCGCCAGGTCAGACGTGCTGAATCTTTCCTGGTAAGCGCACCTAGTGGTGCTACGCAGATTATTAGAAATGGGCTAAATTAATACGTGAGAATTAGCCTAGAAGAGGCTAGATATAATGGGCCAGGCAGTGTTTAAAAGAATACAGTTTGCCGGGTGATGGTGGCGCACGCCTTTAATCCCAGCACTCGGGAGGCAGAGGCAGGCGGATCTCTGTGAGTTCGAGACCAGCCTGGTCTACAAGAGCTAGTTCCAGGACAGGCTCCAAAGCCACAGAGAAACCCTGTCTCGAAAAAAAAAAAAAAAAAAAAAAAAAGAATACAGTTTGTGTGTTGTTATTTTGGGTCATAAGCTAGCCAGGCGGCCAGGAGCTGGGTGGCAGGAAGCAGCCGCAGCTCCTACAATAGTGTCTCATGTCATGAAAAGTTCTAAGTTCTTAAAACATTTTAAATGCCATATTCTATAGTCCTTGAAAGATATGAAGGATATCTATCCATCTGAAATACATCTCTGTACATCTAGAGAGCCTAACTAACATGACTACAAGCTTGACTATTATAGATGATTATCTATTAACCTATATTTCTTAATTATATATTACAAAATGAGCTGCACAAACACAATACCTTAATAAAGAGCAGAAATATGTATGTATATATAAAACAAGATTGTCTTTAAATTTGTATCAATAAACAAAGATCCACACCAATGCAAAGTATTGATCTCAATATCATATCCCCCTTTAAATGTAAATAAACTTTTATAAACAATATTTGGGAATTTGGGCATAGTTCTCTCCAAACTGCTTCCTGCTTTTTGTGGGGCGAAGTAATTTTTGGGGGTGTTCACAGTGACCTTTTGGGGGATCTTGTTCCATTAAACGATATTAGTCTGGAAGGATTCCATAGGTTCTCATCCTCTGTGGAAACAAAAGAAGAACCTCTTTTCCAAAGCAACATATCCTTAGACCTAACTTTGAAGTCAAGATACCTTTAAATATATATATCGCTATATATATAAACATATATATATATATATGTTTAGCTTAGCAGCTTGTATAATGTCTGTCTGTACTTGGCTCTTTCACAGTCAAAACTTCAAAGAAAACACAATAAAATACATAATCCAGACTCTCCATGTATATTCCATCTTTACATGGCTTATTTTTCTTGCTCTATTACCTTTTCTACCAGTTTAATATTTATTTTATTATCCTTACTCCTTTAACCTATGACTGTCTGTAGACTTTTATATTATAACTGTCTATACTCTCCCCCCCCCTTCAAGCCTACATACATTTATTCAACACTGTGACCCATTCAGATGTCATTTTATCTGATTCTTTATTGCATATCTGTAATTATTTTCTGGCCAGGAGCACTTTTTTTTAAATGCAAAGTGGGCATGGCTAGGACCAGCTCTGCAGTCCTGCCTGTTGGACCTGCCCAGTCAAACATGGCTGAGGCATGTTCGCTGCCTCTGAGAGCCATGCACACCACTCCATTTTCAGGTACATAGAGGATCTATGTTGCCATTAAGCAAGTTGTAGCACTCTGCTCACAAACCCCATTTAAATGTTCTATAGCTGGACCTCCCAACAGAGTCAGAGCTGTTTGTACTGGCGAACCAGGAAGCCACCATTTGTTAAAGTAATCTTGCAGCTTTTACTGCTAAAACTGAGTCAGGAAACCTCTTAAAGGAGCCACGTCTCTGCTTTCTACCAGCAAACTGCACAAGACGCTGCATTAAACTCTTGGGGTTTTTTGTGTCTAGAATTCCTTTTCAAGCTCTGCTAGGTTTTTAAGTGGATTTAGTTGGCCACGTTGGTGCCAATTTATTGTTGGGGGAGGCCACTTGTTTGTTTTCCAGCTGCCCAGACTCCCAAAACAATCACACAGAAATTATATTATGTACAATACTGTTTGCCCAATAGCTTAAATGTATTTCTGGATAACTCTTATATCTTAAATTAACCCATTCTATTCATCTGTTTATTGCCACGTAGCTGTGGCAGAAAAGGGGAAATGGTGTGGAAAGTCCTTCTGTATCTGTGGTGCTTTTATTGGTTAATGAATAAAGTTGTTTTGGCCAGTGGCTTAACAGAATAGAGCTAGGTGGGGAAACTAACCTGAATGCTGGGAAAAAGAAGGCAGAGTTGAAGAGAAGCCATGTAGCCCCACCGGAGACAGAAGCCAGACAGAACTTTACCCAATAAGCTATAGCCATATGGTGATACACAGATTAATGGAGATGGGTTAGTTTAGGATATAAGAGCTAGCTAGCAATACACCTAAGTGATGGGCCAAGTAGTGTTTTAATTAATACAGATTTCTGTGTGATTATTTTGGGAGTCTGGGTGTCTAGAACATGAATGAGCAGGTTTTGCCTAACAACAAGGAGGTGTAAGATAAAAGAGAAGGCAACATGGAAGTATGTAGATTAATATAAATGGGTTAATTTAAAATGTATGAATTAGCTAGAAACAAGCTTGAGCTATTGGCTGAGCATTTATAATTAATATTAAGCCTCTTTGTGGTTATTGAAGAGCAGGTTGATGGGACAGAAAAGTTCAACTATGCCATAGGAATCAAGGATACCATAAGAACACAGCCCACATAATCAGTTAACTAATCAGGGGATCATAGGTATGCACAGAGACTGAACCAGCAATCGCGGAGCCTGAATAAATTGTCTGCATCAAGCCATCTGCATACATGCTGTGGTTCTTTAGCTTGGGGTTTATCTTGGACTCCTAAAAATGGCAGTTGGGGGTGTCTATGACTCTTTTGCCTGCTCTGGGACCTATTTCCTCCTACTGGGTTGCCTCATCAAGTCTTGATATGTCTTATTTCATCTTGTTATGCTGAGTTCAGTTGATATCTATAAAACTTCTACTAAGTATAATGCTTTTTAGGTATATTTATGTTTTTGTATGGGTTCATAGCTTATTCTTTTCTATTGTTGAACAATACCACCTTTCATGGACATACTATAATTTGTTTACTCATTTACCTATTGACGGACATTTAGATTATTTGAGGTTTGGGAGATTATGAATAGAATAAAAATTTCATATTAGCCTAAAGGAAAAACATATTTCTGAAGTGTCTAACAAAACATTTTATGCAGGAAAATATTATAGATGATGACTTAACATGAACCTACTTCATATGGTATTTTAAAAGGAAAACACTTTTGTATAATAGATTCTAAATCAATATACCAACAATAAACACATAAATAAATTTTATATACAGGCAAGTGGCCTATAACATCACTCAGTAATCATGCTTTCTTCTTAATATTTCAATTAAAATAAGTCCGTAAGTGTCTGGGGATATAGATAGATCAGTTGGAAGAATCCTTGCCTAAGGCTCAAATCCTAGCACCACATAAAACCGGTCATAGTAGCTCAAACACACTCAGGCAGCAGAGGCAGAAGAATCATAAGTTTAAGATTACCTTCATGTAGTGAGTTTAGGACCAGCCTGGACTAGAGATGCTCTGATTAAATATATTAAATTAAAATATTAATAAAATGACTACAATTTAGTCTTAGATTGCCAAGTACACACCAGGATATATGGAATTTGAAAAAAATGAAAGCACAGCATCTGGACCCTCTTCGTCTCTAACACATTGGTAAGAGGGCAAGCAGGGGAATGAGGATCTTAGTAAAACTAAAAGTAATTTTGTAAGGAGCCCAATATAAGAAGAAATGGGTTATTCAGTATATTAAAAACAAAAACCATTCTTTAAGTTCATTCTAAAATAAATACTTACAGCGGTTTTATATGCAGCTTCAATGTAAAACACAAGGTTCTGTATAAAATTGACTTCATCTAGGCTGTGGATGATATGCAATCCTAAGGAAAAAAGATAAAGAGTTGGTCAGTTATCACTTCAGGGCCTCAGAAGTGGAGGTGAATTAGTGGACTCAGCTTAAATCAACTTCACTTCAATTGACTTGTACCTACCTGTCCAGCATAACTGGCTTATATTGTTCTTCCCCACATGTTTATAAACATTTTCACTGAGATAGTCTATCGTACAGCTCATTGATACCAAGTATATAGTATAATAGTCTTTTATTGTGTGTACAGTATATATCTATCACTACAATCAATTTTGGGATATGTTCATCACCAAAAAAGTAATTCTTTACTCACTAGACATTCATATAAATGACATAAATGCAGGCTTTATGTCAGTGTTTGTTGACCACAGTATTTTGAAGGTCCCTTTGTGTTGTAAGATGCATCAGTACTTTCTTTATTTCAAAAAATATTCAATTGTGTTGATGTACCACCTCTTACTTGTGTAATTATCATGTGACAGACATTGGGTTGTTTTTACATTTTAGCTATCATAAATACTGCTGCTATAAATATTCATGTATACACCTTTTATGTGTGAACCTGTTGCCATTTTTCTTGAAGATCTACCCACTTAGGAGAGAAACTGCTAGAGTATATGGCAACTCTATATTTAAGTTTCTGAAGCATTACTAGACTGATCTCCAAAGTGGTTGTATAATTTTTATTAAAATTTTTCAATTACATTTGTGTGTGTGCATGTCATAGTACACAGGGAGGTCAGAGGACACTTTGAGGGGAATTTCTTCTCAAATTCTACCATATGGGTCTAAGGATTACATTCAGGTTGTCAGGCTTAGTACCAAGCACTTTTATCTGCTGAGACATCTCCTTTGCCCTCATTTTACACTTGTCAGAGCAGTGGATGAGGGTTCCAATTTCTCCATATCTTCAGCAACACTTTTTATCTGTCTTGATTACTGTTATTCTGGAGTGGTTGAAGTCGTTCTTACAGTTATTTAGATCCACATTTTTCTACTGATTGATGATGCACAGCATCTTTTCATGTACTTAGTACTTATTTATACATATTCTTTAAAGAAAAATCAATTCAAATCCTCTAGCCACTTTAAAATTTTTTTTGAGCTTTTATTTATATGTGTTGAGTGCCTTTGCCTGCACGTATATCTGTGTACTATATGTACTATATGTACACAGCTGTCCATAGGGTCCAGAGGAAGGTGTCAGATTGGCTGAAACTAAAGTTAGAGATGGTTATTAGCTGCCATATGGGTGCTAGGAATTGAATTCAGGTCCTCAAGAAGAGCAACAAGTGCTATTAAATACTGATTCATCTTTCCAGTCCACTCCAGCCATTTTAAAGGAGGCTATTAGTTTTTTCTTTTCTCTTTCTCTTTTGTTTTGAGATAAGGTCTTCATATAGCCTCAAACATGAGACCCCCATGTTTTTACCTTCCAACTACTAGGTTTAGAAGCATGTACTACCTCACCACATCTGACTTTATTATGTTGTTATTCTTCTAAATAACGAGTTGTGATAATTCTTTACACTAGATACAAATTGTTTATATATGGTTTGAAAATACTTTATTTTATATCTATAGGTTGCTTTTACACACACACAACAGAAATACATACATACATACATATATACATACATACATATGAGAGAGAGCAAGCAGCATTTTAATGGGGTCTCATGGGTTAGCAGCGAATTTGCTAATAGTTGAGGATGACCCTCAACTCTGGATCCTCCTACATACACCTCCCAAGTGCTAGGATCACAAATGGACATCACACTGTACGTAGATTATCTTTTACTTTCTTGAATGGGTCCTTGGAAACATAAATGTTAAATGATAAATACCAATTAATATTTTTTTTTCTTTAGCTGTTTATGTTTTTGGTATTATATCCAAGAGAACTTTTCCTCCTATTTTATTTTTTCTTCCTTCCTTCTCTTTTTCTTTTTTGAGAAAAGATCCTCATACATCCTAATATCATATTGAACTCACTGTACAGTTGAACCTAGCCTTGAATTCCCAATCCTCTTGTCTCCATCTCGCAAGTGTGGGGATTACAGGTGTGCTCTACCACCTACACCCCTCCATGTTCCCTCTCTTTTCCAATAACTATTCAGACTTGTCTCTCTTTCCCTCTTCCCCCTTTCTTTCTCAGACAGGGCCTTGCTATGTATTCCAGGTAGTCCCTAATTCATAATCCTTCTGCCTCTGCCTCCTATTTTCTTGCTGCCTTATATCTAAATTTTTAGGTTAAAAACTGGGTATTGTTATAGAGTGTGTTGTTACAACCCTAGATCCTGATACCCTCCTCTCTGGGGATTGTTTTTGTTTATTTAGGGATTTGACTAAACTATTTCAGTAAAATCTATTTCCCCATGGCATGCAGCATTTGGTAGTCCTCAGAAGATATAGCCTTGGCAACATGCATTGTCACACTTAGAAGACAATGTTGCTACTGGGAAGAGGAGCTAGTTAACTATCTTTTTCCAAGATCTGGTAGATGTCTTTCTCTGCTGGTATAAAGCTAATCCCCCACCGACTTCAACTGACCACTCTATTGTTTTGTAGAATCCCCAAACATAAACTGCTCCTCTGTTTTAAACAATTAAACTCAGGCCCTTTCTGGTACAATCTTTAAGTCAAGTCTATGATACTTGTTCTAACACCTAGAAGCACTCCTTAGCGTTCTTTGGATTTGTTAAAGTTCTAGCTAATCTGTCTTTTAGTTTCTTGCTGTTACTGAACAATTAACTTCATCTTAATTATTTAGACATGTTTTTCAAAAGATTTACTTTGATGTGTGTGAGTTTTGCCAGCATGGGTGCACAATATGCAATGTGGTGCCTGTGGAGGCCAGAAGAAAGCATTGAATCTCCTCGAACTGGAGTTACAGATGGGTGTGAGCCATCACGTAGGTGCTAAGAACTGAGTCAGATCCTCTGGAAGAACAGCTAATACTCTTAACTGCTGAGTTGTCTGTCTAGCCCTTCATCTTAATTACTAAGAAACAAAATCTGCATTGAAGTTTCCTAAACTTTCTTGAAAAAGTTAATTTTCTTTTTTTTTTTCTTTTTTTTTTTTTTTTTTTGTTTGTTTTTCGAGACAGGGTTTCTCTGTGGTTTTGGAGCCTGTCCTGGAACTAGCTCTGTAGACCAGGCTGGTCTCGAACTCACAGAGATCCGCCTGCCTCTGCCTCCCAAGTGCTGGGATTAAAGGCGTGCGCCACCACCGCCCAGCCTTTTTTTTTTTTTTTTTTGAAAAGTTAATTTTCTTAAGAAGAGCTAAAGGGCTTTGCTTTTACAGTTTGTTTCTATCCTCCATGAGCATTTCTGTGCCAGTGCTCCAGCACTGATGGTAAGCACAACAGTCCATTTCCTTTGCAATGGCACTTCTATTTTCCACACTAAGCTCTGGACAGGAGTTGTAGCTTCTGATCATCCCAGCTTGCATATTTCAGTATAGGATGGTTGACCCGATCAAGAGGTAGGTGACCTAGTATTCTTACTCTGCTCTTCTAAGGTAGATCCTATTTCACTAGTGTCTGGGGGTATAGAGGACCCCAAACCTGTACTTGCCTGAACTAGGACTTCTGCAATACAGAGCTTAGGAGAATGATAAATGATGCCAGCCTATTTTCTGAAGGAGAATTAGGTACCTTAAACTAAGCTAGAGCAACAGTTTTCAACCTATAAATTGCACCCCTTTAGCAAAACTCTAGCTCCAAAAATATTTACATTACAATTCATAATAGTAGCAGAATTACAGTTATGAAATAGCAATAAAAATAATTTTATGGTTGGGTATTAAAGGGTCACAGCATTAGGCAAGTTGAAAGCCACTGTACTATAGCTTAGGAGAGAGGAGGCCTTGTGTTCTGGTTTTAGCCACCTCAGTTAGTGCTTCTATTTTCCTGAGTTTGGATAGGAAAAAGATTGAGAACAGATACCACAGTACCTCACTGCTCTAAATAATTATATTTCCTGGAGTGTTTCTCAGCTTACTGTATGTCTTTTGGGAAATTGCCAATGGCTTCAAAGGGTTGGACTATTCTTAAATTTTCAGCATTTTGGGCTGTTTTGCTGGAGTCTATGGAGCTCTTCATGCTATTGTTCTATAAGCTGCAATCAAATTCTATCTAAATCTATCTTCAAGAATTCAAAACGCTGCAAATACTCTATGAAGATTTTCATATTCTTTTCACCAATTATATCTAACAAAATTCCTTTTTAATTTCAATTCAAATGCATTATTCAAAATTGGTATCATTTCTTGTCAAAGTATTTCACTAACCTCTTTACTAGTTCTCCATCTTAATTTTGTTCCTTATCCAATCTATCTTCTTGGTAGTAGAATGAACCACCTTAAAGTCTCTTGATTATCTACATTGAATGGTTCTTTATTTATTGCAGACTATAATTTCAAACTATTTAGCATGCTATACAAGTCCTCAAATAGCTAGCCCTAACCTTCTAGCTAGAAATCTACTCTTACCTTGATGACAAGTGTCTTTCAAACTTCTGTACTATATGTTTATTATTAGTCCCTTCCCCTTCTGAAATGTAAATTTTGATTTATTCAAACTTATTTCTCAAAGACTTAATCAAATAATATCTACTTTATTACAAGCACCTATCAAGGTCAGCTAATTGAACTGAAAATTAAGTTAGGAGTCAATAAACATTTGTTTAATAAATATATCTCATGAAGCTTTTTAATGTATCTCTCTATCTGGGGGAATCACATTTAAAACCATATTTAGTGCCTGCTTTGCCTTTTTTAAAGCTAGGCAGCAATAGAGAACACCTTTAATACCAGCACTCAGGAGCCAGAGGCAAGTGGATCTCTGAGTTTGAGGTCAGCTGGGTCTACAGAGCAAATTCCAGTACAGCCAGGGCTACACAGAGAAACCCTGTCTCAAAACAAAACCCCACAAACCCCCAAAATACTGAAACAATAAAATAAACAGCTTCCAGAGTTGACATTAAAATATTATTCAAAATGAAATTATAGCTACCATTCTATTTAAAGAAATAGAACAAAATTATATTTATTCTGGAAGAAAGTTCTCATCTGAAAGAAGACTAATTGGATAGTTAATTTATAGTTTCACAGAAAGGTTATTCAGACTCCAGGCCATATGTTCTAGAAGAAAAATTAAAGAGTTTATCACCAAACGTTTATTTGAAAAGAGAGAAGAATATTCTGAGGGGATTCACACTTTGGGTGCCTTTAGTACTGAGGAACTGGCCAAACAGGAAGACAAAGAAATTGAAATATCAAAAATACAGCATTCAGGACTAAGCAAAAGGCTCAGCTGTAAAAGTACCCACTTTGCAATGATAAAGATTTGAGTCATGATCTCCGGCAACCACATAAAAGCTGGGAATGTCATGTACATCTGTAACTCTAGCTTTGGGGAAGGTGAGAGGGAGGCAGAGTCCCAGTGCTCACTGGTTATTCAGTCTAGCTTTGGGTTCAGTGAGAGACCCTGTTTCAAAAGATAAAATGAAAAGCAATGGTAGAAGATACCTGATATCAACTTCTGACCTCCACACACATAGGCAGACCCATGAACATGCACTTCTAGCCACATATGAACACACACACTACAGATACACACACAAGCATGGCACTAGCTCAATATGATAGAACACACCTATAATCTCATCTAATTGAGAGTCTGATAAAGAAAGATTGTAAGTTTGAGTCTAGACTGGGCAATTTAGTGAAACTCTCTCAAAAGAATTTTAAAAGCTAGGATTTTAGTTTAGTGGCAGAGTGCTTGCCTAGCATGTGTGAGTCCTTGTGTCGAAACCCCAGCACCACAGGGGAAAAAAAAAAAAAAACCACGGTACTGTGAATACATTAACTTATTCAGAATGGTCTAGAAATGTTCTTATTAAGTTTAGGAACTGGATATAATAGGATTACTTCCATTTTTAGTTTTACATCTATAAAGGAAACTATACTGTTTGTTTTGAGACAGGATCTCACTATATAGCTTTGACTGGCCTAGAAGTTGTTATATAGACCAGGGCTGGCCTGGAACTTACACAATCCTTCTGCATCTGTCTCCTAAGTGTTAGAATTATAGACAAATGTGAATTACTATATTACTTATAATTTTCTTCTACATATCAAGCATCAAAATATAATCACAAACTATTTACATAGAATATTGTTTAACAAAACATATACATTTAGATTCAGATCATACTCACAATGAGTATATAAAGTAGATGTTTCTAAAGAGTATTAATTAGATTCTCAATACAGATTTGTTTCTCAATAAAATAATATATTTCCTAGGTCTCAAAAAACTTCTCTAGCTGTATAAAACTCACAAATTTCCATTATTTATAAGGTACTTATTTGAGTATTATAAAGAGATATTTTATTTTCTGGCCAATACCTACAGAGAAGCCAAAGAACCAGAGCAGATGCTCCAAGCCCAGGGGCGTGCAGTAATTCTCTCCTTGTACTGACCTGAGGCAGTCATTTGTGCTAGAAAGAGCAGGTACACGGAAGTAGCATCCAACTGCAGGTGTCCCCACTGGTCATCACCCACTACAGTGGCACAAGTTTTGGTGTTGTACTTGGCATGGAGGCTATCCTTAGTACTCTGACTATACTTGAAGGACTCTACTTTATCCACCTGAAGAGAAAACAGCATAAGAAGGATAGTTAGAAAGTCAGCCCATATGCTATGTATCTGTAGTGCTATGGCATATACCACTGAACTCCGCATTCCCTAAGCCTAACCCTGAGTGAATATTTAAGATACATACTTATCTGTTTTCCGCTACACCATATGCTACTTTTAATAAAAAACAACAAATGGTCAAAGCAGCTATTTACTGTCCATTGCCTTTCTTCTATGCTTTTCAAATGGTTGCTTTGTCATATTGTAGAGAAACTGGAAGTTCAAATGTATTAACACTTTAGTAAGATAACCCAGTGTTACACATTTGTTCCTGAAATTAAAGTAGAAATCTACAGATACATTGAAAGAGGATATTTTTATTATATTTGTGTACATGGTAGTTTGTAAGTGTGGATAGCCCCAAAGGCCAGAAGAGGGCATGAGATTCCTTGGAGCTGAAGATACAGGCAGTTGTGAGTGCACCAAACTCAAACTCAGGTCCTCTGCAAGAGGTGTTCTTTGTTCAGGTCCTCTGCAAGAACAATATGTGCTTTTAACCACTGAGCCATCTCTCTAAGTTTTGAAGATGCCACGAGAAGAGTTAATGAGAACCATACAGAGTCTCAGACAAATAGTATTATAGAAAGCTGAAATAACAAATTAGAAGAGAACCATTGGGAGCTGGGGTATAAGTTTAGTGATAATGTGTTCTGAGGATGCATAAGGCCCTGGGTTTCATTTGTAACACACACACACACACCGGGCAGGGGGAGCCTTGTGAGCGAGCGAGCAGGGGTGGGGTAGGGGAGTGCAAAAGTCCAGACAGGAAACCTCGGGTATTAGGCAATAGTTCCTGACCTAATTCCTGAAATGTAGCTGTTATTATTTATGCCTCTGATGTATAATAACCAGGACATCTTAAATATGTTCATTAAATTTGTGACTATACCTACTCAATAAGATAGAAAGTATACATATCTGAAATACAAATGAAGCAGAAAAGATAGAGAGAAAAATATATGTGACAAACTAGTAAAGAGATATATACAACAATTAATTGTATATATATATATTGAAAAGTCATTTGTAGATAAGTTTAGAAGTTGAGCATTGTTTCTTTCTACTTTCACAAAGTTAAGTCAGATTATGTATATGTTTTAAGATCTTAGAATAAAGGCTTATTACTAAAATATGTTTGTGTGGAAAAATGTCATAAATTCAAAACATAACTGTAAAAATATTTGCAATGTATGTGACAAATGATTAATATCCTTAATGTACAAGAACTCAGTAGGAGAAAAACAAATAAGCTGTCAACAAAAGGAGGTAAAGCTCTAGCAGGTAATTCACCAGTAAGGGACTGCAGATTTCCAATTCATATACAAAAGAATATTCAGCTACACTCAATGTCAGGGAATGCCAATTACTTCAAGTTCAAGATCCTTCGTCCCCAATCATAAAATTAAAAATACTTTGATTTTTTTTCTAACTACATTTTACATCAAAACTCATCTGGTGGAAACACTAAATTTAAATCAATATAAGGCTATGTATACGTTTTATTCCATTTACAGTAAAAGGAATGACTCCCTACCAAGAAATGTTTTTATATTGTATTCTTCTCTTTCCACTGAAGATATGAGAAATTATATGATACATGTACTTTGCTATCTTTTAAAAATCTAAAAATTTATTACTAGAACTGATCTGGACCTAAGAGTTTAAAGAGTTCTAAACAATTATTTGTAAAAGGAGGGAAAATCCTGGAAGGGAATATCCCCGTTGTAATAGGGTGGGAATCCTGGAAGGGAATATTCCCGTTGTAATAGGGTGGCAAGTCTCTGTGACATCCCCACCTGAGAGTTCCAAACTTTCTAAAATTAGAGTGTACTATTTGTGAATCTGAAAAAAGGCTATAGGCATTATTGGGAAGTTGTTAGGATACTGTCTTGTTATGCATTGTTACCATTGCCATACCTGTCTGATCATGCAGTGCAGCAGTCCCCTCATTAACTTCACTACACTCTGCAGAAATAAATGGAAACAAGGCTGTTATAAACATACTGAGCTACAAGAACACTGACTCAGCAACTTCAGTCGGTACATGACCTTTGGAGAACAAGTAACCCTATCCTGGGTTCTAGTTACATGGCATTTACTTTATAGGTACACAGAACAGATTGCAGCTAAAAAAATTAAATCAAAAGCCATAGGTTATGATTCCTTGGATTTAAATAATAATATAAGTTTGGCAGTTTTACCTAAAAATAAGGCAAACATCTTACAGGGGAGACTCCAGCTAGAGAAAAGGAACAAGTCAACTCACATGGTATATACCCTACAGTCTCCATAGCATCTTTGAAATTTTTTCATTTTATTTTTTAAAGATTTTTTTCATTTTATATGTATGGGTGTTTTGATTATTTGTATATATACAGATCATATGCATGCCTGGCCTAAGTAGTGAATATGTTTTAGAACATATCAGCACAGAATAGCTTCTCCAATTCTCTTCAAAGTTTTCTGTTTCACAATCTAGAAGATCTTAAATTGTCCTTGTGTCCCACAGATCATACTATGAGCAATTTTTAAAGTAATACTGTAAGGGTGCCCATAAAATGAGGACACGTTTAAGAGAAAGAGTGACAATTCACTACTGTTTGGTCCAGTACTGGTTTGGTTTTACTTGGAAAGGTGGGTTTTCAAGCACACAGAGTTTGAAGAGCCACAGGATACACAGAGAAAATTAGTAAGACAAATGAAAACTGGAGTTTGGATCATAAGTAAGATCAGAGTTAAAGGAAAGATTTGGATAAAGGTAATCGAAAAGCCATGAAAAAAAAAGATGAGAGAGGAAACAAGAGAATAAAATAATCAGAAGTGGAAGCAGTCAAAGAGAGACCTTGATTTACCTATTTATTTTTATAGCTATGATAGTATATCTATATGCCTAAGAAAGGGGACATTTGTAAAAGCATACTTATGTATAATTCCATTTCCAATATAGAATATAGAAGTTAGTTAAACCCATTTCTTCTCATCCACAATTCTCGTCTATTCTCAAATTTTATGAGAGAGAAGCTAAAATAACAGTTGAAACAAAGAGTATAAATGATTAACACGGTTTGGGGGGAAATCTATACAGTAATGTTAAGTTGGCAGTAGGTAGAAATTTAATCCATGGATGTACTGGATTTAATCTATGTTCATTTACTAGTTATAGGTCAGTTATTATCTAGGCACATTATTAGATCTGTCTATATTAGAATCTCAAATTGTTTTAAAGTAAGGTCCAATAAGGATATCTCTGAAAAGCTTTTCAAGAAATTCCAATGTATGGCCAGAGTTTAGATTACTCATCTGGGTCAGGGACAAATCCAACCCATCACTGTTTCTGTCTATACAGTTATTGGAATATCGCCATGTTAATTCTTTACATATCATCTTTGGTTCTTTTCTGTTATACCTACAGAGCAGAGTAATTAGAGACAAGTGAACTATATGCCAAACATATTGACCATCTGACCCTTTACAAAGATGGGTGGGTTTCTAAATTAATGCTGACATAAGTTTTTAAAACATCAGACCTAATAATCAAATTTGTTTTGATCCTTTAAACAAGTCCATATAAAATTTAGAATTCCCACAAAAGCTTTTCTGAAACTATTTCCCATTTCCATAATATACTGAAACATTCTAAAGTTACTAATATGGTGATATAAAAATATTTTCAGCTATGTGAAAGGTCATATAACAGAACACTAAAATTTTAGAACTGGCAATTCAGCTTTTTCCTCATTTTTCCACTTGGGTCAAATAAGGAAAGAAACCAAATCAGCATTATGATGCGACAACAGATTTATTCTAATAATCTTGAAATGTTTTGATCAAAATATATCAGACATGTATTTACAGTTCTGCTGATATTAATCTATAGCAATAAATACAAGGAACAAGCTACCAAAGTACTAAAGTATCACAATACCAAAACATTTAGAGTAGGATGCAGGACTAGGGGTTTTAAAAAACCATTCCTACATTTTCCAAATTTCTATTATGGCATTATTTCTACAAAAGGTCTATACTTCCTAGGCTAGAGCAAAAACTCCATTAAGTTTTGTGTCTATTGCTATTGTGCTATTGCTATTGACAACATAGTGAGACTTGACCCACTGCCGGCAACTACAGCTTCTGATTATATTGCTACTCTTAAAAATACCAAATTCCAATATCCTGACTTACAGATCACAAATGGAGTTCAAGGGAAACAACAGGAGAAAATGGCTGATCTGGTAAGGCTCCTCTCTAATGGCAACAGATCCACGTATACTTACAACTAATAGCAGAGTACTTTATCATTACAGGGTTTATGGAATCCAAACAATGCCAACTTATGGCTCTTTTAGACGCGTGAGAGGATGTAGTTCCGTTTGTCCTCAGAAGTTCCTTAAAGGATGCTAGTTTACTGAGGGGAAGGTGCCTTAAAAGTTTGCTTAAAATCATCTCCTAATGCTGACTTCAATTTGTCCCGAGACAGGCAACAAGCTCTCTAAAATAGTGGTCATAACTATAAAAATCAACAAAGTCATACTTCTGTCTGATGAGGAAGGCCTGTTGATTTGTGCCAGTTATGCATATATAAATACCACAATTATTTTTTCAAAAATAAGTAAAATAGTACTTATCTGCTCCCAAATAGTCTTCTCAATGAAAATAAAATGGTGGAACCTGAAAATACACTTAGAGGATTATTAACTTTAGGACTATCAGGGTAGGATTTTGAAGAGTAGCGAATATGCTGCACCCCTTTCCTTGAATCTGCAAGTTTAAAGTTTCCACTGCAATAACCAAATCAAACTGCTTCAGGGAAACTTTATAGAATGCAATTTCAGCAGGATGGCCTAGGGGCGACATTTCCTTTAGCTCCCACTCACCCTACCACAACCACACACAGCTCCACATCTCTACGTGATTCTGTTTTGATTACCTGCTCCAGCTCATAGGCCTTCGCCTTGTCCTCATCACGGTCTGCATTTTTCCGATATGCCAGGCCCAAACCCCACACAGCCAGGATGCTATACACATTATCTCTGACCCAGGCATCTTTCTGATCATAGCTGGCTGGAAGCAATCCTGTCACTGGATTCTGCAAGATCAACCAAGAGAGGACAGGCAGCTAACCTCAGAGTGTAAAAGGAAACATAATCTATGGAATATTTTATTTGGAAATCTTAGTCTTTCTCCTACTTCCCCATTCTTGAGTTTTAGAACTTTTTTTTTTTAACCAATTTCAGGCAGACATTATCCCCCAGCTTTACTGAGTTATAACTGACAATAAAAATTATACAGATTTACAGTATGCAACAGGTTAATTTGACACATACATGAGTCTATGGTGAAATGATTAGCGCAATCAAGCTAATGTAGCCATCACCTCACTTTGATGTGGTGGGATTTACTCTTTCAGCAAATTTCAGGTATACAATTCAAGTACTATGGAATAGTCAGTGTGCTACTGATGTTAATCAGTGTTGCAGAACATACCTGTTTTGTAACAGAAAGCTTGTTCTCTTTCTGTGTGCTATCTTAAGACTGAGAAAGAGCCGGTTGGAGGCTTACAAATCCAAATGTGGGTATTATTAAAATAAAGGCAGTATCAAAGTTATTATCAAATGTATTACTAAGAATTGCTAAAAGTATTTTTTAAAAATGTAATTTTTGAGTTAAATTCAACTACGAATGAAGTAAAGGAGTAAAAAATATATTTAGAAATAAATACAGTCAGGTGTGGGGCCTTACGCCTATAATCTCTTGGCTGGAGAGACTGAGCAGGAGACTGATGCTACTTCAAGGCCAGCCTTGGCTACATCCTGAGTTTCTGTCCATCATGGGCTACAGAGTAAGACTCGGTTTCAAAAACAAACCAAACAACTCCAAACAGTATACATTAGCCAGGTGCAGTGGTGTATACCTGTAATTCCAGCACTGAGGGGCTGAAGCAGGAGGATGGAGAGTTTGAGGTCAGCCTGGGTTACCCAGTGAAATCCTGTCTCCAGCAAACAAACAAAACAAAAACAACTTAGGAAACAAACAAACAACAACAACAACAACAACAACAAAAAACCCACTGGTTTATGATCTGTTATCCAAACTCAGGAGGCTGTGGCTTCCAAGTTCAAGGCCAGCCTAAGCCATGGAGCAAAACTATTTAAACAAAAGTATGCACAATGTGCCTTGACCCTGGCAATAGTCTAAGGTCTCTTAGGATGACTAAATGTTCTCCTACATCTTTGAGGGGAGTAGAAGTAGATGGCAGAAACTTGGAGTGAGGGTGTCAGTAAACAAGTGTTATCACCTCTTGCAACTCTGCTCCTGGTACCCACCTGTAGCTGGGGGTGGGGGAAGTGGTGGTTACCTCTGAGCTCAGAAACCACTACTCTGGAATTACTGCAGAGGGGTGAGAGTTGTGGTTATTCATGCCACACTTTGGTTCTTCCTCAGGTTCAACGTGGAACTTTCCGGCAGGATCTTTTAGGGCCTCCCCACAGACAAACGCTTTCGAGGGTTCACCCAGGGTCAGTGTCCAACTGCTCACACTTCACCCTTGCTTACTCTTACCTGATGGCACAGGATGGTCTGATGCACCAGCCGAGCATAGCCGTCCAGGCGGACCCCTGAGTTACTCCGACTCCTCATCGCGCCAAGTCCCTAATTCCCCAGTCCACACTCAGGGGAAGCTTGGACACCGGGCCTGCGGAAACCTTCGGAGGGCACGCTCAATCGCTTGGCCGATGGTTCCCGCGCGTCGCCCCGCTCCAGCGGCCTCGGAGTCCACTTTAGGTGGCGGCTCTGCTTCCCGTGGTCTAGGCTTCAACTCGCAACGTCCCCGGTCTCCACTCAGTCTCCCATGACCCCAGGGAGCCGAACCGGCATCCTCCGTTGGACTGTGGGAGACCTCACCAGCCCGGAGCCTCCAGGCTGGCAACTGCAGCGGGTCAGCGGCTGCGGCCCCGCCTCCCCTGGCGAGCACGCGGGGGCGGGGCGTGGGTCCTGCAGCTGCGCGCTGCGCCCACGGGCTGGCCGCTGGGGCGCGTGGGGGGGGTGCGGCCCGGGGCGGCCCTCCGCCCAGAATGTGTCGCCTACCCAGAATGTGTCGCCGTAGGCAATGTGCTCTCCTGAGGTTATTTTTGAAACACTCCAAGTGACTATTTTAATTTTGCACGCCTGTTGTGTGCACAGGCTATTGCTCTCACTTCTGAGGGACTAGTTTTAGGAACCCACGGGAACTTGGAAAGTGAAAGGAGAGAAGACGCGCATTTGCGCTCAAGGGCTGAGCGGTTCGATTTCCGGATCTTTGACAAAAAAGTCGGATTAAACTCTGAAACCAAACAAAAGAGAGCTCCCTGGGGTTATTGGCTCCTTAGAGACGCGCGAGTCCAGGGCGTGGGAAGGAAGAAGCAGTTAGAGATCTTTGAGGAAGCAAGTGTTGCAGACAGGGAACAGGGCAAAGAGCGAGCAGCAACCGAGGGTGGCCTTGGTGGGACCCCTGGCAGTGGAGTACCTGCTTTGGCAGGCTTCCCCCTAGTGTTGCCACGACAACAAAGATTCAGCTTGAAAATAAAGGGGGAGAGGGGTTAAGGAAGAAGGCTGCAGAGGACACTGTGACAGGCTTGGGAAATCTGCCTCCTGCAAGAAGTCCCCAGGGCCTTTGCTTCCTTGTTCTACAGTCCCCACCCCTCATCTTTTTCTCTCTACTGTTCCAAACCCTGCACCCCAGTCAGGGCTCAGCTGGAGTACCACCTGCTTTCTGAATTGTGGGGTAAGCGTGAGACTGTCGCTTGACCTTTCGAGTTCTAAATCTAAGCCTTCCTTGGCCACCTCCCTCGGGCCACAGTGATTTTGCATTTTCGTTCATCTTTTTTCTTTCTTCTTAAGTTTCTTCTCTCCTTACAAGCTGCTTCTGAACCACCGCCACCGCCACCGCCGCCATGGCCTCGTCCTCATTAAGTATAACAAATAGGCACCTTGGAAGGTGACTAATGAATCTTTGCTAATGAAGATTGAAGGCTGAGTGCTCAAGAACGCTGAGCTGGGATTTTCTGGTTAAACAACCAGTCCGTGATGCAGTTCAATACAGTGACACGGACTTCTTGGGCAGGCAGGCAAATAGTTTCCATTGGAGTCACTACCTACGCAAATGCAGTGACTGGCAAATAAGCCACTTCAAGTCCTTAGTGCGCAGGAAAGGGGAGTTCAATTTGGAGAGTATCCCTCTGCTCAGGTCCCTAACTCCCTGATAGCTTGCTTTCACTCAGACTGTAGCCTCAGCCACGTTTTTCTCTACCCTTGTCCCCTTCAAGTGTCTGTCCTCTGGACTTTTTTCATCTCAATATTATCTAAACACATTTTCAAAGCATTAAAATAATATAGGATCACCGAAGAAAACTTGCAAAATACAAAAAAGTGAAATCAAAATTTGAAACCATCCGTCATGCCCCACACCACCACCTGTTGACACTTAAATGCATTTTCTACTCTTTATATTCCTTCTGCATAGATCTCCCTTCACCTCCTAATATCATAAGTGGATCAGGAATAGCAGACGTGAGCTATCACTAAGAACGGTAGCTAGCTGGCTAGCAATAGACCCTGTTGGCTGGCATTGCCTGGGTGCTTTCATCGTCAGTCCAATTTAGATTTTCAGTCTTATAGTCTTAGAAACTTGATCTGCTCAGTGTCCCAGAACTGGTAAGACACAGGAGGCTGACTCATGCTGATTACCTCACAAGAGCTTGGTGCATGAAGACCCTGACGCTGCTTGATAATGAGGACTGTACCATAGCTTACATTAACTGACCACCACATTTTCTCCCATTAGTAAGTTGTAATCATTATTATATATCTTAAATAATGGTCCTATTGGGTAGATACACTCCTGATTAGCATACATTAGTTGTACAAAATAATGAGTTTCTTTAAAATGCATTCATAATTAAACCTTAGAGGTGGAGAAGTGACGGCACATGAAAACTAAGTCCTAGTTGGCAGTGTGATCTATGTTGGTTTCATATGTATTTTCCAAGGCTCACTGGTACATTTTAAAAAGTCTATCAAAATTATAAATCAAATTACAGTTGTCAATCTGAAATCACTGTTTTTTTAAAAAATTATTGTCACATAAAAGTTGTACATACTTATGGAGTACCATGTGATGTTTTGATGCATACACATGTTGTATAATATTTAAATTAGTATGTAAGTAAACTTTTTATAAATAGAGTTAAACTATTACAAATAAGGTTAAATATCTTCTACCAGAGTCTTCTTCATCCCCGTCCTGAAGGCAGCTGCCATGATTGGATTGACTTGTGTCCTTCCAAATTGGTTCTGAAGGATTTATACGTATATTTGGAAATATGCATATGAAAAAATGTACTATCACTTTATCTGTGTCTTAAAAATTGTCATTTATTTATTTTTTGTATGTATGTATGTATGTATGTGATGTATGTGTATATCCATCTGTTGGGGTGGGGAGAGTGTGTGTTAACCAGCAGAGGTTGAAGTTAGGTGTCCTTTTTATCACTTGCCACTTTGTCTTTTGAGAGGAGCCTTCTCACCAAAGCTTGAGCTCACTATTTTAGCTGTCCGGAAGTATTCACCTGTCTCCTTCCCCCAAGTGCTAGGGCTACAATCGAGCACAACCACTTCAAGCTTGTTCATGGGTGAAGGGCATCTGAATCTCTGAGCCATCTCCCCAGACTTCCTTTTTTCTTTTTTTTTTTTCTTTTCTTTTTTTGAGAAAAGCCTCACTTTATAGCCTTGGATTGCCTATACTCACTATTTAGACTAGGCTGGTCTGGAACTCACCAAGTATAACAGGGTAGCCTCAAACTTGCACAGAGATTCTCTTTTCTCAGTCAGTACTTGACCTCTCAGCTAGAGCAAATAAGACAATTGGGGGAGATCAAAAGGATACAAATTGGAATGGAAGAAGTCAAAGTATCTTAATTTGAAAATGATATGATGATATACATAAGTGATCCAAAAATTCCACCAGGGAATTCCTGCATCTGATAAACACCTTCAGCAAATTAGTTAGATATAAAATACTCACAGAACTCACCTTCCTAAATACAAATGAAAAATGGACTGAGAAAGAAATCAGGGAAACAACACACTTCACAATAGCCTCAATAATATAAAATATATTGGAGTTACTCTACCCCAGCAAGTGAAAGACTTCTATGATAAAAACTTTGAGACATTGAAGAAGATATCAGAATATGGAAAGATCTCACATGCTCATTGATGGATAGGATTAACATAGCAAAAATGACTACCATACCAAAAGTGATCTACAGATTCAATGCAATCTTCATCAACATTCAAACACAATTCTTCACAAATCTTGAAAGGAAAATCTTTAACTTCGTATGTAAACACACAAGTGTTTTTATGGGATTTCTGAGTGTGCAAATGAATTGGTCTCTGTTTCTTGTGCCTTCTCATGGGCTCTTCTGCTAGGTTTTTTTTTAATTGTTCTGTTACATGTTATTTTATGCTGATGTGCTAGTTTTTATCTTATTATATTTTATTTTACCATTATGACTCAGAAGACTGATGTTTTTAAATAAGAAACAGAAGAGGAGTAGATCTGTATGGAATGGGAAAAGAGGAAGAACTAGTGTGAGTAGGGGGAAGGGAAACAGTAACCAGCATATATTGTGAGAAAAAAGTCTATTTTCAATAAAAGGAAAAAACATAAAAATAAATGATAAATCATATCAATATAAAAGTATTGACTTAAAATAAATGTATGTATCATTTATTATCAGTAACATAAAAGGAATCAGTAAAAAAGGAAAATAAAGGTGAATGGTGTTGCTGGTGAGATAGTTCCACAAAAGGCATGTATTGTTCTTGCAACGGATCTAGGTTTGATTCCCAGCACCCACATGGTGGTTTATAGCCATCTGTAATGCTATATTCAGGGAATCATATACTTCTTCTGACCTCTTTGGGAACCAAGCGTACACATGGTACACATACATAAATTCAGACAAAATACTCAAACACGTAAAACAAATCCAAATTGCAAAAATAGAAAAAGGTGGGTAATAATACCATGAAAGCTAAAAGAGGATTCCTGGGAGTGGAAAGGTACAAGAGAGTGCAGGAATGGGTCAGCATATTAAGGCAAGCAACAAAAACCAAATTGTGTATGAAAATGCTATAATGAAATGGGTTACTTTGTACACTAATTAAAAAGTAAACATTTTTTTTGTTGTACTAATTTTAAAAAGATCTAATATAAGTTCAATTGGCTAATGTAATAGATTTTATGATTTTTTTCTTTGTATGTTGGAGTAGGTGTGCACATGTGAATGAGGACCAGAGGTCAACATCAGGCATCTTTCTGGTGCTACACATCTTGATTTTTGAGACAAGACTAGAGCTCTCTGATTAGCCTAGGTTGGCTGATTAGTGAGCCCTAGGGGATCCATCTGTCTCCATCACTCCAAAGCTGAGATCACAGAGCATATCACCATGTCTGGATTTTATGTTGATTCTGAGGCTTGAACACACAAATTGAGCTTTCTCCCCAGTCTTAATCCTTTTTGTTTTGTGACGTTAATTGTAATACAAAGAAAATAAATAGAAAACCCTCTTGTTCTCACAACTGGCCATTCTCTTCTCTGTTCTTTGTAATCCTTTCCTTTTTCTTTCTTTTTTTTCTTTTCTTTTTTTAAAGACTGTCTGGCTGTCTTGTGACTCACTATGTAGACCAGGCTGGCCTTCATCTCACAGAGATCTGCCAGGTCCTTTGCACCAGTTTTTCCTAACAGATGAGAGCCTGGAGCCAATGTCACTGCCATGTCAGTCCTGTTACTTCCAAGGAATATTCTCCTCAGAGAAGAAAAAGCCTGCCTAAGCCGGGCATGATGGCATAAACATTTAATCCCAGCCCGTAGGAGGCAGAGCCAGGCAGATCTCTATGAGTTTGAGGCCAATCTAGTTTACAAAGTAGGTTACAGGACAGCAAGTGCTACACAGAAGGGCTCTGTCTCCAACAACAACAACAACAACAATCCTCTAGGAGTTATGGACAGTTTGTCTGGAGCCATCATGACTGATCTTACTAGAATCCCTAAAAGTTCCTCTTTTAAGCAACAGTATGTCATAGAAAATATGCTCATATTTTACTCCCCCTTCCTGTATCTAGGCATCAATTTCCCCTCAGAGGTCTGTTGTCTGTTGTATTGTAGTTTCTCATAAGTATTCTATGCCCTTTCCCCATCAAAATGGTAAACTTCTATAATTCCTGGAGGGTTATATCTTCCCCCTTTTTAAATAGGATGACAATTTGGCTCTTAACAACATTGAATGGAGCACTCTAGTGAATACTGTGGTTTTTCCTCTAGAGACACTCCAAATATGAATTATCTATGTATGTACTGTGCTCCTAAGACATAATAGCAACAGTATGACAAGGCACATAGTCCAAAATCTGTGCCCCCATGACCCTGTTGCTCTTTCACAGAGGGCAGAATCACAATTTTTCACTGAAGCTTACTTTTGGATCCTGGGCAGTGGCCTCTGTTATAGTCACCTAATTTCAATCACTAGGCTGCCAATATCTTCTAGAACATTGCTGCACCAGCACAGACCAATTTTAACCAGAGTTTCTTCTGCTTGGTAACTTGAGACCGGCATATACTACCAAGCTTCATGTATTCATTCCTCTCAGATATTGCCTAAATGTAGAACTATCTGGTCATTTTTCCTCTAGGCTTCTCTATATCCTGCTCATTCTTGAATGAAATCTGCCTTTTAATTTCATGCATTAAAAGAACTTCTTTTTTATGTACTCTGCTACTTTTATAGTGTTTGCTCTAGCTCTTTGTCTTATTGAAGCAATAAAAAATAGTTAAATATCATTCTTTAATGTTTGTTAAGCTCACCTAGAGAGACATTGGCTCTGCAGCGTTTCCCAGTAAATGATTCTCTTGTGGTCCTACCTTTGTCCTATGTAGACATGAGAGGGCAGAGAAACATTACTTTAACTTTTCAAGTTAATACAGTTATAATACTACAGCTTAGTGTGTGGGTGCACCCCTCGCAGTCCTGAGTTCCTTGCTCGTGCTCACTCTCCTTCTGCTCCTCCTTTGGATCGTGAGACTTCAGTCCAGTGCTCCAATGTTGGTCTCTGTCTCTGTCTTCTTTCATCGCCTGATGAAGGTTAATATTCAGGGGGATGCTTATATGTTTTTCTTTGGGTTCACCTTCTTATTTAGCTCCTCTAGAATCACGAATTATAGTCTCAATGTCCTTTATTTATGGCTAGAAACCAAATATGAGTGAGTACATCCCATGTTCCTCTTTTTGGGTCTGGCTTACCTCACTCAGGATAGTGTTTTCAATTTCCGTCCATTTGTACGCAAAATTCAAGAAGTCATTGTTTTTTACTGCTGAGTAGTACTCTAATATGTATATATTCCATACTTTCTTCATCCATTCTTCCATTGAAGGACATCTAGGTTGTTTCCAGGTTCTGGCTATTACAAACAATGCTGCTATGAACATAGTTGAGCATATACTTTTGTTGTATGTTTGGGCATCTCTTGGGTATATTCACAATAGTGGTATTGCTGGGCAATGGGGATGTTCTATCGGGAACTCACCAAGGCCAGCTGGCCGGGGACTGAAAAAGCATGGGACAAAACCGGTCTCGCTGAACATAATGGACAATGAGGACTACTGAGAACTGAAGAACAATGGCAATGGGTTCTTGATCCTATTGCACGTAATGGCTTTGTGGGAGCCCAGGTAGTTTGGATGCTCACCTTAATAGACCTGGATGGAGGTGGGTGGTCCTTGGACCTCCCACAGGGCAGAGAAACCTGCTTGCTCTTTGGGCTGAGGAAGGAAGACTTGATTGGGGGAGGGGGAGGGAATGGGAGGTGGTGGCGGGGAAGAGGCAGTAATCTTTAATAATTAAATAAATTAATTAATAAAAAAAATACTACAGCTTAGAGCTAATGCTACAGTAATACATCTGGTTTCAAATGTGTTGTTTCCATACTATTTGTGTGATATTGGACATTAAATTAATCCTGGTAAACTTGTGCTTTTATTATTAGCAAGGATAATAAACCTGTCTCTCTGTTTAGAGGCTCAAACTTAAATGTGGTAACATAGAACATATCACTTTCCGGTGCTATCAGCTAGAAATCTTCCACAAGCATGTTATAGCTATGGTCATGGGTGCTCTCTGCTATGTCCTCCACCATTGCTTTCCTGAGGAACATGACTCATGACAGATATCACGAACCTCATTAGAGTACAACCAGTGAGATGCAAAAGACAGAACCAGATATTCTGAGCTAGAAAAAAAGTCTCTCTGCTTGAGTGCCACCATGTGGCTTAAAGAGGCATGCAAGAATGCACCTTTGAAAAGAGGCTTGGAAGCCATTTAGTAAAAAAAGCGGAAAGAATATTGGCTTCTTTGTTTTCTTGATGTTCAGAGTTTTTTTTAGCTCTTTAAGCTATGGATGTTCTGTTCAGAAACTCTTTTCCTGTGCCAATGAGTTCAAGATACTGATGTTGTAGGAGGCTATTGGTTTGTCTCCGGTTGCTCAGCCCTGAAATAATCACACAGAAACTATATTATTTAAAACACTGTTTGGCCAATTACTTAAGCATATTACTAGCTAGCTCTTACATCTAGAATTAACCCATCTCCATTATTTTATAATTCTCGTGGCTTACCAGCAAGGTTCCAGCTGACAGCTAGAAAGGGGGAGGTGATGTGGGATTCCCCTCTGTATACTGTGAATACCATTGGTTAATAAAGGACTATCTTGGGTCTGCACAGAGCAGAATAGAGGTAGGGGGATGACTAAATTGAATGCTGGGAGAAAGAAGGCAGAATCAAGGGGAAGTCATGTATCTTCTGCTGGGGACAGACACTGGAACCTTGCCTGTAAGCCACAATCCGAGATGACCAACAAGGGAGGAAGAGGAAAAAGAAAAAGTATGAGGTCGGAATATTGGATAATAGAACTCAAGACTGCCTTCAAAATAAAATGCCATATTAAGAGGCATATGATCACTGCAGGGCCCTTAGGAAATGATGCAATGTATAACAGTGACAAGTATAACTTGGGCCAAGGAACAGAGCAGAAAGACCCGAATTGCTTCTTCCTTTTTCTTTCCCTATCCCTTCATTTCTCCCTCATTTGTAGTTTTTCATCCATCCATCCATCCATCCATCCATCCAGCCAGCCAGCCATCCATCCAGCCATCCAGCCATCCATTTAGTTTTCCATCAGACACTCACTTACCCCTGGTACCAGGGGCATGTCTGCCTGCATCTGTAACAAAGGCAAACACATCCTATGGGGAACAGAGCAGCAAGTGAGTAAGAGGGTATCAGAAAGGACTGAAATATTTCATCAAATTGGGTTTCATTTGAGATGTGATGTTATTAAAGATTAAGGACATCCTGTGACTGCGTATGATGGTATTTTAAATATTTATTTATTTATTTTTATTTTTCAGGTGTGATGGCTAAAGAACTGCCTTTTAAGTCAGGCATCCATCTTGGTAAGTTCCTAGTAATGCTGACTCAGTGACCCCCACCCAAAAATGTACAACTGTGACCATCTACTTGTTACTATATGACTTTTTTGGTTTCTGTAACTTGTTTATGCAAATACCTCAAATTGTTTTGAATTGCCTTAACAACTAAACCAGGCAAAACAGATCAGTTTTCACTTGCTTGTGTGCATATTGAAGATCTTCTTGTGGATTTTGTCTAAAAAAAAAAACAAAAAACCCTTCCCTATACCTCTCCTTCAAGGCAATCTCAAATTTGGCTCAGAGATGGTCATCTTGCTAACAACTAATCAATAAATATTTTAATTATACTTTGATTGATTCTTTGATGTTTTCCCAGGGGTCATGAGCTCTATACATTTGGAGGTCCCTGTGTGATCCATGGGAGAGCCTAGACTCAGGGCCAGGGGTCTGTGGTATGCCCCAGAGGAGCAAGTTCAAGGTGGACTTGACAGGCCCGTGGGATCCCAAACTTCAATCTTCCAGATTTACAAAGTGGAAGCAAAAATGAAAGGAAGACTTGCAGGCCAGTGTGCTTCTGAAGTGCTGACTGATTGGTGAGTTACTCTGTTCTGTTTTAGAATCTGTACCTTTGGAGAGACAAAAGTAAGACAGGGCATGATTGTAGACCCATTCTTTGGGGTAGAGGGGACACCCTACTGTCCTTCTGGTCTTAGTGTATGAATGAAGGTGGTCACTACATGTTTGAGTCCTCTGGTCTTTTCCTAATAACACTATTGTCCTTTTATGTTGCTTTCTTTTGTCTATTAGACTTGTGTTTTCCAGTTTGTTGAAGAGATGGGAGATGAGAGTCAGACTGAGTGCTGCCAAATTGCCCTTGAGCTGCATGCGCCAACATTTTCAGTATTTCTGCTAGACAGACCTCTCCTGGCTGTCTCTATGCAAGCTCCCCCATGTAGCTTGCTCCATCTCGCCTGCTCCACCTCTGTCCCTCTCACTGGCTTCCTGGAGCCTGCTGCTTAAGGTATATCAGTCACTTCTCTACAGCTTTCTGTTAGCTATCTTCTTAAAAATATTTTATTTATATGTTTTTTTTTTACATTTTACATACCAACCCCATTTCCCCCTCCCTCACCTCCTCCTCCCACCATCTTTCCCACAACAAATCCCCCACCCACTCCTCAGAACGGGTAAGGTTTCCCATGGGGAGTCAACAAAATCTGGCATATCAAGTTGAGGCAGGACCAAGTCCCTCACCCCTGTATTGAGGCTGAGCAAGGTACCCTTCCATAGGGAATAGACTTCAAAAGGACAATTAATAAATCCTGGTCCCACTGTCAGTGGACCTCCAGACTGCCCAAGCCACAGAACCATCACCCACATTCAGAGGACCTAGTATGTATGGTCCTATACAGGTTCCCCAGTTCAGGCCAGAGTCAGTGAGCTCCTGCTAGCTCAGGCCAACTGTCTTTGTGGGTTTTCCCATTATGATCTTGACCCCTTTGCTCATGTAATCTCTTTTCCCACTCTGTGACTGGACTCCCAGAGTTCAGCCCAGTGCTTAGCTGTGGATCTCTGCTTCCATCAGTTACTGGATGAAGGTTCTAGGATGACAGTTAGGATGGCCATTAATCTGATTGCAGGGGAAAGCCAGTTCAGGCGACCTCTCCACTACTGCTAAGAGTCTTAGCAGGAGTCATCCTAGCACCAGGTTTCTCCCTAACCCCATAATGGCTCTCTCTATCAAGATGTCTCTTTCCTAGTTCTTCCTGTCTGTCCCCCACCCCCAACTCAACCATCCCATTCCCTCATGTTCTCCCCCCCCCCCTCCCCTGTGATCCCAATTTACTCAGCGGCTTCCATGCTTATCACACTTAGGGTCCTCCTTGTTACCTAGCTTCTCAGGGTTGTGGTTATCCTTTTCTTTACATCTAATATCCACTTATGAGTGAGTACATGCCATGTTTGTCTTTCTGGGTCTGGGTTACCTCACTCAGGATGGCTTTTTGAATATTTCTTAACGCTAGCTCCCTGCCGACGCAAAAATCCCAATCAAGGCAAATCAAAACAAGCCAAATTAAGAAATATCCAGGTTTAATGGGTGCTCTGCACTCTCAGGTGGCCCCAAGGAGGAACCGGGAAGCCACGGGAACGCAACCACCTGAAGGAAGAAAGGGAGACCACATGTTCCTCTTTTGGGGGATCACTTAAATACTGAGGAGACCTGGTCTGCTGGGATTTGGAGTCCAGACCAGGCCTGGGGGCTGGGATAGATGCAAGGGGCAGGGGCCTATGCTCCCAACTTGACATTCCAGACTCTTTGGATATAGGGGTGACAGAAAATTGGAATGGTAATTATGAAAAACACTTAGGCTCTCTTTGGGAAAAAGGGCATAGACTCAAATCTGGCTACTTCCTGTGGGCACAAGGCGGCGTTGGGAAGGGGAGAGCCAGGTGTCCACGTTTAGTGAGAGGTGTGGCTGGAAAGGCATCCCATGAACTGTCATCCCGGAGAAGGCAGGCGTCTGTTCCTTGGGGGAGATGAGAAGGCAGGTGTCGTGTGAGGTCCTGTCCATCGAAGATCAAGAGACCTAGGAGTTAACTGTTTGAGGAGTACTCTGTCCTCTGGGGAGAGTGGGGCAGGTTTAGGTCATTAAGGTCCACTGGTGTGGTGGCAGAAAGACAACTGTCAGCGTGTGAATGGAGAAGGGACCTTAAAAGGGAGAGGTAGGGTAGGTACCCTGCCAGTGGAGGAGTTTGAACTGGGAGGTGATGGTTAAGGAGAAAGGACCTGCCATAAAGGAGCTTGAAAGGGCTATAGGGTTTGGGGGGAACCCATTTATACTTATTTTTGTCGTTTTTGGATTCCTGCTGAAGTCATGAGCTCATGCAGGGAATTAGAGCCCCAGGTTGCGGTTCAATCTCGCTGAATCGGGCTTGGCTGAGGCAGAGATCTGTCTGTCCTGAAACAACGGGCATTCAATCTCCGCAGCTCCTTTTGGACCTAAGAACCATTTTGGAGGAGGCTCTGAAATGGGCTTAGGCCATGTGCTTGGGCACAGACTCTAAAATGGGCACTTACAGTTCAACGCCATGTCTACTGTTGCCCCTGTAAGCCTCTTACAAAAATCTTTTTAAATTGATCCTGTCTGATACAAATGAACAGAGCTTACATATATATGTCCATGGTTTTTGGTCTCTGTGCTCTTGCCCCCTACTTAGAAGCCAGTGTCTCACAGCACCAGAGACACTGGCCCCTCCTCCACTCCCTCAAGGCCACATTTTCCAACCCCCTCCTGTGTAGCAACATTCTTTCCCCTCCCTTTCCCAATTCGGAGGTTCAAGTTCAACTTCCACCTTCCCCTCCCCCTCCTACCTCACTGCTCCACTCCTGGACCCCCTCTGTGCACTGGGCTAGCCCCTCCCATGCTCCCTTTTCTCTTCCAAATCTCTCTCAGGTAGAAAAGCAGCTAGGTTCCTTTTCTACTAATCATTCTGCTTCCTCAGTCAGTACCAGATATTAGAAAAGAGTTAAAAATAAGGTTGAGGATGGTCCCCAAACTCCTATATGGGTATTGGTGCAAATGGCCTTTAAAGTTTTTAATGTCTGAGAGGAATCAGCTGAGTCTTCTCAAAAGACAAAGCTGCAACAATCTACAGTCCCAGGCCTTAGCAGCTGCCCTAAGGTCACAGGAAAGGGGATAAGGGAAGCCAACCACAGGGCTCTATCAAGTTTGGCCTAAATGGTCACGTGGCACAATATAGCACTACACCTGCTCCGAGGTTGTGCCCTATCTTCTAGCAACCTGAACAATGGAAATCACAATGCCCCCATGCAGGCTTGTCCTCAATGCCACGCCACAGAGGGTCTGACCTCATCACCATCTGCAAGTGAAACTGTGCCAGCCTTCAAATGTGGTGTTGGTGAAGATCTTTTCCTATTCTGTAGGCTGCCTTTTGTCTTATTTACCATGTCCTTTCCGTTACAGAAGCTTCTTAGTTTCAGAAGGTCCCATTTATTAATTGTTGCGCTCAGTGTCTGCGCTACTGGTGTTATATTTAGGAAGTGGTCTCCTGTCCCAACGCATTCAAGACTACTTCCCACTTTCTCTTCTCTAAGTTTCAGTGGTACTGGATTTATGTTGAGATCTTTGATCCACTTGGACTTGAGTTTTGTGCACGGGGATAGATATGGATCTATTTGCAATCTTCTACATATTGACATTCAGTTATGCCAGCACCATTTGTTGAAGATGATTTCTTTTCCCATTGTACAATTTTGTCTTCTTTATCAAATATTAGGTTTTCATAAGTGTGTAGATTAATGTCAGTGTCTTCAATTCATTTCCACTGATCCACGTATGTGTTTTTATGCCAATACCAAACTGTTTTTATTATTATACTTCTGTAGTAGAGTTTGAAGTCAGGGATGGTGATGCCTCCAGAAGTTCCTTTATTGTACAGAATTATTTTGGCTATCCTGGTTTTTTTTGTTTGTTTGTTTTTCCATATGAAGTTGAGTATTGTTCTTTTGCGGTATGTGAAGTCTTGTGATGAGATTTTTATGGAGATTGTATTGAATCTGTAGATTGTTTTTGGTAAGATTGCTATTTTTACTATGTTGATCCTACCTATTTAAGAGCATGGAAGGATCTTTCCATTTTCTGATATTGTCTTCAATTTCTTTTTTCAGAGACTTAAAGTTCTTGTCATACAGGTCATTCACTTGTTTGGTTAGAGTAACACCAAGATATTTTATGTCATTTGTGGCTATTGTGAAGGGTGATGTTTCCCTGATTTCTTTTTTCAGCCCGTTTATTATCTGTACATAGGAGGGCTACTGATTTTTTTGAGTTAATCTTGATTCCTGCTACATGGATGAAGGTATTTATCATCTGTAGGAGTTCCTTGGTAGAATTTTTGGGGTCACTTGTGTATATTATCATATCATCTGCAACTAGTACAAGTTTGACTTCTTCCTTTGAAATTTGTATGCTCTTGATCTTGTTTTGTTGTGTAATTGCTCTAGCTAGAACTTTGAGTACTATATTGAATAGATATGGAGAGACTGGACTTGTTCTTTGTATTCTTCCTGATCTTAGTGGAATCACTTTAAGTTTTTCTCCATTTAGCTTGATGTTGGCTGTCAGCTTGCTGTATATTGATTTTATTATGTTTATGTATGTTCCTTGTATCCCTAATCTCTCCAAGGCTTTTATCATGAAGGGGGCTTGGACTTTGCTGAGGGTTTTTCAACATCTAATGAGATGATCATGTGATTGTTTTTCTTTCAGTTTGCTTGTATGTTGGATTACATTGACAGATTTTTGCATGTTCACTCCTGCATCTTTGGGGTGAAGCTTACTTGATCATGGTGGGTGATATTTTTGATGTCTTCTTGGATTCAGTTTGCCAGTATTTTATAGAGCATTTTTGCATCAATGTTCTTTAGGGAGATTCTTCTGTAATTCTATTTCTTTGTTGTGTCTTTTTGTGGTTTGGGTATCAGTGTGACTGTAGCCTCATAAAAAGAGTTTGGCAATGTTCTTTCTGTTTCTATTTTGTGGAACAATTTGAAGAGTACTGGTATTAGCTCTTCTTTGAAGTTCTTATAGAACTCTGCACTGAAGTCATCTGGTTCTGCGCATTTTTTTTGGATGGCAGACTTTTGATGACTGTTTCTATTCCATTAGTCATTATATGTTTATTTAATTTGCTTATCTGGTCTTGATTTAATTTTGGCATGTGGTACTTATCCAGAAAATTGTCCATTTCCTGTAAGTTTTCTAATTTTGTGGAATACAGCTTTCTGAAGAATGACCTGATGATTCTCTAGATTTCTTCAGTGCCTGTTATGTCCCCTTTCCATTTCTGATTTTGTTAATTTGGATGTTTTCTCTCTGTTTTTTGGTTAGTTTGCATTAAGGTGTGTCTATCTTATTGATTTTCTCAAAGAACCAACTTTGTTTCATTGATTCTTTGTATTGTTCTCTTTGTTTCTACATCATTGATTTCAGCCCTCAGTTTGATTATTTCCTGCCATCTGTTTCTCCTGGGCGAGTTTGTTTCTTTTTGTTCTAGAGCTTTTGGGCATGCTGTTAAGTCAGTAGTGTGAGATTTGTCCCAATACTTTATGTGGGCACTTAGTGCTATGAACTTTCCTCTTAGCACTTATGTTAGCTGTCCTTTTCCCTCACTCTGCTACTGAAGAATGTCTTTTGTCCTGTTTGCTCTGTATCACAGCTGGCTCCTGTCTCTGGCCATGAATCTCTGGCTTACCACTATCTTGGGGGGGGGGCAGCCTCCAACAGCACAGGGCTTTCATAGGAATCCATGGACTTGGCGAGGCTGAAATTTTCTATCTGAGGGGGGTTAGGGAAAAAGGCATAAACTCTCTTGATGGTTTCCCTCTTTATTATCTTTCTCTTTCTTTATTTTTATCTCTATTTTCTCTCTCTGTCCTCTCATGTTTGCTCACAGCTTTTATACCCCAATAGAATCTTCCAGGCAGTATAAGAGTCAAAATGGTTGCATTCCATTTCTCAAGTGAAATATTATAGGTAGAAACATGTTTTCATCTCTCACATAATTACACATATTATGTATTACAGTTGAAAACCAAATTATCCCAAGAACACACATACATTTATACCCAAGCAACTTGTTATAGATTAACTGTGTGTGCAAAAAAGGTCTTCTTGTGAGGTATTTTACTGGCAGGCTGCATTTTACAGTTACAAAGAAAGAACCAATAACCTTTTTTAAATTTATCTTGTAATATAATCTTATAAAGTATCATAAAGGAATCACAAAACTAAACTTTTATATATGAAAAAGAATCAGTCAGCACTATTTTAAATGTTTATGGTACATATCTTTTCATTAATAGTTTTTATATCAGAAGACTGAGGACAGAAATGAGTCTAAGGAATTAATTATCACAGTTGGTCATCAACCAAACCTAGCAAGGAGAGCACATCAGCCAATAATAATTGGGCTGCTTTGTTCTCGTTCCCTGACCTTAAGGAGTTCTGCATTCAAGTATGTGCCTTTTTAAAACTTTAGATTGTCTTCTTGGATTCTTCACCTCAAAGTTATTTAACAAAACATCTTAGTCTAAGTTTGTTATTTTCAAAGCTTTGTTTCAGCTGTGATGCACTCCAAGACCTGTGAGCACATCTCCTGACATTAAGATTAAAAGAATTTAAACTAGCTGGGCTATTGGGACTCAATTGTTAGTCATTAACTTGAGCTACAATCCATGCAGCTCCTTAGGTGAGACTCACAGATTCTGGCTGTGAAATATGTCCTTGTATTTATTTTTATTCATCAAAAATCTATATAAGCTATCATTGTTATTATCAAATTAGACAGTACAGCTTAGGGAGGGGTTATCTTCCTCACAATCCACAGGTAAAAATGCCCAGTAGGATGTAATGCTTCCAAGAGATAAACACAGTACATTGCAGGCAGTGGAGATCTCCCCACATCCACTCACACCATGATAGACAGCAGAGAAAGGGAGCTGCAGCAAGCATGTAAAGGCGCAGCAGAAACAAAAGACATTCTGGAGTCTGCAGTCCTGTGGCCTTGCCTAAATGAGATTGTCCCATCAGGTGATTCCCTTCTGGTGGGCTGACACCTGGGCCTTCAATTGCAATTCGCTGCTCCTCTGGCATGGCCAACAACACTGGCTGCCCCCAATCCCTGTGCTGCTGAGATGGGACAGTGTGGGTGCTCCCATCAGGCAGCCCTTCCAGGCACCGTAAGTTAGTTCCCTGTTCCACTGCTGGCTGCACTGCTGTAGGTGGCCTATACCAAGGATTTCTCTCTGACCGCTGGATTCAGGTTTCTTCTATGCATAGATAATACTGAAGTATTGTTTTGTGTTGTTCTACTTTATTGGAAAGCTGGCTCTGGAGTTGAGTTATAGCTCCCCTCTTCCTGAACCAAGCTTACTTAATGAAACAAAAATAACCTGACACCAACATTTTCTGAGTTCCCATAGATACCTGGTTTTTGCAGTTTACTGCATAATGTCCTCTATGTTATAGATACTTATATTATTCTGCAATTTTACAAGAAAAAATGCTTATTAATCTTTTCAGGTTGTCTGCCTCCAATCTGCAGACAACACAACCTGGTTATAAAATAAAATGAAACCTTCTGTCTAAAATTTTTCAATAACACTTCCAGATAGGCCTGCTTAAAACCATCAAACCTAGACTTGTTAAAAGGTAATATTCCTTCATAAAACAAGGGATAGGTAAGGTCAGTGAAACTTCACCTAAATATACAGTCACGTCTCCCAACTGATAGTGCACGGAAACTCCAAGTTTTCTTAAAAAAAAAATAAAACCACCTAAGGCATACAGGTTAAAAACTAGGAATAAGGAGAGGGGTCCAACTACTGGGTAAAGTTCCAGATACTGTCTAACACCCTCCTCAGGGAAACTCTCTTCCAACAAATGGTAAATTTGTTGCTGTTATGTATCATGTTGTTTAAATATTTTAATAAAAATGATTTATATAAAAATTAGGATGTTTAGCTACGTGACCTCTACCTCCATTCTTGGTTCTTGTTTACAAAAATATGTTCTCCTAATCAAGATCATGAATATTCAAACCTCTTGCTGAAATGTAAACTTTTCTTTCTCTCAGGATCTGTAAGACCATTGTGTGTATGTAAAATTCCAAGCAAAAAGTTAGCTTAAAACTTGTAACAAAAAAGGATAATAGTTTAAAGAAGCCTCTATATAGGTAATCTTAATTTGCTATTGCATACTTATATGCAACTTGAAATCAGCTCTTGTTATCTCCTGTTTAGACTAAGGAGGCAACAACAGTTCTCCAAGATAGTTTAAATTAAGATAAATTTTTATGTGCTGATTTTTGTCCTAAAACAAAATTTTAGAAAAAAACATATGTTTAATAAATAAAATATATGAAATAAATAATGTTTATAAATTCCTAAGTTCTACTCAGGTTAACAACTGACTTAAAAATGTAGATCTGGCCTCTTTGTCTTTGCTAATGCTTTAGCTATTTGGATAAATTGAGTCATACGAAAGCTGTAATTTTCTGTAATGGTGCTGTCTTAGTGTTTCTATTTCTGTGAAGAGACACCATGACCATGACAGCTCTTATAAAGGAAAGCATTTAATTGGGGATGGTGTACAGTTCAGAGGTTGAGTCCGTTGTCATCATGGCGGGAAGCATGGTAACACACAGGTAGACATGGTGCTGGAGGGGTAGTTGAGAGTTCTACATCTGGATATGAGTGCAGCAGGACAAGATTTATCCCTATATTTTTAAGGTTAATCCTAAAGCAAGTAACTAAAAGCAAAATTTATTTAAAATCAGGTATACTTTATACATTAAATGATGTCCCTCAAACTCCCCAGAGTTCTACTGACTATGGTATTTAAATGTTTAATTACAAAAGCTTCCTACATATGTGAAGAAAGAGAACACTCCTCTTTTGCTGGTGGGAGTGCAAACTCCTTAAAACCACTATGGAAATCAATATGGAAGTTCCTTAGAAAACTAGGAACCAATCTACCTGAAGAGTCAGCTACACCACTCTTGGGCATACACCCAAAGGATGCTCCATCTTACCACAAAGACATTTGCTCAACTATGCTCATAGTGGGTTTATTAATAATATCTAGAAATTGGAAACAATCTAGATGTCCCTCAACAGAAGAGTGGACAAAGAATGGGGGCTGGGAGATGGCTCAGAGTTAAGAGCACTGCTGCTCTTCTAGAGGTCCTGAGTTCAATTCTCAGAAACCACATGGTGGCTCAGAGCCATCTATAATGGTATCTGATGACCTCTTCTGGCATGTAAGTAGAACACTATACTTAGTAAATAATAACTCTTAAGAAAGGATGGACAAAGAAGATGTAGTACATTTGGACAATGGAGTGTTACTTGCGTGTTTAAAATGACGTGAAATTTGTGGGTAAATAGACGAGACTGGAAAAAAAATCATCCTGAGAGAGGTAACCAACACCTGAAAAGACAAATATGATCAGTGGCTTGTCCAATAGTCATCAAAGGGCTTTCTCAGCAGCAGATGGGAGCAGATACCGAGACCCACACAAAACATTAGGCCCAGAGAGAGCCCAAATTGAAGATCTCCATGGGTCCCTCCCTTTGGAGCTTGGGGAACCCCAAGGAAGAGGAACGGGAAGAAATGTAGGAGCCAGAGCAGTCAAGGATATCAGGAGAACATGGTCCACAGATGTCAACTAAGTAGGGCACATAGGGGTCCATAGAGATGCATTGAAAACTGTAGAGGCTGCATAAGTCTGGGCTAGGTCTTCTGAATATCTGGTGTGGTTGTTTAGCTTGGAGTTTTTGTAGCACCTTCAACAGTGGGAGTGATGGGGTCTCTGCCTGTTTTTCTTGCGCTTGAGACACTTTTCTTCCTACTGTATTGCTTCACCCAGCCTTGATATGAGAGTTTGTGCCTAGTCTTAGCCAATCTTCCTATGTATTTGGTGGATATTCCTAGGAGGTCTTTTCATTTCTGAAGGGAAACAGAGGAGAAATGGATCTAGGGGAGAGGGGTGTTGAAGTGGTGTCATTTTGGTGGGAGGAATGGAAGGAGGAGAATCTGCAGTCAGGATGTACTGAAAACAAACAGAAAACTCCCTATGATAGACAAAACTGCTAGACCCTAGTGGCAGCCTTAAGGTTCCCTCCCAAGAAAATGGCAAGACACAGACAACTCCACTTGGATTGTGGTAACACTAACCACTTGGATAAGAAATGCCTCATTCCTCACCAGGATCCTACCCAAACCGTGGACAAGCAGGGTACTAGAGAATTGACTGCCCCTCTTTGCCTTGATAAGGTATGCCAGTCTCTTGCAGTCCCTCATCTACAAAAACGTCTTCCGGATCTTCTGGGTCTGGCAGCTGAAGGCTCATGGCTTGTGTGGCAATGGGAGACTTAATTCTGTCATATGTGCCTGGTGGAGACCACTGACCTCCAACACCACCAAGTAGGAACCTAGGGTGGCCATCTAGGAAAATCTCTGTCATTTCACCTGACTCAGAGAGCATTTGGATTATACTTCCTTCTCAGATTTATCCTTCTCACATCTCTGATATTCTTGATGGCTACTGGAGCTGTATCGTTTTAATAACAGCAAGCACCCGGGTCCTCTCCCAATGGCTGCAGCTGAGTTGTCAGTCCATTTCATGTGTAAAAGTCAAGCCTTACTTTTTCGAGAACTACTAGGTCTCCTGCTGAAAAAGGCAGAGCCACATAGTTTACCCTGCTGACAGGCTTCACACTAAAAGAGAGAAACTCATGACACAGTTTCAATGTAGCTTTTAATATTCATTGTTTTTTTAAAAACTTACTTTGCAAAGACTGCTCTCAATAATCAACCACCTATGTGTCATCAAAGCTAATTAAACAAAAAGTTTAAAATTTATAAACATTATGAGAATCTAGGAAACTTATTTAGAGTGCGAGTTATAAAGGTTTATGGACATAAAAGCTTTAATAAATTATGAGTCTACAAACGTAATTTAATGTACATAAATGCAAGTTACAAAAGTCTAAAACAATAATTTAGGTATAAAAGTATAACTTGTTACAAATTCTGTCCCTCTTCCTATTCTATTGTCATTTTTTTTTCGAGACAGGGTTTCCCTGTGTAACAATCCTAGCTTCCATTGTGATATTAAGACCTCTTTTTGTAAAATGAAAAAGAAAACATGTAAACTTCAGGAAGTCATAATGTGAATTCAAATATAGGTAAAGTGTACTCCAAATAAGTCATGTCCATCAACAGCCTAAGTTTTCATGTCAATCAGCAACCTAAGCTTCCCCACTTATTGCCTGTTCCTCAGGGTAAGTTTTTTTCTTCGGATGGTCTTGAGATTTCTTCCATGGCTCCAATTACCAGGACCATAGGCCTGGAAGTTTCAAATATACACCCAAAATAAAGCGTTTCCCCTAAACTGCTTAACTTTCCCTTCTGTCCTTCGTCTATATCTGTCCTAGCAGATTTCCAGTCAACTAAAGACTGCAAACTGCTCCAAACCCCAACCTCAGGTGTTCTGCAGGGCCAGCGATCCTGGACCTTGCTGGAAAGCAGAGGGAAACCAGAGGCTTCTGCTGGAATGTCTACCAGTGTGAGCCTGTGCTTCAGCTTAGTATTCCAAACTACTCCAGATCTACCCGCCCTTTGCTAACCCCAGGTGGTCCAAGGGAACCTAGACAGCAAACCAGATGTCCCCTGCCTCCTCCCTGCCTTTGACCAGCATTCCTGCATTCCTGGGCCCTGACAATGACATGCTAATTTCAGCTGAGAACAGTTACAGAAGAGACTATATTGTCCCTTGCCATTAACAAAAGGTTAGTATGTTAAAGCCAAAGGAAACAAGTTCCCCTCTACCAAAAGGAACCACTTTCTTTCTCTCTGGCAGAATGGACAAACAGCTATCTGTGATGCTTTAATATCCTAAAGCTTATGCTTGCCTCTAGGCTCCTTCAATATTACAAATGCCCATTAAAATCATAGTTACAAACATTTACTAAAAGGGTTACTCAAAATTGGAGGCTGTTGTCTGTATGGCTTACTTAATGGTTACTACATTTTACATGGGTAAAGCTGAGCTTATTTTCTCTGCTTCACAGCTTTATGTATACTAATGCTCATTTGTAAATGTCTATGTCAAACACTATAGATACCAGGGGCCCTAAATTCAAACCACCCAACTCATTCTCCCAGAGCCAATGGGGAAAACAACTGATTAAAATACTCTTTTTTTGATACTTCTGGATGTAATCCATGGCCCTTGAATCATAATACACACACACACACACATATACACACCATATCATTTATATGTATATATATGCATATCAACACATTTAAGTTATTAACCAATAGCCCTACATAAATGTGAACGAATGATTTGATTAATATTATTTAGGCCTAGTGAGGGATGTGATTTCTAAAGAAACCCCATTTTATTCTAGGTATCCATCTTGATAAGTTCCCAGTAACCCTGACTCAGTGACCCCCGTCCCAAAAGAGTACATCCCTGACTATCTACTTGTTATGACATGCCTAGTTAGTTTTTTGACTTCTGTAACTTGCTTGCACAAGCAGCCAAATATTGTTTTGAGTCCTCAAGCACTTAAACTTTGAAGAACAGACCATGTTTTTTACTTGCTCGTGTAGATATTGAAGGTCTTGTAGTTTTCATCCAAAGAAGAAAAACGAAAAAAAAAAAAAAACCCTTCTGTATACTGTTACTTCATGATAATCTAAAATTGGGATGAGTTTTTGTCTTCCAGCTAGCAACTAATCATTAAATCTTGTAATTATAGTTGAATTTCATCTATGGTCTTTTTCTGGGCGGGTACACACTCTATAACATAGGTATGGGATATGTGCTCCACCTGCATGTACATGAGTACCACTTAAAAGTCTGGTACTCATGGAGGCTAGGGGAGGGTATCAGATTCTCTGAAACTAGAGATACAGGCAGTTGTGAGCTGTCATGCGAGTGCTGGGAACCAAATCTGGGTCCTCTACAAGAATAGCAGATGCTTTTAACCCCTGAACCATCTCTCCTGCCCTTCATGGTTAATTTAATCTATGAGGAAGGAAGAGCCACAGGCTAGAGCTGTCAATGAGAAAATGCAGTAGTTACTAATGCTGGCTAAGAGAAGGGAGTGGTTTTTTGTGGTTTTATAGAGGTCTTGTTTGAGGTAAATCTCTGTGTGTTCACTTAGTTTCAGTAGGAAAACATCATGGCCTAAGCGAGAAGCAATGACCTAAGCCAGGCTAGTTGCAAAGGCTACATTCCTCATTCTTTGACCCCTGTTGGAAAGATAAAATTAAGATGCAGGACAGTAATCTAGGACATCCACATATTTATAATTGCTGAGATTATTCTAATCAAGAACACAGAATCAGAGGCAAAAAAATGGCTCAGTGGGTAAAGGAACCTGCAAATGAACCCGAGGACCTGACTTTGATCTGGAATCCATATGGTAAAAGGAGAGAGCTGAATCTCACATATTGTCTTCTGACTTTCATCTTTTACACACATACACACACAGAAGCGCACACAAAGAAATAAAAATTAGCTTAAAAAGTGTGTGTACTTGTTCTAAAACTGGAAAATACTGTGAACATGTTCATAGGTCATTGGTGGAAAGACGTGCACAAAACCCACTTCCAGGTGTTTGAAAGGACCTTGAGGGTTTCCTTGCTGTCAATGCCTTCCTTCAGTAGATGTGTATTGAAAATATCCTTGGAACTAGCATCTAAACAAGTCAGTTGGTGTTGGCTCAGTGTCTTAGTCACTGTTCAACTGCTGTGAAGAAACACCAAGACCAAGGAAACTCTTATAGCCAAGGAAACCTTTATAGAGGAAAGCATTTACTTGGTGGCAAGCCCAACCCCAGTGACACACTTCCTCCAACAAGACACACTGGTGGCCTCTAACATTTCCACACGACCTAATCCTTCTCAAATAGTGTCACTCCCTGATGGCTCAACATCCAATTAAATGTGCCTATGGGGGCATTCTTAGTCAAACCACCACACTAGGTTACACTGTAATATATCACCAGGGATTTTGGTACTGCACTTCAATTTTTAATTTAATTTAATTTGTTTTCTCAAAACAGGGTTTCTCCGTGTAGCCCCAGATGTCCTGGTACTCACTCTGTAGACCAGGGTGACCTCAAACTCACAGAGATTCACTTGCCTCTGCTTCCAGAGTGTTTGGATTAAAGGCATGTGCCACCACCACCCAGCTACTATTTTTGAGATTATAATATAATCACAAACATTACTCCCTTCCCTTTTCTTCCACTAAACCCTCCCATAAACCCCTCCCTTCTCTCCTACAAATCTATGGCCTCTTTTGTTTCCCCCAGTAATTGTTATTGTATGCATATATGTATACCTTCACACACACATTCTGCTAAATGGAACCTATTACTTGTATATAGGTCTCCAGGGCTATCCGCTAGGCACTGGACCCTAATTTTATTATAGCTGTGCCCTTGCATAAGAGCCAAGCATTACAGAAATTTACAGTTGTACAACAATTTTACAGAGGTTCCTGTACAGCCAGAAAAAAAAATATCTAAATACAGAAACATTCAGGTACACAAACACAGTAGAGAGTGAAAGCATGGATCCTTAACAGAAATGTAGACTCTGACAGTTATGACAGAAGAATAGCCAATGTTTGTTAAATCAAAGAGAATTGAAATGAAGAAGGTACTGCTTCCTATATTGAATTAAACCAACTCTCTTTATAAAAAAAACAGTGAAGATACCTCCATAGGGAAACTTAGTTCTTGTTTTAAGGTGTCTTTGAAATAAAAATTTTGTGTCATATTGAAGCACACTTAGAAAGACCAAAGACATTTAAAATCTTCTCTAGCGAGAACATACAAATTAGGGATAACTGCACGTTCGCATTATAATGAGAAGACAGGAGCTAAAGAAGTATTTGTCCTGGAAGCTGTAAGACGAGGGCCCACTTGTTTGTCCCAGCCACCTGGCTTGCTTAGCCCTGAAATAATCTCGCAAAAACTGTATTAATTAAATTACTGCTTGGTCCATTAGCTCTAACTTCTTATTGGCTAACTCTTACATATTAATTTAACCCATTTCTATTAATCTGTATATTGCTTCATGGAAGTGGCTTACTGGGAAAAAATTGGCATGTCTGTCTCTGGTGGCTTCATGATGGCTCTCTCCTCCTCCGCCTGTATTCCTCACATCATTCAGTTATGTCTTCCCCACCTACCTAAGTTCTGCCCTATCAACTAGGCCAGGCAGTTTCTTTATTCATTAACCAATGAAAGCAACACACAAACAGAAGGACCTCCTACACCATTTCCCCTTCTCTGTTTAAACAGAAAGGGAGGCTTTAACTTTAACGTAGTAAAATTACGTATAACAAAACAGTTATCAAGCAAGAATTAGAGTTACAATATTTATATCTACACTATCTTTTATCATAGCTAAGAAAAACTACAACTATAATTTTTTTAACTCCATCAATGACTCCAGAAGGATATGATATTACCTAACTAAACAGGAAGTACATTGTAAGCAACTTCCAAAACTCTAGAATTGACAGAGACATCTGGACAGTCACCCAAAGTTTTTCTGTACCATTGGGTCATCTGTCTTTGGCCTTCAGGCCCATAGTATCCATAAGACTTTTCCATGAAGCAGGAAATTTCAGAAACAGTTCCACCTACATGGGCAGCTTTCAGTCATTTTCTTCTGTGTCCTGCAGAATGTCTTTCATGATGCAGGAACCCCGAAGGACCATCTCACCTTTAGGCAAGTTCAGCAGTCATCTCTCTGTAGGTACTGCATGTCCAGGGAAGCAGTCCAGGCAAGAGCAGGTTTTTGCCCAAATGGCTAAGGAGCCTCTTTTTTTTTTTTTTTTTTTTTTTTTTTAAGGAGCCTCTTTGATTCCCATCTTCCTCTTGAAGTAGATTGGTGCTGCCAGGAGCAGATGTGTCTCATTGTCATGAAAAGTCCTAAGTTCTTAAAACATTTTAAATGCCCTATTCTGAAGGTCTCTGAAAGATCTGAAGAATACCTAACTAACTGAAATACATATATATATATATATACATATATATATATCTAGAAAATCTAACCAACATGACTACAAGCTTGACCATTATAGATGATTATCTATTAACCTGTATTTCTTAATTATGCATTGCATTGTTAAATGAGCTACACAAACACAATACCTTAATTAAGATCAGAAATACATGTACATATAACAGAATTGACCTTAAATTTGTGTCAATAAACCAATCTATACCGATGTAAATTATTCATATCCATCTCATATCCCCCTTTAAAATGTAAAAGAACATTTATAAACAATATTTGGGAATATGGTTGTAGTTTTTCCATACTTCTTCCTGCTGGTTGGGGGCGCTGTTAATCAGGTCTTTATTGGTGTATCCTGTGTGCTAGGTTCATCTCAGTCAGCAGCTGGGCAAAGAAATTTTTTGAGGGTGTTTACGACAACCTTTCAGGAGTAGTGTGGGACAATGGTCTGTATTCTATCAATTATATTTTAAATAAATGCTGATTGGCCAGTAGTCAGGCAGGAAGTATAGGCAGGACAACCAGACAGAAAGTAGAGGCAGGTCAGGAGAATTCTGGGAAGAAGGAAGTCCTAGTCTGCAGTCCTGACCCAGCCATAGAAGAAGCAAGATGTGACTGCCTCGCCGAATAAGATACCGAGCCATGTGGCTAACATAGGCGAGAATAATGGGCGATGTAGGTTATAAGAGTTAATAAAAAGCCTGAACTAATGGGACAATCAGTTTATAACTAATGTAGACCTCTGTGTGATTTCTTTGGGACTCAACAACTGTGGGAACTGGGCAGGACAGAAAACTCAGTCAACAGGAAGAAATGCGGTTTTAGATTATATGTCCCCTTGAGACCAATCCAGTACCAGGATGGTGCCTGTGTAACTTGGTACCTATGAAGTTTGGTGGAAGGCCAGTTGTCACTGGTGGAGGAGTTGGGGTGGGGCATAGAACCAGTGTATTCTGGATGAGGGAAAGAAAATAGGTTAGTTTTTGGAACAAAAATGCAAGGCTGTGGAAGTTTGGACAGGTTTTTCAGTTGCTAGTTGAGCAACAAAAGTCAAAGGGACACTGCCTCAGGAGTCCTTCAAGAACCTCAGCCCCAGTGCCTCCTTGAGGACAGAACTGACCTGGTGTTTGCTTCTTTCAGTGGACCGACTACTTCATCTTGTGGACAACTGCCACTCAAGATATTAGTATCTAAAGGTAGCTGTTAGAAGGTCAGATAAGGATTTGACAAGGAACAACGCAATTCTGGTTTCTAAATCAAATAAATCCCAAGGAACCTTAATCCTAGGAAAACAAATTGAATAGATTCAACAAGACTGCAGCTCAATTCTACATGAATTTGCACAAGCTGTGAGTCAGATGCATCACTAATATGTAGAGACACCCAAGGGGTCTCAGATGTGCACCCTGTGATTGAGGACAACACGATGAGAGCTTCCCCTGGCTCTTGGGAAACTCCCTTTGTGTGAATTGCTTTTACACCATGTGAGTAGAAGGCCATTGTAGTTTTGAATAACTTCAAAACAAAGGAAACTGTGGGAGACTGGTTTAGCTTTTTTTAGCTTTCATAAGTGGAACAGCTATGAACAATTGTGTTGAAGTGACAATAAAGATGCATGGCTTCATTTCTCTTAGGTAAATACCTAGGAGGAGAATGGTTGGTTCATGTGGTAGGTGTGTGGTTAATTTTAAAGACACTACCAAACATTTTCAGTGGTTGACCCATTTGACATCTCACCAACCTCGTAAGGGAATATTGAGTCATGCTCAACCTGGAATGTTATTGCTGCTTTAATGGACACTTACATAAGGTGCACTTTGCCATACACATACCTAAAAGCCCATGTATCTTCTTTAGTGACATGTCTCTTCAAATAAATTGCCCTCTCTTTTTTAATGGATTGCTGGCTTTCATATGGTTGAGCCATGAGAATTCTGAACATATTCTAACTGTAATTCCTTTATGAAATATATGAACCAAAAATCGTTTCTCTATGTGCTTTACTTTTCATTGCCTTAACAAGATCTCTAAAAGGCATTTTTAACTTCAACAAGGTGTAATTTTTGACTTTTTATGTGAGATATTTCCTCTGGCTTTTTTGGAGTCACCCTTTAGTAGGATGAAAGAAGTGCTTCAGTTACACAGTGGGTAGTTTTGAGATTTTTATTCATTTTTTATGTGCATGAGTTTTGTGCCCAATAGTGTGTCTGTGTATCACTTATATGCAGTGTCTGTGGAGGCCAGAAGAAGGAGCTGATCCACTGGAACTAGATCCACTGGGACTGGTTGTAAGCAACCGTGTGGTTGCTGAAAATTGAACCTGGGTTCTGTTAACAGCAGCCAGTGGTCTTAACTACTGAGCTGCTACTCTAGCCATACTGAATGTTTGATTTGTATACACATGTTGATTTCTTCCCTTTTCCTTTCCTGCCACCAATATACCCCTCCTTGCCTACTTTCAAATTCATGACCTTTGTTTTATTAATTATTTTTACACACACACACACACACACACACACACACACACACACACACACTCCTAAATATACCCTGCAAAGGTTATACAGTGTTACTTGTGTGTAAACTTCGGCAGATGCACATGCTGGTATCTGATACTGTCCATTTGATTTTCCTTTTTGGTTTGTCCATTGGATGTGTGACACTGACCAATTAATACCATGCTCACCCACAAAGCTATGATCCAAGAGCAAGAGAGGAGGGGGATGGAGGAGGCTATACACCTGGTACTTAAATACAGTTGCTTAGGAAAGGCTTTGCCTCTCAACCACACACTAGTGTGAATGCAGTTCATCCCTTACAAACAACTACTATAAAAATGTTAAGTGTATAGAACATAGAAATTTTAGTTTTTCTGTGATTTGATCATCATAAAGTACATACATATGACAAATTATTACATTGTATGCCATAAGAACATATTATTATTATAAATCGATTTCAAAAGGTATAAAAAACTGGAAAGAACATGAAGCCTGTTGTAGCAAAGTGTACATGTACAGTACTGCAAACCATGAAGAAACGAGAACAAGAAAGCTTAATATAAAGGGATGAAGAAGGAGTGGATTCAGGGAATAGACACAAGATAGGAAAGGGGATATAAAGATAATTATTTTTCTAGTCCCAATTCTGTCATAGTGTCTTAGTTAGGGTTTATATTGCTGTGATAAAACACCATGACCATAAGCAACTCAGGGAGGAAATGGTTTATTCACTTCCATTTCCACATCTTCAGTCCATCTTCAGTAAAAATTAGGGCAAGAACATAAACAGGGAAGGAAATTGGAGACAGGAGCTGATACAGAGGTCACTGAGGAGTGCTATTTACTGGCTTACTTCCTATGGTTTTCTCAGCCTTCCTTCTTATACTGCCCAGGACCATCAGCTAATGGATGGCACTGTCCACAATAAGCTGGGCCCTCCCACATTAACCACCAATCAAGGAACTGCATCACAGACAAAACCAATGGGGATGTTCTCCATTGAGGTTCCCTGTTAAAAAATGACTTTCAGTTGTGTCAAGTTAGCATAAAACTAGCCAGTGCACATGAATTTGTGTGTGTGTGTGTGTTTGTGTATGTGTGTAAGTGGATAATATATATATATTTGCTACTGAAAGTGTAAGATTTAATATCATGCTTCACAGCTTCCCTTATTAAGTTGTATAGACCTTGGGGTTGGTTTATTTTGGTATGTGGTGTTTTGTATTTGGAAGTATTTTTATAGTAACAGTTTATTTTTTTTTTAAATGGAAAGGGATGGAATCAATGATTGTTTCAATTCAAACTTGGAATGCTGATGAAATATCCCATTCAGTCAGTGAATTTTAAGGGTCTGATAGGTTACTATTCCTTTCAGCACTAATTTTGTATGGCGGTTGTCTTATTCTAAACTCGATCAGACTGTATTTCATGTGATCTCTTGGTTAATGACCTCTTGACTATCCCTTCTGATCTCCAGCAATGGTTCTTCTAGAACACTATATTCCCCAGACAAGTACCCAATTTCCCTTCTTACATTTACGTTTTATGGGCTTGTGAGCAGATGACTCTGCCATGCCATGCTTGGGTTCATGGCAACTGAACATGGTTTGATGAACACAGACTGCAGTTGTGTTAAACTCCAGTAGTTCCAAGAAATTTGCTACTTTGGCCAACATCTGGAGTAAATGATCTTTTAACCTTAGGCAAGCCTGCTAAGCTGCAGAGATACAGCATCTATTTCTTAAGAGCAGGACTCAAAGAAAGATGTGAGCTGTCAGGTGTAACCTTGCGGGTAGGCCATGAACCTTGTGGTAAAATATAAAATAATGGAAATGGGTTAAATTAAGATTTACGAGCTAGCCCATAAGAAGCTAGAAGTAATAGACCAAGCAGTGATTTAAATGATATAGTTTCTGAGTGATTATTTTGGTTCTGGGCAGCTGGGAACAAATAAGCAGCCTACTACAACAAAGGAGGGAAAGCCTGGATGGACTGTATTTGCTGGGCAGCCACGAGGCCATCCTGGACTCCACTGCATGCTGATCTCAAACACAAAGAAACCCTTTTAACCAAAAGGGTTTCTGAAAAGGTTAAATACAAAGGCTCTCGGAGCTCAGATATTAATAGATCCAAACAAGTCCTCTGACACTAGAATATTCTGCTTTTAGGTTGTTTCAGCCTCTTTAATCCAGGAAAACCTGTTTCAGAACTGGAGTACATCCATAATTGAGCTATTCCACAATCCACAAGTACTATTTCTGGGACAAACATGGGGACATTAATTCCAAAATAGTCTTGCAACCAAAATAGTCTTCCAATCACACAATGATCTAGCCTCCCCAGACTTTTTCAAGGATACCATCTCTACATAACAAACAGGGTTGTGGCAATTCAGTTGCTACCCAGGGTCACTTGGCCTTTGCTACCTTGGTAGTCCATTGGTTCCTTCATAATGCCCAATGAATTTTAACCCCAATTTTTAAAGAGCCTCAAGTTACATGTATTTCTATGGAACCATCCAAATCGAAACAAGAGATGATTTTTGTACCATGTGATTCAAAGCCATGTCAGTAAGAGTATATAACAATACCTGTTATGGATTGGACACAATGCCCACCTTCCTTCCCATAAGCTCCTGTATTGAGAGGCTAATGCCCAGTGGTGTTGCTATGTGAAGAGGTTTTAAAAGTTTTGGGAGAGATCTAGCTGAAGAAACCAGGTTAATGGGCTGGGTCATTGGGGAAACATGATTGTTGTATGGAGAGGGCCCCTGTTTGTCCCTGCTGTCTGGCAAGCTTACACCTGAAATAACCACACAGAAACTGTATTAATTTGAACACTGCCTGGCCCATTAGCTTTCACTTCTTATTGGCTAGCTCACCTTCTGTGAAAACAAAAGGAGAACCTCTTTTCCAAAGCAACGTATCCTTAGACTCAAATTTGGAAGTCATGATTCCTTTATAATATACATGCTGGTTTAGCTTAGCAGCCCATACAATGAAATGTTTCTCTGTACTTAGCTCCTTCACAGTAAAAAAAATTCAGTAATATACAGAAACACAATAATATACAGAATCCAGACTCCCCATGAATTTTCCCTTTTTACATGGCTTATTTTTCTTTACTCCTTTTAATCTATCACTATCTGTAGTCTGTCTCTTTAAAGACTTCACTCTTTTTTAAAAGCATTAATTTTATTTTATGACTCTATATACTCTTTTTTTCTTTTCTCTCTCAAGCCAGATATATTTATATAACACCATGACCCATTTTTAGGTCTTTTATGTCTGAATCTGTCCTTATTGCATTGTCTGTAATTCTCTACTTTCTTGAAGAGCTTTTAAAATGCTAAGCAGCTTGGTTGTGGCTGCTCTGGATGTTGGCTCTGCCTCTCTCCAATTTTAAAATAGTGGGAACACCACCAGTGCTAGCTCTGGGGCTGCCAGGCAGGAACCGGGCTCAGCAGTCCAACCCTGAGAACGAGCATGTAGTACATAAACCCTTTTTATCTGAGTTACAGCCAAATATGCTACACAGAGCACTGCACAGCCTGGAAACATCTCTGTGTATGGCGGCACAAATCCATCATGCTCTCCTGCTTGTGTATGCCTTGAAGACCTGATCCCACTACCTGCCTAGGCAGGGAGTGCTGAGCCACGGGAATTGTCTCATCTGCTTTCCTCCCAAAACTAGTGGGCACAGAAACACCCAGGCCCACAAATGCCATTGAAATGCTTCATATCTGGAGTTCACGCTGGTGGCTCAGCCCAGGAAGCCGTGTTTGAAAACTGCGTGGCTTTTTTTCTGCTATGGCTGCTGAGTCAGGAAAAATCTTTCTTAAAGGAGCTAAGGCATGACGCCATCAAACAGCAAAATGCTGTGTTAAACTTTCTCTATTTTTTCTTCTAAAATTCCTTTTTAAGCCCTCTCAGGTTTTACATGGAGTTAGTTGACCACGTTGAAGCACCAACTGTTGTATTGAGAGGGCCCCTTGTTTGTTCCTTCCACCTGGCTAGCTTATACCCGAAATACCCACACAGAAACTGTATTAATTTAAACACTGCCTTGCCCATTAGCTCTAACTTCTTATTGGCTAACTCTTACATCTTGATTTAGCCCGTTTCTATTAATCTATGTATTGCCACATGGCTGTGGCTTACTGGCAAGATTCTAACTGGTGTCTGTCTGAGATGGAGGATCCATGGCTTCCTTCCTCCCAGCATTCAGTTGTGTTTTCTCCGCCAACCTAAGTTCCGCTCTATCAACTAGGCCAAGGCAGTTCCTTTATTCATTAGCCAATAAAAGCAACACATGAACAGAAGAACCTCCTGCACCACATGATCCTTAGTCCCCTTTTTCTCATATTGTCACTACTTCCTGTCTGCCACTAGGTATTGTTTCCTCTGCCTCCTAATCCTGCTGTCACAATCCTGTGCTTTATCATGGGCTTAGAAACACAGCCATCCATGATCAACTGACCCTTTTGAAACTGTGAATCAGAGGAAATCCTTCCTCGGGTAATACACTACTCTAAGGTAGTTGTAAACTGAAACACAGAAGTAACAGACCACTCCAGTGTACACCATCATCACCATGACTCTGTGGGGCTTTGTGATGATCAGAGGCCCCTGAAAGTGGCATTCATAACATCTGGCACCCATGTCCTGACTTACAATGTAAGTCTTGGTAAATAAAGGAGACCCTGCTAAATACTGGGCAAGCCAAATGAACCTCAGTGGGATTTCTTAGATTCCCAAAATTTGAACCTCCAGTGGAGACATTTAGGGGCTCCATGCCATGGAGTCTCACTGGTGCCCCACCATCCTTGAATCTGCCTACTCCAGTTTGTATTCTGTTTCAGTGCTAGCCTGATCCACAAAGGAATAACACCTGTACCCAGTACACACAGGAGACTGGAACTACCTGACCCTACTTGGAACAGAGCAACATCTGGCAGTATTGTTCCAGAAGCAGGTGCTACTATTCAAAACTTTCACCAGTTACGATGGGCTTAAAGGTTATCTGTTGTCAAGTCCTTTCTGCCAGGAAGTATATATTTTGTATATATACTGTCTATTGTATATCGACCAATGTCTAGCATCATGCACACCTTGCAGAAAGGTAGAAAGACCCCAAGGTGGCCCTGATGTTAATATTTTATAATAGCATAACTGATGCTATTTATTTACCACTCTCAATCCTAAATCTGGGCTGCCTGTGAGCCCAAGAACATAGAAGGCACCCATCACTACAGGTAGACACTGAACACGCAGAGAACTCTCTAAAATCTTGAAAACATTCCTGTGGGGCTTGTAGCTAGCACTGGCCTGGTTGTACCCACTGACTTATGGGCACATAAACATCTAGGGTCTGGTTTTTGTGGCTAATTGCTAGCCCACCTATACAATACCACAGTATCTTTATCTGCAGTGTACAGCTATTCCTCTACACTATCACACACAAGGCACGTTGTACTATCAGGACAAGACATAATGTGGTCCTGTGTTTGTAGTCCTCCTCTGACCCATCTTCATATTAGTTTTCATGACTGACTCCTGGATCTGGCCCAAGAGCTGGACTAATCTTCAAAGCCCATTGGCACAGCCAGACAACCCTTAAATCCCAAAGAATGACTATGGCTCAGACAACCCCCATATTCCAGGCTCCTGGGTCACAGTTGTCTTCTCCCTTGTTCTCCACATCACAAGTATTAAAGCATTCCTCACATGGTTTACATGCATACTCCCACCTTAGGAATACAAACTACATTAACATTAGGGCTCCATCTTGTCCCTTGGACCTCCCATTGAGAAGCTACTGCTTAGGGATAGCCCTGTGCTTATCAACATGTACACATCACTGTAGCTACATCTCCTAATGTCAGACCTCTTATCTGCTCTGGTGATCATGCCACCTTCTTTGCCGTGAGTATAGATCAGGCACCACATAATTGCACATGGCTGTTTGGTTTCTCATGCTTACATGCTGTAACATACTCCTCTTTCCCACATGTGAAAGGAATCTGAGCAATACAATATTTGAACAGTAACTGGTTCATTTGCCCTGCCTCTGACAACTCATGTCCCATATCCCACCTTGCTAAACTCTCTCTTAGCAGCTTCACCCACAATCTGCCAACCCAGATTTCCCTGCTCCTTTCTCCATGACTGTAATGTGCTGCAAGAGACGGATAGCTCCTTCAGCACTATTCAAAAACCTCCTGGGCTTTTCCTATCTCGAATGTTTCCCAGCATTTGCCATACTCTTGTCTCTTTCAGGGGCTAACCTCATGTTGAGTGTGCCTGGGTGAGCAGTAAATATTCACATCATGTAACCTAGTGCTAGATGAAGTGTGTGAATTATCTTGATTTTCATACACATCTTCTAAGGACAGGGAATCACAGAGCTGGCAGCTGGCCAGAATATCCCCCCTGCAGTAGGGGTGGGATATATTCATCTGCAAGTTGGATAGCGTTAGAAACAGGGAAGTATTATGGATCTGTATGATGCTGACGAATCTTAAAATCATTATACTGAGAAAAAGAAGTCAGGCAAAAGAACATCTAATGGTTCAATAAGTAAACGGGTACATAATGGGCAAAATTAATCTATGCTGATACAAAGAAGAAAGGTAGCTATGCCTGGGGAAGGCAGTGGGTACTGATTAGAAAGGAACATGGGGGAATTCTGGGAGTGATTTAAGTTATCTCTATTCTGATCTGTGCTTTAGCTACAAGGTCCAGTGCATTTTGCAATAATCAGCTACCTGTAGACTTCCCACCTGCACTTGTGCCTTTTACAGTACGTAACTGACGCTTCAATTTGAATTATCTCAGCACCAAACTAACCTCACACAGGTCTGACTGCAAGCTTTATTTCTGACTTTATATTTCCACTCAAATCCTCAATCTCTCCCTCTTTCTTGATTTTGTTTCTGTTTTGATGGTGTTAGTTGAATTTAAGACTTTGCACCTGGCAATCATGTGTTCCTAAAATGCAAAGACTCCCTTTTAATTGTTGAATTTAAGAGATTTAGACTTCTATTCATCACGATCATTTTATGTTAGGGCTTATTAGAACCGTACTATGCCATCACCTCTGGACAATGCATCAGTTAACAATCCTCAATATTTCAAGCTTCCCTGAAGAAAAGGTGGATAACATATCAATGGAAGATTTTCTAGTAGATGGGAGAGCGATGTGCGTAAATCTGTTGTTATGTCATGGTAGAAGAGAAAAGAAACGAGGGAAACATGCATGAATACAAATGATCTAGAGATACACTAATTGAAGCGAGGTGTTTGCGTACATGCCTGCAACCCCAGCATGGTAGGCAGTGGTAGACAATCACAGTAAGTAGAGGCTAGCCTGGTCTAAACAGTGAGTTCCCCATGTCAGACCTAGTCCCATTCCCCAAAGGTAGAATACCTAGACTAGGATTGATTGTGTTGCATTGAGATAAATATATCAACAATCTTCACAAATCCCAGATCCCAGACCTAAAGCAATGTAGACATGTAATTTGGTAAGTTTAGATAATATTTATACTAAGACTCAAAAACATCAGTGCATACTTCAATGCTCACCGGAGATCCCTTTAGCCTGACCTTTATGCACTTACACTAACTAATGTACTTCCACACACAACAGTTTGTCATGTGATGCTTGCTCTTTTTTGTTACTAAGTGATATAAAATTGCTCCAGGAAATTGTCTTTGAGACAGGATCACAACTAGCCCAGGCTGGCCTGGAAATCACTATGGAAAAGATTCTGGCTTTGTACTACATCTGATTCTCTTGCAAGTCCCTCTCATTTGTTGAGTACAGATGTCTGCCACCATGATCAACACTCCACATTTGTAACCAAATAATATATTTTTCATGTCAATGTATATATATATATATATATATATATATATATATATATATATATCTTCATCTCTCTCAATATAAATGCCTAGATCTTTTAATTGGCATGTGGTATTTAAACACAATGGAAATGGTTAAAACATTCTTCTCATGAATATTTTATCTTACTAGTTATTTTCACTTTCTCAGTTATTCCACATAACACGGCAATAGCAATTCTTCTTCACATCACCAATTATGGGACTGTTTCTCTGGGATTACTGTTGTAGACTGGGCAAACACAGTACAGATCATCTAGCTCACTGATTTTCACCTAAATAATACTTATTCTGGATTCTGAAATTGCCTCCTACAAGTCTTCCTCTCCACACAGAAAAAGCACACACTAAACAGTCTTTGCTGCTGCTCTGAGATTCAAGTCTGCCTGGACACCCTGTATTTTTTTCTGGCAACCAGAGCCAGGACGCACATCTGCATGTGAACACCTCTGGTGAGTGCTTATTCCCTGAAAACATCAGTAAATGTCATGAACTCATTTCCAGTCTTCTATCACATTTGATGGCCAATATGTTGGGTCACACCTGTCTCTGTTTCCACCTGAGTGTTTCCCTGGGTTTAACCACTTAAAAAATAGTTGTCACTACTTCAATTCCTGACTGAGGACAGATTGGTGACATGTTTTTGTTTTGGTTGTTGTTGTTTTTGCCTCTTGAATTTCTAGAGCATGTGAACATGAGCTGTATGTGGCAATGGTGTGGGTTGGGGTGCCTAAGTCTCAGCAACAGCATATAGAGTGATGTACAGAGCAAGACAGACCTGGGACTCCATCCCTTCCCTATGAGCATGGCTGGCAGCAGGCTGCTGGCAGTGTGGGTCGTTGTATGGTGGCTCTTCTGCAGTTGCAAGTGCATTGGCCTTGACCTTTTGCCTGTTCTTGGACTGCAGAACACAGTCTCATCTGGTTGTGGACAGAGGTTAAGTGGCAGACATCTCGCTGGGCTGATGGTTGATTTTATCAGGGGTGAAGTAACGAGAAGGCACAGTTTCGCAGTGGAGGTGGCTGGGCTCCAGTCCAGAACATAGGTGAAACCCGTCAAGTGTCCAACTGCCTGTGCTTAGTGACCAAGGCAGAGAAGACTGTGTACTGCTGGCAGAATTTTAATGAGTGCACAGTCAGAGGTTCCAGCATGTTCCCTTGGCTTGCTTTCTTCTTTTCTTTCTTGTTTTTTAACAGTTAAAAGCCACCCAAAGAGAAACGATGTGAATCATTGATAATGAAACACTTTTGAGTGGGATTTAAAATGCATGTCCAAATAAAACTCCACAGGGTTTTGTTTAGTGGAAAACTTTTCTGTTGATGACTATCTTGCGGGTGAGGGTCCAATCTGGAGGCAGAGACAATGCTGTTGTGTGGAGTATAACATTGCCTGAGCAGTCAAGAGAGTAAAAAAGCACCTTTAAGAGTTCAAAAGTTATGGCTACAAAAGAGTGGTTCCTACCTGTAGGATGAGAAAGGACAGAGGTTGAGGGAGTAAGAGAAGGCACTCCCTGGCTGCAATCAGACCTCTTGGAGACAGCATGGATGTGAAAAGATCTTTTCATCCCGGGATGGAGAAACTTGCCAGAGAACAAGGGTCTGCGTGACTCTATAGAAGAGACCTCCATTGCAGAGTTGGGGAGCGTGGTGGTCCATGGAGGGGTGAGTCCCCCAGGGGCAGTGTGGTGGTTTGATTAGGTATGGCCCCCAAAGACTCGTGTGTTTGAATGTTTGGCCTATAGGAAATGGCACTATTAGGAGGTGTGGCCTTGTTGGAGCAGGAGTGGCCTTGTTGGAGGAAGTGTGGGGGTGGGCTTTGAGGTCTCATATGCTGAAGCTACACCCAGGGATGTAGCCTCCTTCTGCTGCTGTAGATCAAGATGTAGAATTCTCAGCGCCTTCTCAGAGCACCATGTCCACCTGCACGCCCCACCATGTCCTGCCATGATGATAATGAACTAAGCCTCTGAAACTGTAAGCCAGCCCCAATCAAATGTTTTCCTTAGAAGAGTCGCCTTGGTCATGGTGTCTTTCACGGCAATAGAAACAAACCCTAAGACAGGCAACCATGGGAAGGCGAGCAAGGCCCGAGGGGCAGCTGGAGTTTATCTGTGCTGACCTCTGACCTCCCCACAGTGAACACTCTAACCTGGATGCTGGAATGGAAGGGAAGCATGTCCCTGCTGGGACTTGCCGGACCACTCCAGTGCTTGACATCTACAGCACCTAGCGCTTGCTTAGCTGGCACAGGAGAAAGGGTAACCGTTACCAGCTCCTCTCCCACCAGGCCGGACAAAGGAAAACTGATTTGGACCAGGACAAACAATAGATAGGAAAAGAACTCTAGGGATATCAGAAACCCACAACCTACTGCATTTAGCTCAAAGGCACTAGACTCCCTCCGGTTAAAGACAACAGCAGAAATTTCATAGGAGGAACATTAGACAACAAAGTATCACAGTCCTAGTCAGAGTGACTAGAAAGAGGACAGCGGTAAAGGAACTGCAGCATGCAATGAACACCCACTGAGAGCGAATTCCAGTTAAGGGCAGTTGTTGTTCATATGGCTTTATAGCAGATCAGTTAAAGATAGGAGACAACCGGGCTTCTGACATGTCAAAAATAGTTAGAACACACAGTGGGGAAATATCCAACTCAGAGAAACAGTAAAACAAAAAGGGGCATTGACAAACATCAGAAAAATGCAATAGCTACTCAAGGCAACTTTCAAAGAAAACTGAAGTACCCTGAATAGAAGCCAGAATCAATGGCAGGACGTACGTTTTTGTGGTTGATAATCTTCACATTTTTCAGATGCTAACTGTCCTTGGTGCTGAGCTCTACATACCCGGCTATCCTAGTGCAAATCAAGCCATGCACGTCTTGAATTAGCAAATTTTGACCATGATATTCATATAGAGGACAAGATTTTTCAAAAGATTTGAAAACAGAATAATGAGGGGAAGTTATTTTACTCAGACGATAAAACATGCTCAAGTCTCCATAACAGGAGGAGCAGCAATAAAATGCCAGCAGCGGGAGAAATCTGAAAAGCAGAAGCGTCGGCATCATGTGGAAATTCAGGGACCATTTCATCGGGATACAGAGCAAGTCGTAGACATTAAGAAAATGAGGCTGGTAGCTTACTGTCTAGAAAGGGTAGGCTGCAAACGGAATTCTAACCTGTTGGACACGCTGCAACAAAAAGAGGCAATGACTGGGGTGGAGAAATCTTCTGGTTCCTTGTGGGCTGCCTGGGAGCTGACCTCTGTGCTCAGGGTTTATTGGAGGTTCCTGAATGTCAGATGACAGGCCTGAGGAAAGAAAGTACTGTGTGGGGGAACAAAGAGGTCCAGTGAGGTGGGAGGCAGAGGACTAAGTAAACAAAGATGCCATGGGCTCTGGAAAGTTAGATTATACTTAATGTCTCTCTGGACTGTGTAGTGGAGAGGCCACATACCGAAAGGGCATGCGACCACCGCAGCCCTCCCAAGTGGAGCACGCCTAGAGGAAGCAGGAGGGCCTGTTGCTGGAGAAAGGCCTCCCTCCACTCAGGGGCAGAGGCATCTGTCTCCTAGGGAGCTGGCTCCTCAAGGAGCAGGGGGAGGGAGACACAGGTGATCCCAAAGGACTGATTCTTCCCAGTAACAGCCAATAGGGAGGAAGGCAGGCTTGCTTTGAGTGTGGTCCCGAGGCTTCTGGTCTCTTGAAAGGCTGGCCTCAGCGGCCCCCACCTCTGGGAGCAGCGCCCCCGCACCCTTCCGGCCCGGGGCTGCAGTACCGTCCCCGGCCGGCAGAGGCGCTGCGGGGCGGCGCCAGCGCGTTCCCACAGGTCGCGGCGGAGGCTGCGCCCCCTCCCCTGCCCGCTTCCTGGTCCTCGGGGTGTGAGGGCCGCGGCCTGGGACTCCAGACCCAGGGGCTGCGGGTGTCCTCGGCGGCCGCCGCAGCGTCCGCGGCGACGTCACGGTCCTCGCGGCCTCGCAGCCAGCGCTCGGGCCGGCCGCCGAATGCCCGTGGACGCGCATCTCCTCCCCGAGTTCCTGCTTCCCGGGCCAGCCAAAGCCGCAGGTGAGAACGTCCGCGGTAGAGGTGGCACCCAGGGCCTGCGGGTCTCAGAGGGCCCCTGGCCTCCTTCTCTCCTCCTTGCCCAGGAAACCCCGCGGGGGCGCCGGCAGCGGGGACGCTAAATGCTGCCCGGAGCCCCAAGAGCATTTCTTCTGAGGCACGTAGCCCCCCTCCCCCGCCCAGGTGCTTCTGCGAGCTCCTTTGTGGACCCCCCAAGCCCCTAGGGGATCCCCCGCCGAGCACCCCGCGGGCCCCACCACCCCTGGCGCGCATGCCCAGAGCCCTGGGAGCTAGAAAGTAGCTGAGCTGCTGGCGCAGTACCTGCTGGCTAAGAACGCGAAGACTGTGTGGATCAAAAGGGCAGACATGCTGAAGTGTGTCATCCTAAAGGTGCAGGAGCTTCTTCCCCGAGATTTTCAAGAGAACCTCTGACCTCCCCGAGTTAGTCTTTGGGTCTAGGTGAAGGAACTTGGCCCTCCAGAGCACGCCTATGTCCCGAACAGGAAAAAAAAATCCAGCCTGCCCTGCCTTGGGGGCCTGACAGGCGACCAGACCAGGGCAAGCACGCTAAAGACTGGGCTTTCTGCTGAGTATCCCGGACTTGATCTTCGTGCAGGCCAGCTGTGTCCCAGAGGAGGTGTTCGGGGAGGTGTGGAGGGTGCTGGAGGTATGCTCGCCTAAAAAGCATCCCGTCCTTGGGGAGCCGTCACCATAGGGAATGGCCAGAGCTTGTGTGCAGCACAAGTCTGTGGTGCACGAGTAGGTGCCCTCCAGCAGTCCAGTGCTGTCTCTCAGTATTCTTGTGGGGCCCTCCAAGGAAGCAAGACAGATGGAAGGCCTGGAGTTTGTGGCCCAAGTGAATGACACCCAGCCCAGAGCCTTGGCTGTGGCAGTAAATGAGGCCTTGAAAGAAGAGGAGGAAGTGCCCAGTGCTCACAGTGCGGTGGCCGAGAAGCAGCTGCTGGTGATGCTGTGACAAGTGCGAGCGTTAGTGCGAGTTCCAGTTCCAGGGCCCCTGCCGTGGCTGAAGCAAGCAAGCATCAGCACCAGTGCCAGGGCAAGTGCCAGGGCCAGGGCTAGAGCCATGCCGGAGTGATGGACAGTGCAGGGGCCAGTCACCATCTCAGGCTGCCACCAGGGAAGGCTGAGGCTTCCTTGCTTTTGTTGTGAGTAGTCAAAGGGGTGCTGGAGCAGTAGGCCCTGTGGCTCTGATTAGGAAGTGCAGGGCTAGAGCAGGGTGAGGAAGGACACATAGCATTCTGCTCCAGGGCTGTGCTTCCTGGTGACTTAGCGCCTAGTCTGCACATGGCAAGGTTGTGCTTTCTCTGTAGCTACCCTCTTTCTCGTTGAGAAACAGTTGCGAGGCCTCAAAGGGATGAGAACTAAGTGATGAAGGCTGAGGATGTGGATGAGTGGTAGAAGACTTTCCTCAAATGGGCAAGGCTGTGGGTTCCATCCCCGCAGCCATAAGATAAGTCAAAAGTGCCTCCATATGTACATGTCAGATCAGAGTGGACGCAAAGGCATAGTAAAACATTTCCCAAAGCCTTGCTTTTCTAGACGTATCATTAAGTATGAGTGTCCACGGTTATGCTTGGCAAACATCCAGGGTTTCTTTGTTCCTTATTTACGGGAGATTTCTTCATTTATACAAAACAATTGTGACACTGTCATTTTATGTTGAAACGTCCTGGGGTCGAGTCGGTAGCTCCTTGAGATGCTGACGGAAGTCGTAGTGCGGTGATTCCCCCTCCAGATATTCAGAGATAAACACAAATATGGCCAACACCTGTCACAGCAGAACCAGCTAATATTTACTGTATTCACCTAGATCTCTGGAATGTATGGGGAAATAAAATTGAATTAGACACCTTGCTCATGGACTCATTTATTTAACCTGTGTCTAGTGACCGTTATGTGAGGCACTGTGTTGGGCACTGGAAGAGCAAGACAGCAGACTCAGGCTCTGTCCCACATCTGAGAGTCTAGTTGGGGCTCTCAGTGTGAATAACTGAGGTAGATGGCGGCAGGCAGGCTTTACCGGGGTGGTCAGGGAGCCCAGAGGACAGGCATGGGTCCGTGGGAAGGAAGCATCTGGGAGGCAGCAGGCTTCTTTGGCATCAGGTAGCTGCCCCCAAGAGAGGCAGCACTAGAGATGTAAAAACTGCCAGTGACCCCCTGTCGGGATGTTGTGAACACCTGGTGGACTCCCTGCTTCCGTGGAACTGGAAGGGTAGAATTAGAGGATACTGGAGGGATGGTGAGAGGGCAAGAACACGTGTGCAGGAGACACACTCTCGAGTTGTGGCCGAGAGAGGAGATAAATGAGGATCAACTGGGACTAGACACTCTTGACTTGGGGTTTGCCAGAGGGAAGGCCCATTAGCAGCAGCTATGGTCCGTGCTCTGGACTCTGGCTCACGTGCAGTTCATTCCCTGCACACTCTGGGTCCTTGACCCGTCCTTTCCAACGAGTGGCAGGAGAGGAGCAACTGCCCGTTCACCAGAACAGAGAGTGTCCCCTGAGGCAAGGGCACAAAGCAGAGGTTGTCTCCTGAGGCCTGGGAGAGCCAGTGTGTTATGAGGGCAGTGGTAGGATTACAGTGAGGTTCCATAAGTTGGAAAAGAAAAAGGCCTGCTTGTGGGCAGCTGTAAAGCTTTCTGTTGGTGTTGTGGACCACTGTTGACAGAAGTGAGAGAGAAATACGTCTTAGCAGAGCCAGCATAAGCCTTGGTGGACAGACCACAGCACCAATCCAATCTGGTTGGGCTACAGAGGTTTTCATGAATAGAGAGGGATCTAATGAAAGTGTAGCTCTACCCAAAGTTGATGGCCTGTATATACAGCATGGCTTTTGAAGGACCCACATTTCCTGTGTTGTCTTAGGATAGCTTCCAGTGGATATCAGGAGCCTAGTAGCTGCCCTGTGAGTACTTTGACCCTTGCAGGCTGCTGGTCACATATCATTTATGTGCTGGTGCCCCTTTAGAAACTTCTTGTCCTCTAGACACAAACCCCATGGAATCTAGTAGCAGCAATCTTGGGGCCTCCAATGAGATATGTGGGGTCCAGAGAGCACTGAATCTAAAGCTCCTCATTGTTCATTCCTGTGAAGGAAACAAGGAGAGGTATCTCCTGGGGGTCTGGGGGTGATGGTGCTATGTGAATCTGAGGTTGAAGTGGGGTGGGTGTTGTGGGAATGGTCTGTTTTTCTCTAGAATAGGGCTTTTGGGTGTGGATATGAGGATGTCAATCTAAACCCTGTCTTTGGGATGCCAAAAGATTTCCTTTGCATCTGCAGCCTCACAGCTCATTGTCAGTGGCGAAGGCTGCGTAGTGGATGGTGTACATTTTGTACTTCTTACAGTCAGTTTTTCTCAAATATAGCCATGGAGGATTCATTGTCTAAAGCCCACAGTCCTAATAGGCACCTCAGCAAGCTTGGCTGTCCCATGAAAAGTCCTAAGGATGTGGTCCTTTACAACAGTAGCAGGTCCTCGACTACTGAGCCATATCTCCAGCTCAGCTGTTGCCATTTCTAACATGGTCTCCTCCATGTTGGATCAATGGTTCAGCTGTGCTCCATCTTCCATTGACGCCTTATCCTGAGGAAACTATGTTTCGTTATCTTTCAAGATCACCAAGGAAATGCAAGAAAGACCCACACAGGACAAACCATGTGTAGTTAGAGAAAAGGCTGTTCCTTGGAGAGCGACTGTTTTGATAGGCAGGGGGTTGTCTGGGAACTGTTTATTGGCATGGAAGCTTAAAGCCCTTTTGCAGGATCCAGGGAGTGTTTCTACAAGTGACGTGCTCCCCATTATGCAACCTCCGCCATGTAGCTTTCCCCAAACTGACTCCTCCACTACCCATTCATAAATGAGGCAAAGTATTTCTCCATATGAGGATTCTTTGCAGTGAAAGGGGGCAGAGACATGCTATTCCCTCCTCAAGGATTTTCGGTGCATGCAAGTACCCCTTGGGGTCAGAGCTGAGAGCTGCGGGAAATTCACTGCACATTGAACAAGGACTCCACCACCACCTCCAAGCAGCAAGAATCATTGCCTCAAGAAGGTGAGTGGATGGCTCAGCAGGAGTAAGAAAGAGACTAGTTCCTGCCATTCGCACCAGCACTCCCGGGACACCCAGTCTGATACCCAAATCATCTCATCTGAGGTGGGTGTCAGTATGAAAGTGAAGGAAATGTCACGGAGGCAAAACATTGTAAAGCATGATGGCCTTTATTTCAACCGCACTCAACAAGATTCTCAGGAGGGCAAGGGCCTGGGCAGCAGAAGGCCATGGCCCCGATCTCGGACCCCAGTGGACTCAGCCTCAGATTGTCCGGCGGCCTCTCCTGAGGAGGAAACATAGAGACAAGTGGACCCTCAGAAGCCCTGTGGGAGTGGAGGGGAGGGCTGGGGTGCTCTCTGAGGGAAAGGGAAGGAGTCATTGCAGCTTGTGAGTGGTAAGAGGCAGGCTGGCTCAGAGCCCTCACCTGAAGAACTTGGACACTCGTGCCAGGGCTCTCTGGAACCGACCCTTCCAGGGCCTTCTCGGAGGAGCAGCCTTCCCGGTTCCTCTTGGCCCATTGAATGAGTTCTCCATGTTGTGAGCAAAGACAATACCTTCCTGGAAGTATTGTTGTGGGTTTCTCACAGTCTGAAAAAGAGAGTTGAGACCTCATGTTTGCTGTCCCTCATGACTGCTGTCCATTACCCCATTCGGCTACTGGTTGGGGATGGAGAAGTGGGAGCCATGGCCTGACCAAACCCCAGTATCCCCGGAGGATGTTCCAGACCAGCCCCCCCCTGGAGGATGTTCCAGAGCCCATGGACACGAAACTGACCTGCCCAGGCCGTGGAAAGAAGGGAATGAAGATCATCTTCCACGAGTGTGTTCCAGCCACAGTGACTCCTAGGACTTCCTTGCACGAGAGTGTGTGATGGCAGCAGTGATCCCCTTCTCCAGGACTGACTTGGAGAGATCTGCTGAGCACGCCCCTTCACGGCACCTGCCCACTCTGCCCCTCCCCATTGTTCCTCCCTGTTTCAGTTCTGGACATCCAGCACATCCAGTGGATACATTGCTGACATGTGACCTGTCCTGTTCCTGTTCTCCCACTCCCACCTCTCCAATGTGCCTACCTCCCTTCCGCTCCCATTGTTTCTTTCTCTGCTCCTTACTCCTCCCTCCCTTCTCTTCCTCCTCAGGTGCTCTTGCCCTCTCTGTGTCTCTCTGTTTTCTCTCTGCCCCCCTCCCCCGCAACAGGCTCAAGCTACATGCAGCTTCCTGAGCAGAGATGCACTAAGGGGCCTCACTCTGAGAAGAAAGCACAAGGATATTTTAGCCATATCTCATTTGGGATGACAGCATTTGATCCTTATCATTTAGTGGACTCTCCAGGTCATGGTGTGCACTGCTCTGGTTTCTTGTCTTGTGTTCTTTCCTAAGTTCTTGGAAGTGCTTTAGTGCCAGTCAATCCGGGTGTTTCGTACTCGGCTTCAAGCAGGCAGTATCATCTTTCTCCCCTCTTGATCGGTTTTATCACATTGAGTTGTGAAGATTGTAGGGGAAATCATGACTGATGCTTATGATGAAGATGTGGCATTTGTGAGGAACGGATGGCTACTCGAGTGCCTTTCAGCTCCAACTAGAGGAGGAGAATGGAGAATGGTCCCTTCGGCCTTTGAATACATGCGCTGTGTAAAGCTGCTGCTGGCCTTCAGCCATCACCTCTGTTCTACTGTCTCCATGGGCATCACTCCAGAGTTCTAGGTGGACTCCAGGTGGGAGAGACATCATGGGAAGGAACTGGGGGTGGGGTTGCCATGGAGCAGACACTGTAGGTGAAATTTGCCAGACCAAGTCTTTCTCCAGACAAGCCATCTCTGGTCCCTGAGGAGATGATTAGCAGCCCTGGAGATGTGCAAGCAGGTGTGCTGCCGCTCCTCTGTTGTGCCCTAAAGAGTAGAGTCCCTGTGCACGTTGGAGGTAAAGAGCCCACAGTTTTCATGTGTGCTTTTTCAGAATTTTCCCAAGCACCCCAATAGAAGCTTAGGAATTTCCAGGTACATTTTTGACCAAATCTCAAACCATCATCCCCCTTCCCCAAGAAATGAATAGATTTCTTGGTCCTCTCTCCTTTCCCCGTCCATGTACTCAAATGGGTTTCCTCTCACAGTGCTCCATAAGAACTTAGAATTACTGGCATGTGAACCAATGAAGGACTGAAGCGATGCTTGTCGTTTCTATTCATGCCCATCTGTGTGAATACAATATGGGGTTTGTATGTCATGATTAGATGTAAATAAAAATCTGGGTTTAATTCTCTGACCTCAATGGTGAGGACTAGAAATGAAGGCCTCATAACTTCGTCATTTTCCCAGTGTCCATATTCATGTAAGGAAAATGAAATGGCAAGCAGGGGCTTCTTCCAAACTCCTGCAAAGAGCCCTGTGCTGATAAGAAGAACCACCTTTTGGTCCTGCATCCATAGTAGAACTCCTGGTTTCCTTGCCTGCACTGGGTGCCATCCTCAACCTCCACCTGGGGGCAGAACGAGACATGAGAACTGTCTCAGGCAGAACCCCTGAGCCCGTTATGATGCAACCTCTGAGTGAGGTTTCTCAGGACTCAGGGCTCAATCTTAAGTTAAGGGTTTGTGCCAAGATTTTGTCCTGCTTTAAGACATGCCGAGAGTCTGGTTGGGAGATTCTGAAATCTGCAGTGATGTTCGAGGGACTGACACATGTGGGTAGTGCTGTGGGTTCGCTTCCTTACCAGTACTGGAGTGTGGCAGTTACCTGCTTAGGCAGGACGAGGGTCAGTAGCATCTGGCCCTGTCTCAAGGCAATAATATATGTGTCCATCATTTGACAGCATGGATCAGAAACATCAGGTCAGTGTCAGTCTGGACTGAACTATGACCCCTCACAATTTTGTTGTTGAAGTCCTGCCCCAGAGCTGACTGGATTTGGAGCCTTTAGTGTGGAATTAAGGAAGAAGTTATCCCTAGGTGGGAAGCTGACTTAAGGGGATTGACGTCCTCATCAGAGGAGACAGCAGAGGACTTGCTCTGTGTGTGCAGGAATCCTGATGGAGATGCCATGGGGTGACTTGCTGAGAAGAAGGCTAAGCATGAAACCCGGCAGAAACCAAGCTGGGAAGCACTTTGATCTTGGACTGGACAGTCTGCAGGACCAAGAGAAAATAAATTTCCCTTGCTCTAATCATCTTGTCTCTGATAATTTCTTATGGCAGTTTATGAAGCAGAATGGTATGCCCATCTTTGGATTTCTCTGAAAAATGAGTGTGGTGTTCATTTGGATAACAAGGCAGCTTACTCCTTGAGAAACTGATGCTGCACGGGCATTAATTTTTCCCTTTGACACTGCTTGAAAAACAAAAACTGTCTTCACGCACCTGCGTTGAAGTGTACCATAGGTCTTCAGGGAGTGGGAGCGGTTGGGAGGTGGTGGATCATGGTAAAAGGAGTCTCACATTGTGGGATTGATTCTCATCAATGAATGATTATGGTCTGTCTGAAATTTTACTTATGTGAAACATTACATATGAGAAGAGAGTGGTTTTCATGGCAGCCTCAGCTTTATCAGGTACAGAGATAACCAAGGGAATAGGGACGAGAGAGAATGTTGAACTTTTCAGTTGGAGTACTGTTACACAGAAGAGAGGTCTGTAGGATCCTGCCAACCCTGAATCACACCTGGATAAATTATAGGTAATTATTTGTGGAAAGTACTACGTACAATGGTGGATCGCACTACAGCCTTGTGCCTCACAAGTAACTTCCCTGAGCCTCTTTGCTTATCACTAGGGTAGCACATTCGGTTCCTAGGACACATTGCAATGCTTTAAATCTTGCTTGCTTACATACACCAGGACTAGGAACAGTGTCAGATCATAGAATAGTCCCGCCATGTGTCGTCCACTGTTACCAGCCCTCTTAGTATGAGCAGGTATGCATCTTCAAGAATTCTGCAAACATACATTACATACATGCATGTGTCCCCATGCATACACACAGTTCTGTTTTTCTTGGCATAAAAATAGACTTATACTTCAGAGTGTCAAACATTTGGTTTTTATCATTTTTTTCAGGACTAGGTGAATTTCCCTGTCGTCTCATGGAACACCATCACATGGTGTTCATAACATGCAATGTGCTGCCTTGTTTATGTCCAGATGTAAGGACCTTGAACTGGCTCTTTACAGTTTTCAACTTTTCACGTGATTCTTAAGTACCCTTGTTCCAGAGTCTGTTTCTCTAGAGGAGACACAGGGACACAGAATGTGAAGGCCACACTAAGCATACATGCATACATTTAAAGAACCTTGGGTGAGTGTATCTCCAAAGAGGAGTTGTGAATCTGTAAGCTCAGGGTGGTGTTCACTGTCTTCAGCCTTGTTTTTGCTGTTGTTGCCCCCTTAAACTTTGCTACTTTGGGGGGTGACATATTCAGAGGTATTGAGAAAATGTCTTCTAGATGGAAACTGAGGTCCCAGGGTGGGTGGGTCATCCCAGGCAGGTAGTGAAGGCGTAAGTCACAAACAATCCCACACCAGTTTGGAATTATGATTAATAGCGTGGTATTTATTTAAAGGGGGAAAAACTTACAGATCACCGTCCCAGACAGCAGCCCTCTGTGCCATCAGGAAGGAGTTTAGTCGCCGGAAATGGAGCAGGAAGCAAAGAGAGCGAGGAGGGAAGTGGCTGCTTTTTTAAAGAGAGAGACCATGGCCCAAGGGGCTGGTATCTCAGCGGCTATTGGCTGGAGGAGCGGAAGGACCTCCTGCAACACCTCCCCCTTTTGTTTAAGTAAGAGAGTTCTAAACCTACTATGAAATTATATACAATAAGTACAAATATCCTATTCTAACTAGCTTAGGTCTTATATAATAAATAGCTTGGCCAAGTAATGAGAGGAAAGTAACTACATTTATATAGTCTTCAACCCCATCAAAGATCTGAGAAGGGAAATAATGTTACCTGGGTAATTAGGAAGTTCAGTAAAACAACTTCCCAAACATGCAACAAATCACAGAGACAACTAGCTACCTGGGCAATCACCCAAAGTCACGTTTGCAGTGTTGAAGCAACCAACTTTGGATAAGGCCTAACATAACTGACATACCATTTTCAAAGGCAAGCAACTTTTCAAAACTATCTTACCCTGTCTTGGCAGGATATGACAGTCCTGTTTTATCCATTAATGCATGCTCTGTATCTCTGTCAGTGGTTGAGGTATGGGCATTTCTTTGCTCAAAGGCCAGTTCTACCAAAAAGAAAGACTCCAGGTGGAGTGTCTTTGGTGCTCAACATTCTCTCGGGAATAGATCAGTGCTGCCAGGAGCAATTGTGTCTCACTATCATGAAACTCTGAGTTAGATTAAAGGCCATTTTCTACAGCTCTTTGAAGAGGTTGAAGATTATCTATCTATACTTAGTATAATCTCTATGTATCTAAAGAACCTGATTAGTCTAATTATAGATGTCAAACTTAGATGACTATTGATCTATATAATTCTCAATATCTATCTAACTTAAAGACTAAGACAATAAACAACTGTGAAACAAATGAGGATAATGACCTCCAAATATAAACAATGTACAAATATGCATTGCAGTATGGCAAATATATATCAATACACAAACAATATATAAGTATCTTAATCAGAGGTAGAAATGTAAACTGCAATATGGTAAATATATACAATATATATATCAATACAATATATGTCAATACATAAAAAAGGTAGAAACATGCATGCATACAATAGTCAATATAATTTCACTTTGTATCAATATATAAGAATCTATACCAATATATTTGTATCAAAACAATAACTCACAAGTACCAACAAGTACCAATCTATTATCCCATCATCCCATTATCCCTCTTCTTTTTTTTAAATGATCCCTGAGCTTATAAAATTCCTCCCCCAACCCTCAACTGTATACTAATTATAATCAACCCCTAAATGATGTCCCTAAACCCAAGGGCAAACTTTACTGGGAGAGGGGATGTCATCCTCTAGAATTACTTCCAGGTGTCATGGGGGTGACGTTCTTTCTGGGGGATCCTGTGAAAGTAAAATGATGGTTAAATTTCAAGATCAATGTCTTTTAAAATTGCAAATAGTCTCTGAGTATTTTGTGCAGGTCTGGCCAGAATGTTGTATAAGATGTGCACCATTTCAGCTAACCAAGTTGGAACTGTCTTGTGCAACTGGTACCCAAAACAGGTCTTGTAGTAGTGCTATCAGTATCATGATGTCATATGAACGAGGTGGAGTTGTTGTGGGGCCCCATCTTCTTCCTGGAAACTTCAAATATCACTGCAGGAAAAACTCATTGTTCATTCTGAAAAACTTAAACATTGATCATATATATATATATATATGTATATATGTATATTCAATGAAAGGCATGATAGATATATTCAATGAAAGTTATGATAGATATGAAGAAAAGCAAAGATGTTTTCTAAACTCATTATTTCTTTCTGTCCTATATCATGGCTCTTGACATGAGACAGAAACTCCAGAAACTCTGGGTTTTTCTCTTACCAACAGGCTTGGAATTGGAGAGGGACTGAGCCAGAGTACAACTTCAAAACCAGCTCTATAAATTTAGAAATATGGTTTAGTATATTTTACTTACATAACCTATTCAGTTTTCTTGATAGTTCCTATTGGGCAGGTGTTTTTCTATCTGTCAGTATCCAAACATCCAGGGTCCCTTGAATTTTTCAAAGATGAGTGTTTTTCTGTGGAGATAAGAACAGAACCCTGCCCCCATTCTATTTGTTTTTCTTACCACCTGTATGAATATCATCATTGTGGATGAGTTGTCATTTCTCCTTTCCAAGAGGTTTCTCCTCTTCAAATCGAACCTTTATTAATTTTGATGGTATCCACAATTTTTCTTCTCCTGTGGAAACAAGAGCAAAATCCCTTCCCCAACATAGCACATCTCCTGGCTTCCATTGAGAAGTCAGCACATCTTTGAAATAAATTGGTTGATTTAGTTCAGCAGACTTTTCCGTTATCCAATGTCTTTCTGCTGCTGTTATTCCTTTCTCGTTAGCATTAAGAAAATTCAAGGTTAATAAAGAATTATGTAATCTATTTTGGGGGTATTTTCGGTCCCTTTCTGTTTGTTCAGCATATCCTTTATAGTATGATTTGATCTTTCTATAACTGCCTGACCTGTAGGATTATTTGATATACCTGTAATATGTTTTATATTATAATAAACAAAAAAGCGTTTCATTTTCTTAGATACATACGCTGGACCGTTATCTGTCTTTATTTGTGCAGGTATACTCATGATGGCCATAACTTCCAATAAATGTGTGATTACTGAATCAGCCTTTTCTGAGCTCAGGGCAGTAGCCCATTGAAAACCTGAATACGTGTCTATGGTGTGGTGTACATATTTTAATTTACCAAATTCCATAAAGTGGAACACATCCATCTGCCAGATTTAATTTCTTTTAGTAACCTTTGGGTTACTCCCTGCAGGCAATGGTGTTTGATTATAGAAAGAACAAGTAGGACATCTCTTTATAATATGTCCTTAGTTTGTTGCCATGTAATGGAATATTCTTTCTTTAGGCCTTTACTATTGACATGATGCTTCTTATGAAATTCTGAGGCCTGCAACACGCTTCCAATCAATAATTGATCAATTTCAGCGTTGCCTTGTGCTAGAGGACCAGGCAGACCTGTATGGGACCGGATGTGTGTTATGTATTTCGGACAAAGCCTATTCCTGATTATGTCTTGTACCTGGATAAACAATGAAGTCAACTCTGTGTCATCTGGTATAAATTCAGCAGTTTCAGTATGCAGGATAACTCTTTCTGCATATTGTGAATCTGTAACTATATTAAGAGGTTCTTTAAAATCCCTTAGCACCATAAGAATAGCATATAATTCTGCCTTCTGGACAGAATTATAAGGGCTTTGTTCCACCTTATTCAATTCATCTGATTGTAACTTCCTTTCCCTGATTTATTTGCATCAGTATAGAACCTATGGGCTCCAGTTATTGGAGCATCACGTACAATTCTAGGAAGAATCCAAGAAGTTCTCCTTATGAGGTTAAGTCTACCACTTTTGGGATAGTTGCTATTAATTTCTCCCAAAAAATTAGTACAAGCTCTTTGCCATGGTTCATTGTCTTCACATAACCTTTTTATTTCTTCAGTAGTAAAAGGCACTATAATTTCTGCTGGGTCTATACCTGCTAGTTGACGAAGTCTCAGCTTACCTTTTATAATTAATTCAGAGACTTTTTCCACATAAGTTTTTAATTTTTTACCTGGCTTATTAAGTATAAATATCCACTCTAAAATAATACCTTCCCTCTGCATTAGAATCCCTGGAGGAGAAATTCTGGAAGGCAATATGACTAGGATGCAGCTAAGATTTGGGTTCACCCTATCCACATGTGCCTCCTGTAATTTTTCCTCAATCATTGTCAGTTCCTTTTCTGCTTCAACTGTCAGTTTTCTTGGACTATTCAAATCTTTATCACCATCTAAGGTTTTGTTTAAATGAACTATTAGATCAGGTGTTATCCCAACAGCTGGTCATTGACTGGAAATGTCTCCTAACAATCTTTGGAAGTCATTACGAGTCTTTAACTGATCTCTCCTAATTTGTGCCTTTTGCGTTTTAATTTTCTCTAACCCTATTCTGTAACCTAGGTAATTAATAGAATTTCCTCTTTGAATCTTTTCAGGGGCAATTTGTAATCCCCATTTAGGCAAGACTTTCTTTACTTCTTCAAACATCCTTTCTAAAGTATCTTTATTTGAATCAGAAAACAAAATGTCATCCATGTAATGATAAATTATGGACTTGGGGAATTGTTTACGAATTATTTCCAATGGCTTACTTACAAAATATTGGCACAATGTAGGACTGTTGAGCATACCCTGTGGGAGAATAGTCCATTGATATCTCCTATTAGGCTGAGAATTATTATAAGTAGGCACTGTGAAGGCAAATTTTTCTCTATCCTTTTCTTGTAACAATATAGTGAAAAAACAATCTTTCAAATCAATAATTATAAGAGACCATCATTTTGGTAATAGAGAAGGCAAAGGAATTCCAGATTGTAGTGGGCCCATAGGTTAAATTACCTTGTTGACAGCTCTTAAATCTGTCACCATTCTCCATTTACCAGATTTCTTTTTTACAACAAACACAGGAGAATTCCAAGGGCTGGTTGAGTCTTCAATATGGTGAGCATCTAGTTGCTCTTGCACCAGTTGTTCCAATGCCTGTAATTTATCTTCAGCTAGAGGCCACTGTTTGATCCATATTGGCTTTTAAAGGTAGGGCTTTTGGTACCTCTAAAGGTTTGGTATTTGCTGTATGTTCTTGTACAGCCTGAATGGCTGGTGACCTTTTTCCATAATACCTCATCATATCTTTCCCAGAATTATGAGTTCCTGGAACTACAGGAATGTTAATCTGGGTATTCCATTGCTGTAGCAGGTCACGGCCCCATAAATTTATTGCAATATTGGCTACATATGGCCTTAGTCTTCCTATTTGCCCCTTGAGCCCTATGCATTCAACCCATCTTGTGCTTTGTTTTACACAAGATAGGGTTCCAATTCCCAGGAACTGAACATCTACCTCTTGAAGAGGCCAATTCGGATGCCAAGATTCTGGAGTAATGATACTTACATCCACACCTGTTTCTAATATGCCTTCAATAAAAGTGCCATTTATACAGACTCTTAGCTTTGGTCTTTGATCGTTAATAGAAGTCTGCCAAAATATACGTTTACTCTGTCCTACTGGGTCTTTTGACTCGTCCTCCATCCATAATTCATCATTTAGACCAGTATTACTTTTTACAGCAGAAATTGGAGCTTTTAATTTTTTTGGTGAGGCACGTTCTTCACTGTGACTGGGAATGACTGGGCCACTGTTGGCTTGGGGGCCTGCAAGAGGCCCCTCAAGGAGTTTCCCGACAGTATCGGGTTGCCTTGTCTGTCTGTTGTTGACCTGCATTCGTTGGACCAATGTCGGCCTTTACCACATATCCTACATATACTTGAAGGCTGAGGTCTCCTATTTTTGTCATTCCCAGAAGAGATATTATTACTAGAAATTCTTTGCCTGTAATCCCTTTGCAAATGTCCTAATTTACCACAATTAAAACACCTGGCAGTTTGATGTCTCCTCATTGCTTTGGAAATCGCTTCTCCTACCCAAGATTCATCATTATAGCTAAACGTCTCAACATTCATCGTATGCTGAATCCATTCATCCATAGGTGCTGATCTAGATTAAAGGCCCAATTATCTTTTTGAATTCTATGTTTGCATTCTCAACAGCTAGAGATTCAAGAAGTATTTGTCTAGCTTCTAGGTCTGTTACCCCTATGTCCAGAGCCTTAATTAATATTTGCAAAAAGCCAATAAAGGGTTCTCTCTGTCCCTGCCTAATTCTGGTATATGATTCAACCTTTTTTTCTGGATCTTGTATCCTATTCCAAGCATTTAAAGCTGCTTGGTGACATAGACACAGTACTTCATCGTCATAAAGAGCTTGGACCTGTGGATCAGCATATTCTCCTGCACCAAGAATTTGATCTTGGGAAACCTCCACACCTTTTGCTCTTCCTTGCTGTTCCATATGCTTGGATTCTTCTCTGAAATAGATTCCAAACATCAAGGAAGGTCCATTATCTAAAACTGCAGACACTAACAGATCGAAATCATGGGGGGGTAGATCTAGCATTAGAAGCCCAAGTCCTTATCATTTCCTTAACATATGCAGAGTGCAAGCCAAAATTAACAATAGCTTGCTTAATTTCTTTTAGATCATTCATTGCTATTGGCGTCCATCTAGCTTCTCTGACTCCCTTTGAGCCTTTAGAAGTTGACGCTTTGTCAGAATAAATTACAGGGTATGTCGCTAAAACCCTGGGTAAGCCAGTTCTAATAGCTGGTGGTGGAAATGTATCCTGTATCCAATCAGGAAGGAGTCTAGTCGCCGGAAATGGAGCAGGAAGTAAAGAGAGATCAAGGAGGGAAGTAGCCACTTTTTTAAAGGGAGAGAGACCACGCCCCAATGGGCTGGTATCTCAGCGGCTATTGGCTGGAGGAGCGGAAGGACCTCCCGCAACAAGGTAGTACTAAGAGGTGGCCTCCAGGATCTGCGCTGGGGTGAGATCAGGAAAGTCACAAGGACAGCATAGAGGAATGGGAGAAGATCAGGAACCATGGGTTTTCTGGCTGTCAGGAAACTCTTCAGGCTTGGTGTTTGTCATTGAGTCAGGGATATTTTCTAGAGGAGTAGCTCTCTGGTATGTGTGAAGATTTGGCTTCAGTGGGGAGGGAGGAGGAAGAACAACTCTGGAGGGACAAGACCAGGCAGCTGCAGTGAGTTTGACCCTGAAGACAGGCAGCTGCCTTTTCCTCCATGGTATGTCTGCAGGATTTAAACAGGGCTACCAGGAGGCAGCAGGGTACATCTTCATGTCTCATACAGACTCTGGGACTATGGATGCTCAAAATGATAGTGCTTGATTAACAATTGGACTGACCCATTGTTCAGCCCTTGAGATACTTGTAGGGCATATCAGGAATGGTCTGGAGTCTGTGAGGTCTGTCTTGTGACTTCAGGGGTGATGATTTCTAAGGACCACCCACACTGTAGCTCTGAGCTTTGAAAATTGACCATCTTGGATATGATGGGAGGAGCAGGTCAGGAAGTAAAATAGTGTCTTAGCATATGGACTTACGGAGTAGGGATCATCAGAGACAGACCTTCATGAGTGCAATAACCTTATGAACCTTGCAGCTGGGCTGCAGTGTCTGAGTCCCCTAAGCTTTGTTTTTAGGTAGGTATGGCACCAAAATCAATGGCTTTCTGTCAAGTCAGCCAGGACTGAGCTGGTATAGGTGGGGCATCTGGCTCTCGGGAATGGGGAGTGGGGATTCTGGAACTCTTTCTGTCTGCTGGGCCCGGATAAAGTGATGAGAGCTGTTTATTATGAAGCTCTACTGCATTAACACCATTGCTGCCTATTGAAATTTTGCTTTGTCCAGTGACTCCTCCTCCTTAGCCATGTTATGGGTAAGGGGTGGTCCCCTCCCTTTAAAAGTCCTCCTTCCTGCAGTGTCCTGAGTGCTGAAAGGAGCAGGAAGCATCAAAACCTCATCTCTTGCGCATGTGTTAATTTGGTTACCCAGGATTCATTTCTCGAATGCCCAAAATCTGTATAGAAATTGGCTCTCCACCTGCACACCCAGTGTCCAACATCTACTCTGTGGGTGTCTGGGTTTCCAGTTGGGGGCAGCAAATGGGAGAGCATGTGTTAATGTTTCAGAGCAGAATCTAGGAGTCTCACAATTTAGCGGATACAAAATTACCACCTCATTTGGTCAGTACAAGGTGCCCTAAGACAAGGACTGCTTGTTCCCAAATCAGCAAGACAAAGCTCTTCCCTAGAGTGGAGTCTGAATATGGCAGTTACAGCAGTGTCCCTAACAGAAGCCACACATCAGTGTGCAACAGCTATGGCTGTACAAAGAGTACGTTATGTGTGATTGGGCTTGTGCCCTCCTGCATGCACTCACAAGCAGAGCAGAAGCAGTAAATGTCCACATATCTGGAGTGCTGTGGGAAAAAAAGAAGGAGGTGGGAGGGGAATTGGGAAACAATAGGAAAACAGACAGGAATGGAAAGGGAGGGCAGAAGACAGGCTTCCAGGGGGAGATAGAGAAACATTTGCTCTCTGCATCAGCATCATGGCCTCATTCTGCTTTTGATAAGGCTCCTCCAACCACCCGGAATTGCTTTCAAATGTATCCACTCTGATCTGCCCCCTGTCCAGAGAACAATTGTTTTTGTGCTATGTGCTGGGAAGATTAGCCTGCAGCTAATTGTGAGCATTGCAGACCCAAAAAGCCAATGAAAGTCCTTGTAGGGAAAGGGTGGGTCTAGAGGGAACTGTAAGTGCCAAGGACCCCAGGGCGAGGAGAATTGGAGGATCTCTGTGTCCACTGAAGGCAAAGTAGAGACCCTTGTGTAGATTCCCAAGGATAGATTGATGGTGTGTGGAGTGAGAGGTAAAGTCTCTTATAGAATCCTTTCATTTGGAAATGCCTGATGGAAGAGAAGCCTCCACAGGCTGGTGAGGAATATATCTAGCCATGTAGATTTTGGACTTTCTTAATGAACCATCTAAGGGTCATGACAGAAAGGTTAAATCAATACACACCTGAGTGGCTTCCCAAGTGGCAGTGCACAGATCATATTCTCTGTGACCTGGTGGAGCCTGAAGGAGTCATATAGTCATGCCATTGATAGTACTTAATCCATTCACCAGCCTGGCCTCAAAAAAGGACAGATTTCTCAGGTCTTATAGAAACCACGGCAAGAACCAGAACCTTGGGTTCAGGTCAAGAAGATGCCAAATACATCCTTAGATAGTTCAATTGTGTGGATTTCAACCGGTCTTCCCAGGTGGTGTCAGTCAAATTCATGGAAGAACTGAGCCAGTCCAGAGCATCACATGACTCACAGAGATGACTCATACCAAACCTGGGACTTGACCCTGAGACTGACTGAGAGGTGTGCACACCCTGTGTCCTCTGAGCCACACGAAACTCTCCCAGTCTGACTCAGGCCCTCTGTCCCTTGCCCACAGTCCCAGCCCTCGGGTAGTCCTGTTATCTTCAGCATTAGTGACTGACATGTAGTACATCTAACCAAATATACCAGCATTACAGAATAGTTATTCTCGCAGAGTTTCTAGGGCCAGGGATTCTGCATGACTTGTCTAGGTCCTCCACTTTTCACCCATTCTGACTCCTACTTGTAATGAAATTGTCAGATGCCCACGGACTGTGACATCATAGGTGGACTGAAGGTGAGCCAGGTGTTGACAGGATCTAGTTGCTAATGGGCTGCAGCATGAGGGCCTTAGCCTGTTTCTGTCTGATAGATGTATGACTGCCACCCACTCATTGTAAGCTGTTCATCTCCACAGGGACATGTGCAGTTAGTACTGGAGGGAGGAAGTTTGCCTGTTAGGGGAGGCTTAGTCTTGTGACAGCCTGCCCTTGGGCAGCAATGACTTACTACTATAGTCTCCAAATGCTGTTGGCTATAAGCAAGGCATTGGGATGGACCCATTTCATTAGGACACAAGAGAAGGAAAGCATACAATAGTGGTTTCCAGTTGACCTGAAGGTGACATAGAGATGACAGTGTGAACATAGAGGTATAAATACAGCTAAACTGCAAAAACTTATTTTTAAAGTATATAATATATACTATAATTTGGTATCCTGCTTTGAAGTATGTATAGGTTGTAAATGTGATCACAGAGTGCATAATAAATATGCTAGCTCTATAAAATTTATCTTACCATTTCAACACTTTCTACTTTTGCTTCCTTTATGAAACAAAATTATAAATTTAGGTATATATCAAACAGGTATGTTCAACATCTAGTGTTTACGACTTCACTGTGTACGGGAAATGTGCATGGTGGAAGATCGTAAATGCTTTCTCCACAGAAGAATAATGGTGACTCTGGAGGGTGACTGATGGGATTTAGCTTGATGGTGATGTCACAATGGTTTACACACTTGGAAACCCTACATGCAGACAATTTTTATTTTTAGATTTTTTATTTTTGAGAAAGCTAAGGGGGACACATAGACACAGCTGTGAGAACCCAGGGCTCAAACTCCACAAGCGCTGAGCCCTTAGAAGTGGCAACACTTGCACTGGCCCTGCCCTAGTTCACAGGCTAGGAGAAGAGAGTGCTCTTGGAGAGAGTACAGAGAGTCACTTGTGACTGGGGTTGGCAGTGGCAAGTATCTTCTCCCAGGAAGTCTGGACTCTGTGGTTCTGTAGAGTGGGAGGCAGGACACAGGGCCAGCAAAGCCTAGAACTGTGTGTCTCAACCGTCCTTATGTTGTAATCCCTTAGTACAGTTCATCACCTGGTGGTGACCCCAACCATAAAATTATTCTCTACTTCATAACTCCAAGTTTGCTGCTGTATGAATCATAATGTAAATATGCGGTATGTAGAATGTGTGCTATGTAACCTCCAAAGGGTCGAGACACACAGGTTGAGGACTGCTGACCTAAAAGGACCACGCTAGGTGATTGTGGCAAGAGCTGAGATCAGCAGCAGAGGTACATCATTTGGAGAACAAAATGTAGTGCTGGATATCCCAGTGAGCCCTGTGTCGGCAGTGGACAGCTAGTTCTGTGGTCACGATTAGTCAGCTTGGGAGGTGTTGGGCAGGATGGGTCTGTGTCTGGTAGGAGGGACAGATGTGAAGACTTCTCATGCATCTGTCCAGCTGCCTTTATCCCACCTCTGCTCCTGGGTTCTAGCTCAGCTACTGAGAGGAACCAAATTTCACCAATTATTCCAATAGACATTCTTTGTTTCATTTCTGTCTCTTCTCTTTTCTTCTCCACTCCCTTCTCACTCCCCCTTCTCACTCACACACATGGACATGGAGAGGTTGACAAACTCAGAAGGCATAACCTCTGGGCAGACTTTCTTTCTCTTGGAAGGTAGACTTCTAATTCTCTTTTGGGTTGGAAGGGCCGAGCCTGTTCCTGAGGTTCGGCTAGGACTGGAGAAGTTGTGACACAGAGCTCACATTCTCAGCTGAGTTTGGATCTACTTGACCGAATGGGGGTCATCTGAGAAGAGGGAACCGCAGTGGAGGAAATCCTTCCATCAGACTGGCGTGCAGGTCTCCTTGATGAACACTTGCTGGCAGAGGACCCAGTCATCTGGGGCTGTGCCATCCATGGGCAAGGGATCCTGTGCTATGTAAGCAAAGTAAAGAAAGTAGCCCGAGAAAACCATAAAAGCTCGGCAGCAAGCAGCCTTTTCTATGGCCTCTGCTTCAGTTCCCGCCTTGAGTTTCTGTCTGTCTTCAATCAATTCTAGGAACCTAAGACGTGTGCTGAAACAAACCCCTTCTCCCCAGCTTGCTTTAAGTCTATGGGGTTAATAGAAACCAATATCACAGGACCAAAGTCAGTAGACAGAGGACTTGTGGGGGGAGATGATGCTCAGCCCATCAGACCTGCCACAGAAAGATCACTTCTAAGACATTGATCACAGTGGAATTAGCTACTTGGTGATGGTGATTCGGTGATGTCGATTGGACTGGATTTGGAACCAACCGGGGACAAAACTCCGGGGATGTCTGGGAGGATGTTCCCAGAAACATTTATCTGTGGAGAGAGTGACTTCCCGGGAGTGTGGACTGCATTGTTACATGGACTGGGTTCCAGGGTTGAATAAAAATGAAAAAGCAGTTTCCAGTGTCCCCTCCTCCATGCATTCTGTTTTTTCCCAGTTGTGGAGTCTCGGCTGCCTGCTCCTGCCAATGTGAAATCTTCCACATTACCCTCCAGCCTGGATTAGACTGTTTTAATCTGTGAGCTAAAATATATTCTTTCTGTGAGCTATTTTTGAAAGCAATGTAAAACATAACCAATACAAACTCCAACTATTCTGTATCTGTGGGTCAAACCCTGGCTGCCCTACTGAAGTAGAGAAGAAGGGCTTGAGGCTAGAAATTCTATTGTCTCCTTGTACACGTTCTGGCCTCTGAGAAGCCCCTTCATCTTTCAGCAAGGAAGGACTCACCCCTTCTCAGCAAGGAAGGACAATGTTTTTTCACAACTGGTCCTGGTCAAGCATCTTTTTTTTACTCCATTAGTTTGAAGTATACAGGAGACTGTCATTTGAAAGGGGAGGGGTATTGTGTTTTTCTGTGTCCTATTTATGTCCTCCTGTAGCGAAAATACATTTTATAGGTCAGTAAATCTGCCTAAGGTTAAAGATGAGTTGTGTTTTATCCTCAATGCAGCCTTGCCCTGGGATAAATGTTTCAGTACTTTTCAGGGTCGCCCTAGGAAGACAAGAAACCCTCATAACGTGGAGAGTGCCCTTGCGTAGTAGAGACAAACAAGGCTGTTTTTTGGCCCCTGTCTTATCTCGAGGAGCTGTGGGCGCTTGGGTGGTGTTTTGAGCACAAATCTAAAGCCCTTTTAGGGGCTCCACATATTCTTTGTGTATGCGTCCCTCCCCATAGTCTCTGCTCCAGACTTGTCAGCTATGAAGTCTGCATAGACTACAAGGGGAGAGGCCTGCAAGCTGCTCCTCCTGGGTGTATGGAATATGGGGGTCAGAGGTGCCAGCTGTGAGAAAGAAACAGTTTTGAGTGAGACTGCTTTGCTTCAAAGACGGGAGCAAGTGTCATTGCCTCAGAGGGGGACCTGATGTCCTTAGAGAACTCAGAAAGACACTTGCTCTCCCCTCCAAGACATCCCACCCCCATCACCAAGACATCATCTCCCAGCACATCTTAAGTTGATGTCAGTAGGAAATATGACTAAAATATAATGAAGCCAAAACATTGTAAAGTTTGACGGCCTTTATTTCAATGGCACTGAACAAGATTCTCAGGAGGGCAAGGGCCTGGGCAGCAGAAGGCCATGGCCCCGTTCTCGGACCCCAGTGGACTCAGGCTTTTTCTGTCTGGTGGCCTCTCCTGAGAAGGACACAGAGAGACAAGTGGACCCTCAGAAGCCCTGTGGGAATGGAGAAGAGGGCCTGGGTGTTCTCTAGGGGAGAGGGAGAGAGTCATTGCAGCTTGCTGTGAGTGGTAAGAGGCAGGCTGGCTCAGAGCCCTCACCTGAAGAACTTGGACACACGTGCCAGGGCTCTATGGAACCGACCCTTCCAGGGCCTTCTCGGAGGAGCAGCCTTCCCGGTTCCTCTTGGCCCATTGAATGAGTTCTCCATGATGTGAGCAAAGACAATACCTTCCTGGAAGTATTGTTGTGGGTTTCTCACAGTCTCAAAAAGAGAGTTGAGACCTCATGTTTGCGGTCCCTCATGACTGCTGTCCATTACCTCATGTGGGTACTGAATGTGTATCTGCACTACTGCTTGAGGTGCTGAGGATGGAGAAGTTGGGAGCCCTGACCTGATGAACCCCATTCCCCTGGAGGATGTTCCAGAGCACATGAACATGAAACTCACCTGCCCAGGGTGTGGAAAGAAGGGAAAGAATATCTTCCTAGAGAGTGACGCCCCACTCAGGACATTTATCCACAGTTCTGCTGAGGTCCCCGCTGTGCTGGCTGTGGAACTGAGACCTGCCCCCTGCATAGCCCTAATCTCCACCCCTCCAAGGCCCTAAGCCCCATTGTTCCTGCCCATGGTTCCTCCCTGCTTTAGTTCAGTACATTGTGCTCAACCAGTAGATACATTTCTGGTGCGTGGCCTTCGTCCTAACTCCCGCCCCCAGAACTTTCTGTTTCTTCCTCTGCATTTCACCTTCACTCTGGCCAGCTCAGCAGCCTGAATGAAGTTCTGCAGGCTGAACCGAAAATGCCGAGGTCTTCGGGTACATGGTGAGTTCCCTGTGCGTGGGGTTTCCACTGACAAAAGTGCTCCTGAGGCCTGTCTGTGGTTGCCCCGTTTAGTTAGGACTGTGAGGTTTCTCATGGCGCTCTCTTGGTGCATGGTCCAAATCATTCATAAAATTCGAGAACAAGGTCTGGGCATGGCGCTCTGAGGCAGGAAGGCCTGGACCCTACTTCTTCTCTCTGATGTGTTTGCTGTGTGCAGGTTACCCGCATATCTGAGTGTCTGCTTCTGGTGAATGATGGAAAGTATTTGGGGACTGCAGAGCGTGTACAATGTGCAGGACAGTCCTCAGGTCGTAGGTATTAAAGGTTAGCAGTTTACTCTTAGAATCGAGATTCACTTTGGGTTACATCTTGGAATCTGTTGGAGCCATCGATCTTTACTTTTTTCCCCTCAGGGTATCCACTTTTTCTGTCCCATTTCCTAATAGAATTATCGTGGAGCCTTTGTAGTGCTGTCTGTGACCTGCTTCTGATCTCACTGGTGTGTGTGTCCTAAGGTGACTCCGTGCTGTGGCGCTTACCTCCGTGTTGGAGCATGATAGTGAAATTCCTGGGTTCAGACATTCTCCATCGTTGTCCTCTTCCAAATGTCCTTGGCCCTTTTGTGTTGTAAGCACTGCTATAGAACTTTGAGCAATAACTTTTCCTTTTGTTGATGATTACAGAGAGTGGAAAGCTTTTGAGTGCTTTAAACAGTGAGCATAGCATAGTTTATTTTAATTTCTATTAACAAGATTTTAATAGTTTTCTGTAAACAAATATTCCAGTGCTTGTGCCTATATTCTTCACAGATATTTCATTTATTTTAATGTTATTTTCATTTAAAAAATTCCCTTATGGTGTATTTGTTTGTAGTTTATTGTTGTTTTCATACTAGTTTATATTTTAGCTTTGCCAAAACCATTTCCAACCACCAGGTGATGACTTTTCCTGGGGTCTGGAAATAGTTTTAAAGTATTCTTTGAAAATTTCACACAGTTATCACGTTCCTTCCCAACCTCCACTTCTCCCAGATTGCCCCTCCCTCAAGTTTCTCCCTTTTCGTTTTGAATCTCCGTGCCTCTGTCTACATTCCGTGCCTGACTGAACCAGCTATGGCTTAAAGAATGATGCTGGGTGCATGTGGTGAGGATCTGGAGCAACATTCTGCCACATTTCTTAAATATTGACTGGAAATTTCTGTCTTTCCGTTATCACGTGTTTTCTGTGACAATACAACCTAGACCGTACATCAAGGTAGAAGTGAGAGCATTTGAGGGAAGAAGGGAAAGCCAAGGGAGTGAAAAGAGGGTAATAGAGAAAAATAAAGATAGGTGTCATATGTTTTTGCATGTGAGGAATCCACCCTTCACTGTAAATGTGATAAGGGTGAGTATGCCGGACATGGAAGTACAAGGGATCCTTTCTATGTGGATGAAGGGGACTCAATGGACAGGGAACAGCAGAAGGTAATGGGGATCAATGTGAGCAAAGTGTAATATACCATTGTGAAAATGTCATAAGGCCCATTATTTTGTGTGAAATCATAAAAATTAATAGAAGTGTATTTAGCATTTCACCATGAAACATTTCCTGTAGACTTTGTTATTTCTTTTTGTTTTTTTATTTCAATTTAATTATTTTTATTATTTAATTAAAAATTTCCACCTCCTCTCCTCCTCCCATTTCCCTCCTGATCCTCCCATCTCCCTCCCCCTCCCTCTCCAGTTCAAAGATCAGTGAGGGTTCCCTGCCCTGTGGGAAGTCCAAGGTCCTCCCCGCTCCATCCACATCTATGAAGGTGAACCTCCAAACAGACTAGGCTCCCACAAAGCCAGTCCATGCAGTAGGATCGAAACCCAGTGCCATTGTCCTTGACTTCTCATCAGCCCTCATTGTCCGCCATGTTCAGAGAGTCTGGTTTTATCCCATGCTTTTTCAGTCCCAGTCCAGCTGGCCTTGGTGAGCTCCCAATAGATCAGCCCCATTGTCTCAGTGGTTGGGCGCACCCCTCTCAGTCCTGACTTCCTTGCTCATGTCCTCCCTCCTTCTGTTCCTCATCTGGACCTTGGGAGCTCAGTCCAGTGCTCCAATGTGGGTCTCTGTCTCTATCTCCATCCATCGCCAGATGAAGGTTCTATGGTGATGTGCAAGATATTCATCAGTATGGCTATAGGATCAGGACATTTCAGGCTCCCTAATCTCAGCTGCCCAAGGAACTAGCTGGAGACATCTCAGATAGATATTATGGGATTGAGAATATTCCCCTTTGTTCCTAAATCAGCATACCTTCTTTTTTGATTTTTTTATCACTGGAGTTTTCAGATTATCACATCTGCTTTCTGACACACATCTTGGTGACCACTCCTCTCTTATCCCACTAATACAGTAAAATTCATTCATGGATTTCTTTTCCTGCCCTTTCTTTTTATATACAGTCTTACTCTGTAGGAGACAAAGTGCTGGAATTCACAGTGTAGCCCAGTCTGGCCTCCAACCTTTGGTGTTCCACTTGCTGCAGCTTCTTTTGTGGTAATAATATTACAGGAATGCACCACCAGGCTAGCTTTATTTGTGGTATTTAAGTGTCAAACTAGGGACTGGAGTGATGGCTCAGTAGTTATGGGCACTTGTTACTCCAGCAGAGAATCTGGGTTCAACTCCCAGAACCCACATAGTGGCTCATAACCACCTGGAACTCCACTTCCAGGGAATCTGGTGCCCTCATCTGACCTCCGAGGACACCAGGCAAATGGTGCACATACATACAGGCAGGTAGAATATGCACACACACAGAAGTAATTAAAGCCAAGAAAAATTAATAGTAAAATGGTCTTGCATTCCTAGAGTAAACTGTGCTTGTTAATGAATGTTTTTTCATACACTGATTCAAACTGCTAACATTTCATGAGAGGTTTGCATCTATGTTCATGAGAAATAATTGTCTGTAATACTTCTTGTGCTGCTTTATATTTTTAATAATTTTATTAATTCTTTGAGAATTTCATATAATGTGTTTTGATCACATTTACCCTCAACTCCTCCCCTTAACTCTTCCCAAGCCCACCCCTACCTCCCCAAGTTCTTACCTTTTATTTTGTTAGATTTTCTATTAATATAATATGTACATGGGGCCTTTTGCATGTGTCTGCTGATGCCCAAGAAGGCCAGAAGAGGATGTTGGATCCTCTGTAGATGGAGTTAGAGATTATGAACAATTTCCTCCTGTTGTGAATGCTGGGATTTGAACTTGGGTCTTCTACAAAAGCAGTGCACACTCGTAACTGCTGAGCCATCTCTCTAGTACTATCCTTTTGTTTGTTTGTTTTCATAACCCATTGGCTCCAGTTTGTGCTCTCCCAAAACTTCTGGGGATAGGGCCATCTACCCGAGCTTGGTCACCTTACCAGTAGCCACAGCCTTAAAAGAAATCCTGACTCTTCCTTCCCCAGAAGCCATCAAAACCTCCATAACACCTCAGTTACAGATGGGTGCTCGTGAACTCCTTCCTGCTTCATAGTCAAGTGTTGACTTCCTTTTGTGCAGGTCTTGCGGGGGCAGCCACAGCTGCTGTGAGTTCATGGACGCAGCAGTCCTGGCATGTCCTGACGACATTATTTCATTCTTGTCCTCCTCCACCACTGAGTCTTATGTTTCCTCCCCCTCTTCCAGGGATAGCCTTGGGGCTGTGTATGACATAGATGTCCCATTTGTGACGTAGCATCCCATAATCACTTGTTCTCTACACGGTGCATGGTTACAGGTTTCTTAGTTAATCGCCATTCACTGTTCAAAGACAGACAATTCTCTGACGGGGTCTGGGAGATGCACTAATCTATGGGTTGAAATATACAAATTTAAAGAATAAGGCCTACTATGTCAAGTCAGTAAAATAATTTTAGTAGATTTACCTTGGGACCTTGAGCTCCCCAACCATGGATTCTTGGCCAGATTTGCAGGCCTTAAATCCAACCAGAAAGCAGTTTCTCCCAGTAACACATTTTTACTATCGTACCCAGGGACATATATTGCTATGGTGGTCATTTCTGCAGTTCACAGGGTTCCCAGCTAGGTAAGAACATTGAGGAGATCTTTCTCTCAGCAGCCTGCATAGTACCTTCTAGTACTGTAAATGCTAGCTAGCAGAAAGGAAGCTTCCAGGGCCGCTTTCCATCTCACCACAAGTGTTCTGGGATTTCTCTTCCAGGACACCTCATCAGGCCTTTATCTGGGCCCAGGGGGATCAAACTCAGGTTGTCAGGCTTGTATGGCAAGCATGTTCACTTGATGAGCCATCTCCTGAGTCCAACCATAAGACTTGTTATTAAAAATTATTTAGTTTAATATTCCCTGCCTTGCTCTACTCTGCCCTATCAGGCCAAGCCAGTTGCCTTACTAACCAATGGTATTCACAGCATACAGAGGGGAATTCCACATCAAGTAGTTTGGCTACATCATTTTCACCCCTACCTCTCCACCTAAATTCCTCCCATATCCACTTCACTCTCGCTCAAGTTTATGACCACTTACTATTTTTAATTGTATTGTTTTTTTCAAACACAAACTGTCTTTTTTCACTTAGATACCAATTCCAATTCCCAATCCTTCCCTTTCTTCCATTCCCTCCACCTTATCACCTACTGCACACCCCCACCCCGCAATTCTCAGAGGATTCAGGGCACATTGCTTTTGGGAAGGTCCAAGGACATTCCCACTTTATCTAGGCTGAGCAAGGTATCCATCCAAAGAGAATGGGCTCCCCAAAAGCCAGTACAAGCTGTAGGGATAAATCCTGGTGTCACCCACATTCAGAGGGTCTAGTATGGTAGTAATCTGGCTCCTTCCCTGTCTGGCTGGAGTTGGTGAGCTCCCATTATCTGAGGTAAACTATTTCAGTGGGTGTCCCCATCGTGCTCTTGACCTCCTTGCTCATATTTCACTTGGCCATTTGTATGCTTTAGAGATTTGTCCATTTCTGTCCTTTGCTTACATCTCATGTACGTTTTGTATTGTGGAATGATACCTTTTTTTGTTTTGAGATATGTCCCCTAGTTAACCCAGAATGGTATGGAACTTCTGATCCCCCTGCCTCACCCTCTTGAGTAGCCTAATGTGATTCCTTATGAGAAGCAAGAGGACAGTCAGTGTAAAGGGGGATCCAGGTGGTAATCAAGATTGAGGTTAAGTGTGCAAACAACCTTAATGGAAAGTTAAGGGAAAGAAGGCATTCATGAGACTCCTGTCTGAGAGCATGGGACATAAAATCCCAGGCCGGAAGTGAAAGAATGGAGGCCATGAGGAAGACAATTAATGATGCGACAGAATGGATGGAGTGTAGTGATTGTTGAAGATGCAGGACTGTCTGGGCCTGAAAATGGATTGTGAGACGAGAAGATAAACAGAAAATCTCATGATCAGGTTGAACATCTGTGAGACCGTGAAGAGCTTCGTGCATGTGGGACTTTGGGAAGGGGACTATATAAGAAGGCCTAGGTGGAAATTGAGAAAGCCATAGGGAAAGGAGGAAGTGAAAGCTTACTCCAACAGTGAGCACAATAGAGAGAAAAGTCCCAGTTACTGAAGCTGTAGTTTTCTAAGGACAGAGTAAGTAACCTGGAGATGGGGGACCCAGGTGCTACTCTCACCCCCACTCCTGACCCTAAAGCCATGCAACATAACTCATACCTGCTGTACCCCGCTGCTTTTCTGACTCCACATGTAACAGTGGGCATGAGACTGGAGCTCCCCGGGGGAAAGAATTTTCCTTCAGAAGGCCTATAGGCCACTCGTACAGCTTCTACAAGCACTGCATCACTACCCAAAGCAGGGATAAAAAGCATTTCTGCCTCTTCCACGCCGCAGATGTCACAGGGCACTGCCTTCTTGTGAGTGTCATGTCGGCAAGCTTAGGATTAGGCCTTTTCCACATTGCTAACCTGGTTCCTTCAATCCTTCACTAGGGAACAGCATGGGCCCTTGCCTGCTGTGAGCGCCTCAAAGAAAGAGCAGAGGACAGGGCTGAAGAGGCACCTGGATCAAGGAATGATAAAGAATATGGCTGTTGCCCCTAAATTCTACAAGCATGGCAAGAAGCTGGCTGGTGTAGCAGAAAGCCGCAGTGAGTGTCTTTGGTTAGCGAAGGAACCTGAATTTAGGTGGAGGGAACATGAGCAATTCTGTCAGCATCCCTGTCTTGAGATTGCAGTGGGACCGTTGGTAATCGCTCATCAAACCAGTGTTAGGAATTAAATGCTTTGGAGACATGTCCACATCCCTTGCTTATATTTTATGTAGGTAGACATTTGTTGCCGAGTGGTAAGCTTGTTTCTTTGAGACACTGTCTTGCTACTTAGTCCAGAGTGTTCTCCTGCCCGTCCTGCATCAGGCTCCACAGCGGCCATTCACTAGAAAAAGAAAGGAACCCCAGAGTTGGGAAAGAGGCATAGTATGGCAAGGCCTCCAAATGGGGCCGGAATATTTGGAAGGATGGTGTCAGTGAGGCTTATGTAAGCTGTGCCTGGTGTTTTACAGATGGACAGGAGAGCACTGTGCACAAGAGTGAGGCCAGGTCCCACAAAGTTCCACAGGAGGTAAGGAGACTCTGGTGCTTATGGGAGGTGCTTCCAGAAGCTCCCCCTGACCTCTTGTACTGTGTCCTAACGTCATGTGTTCCATCCCCACATCGGCCGTGATTTACCATGTGAGCTCAGGTTTAACTGCATCTTCCTGGATTTTAGTGTGAACTGAAAATTAAAATTAAAGGTAAGCCTCGATGATCTTCAAGGGCTTCAAGTTCTGACATTCTGAGTTGCTGTAGTCATCCGACAACATGCTCATCTCTCCTCTTTTCATGGTAGGCCGGGTACCCAAATTCCTACTATTGTCTCTACTCCAGCAGGGAAGTTCTCGGGGAACTCATGCGCCTAGCCAGCAGAGAGAATGGGCAATTCTGCCCAATGTTCCAGTGAAATTGGAGCAGCAACCAACGATTTCTTTTTCCCGGGCACCTCGTGATCCATCTGTCAGGTTCAAAAGGTGAGTTGAATACGGCCCTAAAGCCAGCTGTATCTTTGTTACTCCATGTTCAGCACTGTGGTTGGTGCCATGGGAGATAGGCAAATGAGAAAGGACAAAGAGGAGAAGGAAGAAGAAATGTAATAGGAGAAGAGGAGGTGAGGAAGAGGAGGAGGAGGCATCACCTCAGAAGGAGGAGTGAAGAGAGGGCACTTGGCCTTGAGAATTCCTAATCTTGAGGGTTTCAATGAGTGATTTCATCTTTCCAAGTCCATGTTTTCCGGTAGCCACTCCGGGAAAACAGGCTACGTTTATGACATTGACAAGAGAAGTAGAAGAAGGTGTACCACATAGTAAGCCCTCAGTGAGCCTGGGCTGTTGTTCCATATCACAACAGATGGATGTGAGAGAAGATTCGGTTGGAATTTGGGGTCATGATGGGGAGTGCTATAGAGGCCTAAAGGAGTGCTAAAGGCAATAGAGAAGACTTCCTAGAGAAAGGCCTGGCTTGTCCTTCATTGTGGGTTCCCCTCTCATTTGCATCTCAGTGGGGGAGAGGGGAGAAAGACAGAGTCACAGAGCTTCCTGGGAAACAGACTCCCTCCAGAGACCAGCATCAAGGTGCAGATCTGGTTCAATGTTTAGGGTCACTGGCATATTTGCTTACATTACCCAATCAGCTAAGGTCATATTGAGTTACTGTCCAAGGAATCCAAATGCCATGCAGCCCATGTCATGTGTGGATATATAGGGGCAGTATTGCCAGGCAGTGTGTCTGCAGATAAAGGGCAGGAACCAGGCATCTCCCTGGGCTTTGATGCCAAATTAGATAGTCTCCAGTTAGCTGGAACTCCATTATGAGTCATCTAGCATTCCAGAGACGCAAATCTGCTCATACAGTCACAGGAGGTATTGGCATTTGTCACGCTCCCTGTCTTTTAGACACCATTTGAACAGAGACTGACTCATCACTTCATAACCACTGGGGACTGGGCAAAATGGAAGCAACAGCCAGTAACTGCAAAAGGAGGGGCTCCCATCTTTCTGGCTGCTTTGCAGATTAGAGCATAGTGTCTTTGAGTTCTTTGTCATCTTCATTGCAGCACGGGGAAGAAAGATCTGGTAGAAATTAGCATGTTAAGAAAAATATAGAAGTTTTTAAAGGAAACAGGCCAAGAAGGTGGCTGGTTGAAAAGGACAAACATCTTGGAGTCGTTCAGATTTCCCCAGCCTGGTTTGAAAACCCCTGGTGTGCCAAGTCTTCCAGTAGTAGGTTTCCTCCAGAGGGTTTCATCCCCTGGCCTCTCCTCTCCTTGTTTCTAGATTTTCAAGTGTGACCCTGCAACACAGTGCTACCCCTGGCCCTCTTCTTCTGCAGCCACAGGTCCTGGCAAAGTAGTGGGGTCCAGGTCCCTGGGAGGGAATGAGCTTAGTGAATGGGAAGAGCAAAAAAGCCTAGGGTGGGGGTGGGTGCTGGAGGGAACTGGGCACTTAAAGGGGCACCTGTGTTAGTGGGAGGAGGTGTGGTTTCTCAGATGCCATTATCTGACGCCATTTCCTTTGCAGGTCCCTAATGCCACCAAGCAGGATTCTGTTGTTGCTCTCTTAGAGTGGCAGAGGAAGCTGGAGGCTGCAGAGGGCCTGTTGGCCCTGAAAAACTCTTCTAAGGATCCTTGCGTTTCTGCCTCTCTGCACCACCATGGCATCATGCCAGGTAGCTGTCTTCTCCAAGATGGAGCATGGGGTAGGGGACGTTGGGAAATTTGAAGGGTTGTGGTGAACTGGTAGTGGTAATCTCTGGAAATCTGGATATTGGACCTCTTGGGTCAGACATTTCAGATGCTCAGTCCAACGTGAGAGATGGAAATCAGGGTCTTCTCGGTGAATCCCCAGTTCTGAAGTGTTTTCGCTCAACAGCAAATGGGCAGGACCTGAAGTAAAAACAAAACCACCAGCACCAAGGGCACAACAAAAGGCCCCTGTAGACTGAGCCCCCGTCCAAGGTGGCCAAGTCTTATTGGGCGCCTTCAAGGGCATGTCAAGGGAAGGAATAGAACTAGGTGTAATATGTCGCAGCCCATGGCAATATCTTCTGTCCACTGGAGACCGAGGAAGACTGGGAGGACATGCATGGAGGATAAGGGTCTGCAATGGAACAAGATCATGCCGACATCTTCAAGGGTTTCCCTTGTAGCTTGGATGCTTTCCAGTTGGAATGTTTCCCGACACGCTCACTGCTCCATGTGGTCACTGCTCAGAGGGAAATGGCATAGTTGGGGAGGCTGGACGGGAAGGCTGAGCCCCGATGAGAAGCCTAAACAAAGACCCTGATGAAGTGTGTTAGTGGGAAGCCACTTTGGGTGGTGGACATCCAAGAACAAAGGACAGTGAAGGAAGCTGGAGACCTAGCTTCTCACAGAGGTCTGGCAGAGTGGGTGATGCAGGCTGGGTCAGAAAATATGGGGAGGGGTGTGAAGAGACAGCACATCTCTGATATGGGGAGAATCCTATATGTAGACCTCAGGATTGACAGAAATAGTGGTGACCATGACTGAGAAACGGTAGAGCCAAGATCAGAGATATGGGGGGTGTTTGCTTCTGGTTTCAGTGACAAATCACTGATTCAGTGCGGCACCAAGGAGTGAGGGCTTACTGCGTAGAGACATGTATGAAGTCTGACGCTGGCTTTTCCTTTTCTTTTCAGGTGATAATGGAGAGAGAGGACCGCAACCTCCTAGTTCCCGCCTGCCACCAAAGCCTGCCAGCTCTGTCTCACTTTCTGGACATCTGGAGTGCATGTCCTACTTGACCTGAGAGCCCGGAGTAGGAGGCCTCTCTAGAGCACTGCCTGTGTGGTATCCAGTTTCATGTCTAAAATGAATAACATTTGTAAATTGTTTATTTTTGAAACAAGTTCTCATGTAGCCAGCCTGGCCTTGGATTCAGTATATAGTTGACAATGACTTTGAACTCCCAATCCTTCTGCCTCCACCTTCCAAGTGCTGGGACTACAGGCATGTACCACCATGCCTGCCTTTAAAAAATTATTATTTTAAGTGTTAAAGAATTTTATAAACTTTCAGACCCTTTTTATGATATAGGGAGTCTACTTGACTGAAGATCGATGCTGAACTATACCCATTATTATTTGGAATAATTGTTTTTTATGATTCTTAGAAAACCAGTATTTTGTGACCCAATGTGATCGATCAATGGGATTCTGAGTGGGTTTGCATGTCAGTGTTTTCATTTGTCCTGTGATTGTATGTGCACTGGCACACTCCTCTGTAGAATCATCCATGTGGAATCCTGAAGATTTGTCACTGTGTCTAGGCATATGTGTGTGAACAAATAATAATAAACATGATGTAGCCACTGAAAAACACGAGCTGTTTTTAAACAGTGTCAGACAAATATCACAGAGTATTGTTCACCTTCACCAAGCCCCAAGTGAACAAATACTTTAGTTTTTTTTTTTTTTTTTTTTTGAGACAGGGTTTCTCTGTGGCTTTGGAGCCTGTCCTGGAACTAGCTCTGTAGACCAGGCTGGTCTCGAACTCACAGAGATCCGCCTGCCTCTGCCTCCCGAGTGCTGGGATTAAAGGCATGTGCCACCACCGCCCGGCTAATACTTTAGTTTTTTAAATTAATGATTGGGTGAAAAGTTCGATACTCCATGCAGCAGACATCAGTCGCACGGCTTTCTCAAAAATGGCCACAATAATTCATTACCTAGAGTAACACGTCAGGTAATTGATAGGAATTATAGGAACACTTTTAAAGCCTGAATATTCTGAATCTTTGATTGATGTTCCAAACACATGCACTTTAGGCCTCACTAGGCAGACAGCTAGCTACGTGAACATAACTTGATCTGGACTTTTTATTGTACCTTCCTTCCTTCCCTGCCTCATTAAAAAAAAAAAAAAAAAAAACAGGGTCTAGTATGCAGTGCAGACTGGCCTTGAATTCACTGCGTACCTGAGATTTGCCTATAAAGACCTTGTGGTGATTTCCCTGTCTCGGCCACTCAAGTGTTAATATTCTACGACCTGAGATTTGCCTATAAAGACCTTGTGGTGATTTCCCTGTCTCGGCCACTCAAGTGTTAATATTCTACGACACTTCTCCATGCCTGGCTTCCTGCTTCTGTTTCCAATGACACCTGTGTGATGATGATGCTATCTGATCACCACAATTCCTTTGTCTTCGGAAGCTCTGAAGAGTCAGGATTCTTATATTCTCCATCTGAGGGCAGAGGAACAAACACCTAAAATCAATGAGGATTCAGAGAATTAATCTGAACTGAAGCCCATCTCGTACCCCCTTTCTTCCCATGATCCCCCAGTTCATTATCCTCCAGTGACAGATGACTGTGTCCCCATGGTCCTGCAGTAGGGTTTGGTCCAAGTTGCCTTGGTTCCACAGTTGAGTTGGGGGAAGGGGCAGATATGTTTTGGTTGAAGAATGTGGCACGAGGAGAGGGAAGACAACAGAAAATATACAATACACATTTGAGGAAGGAAAGAAACTCAGTATTTGGGCCCTTTCATTTTTGTGAGGCCTATTGCCTTTCTTTCAGGGTTTTCAGACCTGAGACTCTGCCCTCCAGTGTTTTATAATGAAAGGGTGTCTATCTGGCATATTTTAGTTCTCTTCGGATATCTGTGCAAATGTTCAGTGTTAAGCTTTTTCGTATGTCTCCCTTTGTCATGCAGTGTCACAGTTCAGAGTCTAAAAACATCACCACTGCTATATTTTGACTCTCGTATGTTATATGGCATTATTGGTTAGGTCTGAACATACCCATCATTGCAGAGCATATCTAGAGTGGGTCAATTTGAACAAGAAGTGTTAACGTAAAAGAATATATGCTGTTATGCAAGCCAAGCACAGGCTTTCTAGGGGGAGGGGTGTTTAAGGGGAATTCTCTAGGTTGTCTCATTTGCTGATTACACAGTACCAATAGGTCAGTGAACTCCCAAGTTGGAGATACTTTTTTCACACTAGTACTTTATGTTACCACTTGAACATGGTCAGTAGTGAGATATTAACAATAATTAGAGATTAGTGAATTTGGATGCACATAGTATTTCTTCATTTACAGTACAATGAATGTGGTGAGCTTATACAGTTTTTATTATAGCAATTGCCAGTATTTAGGAATGGGTCTCAAGTGCCTGAAAATTTATCAGTTAACTGTCATGATCCAAGTGACCCGCCCCAGCAGCCCACCTCTTTCCATCTTTTCCAAGAAGACTATTCAAAGTAGATCCAGTTAACGTTGTTTTGTCTTAAAGGTGAAAGACAGATCTGAGCCTTTGGAAAGTAGTATTTTAATAACAAAAGGGTTTTGGAAATGTTTAGCAGAGTGCAACGTCAAAGTCATGTATGTTGAAATGCACATTAGTGTACAGAGCCAAATGTTGCTATGTGATTAGTTACAATCAAAATAGACATCCTTATTTTAGACTGGTTTAGAACTACATCAGGACTGAAGGATAAAGAGCACAGTAACTCACCAAACCTCCCTAATATCTTTGTGAGACGAGACGCTACTGTTCTTGTGTCACACGGTGATATTGATATATTTTGTAGTATCTGTAAATCTTCTAATAATTCCTGTGTGTCCTCCAACTGACAAGATCAATTTCACATGGTTTCCAAATAGACGAAGACTTGAATGTGTGTATTTAGTGAAAGCGAGGAGCATAAAACAGACCGAGATGTAGCAGCAAATTATGTGGATTAAAACTACATCACACACAACAGTGCACAGTTCACAAAACATAAATGGTATCACAGACGTGATATCCCTGAGGCACTTGCACAGCTCTGAGTGTAGAATGACAATGTGAATAAAAGGAGATCAATGAGTAGCTAGAGCGAGAACCCTTGTGGATTGCAGAAACCACTGCAGCAAATCAAGTATTGGCTTCAGGTCAATTCTCAAGCCACGGGATCTAAGAAAAAAGGCAACAGTAAAATTCTGAATTGGACTTCTTCATCCAGAATCGGTAGAACAGGTAATTCAGATCATCTATCCCAGTGAAGTAACCCATACAAGAAGACACTGACATTCCTTGAATTGCCAGACAGATGATGAGAACCCCAAGTCTAAGATCTTGCAGAAGCAAAGTCAGATACCAATCTCATATTAGATATTGGATGTTTTCCTAGTAGGAAACATAAAGCTGAATGTCTGGTGGAGCTTCTTGTGCTCTTTTGAGGAAACCAAACAAAGCAATGTTCCCAAGCCTGCCAAGAACGATAGCCTATGATGTACTGTACAGCCGGGAGCAGGGAGGGGCATGGCCCAGTCCCAGGAGCAGCACTGGGCTCTCTGGATCTTAAAAATTTACCCTCTGAGACATTAAGATGATTGTGAGGAGGGAAGCTTTCCTAATCCTGCAATAGGCAGCAGCTGAGTAGCTCTTCTGGAGGACTGAAAAAACCAACAAAAACTTTAATACCCTTTACAAGTGAGTTCTAATTTCTTCTGCTACTACTCATTCAAAAACTTATGCATTTGACACTTTTGAAAAATCTATAAAATACATTTTCACTGCAAATTAAAAATACGATTTGTAAAAATTTTAACGTACCCAGGCCTTAAACAGTCTTGCAAACATAAAGATGTGTTGAGAAATACCAGACTTAATAACAGCTGTGTTTTTCCTTACCTAAAAGATATGCCTTTAGGTCAAAAGCATGAGACGCTCATGTTGAATAGATGATGTACATAGTTCAAAGTATCCCCTAAATTGGTAAAAAGCAAGTCCATCAGTACTTCAGGTCTGTTCTGTAGCTCATTTCCTTTCATACTCATGTCTAGGTGAATTACCTAGCTACACCAAGGTGGAGAGGCTAACCCAGAATTTTTCAGCTTCCTTTTCCTCTCCATTATTGTCATCTCCAGACTCTTTGTGATTGTCCAGTCATGGTCTGGAATCCCGATGTATATCCCATCTCACTGATCTTTCTCATTGTCTTGAACCCTTTTTTGTCAGCATCTTCCAATCACCAAAGGGCTGGAATCCCATGGTTGATACTCATAAGGTCAACACACACAGTGAATGTGAGCCTTTGTCTAAGGTGGGGATGATGTTGGGCCTGGTCTTTTGTTATTTTCTTCACTTGCTTATCCAGTAATTCTGCATGTGATGGTGTGGAGTATCTCTATGATGCAAACTCCATCCTCTGAACCATCTGCCCTGACGTAGGTTAGGGCGATGTGGTGTACAAATATCTTGTTCCCATTCTTCAAAACATCTTATTTTCAACATTGACAATCAATATAATGGGCCAATAAGCTGAACAAACAGTTCTCAAAAAAATGTAATGAATAAGTATCTTATAAGTGTTCAACATACATAGCCATCAGAGAAAGGCAAATTAAAACTACTTTGAATTTCCATTTCATCACAGTGAGAATGGCCATCATGAAGAAAACATAATGACAAATTCCTGTGAGGTTGTGGCTAAAGGGAAATCTTTCTGTTAGTGGAAGTATAAAACTGGTGCAGTCGCTATGGGAATCAGTGTGGAGATTTCTCAAAAACCTAAAAAAGAAGTTCATATACCCCACCTGTATCACTGCTGGGTGTGTACCCACCATCTCCTAGCAGACATTTGCACATCCCTGCTATTGAGGAAATAGAATCAGTGTAGATGGCCATCAACAGATGGATGGATAATGAAAATATGATACATATACACAGTTGGATTTTATTCATCTATGAAAATAATTAAAATTTACAGGAAAGTGTGTCAAATTGGAATATATTATACTCGGTGAGGAAATCCAGATCAGAAATACAGTACCTCATGTTCATGGGGATCCTGACTTTTAACTCTTATACATGTATATTTTGGCTTAAGTGTAGGTAGAGACCAGGAAATTATAAAAGGGCCCACAAAAGGGGGAAAGAAGCACCAAGGAAGTGGATAAAGAAGGTAACAGAACTAGAACACATGGGATATGAAGGTGGAAAGGGGAATACTGGGGCTAGAAATGACAAGTGGGGAGGGGGGCAAGGAGATGGGGCCGAGACAAGTGGTTGTATGGAAAGAGTAAAAAAGAACTTAATGTGTATGGGAAGGCCACACGGAAAACTGGTCCTTTACATTCAGATTATAGAAAAACATATTTTGTGGGTGGAACTATTTTATTTCTCTTAATGTTTTTTTCTGCTGTGTTTTTATTTTTTTAAAAAATCTCTTCAGAAAGTGATATGTCCTACATGAGCCTAAAAATTGTAATCTTCCTTACTGAAGCTTCAGCTGGGATTATGTCCAGATTTATTTTTATTTTATATGTATGACTATTTGTCCTTGTGTGCACACTTGTGCATATGTGTGTGTATGTGTGTGTGTGTCTATGTGTGTGTGCATATGCATGTGCTTGCATGTATGTGCACCACATCCTTGTCTGGTGCCTGTAAAAGCCAGAAGAGGGAGACAGAACCCGTTGAATTTGAGTCACACATGGTTGAGAGGTACCCTGCTGGTGCTGGGAACTAAACTGGGTCTTCTTCAAGAGCAGCAGCAAGTGCTCTAAATCTCTGACCAATCTATCCAGTGCCTCCCGTGATCCTCTTCTGTGTTGCTTATGGAATGCCATCTGGACACCTCTTCCTGTAATGCTGACCATGGCACAAAGAGTATAGGCAACAAAGAGGGATGGAGGAGCCTGTCCATTTCTTGTCGAAGCCTTGTTAGTCATGTATGAGATCATGATTCTTGAAACTGGTTGTGGTAACCGGAGCTTCTTATGCTTTGGTAAGATAAGCAAATAGTGTTGGTAAAGGTGCCCACGGATCTCAGGAGTCTGCTCTTTGCCCCTGGTACTGATCTCTAAGTAATTTTCAAAAGACGTTTTCTAATCTACAGTTGAATGTTATGGTGAAGAGCACATAGTGAAGAAGCTGGACCCTTTAAGGGAGGTAGAAAGGGCGTGGGTACAAAGACAAATAAAGCTGCTAAGGATAGCCTTTAATAGCCCACTTCCCTCAACTAGAGCTTAGCCCTTTCTCTACCTCCCAGTAGACCATTGAAGTGTTGCCTTAGTTTATTTTTTCCTGTTGCTGTGATAAAATAACCTGATCAAATAAATTCAAGGGAGAAAAAGATTTATATCAGCCCAGATCTAAACAGAGTCCATCACAGCAGAAAGTCAAAACATCAGGAGCTTGAGACAGTTGGCCACACCACAAACCATAATTAGGAATCATAATGAGATGACTGTTGGTTATTTCCTTTGCTGTGGGGTGTTCATCAGAGAAGACTGCTCAGACGTGAGTTTAAGCCAACAGTAAGTCTATTTAGCTCGCCAGGGACTACACTGGGTGTGTGGGTTCCCAGTGTATCACCGAGCCTTAATCAGGGTGATTTTTTAAGCACAAAAACCATGTTCTTGGTTGACATACTTCAGTCAACAACAACTCTTGTAGGAGGTCCTTCTGTCTTTCTGTTGCTTTTATAGGTTAATAGAGAAACTGCTTTGGGCCTGTTGGTAGGGCCTAACTTGGGTAGGCAGAGAATACAGAACTGAATTCTGGAAGGGAGAAAGTAGTGTGAGGAGAGACGCCATGAATCTGCAGGAGACAGACACTGGGAATTTTATCCGGTAAGTCACTGTCACGTGGCAATACACAGATTAATAGAAATGAGTTAAATTAATATGTAAGAATTAGCCACTAAGAAACTAGAGCTATAGGGCCAAGCAATGTTTTAATGAATACAGTATCTGTGTGGTTATTTTGAGTGAGTTTCACTCTTATAGATAGTAGTTGATTTGTATTTTCACTATACATTACATTTTAAATGAGCTGCATAAACATAAAACCTTAAGCAAGAGTAAAATTATGCACGTGGTATACCAAAATTGATCTTAAAATTGTATCAGTAAGGGTTTAGATGACAGCTTCTGTTTCCTCACGACTTATAGGTCTATTTAAATTGTTCTCCTGGTCTTGATATAATTTTGGTGTATGGTATTTATCTTAAAAGTGTCCCTTTCTTTTACATTTTCCAATTTTGTGGAATACAGGCTTTTGTAGTAAGACCTAATGATTCTCTGAGTTTCCTCAGTGTCTCTTTTTATGTCCCCTTTTCATTTCTAATCTTGTTAATTTGAGTTTTCTCTCTCCATGTTTTGATTAGTTTGCATAGGGGTTTGTCAATCTTGTTGATTTTCTCAGAGAGCCAGCTCTTTGTTTCATTGATTCTTTGGATTGTTTTCTGTGTTTCTATTTTGTTGATTTCAGCCCTCAGTTTGATTATTTCCAGTCTTCTATTCCTCCTGGGTGAGCCTTCTCCTTTATTTCCAGAGCTTTCAGGTGTGCTGTTAAGTCTCTAATGTGAGCTTTCTCCATTTTCTTTATGTGGGCACTTAGTGCTACGAACTTTCCTCTTAGCACTTTTATATTGTCCCATAGGTTTGGGTATGTTGTGTCTTCATTTTCGTTGAATTCAAGGAAGGCTTTAATTTCTTTCTTTCTTTCTTCCTTGACCCAGGGGTGGTTCAGTAGTTGACTGTTCAGTTTCCATGAGTCTGTAGGCTTTCTGGGGGTGGAACTGTTGTTAAATTCTAGCTTTCTTCCATGGTGATCTGATAAGACACAGGAGGTTACTCCAATTTTTTTGTATCTGTGGATGTTTGCTTTGTTAACGAGTATGTGATCAATTTTTGGGAAGGTTCAATGAGATGATGAGAAGAAGTTATATTCTTTCCTGCTTGGTCACAATGTTCTATAGATGTCTGTTAAGTCCATTTGATTCATTACATATGTTAGTTCTCTTATTTCTCTGTTAAGTTTCTGTCTGGTTGACCTGTCCATTGGTGAGAGAGGAGTGTTGAAGTCTCCTACTATTAGCGCGTGGGGTTTGATGTGTGATTTGAGTTCTAGTAAAGTTTCTTTTACATATGTGGGTGCTTGTATATTAGGCGCATAGATATTCAGGATTGAGACTTCATCCTGATGAAGTGTTCTTGTTATGATTATAAAGTGTCTTTCTCCATCTCTTCTGACTGATTTTAGTTTGAAATCAATTTTGTTAGATATTAGGATAGCCACACCTATTTGTTTCTTAGGTCCATTTGCTTGGAAAACCTTTTCCCAACCTTTTACTCTGGTGTAGTGTCTGTCTTTGAGGTTGAGGTATGTTTCTTGTAAACAGCAGAATGTTGGATCCTGTTTTTGTATCCATTCTCTTAACCTGTGTCTTTTTATAGGTGAATTGAGTCCATTGATATTAAGTGATCTTAATGACCAACGGTTGTTAACTCCAGTTATTTTTTTGTTGGAAGTGTTTGTGTGTTTCTTTTCATGGAGTTGTGTTGGTGGAGAGTTGTCAGATGTCTGTGCTATTGTGGGTGTTGTTGGCTTCTTTAGGTTTAGGTTTTCCTTCTAGTATGTTCTGTAAGTCCGGGTTTGTGCTATTGTTTAAATCTGTTTTTGTCCTGGAATATCTTGTTTTCTCCATCAATGGTGAAAGAAAGCTTTCCTGGGATTAGTAGTCTGGGCTTGCATTGTGGTCTCTTAGTTTCTGCAGCAATCCAGCCAAGACCTTCTGGCTTTCAAGGTTTCCATTGAGAAGTCAGGTGTAATTCTGATAGGTTTCCCTTTATAAGTTACTTGACCATTTTCCTTTGCAGCTCTTAATATTCTTTCTTTATTCTGTAGGTTTTGTGCTTTGATTATTGTATGGCAAGGGTATTTTTTCTGATCTAGTCTATTTGGTGTTCTGTAAGCTTCTTGTACCTTGATAGGAATATCCTTCTTTAGGTTGGGAAAGTTTTCTTCTATAATTTTGTTGAATATATTTTCTGGGCCTTTGAGCTGGTATTCTTCTCCTTCTTCTAACCCTATTATTATTAGGTTTGGTCTTCACATGGTTCCCAGACTTTCTGGATGTTTTGTGTTTCGACTTTGTTGGTTTTGCTGTTTTCTTTGATCAATGAGTCTATTTCCTCTATTGTATCCTGATATTCTTTCTTCTATATGTTGATTATACTTGTCTCTGTAGTTCCTGTTCATTTACTCAGATTTTCCATATCCCACCAATTTTCAGTTTGTGTTTTCTCCATTACCTCCATTTCAGTTTTCAAGTCTTGAACTGTTTCCTTTACCTGTTTAATTGCTTTTTCTTGGTTTTATTGGGTATCTTTGAGGGATTTATTGATTTCTTCTAACTTTTTTTTCTCCTGTTTCATTTCTTTAAAGGGGTTTTTCACTTCCTGTTTCAGGGTCTCCATCATTTTCATAAGGTTAAAGTCGATTTCTTCTACTTCTTTTGGGTTAGGCTGTTCAAGTGTTCCTGTTGTGTGTTCGCTGGATTCTGGTGTTATCATGTTGCTTTTCAGGTTGGTGGAGGATTTCTTGCATTGACGCCTGCCCATCTCTCCCTTCAAATGAGTCCAGCAGACTCTTGGTCCAATCTTTGCTGTGGCTGATTGTGTACTTGGGGTTTTGTAGTAGGAACTGCGGGCCTGCTTTTCGTCCTGCCAGGATCCTGCACGGCTAGCTTTACACCAGAAATAATTACACGGAAACTGTATTCTTTTAAGCACTGCTTGGCCCATTAGCTCTAGCCCTTACTGGCTAATTCTCATATCCCGATCAACCCATCTCTAATAATCTGTGTAGCCTCAGTCTTACCAGGAAAGATTCAGCATGTCTGACCTGGCGGCTTGCTTCATCGCTTCTGCCTCTGAGAGGAGCTGCCCTGCATCTGAGCTCACTTCCTCTTCCTCCCAGCATTCTATTCTGTTTACTCCACCCACCTAAAGGCTGGCCAATCAAATGGGCCAAGGCAGTTTCTTTATTAGCCAATGACCTTCCTCCATCAGGGTTTTTTCTTGGTCTGCCCTCTCTTAGGTCCCCTCAGCACTGGAGCTGGCACTCAGATTCCCTCTGCCCTGAAGCAGGCTGAGTTGGGAATCCAAGGACGCCACAGATGAAAAGGGGTGCTTGGGGCAGGCTGGAATGTGATAAAGAAAGCCAGCAGCCAGGAAACACCCTGCTGGATGGACAGAAAAGCTTAGGGAGTTGGAGGGGGCCTGTACTCAGTTTCATTGGTTCATGTGACTCAGGTGCCACTAATTCACCTCTCAGGATCCTCTCAGCACAGGAGCAGGGCATCTTACCAGGCTCCCAGGACCTCACAACAAAAAGGCAGACTTGGGGGGCACGGTGGGGTGGTACAAATAAGCCTCAATGTCAGGGACACTCCCACTGGCTCCCCAATATCTCAGGACAGGAGCAGGCAGAGTTGGGGAATCCAAGTGTCAAGGTAGGAGCATAGGCCCCTGCCCCCCATCTATCCCAGCCCCCATGCCTGGTCTGGACACCAAATCCCAGGGAGGGGTTAGGACCACGCCCCAGGATATTTAAGTGATCCCCAAAAGAGGAACACGTGGTCTCCCTTTCTTCCTCCTGGGGGTCTGGTTCCCACGGCTTCTTAGTTCCCCCTTGGGGCTACCTGAGAATGTAGAACTCCCATTAAACCTGGATATTACTTAATTTGGCTTGCTTTGATTCAGCTTGATTGGGAATATTGCATAGGCTGGGAGATCGCATTAGGAAATATTCCTAATATTTTGGAACTTCCGCTGAGCTAGGGCAGGCCCTTTCCATGTGGCAGGCCACGTGTTGAAAGGCTCCTAGTCTACATTTCGAGCTCTCTACACTATGTTTAAAACCGGCTTCTGGGCTACAGAGACTGTGTCTTGGTGAGACCCTTTTCTTGTCTATGATATAGGGTTTTGGGGGACCCACTTGTACTTATTTTTGTCGTTTTTGGATTCCTGCTGAAGTTGTGAGCTTATGCCTGGAGTTCGAGTACCAGGTTGTGGTCAATTCTGCATGACTGTGCTTTCCTGATGTGGGGATCTGTTTGTATCGGGACTCTGGGCATCCAATCTCCGAGGCCCCTTTTGGACCTAAGAGCCATCTTGGTGGACACACTAAAATGGACTTAGGCCACGTGGTTGGGCATAGACTCTAAAGTGGACACTTACAGTTTAAAGCCAGTTCCTCTGTTGCCCCTGTAAGCCTCTTACAAAAATCTTTTTAAATTGATCCTGTCTGATACAAATGAACAGAGCTTACATATATATGTCCATGGTTTTTGGTCTCTGTGCTCTTGACCCCCACTTAGTAAGCCCTGTCTCACAGCACCAGAGGCACTGGCCCCTCCTCCACTCCCTCAAGCCCACACTTTCCAACCCCCTCCTGTGTAGCAACATTCTTTCCCCTCCCTTCCCAATTTGGAGGTCAAAGGTCAACTTCCACCTTCCCCTCCCCCTCCTACCTCACTGCTCCACTCCTGGATCCCCTCTGTGCACTGGGCTAGCCCCTCCCATGTTCCCTTTTCTCTTCCAAATCTCTCTTAGGTAGAAAAGCAGCTAGGTTCCTTTTTACTAATTATTCAGCTTCCTCAGTCAGTACCAGATATTAGGAAAGAGTTTACAAAAAAGGTTGAGGATGGTCCCCAAACTCCTATTTGGGAATTGATGTAAATGGCCTTTAAAATTTTTAATGTCTGAGAGGAATCAGCTGAGTTTTCCCGAAAGACAAAGATACAACAATCTACAGGCCCAGGCCTTAGGAGGTGCCCTAAGGTCACAGGAAGGGGAACAAGGGAAGCCAACCACAGGGCTCTATCAAGTGTAGCCTAAATGGTCACTTGGCACTATATAGCACTACACCTCCTCCGAGGTTGTGCCCTATCTTCTAGCAACCTGGACACTAGAAATCACAATGCCCCCATGTGGGCTTGTCCTTTATGCCAAGCCACAGAGGTCTGGCCTCATCATCATCTGCAAGTGAAACTGTGCCAGGCTTCAAAAGTCTCAGCCCTGCAGAAGATTGACGCTGCCCAGACTGGTCATATCCCATAACCCTCTCCAAGCCTAGGGTCATGCTGCAAGTGGTGGGTAAGTCCATTACTTTTATTCTCACTCGGGCCTTAAGGTTCCCTCACCAATTTCAGCTATGGGGTAGATGGGACCCATTCCTCCTCACTTAAAACTTTGCCACTGCCTACCATCTTGCAGGACATTTTTTTTCTCATTCTTTCTTAGCGATGCCGGCTTGACCAGCATATTTACTGGGTGGAGATATCCTTAGATGCTTACCCAAAGCTTTGTTCCACTTTTTGGAGCCCCTTGTAATCCCACTCATCTCAAAGATTCTATTTTACAGGTTCACTTCTCCTGCAAGACGTCTGCCCAGGCCAACCCACAAGGAGCTCTCTACATACAGCAGGCGGGCAAAGATTGACAGGTAAATTTTACCCATATGCCTACTCATAAAAAACTGTTATCTCTTAACACTTGTGAACACTTTTACAGGATGGATAGAAGCATTTCCGGTCTCCAGGGAAAGAGCAGTTATGATGGTTCAGGGTCATGGAGCTCATCAGAAGCTCTCAACATATCCTGGTCAATGGGACACATCAAACAACAACTAACCAAGCTCTCCATTGAACTCAGGTTACGTTGGTCCTCCCTTCTTCTCACTGCCGTGACTAGTCTCAGGGCCAGCCACCACCCGTTCCCCTATGGGCCTGAGCCCTTTTGAGTTGCTTTATGGCAGGCCCTTTCTCCTTAACCATCACCTCCCAGTTCAAACTCCTCCACCGGCAGGGTACCTACCCTACGTCTCCCTTTTAAGGTCCCTTCTCCATACACATGCTGACAGTTGTCTTCCTGCCACCACACCAGTGGACCTTAATGACCTAAACCTGCCCCACTCTCCCCAGAGGACAGAGTACACCTCAAACAGTTAACTCCTAGGTCTCTTGAACCTCGATGGACAGGACCTCACACCATAATGCTCACCACCCCCTCGGCTGTCAAGGTCTTGGGACACCCATGCTGGTACCATCTCTCCAGGCTCAAGCAGGCACCTACTCAGGACACTTGGTCTGTCCAACAGACAGGACATTCCACACTTCAGTTTTCCAGGATGCCACAATGAAGGGCGCACCTGCTCCTCATTCTGGCACACTCAACTTTAGTGATAACAATTTTTTTCCTAGACACTTGCCTTCTCATCTCCCCCAAGGAACAGATGCCTGCCTTCTCCAGGATGACAGTTCATGGGATGCCTTTCCAGCCACGTCTCCTCTTATATGTGGAGACCTGGCTTTCCCCTTCTCCACGCCGCCCCGTGTCCACGGGAAGTAGCCAGATTTGAGTCTATGCCCTTTTTTCCCAAAGAGAGCCTAAGTGTTTGTCATAATTACCATTCAATTTTCTGTCACCCCTATATCCAAAGAGTCTGGAATGTCAATAGATTATGTCTCTTTTTTTTTATTGAAAAAAAAAATTTCCACCTCCTCCCCGCCTCCCATTTCCCTCCCCCTCCTCCCGCCCCTCTCCCCCTCCCCCCACTCCTCTTCTCCTCCCTCTCCAGTCCCAGGAGCAGTCAGGGTTCCCTGCCTTGTGGAAAGTCCAAGGTCCTCCCCCCTCCATCCAGGTCTAGGAAGGTGAACATCCAAACTGTCTAGGCTCCCACAAAGCGAGAACATTAAGTAGGATCAAAACCCCGTGCCATTGTCCTTGGCCTCTCGTCAGCTCTCACTGTCCGCCATGTTCAGAGAGTCCGGTTTTATCCCATGCTTTTTCAGTCACAGTCCAGCTGGCCTTGGTGAGCTCCCAATAGATCGGCCCCACTGTCTCAGTGGGTGGGTGCACCCCTCGTGGTCCTGACTTCGTTGTTCATGTTCTCCCTCCTTCTGTTCCTCATTAGGACCTTGGGAGCTCAGTCCGGTGCTCCAGTGTGGGTCTCTGTCTCTATCTCCATCCATCGCCAGATGAAGGTTCTATGGTGATATGCAAGATATTCATCAGTATGGCTATAGGATAGGTTCATTTCAGATTCCCTATCCTCGGGTGTCCAAGGAACTAACTGGGGACATTGCCCTGGGCATCTGGTAGCCACTCCAAGTTCAAGTCTCTTGCCAACCCTTAGGTGGCTCCCTTAACTAAGATATGAGTTTCCCTGCTCCCCATCCAACCTTCCTATATCCCCAATCATCCCATTTCCCCAAGTTCCCTTCATCCTCTCCTTCACACTTTTCTCTCTCCATCTCCCCTTACCCCCATCCCACCCCACCCCCAAGATTCCAATTTTTTGCCCGGCAATCTTGTCTATTTCCCATAGCCAGGAGGATAACTATATGTTTTTCCTTGGGTTTGCCCTCTTGTTTAGCTTCTTTAGGCCCACAAATTATAGACTCAGTGGCCCCCTATCCATGGCTAGAAACCAATTATGAGTGAGTACATCCCATGATCTTCTTTTTGGGGCTGGGTTACCTCACTCAGGATAGTATTTTCTTTTCTTTTTTTTTTAAATTAATTAATTTAATTATTAAAGATTTCTGCCTCTTCCCCGCCACCACCTCCCATTCCCTCCCCCTCCCCCAATCAAGTCTTCCTTCCTCCTCAGCCCAAAGAGCAAGCAGGTTTCTCTGCCCTGTGGGAGGTTCAAGGACCACCCACCTCCATCCAGGTCTATTAAGGTGAGCATCCAAACTACCTGGGCTCCCACAAATCCATTACGTGCAATAGGATCAAGAACCCATTGCCATTGTTCTTCAGTTCTCAGTAGTCCTCATTGTCCATTATGTTCAGCGAGACCGGTTTTGTCCCATGCTTTTTCAGTCCCCGGCCAGCTGGCCTTGGTGAGTTCCCGATAGAACATCCCCATTGCCTCAGTGTGTGGGTGCACCCCTCGCAGTCCTGAGTTCCTTGCTCGTGCTCACTCTCCTTCTGCTCCTCCTTTGGATCGTGAGACTTCAGTCCAGTGCTCCAATGTTGGTCTCTGTCTCTGTCTTCTTTCATCGCCTGATGAAGGTTAATATTCAGGGGGATGCTTATATGTTTTTCTTTGGGTTCACCTTCTTATTTAGCTTCTCTAGAATCACGAATTATAGTCTCAATGTCCTTTATTTATGGCTAGAAACCAAATATGAGTGAGTACATCCCATGTTCTTCTTTTTGGGTCTGGCTTACCTCACTCAGGATAGTGTTTTCAATTTCCGTCCATTTGTACGCAAAATTCAAGAAGTCATTGTTTTTTACTGCTGAGTAGTACTCTAATATGTATATATTCCATACTTTCTTCATCCATTCTTCCATTGAAGGACATCTAGGTTGTTTCCAGGTTCTGGCTATTACAAACAATGCTGCTATGAACATAGTTGAACATATACTTTTGTTGTATGTTTGGGCATCTCTTGGGTATATTCCCAATAGTGGTATTGCTGGATCGAGAGGTAGGTTGAACCCGACTTTCCTGAGAAACCGCCACACTGCTTTCCAAAGTGGTTGCACAAGTTTGCATTCCCACCAGCAATGGATGAGAGTGCCCCTTTCTCCACAACCTCTCCAGCAGAGGCTATCATTGGTGTTTTTGATTTTAGCCATTCTGACCGGTGTAAGATGGTATCTTAATGTTGTCTTGATTTGCATTTCCCTGATTGCTAAGGAAGTTGAGCACGATCTTAAGTGTCTTTTGGCCATTTGAACTTCTTCTGTTGAAAAGTCTCTGTTCAGCTCAGTGCCCCATTTTATAATTGGATTGATTAACCTTTTACGGTCTAATTTCTTGAGTTCTTTGTATATTTTGGATATCAGACCTTTGTCAGTTGCGGGGTTGGTGAAGATCTCCTCCCAGTAGGTGGGTTGCCTTTCTGTCTTAGTGACAGTGTCCTTTGCTTTACAGAAGCTTCTCAGTCTCAGCAGGTCCCATTTATTCAATGATGTCCTTAGTGTTTGTGCTGCTGGGGTTATACGTAGGAACTGTTCTCCTGTGCCCATGTGTTGTAGAGTACTTCCCACTTTCTCTTCTATCAGGTTCAGTGTGTTTGGACTGATATTGAGGTCTTTAATCCATTTGGACTTGAGTTTTGTGCATGGTGATATATATGGATCTATTTTCATTCTTCTACAGATTGACTTCCAGTTTTGCCAGCACAATTTGTTGAAGATGCTCTCTTTTTTCCATTGTATACTTTTAGCTCCTTTATCGAAAGTCAGGTGTTCATAGATTTGTGGGCTAAAGTCAGGGTCTTCTATTCTATTCCATTGGTCGACTTCTCTGTTTTTATGCCAGTACCAAGCCGTTTTCAGTACTGTAGCTCTGTAATAGAGTTTGAAGTCAGGGATGGTAATGCCTCCAGATGATCCTTTATTGTATAGGATTTTTTTGGCTATCCTGGGTTTTTTGTTTTTCCATATAAAGTTGATTATTGTCTTCTCCAGATCTGTGAAGAATTTTGATGGGATTTTGATGGGGATTGCGTTGAATCTATAGATTGCTTTTGGTAGAATTGCCAATTTTACTATGTTGATCCTCCCAATCCAAGAGCAAGGGAGGTCCTTCCATTTTCTGGTGTCCTCTTCAATTTCTTTCTTCAAAGACTTAAAGTTCTTGCCAAATAGATCTTTCACTTCCTTGGTCAGAGTTACCCCAAGGTATTTTATGCTATTTGTGGCTATCGTGAAAGGTGATGCTTCTCTGATTTCCCTCTCTGCTTCCTTATCCTTAGTGTATAGGAAGGCAACTGATTTTTTGGAGTTGATTTTGTATCCTGCCACATTACCAAAGGTGTTTATCAGCTGTAGGAGTTCTTTGGTAGAGTTTTTGGGGTCGCTTATGTATACTATCATATCATCTGCAAATAATGAAAGCTTAACTTCTTCCTTTCCAATATGGATCCCCTTGATCCCCTTATGTTGTCTTATTGCTATTGCTAGAACTTCAAGCACTATATTGAAGAGGTATGGAGAGAGTGGACATCCTTGTCGTGTTCCTGATTTTAGTGGGATGGCTTTGAGTTTTTCTCCATTTAATTTAATGTTAGCTGTCGGCTTGCTGTAAATAGCTTTTATTATATTTAGGTATGCCCCTTGTATCCCTAATCTCTCCAAGACCTTTATCATAAAGGAGTGTTGAATTTTGTCGAATGCTTTTTCAGCATCTAATGAAATGATCATATGGTTTTTTTCTTTCAGTTTATTTATATGGTTGATTACATTGATAGATTTGCGTATGTTGAACCAGCCCTGCATCTCTGGAATGAAGCCTACTTGATCATAATGGATAACTTTTCTAATGTGTTCTTGGATTCGGTTTGCCAGTATTTTATTGAGAATTTTTGCGTCGATGTTCATGAGTGAGATAGGCCTGTAATTCTCTTTCTTGGTTGGGTCTTTGTGTGGTTTTGGTATCAGGGTAACTGTAGCTTCATAAAAGGAATTTGGCAATGACTCTTCTGTTTCTATATTGTGAAATACATTAAGAAGTATAGGTATTAGCTCTTCTTGGAAGTTCTGGTAGAATTCTGCATTGAAACCATCTGGCCCTGGGCTTTTTTTGGAAGGGAGATTTTTGATAACTGTTTCTAATTCTTCACGACTAACAGGTCTATTTAGATTGTTCACCTGGTCTTGGTTTAGGTTTGGTATATGGTACTTATCTAAAAAAGTGTCCATTTCTTTTGCATTTTTCAGTTTTGTGGCATACAGGCTTTTGTAGTAAGATCTAATGATTCTCTGAATTTCCTCTGTGTCTGTGGTTATGTCCCCCTTTTCATTTCTGATCTTATTTATTTGCGTGTTCTCTCTCTGTTGTTTAATTAGTTTGGATAGGGGTTTGTCAATCTTGTTGATTTTCTCCAAGAACCAACTTTTTGTTTCATTGATTCTTTGGACTGTTTTCTGTGTTTCTATTTTGTTGATTTCTGCCCTCAGTTTGATTATTTCCAGTCTTCTACTCCTCCTGGGCGCGTCTGCTTCTTTTTTTTCTAGAGCTTTCAGGTGTGCTGTTAAGTCCCCAATGTATGCTTTCTCCGTTTTCTTTAAGTGGGCACTTAGTGCTATGAACTTTCCTCTTAGCACTGCTTTCATCATGTCCCATAGGTTTGAGTATGTTGTCTCTTTGTTTTCATTAAATTCAAGGAAGACTTTAATTTCTTTCTTAATTTCTTCCTTGACCCAGGTGTGGTTCAGTAGTTGACTGTTCAGTTTCCATGAGTTTGTCAGCTTTCTGGGGGTAGCATTGTTGGTGGCTTCTAACTTTAATCCGTGGTGATCTGATAAGACACAGGTGGACACTGATATTTTTTTGTATCTGTGGAGGTTTCCTTTGTTTCCAAGTATGTGGTCAATTTTCGAGAAGGTTCCATGAGCTTCAGAGAAGAAGGTGTATTCTTTCCTATTTGGGTGGAGTGTTCTATAGATGTCTGTTAAGTCCATTTGATTCATTACCTCCAACAATTCTCTTAATTCTCTATTAGTTTTCTGTCTGATTGACCTGTCCATTGGTGAGAGAGGTGTGTTGAAGTCTCCTACTACTAGTGTGTGTGATTTGATGTCTGCCTTGAGTTTTAGCAATATTTCTTTTACATAAGTGGGTGCTTTTATATTAGGGGCATAGATATTCAGGATTGAGACTTCATCCTGCTGAATCGTTCCTGTTATGAGTATAAAGTGTCCCTGTCGATCTCTTCTGATTGATTTTAGTTTGAAGTCAGTTTTGTTAGAAATTAGTATGGCCACACCTGCTTTTTTCTTAGGACCATTTGCTTGAAAAACCTTTTCCCAACCCTTTACTCTGAGTAGATGCCTGTCTTTGTGGTTGAGATGAGTTTCTTGCAAACAGCAGACTGTTGGATCCTGTTTTCGTATCCAATCTCTTAGCCTGTGCCTTTTTATTGGTGAATTGAGACCATTAATATTAAGTGATATTAATGACCAGTGGTTGTTAACTCCGGTTATTCTTACTGCTTTTGGTAGAAGAGTTTGTGTGTCTCCCTTCTTTGAGTTGTGCTGTTGAAGGGTCGCTAGATGCTTGGGTTATTGTAGGCAGTGTTGGCAATGTTGGATTCCTTGGGTTGTGATTTTCCTTCTATTACTTTCTGTAGGGCTGGATTTGTGGCAACGTATTGTTTAAATTTGTTCTTATCCTGGAATGTCTTGTTTTCTCCATTGATAGTGAACGATAGCTTGGCTGGGTATAGTAGTTTGGGTTTGCATCCATGGTCTCTTAGTTTCTGTAGTACCTCTATCCAGGACCTTCTGGCTTTCATGGTTTCCATAGAGAAGTCAGGTGTAAGTCTGATCGGTTTACCTTTATAAGTTACTTGGCCTTTTTCCTTTGCAGCTCTTAATATTCTTTCTTTAATCTGTATATTTTGTGTTTTGATTATATATGGCGAGGGGACGGTTTTTTTTTGATCCAGTCTGTTTGGTGTTCTGTATGATTCTTGAATATTCAAAGGAATATCTTTCTTTATGTTGGGGAAGTTTTCTTCCATAATTTTGTTAAAAATGTTTTCTGGACCTTTGAGCTGTGCCTCTTCTCCTTCTTCTATCCCTATTATTCTTAGGTTTTGTCTTTTTATTGTGTCCCATATTTCCTGAATGTTTTGTGATGAGAATTTGTTGGTTTTGGTGTTTTCTTTGATCAGTCCGTTTATTTTCTCTATGTTGTCTTCAGAATCTGAGCTTCTTTCTTCTATCTCTTGTATTCTATTGATTATGCTTGTTTCTGTAGTCTCTGCTCGTTGACCTATATTTGCCATATCCAGCTGGTCCTCAGTTTGTGTTTTCTTCCTTGCTTCCATTTCAGTTTTCAATTCTTGGACTGTTTCCATTACCTGTTTGATCGTTTTTTTCTTGGCTTCCCAGGGTATCATTTACATATTTACTCATTTCTTCAAACTTTTTGTTATACTTCTCATCATGGATGAGAAGTATATGAGGGCGTTTTTTACATGTTGTTTAAGGGACTCTATTGCTTTCAAAAAGTCAGTTTTTTCCTCTTCTCCTGTGTTAGGGTGTTCAAGTCCTTGTGTTGTAAGATCATTGGGTTCTGGTGTTTTCATGTTGTTTTTCAGATTGTTGGGTGAATTCTTGCCTTGGCGTCTGCCCATCTCCTCTTACCGATGCTATCTATTGGGTTTGATTTAATTGTAGTGGGGCAATCTGCTCTCAGTGCAGGCTTCACTGTTTCTTGCCCGCACTATCCTGCATCCAGTGCCTCCGCCGCCCGGGCCTGCCTGCCGGTGCCTCCGCCGCCCAGAACTGACTGTGCGCCGGTGCTTCCGCCGCCTAGGCCTGCCTGCCGGGCCTGACTGCCGGTGCCTCTGCCACCTGGGCCTGCCTGCCGATGCCTCCGCCGCCCGGGCCTGCCTGCGAGCCGGTTCCTCTGCCGCCCGGACTTGCCTGCGTGCCGGTGCCTCCGCCGCCCGGGCCTGCCCGCGCGCCGGTGCTTCCGCCGCCTAGGCCTGCCTGCCGGTGCCTCCGCCACCTGGGCGTGTCTGCGCGCCGGTGCTTCCGCCGCCTAGGCCTGCCTGTCGGGCCTGACTGCCGGTGCCTCCGCCACCCGGGCCTGCCTGCACGCTGGTGCCTCTGCCGCCCGGACTTGCCTGCATGCTGGTGCCTCCGCCGCCCGGGCCTGCCTGCGCGCCGGTGCTTCCGCCGCCTAGGCCTGCCTGCCGATGCCTCCGCCGCCCGGGCCTGCCTGTGTGCCGGTGCTTCCGCCGCCTAGGCGTGCCTGCCGGTGCCTCCGCCACCAGGGCCTGCCTGCCGATGCCTCCGCCGCCCGGAACTGTCTGTGCGCTGGTGCTTCCGCTGCCTAGGCCTGCCTGCCGGTGCCTCTGCCACCTGGGCCTGCCTGCCGGTGCCTCCGCCGCCCGGGCCTGCCTGCGAGCCGGTGCCTCTGCCGCCCGGACTTGCCTGCGTGCTGGTGCCTCCGCCGCCCGGGCCTGCCCGCGCGCCGGTGCTTCCGCCGCCTAGGCCTGCCTGCCGGTGCCTCCGCCACCTGGGCGTGTCTGCGCGCCGGTGCTTCTGCCGCCTAGGCCTGCCTGCCGGGCCTGACTGCCGGTGCCTCCGCCACCCGGGCCTGCCTGCACGCTGGTGCCTCTGCCGCCCGGACTTGCCTGCATGCTGGTGCCTCCGCCGCCCGGGCCTGCCTGCGCGCCGGTGCTTCCGCCGCCTAGGCCTGCCTGCCGATGCCTCCGCCGCCCGGGCCTGCCTGTGTGCCGGTGCTTCCGCCGCTTAGGCGTGCCTGCCGGTGCCTCCGCCACCAGGGCCTGCCTGCCGGTGCCTCCGCCGCCCGGAACTGTCTGTGCGCTGGTGCTTCCGCTGCCTAGGCCTGCCTGCCGGTGCCTCTGCCACCTGGGCCTGCCTGCCGGTGCCTCCGCCGCCCGGGCCTGCCTGCGAGCCGGTGCCTCTGCCGCCCGGACTTGCCTGCGTGCCGGTGCCTCCGCCGCCCGGGCCAGCCTGCGCGCCGGTGCTTCCGCCGCCTAGGCCTGCCTGCCGATGCCTCCCAGGATAGTATTTTCTATTTTCATCCATTTGCATGCAAAATTCGAGTAGTCATTGTTTTTTACCGCAGAGTAGTACTCTAATGTGTATATATTCCACACTTTCTTCATCCATTCTTCCATTGAAGGACACCTAGGATGCTTCCAGGTTCTGGCTATTACAAATAATGCTGCTATGAACATAGTTGAACAAATGCTTTTGTCATATGATAGGGCATCTCTTGGGTATATTCCCAAGAGTGCTATTGCTGGGTCCAGGGGTAGGTTGATCCCAATTTTTCTGAGAAACCGCCACACTGATTTCCAAAGTGGTTGCACAAGTTTGCAGTCCCACCAGCAATGGATGAAAGTACCCCTTTCTCCACAACCTCTCCAGCAAAGGCTATCCTTGGTGTTTTTGATTTTAGCCATTCTGACAGGTGTAAGATGATATCTCAAAGTTGTTTTGATTTGCATTTCTCTGATCGCTAAGGAGGTTGAGCATGACCTTAAGTATCTTTTGGCCATTTGAACTTCTTCTGTTGAGAATTCTCTGTTCAGTTCAGTGCCCCATTTTTTAATTGGGTTAAGTATCATTTTAACGTCTAGTTTCTTGAGTTCTTTATATATTTTGGAGATCAGACCTTTGTCTGTTGCGGGGTTGGTGAAGATCTTCTCCCAGTCAGTAGGCTGCCTTTTTGTCTTAGTGACAGTGTTGCCAGGGCAAACTCTTGACTGTTTGAGACAGGAGGGCCGACTACAGAGAGAGGACTTGATTGTTGTCTGTGGATGTAATGCTGCAGTTTGCTTGTTGGCAAAGACCTTGAAACGCCACAGAGTTGTGGTGATAAACATGGCTACTGCTGGTACCTCGGCCATGAGGCTGGAAAGCTAAGGAATGGGTTGGATCTAGCTGGCAAAGCCACGGCTTTAATCCTAGCCATATTGCTCAGTAATTTAAAGGCCCGTGTGGTCAGAAAAAAAGAGAGATACAGTAAAGAGAGATTCAAAGACAAAGAAAACCTTTAAATGATTTACAGTGTACTTAAAAATACATGCAGGCTAAATGTTAAAGTTCTTAAAAAAAATAAGGAAGAAAGAGAGTAGTTGGGTGTGGTAGTACACACCTTTAATCCCAACACTTGGAGGCAGAGGGAGATTGACCTCTGTGACTTCAATGTGTGGTAGCACACGCCTTTAATCCCGACGCCAGGGAGGCAGAGACAGAGGGATCTCTGAGAGTTCAAGGACAGCCTTGTCTAAAGAGTTATTCCAGGACGAAGATATACAGAAAATATAAAGTAAAAGTAAAAGTAAACAAAATAGAGTTAAAATAAAGCTGCACAAAGATGGAAATTACACAGAGAATCTTGATACTGTATGTTATTATGCTCTCTTTGAATTGTTTGAATGCTGAGGAAGGAGCAACAGATGCTAAAAGATATTTGTTTATAAATGCTGCTGAACTAATCCAAGATAGATATTTTCAAAATACCTTGACTTCAGAATTTGGACCTAAGGATATGATACTTTGGAAAAGAGTTTCTTCTTTTGTTTTCACAGAGGATGAGACTCTTTGGATTGCTTCTATTTCAATATGGTATGATGGACCACGTCCTCCTGAAGGGTTGCTGTGAACACCTTCAAAAAATTACTTTGCTCAACTGCCGACTGAGAGGAACCTAGCACACAGGTTATACCATGAAAGACTTGATTAACAACGCCCCCATTCAGCAGGAAGCAGTTTGGAGAGAAAAAACTGCGCCCATGTTCCCATATATTGTTTATAAATGTTCTTTTACATTTAAAGGGGGAGATGATATAGATGTGAATAATTTGCATTGATATGAATCTTGGTTTACTGATATTAATTTAAGGTCAATTTTATTATATGTGTATGTATTTCTGATATTGATTAAGGTATTGTGATGGTATAGTTCATTTCAAAATGTAATGTATATAGGTTGTTAATGGATAATTATTAATAATAGTCAAGTTTGTAGTCATGTTAGTTAGATTTTCTAGATGTGCATGCATATATTTCAGATAGGCATTCATCATATCTTTCAAAGGCTAGAGAATATGGTATTTTAAATGTTTTAATAACTTAGGGTTTTTCAAGACAATGAGACACTCTGCTCCTGGCAGCACCAATCTACTTCAAGAAGAAGAAGATGGGCATCGAAGAGGATCCTTATGGAGTTTGACAGCTATTTGGGCAAGAAGCTGCTCTTGCCTGGACTATTGTATAAACTGGACACAAAGAACCCACAGAGAGAGGACTACTGAACTTGCCTAAAGGTGAGATGATCTTTCGGGGTTCCTGATTCATGAAGGAGTCTGCAAGACATTCTGCAGGACACAGCAGATAGTGACTGAACTGACTTTGAAATTTCCTGCTTCATGGAAATGTGTGCTGGAAACTATGGGCCTTTAGGCCGAAGATGGATGCCCCAACGGTACAGAGAAACTTTGGGTGACTGTCAAGGCAGCGAGATGTCTCTGTCATTTCTAGAGTTTAGAAGTTGCTTATTTCTTGTTTGCTTAGGTAATATTATATCATTCTGGAATCTTTGATAGAGTTGAAGAATAGATAGATAGTTATAGTTTTCTTTAGTTATGATAAAGATAAAATAGATGTAAATATTGTAATTGTAATTTTTACTTGATAACTGTTTTGTTGTATGTAATTTTGCTATGTTAAAGTTAAAGCCTTCCTTTGATTTTGGTTTAAACAGAAAAAGGGGAAATGATGGAGGAAGGTCATTGGTTAAAAATAAAGAAACTGCTTGACCCATTTGATAGGCCATCCCATAGGTGGGTGGAGTAGACAGAATAGAATGCTGGGAGGAAGAGGAAGTGAGCTCAGATGCAGGGCAGCTCCTCTGAGAGACAGACGCCATGCTCTCTTCTCCAGAGCAGACACGATGAAGCTCTGACCCAGGATGGACGTAGGCTAGAATCTTCCCGGTAAGCGCACCTTGGGGTGCTACATACATGAACAGAAATGGGCCAAGCAGTGTTTAAAAGAATAGAGTTTGTGTGTCTTTATTTTGGGGCATAAGCTAGCCAGGCAACCATGAGCCGGGCTGTGGGAAGAGGCCCGCAGCTCCCTACTACAGTGTCCTTTGCTTTACAGAAGCTTCTCAGTTTCAGGAGGTCCCATTTATTCAATGTTGCCCTTAATGTCTGTGCTGCTGGGGTTATACATAGGAAGAGATCTCCTGTGCTCATATGTTGTAGGGTACTTTCCATTTTCTCTTCTATCAGGTTCAGTGTGTTCAGATTGATATTGAGGTCTTTGATCCATTTGGACTTGAGTTTTGTGCAGGGTGATAGATATGGGTCTATTTTCATTCTTCTACAGGTTGACATCCAGTTGTGCCAGCACCATTTGTTGAAGATGTTTTCTTTCTTCCATTGTACAATTTTAGCTCCTTTATCGAAAATCAGTTGTTCATAGGTTTGTGGGTTAAAATCCGGGTCTTCTATACGATTCCATTGGTCGACTTCTCTGTTTTTATGCCAGTACCACACTGTTTTCATTACTGTAGCTCTGTAATAGAGTTTGAAGTCAGGGATGGTAATGCCTCCAGAAGTTCCTTTATTGTATAAGACTGTTTTGGCTATCCTGGGTTTTTTGTTTTTCCCTATAAAGTTGATTATTGTCCTCTCAAGATCTGTGAAGAATTTTGATGGGACCTTGATGGGGATTGCATTGATTCTATAGATTGCCTTTGGTAGAATTGCCATTTTTACTATGTTGATCCTCCCAATCCAAGAGCAAGGGAGATCCTTCCATTTTCTGGTATCCTCTTCAATGCCTTAAAGTTCTTGTCAAATGGATCTTTCACTTTCTTGGTTAGAGTTACCCCAAGATATTTTATGCTGTTTGTGGCTATCGTGTAAGGTGATGATTCTCTTATTTCCCTCTCTGCTTCCATATCCTTTGTGTATAAGAGGGTGACTGATTTTTTGGAGTTGATCTTGTATCCTGCCATATTACTAAAGGTATTTATCAGCTGTAGAAGTTCTTTGGTGGAGTTTTTGGGGTCGCTTAAGTACACTATCATATCATCTGCAAATAACGCAAGTTTAACTTCTTCCTTTCCAATTCGAATCTCCTTTATCCCCTTATGTTGTCTTATTGCTATTGCTAAGACTTCAAGAACTATATTGAAGAGGTATGGAGAGAGTGGACAGCCTTGGTGTTTTCCTGATATTAGTGGGATGGCTTTAAGTTTCTCTCCGTTTAATTTGATGTTAGCTGTCAGCTTGCTATAAATAGCTTTTATTATACTTAGGTATGACCCTTGTATCCCTAATCTCTCCAAGACTTTTATCATAAAGGGATGTTGAATTTTGTCAAATGCTTTTTCAGCATCTAATGAAACGATCATATGGTTTTTTTCTTTCAGTTTATTTATATGATGGATTACATTGATAGATATGCATATGTTAAACCAGCCCTGCATCTCTGGGATGAAGCCTACTTGATCATAATGGATAATTTTTCTAATGTGTTCTTGGATTCGGTTTGCCAGTATTTTGTTGAGGATTTTTCCCTCGATGTTCATGAGCGAGATTGGCCTGTAATTCTCTTTCTTGGTTGAGTCTTTGTGTGGTTTTGGTATCAGAGTTAATGTAGCTTCATAAAAAGAATTTGGCAATGACTCTTCTGTTTCTATATTGTGAAATACATTTAGGAGTATAGGTATTAGGTCTTCTTGGAAGTTCTGGTAGAATTCCGCATTGAAACCATCTGGTCCTGGACTTTTTTTGGAAGGGAGGTTTTTGATAACAGCTTCTAATTCTTCGTGACTCACAGGTCTATTTAGGTTGTTTACCTGGTCCTGGTTTAACTTTGGTATATGGTATTCATCTAAAAAAGTGTCCATTTCTTTAACATTTTCCAGTTTTGTGGCATACAGGCTTTTGTAGTAAGATCTAATGATTCTCTGAATTTCCCCTGTGTCTGTGGTTATGTCCCCCTTTTCATTTCTGATTTTATTAATTTGCAAATTCTCTTTCTGCCGTTTGATTAGTTTGGATAGGGGTTTATCAATCTTGTTGATTTTCTCCAGGAACCAGCTTTTTGTTTCATTGATGCTTTCAATTATTTTCTGTGTTTCTATTTTGTTGATTTCAGCCCTCAGTTTGATTATTTCCAGTCTTCTACTCCTTCTAGGTGAGTCTGCTTCTTTTTTTTTCTAGAGCTTTCAGGTGTGCTGTTAAATCTCCAATGTGTGCTTTCTCTGTTTTCTTTAAGTGGGCACTTAGTGCTATGAACTTTCCTCTCAGGACTGCTTTCATAGTGTCCCATAGGTTTGAATATGTTGTTTCTTTATTTTCATTGAATTCAAGGAAGACTTTAATTTCTTTCTTTATTTCTTCCTTAATCCAGGTGTGGTTCAGTAGTTGACTGTTCAGTTTGCATGAGTTTGTAGGCTTTCTGAGGGAAGCATTGTTGTTGAATTCTAGCTTTAATCCATGGTGATCTGATAAGACACAGGTGGTTACAGATATTTTTTTGTAACTGTGGATGTTTGCTTTGTTACCGAGTATGTGGTCAATTTTCTTTCTTTTTTTTTTTTTTTTTAGAATAAATCCATATCTTTTCATTTCTTTTTTTTTTTTTTTTAATGTGGTCAATTTTCGAGAAGGTTCCATGAGCTGCAGAGAAGAAGGTATATTCTTTCCTATTTGGTCGGAATATTCTATAGATGTCTGTTAAGTCCATTTGATTCATTACCTCCATTAATTCTCTTATTTCTCTGTTAGGTTTCTGTCTAATTGACCTGTCCATTGGTGAGAGAGGAGTGTTAAAGTCTCCTACTATTAATGTGTGCGGTTTGATTGCTGCCTTGAGTTTTAGCAATGTTTCTTTTATTTACGTGAGTGCTTTTATATTAGGGGCATAGATATTCAGGATTGAGACTTCATCCTGATGAATTGTTCCTGTTATGAGTAGAAAATGTCCCTCTCCATCTCTTCTGATTGATTTAAGTTTGAAGTCAACTTTGTTAGAAATTAGTATGGCCACACCTGCTTGTTTCTTAGGTCCATTTACTTGATAAGCCTTATCACAACCCTTTACTCTGAGTAGGTGTCTGTCTTTGTGGTTGAGGTGTATTTCTTGTAAACAGCAGAATGTTGGATCCTGTTTTCGTATCCAATCTCTTAGTCTGTGCCTCTTTATAGGTGAGTTGAGTCCATTGACATTAAGTGATATTAATGACCAACGGTTGTTAACTCCGGTCATTTTTTTAGTAGTAAATTTTGTGTGTTTCCCTTCTTCGAGTTGCGCTGGTGAAGGGCCTCTAGTTGTCTGAGATATTGGGGTCATTGTTGGACTCCTTGGTTAGTGATTTTCCTTCTATTACTTTCTGTAAGGCTGGATTTGTGGCTACGTATTGTTTAAATTTGTTTTTATCCTGGAAAATTTTGTTTTCTCCATTTATAGTGAATGAAAGCTTGGCTGGGTATAGTAGTCTGGGCTTGCATCCATGGTCTCTTAGTTTCTGCAGTACATCTATCCAGGACCTTCTGGCTTTCATGGTTTCCATAGAGAAGTCAGGTGTAAGTCTGATAGATTTACCTTTATAAGTAACTTGGCCTTTTTCCTTTGCAGCTCTTAATATTCTTTCTTTGTTCTGTATGCTTTGTGTTTTGATTATTATATGGCGAGGGGATTTTTTTTGATCCAGCCTATTTGGTGTTCTGTATGCTTCTTGAACCTTCGTAGGTATATCTTTCTTTAGGTTGGAAAAGTTTTCTTCTATAATTTTATTAAATATATTTTCTGGACCGTTGAGCTGCACTTCTTCTCCTTCTTCTACTCCTATTATTCTTAGGTTTGGTCTTTTTATTGTGTCCCATATTTCCTGAATGTTTTGTGATGAGAGTTTGTTGGCCTTGCTGTTTTCTTTGATCACCGTGTTTATTTTCTCTATGGTATCTTCAGAATCTGAGATTCTTTCTTCTATCTCTTGTATTCTGTTGGTTATGCTTGTTTCTGTAGACTCTATTCTTTTACCTAGATTTTCCATGTCCAGCCAGCCATCTGTTTGTGTTTTCTTCTTTGCCTCCATTTCAGTTTTCAAGACTTGAACTGTTTCCATTAACTGTTTGATTGTTTTTCCTTGGTTTCCTAGGGTATCATTCACTGATTTACTCAATTCTTCAAACTTTCTGTTATACTTCTCATCCAATTCTATAAGGGCATTTTTTACATGCTGTTTAAGGGCGTCAATCACTTTCATAAAGTCAATTTTTTCTACTTCTTCATGATTAAGGTGTTCATGTCCTCCTGTTGTGAGGTCGCTGGGTTCTGGTGGTTTCATATTATTTTTCAGATTGTTGGGTGAATTCTTGCATTGGCTCCTGCCCATCTCTTGCTTGGAATGCTCTCCTATGGATCTTCTTTTACAGGATCAGGTCTCCTTGCCTACTGTTGTACTTTCCCAGTGATGGTACTCCCCAGTGATGGTTCTCCTGGTGCTCCAGTGATGTCTCTCCTGGTGCCAATATCAGATCTCCGTGCCCAATGATGGCTCTCCTGGTGCCAAGATTAGCTCTCCGTGCCCAATGATGGCTCTCCTGGTGCCGAGATCAGATCTCCTTGTTGGTTGGGTAGTTCATAAACAAAGCGCCTACCTTGCTTGGTGCAGGCAGGCCAGTGAAACAAAGGAACTCCCGCCCGCCTGTTTGCCCTGAGGATTTGCCCCCAGCGCCCAGACAGGCTGAGCTAGGTGGTGTTTTGTGCCCAAAGAGGGAAGGGGGCAGAAGGCAGAAGGGTTCTGGATGCAAGCTGGGTGGGATAGGAAGAGAGAAGCAGTCTGCAGGGAGTAGAGTCTCTGCAGGGAGCCCAGGAGGGATGGTGGAGGTGAGGAACTTCTGAGTTCCCTGTCCAGGGCTGCTGCTGCGGGTCATAAAACTCACCCCAATGATGGCTCTCCTGGTACCGAGATCAGATCTCCTTGCTGGTTGGGTAGTTCATAAACAAAGCGCCTACCTTGCTTGGTGCAGGCAGGCCAGTGAAACAAAGGAACTCCCACCCGCCTGTTTGCCCTGAGGATTCGCCCCCAGCGCCCAGACAGGCTGCGCTAGGTGGTGTTATGTGCCCAAAGAGGGAAGGGGGCAGAAGGCAGAAGGGTTCTGGATGCAAGCTGGTTGGGATAGGAAGAGAGAGGCAGTCTGCGGGGAGTAGAGTCTCTGCAGGCAGCCCAGGAGGGATGGGGGTGGGGTGAGGAACTTCTGAGTTCCCTGTCCGGGGCTGCTGCTGTGGGTCACAAACTCACCCCAATGATGGCTCTCCTGGTACCGAGATCAGATCTCCTTGCTGGTTGTATAGTTCGTAAACAAAGCGCCTACCTTGCTTGGTGCAGGCAGGCCAGTGAAACAAAGGAACTCCCGCCAGCCTGTTTGCCCTGAGAAATCGCCCCCAGCGCCCAGACAGGCTGAGCTAGGTGGTGTTTTGTGCCCAAAGAGGGAAGGGGGCAGAAGGAAGAAGGGTTCTGGATGCAAGCTGGGTGGGATAGGTAGATTATGTTTCTATAGTACACATAATCTAGACTCTGTATATTTTTCATTTTTATGTGGCTTATTATAATTTTTATTACTCTATTTCTTTTTACAAATCTCTCTCTCTTGTCCCTCTTCTAAAGAGGTACCTGCTGCCTCTCTCTGTTGACCCATCTCTCTCTTTTCTCCCTTTCTCTCTCTCTCCATCCCTCTGTCTTTCTGACTCTCTCTCCATCCCTCTGTCTTTCTGACTCTCTCTTCTTCCCTCTTGTTCCTTTCCCACTTTTCCCTTTCCTCTCCATAGCCCAGTAAATAAACTCTATACCCAAACTCAGAAAATGAATCTCAGTTTAATATTTTTAAATTAATTTTAGTCTATGACACTACCCTTTATCCTCCTTCCCTCAAGCTTATGTATATTTATCAAATCCACTGAGACCCATTTAAAGGCCTTTTTGTCTGAATATGTCTGTTGTATATCTGTAATCATTTTTTGACTAGGAGAGCTTTTTAAAATGTTTAGCAGTCATGGGTAGGATCACCACCACAGCTTTGGCTGTTGACTCCACTTCATTTGGCTTTTCAATGTGGCAGGATACCAGCAATAGTTATGCTTACCTCCCAAACGTTTTCAAGTTTCTAAGTCCATGCTGCTACCAAACATCAAGTAGCACACTGCTCATAAATCTTCTTTATCATAGGGTATCTCTGAGATTTTTGTCTGGGAAGAGCTGTGCGCTCCGGTGTTCTGGATGAATTTCAGTTCTGGTGTATTTCAATCTTGGACAGCTCATGTTAAATCTATTGGCCAGAATGTGATGTTCAGATATTTTTAATGAATTATGGACAGATAGTTCCAGGTTTGGAATATTTGAGTGTTTATAAAATGGGGAGTTCAAATAGCAAGATGTTGTATGTAGCTTGTGCAGAACTATGTTCTGAGGTGCCATCCATTGGGTATTGAGGTGGGAAGTGATAACAAAACACTCATAGAAGATAGATTTCACAGTGTCTTGTGTAAGAAATAAAACCATGGACTGGAGAGATGGCTTAGCAGGTACAAGTGTTTACTGTTCTTCCAAAGCAGGCATGTTTGGTTATTCCACTCACAGCAGGAGGTATATAAGTTCCTCTAACTCTGGTTCCAGAAGGACTAATACTTTCTTTTAGCCTCCATGGGCACCTGAACACACTTAATAAATGTGGTCGTGGGTGCCCATAGAGACCCACAAGCACACACAATCTACAGGTTCTCTTTCATCTGTTGTTGTGACACATCTGGTACAGCAGTGGCATTGTTTATTGAGATGCTACAAAGGATCTGACTGGGCAGTGGATAGATGAAGCAATAGATCATGGGAAGGCGTACTTATCAATTGCTAATATTGAACAACCAACTGTTAACCCAGCACAGTTCTTTAATGAAGCATGTGAACATAATTTATGGGAAGGTTTGAAAGGCTGAAATGGCAAGGTGAAGCCTCAATCCCTACAAAAACTTGGTGGAAGAAGCTATAAGAGTGTATGGTTTAGATAAAAAAGTGTTCAGTGTATTGGTCTCCAGGGGGTCTTCTCAAGCTAAGAAGGTGAGGGAAATGGATCATTCCCCCAATTGTAGAGCTGCACGTGAACATTTTTAATGAAATTCACTTGAAGATCATCTGGAAAATAGGGAGAGCAGAAGGCATACATGAAAGGAGATTTGCATTGAGATATTAAGGGTGTCAGTGAAGAAGGGGAACTGCTGTCTTCTTCCTGCATGATCCTCAAAGGTTGTCCCCACCCCAGAACACTACCACCATCAGCAGGAAGAACAGAAAAAAATTGCCCAAGTTCAAACCCCGCTTTCCTTACGTGGTGCTCTAATCTGCCCCTACAAATATGGTGCTCTACACAGTGTGTTCAAGAACCATTGTGAACACACCATGGGGCTCCTGCCTATAATCCCAGCACTCAGTCTGAGGTGAGTGAGAGGACAGCCTGGGCTACACAGGAAGTAAAAGGCCATCCTGAGAGCTACATAACAAGATCATTTTTCAATGGAATTTTTAGGAGCTGGAGAGATGGGTGGGCAGTTCTAGAGACCCAGGTTTGATTCCCAGCACCCATATTGGAAGCTCACAACCATCTACAACAAAATTTGATCCCAGAGGGTCCACAAGGTCTTCCAGCTTCTGAGAGCACTGTACCCATGTGGTGCACAGACATGAATGCATGCAAGTCATACACATAGAATAAGACAGCAAATCCTTAAATAAATTTTAAAACAGAGCAAAATACAAAAAACTAAGAAGCAACAAACATCATGAAGTTAGGTAATATTCCAGGGACGAAGCTTCTGGTTCTAAATAGGGCCTGAGTACAAATTATTCCTATTTACCTGAAATTAACCAAAACACGGTTTGAATGTGGGTTATGTGTGTGTGGCTGCACACTCCCCTGTTTATGTGTGCGTGTTGTGCACCGGAGTTTGACTTTGGGTGTCTTGCTCAATCCCTCTTCACCTTCTTTCTTGAGACATTGTATTTCACTGAACCTGGATCTCACCAATTTGCATGAACTGGTAAGCAAGTCCCAGGGTTCCTCTTGTCTCTGGCTCTCCAATGTAGGGACTGCAAGATCCTTCCTCCACAGCTGACATTTTTATATGTGTTCTGGGGTTCAAACTCGGGTCCTCATGGTTGCTATGTACAGAATGAGCTATAGCTCGAGCCCACACATGTTGACAAATTTCGGTTGTTTTTTCGAGACAAGGTTTCTCTGTGCAGCCTTGGCTGTCCTAGAATTCACTGTGTAGGCCACCTTGGCCATAAACTCAGAGAGATCTGCCAAGCACTGCCTCTCTAGTGCTGGGATTAAAGACATGTGGTATGACAGACACCCAGTTTTAGCCCCCACTTACTGGACTTTGAAAAGGTGAACAAGAGCTTTGCAAGAGGTATGCTGAAAGTGCTGACACCTCTCATTTCCTGTTTAAAAGGAGGAAACCCAGGTAAAGACCACTAGGGAGGGCAAGTCTCGTTTCTCTCCCCAGAGATGCTGGGTGCTAACATGAATCACTAGAAGTCAATGTGGGTCACAGAGCAACCATAAGGTCTGGACAAAGTCAGTGTGAGGGGAGTGAATCTGAAAGCTCATTGGTCCAGAACCATCATGGCCTGGGGAGAGAAAAAGGAGGGATGGCAGCTCATTGGTTGGAAACTGAGTTGCTTGAGGAAGGACATGCATCTTCCTCAGAACCGAGCTCCTTGCTTCTGATCCACTGGACACTGAGGTACCCACAGGGTGGCATCAAAAATAAGATCTGCCCATTCCTTGTCCTGTTCTCCTCCCTACTCCATCTCTGGGAACCCAGGTTCTTTAGCTCTTTGCCTCCTTACACAACTAAAGGGGAAAGGCTGAAGAGGTGGCATCACCTACCCTGCCCACTCATGAGCACAGGTTGCAAGGGTTCCCAGCTTCGGGACCCTGAAGGAGGCTCCTGCTCCTTTTGATGCAGGTTGGGCAGAAATGGATGGTTGGGTTTCCTGAAGGGAACATGTACCCTTGGAACTACTGGAGGATCCAGACAGACATAGGGAGGATTTTCCAAGGAGGAGAAGAAATGTGTGCCCATGTGCCACTGTGAAATGTGGAGAAGCATCTAGAAGTCTGGCCAGAAGCTATGGTGTCGCGGTCTTCTTGACCAGCAAGAAGGACGCACGACACACTGGAGCTCTTCTTGCTCAGCAGTTTATTCAGGACCCTTTTACAATTATCTCTCTCCCTTTCTCTCTCTCATTCACTCACTCTCACTCTCTCCCTCTCCCTCTCTCTCTTCCTCTCTCTCTTCCTCTGTCCCAGGGCAAACCTCTCCCAGCCCTTAAGTAGGCATGGGCTACCAATCCTGAATTGCCAGGTGGGCACTGCCCATAGGTCCACGCATATGCAAGCAGCTGACAATCATTGCGTGATCACAGCATAAGTCAGGCCTAGTTGATATTAGGAGCTGATTATCACAGAGAGCACTCGCTTTCGGGATCGCGGAGGGCGGAAGCCAGCACCATCAGGTGCGGCTCCACGCAGCTCTCTACACTATGGCAGAAGGCATGGGTTTTCTGGACCGCAGAGGGAGCATGCCATCCTGACATAAACAGCCTGGTGAGGAACTATCTCCTGGATTGAACATGGTATAACATTTGGCCCTGCGTCAAAAAAATTAAAAAAGATTTGTTTCAGTTGCAGAGGAATGTAGGGGGAAAGGAGGATGGAGGAGTTTAAATGGGAGATTTCCAAGATTCTAGAGGACAATGATATTTATTATTGTTATTATTATTATTGTCTTTACTTGGTTAATATTGGAGACAAGTTGTTTTGGTGTTATTAGTTGTCATCAGACTCACCATTTTCCTGCCTCAGCTTCCTGTGTAGTGGGATTTCAGGCAGGAGTCAGCCAAGTTGGCTTGGGAAGAACATGATTTCATGAGGAGCAAGTGTTCAGTCACTTCCAAGGGGATCAAAGGAATTATTAAGATTAAAGTGGGGCTTGAGGATGAACAATAATCCAGGGAGAAGGGAATATATGGTATCCCTTGAGCTAATGACTACGTCCATTCACTTCCGTGTTGGTGGTCAGAAGTCAAGTTAAATCAGGACTTTAGGGAGACAAATAAACCAGGGATGCCAGTTGTCTTTGGCAGGGCACAGGACGAAGTAACAGAACAGAGAGTTGTGATTGTGGATGAAGATGTAGGAGCACCTGCCTGTGCCTCAAAGTGTGTGTGTGTGTCTGTGTGTGATGTGTGTCTCTGTGTGAGTGTGTCTGTGTGTATGCATGTGTGTGCGCATGTGTGTGCTCATGTATGTGTATACATGTGTGAATGGGTGAATGTGTCTGTTTTGTGTGAATGTGTGTGAGTGTGTCTGTGTGTTTACATGTGTGTGTTCATGTGTGTGTGTATTCATGTGTGTGACTATGTAAAGGTGTCTGTTTGTGTCTGAATGTGTGTGTCTATATATGTGTCTGTGTGTTGGCATGTATGTGCATATGTGTGACTTGAGTGTGCATGTATGTGTATGGGTTTGTTCATTTGTGTGTCTGTGTGTATGCATGTGTATGTGTCTTAGTGTACATGTGTGTGAGTCTGTAGGTGAGTGTGTCTGCATGTGTTTGTGCATGTGTGTGTATGCATGTGTGTGACTGTGTTTTATATGTGTTTGTACATGTGTGTGTACATGGGATTGCATGTGTGTGTTATTGCATGTCTCTGTGTGTGTGTCTGTGTGTGTGCATGTGTATGTGTCTCTGTGTGTTTATTTGTGTGTGTCTCTGTGTCTGTGTGACTATGTTAGAAGCCATGTGTGGTGATGAGCAGGGAAAGTCATGATTTGGCTTCCATGGTGCTTGAGCGAACAGGTTGTTAGGAGAAGGTGAAGTGTGAGAGAGACCTGTATGATGGAGAGTCTGAGTGACCAGGTAAAATGAAGGGTAAGTCAAAGACCATTGTAAAAAGAAGGGAGGGAAAATTGGTCCCAGTCATGAGCAGGATGGAGGACAGGAAGAATCTAGGCACCAGAGACAGAATTATCTGGTGGCAGTATAAGTGCACTGGTGGGTAGGAATTCTGGCAGCCATTTTGGTGACCTGCCCTAACTGTAGAGCCATGGAACATGGAACTTGACTAATGTTCTGTTTCCTACTGGACTCCTGAGTAACTGAGATCACCAAAGAGGGGGTAAAACTTGGTCCCAGAGGACGTGTAGTTTGCTCTGACCGTGCCTTGCCATAGGATCAGAAGAAACTGGGAGTGTAACAGGTTTGTGCCTCTTCCAGCTGTGTAAATACACTGTCTCAGGAGTGTACTACCTCTAGGGAGAGGTCAGGCCTCCACCTGTATGTGTGACTAACTTGACTCCTTCAATCCCCTACTTCAGGGACTCTAGTGGGGTCTTGTCTGCCGTGAGTTCTGTGAAGAACATAGAATACATAGAGAAAGTGGAATCTCACTTGAGGCTATGGCTACTAATGGCAACTCTCACGTGAATGTTAAGCAGGGTCTCGCCAAACCAGGAACCATGGGTGAGTGTCTCTGACCATGGAGGGGTTCTCAGGTGGCAGCAGTAATCCTAAATGCTTCTGTCACCAGCCATGGCACAGAATTGTCACTCGACCTTGTACAAACCCTCCCTCCCCAGACCTAACCTGTTCAGGTATACTATCTGTGCCAAGTATCACGTTTTTACAGAAAGGAGAGACATTGTGGGTGGGATATTAAAAGGACTGATGGTGAGCCAAGTCCTCAGATTGGGGAGGGGGTGGAGTTAGGTACTTTCAAGGAAATATGGTGGGAAGGGAGGCTCAGTCAAGCTCTGCATGGTCTTTTCCAGATGGGCAGCAGGGCAATGTTCAGCAGCCTGAAGCCCTGCCTCACACAGTTGTGCAGCAGGTAAGGAAAGTAATTTGCTCAGGGGAAAGGCTCCATGCCAGCAGTCACTGTCCAGACAAATTCCAGTGTGTCCTAAACTCTGAGGTCCAGCACCAATCCTCGGCATATTGCGACCTTGGGCAAATAACTTCTCTTTGGGACTCAGTGTCCTCCAGTAGAGGAATAACCAAAAAGGTGAGTCTGTGTGGCTGGTCACCAAGGACTTGAGAGCCCTGCCATTCTCCATGGTCATCGCCAAAGTCTTGAGAGCACTGCCATTGTCCATGGCTGTCACCATTTTAATACATTTCTGTCCCTTGAGTCTTGGTGTTCAGACCTGATCTTCAACATGGATGTCTTTCTTTGCAGGACATCTCCCAGGTGCCTCTGTTGCTACACTGGCCCACAGTAATTGTACCTCTGAACTATGTTCCAGCGAATTTGAATCCTCATATGACCATTACTTTCTCATGGAATCCCAGCCAGCCGGTGACTATACCTTGTGTGTGAGTACAACAGAGACCGTGGAGGCTGCTGTGGCTAATGGTACTGCCTCGAAACTCGAGATTGGTGCTGCAGGGGTAGCAGCAGCAAGAAGGGGGAACAAGGGAGGAAGGAAGACATGGAACAAGAGGAGAAGAAAGAAAGAAAGAAAGAGAGAAAGAAAGAAAGAAAGAAAGAAAGAAGAAAGAAAGAGAGGGAGAAAGGGAGGGAGGGAGGAGGGAACGAAAGAAGGGAAGGAATTACAGGAAGGAAGGAAAGAAAGAAGGAAAGAAAGAGGGAAGGAAGGAAGGAAGGAAGGAAGGAAGGAAGGAAGGAAGGAAGGAAGAAGTTAGGGACAAAAAGATCTAGGGGAATGACAGAGCTACATTTCAGCCTAACTTGAAGGACAGGATCTTCCCAGTTTTAGTATTTGCTCAACAACATGCTAGGGAAAGTATCCTTCTAAGTCACTCACTCCCTGTGGGCATGCTTGGAAAATATTCTACACAGGAGCATTAAAGAGGACAAGTATATTGCATACAGCAGGCAGTGGACTACAAAATGGTGATACTATCCATCCACACTGAAATGAATGGACACAGGAGAAGGTTCTGCTGAAATCTGGAGGCATAGTCGAAAGGGCCAGAGAGACCTAGGGAAATGTTTCTGGCCCGCAGGGAATGTATCTGCTAGATGACCTTGGCTTATCCTTCTTGACCGGTGGGGAATGGGCAAAGTGGAAGAAAGACCTAGTCTCTGCAGAGGACCATAGTCTCATCTTTCCTGGTGCTGTGCAGATCAGAACAGCTGTTGGTCATCTTCAGTGTACCCGGGAAGGAGAGGGTTCACAAAAAGTAGTGTCTCTAGGAGGATCTAAGGAAGGAGGTTGGAGGGAAAACAGGTCAAGTAGGGGCAGGGTCCATCCGAGGCCCAGCGGACAGGTGTCATTTGTCCTAGTGTCCACAGTCATTCACAATCCATCAGCCTGATCTCACAGAGCCCCCGGCCCTCCATGTGTGTTCATGGTAGTTGTCATCCTGACTGTCTAACCTCCTGGCTTCTCTTCTGCATGTTCTCAGGACCTCTAACATGATCTTGGACCCCTGCATCTGCAGTATCCCGCTTGTAGTGCCGTCACACGACGTGGTAAATGAGTGGGGTCGAGGTCCTTGGAAGGGATGGGCTTCGTGGATGACAGGAGGAGAAGCTCACAGAGATGGGTGTTTGCTGAAAAGGAATGGAGGCTGGAGGGCCCACTGTGGTCAGAGAGGTGTCTTGTCAGAATTCACTCTCTCGTATCTCTTGCATTACATCTGTGACCAGGGCCCTGACAATGCCGACCAGACCAATGATGTCATCTCCACCCAGACCAATGATGTCGCCAACCAGCAGGGTCTTGAAGTCAACACCCAACTGCCAGGTATTTCCAACCACGGTGCACTCCCTGCTGAGGGGGATATGCAGAAGGCACTGGATTCTGCAGAGGCACTCCTGATTATTCATAACTCCCCTCAGGCCTAGCAGGAGACTTCCAGCATTCCAGGTAGCTGGCTCCTTGAACGAGGAACAGAGGGTGGACAGGGTGCAGAAAATGGAGGGCTGCTGATGAGATGCTGGTAGCTAGAGTGGGTTAATTCATCAACTTGGATGCCAGTTCCTTGAGCCCTTCAGTCCGATTAAGAACTGGTACCCAGGGTCTGCTCAGTACATCTTTGCTTACAAGTGTTTTGCTCAACAGCAGAGGGCCAGTATCCTGATGTCAAGAAAAGTAGGAGGCCTTCAAGGCGGCAAGTTCTTTCTCGAGGGCAGGCCGCAAGCAAAGTGGAAGGAATAGGGCCTGGTGGATTGAATCCCAGCCCACACTAGTGTCCCAGTCTGCAACAGCCTGAGAAGGCCTGGGAAGATAAGCACAGGGGATAAGGGCCTGGAATGGAGGGAGATGGTCCTGTGGACTCTGGACACGTTCCATGTAGACATGGAACGAGGATGCCTTCTGAAGCTGACTTTAGCCAGCACATCTCAAGTCCATCAAGGAAGGAATCTGTGAGTTCAGGGGAGAATTTCATAGTTAGCGAGCCTGGAAAGAAGGCTTCCGAGTAAAATTGGTCAACGAGGAGCACTGTGTGAGTGGGAAGCTGCTCTGGGTGGATGGCGCGAATCAGGAATGTGCAATGAAGCTGGAGAGCTTGATTCTCAAAGAGGTCTACCTGTGTTCATTATGTAAACTGTGCCAGAAACTCTGGGGCCAGGGCTGAAAGATGCAGGCTTCTTGTCAGAGCAAGGATCTTATTCAGAGATCTTGGCCTTGACCAGAAGGGACCTACAGCTGGGAGTGATGGTGGCACGAGTACTGGAGAGAAGGAATTTAGGTAGGGACAGTTGTGTTCATTGGTCCCTGGGAAAATCTAAGACCGTTTGTTTGGTACACAGCGTGATGACAGGAGATGACAGCATGATCTGACTTTGCCTGTGATTGTCTTTCTGCAGGTCCTGATGGGGAGTGAAGACTAAAGCTGTCCTGCCTCCCGATGTCACCACCTCAGCCTACACACTCTGCTTCACCCAGTGACACCGGAACATCTTGATAGCACCCCACTCTCGCCCTAAGTGAGATTCAAAGCTGGGCTGCCACAGACTTCCTGTCATTGACTGAAAATACAACATAGTTCCTGTCCAAACTCATTATTTATCTTAGGCCTTTAAGCATTTTGTGGGCTTTCAAACTACTATCTTGAGGTAGGAAAATGATTTATCTGTGGTTGTAGGCTCTGGATCTGGCATCTTTTTGTTTTTTAAGTTGATTGTTTTATTTGAAGCACCTGAATTTGTTGTAATAAGAGTGGCGGGGCTGCGTCCCCAGCACCCGACCGCCCGCATGGCTAGCTTATGCCCCGAAATAATTACACGGAAACTGTATTCTTTTAATCACTGCCTGGCCCATTAGTTCCAACCTCTTATTGGCTAGCTCTTACATATTGATCTAACCCATTTCTAATATTCTGTGTAGTACCACGAGCTGGCTTACCAGGGAAGATCTTAACCTGCGTCTGTCTGGAGTGGGAGAATCATGGCGACTCCTTCACTCGGCTTCTTTCTCCCAGCATTCTGTCTGTTTACTCCGCCTACCTAATTTTCTGTCCTATTAAAGGGGCCAAGGCAGTTTCTTTATTACTTAACCAATGAAACAACAAATAGAAAGATGACCCACCTCCATCATTTCCCCTTTTTCTGTTTAAGCAAAAAATGGCTTTCACTTTAACATGGTAAGATTACATATAGCAAAACAGTTATCAAGCAAGAATTACAGTTATAATATTTATATCTATTTTATCACAACTAAGGAAAACTATAACTATCTATCCATTCTTCAACTCCATCAAAGACTCCAGAAGGATATAATATTACCTAAGCAAACAAGAGATCCAAAACTCTAGAAATGACAGAGACATCTCACTGCCTGGACAGTCACCCAAAGTTCTTTTGTACTGTTGGGGCATCCATCTTCAACCTTCAGGCCCATAGTATCCAGCAGACATTTTCATCAAGCAGGAAATTCCAAAGACAGTTCAGTCACTTTTTGCTGTGTCCTGCAGAATGTCTTGAAGACTCTTTCATGAGTCAGGAACCCCGAAAATCCATCTCACCTTTAGGCAAGTTCAGCAGTTCTTTTTCTGCAGGTTCTTTGTGTCCAGTTTATGCAACAGTCCAGGCATGAGCAGTTTCATGCCCAAATGGCTATCAAACTCCATAAGGAGCCTCTTCGGTGCCCATCTTCCTCTTGAAGTAGATTGGTGGTGCCAGGAGCAGAGTGTCTCATTGTCATGAAAAGCCCTAAGTTATTAAAACATTAAATGCCATATTCTGTAGCCTTTGAAAGATATGAAGAATGCCTATCTGAAATATATCTATGCACATCTAGAAAATCTAACTAACATGACTACAAGCTTGACAATTATCGATGATTATCCATTAACAACCTATATACATTACATTTTTTAATGAACTATACAATCACAATACCTTAATCAAGATTAGAAATATGCATACACATATAACAAAATTGACCTTCAAATCCACACCAATGCAAATTATTCATATCTATATCATATCCCCCTTTAAATGTAAAAGAACATTTATAAACAATATTTGGGAACATGGGCGCAGTTTTTTCTCTCCAAACTGCTTCCTGCTGTATTGGGGCGCTGTTAACTAGGTCTTTCATGGTATAACCTGTGTGTCAGGGTCATCTCAGTCGGCAGTTGAATGAAGTAATTTTCTGAAGGTGTTCACAGCAACCTTTCAGGAGGGCGTGGTCTATCATACCATATCGGGATAGACGCAATCCACAGAGTCTCATCCTCTGTGAAAACAAAAGAAGACCCTCTCCAAAGCATCATATCCTTAGACCCATATTCTGAAATCATAATACCCTTATATCCATTCTGGTTTAGCTTGGCAGCCCATATAATGAAATGTCTCTCTGCACTTAGCTCCTTTACAGTCAAAAATTTTAAAGAAAACACAATAATACAAAGAATCCAGACTCTCTGTGAATTTTCCATTTTTACGTGGCTTATTTTTCTTTATTTCTTTTAATCTATAACTATCTGTACTCTGTCTCTTTAAAGACTTTACCCTTTTTTAAGACATTAACTTTATTCTTTATATATATTTTTTCTCTCTCTCAAGCCTTCGTACATTCATCCAACAGTGTCTGAATCAGTTCTATTGTGAATCTGTAATTTTTTTACTATCCAGGAGCACTTTGTTTTGCGCTTTTAAATCGCTAAGCACTTAAGAATCTAAGCTGTGTCATTCCTAGGTCAAAAACAGGTACTGCCAGCTTGCCCCGCCCAGTCCAACATGGCAGAGCTGCTCGTGCCTCTGATTCTTGCACATTGCACCAGTAGCATGGTGGAGCTGCTTGTGCCTCTGAGCCGCAGCACAAAATGACTTCCTTTTAGGCACACAGTGAGTCTAGTTGCCATCAAACAAATCGTAGCACTTTACTCCAAATGCTCCATTCAAAAGCTCTGTCTCCTGCAGGAGCCAGACAGAGATCGCGATGGCGGCACAGCCCAGAAAGCCGGCATTTTAAAACAGCCAGTTTTTTCCTGTTGCTGAGTCAGGACAATTTCTTTGCGGCACGCAACCCACAAACAGCAAAAAGCTGTCTTAAATTCTCTCTGTGTCCTTTTTAAGCTCTCTCAGGTTTTACGTGGAGTTCATTAGCACGCTGGGCGCCACTCTGTTGTAATAGGATCGGCGGGGCTGCGTCCCCAGCACCCGACCGCCCGCATAGCTAGCTTATGCCCCGAAATAATTACACGGAAACTGTATTCTTTTAATCACTGCCTGGCCCATTAGTTCCAACCTCTTATTGGCTAGCTCTTACATATTGATCTAACCCATTTCTAATATTCTGTGTAGTACCACAAGCTGGCTTACCAGGGAAGATCTTAACCTGCGTCTGTCTGGAGTGGGAGAATCATGGCGACTCCTTCACTCGGCTTCTTTCTCCCAGCATTCTGTCTGTTTACTCCGCCTACCTAATTTTCTGTCCTATTAAAGGGGCCAAGGCAGTTTCTTTATTACTTAACCAATGAAACAACAAATAGAAAGATGACCCACCTCCATCATGAATTTTGCAGTGTGTCATAAAATCTGCACTGTGCTGGGCATTATCAACACTCTGTTCACAAGATTCAGAGTCCTTAACTTGGCAGCCCTTTTTGTGTCTTCATCGTTTGCATATGCGAATAATTCTAATGTAGACATGTCTTTGGATATGTCAAGGTTTTTCAACTGGGTTGAGTAACCTGTGTGTGAACATGAATAAAGTTTCATTGTTGTAAAGCCCTGGGAATTATAGCCTGACTCTTTAAAAAACATACACCAGATATTTGGGATCACTGCCTCTTTGCTAAGCTAGCTTTGAGCTTATTACTTGTTTTATTAAGGCACCAAGATCACCAGGCATTGGGTAGAAGTCTTTGTCAAAGGTGCAGCCCCCTTACTGGCTTACCAGCCTGAGCCTGTGTAGTAAAACGTGTGAAGAGGACTATTACCTGTCCCATGGCATATCAGTCTTTACCATCTTGGTGGAGTGAATTGGGATTTGGGCCAAAAAGACATTGTTCCACCTCATAGTGCATAGTTTACTAGTAATTCATTGTCAAAGCTGTTCATGCCCTAGTGTAGAGAGAGACTTCTCTTTCCTTTCCTGGCTGTCCAGGTCCAAATAATCACACAGAAACTATATTAATGACAATATTGTTGACCAATAGCTTAGGCGTATTTTTAGCTAACTCTTACATTTCAAATTATTCGATTTCTATTAATCTGTGAATCATCACGAAGCTGAGGCCTACTGGTAAGGCTCTGGCTGGTGTCTGGCTGGCATCCTTCTTTTTTTGGCAGATACATGGCATCTCTTTTACTCTGCCTACTTTCTCTGCATTTCTCTGTGAGGACTTGCCACCTGTCTTGACTCTAGTAAGCCACTGGCTGGCACAGTTTCTTTCATAACCAATGGTATTTCATAGCATACAGAGGGGAACCCAATATCGTCATATGTCAGGTTTGTTGCAATCGTTCCAACCCCATTCTCCCTTGGCTCCCAGGATCTAGTCCCCGGGACACTAATCATGTGATGTGAAGAATCACATTTTAGGAATTAAGTTGCATATATTGCTGTGCTTTCAACCTTTACTCTGATTATGGTTTTAGAAGTCCCTGATCCACAGCACACAACTTAAAAGTATTTCAGCTTTGAAGTGAAAATAATACACATATTGACCATGATTGAAAAGTAATTTGTCACTGTGGTTTTGCATTCATATCTTTACACTCAATACAACTGAGAGGTATATTTCTTTGCCGTTTTTAACAGGAAACATGTATTTTGTGCATAAAGGGAGTCAAAACAAAAAATTTTATGTTCAAGGAAACCATTGTAAATAGATAACTTTACACATATCTTGCACTAAAATCTTTATGTCTAAATTTGCTTTGAGTTGAAGGATATGTACAACAAGATTGTTTCCTACTGACATGTAGAACCTGCATTGTGGTCCTTGAAATGATTATCAAGAACTAAAAGAAAAGAAAACAATATTTAAGGCATGATGTGGAAATGCAGTGTAGACTCGACTGCAAGAGCTTTTCTCAATCATGGCCAGAAATGTCTCAAATCTGCAGAATTCTCTGTTAGCCAGTAAAATTGTAAGTCTACGCGAAGAGAAAGCATCTCTGGCAACAGCATTTCTGCATTTGAAGAGGTTGACTCTTATCCATTGCTGCTTCCTGAGACCCTTTCTGCACATGTTCAGTGGCTTTTTGAGAGGAATGCATTGATGTAGGTGGGTCTTCTGTCTATGTGTTACTTTCATTGGTCAAATAATGAGACTGCCTTTTCCTTTGATAGGACAGCAGCTTAGATAGGTAGAATAGACATTACAGAATACTGGATAGAAGGCAGTGAATCAGAAGCCATAGCTCTCCTCTCTGAGATGGATGCAGGTTATAATCTTCCCGGTAAGCCACCACCTCGTGGTGCTACACATTAATAGAAATGGGTTAATCCAGATGTGAGAGTTAGCCCATAAGAGGATAGAGCTAATGGGCCAAGCAGTGTTTAAATGAATACAGTTTCCATGTAATTATTTTGGTTAAAGCTAGTTTGTGGCCAGGAGCCGGGTGGCAAGAAGCAGCCCGCAGCTCCCTCTACAATGCATTAACACAGGAAGACCTCTTGGTCAAAACATCTTGTGTAAATAAATCAAGGCAACTCCCATCCTGGTAAGATTTGAGAAAGTTTCTGGTCTTTTTCTTTATATATTTGTTTGTTTATTCATTCATTTATTTAATCTTCTCTCATATATGACCCTGACTGCCTTTTTTCCTCCCTTCTCTCCTACCAGTCATTACACCAACCACTCCTCTCCACCAGATCTACTCTTCCTCTGTTCCCTTTCAGATACAGGCAGGTCTCCCAGGGATATCAACCAGATATGGCATATCATATGACTACAGACATACCCTCCTATTAAGACTGGGCAGGAGACAGCCCAGGAGGAGGAAAGGGGTCCCAGGTGCAGGCAGGTCAAAGAGTCAGAGACTGCGCCATCCCCACAGGTAGGAGTCCCACAAGAACACCATGCTACACAGCCATAACATTTATGCAGAGGACCCAAGTCAGCCTCATACAGGCTCCCAGATTGTCATGTCAGTCTCTGTGAACCCCTTTGAATCCTAATGAGTTGATTCTGTGGGTTGTATTCCTGTGGTTCTGGCTATCCACTCTGGCTCCTTTAATACTTCCTCCCCTTTTCTGAGGAGGCATTCCCCGAGTTCCACCTATGGTTTGCCTGTGAGCCTCTGCTTTAGTTAGGGTTTCCATTACTGAGAAGAGTCACCACAGCCACAGAAACTCCTATGAAGGAAAGCATTTAATTGTGGTGGCTCGCTTACAATCCAGAGGTTCAGTGCATTATCATCATGGTGGGACAAAGTGACATGCAGGAGAACATGGTGCTTGAGAGGTAGTTGTAAGTTCTATATCTTGTGCAGGCTATAGAAATTGGTCTGATACACTGGGTGTTGTTTGAGCCTATGTGAGACCTGAAAGCCCACCTCCAAAATGATGCACTTCCTCCAACAAGGCCAAACCTACCCCCAAAAGCCCACACCTAAGAGAGCCGTTACCTTTGTGGGTCATTTTCTTTCACACCACCACATTCCACACCCTGGTTCTCAAAATCTTATGCCATATCATTATGAAAAAATGCATTCAGCCAAAATTCAAAAGGCTCCATAGTCTGTCACTATTTCAACATGTTTAAAAGTCCAAAGTCTCTTCTGAGACTCAATCTTACAACCCTAATCCCCCTGTTAAATCAAAATCAAAAAGCATATCACATGCTTCCAACATACAGTGGCACAGCATTTACATTATCATCCTAAAATATATGATGGGGAACTTCAGCCATAGTTATTGTTTTCCTTAGTTATGATAAAAGATAAAATAGATATAAATATTGTAACTGTAATTCTTACTTGATAACTGTTTTGTTATATGTAATTTTACTATGTTAAAGTTAAACCCTTTCTTTTTTGTTTAAACCAAAGAAGGGGAAATGATGTAGTTGGTTCTTCTATCTATCTGTTGCTTACGTTGGTTAATTAATACAGAAACTGCTTGGCCTGATAGGTCAGAATATAGGTGAACAGAACAGAATGCTGGGAAGAAGGCACTGAGGCAGACGCTATAGCTCTCCTCTTCAAGATGCACTCAGGTTAAGATCCTCTCTGGTAAGCCACCAGCTCGCGGTGCTACACTCATTCATAGAAATGGGTTAATCAAGATGTGAGAGTTAGCCAGTAAGAGGCTAGAGCTAATGGGCCAAGCAGTGTTTAAATGAATACAGTTTGTGTGTTGTTATTTCAGGGCATAAGCCAGCCGGTGGCCAGGAGCTGGGAGGTGGGAAAATCCCACAGCTCCTACTGCAAATATAGGGGAAGGGAGCATAGTGAGGAAATACTGGAGGAAAATAAGACTGAAAACCAGCTGAGAAAACTCCAAACTCTGCATCTTCATGTCTGATGTCACAGTGCTCTTCAGATTTCCAACTCCTTCCTGCTTTGCTGACTGCAATACACTTCTCTCTCTTGTGTGGGTACCACTCCCTGTTAGCAACTTTCCTTGACAAGTATTCCATGGCTCTGACACCCCCAACATATTGGGGTCTCCATAGCAATCCAGGCTTCGCCTTCCCAGCTTCACACAATGGCTTCTCTGGGCTTCCAGGTTCAGAGACACTTCTGACATGTCCTTGCCTTAGCGGCTTTCCTTAGTCCTGGAGGAACTATTTTCTATCCCTAAAGACAGAACTAAGTGGTTGAAACTTCCCAGTTCTGCTGCTTGCTAGGGCTGAAACATATACCCTTCAATTAATTTCATCTTCACCAACTTTCTGTTTCTGATGATTCATTCACTGCGTAAGCTTGGCTGTCCTGGAACTTCCTCTGTAGACCAGGCTGACCTTGAATCAGAGATCTGCCAGCTTCTGCCTTTGGAGTTCTGGGATTAATTATTTGCATCAACACATTGGGCTCTAAGATTTTCATTAATTGCTTTTCCCAAGTTGGAAATTTTTATGTGGGGATCTTGGCCCTGAAGTCACCATTCCTTTTATTCTGTTTCTTAATCTGTTTATCTCTTTGAACACAGCATTTAGCTCTATTCCATTTCCTGCTTCTCCATTTCTTCTCAAATTTTGCATTTTTCAATTTACCTGGCTCTTCTTTCTCCCTTTTGTTATAAATATTTATCATATATAACACAAATAATAAAAACACAGAAGCAGATATTGGGGTTCAACCTGAAGATCAGAAAAGCAAAGCACACAAACCTCTAGAGAGTTCTTACCTCTATGAAATCTTCAGACTGAAGGAGAGCGAGTTCCTGTCTCATCCTGCCTTCTATTCCTCTTCAGTGCTGAGATTAAAGCCAAACCTCCCCACTGTTGGCCTCTGTGACTAACAAGTGTTGCTGCTGGGATTAAAGGTGTGTGCCACCACTGCCTGAACTGTATGAATTTAGTTTTCGCTGTAACAGCTTTCCTAACGCCTGCAGTTTCTCTATTGCTAAAGACCATTGCTTAACCCGTACTTATTTGTCTGTCTACCATTTTAAATGTAGGGCTGTTGGTGCTTTTAGAAGAGCAGCAACTGTTTTTCCCTGTTCTTTTACTACCTAAATGGTCAGTGACTGTTCTTTATAAGATCTTGCAATATATTTTCATAAACAGATGATAATTTATGGTTTGTTTCTAAGATTGGAGTAATGTTAATCTGAGTATTCCATTGCGGTAACATATCACGTCCCTACAAATTATATGTTATAAACATTTGGTTTCAATATTCCTCTCTCTTCTTCTGACTGTAGAGAGTCAACACATCTTGTGCTCTGCCTTACCTGAGATGAAGTTTTTATCCCTAAAAACTGAATATTTACATACTGAGGAGACCAATTTGCATCCAAAATTCTGATAAAATTATTGTTACATGCGCACCTGAGTCTACCAGAAGTTGAATGACAACGTAATGTGTTTGTATTTTTAGTTCAGGTCTTCATTCATTCATAGAAGTTTCCCAAAGTACTCCCTTTATGGTTTCTCTTGATTTTTTTTCTCTTCTATAGCTGTTCAAATATGTAGGGCAGTGTGGCTTCTCACCCTAAGCATTAGGTTCTTTATTTACTCCGGGAAAGATTTTCTTCTATAATGGCAGGAAATGACTGAACTGGATTTGGAATAGGGTCCTATGAGAGGCCTCTCACAGATTTTCCCAATGGCAATGGTTTACCTAGAATGTTCTTCAATGATATACAGTCACTAGTCCAATGCCTGCATTCACAAAACTTTCCACATAATCCAGAAGGGAGGGACATTCTGAATCGATTATTCTTAGGAAAAAAACATTTTTGAAGGAATGTCCTGTCCACAATCCCTTTTAAGCTGACCTTGTGTACCATTATGATCACACTTGATGTTTGGATTTTTCTTCAAAACTCTGGAAATTAGCTCTCCTAGCATCATATATGTATCATCATGTTCATGGGACTCTATGTTAATTGTGCCTCGAATCCATTCCTCCAAATGGGCTGACCTTGCCTTTAATGGACTAATTATCCTTTTTCATAGAGAATTGGCATCTTCAAAAGCCAGAGTTTGATTTGTTAGTTGTCTACTTCCAAATTTGGTATCCTTCTATTTACTGCTGAAATCAAACTTTGTAAGTAATACGTAAAGGATTCATTTGGGCCCTGTATGACTTAGTAACTGACCCAATTGTTTTTCCTACTTCTTCACTTCTGTCCCAGGCATTCAGAATTACTGTGTGGTATAAATCCAGGGTGTGTTTATCATATACGCTTTCTCTGTTAGTATAATCTCCCTCCCCAAGAATTTAATCCCTACGTCTAGCTCTACTTCATTGTTCAATAACCTTAGCCTCTTCTCTGAATCAGGTACTCCAATGCAATTGTGGACCAGGCTCTAAAACAGCTTTAACCAACCTATTCTATCCAGCCTTTAGGGATAATTCTATTACAAACTGACCACGAGATTAACATTTGCTTCACAGAAGGCAAATGCATGCCATATGAGACGATTGCTTCCTTCAATCTCCTTTAATCTAACATTGGAACAGGAGTGCAATTAACTGTAACAAAGCCTCTGCCATTTGACAACTCTTGTAAGGTCATTGGATATATTAATTTTGGTTGTTGGAAAATCTTACACTATTCCTCTCTATTCTTATAATGCAACACTGGCTCTCCATTATATCCTCTGTGTGGTTTTGAATTCCTTGTGATACGTTTTATTATGTTTTTCTAAGGCCTGTATCGCATCACTGAGATGAGCCAAAGTTTTAGTGATAAGACAAAAATGATAAAGCAGATAATGTTTACAATTGACATTACATACATCCCATCTAAATTAGATATCCTCTTATTTAATTGTTCCAGTTTCAAACTGTCTAGTTCATTATGAAACAGAGACACAAATCCTTCCATTGCAAAGGTTTTCCCCATATTTTGATGTGGGAAAAAACTCTCTCTTTTAGCCAATTCCTCCTTTAAATATTCCCAATTGTCTTTCCAAATCTACCGACAATGTTGTTGAAGATGTGAGGCTTATTGCTGCTTCATAGAACACTAAAAGCTGAGTGGATTTCAAGGTAGCTGGCTAGTTTGACAGCAGCCCAAGAAGGGGCTTCAGGGAGAGCCTGCAACCCAGAGTAGAAAGAGGGAGAGGTAGAGACAGAGAGAGAGAGAGAGAGACAGAGAGAGAGAGACAGAGAGAGAGAGACAGAGAGAGAGAACGACAGAGAGAGAGACAGAGAGAGAGCAGTCTGAAAAATGCACCGGGAATTGTTTGGGAAAGCTCACATGATGGGAGCTACCTGAAGGCAGGACCAGCCTGTGGTGTTTGCCCCCCAGGGGCTTCTGGAGTTTGGATGGAGGCTGAAGACTTTTTCTGAGAAGTTACAACAGGAAAATCCAAAACACGCTCAGAGGCTTGGGGAAAAAAGAAAAGAAAGCCTGGCTGAGTGAGGCTGGAGCCCAACCTGTAGCTCTCGTGGGAGCCCCATGTGCAGCTCCAGCCTGAGCCCGTGACTAAAAATCCAAAGGCAAATGACTTTTTCATGAATTTGTATCCCAAACATTTGGTGCCAAATTTAAGATGAATAAGTAAAACCCTGAGGCAAATACTGGGGATCAAACTGAAAATCAGAAAAGCAAAGCGGACAAGTCATTAGAGAACTCTTACCACTAGGAAATCTTCAGTCTAAAAGGGGGTAAGCTCCTGCCCCATTCCAACTTATTTTCTTCTCTAGTGCTAGGATTAAAGGTGTTTGCCACCACCACCTGGCATCTACGGCTACCTAGTATGGCTGCTCACATTAAGGGTGTGTGCCATACCACTCCTGGCCTACATGGCTGAAAAGTGAGTCTGTTTTGTGTTTTGGTCTTCAGGCAAGTTTTATTTATTAAAATGCAAATAAATATCACTACAACTAGAGTTACCACTACTAACTCCTTGGCAGAGTCTTTATGAGACTGTTTAGAGATTTATTATGACAAAGGAATAAATCCAAGACTTTAGCCTCTGGCAACCTCTCTGGAAAAGGGCAAAAGGTAGCCACAATCTTCACCAACATCTCACAAAAACAATACATAGGCCTCATATAAATATTTGTCTCTGAAATTTCTGGAGACATGCCCCAACATATCAAATCACTCTTAGCAACACTGTCTTCCATGTTTCTACTTGGATGGCCCCTTAAGCAGTGCTTAAATCTGAATCCCCACCTCAAATTCCCCAAATTCACATTATTCTAGACAAAACATGGTTCAGTCTATCACACCAAGACCGCAGGCCTGGCACCAACCTCTGTCTTAGTTATGGTTTCTATTGCTCTGAAGAGATACAATGACTATAACAAGTCCTATAAAGGAAAACATATATTTGTGGTAGATCCCTTATAGTTCAGAGGTTCAGTCTATTATCATCATGACAGGACATGGCAAGATGCATGAGGTCATGGTGTTAGACAAGGAGCCGTGAGCTCCACATCTTGTGCAGGCTACAGGAATTTGTCTGATACACTGGGTTTGTCATGAACTGTGGTCCAAAAAAGCGTATGGTATCAACTGCCAGAGGCACCAATTCCAAACTCCTGGCACAGTGGCCGTAAGGAAGGAGGGTGAACCAGCCATCAGGATGCGGGTGGGGAGGTGTGAGTGCTGTGGGGGAATGCCTTCGGTCAGTGTGCCTGGCAGCAGTATGTCCTGAGATGCTTCCCTGAGATGACAGGCCCTGGTACATGCAAGGATGCACTTACCACTTTGGAGAGAAGTCAGTGAGCACCAATGAGATTCTTACCTCGTGCGTTCTTCAGTCATTTTCTGACATTCTGAAGAATTGCAAAGCCAGTGGTGCCCTCCATGCAGAACGCAAGGTCGCCGGGATGCTCCTGAGCTGAGGTTCTTTCACTCCTACTGCCTGCCTCTTGTGTTTTGGCTCTTGTGGTTCAGAGCGATGGCATCAAATCTTGCTTTTCTTTTTGTTTCTGAGGCTCTGAGCCTCTTGTATTATCGCCCTGGTGGAGGAGAAAGAAAGAAATCGGGAAATGTATCAGGAGTGGGTTTGCTGTGAAGTGTGGCTTTGTGTGTTCTGCCTGTACCCACTTATGCTTGCAACCTTTACTGTGCTGAAAGCAGCACCAGCGGCCACTAGAGGCCGCCATCCAAGCTCTGTATTCCCAGGCTCCAGTACATAACCCTGAATAAATGGCTTTAGTTCACAAATGACCCATTTCAGGCATTCTCACAATACGTACATGCATAGTAATTGACAGGTGACATTGATTTCTTAACAATATTTGAAAACACAGGGGTGTCTTTGGATACTATTGATGGTTAGAGGCCTGGATAGTTTTCGTTTGTACCTGCAAGCCCCATACCACTGTGAGTAAAGGAACAACCAAGCAGGTGTCCTGAAAATGTCTTGAGTAGAAGGGAATCTTTTCACACCGTGTAGACTAGAAGGAAATCTGTCTATACAGTGTAGACTAGAAGGGAATCTATCTATACCGTGCAGACTATAAGAGATAATATCAATGCATGTACATGTAACTAAGAAAACACCATAACAATAAATAAACCCAAAGTGAAAGTTGAAAATGCCCTGCATATATGTGTGGTGTGTATGTATGTATGTATACCTGCATGTGAATATGTTTATGTATGTTATAGCAATGACCAATGGGCATACAAAGAGAACTTCAACATCTCAAAAATATTAGGGTGGGTTTTCAGGAGGTAAAGAACTAGAACTTTTATTTGTGTGTTTCTGTTTGTGTGTGCGTGTGTGTGTGACAAAATGGATTTATTGGCTTGCCTGGAACTTAGCATCTGCTCAACCAGGTGCTCCTATCTGCTTCTGAAAGCTGGGAAATTTCTTTGAGGGTCACTGATAATCAGAACCTATTGAGAGGCTGGTGGCTGTTGAAAACCTTCCAGAGCTCACAGAAGGTGGGACTCTGTGGGATACTCCTAGAAGAACCCAGGAAAGGAGAAAACCTTGGCCAAGGTCCACTGAAGGCTTTCCTGGAACCAGACACCAGGAATGTACCACACATCAGTTCTATAACATGAGGAATATTTGGCCTATTTAGAAATAATTTTGTCATTCTTTTCTTTGTAAAATTAATGTAGTGCTACGGATTTGAAGCAAACAGAAAAGCGGTTTTGTACTGGCTTTATTTTCAGGGATATTCAGGGATGGTCTGGCTTATATGGACTGGATTGAGGTACAAGTCTCAGTCTGTCTTACTCTCTCTCTCTCTGTCTCTCTCTCTCTCTCTCTCTCTCTTGCACTCACTTGATCTCTTTCTGTCTCTGTTTATGTATCTCTCTCTCTTATATCATCTCAGTGTGTGTGTGTGTGTGTGTGCACATATGAAGGACGACAGACACAACTGGTTGTCATTCCTCAGACTGCATTCAGTGGCAGACTATGTCTCTGTGACATGGCCCACTCACTGGCCATGAACTGTCCAAGTCGACCAGGCTGGTTAGTCTGGGAATACCAGGGATTCACCTCTCTGTCTCCCAGCTCCGGGATTACAAGTGCACATTATCATGTGTTGTTTTTAACATGGGGTCTGGCGAATGAACTCATTTTCTCATTTATGTAAGTCAAACTCCCTCCTCAGGCTTGCTCCCTCCCTCCCACACCCACCTTCTCTTTGTCTCTCTCTCTCTCTCCCTCTCTCTCTCTCTCTCTCTCCCTCTCTCTCTCTCTCTCTCTCTCTCTCTCTCTCCCTTTAGTTTTTGAATCTCATACGATTTGTCGCACATTTTTTTTTAGAATTAAAGTTAGCATACAAGATATTAGGTATCTTTATGGCATTTTGAACAAATTCTATTTTAGTAGATGTGTTTCCTTCTTACCCCTCTCATATCTGCCAGCTACTCATGACCTCCCTGTAACCTCACCATTTCAGTCTCTTTTTATAGACATTTGCTTCTGTCACAGGGACACAAGGACCAATATAAGCCTAATTTCAGCCTACTAACCAGAGGCTGGTGGCCAAGTCTCATTCTCAGAAGCTGCACAGTGCCTGAGGTCCACCAGTAGACTTTGTAATCACACAAACGCCTCTCAGTGCTGGTTCTTGCATGTTGTCCAGCAGTATAACTGATAACCTATTCCGTCTTTCATAGCTCCACCCAGAGCTCCTGAATCATTCCGAAGAGAATCTCTCCGAAATTAAAAAAAAATGCTTAACTTACCTCTATGAAAATTAGTCAAAAGTGGACTGATTCTCACACACCAAGAAATAGGACACTCCTAGGTCCCTTGCAGCTCCCCAAACCATTCCCAGCAGAAGAAGCCACTATGAATGTCAATAGATTCTACGTTTCTCCCTTGGTATCTCATAGGTTTTGCTCCAAGATGCCCTGTGAGCATCAAGATCAACAGATGATTGAATCCCTTGCACAGAATAGGCTGACATTTATCCACCTCTCTACTACTGGGATAAATGTAACAGTGAACATGCAGTATTAAAAAGAGTTAGATGATTGTGAAAGTCATATGTGCCAAACATCTGTACATGTTCTGTGCAGATACAGTTTACCTCAGAGTAATTTACATGTGTGGATATATGAAGTTACAGAGGTACCACTACACATTTGATGAACTGTTTGTACATTTGTGCACAGGAAGGAGCTGGAACTTCACTGTCTAGCTTCTAGGAAAGTTTCCTAAAAATGAATTAACTTCCCAAACATAAAGTAACAAAAGTAAAACCAGCAAAAGGGGATTATGGACTAGTAGTTCTACTGTTAGAAGCAGGTGCCGCCATACCCTGCTTTGGCCCATGGGCTCTAGGCTCACACTTATATCCTTCTGCTAGTGTGTCAAACCCTTAAACTACAGAGTCCCTTCTCCAGAGATGATGGGATCCACTGAATTTTAAGAGCCATCTCTAAGTCAATTTACGTGTTGTCAAGGAAAATATGTCTTTGGTATTTGGGATGATATTGCTTTGAAACCCAGAGAAATGAGGAAAGCTTGTTTCAAGACATAAAGGCCTTCACTTATTAGGAGACTGTCCAGTGAGGAATTTGTCAAGGGAATAGTCAAGTTCTAGACAAAGTCTCAGGTGGGTTTGAATTTATTGGAAAATATTTTGTTTTGGTTGCAACTTTGAAGATAGGGATCTTGCCAAATTGGATTTGGGCATTTCAGAAAGAGACGGTGGACACATATGTTTTCCTCATGTCTACACCTGGCGTTGGACAATTCTGTATTCTGTCAATTAAGTTTTAAATAAACACGGATCGTCCAATAACCAGGCAGGATGTATAGGCAGGACAACCAGATGGGAGCTAGAGTTGGGGCAAGGAGAATAGGAGAATTCTGGGAAGGAGAAACCCACTCCTCTGCAGCCCTGTCCAGAAACCGAAGAAGCAGGATGTGACCTGCCCTGCTGTAAAAGATACTGAGCCATGTGGCTAACATAGATAGACTAATGGGTTAACATAAGTTATAAGAGCTAATACAAAGCCTGAGCTAATGGGCCAATCAGTTTATATCTAATGTAGACTCTCTGTGTGACTTTCTTTGGGATTACTAGTTGTGGGAACTGGGCAGGACAGAAGCCCCACAAACAGGCCCTCATGTTACATACACTAAAAAGTAAGTTGTAGAACCTAGAATATGCATCCCTCTGTATTAAGTGACACCACTAACATACTTCCTGAGATATCCAACTGACCTGTCTTAATTGTACAGAACAGCTTACTTGAACATCTAAGCATACTTAAATTGTAAGGACTCTTTGAAATCTACCAGTGTTTTAAAGGACTTTTGTAAATGTAAACCTACAGGAATTTGATCCAGGGTCACTAGCTCAATTAACCTCTGAGGGTAAAACATAACACTACAGTCTATAAAATGTATGAGTAAAATGACTCCTAAAGATATTCTGCTGTACTCATAGACCAGTGCCTTATCATCAGAGAGGCTTCCTCAAGCAGTAGACGGGAGCAGATGCAGAGACCCACAGCCAGACATTACATGGAGGGAGAGAGTCTAAATGGGAGGTCTCCATCATTTCCTTCCCCCCAGAGCTCAGAGAATCCCACTGAAGAGGAGTCAGCAGGAAGGGATGGAGGATATCTGAAAGATGAGGCCTTCTGCATCAACTGAGTCCCTTGCATCTGAGCACACAGAGACTGAAACAGCAAGCATTTTGCCAGCATAGGTCAGCACCGGGTCCTTTGGCATATATATTGTAGCTTATAGCTTATGATTGTTGGCTTTTCGTATATTCCAGCTCCACTTTGTGTGTCAAAATGTATTTTTTTAATCTTTTTTCTTTTGGGTACCCACCATCCAGATCCCAAATAAATCACACACACGGATGGTGTAAGAGGTCCTTCTGTGTTTGTGTTGCCTCTGTTGGTTAATGAATAAGAATCTGCCTGGACCTGTGATAGGGTAGAGTAGAGTTAGGCAGAGAAAAATAAACTGGATGCTGGGAGAAAGGCAGAGTCAGAGACACCTCATGGAGCCACCAGAGGGGAAAGACATGAGCTGCCAGCAGAACCCTGCTATGAGCCAGATTTTGCTTTCTATTCTTCCTTTCATTTTGGGGGGTTTCAAGCCAGGGTTTCTCTATAACTTTAGAGCTTGTCTTGGAACTAGATCTTAGAGACCAGGCTGGCCTTGAAATCACAGAGATCTGAAGGCTTCTGGCTTCTGATGGATGTATTTAATGGCATGTACCACCATTGCATAGCTAGTCAGCTTTTCTTAAAATATTCTATCTTTCTTTTGCCTCTGGGCTTTTTGCCTTTCTCTATTTCTGCATAACTTTTCTTTCCTTCTTATTCTGTGTCTGGCTGTGTGGCTGGGTGGTTGGCCCCTAGCATCTTCTCCTTATTATCTTGTTCCTTCTTCCTTCCAGATGTCTCCTCCTCTTTATTCTCTCTGCCTGCCAGCCCTGCCTATCCTTTCTCCTGCCTTGATATTGGCTGTTTATTTCTCTATTAGACCATAAGGAGTTTCAGACAGGCAAAGTAACACAGCTTTACAGAATAAAACAAATGCAACATAAAAGAAGGAAACACATCTTCGTGTCACTGAACAAATGTTCTGCAGCATAAAGGAATGTAGCACAATTAATAACAACCCAGAGACAGATTTTGGGGTTCAACCTGAAGGTCAGAAAAGCAAAATAGCCAGCCTCTCTACCTCAGTCTGAAATTGTGATCCCGTCTCCAGGAATCCTCATAATGAGACTGTGTCTGAGAGCTGTCTCTTCCCATCTTATATTCCTCTCTAGGGCTGGGATTAAAGGTGTGCACCACTACTTTCTGGTTTCTTGGGCAAACTGGAGTGTCTACTGTTGTTAAAAGTGGGTGTAACCACTGCCTGTTCTGTAAGGCTGACCAGGGCAGCTGTTTTACTATCTGATCTTCAAGCAACCCTCATTTATTAAAATACAAATGAAATATCACTTGGAACACATTTAACACATCATAATATAATGTTCTACAATACTTTCTCCTTTTGTCTACATAAAAAAGAAAGATTTTTAACTTTGGCATAGTCAGCTATACACAACCGATACAATTCTCAAGTAAGAAGTATATTTACAATATTCAATCCATTTGTATTTAGCAAATTCAGAGAAAACACTCCACCATCCGTCCCATCTTAGTGTTTCCAAAGTTTTATACCTAATTTACTTCCTATCATAACTACAAAACACTTAAATTTCAATTGTTTATTCTTTTAGCTCCATCAAAGACTCCAGAAGGAATTATTATTACCTGACAACAGAGACATGAGCCTGGACAGTCATCCAAAGTTCCTCTGCAATGTTGGGGCATCCATCTTCAGCCACAGGTCTAGAGTATCTGGCAGACTTTGCAGCGAAGCTGGAAATAGTAAGGCAAAGTTCATCAGTTGATTCCCTCTGTGTCCTGAACAAGGTCTGGGGGACTCTTCTGTGGAGCCTGAACCCTGAAGGACAGTCCCACCTTAATTTAGCAGAGTTCAGCAGTCACTTTCCTGTGGGTCCTGCATGTCCTCTTTATACAGCACACAGTCAAGCAGTCGAGGCAAAAGCAGTCTCTCGACCAAATGGCTAGCCGTGCCACAATGAAAACAAACTACTGTTGAGTTTATTTGATGCCCATCATTTTCTCTAAAGTATCTTGTCCTGCCAGGAGCAGATGTGTCTGATTGTCATGAAAAGCCCTAAGTTAGCAAAATATTTTAAAGCCATATTCTATAGGTCTTTGATGTGATTGAAGTCCATTTAGCTAGCTAAAAATATACCCATTTAACCTTGAAAACCTACCTAATGTGACTTGAAGTTTACGTGTTATACATTAACAGCTAACATCATTTCTTAATAATGCATTCCATTTTGAAATGAATGACATAATCACAATACCCCAACAAGAGGAGAAATAGATAATATATTGTGTAACAAAATTAACTGTAAATTTGTATCACTATACTAAAATTCATGCCAATAAAAATATCTGATGTTAATAATTGTCTTTTCATCCTATACTATATGACTATGTTCTCCTAAATTATAACAAATATGCATAACCCACCAAATAACCAAAATCAACCCACACAAACCTACTCTTTCTTGGGAATGTGGGCATCATATTTTTTCTAGATTTCGTCCTGATCTCTGTGAGCAAAGGCATTTTAAAGGTCCTTGAGAAAATCTAAGATAATGGTCAAGTCCTAGAAAGACCATCTCTAACTTCTCTTGATATATATCACCTGTTATGTTTCAGGAGGTTTTCAGAATCAAACCTTATCCATATCATTCCTGAAGGAATCCATAGCCTCCCTACTCCTGTGGGAACAAAACTCCAAAGCATATTTTACTTCCATTTAACATTTATTAACTTCTTGTTAGCTTAAGATGGCTCTATCGTATCTAAGTAGTCTCAACCCTGCAATCCTGCTCACAATCCCATGTCTCCTAGCACCTGTATCTTGCCCATCAACAACCAAATATTCAAAATCAAGACAGTACTATACAGGATCCAGAATCCCTGTGTACTTCCCAAATTTAGTGACTTTTTCTTTCATAATAATTTTGCTGTCTCTAAAGACTTTATATTTTAACTACTTATTTCTTTCTGTGACTGTCTGTACCCATTTGCTTTTCTTTCTTTTGCCTACACACATTTTAAAACACACTGGAACCTGTTTAAAGGTTTTTCCTTCCGGATCTCTTTCACTGCATACCTTTTGGGCTTTATTTTTCCACATGAGCAAAAAACTGCCAAGCTGTGAGGCTAGAACATCTGTGCAGCATTGGTGGCTTGCTCAGGCTACTTCTCAGGTCTGGAAAGTCAAGTGCAAAGCTCACAGCCTGGTCAGAGGTTTGTGAACAAGAACTGCATTATCCCATTCTAAGTATGCCTGCTGGTACCTAAGTTGGCACAAGCAGTGTTTAGTTAGCTTGCTGCTTCTCTTTTTTGTTTACTGCTGCTGGCCTAAAAGCAGTGCCTCTTAGAAAAGACGTCCTTTTTCTCTTTCTTTCTTTCTTTCTTTCTTTCTTTCTTTCTTTCTTTCTTTCTTTCTTTCTTTCTTTCTGTCTGTCTGTCTGTCTGTCTTTCTTTCTTTTATTTTTTTTTGTTCCTGTGTACTTTGTCCCTACATGGAAATTTGTCCCAATGTTGGGCACAAAAATATTTTTAGCTTTTCTTTTACTCTACTCCCACATTGGGCACCCAAATGTTATTTGTTGTAATTTTAGTCTTTGCTCTTTCATCTTTTGGGGGCCTGCTGCCCAGATCCCAAATAAATCAGAGAAATGAAGGTGTGTTATTTCTTATAAATGCTTGGCCTTAGCTGGCTCATTTCATAGCCAGCTTTTCTCAACTTAAATTTTCCCATGTAGCTTTTGCCTGTGGGCTTTAATCTTTCTCTATTTCTGCATTTATTTTTTTCTCATTATTCTGTGTCTGGCTGTGTGACTGGCCCTTAGAGTCCTCTCTTTGTTATCTAGCTCCTTGTCCTTCCTCCCAGATTTCCCCTCCTGTTTGTTCTCTCTGCCTGCCAGCCCTCCCTATCATTGTTCCTGCCTTTCTGTTGGCCATTCAGCTCTTTATTTAATCATCAAGAGTTTTAGACAAACAAAGTAACACAGGTTCATGGAGTGTTAACTAAAGATGCCATAAAAAAATTCAACACGTCTTTGCAAAATTAAACAAATGCTCCACAAGATAAAGAAATGTACCTCATCTTAAAATAATGTGCAAGAACAGTTTAGTGTTTTTATGGGACTCTTAATCCTGAGAACGAGTTGGTCTCTGACTCTTGTGCGTGCTCTTGGGGATCTTCTCCTCCTTTTGGTTTGCCATGTACAGTTTTGATATGATAGTTTTTGTTTCATCTCAGTGTGAATTTTGTTCTGTCATGTTTGGGTGCTATGTCTTAGAAGCCTTTTAATTTCTTATGAGAGAAAAGGGGAATGGATCCAGAGAGGAGGGCAGGTGAGAAGGAACTGGGAGGAGTAGACCGGTAGAAACGAAACCAAACCCATATTGTATAAAAATGAATCTATTTGCAATAAAAGAAAGGAATTTAAAAACTATCATGGATAATCAAAAATGAATAAAATCAAGCAGCTGATGCCTAGTCATCTACACTTTTTATGATCAAAGGAAAGGTATTTATAATGACAAGGAAAAGTATCAGCACCATAACCCCAACATCAAGTTCTCAACCCAAAGGAGATTTATTTGCTCCAGCGGGACAGAGGGATGTAAGGGATAAGGGACAAAGGCAGGAGATAGAGGAAGAAAGAGAATGGGAAGGGTACCAGGGAAAGTTGGAAGAGATATTTGTCCCAGAGTGACAAAAGACTGTCTCTGGATAGAGAAGTGGGGCAGATGTGGCACATAGGCAGGTAATAAAGATAAAAGGGAAAATTCTGCATTACAATGAAGTTTTAAATTTTAATTGGGCATGTTAATTAGGTGGACCGAATGGGGCTTTTGATTGCCAGATTTCAATACTTTGATTGCTGGATCTTGGGAGTCAGCCTCGGGAAGGCGGTTTGGCCAGATAAGGGAGTGGACCTTAAGGGCCAGCCAGCTTCAGGTAATATAATCCAATTGGGGAGAAGGGTATGGCCTGCCAGAGCCCCCTGTCTTAGTGGGTTTATGTCCCTTCAATAATGTGGTCCATCCTGTGATCTGGAATCATACTGAGGGCATGTGCTTGTTTGTTTCATACATCTCATTCCGGAGCTCACCATACAGCTCACAAAATAGTCCGTGGTGACTTCAAACTTGTGGTAATCCCTTTAACCCAGGCTTCTTAGGGATGGAATTGAAGAAATAGGGCATGGCCATCTTGCCTCGCTGTGGGCATGGCTGCTTTTGTTGTTTTTGTTGACTATTACTTTAAGATCTACACTTCCCAACAAGACACCACTTTGGAAGTCTTTAAAAAATGTTTATGGGAGATTTGTTGAAGGAGCTGTGGTCTGCATTCCTGCCACCTGGCTCCCGGCCACCTGGCTAGCTTATGCCCTGAAATAACAACACACAAACTGTATTCATTTAAACACTGCCTGGCTCATTATATCTAGCCTCTTCTTGGCTTACTCTCATATCTTCCTTAACTTATATTTAGTAATCTGTGTAGCACCACGAGGTGGTGTCTTACCAGGAAAGATTCAGCATGTCTGACCTGAGTCCATCTTGGGCTGGAGCTTCATCGCATCTGCCCCAGAGAGGAGAGGCATGGCGTCTGGATCACTTTCTTTCTTCCCAGCATTTTGTTCTGTCCACTCCACCTACCTAATTTTCTGACCTATCAGGCCAAGCAGTTTTCTTTATTGATTAACCAATGAAGCAACGGATTGGCAAATGACCTTCCCACATCAGAGATTTTTCTTTTTTTTTCGTCTCAAGGTGGGCCTTTGATACATCTCTTTCTGTCTTTTATTGTGTTGTTTTTTTGTACACCAATCTTGCCATCTCTGTTCCTCAAAGATGCGGATAGGTTCAGACTAACTGGGTTAATGATAGAGCTTTTTGTTTCAAGGAGATGATTGCTTTCAATTGCAGGGGTGTGTAATAATTAGTTTTGGCCTTTCAGTGTGCCCTGTGTGTATGTGTGAGTATATTCATCTGGGTGCATGTGTGTACTGAGGAAACATTTAGTTGAGGTGGCTCACTTACACTTCAGAGCTTCAGTCCATTAGCATCATGGCAGGGTGCATGGCAGCATTTAGGCAGACATGTTGCTGGAGCTGAGACTGCTTACATCTTGACTCAGAGACACTAGGAAGTCAACTGTGTGTCACACTGAGTATGCTACACCAAAGGAGACCTCAAGCCCACCCCCCACAGTGACATGTTTCCTCCAACAAGACCATAGTTCCTAATAGTGCCACTTCCTTTGGGGGCCATTTTCTTTCAAACCACAACAAGTTCAGCAGTCATTTTTCTGTGGGCCCTGAATGTCCAGTTCATACAGCATAACATCAAGAAGTCCATGCAAGAGGAGTTTCATGCACAAATGTCTAGCAAACTTCATAAGAAGACTCTTCGATGCCCCTCTTCCTCTTGAAGTACATTGGTGCTGCCAGGAACAGATGTGTCTCATTGTCATGAAAAGCCCCAAGTTCTTTAATCATTCTGTCATCTTTGCAAGATCTGAAGAATATCTATACATCTGAAATACATCTGTATATCTAGAAATTAAATGACTACAAGCTTGACTAATATAAATGATTATCAATTAGCCTTTATTTCTTAATTGTCCATTATATTTTCATTTATATTTTAAAGATTTATTTATTTATTATGTATACAGTATTCTGTCTACATGTATTCTATAAGCCAGTAGAGAGCACCAGATCTCATTAGAGATGGTTTTGAGCCACCATGTGGTTGCTAGGAATTGACCTCAGGACCTTTGGAAGAGCAGTCAGTGCTCTTACCCTCTGAGCCATCTCTCCAACCCCCATTATATTTTTAAACGAGCTTCACAAACACAATACCTTAATCAAGAGGAGAAATATATACATATATATATACAACAAAATTGATCATAATTTTTTTGTCAATAAAACAAAATCCATACCAATGCAAAGTATTGCTCTCCATATTATGCCCTGTAAATGTACGCAAACATTTATAAACAACATTTGGGAGGTTGGGTGCTGTTCTCCTCAAACTCCTTCCTTTCTTTATTGGACAAAGAAACATTAGGGGGTGTTCACAGCGATGTTTTGAGGGGGTCTTTGTCCATCAAACTACATTAGTCTAAAAGGAATCCACATGTTTTCATCTTCTGTGGAAACAAAAGGAGAACCTCTTTTCCAAGTCAAAGAATCCTTAGATCCAAATTTTGAAGTCAAGATACTTGTAAAATATATATGGTGGTTTAGCTTAGCAGCCCGTACAATGAAATGTCTCTCTGTACTTGTTTCACAGTGAAAAATTCAAAGTATGCACAATAATATACATAATCCAGACTCTGTGTATTTTCCATCTTTATGTGGCTTATGTTTCTGTACTCCATTGATCCATGAGTGACTGTGTTCTGTCTGTTTAAAGATTTTGTTTTATTTTTTGAAACCATTTACTTCCCTTTATAACTCTCTATATACTTTTTCCTCTCTTTTTCAAACCAAAGTTATTTTTAAAATATGCTGTATCTCATTTAGAGGTCGTTTATGTCTGAAACTGTCCTGTTGTGCATGTGTAATTCTTTTCTGACCAGGACCGCTTCTTAAAATGCTAAGTGGTTTGGCTGGGACTAAGGTTGCTTTGCCTTTTGGCTCTGCCCAGTCTAACATGGATGGTAGGGGACTGTTTACTGCCTCTGAGACTGTTGGGTGGGAGCTGTCCTCACCACCTCAACTCTGGTAACCAGTTGGCCCATGCTGCCATCATGTGACTTGGAACATGCTGCCTACAAACCCCATTCAAGTGTTCGACCTCCTGAAAGAGCAAGAGTTCTCACTGGCAGCAGGAAGCAGGAAGCTGCCATACAGCTTTTTTTTGCTGCTCCTGCTGTTGCTGCTGCTGCTAAATCAGGAAGACCTATCTTAAAGGAGCCTCAGTGCGTTACCTCGCTATCAGCAATCAGAATCCATTGCCAATTTGCCGTTGATGTTGGCTCATTCCTTCCTGGCTCCCTAGATTTGAAATAACCACACACAATCTATGTTAATTAAATCACTGCTTGGACTATTAGCTCCAGCTTCTTATTGTCTAGCTCTTACTTCTTAAATTAACCCATTCCCATTATTATGTGTATCGCCACATGGCTGTCCCTTGCCAGCAAGGTTCCGGTGTATCTGTCTGTGGGCAGCAGCTCCATGGCTTCTCTCTGACTCTGTCTTCTTTCTCTCAGCATTCAGTTTACTTTTCCTGCCTAGATCTATTCTTCCCTGTCATATGCCCTTTTGCCAGTTTCTTTATTCATTAAGTAATAAAAGCAACACATGTATAGAAGGACTTCCCACAGCATTTAGGCAAAAAAAAAAATATCAAAAATGGTGGGAAATGTCAATGCGGGGAACAATATGGACAGGCACGGTTCTAAGATTTTGGTGCCCATGCAACAACAAGCAAGTAATATCTGACGCCCAGTCCTCAAATTTCTCATCAGTAAATAGAGATGTAATAATATCTCACTCCAGAAATTAACTAACACATTTTTTAGGACCTGCGTGATGTCAGGTACAATGACATAGTGTTAGAATACTCATGGGGTCTTATCCATTGTTGGCTCATCCCCCAAAAGTAACTCGTGTCTAGACCGTGGGGTCTATGAGGGCATATGGCCAGTATTGCATCCCCACTGCCTTAGCCTCCTGCCACACACAATAGAGGAGCTTAAAGTGACTGACTGATGAACTGCAGCACAGTTCCCAAAAATTGAAGCTGCCCATGAGTAGCAGAGATGTTTGGGTTCAGTCCTTTAGAGTCTGTGGAAGTTAATGTAGGGGAAAGAATCATCATGGCAGTGTCCCCCAGGACGGAAATACACTAAAATGCTGGGCAAGCATGGATCAGACAAAAATTCCTGGTGTATAGAAAATAATCGGCCATAGCTGTTGGATTTTATTGCATTTTTAAAAATTCTTGGCCAGGAAAACAAAGCTCAGTTCAGATGAGACTTCTGGGGATGGAAGGGGACTTGAGAAGGAGGTGTGTGCTGCTAAGTCATGCAGTTGCTTGCTCTCGAGTGCAAACAACAGTGTGTGTGAAATTTAGAATATGCCAAGCATATGCTATCCCTGGTGGTACACACTTCTTTTCAATTAAAAGTAAGCTTAGCCTTAGCTAGCAATATCGGGAAGTATCTATAAATGCCATATGCTGTGTTCACAAAAAAGCAAGTAGAGTCACAAGTGCTTCCATGCAGACACAGTGCATTTGTGGTTTATGTAACAGATCTTTGACAACTGCACGAGGGATGTTTATTAATCTTTTAAAGAAACGGGCAAGGAAAAAGCAAGAAAGGAAGGAATGAACGAGTGTAGGGAGCAGAGAAGAGAGGAAGACGGGCAGGAAAGGAAGAAGGTAGACTGGGAGGGTGCGCGGATGAAGAGAGGCTTTGAAAGTGACTACAGAAAGGGAGAGCTGGAAAAAAGTATTTTCATCTGAAAATGTTGGTGACATTTTACTAACAGCGGCAACAACTCAAACAAGGCCCTCCATCCCCATCCTTAATCCTTATTAGACTGCCCTCTGTGGAGCCACGCTAACCCTGAAAACAGCAAGAACAAGAGCCACAAAACAGAACTGGTTTTAATTGAGCGAGATGCACAGAAAAGACTCAGAGCCTGTGCACGCGCGTGTGTGTGTGTGTGTGTGTGTGTTGTAATATTATGGATTTTATGTAGTGGCTGACTTTTGGAACAGTGCACCATTTAGAATGGTCCAGTGTATGACTGTCAGTTAAAATCAAGTGATGTTTTTCTGCCAAGCAGATATCAGACAGGAGAGTGACGCTACTCTAAAGTGTTCTGGGATAAGAATGACACAAGGTGTACCAGATAGAATGTGCAAAAGAGGAAACTAAAACATAAAGTGGAGCATACAAAATATGACAGAACCACAGGGAGAGGCGTCCTGACCTGATGACGAGGAAGGCCAGGTATTCTGTGGATAACCTGCTCCCTCTAAATTTGTCCACAGAATCAAAGGAAATGTGGTCTGAAGTCTTCGCAGCCGAGAGTGTACTGGGGAACTGGCATAGGAGACTCACATACAAGTGGAAGAATAAAAGAAAGGGAAGAGGAAAGTTACATTTGGGTCTGTGGAACAAGAAATAGGAATGTTTCCTAGCAGACATCGTGTCCTGCAATGGACTGACAAACAGACAAAGGAACAAGCAAACAAACAAGCAAAAAACTTGTGTCAGTGTGGAATTAGCAGAGAAACCGTGGGATTTATCTCTGGCACAGGAAAGAGAGCTCAGAGACAGTCTCAAACAAGGCGGAGGGAACAGCGTTCCCAGACATGCAAGTGTTCTCTGAGGGATTTAAGATGGCTACCGCTGAAAGAGAAAACATAATGTGAGGACAGATGGACGTCCACGACAAGCAAACACGCCGATCTTTGAAAGGGCAAATTACAGTTTAGCAAGGAGACCTACGACTCAAACTGCATGCACACCTCAGGCAGGCACATGCAGAGACACCCATCGCCAAATGGAAGCGATTTTCGCAACCACCACTAGAGAGTGCAAACCTTAATTTGTTCCTCCCAGGCTAAAGGCGGGATCAGTTAAGTGAGCACCCCTAACCACTAGAGCCTACATGTCCCACCTGCCCTGTAGGAGGAAGTGGGTCTCAGAGCCACCACCCGGGGGCGGGATTCAAGGAATGTGCTGTTAGCTCATTGGCCTCTGTGGCAAGGCAGTAGGTGGAGCCAAATACCGCCCAGTCGCCAATGAGGACTGAGGAGAGAGGCTCGAGGACCAGAGCTGAGGTTTCTCTGGAGGGCTCAAGCCCCTTTTTCTGAAGGACCGGCAGAGTTTCTCTAAGTATGACCTGCGTATTCTTCTGTGTCTTTTTCTTCTTCTCTTCCTCATGCTAAGGTGCCAATTTCCCTCAGCTTTAGGCCTCTTTAGGCGAAGCCTGCTGGAGATGGGCGACAACGCGGACGACCGCGCCTCACCGGAGCCCGGCCCCTCTACCCACACAGGCTATGCCCAGGCCCCACAGGCCCTGGCGCGACCCCTTCAGAGAGCACCTATCTCCGGGTCGCCTGGCGGTCTGGCAATGGCCATCGAGGCGGGGAGAGGGTGTGAGGGAAGAGAAGCAGCTATAACAGGGTCCCAACCTTCGAAGTGTTGAGGCGCGTCTGCAAGACTGGTGTACAACTGGGGAGAGAATGTGGGTTTGGCGAAAGAAGAGGGCCTGTGTCGAGCCGACAGAAAGCTGAGTCTGCCGGATACTTTGTCTTTGGGCTAGGTCAGGGACCGGTACTCTGCATGGGCTTCAGAAAACATCTGTCCCCTGTAGAATGCTGGGAAGGAAGAAAGGGTAAAAGAATGTAACCGAGAGAGATCTGGGTGGAATTCGCGAGACTACTGTTTGTTTGAAACCCAGCATGTCACTAGTTAGCTCGAGTTGCCCTCAGTCGTGATGCCCGCTACCCCAGGTTGATGGGTAGGTATGACTCCCGTGTCCCCTGCCTTCAGAAAGGCAGAGTGATTTCATGAGCAGGTGTGGGAGTGGTCTGCGGGACAAAAGGATAATCTTTTGAAAGGGAGAGCAAGGTGGTGATAAAGATTAAAGTGTGTTGTGAAGGAAACTCGAAGGGAGAATGAAAGGAAATTGAACACTGGGCACCCATGAGACTACTGAGTGATTGGTGAATATTTTCCCATGTGTGGAGGGAAGGGATGGAGGGCACCTGGGAAGACAGCCTTCAGCTTCTGGGCTTTGGTGTGAACGTCGAGGGAGGCCTGGGGCTTCCTGTGTGTGAAGGTGTTGTGAGTCTGAGGCGATCGACCCTGTAAAGGAGCCAATGCCAAGAAATTCTTGGGGGTGATGGTGAGGGCAGGTGCTGGGGGAGTGGACAACCCGGTGAGGGTGGAGACTCTGTAGGCACAAAAGGGAGACAAGGGCCAAGGGAAACCGTGGCAGGACAAATTGATAGTAGTAGTAGTAGTACTGGAGGGCCTGTTAGAGAATATTCTAGCCACCAGAGAGGGGTTATTTTTGTTTGTTTGTTTGCTTGCTTGCTTTGTTTCGTCTTATTTTCTTTTTGCTAAGATAAGAGCACTAACTCTTTTTCTTTCCAAGATTTTTATTACATTTTAAAATTTATTTTACATACCAACCATAGTGTCCCCTTCCTCCTCTCCTCCCAAGCCCTACCATCACCTGCGTTCTACCCACCCCAATCCACTCCTCAGAAAGTGTAAATCCTCCCATGGGAGTCAACAAAACGTGGCTCAACAAATTGAGGCAGGACCAAGTCCCTCCCCCTTGCATCAAGGCTGAGTGAGGTAGTCCATTATAGGGAACAGTTTCCCAAGAGCCAGCTTACGTGCCCGTGACAGATCCTGGTCCCATGGTTACGGGCCCTACGTACAGACCAAATTACACAACTGTCTCCCACATGCAGAGGGTCTAGGTCAGTTGGTCTGGTGTCTGTGGGCTCCCACAAGCTAGGGTCACAGTCTCTGTGGGTTTTCCCATCATGATCTTGACCCCTCACACACTCCTTGCTCATATAATCCCCTCCTCCTCTCATCAGCTGGACTCCCACAGCTCAGCCCAGTGCTTGGCTGCGGATCTCTGCATCTGCTTCCATCAGTTACTGGATGAAGGTTTATGATGGCAATTAGGGCGGCTATCAATCTGGTTAAGAGGGGAGGCCATTTCAGGCACCCTCTCCACTATTGCTAGGAGTCTTATCTAGGGTGATCCTTGTGGATTCCTGGAAGGTTTCCTGGCACCAGGTTTCTCCCTAACATCATAATGCTACCGTTTTCATTGGAAGAAGCAATTACTCTCAGGCCTGGGGATACAGTGGTATTTCTGCTCTCCACCCCAGAACCATGGAGCAGCAAGACAAAGTGGACGTGGCCTGTGGTCCCTCCGACTCGGAATGTAACATGGGGAACGAGACTGGAGCCCCACTGGTCGTTGGTCCTGGCCTCAGAGGACGTGCCAGCCGCCGTGGCAGAGGCCGCAGTTGTACCACCAGAACCCAGGCCAGGTGAGAATCTTACCTTCCTGTAAGTATGGTGTCTAAGTAGGGGAGGGGGTACAGATGCTTTGCAAGTGGAGATACTCTGGTCTGGGGAATACACAGGGGAATACAGTGGCCATGGTGGTACAATGGCTTTTCGGCTCTCCACCCCAGACCCTTGGAACAAAAAGACAAAGTGGGTGTCTGCTTCTGGCCCCGCAACTCAGAGTGTAGCATGGAGAACAAGACTGGAGCTCCAATGGTTGTCGGACCTGGTCTCAGGGGGCCTGCAAACCACCGTGGCAGAGGCCACAGATGTGCCACCAGGACCCAGGCCAGGTGAGTAACCTGCCTCCTCGTGAGTATGGTGTCTAGACTGGGGAGAGGGTCAGGCTCTCTCTGCCCACGGGTATACAGCGTCTTGGGGAGATACTCATGGAGATGCAGTGGCCGTGGGAGTACAGTGGCATTTCTGCTCTTCACCCCAGAACCATGGATCAAAGCAACCAAGTGAATGTCTGCTTCTGGCCCTCCAACATGGAATGTAAAACGGGGAATGAGACTGGAGCCCCACTGGGAATTGAACCTGGCCTCAGAGGACATGCAAGCCGCCCTGGCAGAGGCAGAGGCCACGGTCATGCCACCAGGACGGAAGCCAGGTGAGAATTCCACCCCTCACACTCTCAGGTCTTTGAGTGTCTCAGATGTGCTGCCTCTTTTTGGGTATCCTGTGTGAGTTGGGGAGGCGGTCAGGCCACCTTTGCAGAAAACTAACAGGAGTCCTCCATACCCCTACTGTAGGGAACACAGCGAGGCCCTGCCTGCTCTGGGTTCTGAGAAAAGGATGCATGGTGCACTGCTAAAGAGAAGAGAGACTCGACTACTAAGGACGACAGAGGCTGTGGCCGGCAAACCCCTCTGTCAGGGCAAGAAGTCCTCTGCCAAAGCGAGAGGTCACGGTGAGTGTCCTCGGCTGGGGAGGGAGCCTGGGTTTGATTGGAGGGAAGTACAGCATGAGCAACTCTGTAGCCAGCCCTGTCTGTCTGAGAACTGCAGTGTGACCCTGAGCGAGTGCATCCTGGACCTCAGTGCCCCAGGTAGAAGACATGGTGTCAATGATAACAGCACTAGTTTACAGGAAGCAGAGATTTGGGGTGGGCTCTTTGAGCAGGTCATTGTGAGGAGTTCTCAGAATGGGGGTGAGTATCTGCAGGAGAGGCTGGCGGGCAGCCAGCAGGTAGGAACTGGTGGTCTTTTTACAGCTGACAATGAGAACACTGCATGCCAGCCTGAAGTCTTGCCCCTCACAAGCCCCCAGGAGGTAAGGAGAATCTGTTGCTAGAGTGGGCGGCTCCTGCCTTTCACTGTCAAGTCCCTTTCAGCTGTGTCTTAAAGTCAGGGCTTCCACCTCTACCACTTGGTCAGCACACAGCCTTGTGTGTGACCCTGGGAAAGGGCACTTCCCCTTGGGCCTCAGTCTCCTCAGGGCTAGTAGACCATGCTGAGATTGGAGGGGGGTTCTGCAGGCTCTTCAGACCCCTGACATTCTGGGTTCCTGCCCTCAGCCTAAAATTTTCCCAGCCCTTTTTTTCCTGGCTGGCCTGGAACCCAATCCCTGTGGTCCTTGTCTCTGCAGGAGAGCTCCCCAGCGCCTCCATCCCTCTGCTGGCCCCCAGCATTTTCACCTGCACCCAACGTGACAACGACCTTGGGCCAGCAATTGATTGCTTTGCCTTCCATGGTGCTCCCTGAGTCTTTTGCCTTGTCTAACCCGTGAGTAGAGAGGGACCATGGAGCCGGCTGTGTCTCCTGTCAGTGTGTGTCTGTCCAGCCTCGGGATTGCTGCAGTAGGAGAAGCAGGAAGAGGATGATAGTGGGAAGGAGAAGGCTGGGTGTCAGGCCGTGGGGGCAAGGACAGGGTCCTCTCCTGATTTGACAGCTCCTACACCAGAGACTTGTTACAAGTGGCTTTATTTTCCAAGCATCCGTTTCCTAGTGGGCATTTTGTCAAAAGCACCCTATACCTCTGGCACTGAAGAAATCACCAGCACAAGGCCTGCCACACAGTGGGCCTTCAACACGTGGGCACTGTTTCTCCGCATGGCTACAGATGGGTGAGACAGAAGGTCCTGGTGAAAACTAGGGTCATGGTGGCGAGGGCCACAGAGGGCCGGGAGAAAGTCCAGAGGCCATCAAGTAAGCCTCCTGGAAGTGCTGTGGTGGCTGGGCAAAATGCTGGCAAGAACCAGTCCCTGAAAACAGGAGGCCAGCATTTCTCTGCAGGGACTTTGTAGATTATAATGCAAAAACTGGTGGATCCCTGATGTCTTCCTCAATGTGTATCTGGGAATTAAAAGGGGCTGGTGACAATTAATGTCTCAGGAAAAACGTGTCAGACGGGGCGTGGAAAGGAAAATAGGCTGTGCAGGACAAAGGACGTGCCCAAGCCATGGGTTCTATGTTCTCCACAGTCCTTCGAACTCCTACCTTCTGGTACTGCAGAAACCTTGTCAGTCTCAATGGATCGGTGCTGCCCACCCATCCAAGTGTTTAATCCCCTCCCCTCTTCTTTCCAGATGCATGGATCAGACCTCCCTGCCGTGTTCCTCCATGGAGTATCATCCACCAGAGACACAGGTCCCTGCAGAGAAGTTTGGGCTCCAGAATGTTGGGCAGGAGGAGCTAAATGGATGTGTCGAGGAGACCGCCTTGGGGTTGGGAGCAGCTGGCCACTGGAAGGGCATTTGTACTTCTGAGAAGAGGTGGTGGGTGCCCAGCTCCTGTTCTCCTCACATCCGTTTCTTTACAGGGGCCCGTTACCTCCGACCAGGCCTCGGTTTCTGCCACCTTCCAGTGTGAGGAGATACTGGAGGCTGCCGCGGCCCTGATGACTCTGAAGAACTCTTCTTGGTCCTGGCGCCAGACCCACAGCTAACCAGGTAGCTGGCTTCTTAAACAGGACCATGGGGTGGAGATGGGTGGGAGATGGGAGGCTCTGTGGCATTTGGTCATAGCTGGGCATATGGGGGTATGTTGGTAGTTTGAATGACTTTGGGGCTGGGTACCCCAGACTTCTGGAGCAGACTTCAGAGAGGGCACTTGATGATTGCTCAGAGAACGCTCAGCTCCTCTAGTTTTGTGCTCAGCAGCAAGCGGCTGGTGTCCTGATGTCCAGAGAGAGAAGGAGACAGAGGCTCTTGAGGGTTGCAGGCACTAGACCCAGGGCAGGCCGCATGTGACATGGAAGAAATAGAATGAGCCAGGATCCTGCTTCCTCACTCAGGCCCCATGTCCCCATTCTACTGCACACCGTAGTGGTCTGTAGAAGACATACATGGAAGGAGATATAGTCTCTGGTCTCAGGGGGAATCTCAGTCCAGATGTGCAGCCTGGGTTCCTGCTCAAGGTGTATTTTGCCACCAAATCTCAAACAGCCCACCCAGAGGGCAAGGGCCTCATCAGCCGAGGAGCCAACTAAACCTGTAGTGTCTCTGGAAAGCAAGGCTGGACACTGTCGAGCACAGAGGCAAATGGGGCCTAGGGAGTGTAGGAGGAAGCCACCCTGGACAGCCCTGCTGGAATGGAAGGGTCAGGATGAAGCTGGAGAGGTGGCTGGCTGATCACAAGGCCCTGACAAGGGTAGGGGAGGAATCCTAGGCCAGGGCTTCTTGAAGCCTCCTGTCTGGAAACCCCTTTCCAACTGAAGACATGTCTACTGGACCCACGTATATAGGCACGAAGGATAGACATACAAACAAACATTCACAGACAATAAACTATAAAGAAATTTAATTCAATACTAATCCTCGGTGTACATGTAATTTCCCATTTACTAAAGATAAATGTGAATGCCAAGGAAGTGGACGTGCTTGTTTAATTTTGCCCAAAGAGTTAAATCTTAACCCAAAATTGGACACTGTGGGGCACAAAGTATTTTCCACATTTTTCAGAGTGGATTGGTACTTTTAATTTATAATCGTCACAGCCGAGGATGCTGCTTCACAAAGATCTGAGTGAAAAAATGGCAGAAGTATGTCTAGGGCCTCTTCTCAAGTGTCAGGAGTACCGCCCTAATCCCAAGCTAAAGCTCATCTGACAGTTTGTCACAGGCTTCAAGTCAGCACCCCAAACAGCGGTTTTAAAGTCAAGCATCCTAAAACATGGTGAGGAACCACAGAAGGAAAATATTTAGAGACTACTGTTTGCCTCATTTAAAACACCATGTTTCCATTAGAGCCCTCAAACAGGTCTCAAAGCAACTTTTAAACAGGAAGGCCATCCTCTGACTTTTCCATACCAGCACTTACTAAGAAACACCAGTGTGTGTTCCCCCTCCTCTTCTCTGTCTCTTTCTCTCCTCGTCTCACTGTCTTACACACACAAACACACACATACACACACACACACACACACACACACTTACAAGTCTGTGCATGCACATCTAGGCCAGGAGGACTAGGTAATGGAAATCCAAAGAGTTTTCCTCACATCAGGAAGGTTATATTTAGAGGCCATGGGCTTGACTGGAGTAGTTTGGTGGCCTGTGATGGAGGAATCAGGAAATGTGAGGCTGGAGGTGGGAATCCAGGCAAGAATATGTCTGTCCACTTGTGTCAGTGACAAATCTTCAATTGTGGGAGACAAAGAAGAAAGGGTGTGAGTCAGGAAAGGGATTTGGGGATTTGTGATCCTTAGGTGGTCCTCATCCCAACCTTTCTCTCTTCAGGTCTTGCATGAGTGGAGCAGTGAAACCTCCCAGCCCATGCTTGTGACTGGGATCCAAGGCAGGCGACCTCTTGCTTCCTACTGAGCATCTGCACTGCACCACTCTCTTGAGCTTAAGGGCCCAGAGGAGGGAGTGCAGGTTTGTTCAAGGACTGAGTAGTTGATAAATTACATGATACCTGTCTGAAATGCTTAAATGTGCTTTGTAAACCTTCAGGCATTTCATAAGCTTTCAGACTCTTCAAAATGTAGAATCTTGGCTTACATAGTATGTTTTTGTACCTTCATCCCTTGTTCCTTTGGAGGCTAGCACTTTTTAGTGTATGTTCTGTAGATAATATGATAATACGGCCCATCCATTGGTGGGTTTCTGCGTGGTTTGGTTTGCATTTGTTTTGTGATTGTGTATGTGCCTGGGAGCTCTTGTACTTAATATCTGCATTGTAGATACAAGAGATGTTTCAGTTTGTGTCTAGGCCTGTGTATATGTATAAATAATCAAACATTGTTGAGAAGCACTACTCAGGTCTTCACTGAAACTGGCTACACCTTCCCCAATGGTCTCTCTTCTGGGACTCTGACCCTACCACTTGTTCGAAGCGTAACCACTCGGCATGCCTGTTAATGTCTTTAAAAGCTGTACCACACCAAATAGAGACCCTTACACCTTACTAAGCAGGGCTGTAGCATACACTTTTGCCTTGGATCCCTCTGGATTCTTTGGGTTAAGGCTTCAATCCAGCCCCTGACATCAATATATTGAAAGAATCTGAAATGTTTAAGCAAAATTTCATTTTCAATCCCCTCCCTTGGGCGTCGCCTCCGTCCTGACTCCATTTCCAAAAAAGCCTACCAAATGGTAAACCTTCCTCAGAGATGGTCAAAACCACTCCCACATGGTATTGAAACAGTAATCCAGAACAAACAAGTGGTTTTCTGGTCTTCCTTCTTCTAACTCTCTGGGACCTTTGCTATCCATTAAACCTGGATTTTTTCTAATTAATTTTTTGTTTGTTTGTTTGTTTGATTTGGATTATTGGGTTGGTGATGAGATTAGTTGGGCTGCCAAATCTTTACATCTGGATGTCCCACTTACGGGTTTGCTTTTTTCACCCACCCAGGGTCACATGTTGTGTTAATACCCTCCCTCCACACCTGCCAGGCTAAGATTGGCTTTGTCTGGGTAAGTTCTGAGTTCCAAGTCATTGCCTTTAGAGGTCCAGGGAATCATATAATTCTGGCTGTCCTACTAAAATGCAGCCTTGCCTGGGTCTTAATCTGACCAGGACAAGGACCTGCCTTATTCCAGGGGACAAGGGCCTCCCTTGTCTTTCTGGGGTTCCTTTATCATGAGATATCCTGTTAAGGAATTTCTCACACCCATCTATTTTTAGTTCCCCAAATATATCACGGTGTATTCATTTTACTAAACATAGAGACCCAAGTCTAGGGATGGACTTAGAAAAGGAACGTTAACAATTTTATTCCTGATCTCCAAATGCCCTTGTGCTGCTTTGTACAAAATCTTTTTCAGTTGGGGATATCTGACACCTTATGTACCTTAAGGCCTAAAATATATTTTCCCGCCACAAAATAAACAAGCCCCAATAGGCCCAAGGTTTCTGGCTGCTATGCTCCTGCTCCCCCTCTCCAACCTCCCTCCTTGCTTCTCTAGTTGTTTGTTGTTGGTCTCAGGCTGGCATTCTCTCTACAAGTTTCTGCTCCCCCTCTCCTTCCTCTCTAAAACATCACCAGAGATCCCAGCTACAGTAGGACCACAGACCTAGACATGACCCCAGCGACAGCCGTGATCTTTTCCCTGCTATGGCCTTAGTTTCAGCTCAGGCCACACACCACAGTGTGGCCCCTGGAAACCACATGGACCATGGAAATCAACGTGGTCAGGCTGCAGTGCAGACCATGGATATCTGAGTGGCCTTCAGAGGTAACAAGAACCATGGATATCAACACGGATCTGAGTTGCAACAGGGCAACAGACAAAGACATGACCCACAGCAACTGCCCAGATATCAACATGGCCTCATATGGCAGCCCAGACAGAGGACATGCATATGCCCTTGGGAACTGCATCCCCGAGTTGACATCTCTGCCCCCATTTGAGGTGCTTATCTGCAAGGAAAACATAATAAATTCCCTCTGCTTCTGGAGCGGGGTAGGAAGGAATTTTGAGTGCGTGGTGACCGGTCCTTGATCCCTGCCAGGGTCAGGCTACAGTCCCTTCACAGCCCCCTCCTCATTTGGTGCCATGGTATAAAACCAGCCCAGCAAGACAATAAAGGAAGCTGTTCCACCTCAACCTCGTGCTCTGTGTATTCATTCAACATGGACACCCTCCGCCGAGATTCTTGTTTCCAGTCTGCGCTGGCACGGCATCTGGAGGTCCCAGCCGATATCGGAAACTGAGGTACAGTGGAACGGGTCGTCCCGTGGGCTGGCAGGACGCATTGGGGAGTTACATAAAAAGAAAATTAATTAAGAAATATGGGAAATATTACAAGTAAATCGGAGTTAAAGTTTCAGTTAAAGAGATTATTGAAAGAGCAGGGAACAGCTGTAAAAACTAAGACTTTAGAAGATTTTCTTAAAACTATAGAGACGTGGAGTCCCTGGTTCGTCACCAGTGGAGCCCTCAATATTTCTGAATGGGAACAGGTCCACGGGGATCTTCAGAAAACGTTGAGAAAGGAGGGGCCTGAAGTCCTACCAATGGGAACAGGTCCGCGGGGATCTTCAGAAATCGTTGAGAAAGGAGGGGCCTGAGGTCCTGCCAATGGCCACGTTCTCCCTTTGGAGACTGATCAGGGATGCTTTGCTAACAGAGAAAGTCCGGGTTAAGCAGGCTTTGGAAGCAACAAAAGAGGTGTTATCTGAGATTGAAGAGAGTTAGACTAAGGCTTCCCTTTGTTCTGATATTGCCTCTGACATGGAGGCCGAACCGCTCTCTCAGCCTGCTAAGGGGAGGCCCAGTAAGGAAGAGGAGAGAAAGATTAAAAGGAAGTGAAAACCTCCAGACAGGGGGGTGGAAAATGAATCCTCGGTCGGAGTTTCCTCTCAGAGCTTAGGGGCTCGTCCCAAACAAAATTCTTTGGCGCAAACACGCCTCTACCCTTTTTTGTCTGATTTTGAGGAGAGCTTGGGGGAATCAACAGGTTCAGAAGAAGAAGTTTTGGAGGGAGAAATCGCAGCGCTGCAGCGGGAATTACGCAGGGCCCATTTAAAAGAAAAGACAAAGGGGACCTCTGGGGAGCAGGACAAGCCCCCTCCCTATACTCTTTCTGACCAGTTCAGGACCTCTCCGTCCCCTCCCACCTTGGTTGGGCTCTGAGGAGGCTCCACTCGGAGGAGGCTCCCCGTAGAGGAGTTAAGTGCTGCCCAGTGATTGCCCCTGTTATAAAAATTCGTGACCCTAACAATCCAGGACAGGGCTACCAGTCCTTCAATTTGTCAAAGAGTATGCTGCAACTTGTTTGGATCCACTTCGGCTTAAGTTTTCCTCCTTCCATAGAGTCATTTATATGGATGATATACTTCTGGCAGCACCAACAAAAGAGGAAAGTTTATTAATATTTGCAGAGTTACAGACCCTTCTGGTGGGACATGGGTTCATTTTGGCCCCAGAGAAGGTGCAGATGCAGCCCCCCTATTCCTATCTGGGCTTTCAAATCCAATCCATTGGGCTTCAGCCTCAAAGGCTGCAGCTGGATTGCTCCCATTTGCGGACCCTCCATGACTGTCAGAGATTACTGGGAGATGCTCAGTGGATCCGTTCCTCCCTTTCCATTCCTACAGGAGCTCTTAAGCCCCTTTATGACATGCTGCCTGGGGACTCTTCCCCTGTCTCCCCCAGGATCATGACTCCAGTGGCAAAAGAAGCCCTATATTACTTGCTTAATGCTCTTGAGCGAGTACATCTCCGCCGACTCGATTATGCCCACCCTTTTTATTTCATGATCTTTTCTTCACAATTTTCTCCTATTGGAGTTTTTTGGCAAGGGGGACCCGTTTATTGACTACATTTACCCGCTTCCCCTAAGAAGGTGGTGACCCCATATTATGAAATGGTGCTACAGCTTCTTGGGAAGGCATAAGATTTTAGTTTACAAGTTTTTGGCAGGATCCCAAATAAATTTCTAATCCCTTATCAAAAAGAGGAAATAACAAGGCTACAGAGGGTTCAAGTGAAGAACATCCAGGGAGGCCTGAGATGGGCACTGGTGAGGAATCTACCCATACTGATGCCGGTAAGTAAAATAAGCTCTGTTTTTTCCATCCTTTTACTCCACCAATTATACCTTGGGAGTTCCTGCAGCAAATACAGCATTAGAAAGATTCTCACTGGGTAATTTAACGTTTGATATATTCCATGCCCTCTGCTTCCGGAGGATTAGCAATATTTCAGTGATGCGTAGTGTCTCCCTTTCTGGGCCATGTGTGGTCCTTAGTAATTATTCTCTGGGAGACTTTTCTTCTAATTCTTCTGGACATCCCTGTTTTGGATTGAAAGATATCTTTTACCCAATAAATTTAAAAGAAATGTTTCTGGACTTCCTACCTCTCTGAGACCAGAACCATTATGTTGGAAGACACCACAATCCTTCAGATTATACTTACCATTGCCTTGGGGAAATTGTGCCCCTAAGGAACCATGGAAATTGGAGGCAGATAAATATTTATGGTGGTTTGGTCACCGACCTACCTTTAAAAAACTCCTTGGGAGGGGCCTTTGATTATTCCTATAGAAATCCAAATATGGCAGGAGTTTCTCCTACGTTCGCAGGCATGTTTCTCTGTGGCCCTCGTGCATGTACAGATATTAGACCTTTAGCCCTTCAAAGGGGCTTGGCCTTCAATGCCACAGCCCGATGGAACACATCGGACATCTTTGAAACCTCCCTCCAGATTAATTATACAGCAGGAATGAATTTCTCTATTGTCAGCCTAGCTTGTGTTCTACCTCCCTTTATGTTTGTCTCCTTTAATGGGTCGGTCAGTGAGGATGGTGTCCTTAATTGTTCTTCCTGCTCCTGCTTTTTGAGCAAGTGCTGGTTCCCGATGGATGAGTCCGTGCTGATGGTGAGAATTCCTGCCCTGGTTCCCCTGGTGGTAGAAGACCCACATGATGGAGGAGAGCTTATCTTGTATAGAGAAAGAAGAGAATTTGGGATCACTGCTGCAGTCATTGCAGCTATCGCCATATCAGCCACAGCCGCCACCGTTGCAGGAATCACCGTGTCCCAGAGTGCAGCAACTGCAGAGACTGTTAACACTCTTGCTGCCCGTGTTACCCAGGCCTTAGAAACTCAAAATACCATTAACTCACATATTCAATTGGGGATGTTAAATTTAAATCAGCAAACGGCCTTATTACAGGAACAGATTAATGTGTTTTGGATGATGCAACAAGCCTCTTGTTCTCATTTTTATCATTTTGCCTGTGTGACCCTTATGGAAGTGAAAAATAGGTCCTTTGGGGTGCAACGCCTTAATGCTTACCTTAGTGGGCCTTGGAATGACTCCTTTGTAAACTTTACCCACTCTTTGGTACATCAAATTATTGCAATTAATGAAAGTCGTGTTAAACCTGTATCTGCTGAGGAATGGTGGAATACCATAGGCCAGATTGAGGGTTGGGCACAGCAATGGAGAGGTGCCTTATCCCTGGGGATCCTGGGACTAGTAGGGGTGGCAGTAGGCCTGCTCCTCTTAAAACGAGTCTTAAACATCTTCACCCTGACTGAGCTTGTCCACCGTCAGGTGTTACTCAGTCTGGCGCATGACTCTCCCGGAAGTCATGAGGTGTGGCTACAGATGCTGAAAAAATGAAGGTCTCCAAGGACGGGCAACCTGTGGGGAGACGCCCCACCTAAGAAGGACATCAGGGGCCCTATGACGGGTAAGGGAAGGTACTTCCCTCACAGGACCTAAGACAGGACCCCTCATTATAAAATAAAGTAGAGGGAATTGTGGGAACTGCAGCCCTGAGTTGATATCTTTGCCCCCATTTGAGGTCCTTATATGCAAGGGAAGCATAATAAATTCCCTCTGCTTCTGGAGCGGGAAATAAAGGAATTTTGAGTGCATGGTGACCGGTCCTTGATCCCTGCCAGGGTCAGGCTACAGTCCCTTCGCAGCCCCCTCCTCATTTGGTGCCATGGTATAAAGCTACCCACAGTAAGACAATAAAGGAAGCTGTTCCACTTCAAACCCGTGCTCTGTGTATTCATTCAAACTGGACAACCTCTGCCGAGACTCTTGGTTCCAGCCCGTGCTGGCGCAGCAATGGCCTTTCATGTTAACTCTGGCCAGGGACCTAATAAGTTTTCTGTACCCAATAATAGGTTTCTTTATCAATGCAGTAGGCCAGATGAATCTGTATTGAAAAAGAAAAAGACCAGGTTTCTTTTGAGCAAAACAACTCTCTGGTGAGCTCTCCAGGCCCCCAGAGATCAAGGCAGGAGAAGGGGCAGGAGAAATCACGTGGCCAAAATAAAGCTTGACACTTATGTACCCTGTGGTCAAGGGGTGATGATGTGTCTGCCACAAGCAGAGTTTGTGCCCAAGTATAATGAATTAGGAGGGGATTGGACAGTGGGCAACATCAGCAGAAGAACCAATGATACTGAATGTCAGCTCTGGAAACTGTACCACCTTGTTCAAGGTCACAGAGAGATATGGTATCACAGGCGAGAGAGTCAAATGAGAACACTATGAGTGTGACTAGTGGTGACACATGAATCATGCTTCCTAGCAACTCACAGGGTCCAGAAACCAAGGGACTGTGAAAGGTCCCTCATGAAAAGGAGAGAGCAGGAGGGTGTTTTTAGCTAGCTATGGCACCAAAATCAGTGGCTTTCTGTCAAGTCAGCCAGGACTGAGCTGGTATAGGTGGGACATCTGGCTCTGGGGAATGGGGAGTGGGGATTCTGGAACTCTTTCTATCTGCTGGGCAAGGATAAAGTGATGAGAGCTGCTTATTATGAAGCCCCACTACATTAAGATCGTTGCTGCCTACTGGAATTTTGCTTTGTCCAGTGACACCTCGTCCTTAGCCATGTTATTGGTAGGGGTTGGCCCCCTCCCTTTAAAGGTCCTCTTTCCTGCAGTGTCCTGAGGGCTGAAAAGAGAAGAAGGCTTCAGAACCTCATCTCTAGGGCCTGTGCTAATTTGGTTATCCCAGATGCATTTCTCGAATGCCAAAAGTCCGTATAGAAATTGGCTCTCCACCTGCACACCCAGAATCCAACATCTACTCTGTGGGTGTCTGGGCTCCGAGTTGGGGGCAGCAAATGGGAGAGTATGCGTTAATGTTCCAGAGCAGAATCTAGGAGCTTCACAATTTAGTGGATACATAATTACCACCTCATTTGGTCAGTACAAGGTGCCCTAAGACAGGGGCTGCTTGTTCCCAAATCAGCAAGACAAAGCTCTTCCCTAGAGTGGAGTCTGAATAAGGCAATTACAGCAGTGTCCCTAACAGAAGCCACACATCAGTGTGCAACAGCTATGGCTGTACAAAGAGTACGTTATGTGTGATTGGGCGTGTGCCCTCCTGCATGCACTCACAAGCAGAGCAGAAGCAGTAAACGTCCACATATCTGGAGTGCTGTGGGAAAAAAAGAAGGGGGTGGGAGGGGAATTGGGAAGGAATAGGAAAACAGACAGGAATGGAAAGGGAGGGCAGAAGACAGGCTTCCAGGGGGAGATAGAGAAACATTTGCTCTCTGCATCAGCATCATGGCCTCATTCTGCTTTTGATAAGGCTCCTCCAACCACCCAGAATTGTTTTCAAATGTATCCACTCTGATCTGTTCCCTGTCCAGAGAACAATTGCTTTTGTGCTATGTGCTGGGAAGATTAGCCTGCTGCTAATTGTGAGCATTGCAGACCCAGAAAGCCAATGAAAGTCCTTGTAGGGAAAGGGTGGGTCTAGAGGGAACTGTAAGTGCCAAGGACCCCAGGGCGAGGAGAATTGGAGGATCTCTGTGTCCACTGAAGGCAAAGTAGAGACCCTTGTGTAGATTCCCAAGGATAGATTGATGGTGTGTGGAGTGAGAGGTAAAGTCTCTTATAGAATCCTTTCATTTGGAAATGCCTGATGGAAGAGAAGCCTCCACAGGCTGGTGTATATCCAGCCATGTAGATTTTGGGCTTTCTTAATGAACCATCTAAGGGTCATGACAGAAAGGTTAAATCAATGCACACCTGAGGGCCTTCCCAAGTGGCAGTGCACAGATCATATCCTCTGTGGCCTGGTGGAGCCTGAAGGAGTCATATAGTCATGACATTGATAATACTTAATCTATTCACCAGCCTGGCCTCAAAAAAGGACAGAGTTCCCAGCTCTTATGGAAACCACGGCAAGAAGCAGAGTCTTAGGTTCAGGTCAAAAAGATGCCAAATACATCCTTAGATAGTTCAATTGTGTGGATTTCTACCGGTCTTGCCAGGTGGTGTCAGTCAAATTCATGGAAGAACTGACCCAGTCCAGAGCATCACATGACTCACAGAGATGACTTATATCAAACCTGGGACTTGACCCTGAGACCGACTGAGAGGTGTGCACACCCTGTGTCCTCTGAGCCACATGAAACTCTCCCAGTCTGACTCAGGCCCTCTGTCCCTTGCCCACAGTCCCAGCCCTCGGGTAGTCCTGTTATCTTCAGCATTAGTGACTGACATGTAGTACATCTAACCAAATATACCAGCATTACAGAATAGTTATTCTCCCAGAGTTTCTAGGGCCAGGGATTCTGCATGACTTGTCTAGGTCCTCCACTTTTCACCCTTTCTGACTCCTACTTGTAATGAAATTGTCAGATGCCCACGGACTGTGACATCATAGGTGGACTGAAGGTGAGCCAGGTGTTGACAGGATCCAGTTGCTAATGGGCTGCAGCATGAGGGCCTTAGCCTGTTTCTGTCTGGTAGATGTATGTCTGCCACCCACTCATTGTAAGCTGTTCATCTCCACAGGGACACGTGCAGTTAGTACTGGAGGGAGGAAGTTTGCCTGTTAGGGGAGGCTTAGTCTTGTGACAGCCTGCCCTTGGGCAGCAATGACTTACTACTATAGTTTCCAAATGCTGTTGGCTACAAGCATGGCTTGGGTTGGGCCCATTTCATTAGGACAAAAGTGCCTGGAAGGAGGTTGTCACTGAGGGCTGTGCTAGAAGTGTCCTTACCACACGTTTCTGCACTATTTGGAATATGCAGTAATGAAAGGTGGTAGGGGGACCTGTTCAAAGAAGGAAGGAAGGGATTAAATGTAGATCTGAGAACACTGAATGCATTCCTAATACTTAAGGGGCCATTCCAGGGAAAGAAGCAGCATTTAGAGCAACACAAACTAGGTAACCAGTGAGGTTCCCATGTTATTTTCTGTGTTTCTTTTTGAGGAGTTGAGGTGTTGCCATGAAAAGTATTCTAAAAATGGAAACCATAAGACCAAGTGGAGGTCCCATGGCCACTGCACACTTCATTAGAGAGCCTAGTGCATCATGGCGAGGGCCTTGTTGAACTAAAGGCAATCTCATCAGCCCAACAGTTTCATTTGGCATGATTCCCAGTACCCAGTGAGCCAGAATCCCTAATCAGAGCCTTTGCCAAGATCCAACCAGTTTTTGTGCCAGTAGTGTGGATGCGGTGGATTTTCTCAGCACCTAGATGCAGAGGGAGATCACCCTGTGCTGTAATTTTACTGAATTCTCTTCCAAAGCAGAAATAGGTGACACATTGTGACATAAACAACCAGACGTGATGAATGATGGAACTCTGTTCTGTGAGGTCATTGTTGTCATAATATAGGTTATCACTCCCCTCTACACCCTCAATGTGGTTTCTGGTTTCTGGGACATTGTTTCTCCTTCTGACCCAGCTCCACAGCCTGCAGCCCACAGCCTTCTTGTTCAGCACTAGAGATGTCACTCAGTCCCTTATGGAGACGACCACTCTCGATAAAATATTTGATATTTGGTTTCTTTATGTCTCAGAGTCACTTACTGTCGCCTTCACCAAAACACACAAACCATATACTGAGGAGATGATAGGAGGACCAAAAAATATTATAAAGCCAAATCACAGAAGTGTGCTTAGCAGTTGGGCGACTTGGATAGTAAGGACTGGGAGCAGCAGACAGAACTTGGTCAACATCTGGGAGTCACGTCTGTGGCACTGTTGATCTTTGAGATTCTGAGTGTGTCTGTTGGGAAGGAGAAAAGAGGGACAGTTGTCCTTGAGTACCTTGAGGAATTGACACATGGGCTATGGTTCTCTTGGGACATAAATGGAGACAGTTAGACTTGCTGCTATGAGAGAGGCAGAGACTGTGTTCACAAATATCTATAATTCTAGGACTCAGAAGGTGGTGGTGGAGGATCAGAAACTCAAGGTCATGATAGTGATGTCTATACCAGCATGGGCTCAAGGCCTTGTCTTGAAACAAAGATAAGGAGAGGAAAGGAATTCCTCTGATAAGGGAGACTACAATGGTTAATAGAAAATCCAGTGTTTTAATCAGAGTCAGTCCTCTTCAGGAAAGCCATCAAAGCCTGCTCTGACATTTGCTGCCTTTTACCAAGTGCTTATTGGGAGGTTGATGTGGATACAGTGGGTCCAGGGCTGTATTCATGGTCCCCGGGACCCAGTGACTTCAACGTATCCTACTGATATGGGCCATCATAGCCAGCCCATATCTATATTCATTTCACAGAGCAGTGCCATCCAGAGAGCTGGGTCACTAGCCTTTTGTGGGCAGTGATCAATCACCTTGGTGGGAAAACAGACTCACATGTTTTTGAGTTTGCTTATCATGGGGAAGAAAGGGCGATCCAGCCACCTTCGCTGTCAAGCTAGGACTCCAGCCTTTTCCCTGCAGGGGAACATCTCCAGAAAGCCACAGTTTCCCTCATACAGGAAGGTCCTGTCTCAGCCACAGCAGGTAGAGACATTCAGATTATTCCAGAAGTGTGCTGTGCATTTGGTATAGAAAAGAGTTATTGTCAGAGGTGTGCAATCCCCTTGACCTGTTGTGTTGGTGAAGACTGAGATCCAGTCCTCTCTGTGAATTCCATCCCTGTGTCCCTGTCCCAGTGTCCCACCGCCCCTTCTGCAGATAAGTACATTCTGGCCTTGCACTTGATACATTTTCCTCACTCCTTTGGACCTTGGGATGCCTCACTGACTTGTCTATCTGTTTCTCGTCCTGTCCTCCTTTCTCTCCCAAGTCCGTTCTAATCAAGCATACTACACCAAGGCCAATGGTGAAACGACTTATTGAAAGTGGTTTTCCCTACCATTTAGAATCCTCTAGCAATGATTATCTAAGGCTTAAGACTTGGCAGAAGGGTGAGTTTGGGATTGTTAACATCACATTTACCAAAAGAAAAACACAGTCACTTGTCACTCACGTCTTTCTAGTTTCCAGCTCCATCCACATGTTGACAATTTCAGCAAACAGATAGGGACACTCTTCCTGTATCTTAAATGGCCCATAAGCTCTCCATGACTAAAGCCCAAGGCCCACCAAGGATCTGTAATCAGACTCCAGGTTTCTCTTCCTTGAATTGGTGGCAGCCAAGAGGCTCCAGAGGGAAGCAAAGTGGCAGGAACTGTCTCACACTACCCTGAAGCCTGGAGCTGAAAATCTTTTTCTCTTTCTTGTACTCAACATGCTGTCATACCTTTTGTTTAGTAACTGGTGTTTATTGGTTGTACATAGAACTGAGTTTTATTCCGACAGTGTCATTCAAGTATAGGAGGAAGCTTGCCTCCACAACCCCTACTCTTCCTCCTGTTCTCCTCCAATTTATGGCAAGCGCCTCAATTTCTTCTAATCTGTTTCACTTCTTCTTTGATGTTATTTAGACATCCATGATTTTATGTATGTATGTATATGTATATATATGTATACATACATACATACATAAATATATACAGGTTAGGATTCCCAAATGCGAGAAAACATGTAAAATTTATCTGTCTGACTTACTTAACTTAAAATGCTACCCTTCAAATGCAGAAGAATAAGGCTAGATCCCACTTCTCTGTGGAGAAACCCATGGCAAGTGAATGACTAGAATGACTAGGTTTACTGTAAGACCTGAAACCCTGATAATGCTAGAGGCAGCTAGCATCACAGACAAGGATTTCCTGAAAAGACCTGTGCTTGTTTAGCAAATGAGGCCAGCAGAAAATGGAGCAGTTAATCCATTGAAGAGACATCATGCAGAATGGGGGAAAATCTTCACTAACCACAACTGGTAGAAGAGAACTACCTAGCTGTTCAGTATTGAAAAAGGGCAGCATGCCTGAGGATCTCTCCATGGTCCTGATCTTGCGGTTGCGGATGCTCTGGCCTAGCATGTAGCAGAGCTGGAGAGAAGCTTGCTAGAACATGATTGGCCTTGAGACCATGACATCTCAGATCCAGAACAATGATGTCTGTCAGAAGCAGCTCTTTGTTTGGCTGTAACTCTTATGAAGAGTATCACCCTATCAAACCCAGGCTGACTTTGAACTCAGAATGCTTCTGTCTCAGCCTCCCTATGCTGAGGATAGACACATACACCAACACAACCAATGTAATGTATGGTTCTGATCTGCAGTAGGAGGAGAAAGAATTTGAAGGTGCACCATGTGCAAACATTTCAAAATAGAGGTATCCTTGCTGGCTGCTGTTTCCAAGAGCATCTGAACTAGTACCTGCCTGTAGTGTATGTTACCAGATGGAATTCTTACAGTTTGTAGTGTCTCCCAGTTTACAACAGGATACAGGCAGCTCATTTCTATTCTGTTTCCATTCTGACTCGTGACACGGTACTCTTACTCCTTTTGAGATGGCCATTTCATTTTGATATCTGCCATTCTCAAATCAGTGGTCTTCTCTTCCATTGTAGCTTATTCCTTTTTGTTCATTTGTTTGTTCATTTTTTTCCACATTTATTTATTTATTTATTTATTTATTTATTTATTTATTTATTTATTTTTTGGTTTTTCGAGACAGGGTTTCTCTGTGGTTTTGGAGCCTGTCCTGGAACTAGCTCTTGTAGACCGGGCTGGTCTCGAACTCACAGAGATCCGCCTGCCTCTGCCTCCCGAGTGCTGGGATTAAAGGCGTGCGCCACCACCGCCCGGCTATTTTTTTCCACTTTTGCCATCAGAGTTCTCAGTGTGCTCCAATGTGTTTCTTCTGTATGGGTGAAATGAAGACTTTGTTGCTCTCAGGCTCATTCTTCTGTTTGCTATCCATTTCTTCTGATTCTTTGGATGATTTCCAATCCACTGGCATAGTGGCAGTTTCTTCATGCTCATAATAACCACACAAGGCTGGCAAGATTTACCTGGATGTTCTGCTGGAAATAAAATATCTATGAGGCTTCAGGGATTTTCCCTCCAGAATCTAACAGGTTGTCAATGTCTGTATGCCGGCCCTAATGCTATACAAATACCTGGGGCCATGACAGACTGTTCCCCATCAGTAATTCTGCTCCACACCTCCTAGACCATGGGAGCTCAGTCCATTGCTCTGATGAGGGTCTCTGTCTCTATCTCCATCGCCAGACATAGATTCTATGGTGATATTTGAGATAATCATCAGTGTGGTCGTGGTGCAAGGACAGTTCGGGCACAAAAATTGATCACATATTCGGTAACAAAGCAAACTTCCACAGATACAAAAAAATATTAGTGTCTTATCAGATCACCATGGAATAAAGTTAGAATTTAACAATAATTCTACACCTAGAAAACCAGAGACTCATGGAAACTGAACAGTCAACTACCGAATCACCCCTGGGTCAGAGAAGAAATAAAGAAAGAAATTAAACGAAAGAAAGAATTCAACAAAAATAAAGACACAACATATCCAAACCTATGGGACACTATGAAAGCAGTGCTAAGAGGGGAGTTCATAGCACTAAGTGCCCACATTAAAAAAAAAATGGAGAAATCTCACATTAGAGACTTAACAGCACAGCTGAAAGCTCTAGAAAAAAAGAAGCAGATTCACCCAGGAGGAGTAGAAGACTGGAAATAATCAAACAGAGGGCTAAAATCAACAAAATAGAAACACAGAAAACAATCCAAAGAATCAATAAACAGAGAAGTGATTCTTTGAGAAAGTCAACATGATTGACAAACCTTCATCCAAACCAATCAAAAGGCAGAGAGAGAACACACAAATTAACAAGATCAGAATTGAAAAGGGGGACATAACAACAGACACTGAAGAAATTCAGAGAATCATTAGATCTTACTACAAAAGCTTATATACCACAAAGTTGTAAAATGTAAAAGAAATGGACTTATTTTTAGATAAATACCATTTACCAAAATATAATCAAGACCTAGTGAACAATTTTTTTACTTTTATTCTTTTTTAATTAAAATTTCCACCTTTCCCCGTTTCCCATTTCCCTCCCCCTCCTCCCAAATATTGCTCCTCCCCCCACTCCCCTTTCCCTATCCCCACTCCTCTTCTCCTCCCACCACTCCAATCCCCCTCCCTCTCGATACTGAAGAGCAGTACAAATTCCCTGCCCTGCAGGAAGACCAAGGTCCTCCGACTTCTATCTAGGTCCAGGAAGGTGAGCATCCAAACAGGCTAAGCTCCCACAAAGCCAGTTCATGTATTAGGATCGAAATCTAGTGCCATTGTCCTTGGCTTCTCATCAGCCTTCATTGTCCGCCATGTTCAGAGAGTCCAGTTTCAACCCATGCTTATTCAGTCCCAGTCCAGCTGGCCTTGGTGGGCTCCCAATAAATCAGTTCCACTGTCACAGTGGGTAGGTGCACCCCTCGTGGTCCTGAGTTCCTTGCTCATGTTCTCCCTCCTTCTGCTCCTCATTTGGACCTTAAGAGCTCAGACCATTGCTCCAAATTGAGTCTCTGTCTCTATCTCGATCCATCACCAGATGCAGGTTCTAAGGTGATATGTAAGATATTCATCAGTAGCCGGGTGGTGGTGGCGTACGCCTTTAATCCCAGCACTCGGGAGGCAGAGGCAGGCAGATCTCTGTGAGTTCGAGACCAGCCTGGTCTACAAGAGCTAGTTCCAGGACAGGCTCCAAAACCACAGAGAAACCCTGTCTCGAAAAAACCAAAAAAAAAAAAAAAAAACAAAAAAAAAAGATATTCATCAGTATAGGATAGGATCATTTCAGGTTCCCTCTCCTCAGTTGCCCAAGGTACCAGCAGGGGACATCTCCCTGGACACCTGCAAGCCCCTCTAGAGTCAAGTCTCTTGCCAACCCTAAGATGGCTCCCTTAATTAGGATATATACTTCGCTGCTCCCGTATCCATCCTTCCTATATCCTAACCATCCCAATCCCTCAAGCTCCTGCCATCCTCCCCTTCTCACGTTTCTCATCCCATTTCCCCTTAGCCCCAAGCCACCTCATTCGCTAGTTCCCAGTTTTTGCCCGGCAATCTTGTCTACTTCCCCTGTCCAGGCAGATGACTATATGATTTTCTTTGGGTTCACTTTCTTATTTACCTTCTCTAGGATCACAAATTATATGCTCAATGTCCTTTATTTATGGCTAGAAACCAATTATGAGTGAGTACATCCCATGTTCCTCTCTTTGGGTCTGGGATACCTCACTCAGGATAGTATTTTCTATTTCCATCCATTTGCACGCAAAATTCGAGAAGTCATTGTTTTTTACCGCTGAGTAGTACTCTAATATGTATATATTCCACACTTTCTTCATCCATTCCTCCATTGAAGGGCATCTAGGTTGTTTCCAGGTTCTGGCTATTACAAACAATGCTGCTATGAACATAGCTGAACAGATACTTTTGTCGTATGATAGGGCATCTCTTGGGTATATTCCCAAGAGTGGTATTACTGGATCTTGGGGTAGGTTGATCCCAAATTTCCTGAGAGATCGCCACACTGATTTCCAAAGTGGTTGCACTAGTTTGCATTCCCACCAGCAATGAATGAGTGTGCCCCTTTTTCCACACCCTCTCCAGCAAAGGCGATGATTGGTGTTTTTGATTTTAGCCATTCTGACAGGTGTAAGATGGTGTCTCAAAGTTGTTTTAATTTGCATTTCCCTTATCGCTAAGGAGGTTGAGCATGACCTTAAGTGTCTTTTGGCCATTTGAATTTCTTTTGTTGAGAATTCTCTGTTCAGTTCAGTGTCCCATTTTTTAATTGAGTTAATTAGCATTTTAAAGTCTAGTTTCTTGAGTTCTTTATATATTTTGGAGATCAGACCTTTGTATGTTGCAGGGTTGGTGAAGATCTTCTCCCAGTCAGTGGGTTGCCTTTTTGTCTTAGTGACAGTGTCCTTTGCTTTACAGAAGCTACTCATTTTCAGGAGGTCCCATTTATTCAATGATGTCCTTAATGTCTGTGCTGCTGGGGATAAACGTAGGAAGTGATCTCCTGTACCAATATGTTGTAGAGTACTTCCCACTTTTTCTTCTATCAGGTTCAGTATGTTCAGACTGATATTGAGGTCTTTAACCCATTTGGACTTGAGTTTTGTGCATGGTGACAGATATGGATCTATTTTCATTCTTCTACACGTTGACAACCAGGTCTGCCAGCACCATTTGTTGAAGATGCTCTCTTTTTTTCCATTGAATACTTTTAGCTCCTTTATCAAAAATCAGGTGTTCATATGTTTTTGGGTTAAAATCAGGGTCTTCTACTCGGTTCCACCGATCAACTTCTCTGTTTTTATGCCAATACCAAGCTGTTTTCAATACTGAAGCTCTGTAATAGAGTTTGAAGTCAGGGATGGTAACGCCTCCAGACAATCCTTTATTATATAAGATTGTTTTGGCTATCCTGGGTATTTTGTTTTTCCATATAAAGTTGATTAATGTCCTCTCAAGATCTGTGAAGAATTTTGATGGGCTTTTAATGGGGATTGAATTGAATCTATAAATTGCCGTTGGTAGAATTGCCATTTTTACTATGTTGATCCTCCCAATCCAAGAGCAAGGGAGATCCTTCCATTTTCTGGTATCCTCCTCAATTTCTTTCTTCAAAGACTTAAAGTTCTTGTCAAATAGATCCTTCACTTCCTTGGTTAGGGTTACCCCAAGATATTTTATGCTATTTGTGGCTATCGTGAAGGGTGATGCTTCTCTGATTTCCCTCTCTGCTTCCTTATCCTTTGTGTATAGGAGGGCCAAGTGAACAATTTAAATAGAACGACACCTACTTGTAATGAAAGTGTCAGATGCCCTCTGACTATGATCTCATAGGTGGACTGAAGGTGAACCAGGTGTTGACAGGATCTAGTTGCTAATAGGCTGCAGCATGAGGGCCTTAGCCTGTTTCTGTCTGATAGATGTATGACTGCCACCCACTCATTGTAAGCTGTTCATCTCCACAGGGACATGTGCAGTTAGTACTGGAGAGAGAAAGTTTTCCTGTTAGGGGAGGCTTAGTCTTGTGACAGCCTGCCCTTGGGCATCAATGACTTACTACTATAGTTTCCAAACGCTGTTGGCTACAAGCATGGCATTGGGTTGGAACCATTTCATTAGGACACAAGAGAAGGAAAGCATACAATAGTGGTTGCCAGTGACCTGAAGGTGGCATAGAGATGACAATGTGAACATAGAGGTATAAATACAGCCAAACCGCAAAACTTATTTTTTATTTTAAGTATATAATATATCCTATACCTTGGTATCCTGCTTTGAAGTATGTATAGGTTGTAAATGTGATCACTGAGTGCATAAAAAATAGTCTGGGCTAGCTCTATATAACTTATTTTACCATTTAAACACTTTCTACTTTTGCTTCCTTTATGAAACAAAATTATAAATTTAGGTATATATCAAACAGGTATGTTCAACATCTATGTGTTTACGACTTCACTGTGTACGGGAAATGTGCATGGTGGAAGATCGTAAATGCTTTCTCCACAGAAGAATAATGGTGACTCTGGAGGGTGACTGATGGGATTTAGCTTGATGGTGATAGTCATGTCACAATGGTTTACACACTTGGAAACCCTACATGCAGACAATTTTTATTTTGAATTTTTTTATTTTTGAGAAAGCTAAGGGGGACACATAGACACAGCTGCGAGAACCCAGGGCTCAAACTCCACAAGCGCCGAGCCCTTAGAAGTGGCAACACTTGCACTGGCCCTGCCCTAGTTCACAGGCTAGGAGAAGAGAGTGCTCTTGGAGAGAGTACAGAGAGTCACTTGTGACTGGGGTTGGCAGTGGCAAGTATCTTCTTCTGGGAAGTATGGACTCTGTAGTTCTGTTGAGTGGGAGGCAGGACACAGGGCCAGCAAAGCCTAGAACTGTGTGTCTCAACCGTCCTTATGTTGTAATCCCTTAGTACAGTTCGTCACCTGGTGGTGACCCCAACCATAAAATTATTCTCTACTTCATAACTCCAAGTTTGCTGCTGTATGAATCATAATGTAAATATGCGGTATGTAGAATGTTTGCTATGTATCCTCCAAAGGGTCGAGACACACAGGTTGAGGACTGCTGACCTAAAAGGACCATGCTAGGTGATTGTGGCAAGAGCTGAGATCAGTAGCAGAGGTATATCATTTGGAGAACAAAATGTAGTGCTGGATATCCCAGTGAGCCCTGTGTCGGCAGTGGACAGCTAGTTCTGTGGTCACGATTAGTCAGCTTGGGAGGTGTTGGGCAGGATGGGTCTGTGTCTGGTAGGAGGGACAGATGTGAAGGCTTCTCATGCATCTGTCCAGCTGCCTTTATCCCACCTCTGCTCCTGGGTTCTAGCTCAGCTACTGAGAGGATCCAAATTTCACCAATTATTCCAATTTGTTTCTTTGTTTCATTTCTATCTCTTCTCCCTTTCTTCTCCACTCCCTTCTCACTCCCCCTTCTCACTCACACACATGGACATGGAGAGGTTGACAAACTCAGAAGGCATAACCTCTGGGCAGACTTTCTTTCTCTTGGAAGGTAGACTTCTAATTCTCTTTTGGGTTGGAAGGGCCGAGCCTGTTCCTGAGGTTCGGCTAGGACTGGAGAAGTTGTGACACAGAGCTCACATTCTCAGCTGAGTTTGGATCTACTTGACACGAACGGGGGTCATCTGAGAAGAGGGAACCGCAGTGGAGGAAATCCTTCCATCAGACTGGCGTGCAGGTCTCCTTGATGAACACTTGCTGGCAGAGGACCCAGTCATCTGGGGCTGTGCCATCCATGGGCAAGGGATCCTGTGCTATGTAAGCAGAGTAAAGAAAGTAGCCCGAGAAAACCATAAAAGCTCGGCAGCAAGCAGCCTTTTCTATGGCCTCTGCTTCAGTTCCCGCCTTGAGTTTCTGTCTGTCTTCAATCAATTCTAGGAACCTAAGACGTATGCTGAAACAAACCCCTTCTCCCCAGCTTGCTTTAAGTCTACGGGGTTAATAGAAACCAATATCACAGGAACAAAGTCAGTAGACAGAGGACTTGTGGGGGGAGATGATGCTCAGCCCATCAGACCTGCCACAGAAAGATCACTTCTAAGACATTGATCACAGTGGAATTAGCTACTTGGTGATGGTGATTCTGTGATGTCGATTTGACTGGATTTGGAACCAACCGGGAGACACAACTCCGGGGATGTCTGGGAGGATGTTCCCAGAAACATTTATCTGTGGAGAGAGTGACTGCCCGGGAGTGTGGACTGCATTGATACATGGACTGGGTTCCAGGGTCGAATAAAAGTGAAAAAGCAATTTCCAGTGTCCCCTCCTCCATGCATTCTGTTTTTTCCCAGTTGTGGAGTCTCGGCTGCCTGCTCCTGCCAATGTGAAATCTTCCACATTAACCTCCAGCCTGGATTAGACCCTTTTCATCTGTGAGCTAAAATATATTCTTTCTGTGAGCTATTTTTGAAAGCAATGAAAAATATAACCAATACAAACTCCAACTATTCTCTATCTGTGGGTCCCATGCTGGCTGTCCTACAAAAGTAGAGAAGAAGGCTTGAGGCTTGAAATTCTGTTGTCTCCCTGTCCACTTTCTGGCCTCTGAGAAGCCCTTCCTTCTCTCAGCAAGGAAGGACTCACCCCTTCTCAGCAAGGAAAGACAATGGTTTCTCACAACTGGTCCTGGTCAAGCATTTTTTTTTACTCCATTAGTTTGAAGCATACAGGAGACTGTCATTTGAAAGGGAAGGGGTATTTGTGTTTTCTTTGTCCTATTTAAGTCTTCCTGTAGTGAAAATACATTGTATAGGTCAGTAAAACTGCCTAAGGTTAAAGATGAGTTGTGTTTTATCCTCAATGCAGCCTTGCCCTGGGATAAATGTTTCAGGACCTTTCAGGGTCGCCCTAGGAAGACAAGAAACCCTCATAACGTGGAGAGTGCCCTTGCGTAGTAGAGACAAACAAGGCTGTTTTTTGGCCCCTGTCTTATCTCGAGGAGCTGTGGGCGCTTGGGTGGTGTTTTGAGCACAAATCTAAAGCCCTTTTAGGGGCTCCACATATTCTTTGTGTATGCGTCCCTCCCCATAGTCTCTGCTCCAGACTTGTCAGCTATGAAGTCTGCATAGACTACAAGGGGAGAGGCCTGCAAGCTGCTCCTCCTGGGTGTATGGAATATGGGGGTCAGAGGTGCCAGCTGTGAGAAAGAAACAGTTTTGAGTGAGACTGCTTTGCTTCAAAGACGGGAGCAAGTGTCATTGCCTCAGAGGGGGACCTGATGTCCTTAGAGAACTCAGAAAGACACTTGCTCTCCCCTCCAAGACATCCCACCCCCATCACCAAGACATCATCTCCCAGCACATCTTAAGTTGATGTCAGTACGAAAAATAAATAAAATATAATGAAGCCAAAACATTGTAAAGCATGATGGCCTTTATTTCAACCATACTGAACAAGATTCTCAGGAGGGCAAGGGCGTGGGCAGCTAAGGCCATGGCCCCGTTCTCGGACCCCAGTGGACCCAGCCTTTTTCTGTCTGGCGGCCTCTCCTGAGAAGGACACAGAGAGACAAGTGGACCCTCAGAAGCCCTGTGGGAATGGAGAGGAGGGCTGGGGTGTTCTCTAGGGGAGAGGGAGAGAGTCATTGCAGCTTGCTGTGAGTGGTAAGAGGCAGGCTAGCTCAGAGCCCTCACCTGAAGAACTTGGACACTCGTGCCAGGGCTCTCTGGAACCGACCCTTCCAGGGCCTTCTCGGAGAAGCAGCCTTCCCATTTCCCCTTGGGCCATTGGATGAGTTCTTCATGTTGTGAGCAAAGACAATACCTTCCTGGAAGTATTGTTGTGGGTTTCTCACAGTCTGAAAAAGAGAGTTGAGACCTCATGTTTGCGGTCCCTCATGACTGCTGTTCATTACCTCATGTGGGAACTGCGATGTGTATCTGCACTACTGCTTGAGGTGCTGAGGATGGAGAAGTTGGGTGCCCTGACCTGATGAACCCCGTTATCCCTGGAGGATGTTCCAGAGCACATGAACATGAAACTCACCTGCCCAGGGTGTGGAAAGAAGGGAAAGAATATCATCTTCCTAGAGAGTGACGCCCCACTCAGGACATTTATCCACAGTTCTCCTGAGGTCCCCGCTGTGCTGGCTGTGGAACTGAGACCTGCCCCCTTCATAGCCCTAATCTCCACCCCTCCACAGCACTAAGCCCCATTGTTCCTGCCCATGATTCCTCCCTGCTTTCAGTTCAGTACATTGTGCTCAACCAGTAGATACATTTCTGGTGCATGGCCTTCGTCCTAACTCCCGCCCCCAGAACTTTCTGTTTCTTCCTCTGCATTTCACCTTCACTCTGGCCAGCTCAGCAGCCTGAATGAAGTTCTGCAGGCTGAACTGAAAATGCCGAGGTCTTCGGGTACATGGTGAGTTCCCTGTGCGTGGGGTTTCCACTGACAAAAGTGCTCCTGAGGCCTGTCTGTGGTTGCCCCGTTTAGTTAGGACTGTGAGGTTTCTCATGGCGCTCTCTTGGTGCATGGTCCAAATCATTCATAAAATTCGAGAACAAGGTCTGGGCATGGCGCTCTGAGGCAGGAAGGCCTGGACCCTACTTCTTCTCTCTGATGTGTTTGCTGTGTGCAGGTTACCCGCATATCTGAGTGTCTGCTTCTGGTGAATGATGGAAAGTATTTGGGGACTGCAGAGCGTGTACAATGTGCAGGACAGTCCTCAGGTCGTAGGTATTAAAGGTTAGCAGTTTACTCTTAGAATCGAGATTCACTTTGGGTTACATCTTGGAATCTGTTGGAGCCATCGATCTTTACTTTTTTCCCCTCAGGGTATCCACTTTTTCTGTCCCATTTCCTAATAGAATTATCGTGGAGCCTTTGTAGTGCTGTCTGTGACCTGCCTCTGATCTCACTGGTGTGTGTGTCCTAAGGTGACTCCGTGCTGTGGTGCTTACCTCCGTGTTGGAGCATGATAGTGAAATTCCTGGGTTCAGACATTCTCCATCGTTGTCCTCTTCCAAATGTCCTTGGCCCTTTTGTGTTGTAAGCACTGCTATAGAACTTTGAGCAATAACTTTTCCTTTTGTTGATGATTACAGAGAGTGGAAAGCTTTTGAGTGCTTTAAACAGTGAGCATAGCATAGTTTATTTTAATTTCTATTAACAAGATTTTAATAGTTTTCTGTAAACAAATATTCCAGTGCTTGTGCCTATATTCTTCACAGATATTTCATTTATTTTAATGTTATTTTCATTTAAAAAATTCCCTTATGGTGTATTTGTTTGTAGTTTATTGTTGTTTTCATACTAGTTTATATTTTAGCTTTGCCAAAACCGTTTCCAACCACCAGGTGATGACTTTTCCTGGGGTCTGGAAATAGTTTTAAAGTATTCTTTGAAAATTTCACACAGTTATCACGTTCCTTCCCAACCTCCACTTCTCCCAGATTGCCCCTCCCTCAAGTTTCTCCCTTTTCGTTTTGAATCTCCGTGCCTCTGTCTACATTCCGTGCCTGACTGAACCAGCTATGGCTTAAAGAATGATGCTGGGTGCATGTGGTGAGGATCTGGAGCAACATTCTGCCACATTTCTTAAATATTGACTGGAAATTTCTGTCTTTCCGTTATCACGTGTTTTCTGTGACAATACAACCTAGACCGTACATCAAGGTAGAAGTGAGAGCATTTGAGGGAAGAAGGGAAAGCCAAGGGAGTGAAAAGAGGGTAATAGAGAAAAATAAAGATAGGTGTCATATGTTTTTGCATGTGAGGAATCCACCCTTCACTGTAAATGTGATAAGGGTGAGTATGCCGGACATGGAAGTACAAGGGATCCTTTCTATGTGGATGAAGGGGACTCAATGGACAGGGAACAGCAGAAGGTAATGGGGGTCAATGTGAGCAAAGTGTAGTATACCATTGTGAAAATGTCATAAGGCCCATTATTTTGTGTGAAATCATAAAAATTAGTAGAAGTGTATTTACCATTTCACCATGAAACATTTCCTGTAGACTTTGTTTTTCCTTTGGTTTTTTTTATTTTAATGTAATTATTTTTATTATTTAATTAAAAATTTCCACCTCCTCTCCTCCTCCCATTTCCCTCCTGCTCCTGCCATCTCCCTCCCCCCACTCTCCAGTTCAAAGAGCAGTCAGGGTTCCCTGACCTGTGGGAAGTCCAAGGTCCTCCCCGCTCCATCCACATCTATGAAGGTGAACCTCCAAACAGACTAGGCTCCCACAAAGCCAGTACATGCAGTAGGATCAAAACCCAGTGCCATTGTCCTTGACTTCTCATCAGCCCTCATTGTCTGCCATGTTCAGAGAGTCTGGTTTTATCCCATGCTTTTTCAGTCCCAGTCCAGCTGGCCTTGGTGAGCTCCCAATAGATCAGCCCCACTGTCTCAGTGGGTGGGTGCACCCCTCTCAGTCCTGACTTCCTTGCTCATGTTCTCCCTCCTTCTGTTCCTCATTTGGACCTTGGGAGCTCAGTCCAGTGCTCCAATGTGGGTCTCTGTCTCTATCTCCATCCATCGCTAGATGAAGTTTCTATGGTGATGTGCAAGATATTCATCAGTATGGCCATTGGATCGGGCCATTTCAGGCTCCCTATCCTCAGCTGCCCAAGGAATTAGCTGGAGACATCTCAGATAGATATTATGGGATTAAGAATATTCCCCTTTGTTCCTAAATTAGCATACCTTCTTTTTGATTTTTTTTATCACTGGAGTTTTCAGATAATCACATCCGCTTTCTGACACACATCTTAGTGACCACTCCTCTCTTATCCCACTAATACAGTAAAATTCATTCATGGATTTCTTTTCCTGCCCTTTCTTTTTATATACAGTCTTACTCTGTAGGAGACGAAGTGCTGGAATTCACAGTGTAGCCCAGTCTGGCCTCCAACCTTTGGTGTTCCACTTGCTGCAGCTTCTTTTGTGGTAATAATATTACAGGAATGCACCACCAGGCTAGCTTTATTTGTGGTATTTAAGTGTCAAACTAGGGACTGGAGTGATGGCTCAGTAGTTATGGGCACTTGTTACTCCAGCAGAGAATCTGGGTTCAACTCCCAGAACCCACATAGTGGCTCATAACCAACTGGAACTCCACTTCCAGGGAATCTGGTGCCCTCATCTGACCTCCGAGGACACCAGGCAAATGGTGCACATACATACAGGCAGGTAGAATATGCACACACACAGAAGTAATTAAAGCCAAGAAAAATTAATAGTAAAATGGTCTTGCATTCCTAGAGTAAACTGTGCTTGTTAATGAATGTTTTTTCATACACTGATTCAAACTGCTAACATTTCATGAGAGGTTTGCATCTATGTTCATGAGAAATACTTGTCTGTAATACTTCTTGTGCTGCTTTATATTTTTAATACTTTTATTAATACTTTGAGAATTTCATATAATGTGTTTTGATCACATTTACCCTCAACTCCTCCCCTTAACTCTTCCCAAGCCCACCCCTACCTCCCCAAGTTCTTACCTTTTATTTTGTTAGATTTTCTATTAATATAATATGTACATGGGGCCTTTTGCATGTGTCTGCTGATGCCCAAGAAGGCCAGAAGAGGATGTTGGATCCTCTGTAGATGGAGTTAGAGATTATGAACAATTTCCTCCTGTTGTGAATGCTGGGATTTGAACTTGGGTCTTCTACAAAAGCAGTGCACACTCGTAACTGCTGAGCCATCTCTCTAGTACTATCCTTTTGTTTGTTTGTTTTCATAACCCATTGGCTCCAGTTTGTGCTCTCCCAATACTTCTGGGGATAGGGCCATCTACCCGAGCTTGGTCACCTTACCAGTAGCCACAGCCTTAAAAGTAATCCTGACTCTTCCTTCCCCAGAAGCCATCAAAACCTCCATAACACCTCAGTTACAGATGGGTGCTCGTGAACTCCTTCCTGCCTCATAGTCAAGTGTTGACTTCCTTTTGTGCAGGTCTTGCGTGGGCAGCCACAGCTGCTGTGAGTTCATGGACGCAGCAGTCCTGGCATGTCCTGACGACATTATTTCATTCTTGTCCTCCTCCACCACTGAGTCTTATGTTTCCTCCCCCTCTTCCAGGGATAGCCTTGGGGCTGTGTATGACATAGATGTCCCATTTGTGACGTAGCATCCCATAATCACTTGTTCTCTACACGGTGCATGGTTACAGGTTTCTTAGTTAATCGCCATTCACTGTTCAAAGACAGACAATTCTCTGACGGGGTCTGGGAGATGCACTAATCTATGGGTTGAAATATACAAATTTAAAGAATAAGGCCTACTATGTCAAGTCAGTAAAATAATTTTAGTAGATTTACCTTGGGACCTTGAGCTCCCCAACCATGGATTCTTGGCCAGATTTGCAGGCCTTAAATCGAACCAGAAAGCAGTTTCTCCCAGTAACACATTTTTACTATCGTACCCAGGGACATATATTGCTATGGTGGTCATTTCTGCAGTTCACAGGGTTCACAGCTAGGTAAGAACATTGAGGAGATCTTTCTCTCAGCAGCCTGCATAGTACCTTCTAGTACTGTAAATGCTAGCTAGCAGAAAGGAAGCTTCCAGGGCCGCTTTCCATCTCACCACAAGTGTTCTGGGATTTCTCTTCCAGGACACCTCATCAGGCCTTTATCTGGGCCCAGGGGGATCAAACTCAGGTTGTCAGGCTTGTATGGCAAGCATGTTCACTTGATGAGCCATCTCCTGAGTCCAACCATAAGACTTGTTATTAAAAATTATTCAGTTTAATATTCCCTGCCTTGCTCTACTCTGCCCTATCAGGCCAAGCCAGTTGCCTTACTAACCAATGGTATTCACAGCATACAGAGGGGAATTCCACATCAAGTAGTTTGGCTACATCATTTTCACCCCTACCTCTCCACCTAAATTCCTCCCATATCCACTTCACTCTCGCTCAAGTTTATGACCACTTACTATTTTTAGTTGTATTGTTTTTTGAAACACAAACTGTCTTTTTTCACTTAGATACCAATCCCAATTCCCAATCCTTCCCTTTCTTCCATTCCCTCCACCTTATCACCTACTGCACACCCCCACCCCGCAATTCTCAGAGGATTCAGGGCACATTGCTTTTGGGAAGGTCCAAGGACATTCCCACTCTATCTAGGCTGAGCAAGGTATCCATCCAAAGAGAATGGGCTCCCAAAAAGCCAGTACAAGCTGTAGGGATAAATCCTGGTGTCACCCACATTCAGAGGGTCTAGTATGGTAGTAATCTGGCTCCTTCCCTGTCTGGCTGGAGTTGGTGAGCTCCCATTATCTGAGGTAAACTATTTCAGTGGGTGTCCCCATCGTGCTCTTGACCTCCTTGCTCATATTTCACTTGGCCATTTGTATGCTTTAGAGATTTGTCCATTTCTGTCCTTTGCTTACATCTCATGTACGTTTTGTATTGTGGAATGATACCTTTTTTTGTTTTGAGATATGTCCCCTAGTTAACCCAGAATGGTATGGAACTTCTGATCCCCCTGCCTCACCCTCTTGAGTAGCCTAATGTGATTCCTTATGAGAAGCAAGAGGACAGTCAGTGTAAAGGGGGATCCAGGTGGTAATCAAGATTGAGGTTAAGTGTGCAAACAACCTTAATGGAAAGTTAAGGGAAAGAAGGCATTCATGAGACTCCTGTCTGAGAGCATGGGGCATAAAATCCCAGGCCGGAAGTGAAAGAATGAAGGCCATGAGGAAGACAATTAATGATGCGACAGAATGGATGGAGTGTAGTGATTGTTGAAGATGCAGGACTGTCTGGGCCTGAAAATGGATTGTGAGAAGAGAAGATAAACAGAAAATCTCATGATCAGGTTGAACATCTGTGAGACCGTGAAGAGCTTCGTGCATGTGGGACTTTGGGAAGGGGACTATATAAGAAGGCCTAGGTGGAAATTGAGAAAGCCATAGGGAAAGGAGGAAGTGAAAGCTTACTCCAACAGTGAGCACAATAGAGAGAAAAGTCCCAGTTACTGAAGCTGTAGTTTTCTAAGGACAGAGTAAGTAACCTGGAGATGGGGGACCCAGGTGCTACTCTCACCCCCACTCCTGACCCTAAAGCCATGCAACATAACTCATACCTGCTGTACCCCGCTGCTTTTCTGACTCCACATGTAACAGTGGGCATGAGACTGGAGCTCCCCGGGGGAAAGAATTTTCCTTCAGAAGGCCTATAGGCCACTCGTACAGCTTCTACAAGCACTGCATCACTACCCAAAGCAGGGATAAAAAGCATTTCTGCCTCTTCCACGCCGCAGATGTCACAGGGCACTGCCTTCTTGTGAGTGTCATGTCGGCAAGGTTAGGATCAGGCCTTTTCCACATTGCTAACCTGGTTCCTTCAATCCTTCACTAGGGAACAGCATGGGCCCTTGCCTGCTGTGAGCGCCTCAAAGAAAGAGCAGAGGACAGGGCTGAAGAGGCACCTGGATCAAGGAATGATAAAGAATATGGCTGTTGCCCCTAAATTCTACAAGCATGGCAAGAAGCTGGCTGGTGTAGCAGAAAGCCGCAGTGAGTGTCTTTGGTTAGCGAAGGAACCTGAATTTAGGTGGAGGGAACATGAGCAATTCTGTCAGCATCCCTGTCTTGAGATTGCAGTGGGACCGTTGGTAATCGCTCATCAAACCAGTGTTAGGAATTAAATGCTTTGGAGACATGTCCACATCCCTTGCTTATATTTTATGTAGGTAGACATTTGTTGCCGAGTGGTAAGCTTGTTTCTTTGAGACACTGTCTTGCTACTTAGCCCAGAGTGTTCTCCTGCCCCTCCTGCATCAGGCTCCACAGCGGCCATTCACTAGAAAAAGAAAGGAACCCCAGAGTTGGGAAAGAGGCATAGTATGGCAAGGCCTCCAAATGGGGCCGGAATATTTGGAAGGATGGTGTCAGTGAGGCTTATGTAAGCTGTGCCTGGTGTTTTACAGATGGACAGGAGAGCACTGTGCACAAGAGTGAGGCCAGGTCCCACAAAGTTCCACAGGAGGTAAGGAGACTCTGGTGCTTATGGGAGGTGCTTCCAGTAGCTCCCCCTGAACCCTTGTACTGTGTCCTAACGTCATGTGTTCCATCCCCACATCGGCCGTGATTTACCATGTGAGCTCAGGTTTAACTGCATCTTCCTGGATTTTAGTGTGAACTGAAAATTAAAATTAAAGGTAAGCCTCGATGATCTTCAAGGGCTTCAAGTTCTGACATTCTGAGTTGCTGTAGTCATCCGACAACATGCTCATCTCTCCTCTTTTCATGGTAGGCCGGGTACCCAAATTCCTACTATTGTCTCTACTCCAGCAGGGAAGTTCTCGGGGAACTCATGCGCCTAGCCAGCAGAGAGAATGGGCAATTCTGCCCAATGTTCCAGTGAAATTGGAGCAGCAACCAACGATTTCTTTTTCCCGGGCACCTCGTGATCCATCTGTCAGGTTCAAAAGGTGAGTTGAATACGGCCCTAAAGCCAGCTGTATCTTTGTTACTCCATGTTCAGCACTGTGGTTGGTGCCATGGGAGATAGGCAAATGAGAAAGGACAAAGAGGAGAAGGAAGAAGAAATGTAATAGGAGAAGAGGAGGTGAGGAGGAGGAGGAGGCATCATCTCAGAAGGAGGAGTGAAGAGAGGGCAATTGGCCTTGAGAATTCCTAATCTTGAGGGCTTCAATGAGTGATTTCATCTTTCCAAGTCCATGTTTTCCGGTAGCCACTCCGGCAAAACAGGCTACATTTAAAACATTGACAAGAGAAGTACAAGAAGGTGTACCACATAGTAAGCCCTCAGTGAGCCTGGGCTGTTGTTCCATATCACAACAGATGGATGTGAGAGAAGATTCGGTTGGAAAATGGGGTCATGATGGGGAGTGCTATAGAGGCCTAAAGGAATGCTAAAGGCAATAGAGAAGACTTCCTAGAGAAAGGCCTGGCTTGTCCTTCATTGTGGGTTCCCCTCTCATTTGCATCTCAGTGGGGGAGAGGGGAGAAAGACAGAGTCACAGAGCTTCCTGGGAAACAGACTCCCTCCAGAGACCAGCATCAAGGTGCAGATCTGGTTCAATGTTTAGGGTCACTGGCATATTTGCTTACATTACCCAATCAGCTAAGGTCATATTGAGTTACTGTCCAAGGAATCCAAATGCCATGCAGCCCTTTTCATGTGTGGGTATATAGGGGCAGTATTGCCAGGCAGTGTGTCTGCAGACAAAGGGCAGGAACCAGCCATCTCCCTGGGCTTTGATGCCAAATTAGAGAGTCTCCAGTTAGCTGGGACTCCATTATGAGTCATATAGCATTCCAGAGACGCAGATCTGCTCATACAGTCACAGGAGGTATTGGCATTTGTCACGCTCCCTGTCTTTTAGACACCATTTGAACAGAGACTGACTCATCACTTCATAACCACTGGGGACTGGGCAAAATGGAAGCAAGAGCCAGTACCTGAAAAAGGAGGGGCTCCCATCTTTCTGGCTGCTTTGCAGATTAGAGCATAGTGTCTTTGGGTTCTTTGTCATCTTCATTGCAGCACAGGAAAGAAAGATCTGGTAGCAATTAGTATTTCAAGAAAAATATAGAAGTTTTTAAAGGAAACAGGCCAAGAAGGTTTCTGGTTGAAAAGGACAAACATCTTGGAGTCGTTCAGATTTCCCCAGCCTGGTTTGAAAACCCCTGGTGCGCCAAGTCTTCTAGTAGTAGGTTTCCATTAGAGGGTTTCATTCCCTGGCCTCTCCTCTCCTTTTTTCTAGATTTTCAAGTGTGACCCTGCAACACAGTGCTACCCCTGGCCCTCTTCTTCTGCAGCCACAGGTCCTGGCAAAGTAGTGGCGTCCAGGTCCCTGGGAGGGAATGAGCTTAGTGAATGGGAAGAGCAAAAAAGCCTAGGGTGGGAGTGGGTGCTGGAGGGAACTGGGCACTTAAAGGGGCACCTGTGTTAGTGGGAGGAGGTGTGGTTTCTCAGATGCCATTATCTGACGCCATTTCCTTTGCAGGTCCCTAATGCCACCAAGCAGGATTCTGTTGTTGCTCTCTTAGAGTGGCAGAGGACGCTGGAGGCTGCAGAGGCCCTGTTGGCCCTGAAAAACTCTTCTAAGGATCCTTGCGTTTCTGCCTCTCTGCAACATCGTGGCAGCATGCCAGGTAGCTGTCTTCTCCAAGATGGAGCATGGGGTAGGGGACGTTGGGAAATTGGAAGGGTTGTGGTGAACTGGTTGTGGTAATCCCTGGAAATCTGGATATTGGACCTCTTGGGTCAGACATTTCAGATGCTCAGTCCAACGTGAGAGATGGAAATCAGGGTCTTCTCGGTGAATCCCCAGTTCTGAAGTGTTTTCGCTCAACAGCAAATGGGCAGGACCTGAAGTAAAAACAAAACCACCAGCACCAAGGCGACTACAAAAGGCCCCTGTAGACTGAGCCCCCGTCCAAGGTGGCCAAGTCTTATTGGGCGCCTTCAAGGGCATGTCAAGGGAAGGAATAGAACTAGGTGTAATATGTCACAGCCCATGGCAATATCTTCTGTCCACTGGAGACTGAGGAAGACTGGGAGGACATGCATGGAGGATAAGGGTCTGCAATGGAACAAGATCATGCCGACATCTTCAAGGGTTTCCCTTGTAGCTTGGATGCTTTCCAGTTGGAATGTTTCCCGACACGCTCACTGCTCCATGTGGTCACTGCTCAGAGGGAAATGGCATAGTTGGGGAGGCTGGACGGGAAGGCTGAGCCCCGATGAGAAGCCTAAACAAAGACCCTGATGAAGTGTGTTAGTGGGAAGCCACTTTGGGTGGTGGACATCCAAGAACAAAGGACAGTGAAGGAAGCTGGAGACCTAGCTTCTCACAGAGGTCTGGCAGAGCGGGTGATGCAGGCTGGGTCAGAAAATATGGGGAGGGGTGTGAAGAGACAGCACATCTCTGATATGGGGAGAATCCTATATGTAGACCTCAGGATTGACAGAAATAGTGGTGACCCTGACTGAGAAACGGTATAGCCAAGATCAGAGATATGGGGGGGTGTTTGCTTCTGGTTTCAGTGACAAATCACTGATTCGGTGCGGCACCAAGGAGTGAGGGCTTACTGCGTAGAGACATGTATGAAATCTGACTCTGGCTTTTCCTTTTCTTTTCAGGTGATAATGGAGAGAGAGGACCACAGTCTCCTAGTTCCCGCCTGCCACCAAAGCCTGCCAGCTCTGTCTCACTTTCTGGACATCTGGAGTGCATGTCCTACTTGACCTGAGAGCCTGGAGTAGGAGGCCTCTCTAGAGCACTGCCTGTGTGGTATCCTGTTTCATGTCCAAAATGACTAACATTTGTAAAGTGTTTATTTTTGAAACAAGTTCTCATGTGGCCAGCCTGGCCTTGGATTCAGTATATAGTTGACAATGACTTTGAACTCCCAATCCTTCTGCTTCCACCTTCCAAGTGCTGGGACTACAGGCATGTACCACCATGCCTGCCTTTAAAAAATTATTATTTTAAGTGTTAAAGAATTTTATAAACTTTCAGGCCCTTTCTATGATATAGGGAGTCTACTTGACTGAAGATCGATGCTGAACTATATCCATTATTATTTGAAATAATTGTTTTTTATGATTCTTAGAAAACCAGTATTTTGTGACCCAATGTGATCGATCAATGGGATTCTGAGTGGGTTTGCATGTCAGTGTTTTCATTTGTCCTGTGATTGTATGTGCACTGGCACACTCCTGTGTGGAATTATCCATGTGGAATCCTGAAGATTTGTCACTGTGTCTAGGCATATGTGTGTGAACAAATAATAATAAACATGACGTAGCCACTGAAAAACACGAGCTGTTTTTAAACAGTGTCAGACAAATATCACAGAGGATTGTTCACCTTCACCAAGCCCCAAGTGAACAAAAACTTTAGTTTTTTAAATTAATGATTGGGTGAAAATTTCGAAACTCGATGCAGCAGACATCAGTCACATGGCTTTCCCAAAATGGCCACAATAATTCATTGCCCAGAGTAACACATCAGGTAATTGATAGGAATTATAGGAACACTTTAAAGCCTGAATATTCTGAATCTTTGATTGATGTTCCAAACACATACACTGCAGGCCTCACAAGGCCATGACTTGCATAGCGGACAAGACCACATGGGGGCATTGTGATTTCTAGTGTCTAGGTTGCTAGCAGATAGGACACAACCTTGCAGCAAGTGTTGTGCCATATCGTGCCACATGACCACACTTGATAGAACCCTGCAGTTGGCTTCCCTTGTTCCCCTTCCTTAAGGCAGCTGCTAGGGTCTGGGCCTGTAGATTGTTGTAGCTTTGTCTTTCGGGAAGACTCAGCTGATTCCTCTTGGGCATTCAAAACGTTAAAGGCCATTTTCACCAATTACCGTATAGGAGTTTGGGGACCATCATCAACCTTTTTTTTAAACTCTTTCCTAATATCTGGTACTGACTGAGGAAGCAGAATCATTAGTAGAAAGGAACCTAGCTGCTTTTCTACCTGAGAGAGATTTGGAAGAGAAAAGGGAGCATGGGAGGGGCTAGCCCAGTGCACAGAGGGGTCCAGGAGTGGAGCAGTGAGGTAGGAGGGGGAGGGGAAGGTGGAAGTTGACCTTTGACCTCCAAATTGGGAAGGGAGGGGAAAGAATGTTGCTACACAGGAGCGGGTTGGAAAGTGTGGACTTGAGGGAGTGGAGGAGGGGCCAGTGCCTCTGGTGCTGTGAGACAGGGCTTACTAAGTGGGGGTCAAGAGCACAGAGACCAAAAACCATGGACATATATATGTAAGCTCTGTTCATTTGTATCAGACAGGATCAATTTAAAAAGATTTTTGTAAGAGGCTTACAGGGGCAACAGAGAAACTGGCTTTAAACTGTAAGTGCCCACTTTAGAGTATATGCCATACCACGTGGCCTATGTCCATTTTAGCATGTCCACCAAGATGGCTTTTAGGTCCAAAAGGGGCCGCGGAGATTGGATAACCAGAGTCCCGAAACAAACACATCTCCACCTCAGGAAAGCACAGTCAAGCAGAATTGACCACAACCTGGGACTCGAATTCCTGGCATAAGCTCAGAACTTCAGCAGGAATCCAAAAACGACATAAATAAGTACAAATGGGTCCCCCCAAACCCTATAGCATAGACAAGAAAAGGGACTCACCAAGACACAGCCACTGTGGCCCAGAAGCTGGCTTTAAACATAGTGTAGAGAGCTCGAAATGTAGACTAGGGGCCTTTCAACAGGTGGCCTGCCACATGGAAAGGGCCTACCTTGCTCGGCGGAACTTCCAAAATATTAGGAATATTTCCTAATGCGATCTCCCAGCCTACGCAAAATTCCCAATCAAGCTGAATCAAAACAAGCCAAATTAAGTAATATCCAGGTTTAATGGGAGTTTTGCACTCTCGGGTGGCCCCAAGGGGGAACTAAGAAGCCGTGGGAACCAGACCCCCAGGAGGAAGAAAGGGAGACCACGTGTTCCTATTTTGGGGTTCATTTAAATACCCTGAGGAGTGGTCCTTACCCCTCCCTGAGATTTGTTGTCCAGACCAAGCATGGGGGCTGGAATAGATGGGAGGGGCAGGGGCCTATATTCCCACCTTGACACTTGGATTCCCCAACTCTGCCTGCTCCTGTCCTGAGATATTGGGGAGCCAGTGGGAGTGTCCCTGACATTGAGGCTTATTTGTACCACCCCACCGTGCCCCCCAAGTCTGCCTTTTTGTTGTGAGGTCCTGGGAGCCTGGTAAGATGCCCTGCTCCTGTGCTGAGAGGATCCTGAGAGGTGAATTAGTGGCACCTGAGTCACATGAACCAATGAAACTGAGTACAAGCCCCCTCCAACTCCCTAAGCTTTTCTGTCCATCCAGCAGGGTGTTTCCTGGCTGCTGGCTTTCTTTATCACATTCCAGCCTGCCCCAAGCACCCCTTTTCATCTGTGGCGTCCTTGGATCCCCAACTCAGCCTGCTTCAGGGCAGAGGGAATCTGAGAGCCAGCTCCAGTGCTGAGGGGACCTAAGAGAGGGCAGACCAAGAAAAAACCCTGATGGAGGAAGGTCATTGGCTAATAAAGAAACTGCCTTGGCCCATTTGATTGGCCAGCCTTTAGGTGGGTGGAGTAAACAGAATAGAATGCTGGGAGGAAGAGGAAGTGAGCTCAGATGCAGGGCAGCTCCTCTCAGAGGCAGAAGCGATGAAGCAAGCCGCCAGGTCAGACATGCTGAATCTTTCCTGGTAAGACTGAGGCTACACAGATTATTAGAGATGGGTTGATCGGGATATGAGAATTAGCCAGTAAGGGCTAGAGCTAATGGGCCAAGCAGTGCTTAAAAGAATACAGTTTCCGTGTAATTATTTCTGGTGTAAAGCTAGCCGTGCAGGATCCTGGCAGGACGAAAAGCAGGCCCGCAGTTCCTACTACAAAACCCCAAGTACACAATCAGCCACAGCAAAGATTGGACCAAGAGTCTGCTGGACTCATTTGAAGGGAGAGATGGGCAGGCGTCAATGCAAGAAATCCTCCACCAACCTGAAAAGCAACATGATAACACCAGAATCCAGCGAACACACAACAGGAACACTTGAACAGCCTAACCCAAAAGAAGTAGAAGAAATCGACTTTAACCTTATGAAAATGATGGAGACCCTGAAACAGGAAGTGAAAAACCCCTTTAAAGAAATGAAACAGGAGAAAAAAAAGTTAGAAGAAATCAATAAATCCCTCAAAGATACCCAATAAAACCAAGAAAAAGCAATCAAACAGGTAAAGGAAACAGTTCAAGACTTGAAAACCGAAATGGAGGTAATGGAGAAAACACAAACTGAAAGATGGTGGGATATGGAAAATCTGGGTAAATGAACAGGAACTACATAGACCTGTAAACAAACAGAATACAAGAGATAGAAGAAAGAATATCAGGATACAATAGAGGAAATAGACTCATTGATCAAAGAAAACGGCAAAACCAACAAAGTTTCTTAACACTTGTGGACACTTTTATAGGATGGATAGAAGCATTTCGGTCTCCAGGGAAACAGGAGGTATGATGGCTCAGGGTCATGGAGCTCATGTCAGAAGCTCTCAACATATCCTGGTCAATGGGACACATCAAACAACAACTAACCAAGCTCTCCATTGAACTCAGGTGATCTTGGCCCTCCCTTCTTCTCACTGCCGTGACTAGTCTCAGGGCCAGCCACCACCCGTTCCCCTATGGGCCTGAGCCCTTTTGAGTTGCTTTATGGCAGGCCCTTTCTCCTTAACCATCACCTCCCAGTTCAAACTCCTCCACCGGCAGGATACCTACCCTACCTCTCTCTTTTAAGGTCCCTTCTCCATACACATGCTGACAGTTGACACCAGTGGACCCTAATGCCCCTAAACCTGCCCTGCTATCCCCAGAGGACAGAGTACTCCTCAAACACTTAACTCCTAGGTCTCTTGAACCTCAATGGACAGGACCTGACACAGTAATGCTCAACAACCCCTCGGCTGCCAAGCTCTTGGGACACCCATGCTGGTACCATCTCTCCAGGCTCAACCAGGCACCTACTCAGGAAACTTGGTCTGTCCAACAGACAGGATCTTCCACACTCCAGTTTTCCAGGATGCCACAATGAAGGGCATACCTGCTCCTCATTCTGGCACACTCATCTTTAGTGATAACAATTTTTTTCCTAGACACCTGCCTTCTCATCTCCCCCAAGGAACAGATGCCTGCCTTCTCCAGGATGACAGTTCATGGGATGCCTTTCCAGCCACACCTCCTCCTATATGTGGACACCTGGCTCTCCCCTTCCCCACGCCACCCCGTGTCCACAGGAAGTAGCCAGATTTGAGTCTATGCCCTTTTTTTCCCAAAGAGAGACTAAGTGTTTGTCATAATTACCATTCAATTTTCTATCACCCTTATATCCAAAGAGTCTGGAATGTCAATAGATTATGTGCAATAGTACACATAATCTAGACTCTGTATATTTTTCATTTTTATGTGGCTTATTATAATTTTTATTACTCTATTTCTTTTCACGAATCTCTCTCTCTTTTCCCTCTTCTAAAGAGGTAGCTGCTTCCTCTCTCTGTTGACCCATCTCTCTCTTTTCTCCCTTTCTCTCTCTCTCCATCCCTCTCTCTTTCTGACTCTCTCTTCTTCCCCCTTGTTCCTTTTCCACTTTTCCCTTTCCCCTCCATAACCCAGTAAATAAACTCTATACCCAAACTCAAAAAATGAATCTCAGTTTAATATTTTTAAATTAATTTTAGTTTATGACACTACCCTTTATCCTCCTTCCCTCAAGCTTATGTATATGATCAAATCCATTGAGACCCATTTAGAGGTCTTTTTGTCTGAATCTTTTTAAAATGTTTAGCAGTCATGGGTAGGATCCACCACCACAGCTTTGGCTGTTGACTCCACTCCATTTGGATTTTGAATGTGGCAGGATACCAGCAAGAGTTATGCTTACCTCCAAAACGTTGGCAAGTTTCTAAGTCCATGCTGCTACCAAACATCAAGTAGCACACTGCTCATAAATCTTCTTTATCATAGGGTATCTCTGAGATTTTTGTCTGGGAAGAGCTGTGCGCTCCGGTGTTCTGGATGAATTTCAGTTCTGGTGTATTTCAATCTTGGACAGCTCATGTTAAATCTATTGGCCAGAATGTGATGTTCAGATATTTTTAATGAATTATGGACAGATAGTTCCAGGTTTGGAATATTTGAGTGTTTATAGAATGGGGAGTTCAAATAGCAAGATGTTGTATGTAGCTTGTGCAGAACTATGTTCTGAGGTGCCATCCATTGGGTATTGAGGTGGGAAGTGATAACAAAACACTCATAGAAGATAGATTTCACAGTGTCTTGTGTAAGAAATAAAACCATGGGCTGGAGAGATGGCTTAGCAGGTACAAGTGTTTACTGTTCTTCCAAAGCAGGCATGTTTGGTTATTCCACTCACAGCAGGAGGTATATAAGTTCCTCTAACTCTGGCTCCAGAAGGACTAATACTTTCTTTTAGCCTCCATGGGCACCTGAACACACTTAATGAATGTGGTCGTGTGTGCCCATAGACACCCACAAGCACACACAATCTACAGGTTCTCTTTCATCTGTTGTTGTGACACATCTGGTACAGCAGTGGCATTGTTTATTGAGACGCTACAAAGGATCTGACTGGGAAGTGGATAGATGAAGCAATAGATCATGGGAAGGCGTACTTATCAATTGCTAATATTGAACAACCAACTGTTAACCCAGCACATTTCTTTAATGAAGCATGTGAACATAATTTATAGGAAGGTTTGAAAGGCTGAAATGGCAAGGTGAAGCCTCAATCCCTACAAAAACCTGGTGAAAGAAGCTATAAGAGTGTATGGTTTAGACAAAAAAGTGTTCAGTGTATTGGTCTCCAGGGGGTCTTCTCAAGCTAAGAAGGTGGGGGAAATGGATCATTCCCCCAATTGTAGAGCTGCACGTGAACATTTTTAATGAAATTCACTTGAAGATCATCTGGAAAATAGGGAGAGCAGAAGGCATACATGAAAGGAGATTTGCATTGAGATATTAAGGGTGTCAGTGAAGAAGGGGAACTGCTGTCTTCTTCCTGCATGATCCTCAAAGGTTGTCCCCACCCCAGAACACTACCACCATCAGCAGGAAGAACAGAAAAAAATTGCCCAAGTTCAAACCCCGCTTTCCTTACGTGGTGCTCTAATCTGCCCCTACAAATATGGTGCTCTACACAGTGTGTTCAAGAACCATTGTGAACACACCATGGGGCTCCTGCCTATAATCCCAGCACTCAGTCTGAGGTGAGTGAGAGGACAGCCTGGGCTACACAGGAAGTAAAAGGCCATCCTGAGAGCTACATAACAAGATCATTTTTCAATGGAATTTTTAGGAGCTGGAGAGATGGGTGGGCAGTTCTAGAGACCCAGGTTTGATTCCCAGCACCCATATTGGAAGCTCACAACCATCTACAACAAAATTTGATCCCAGAGGGTCCACAAGGTCTTCCAGCTTCTGAGAGCACTGTGCCCATGTGGTGCACAGACATGAATGCATGCAAGTCATACACATAGAATAAGACAGCAAATCTTTAAATAAATTTTAAAACAGAGCAAAATACAAAAAACTAAGAAGCAACAAGCATCATGAAGTTAGGTAATATTCAGGGTAGTTACTCTAAAGTAACGAAGCCTCTGGTTCTAAATAGGGCCTGAGAACAAATTATTCCTATTTGCCTGAAATTAAGCAAAACACGGTTTGAAGGAGGGTTATATGTGTGTGTGGCTGCACACTCCTCTGTTTATGTGTGCGTGTTGTGCACCAGAGGTTGACTTTGGGTGTCTTGCTCAATCCCTCTTCACCTTCTTTCTTGAGACACTGTATTTCACTGAACCTGGATCTCCCGGATTTGCGTGAACATGTAAGCAAGTTCCAGGGTTCCTCTTGTCTCTGCCTCTCCAATGTAGGGACTGCAAGATCCTTCCTTCACATCTGTCATGTTTATATGTTCTCTGGGTTTCAAACTGTGTCCTCATGGTTGCTACGTACAGACTGAGCTATGGCTCCAGCCCCACATGATGACTAATTTCGTTTGTTTTTGCGAGACAGGGTTTCTCTGTGCAGCCTTGGCTGTCCTAGAATTCACACTCTAGGCCACCTTGGCCATAAACTCAGAGAGATCTGCTAAGCACTGCCTCTCTAGTGCTGGGATTAAAGACATGTGGCATGACAGACACCCAGGTTTAGCCCCCACTTACTGGACTTTGAAAAGTGAACAAGAGCTTTGCAAGGAGGTGTGCCGAAAGTACCGGCACCTCTTGTTTCCTGTTTAAAAGGAGGAAGCCCGGGTAAAGACCACTAGGGAGGGCAAGTTTCATTTCTCTCCCCAGAGATGCTGGGTGCTATCATGTATCAGTAGAAGTCAATGTGGGTCACAGAGCAACCATAAGGTCTGGACAAAGTCAGTGTGAGGGGAGTGAATCTGAAAGCTCATTGGTCCAGAACCATCATGGCCTGGGGAGAGAAAAAGGAGGGATGGCAGCTCATTGGTTGGAAACTGAGTTGCTTGAGGAAGGACATGCATCTTCCTCAGAACCGAGCTCCTTGCTTCTGATCCACTGGACACTGAGGTACCCACAGGGTGGCATCAAAAATAAGATCTGCCCATTCCTTGTCCTGTTCTCCTCCCTACTCCATCTCTGGGAACCCAGGTTCTTTAGCTCTTTGCCTCCTTACACAACTAAAGGGGAAAGGCTGAAGAGGTGACATCACCTACCCTGCCCACTCATGAGCACAGGTTGCAAGGGTTCCCAGCTTCGGGACCCTGAAGGAGGCTCCTGTTCCTTTTGATGCAGGTGGGGCAGAAATGGATGGCTGGGTTTCCTGAAGGGAACCTGTACTCTTTGAACTACTGGAGGATCCAGACAGACACAGGGAGGATTTTCCAAAGAGGAGAAGAAATGTGTGCCCATGTGCCACTGTGAAATGTGGAAAAGCATCTAGAAGTCTGGCCAGAGGCTATGGCAGAAGGCATGGGTTTTCTGGACTGCAGAGGGAGCATGCCATCCCTGAGATAAACAGCCTGGTGAGGAACTATCTCCTGGATTGAACATGGTATAACATTTGGCCCTGCGTCAAAAAAGTTAAAAAAGATTTGTTTCAGTTGCAGAAGAATGTAGGGGGAAAGGAGGATGGAAGAGTTTAGATGGAAGATTTCCAAGATTTTGGAGGACAATGATATTTATTATTGTTATTATTATTATTGTCTTTACTTGGTTTTTATTGGAGACAAGTTGTTTTGGAGTTTTAGTTGTCATCAGACTCACCATTTTTCTGCCTTAGCTTCCTGTGTAGTGGGATTTCAGGCAGGAGTCAGCCACGTTGGCTTGGGAATAACATGATTTCATGAGGAGCAAGTGTTCAGTCACTTCCAAGGGGACCAAAGGAATTATTAAGATTAAAGTGGGGCTTGAGGATGAACAATAATCCAGGGAGAAGGGAATATATGGTATCCCTTGAGCTAATGACTACGTCCATTCACTTCCGTGTTGGTGGTCAGAAGTCAAGTTAAATCAGGACTTTAGGGAGACAAATAAACCAGGGATGCCAGTTGTCTTTGGCAGGGCACAGGACGAAGTAACAGAACAGAGAGTTGTGATTGTGGATGAAGATGTAGGAGCACCTGCCTGTGCCTCAAAGTGTGTGTGTGTGTCTGTGTGTGATGTGTGTCTCTGTGTGAGTGTGTCTGTGTGTATGCATGTGTGTGTGCATGTGTGTGCTCATGTATGTGTATACATGTGTGAATGGGTGAATGTGTCTGTTTTGTGTGAATGTGTGTGAGTGTGTCTGTGTGTTTACATGTGTGTGTTCATGTGTGTGTGTATTCATGTGTGTGACTATGTAAAGGTGTCTGTTTGTGTCTGAATGTGTGTGTCTATATATGTGTCTGTGTGTTGGCATGTATGTGCATATGTGTGACTTGAGTGTGCATGTATGTGTATGGGTTTGTTCATTTGTGTGTCTGTGTGTATGCATGTGTATGTGTCTTAGTGTACATGTGTGTGAGTCTGTAGGTGAGTGTGTCTGCATGTGTTTGTGCATGTGTGTGTATGCATGTGTGTGACTGTGTTTTATATGTGTTTGTACATGTGTGTGTACATGGGATTGCATGTGTGTGTTATTGCATGTCTCTGTGTGTATGTCTGTGTGTGTGCATGTGTATGTGTCTCTGTGTGTTTATTTGTGTGTGTCTCTGTGTCTGTGTGACTATGTTAGAAGCCATGTGTGGTGATGAGCAGGGAAAGTCATGATTTGGCTTCCATGGTGCTTGAGCGAACAGGTTGTTAGGAGAAGGTGAAGTGTGAGAGAGACCTGTATGATGGAGAGTCTGAGTGACCAGGTAAAATGAAGGGTAAGTCAAAGACCATTGTAAAAAGAAGGGAGGGAAAATTGGTCCCAGTCATGAGCAGGATGGAGGACAGGAAGAATCTAGGCACCAGAGACAGAATTATCTGGTGGCAGTGTAAGTGCACTGGTGGGTAGGAATTCTGGCAGCCATTTTGGTGACCTGCCCTAACTGTAGAGCCATGGAACATGGAACTTGACTAATGTTCTGTTTCCTACTGGACTCCTGAGTAACTGAGATCACCAAAGAGGGGGTAAAACTTGGTCCCAGAGGACGTGTAGTTTGCTCTGACCGTGCCTTGCCATAGGATCAGAAGAAACTGGGAGTGTAACAGGTTTGTGCCTCTTCCAGCTGTGTAAGTACACTGTCTCAGGAGTGTACTACCTCTAGGGAGAGGTCAGGCCTCCACCTGTATGTGTGACTAACTTGACTCCTTCAGTCCCCTACTTCAGGGACTCTAGTGGGGTCTTGTCTGCCGTGAGTTCTGTGAAGAACATAGAATACATAGAGAAAGTGGAATCTCACTTGAGGCTATGGCTACTAACGGCAACTCTCACGTGAATGTTAAGCAGGGTCTCGCCAAACCAGGAACCATGGGTGAGTGTCTCTGACCATGGAGGGGTTCTCAGGTGGCAGCAGTAATCCTAAATGCTTCTGTCACCAGCCATGGCACAGAATTGTCACTCGACCTTGTACAAACCCTCCCTCCCCAGACCTAACCTGTTCAGGTATACTATCTGTGCCAAGTATCACGTTTTTACAGAAAGGAGAGACATTGTGGGTGGGATATTAAAAGGACTGATGGTGAGCCAAGTCCTCAGATTGGGGAGGGGGTGGAGTTAGGTACTTTCAAGGAAATATGGTGGGAAGGGAGGCTCAGTCAAGCTCTGCATGGTCTTTTCCAGATGGGCAGCAGGGCAATGTTCAGCAGCCTGAAGCCCTGCCTCACACAGTTGTGCAGCAGGTAAGGAAAGTAATTTGCTCAGGGGAAAGGCTCCATGCCAGCAGTCGCTGTCCAGACAAATTCCAGTGTGTCCTAAACTCTGAGGTCCAGCACCAATCCTCGGCATATTGCGACCTTGGGAAAATAACTTCTCTTTGGGTCTCAGTGTCCTCCAGAAGAGGAATAACCAAAAAGGTGAGTCTGTGTGGCTGGTCACCAAGGTCTTGAGAGCCCTGCCATTCTCCATGGTCATCGCCAAAGTCTTGAGAGCCCTGCCATTGTCCATGGCTGTCACCATTTTTATACATTTCTGTCCCTTGAGTCTTGGTGTTCAGACCTGATCTTCAACATGGATGTCTTTCTTTGCAGGACATCTCCCAGGTGCCTCTGTTGCTACACTGGCCCACAGTAATTGTACCTCTGAACTATGTTCCAGCGAATTTGAATCCTCATATGACCATTACTTTCTCATGGAATCCCAGCCAGCCGGTGACTATACCTTGTGTGTGAGTACAACAGAGACCGTGGAGGCTGCTGTGGCTAATGGTACTGCCTCGAAACTCGAGATTGGTGCTGCAGGGGTAGCAGCAGCAAGAAGGGGGAAAAGGGAGGAAGCAAGACATGGAACAAGAGGAGAAGAAAGAAAGAGAGAGAGAAAGAAAGAAAGAAAGAAAGAAAGAAAGAGAGGGAGAAAGGGAGGGAGGAGGGAACGAAAGAAGGGAAGGAATTACAGGAAGGAAGGAAAGAAAGAAGGAAAGAAAGAGGGAAGGAAGGAAGGAAGGAAGGAAGGAAGGAAGGAAGGAAGGAAGGAAGGAAGGAAGTAGTTAGGGACAAAAAGATCTAGGGGAATGACAGAGCTACATTTCAGCCTAACTTGAAGGACAGGATCTTCCCAGTTTTAGTATTTGCTCAACAACATGCTAGGGAAAGTATCCTTCTAAGTCACTCACTTGTTGTAATAAGAGCAGCAGGCTGCGTCCCCGGCACCCGGCCGCCCGCATGGCTTAGCTTATACCCCGAAATAATTACACGGAAACTGTATTCTTTTAATCACTGCCTGGCCCATTAGTTTCAGTCTCTTATTGGCTAGCTCTTACAATTTGATTTAACCCATTTTTAATATTTTGTGTAGCACAACGAGTTGGCTTACCAGGGAAAATCTTAACCTGCGTCTGTCTGGAGTGGGAGAATCATGGCGACTCACTGACTTGGCTTCTTTCTCCCAGCATCCTGTTCTGGCTACTCCGCCTACCTAATTTTCTGTCCTCTTAAAGGGCTAAGGCAGCTTTTTTATTTAACCAATGAAATTAACTCCTCCATCACTCACTCCCTGTGGGCATGCTTGGAAAATATTCTACACAGGAGCATTAAAGAGGACAAGTATATTGCATACATCAGGCAGTGGACTACAAAATGCTGATACTATCCATCCACACTGAAATGAATGGACACGGGAGAAGGTTCTGCTGAAATCTGGAGGCATAGTCGAAAGGGCCAGAGAGACCTAGGGAAATGTTTCTGGCCCGCAGGGAATGTGTCTGCTAGATGACCTTGGCTTATCCTTCTTGACCGGTGGGGAATGGGCAAAGTGGAAGAAAGACCTAGTCTCTGCAGAGGACCATAGTCTCATCTTTCCTGGTGCTGTGCAGATCAGAACAGCTGTTGGTCATCTTCAGTGTACCCGGGAAGGAGAGGGTTCACAAAAAGTAGTGTCTCTAGGAGGATCTAAGGAAGGAGGTTGGAGGGAAAACAGGTCAAGTAGGGGCAGGGTCCATCCGAGGCCCAGCGGACAGGTGTCATTTGTCCTAGTGTCCACAGTCATTCACAATCCATCAGCCTCATCTCACAGAGCCCCCGGCCCTCCATGTGTGTTCATGGTAGTTGTCATCCAGACTGTCTAACCTCCTGGCTTCTCTTCTGCATGTTCTCAGGACCTCTAACATGATCTTGGACCCCTGCATCTGCAGTATCCCGCTTGTAGTGCCGTCACACGACGTGGTAAATGAGTGGGGTCGAGGTCCTTGGAAGGGATGGGCTTCGTGGATGACAGGAGGAGAAGCTCACAGAGATGGGTGTTTGCTGAAAAGGAATGGAGGCTGGAGGGCCCACTGTGGTCAGAGAGGTGTCTTGTCAGAATTCACTCTCTCGTATCTCTTGCATTACATCTGTGTCCAGGGCCCTGACAATGCCGACCAGACCAATGATGTCATCTCCACCCAGACCAATGATGTCGCCAACCAGCAGGGTCTTGAAGTCAACACCCAACTGCCAGGTATTTCCAACCACGGTGCACTCCCTGCTGAGGGGGATATGCAGAAGGCACTGGATTCTGCAGAGGCACTCCTGATTCTTCATAACTCCCCTCAGGCCTAGCAGGAGACTTCCAGCATTCCAGGTAGCTGGCTCCTTGAACGAGGAACAGAGCGTGGACAGGGTGCAGAAAATGGAGGGCTGCTGATGAGATGCTGGTAGCTAGAGTGGGTTAATTCATCAACTTGGAGGCCAGTTCCTTGAGCCCTTCAGTCCGATTAAGAACTGGTACCCAGGGTCTGCTCAGTACATCTTTGCTTACAAGTGTTTTGCTCAACAGCAGAGGGCCAGTATCCTGATGTCAAGAAAAGTAGGAGGCCTTCAAGGCGGCAAGTTCTTTCTCGAGGGCAGGCCGCAAGCAAAGTGGAAGGAATAGGGCCTGGTGGATTGAATCCCAGCCCACACTAGTGTCCCAGTCTGCAACAGCCTGAGAAGGCCTGGGAAGATAAGCACAGGGGATAAGGGCCTGGAATGGAGGGAGATGGTCCTGTGGACTCTGGACACGTTCCATGTAGACATGGAACGAGGATGCCTTCTGAAGCTGACTTTAGCCAGCACATCTCAAGTCCATCAAGGAAGGAATCTGTGAGTTCAGGGGAGAATTTCACAGTCAGCGAGGCTGGAAAGAAGGCTTCCGAGTAAAATTGGTCAACGAGGAGCACTGTGTGAGTGGGAAGCTGCTCTGGGTGGATGTCGCAAATCAGGGATGTGCAATGAAGCTGGAGAGCTTGATTCTCAAAGAGGTCCACCTGTGTTCATTATGTAAGCTGTGCCAGAAACTCTGGGGCCAGGGTTGAAAGATGCAGGCTTCTTGTCAGAGCAAGGATCTTATTCAGAGATCTTGGCCTTGACCAGAAGGGACCTACAGCTGGGAGTGATGGTGGCACGAGTACTGGAGAGAAGGAATTCAGGTAGGGACAGTTGTGTTCATTGGTCCCTGGGAAAATCTAAGACCGTTTGTTTGGTACAAAGCGTGATGACAGGAGATGACAGCATGATCTGACTTTGCTTGTGAATGTCTTTCTGCAGGTCCTGATGGGGAGTGAAGACTACAGCTGTCCTGCCTCTGGATGTCACCACCTCAGCCTACACACTCTGCTTCACCCAGTGACACCGGAACATCTTGATAGCACCCCACTCTCGCCCTAAGTGAGATTCAAAGCTGGGCTGCCACAGACTTCCTATCATTGACTGAAAATACAACATAGTTCCTGTCCAAACTCATTATTTATCTTAGCCTTTAAGCATTTTGTGGGCTTTCAAACTACTATCTTGAGGTAGGAAAGTGATTTATCTGTGGTTGTAGGCTCTGGATCTGGCATCTTTTTGTTTTTAAGTTGATTGTTTTATTTGAAGCACCTGAATTTTGCAGTGTGTCATAAAATCTGCACTGTGCTGGGCATTATCAACACTCTGTTCACAAGATTCAGAGTCCTTAACTTGGCAGCCCTTTTTGTGTCTTCATCGTTTGCATATGCGAATAATTCTAATGTAGACATGTCTTTGGATATGTCAAGGTTCTTCAACTGGGTTGAGTAACCTGTGTGTGAACATGAATAAAGTTTCATTGTTGTAAAGCACTGGGAATTATAGACTGACTCTTTAAAAAACATACACCAGATATTTGGGATCACTGCCTCTTTGCTAAGCTAGCTGAGAGTTTATTACTTGTTTTATTAAGGCACCAAGATCACCAGGCATTGGGTAGAAGTCTTTGTCAAAGGTGCAGCCCCCTTACTGGCTTACCAGCCTGAGCCTGTGTAGTAAAACGTGTGAAGAGGACTATTACCTGTCCCATGGCATATCAGTCTTTACCATCTTGGTGGAGTGAATTGGGATTTGGGCCAAAAAGACATTGTTCCACCTCATAGTGCATAGTTTACTAGTAATGCATTGTTAAAGCTGTTCATGCCCTAGTGTAGAGAGAGACTTCTCTTTCCTTTCCTGGCTGTCCAGGTCCAAATAATCACACAGAAACTATATTAATGACAATATTGTTGACCAATAGCTTAGGCGTATTTTTAGCTAACTCTTACATTTCAAATTATTCGATTTCTATTAATCTGTGAATCATCATTAAGGTGAGGCCTACTGGTAAGGCTCTGGCTGGTGTCTGGCTGGCATCCTTCTTTTTTTGGCAGCTACATGGCATCTCTTTTACTCTGCCTACTTTCTCTGCATTTCTCTGTGAGGACTTGCCACCTGTCTTGACTCTAGTAAGCCACTGGCTGGCACAGTTTCTTTCATAACCAATGGTATTTCATAGCATACAGAGGGGAACCCAATATCGTCATATGTGAGGTTTGTTGCAATCGTTCCAACCCCACCCTCCCTTGGCTCCCAGGATCTAGTCCCTGGGACACTAATCATGTGATGTGAAGAATCACATTTTAGGAATTATGTTGCATATATTGCTGTGCTTTCAACTTTCACTCTGATTATGGTTTTAGAAGTCCCTGATCCACAGCACACAACTTAAAAGTATTTCAGCTTTGAAGTGAAAATAATACACATATTGACCATGATTGAAAAGTAATTTGTCACTGTGGTTTTGCATTCATATCTTTACACTCAATACAACCGAGAGGTATATTTCTTTGCCGTTTTTAATAGGAAATATGTATTTTGTGCATAAAGGGAGTCAAAACAAAATATTTTATGTTCAAGGAAACCATTGTAAATAGCTAACTTTTACACATATCTTGCACTAAAATCTTTATGTCTAAATTTGCTTTGAGTTGAAGGATATGTACAACAAGATTGTTTCCTGCTGACATGTAGAACCTGCATTGTGGTCCTTGAAATGATTATCAAGAACTAAAAGAAAAGAAAACAATATTTAAGGCATGATGTGGAAATGCAGTGTAGACTCGACTGCAAGAGCTTTTCTCAATCATGGCCAGAAATGTCTCAAATCTGCAGAATTCTCTCTTAGCCAGTAAAATTGTAAGTCTACACGAAGAGAAAACATCTCTGGCAACAGCATTTCTGCATTTGAAGAGGTTGACTCTTGTCCATTGCTGCTTCCTGAGACCCTTTCTGCACATGTTCAGTGGCTTTTTGAGAGGAATGCATTATATAGGTGGGTCTTCTGTCTATGTGTTACTTTCATTGGTCAAATAAAGAGACTGCCTTTTTCTTTGATAGGACAGCAGCTTAGATAGGTGGAGTAGACAGAACCGAATGCTGGATAGAAGGCAGTGAATCAGAAGCCATAGCTCTCCTCTCTGAGATTGATGCAGGTTAGAATCTTCCTGGTAAGCTACCACCTCGTAGTGCTACACACATTAATAGAAATGGTTTAATCAAGATGTGATAGTTAGCCAGTAAGAGGCTAGAGCTAATGGGCCAAGCAGTGTTTAAATGAATACAGTTTCCATGTAATTATTTTGGGTAAAGCTAGCCTGTGGCCAGGAGCCAGGTGGCAGGAAGCAACCCGCAACTCCCTCTACAATGCATTAACACATGAAGGCCTCTTGGTCAAAACATCTTGTGTAAATAAATCAAGGCAACTCCCATCCTGGTAAGATTTGATAAATTTTCTGGTCTTTTTCTTTATATATTTGTTTGTTTATTCATTCATTTATTTAATCTTCTCTCATATATGACCCTGACTGCCTTTTTTCCTCCTTTCTCTTCTCCCAGTCATTCCCCCCCCACACTCCTCTCCACCAGATCTACTCTTCCTCTGTTCCCTTTCAGAAACAAGCAGGTCTCCCAGGGATATCAACCAAATATGACATATCATATGACTACAGACATACCCTCCTACTAAGACCGGGCAGGAGACAGCCCAGGAGGAGGAAAAGGGTCCCAGGAGCAGGCCAGAGTGTCAGAGACAGGGCCACCCCACTGTTAGGAGTCCCAAAAGAACACCACGCTACACAGCCATAACATTTATGCAGAGGACCTAAGTCAGACTCATACAGGCTCCCAGATTGTCACATCTGTCTCTATGAACCCCTTTGAATCCTAATGAGTTGATTCTGTGGGTTCTATTCCTGTGGTTCCGGCTATCCACTCTGGCTCCTCCCCTTTTCTGAGGAGGCATTCCCCGAGTTCCACCTACGGTTTGCCTGTGAGCCTCTGCTTTAGTTAGGGTTTCCATTACTGAGAAGAGTCACCACAGCCACAGAAACTCCTATGAAGGAAAGCATTTAATTGTGGTGGCTCGCTTACAATCCAGAGGTTCAGTGCATTATCATCATGGTGGGACAAAGTGACATGCAGGAGAACATGGTGCTTGAGAGGTAGTTGTAAGTTCTATATCTTGTGCAGGCTATAGAAATTGGTCTGATACACTGGGTGTTGTTTGAGCCTATGTGAGACCTGAAAGCCCACCTCCAAAATGATGCACTTCCTCCAACAAGGCCAAACCTACCCCCAAAAGCCCACACCTAAGAGAGCCGTTACCTTTGTGGGTCATTTTCTTTCACACCACCACATTCCACACCCTGGTTCTCAAAATCTTATGCCATATCATTATGAAAAAATGCATTCAGCCAAAATTCAAAAGGCTCCATAGTCTGTCACTATTTCAACATGTTTAAAAGTCCAAAGTCTCTTCTGAGACTCAATCTTACAACCCTAATCCCCCTGTTAAATCAAAATCAAAAAGCATATCACATGCTTCCAACATACAGTGGCACAGCATTTACATTATCATCCTAAAATATATGATGGGGAACTTCAGCCATAGTTATTGTTTTCCTTAGTTATGATAAAAGATAAAATAGATATAAATATTGTAACTGTAATTCTTGCTTGATAACTGTTTTGTTATATGTAATTTTACTATGTTAAAGTTAAACCCTTTCTTTTTTGTTTAAACCAAAGAAGGGGAAATGATGTAGTTGGTTCTTCTATCTATCTGTTGCTTATGTTGGTTAATTAATACAGAAACTGCTTGGCCTGATAGGTCAGAATATAGGTGAACAGAACAGAATGCTGGGAAGAAGGCACTGAGGCAGACGCTATAGCTCTCCTCTTCAAGATGCACTCAGGTTAAGATCCTCTCTGGTAAGCCACCAGCTCGTGGTGCTACACTCATTAATAGAAATGGGTTAATCAAGATGTGAGAGTTAGCCAGTAAGAGGCTAGAGCTAATGGGCCAAGCAGTGTTTAAATGAATACAGTTTGTGTGTTGTTATTTCAGGGCATAAGCCAGCCGGTGGCCAGGAGCTGGGAGGTGGGAAAATCCCACAGCTCCTACTACAAATATAGGGGAAGGGAGCATAGTGAGGAAATACTGGAGGAAAATAAGACTGAAAACCAGCTGAGAAAACTCCAAACTCTGCATCTTCATGTCTGATGTCACAGTGCTCTTCAGATTTCCGACTCCTTCCTGCTTTGCTGACTGCAATACACTTCTCTCTCTTGTGTGGGTACCACTCCCTGTTAGCAACTTTCCTTAACAAGTATTCCATGGCTCTGACACCCCCAACATATTGGGGTCTCCATAGCAATCCAGGCTTCGCTTTCCCAGCTTCACACAATGGTTTCTCTGGGCCTCCAGGTTCAGAGACACTTCTGACATGTCCTTGCCTTAGCGGCTTTCCTTAGTCCTGGAGGAACTATTTTCTATCCCTAAAGACAGAACTAAGTGGTTGAAACTTCCCAGTTCTGCTGCTTGCTGGGGCTGAAACATATACCCTTCAATTAATTTCATCTTCACCAACTTTCTGTTTCTGATGAGTTCATTCACTGCCTAAGCTTGGCTGTCCTGGAACTTCCTCTGTAGACCAGGCTGACCTTGAATCAGAGATCTGCCAGCTTCTGCCTTTGGAGTTCTGGGATTAATGTCTTTCATCAACACATTGGGCTCTAAGCTTTTATTTAATTGCTTTTTCCAAGTTGGAAATTTTTATGTGGGGATCTTGTCCTTGAAGTCACCATTTCGTTTATTCTGTTTCGTAATCTGTTTATCTCCTTGAACATAGCATTTAGGTCTATTTCATTTCCTGCTTCTCCATTTCTTCTCAAATTTTGCATTTTTCAATTTACCTGGCTCTTCTTTCTCCTTTTTGTTATAAATATTTATCATATATAACACAAATAATAAAAACACAGAAGCAGATATTGGGGTTCAACCTGAAGATCAGAAAAGCAAAGCACACAAACCTCTAGAGAGTTCTTACCTTTATGAAATCTTCAGACTGAAGGAGAGCGAGTTACTGTCTCATCCTGCCTTCTATTCCTCTTCAGTGCTGAGATTAAAGCCAAACCTCCCCACTGTTGGCCTCTGTGACTAACAAGTGTTGCTGCTGGGATTAAAGGTGTGTGCCACCACTGCCTGAACTGTATGAATTTAGTTTTCCCTGTAACAGCTGTCCTAAAGCCGACAGTTTCTCTATTAATAAAGACCATTGCTTAACCCGTACTTATTTGTCTGTCTACCATTTTAAATGTAGGGCTGTTGGTGCTTTTAGAAGAGCAGCAACTGTTTTTCCCTGTTCTTTTACTACCTAAATGGTCAGTGACTGTTCTTTATAAGATCTTGCAATATATTTTCATAAACAGATGATAATTTATGGTTTGTTTCTAAGATTGGAGTAATGTTAATCTGAGTATTCCATTGCGGTAACATATCACGTCCCTACAAATTATATGTTATAAACATTTGGTTTCAATATTCCTCTTTCTACTTCTGACTCTACAGAGTCAACACATCTTGTGCTCTGCCTTTTCTGAGTTGAAGTTTTGACCCCTAAAAACTGAATATTTACATACTGAGGAGGCCAATTTGCATCCAAAATTCTGATAAAATTATTGTTACATGCGCACCTGAGTCTACCAGAAGTTCAATGACAACGTAATTTGTTTGTATTTTTAGTTTAGGTCTTCATTCATTCATAGAAGTTTTCCAAAGTACTCCCTTTATGGTTTCTCTTGATTTTTTTTCTCTTCTATACTGTTCAACTATGTAGGGCAGTGTGGTTACTCACCATAAGCATTAGGTTCTTTATTTACCCCGTGAAAGATTTCTTCTATAATGGCAGCAAATGACTGAACTGGATTTGGAATAGGGTCCTATGAGAGGCCTCTCACAGATTTTCCCAATGGCAATGGTTTACCTTGAATGTTCTTCAATGATATACAGTCACTAGTCCAATGCCTGCATTAACAAAACTTTCCACATAATCCAGAAGGGAGGGACATTCTGAATCGATTATTCTTAGGAAAAAAACATTTTTGAAGGAATGTCCTGTCCACAATCCCTTTTAAGCTGACCTTGTGTACCATTATGATCACACTTGATGTTTGGATTTTTCTTCAAAACTCTGGAAATTAGCTCTCCTAGCATCATATATGTATCATCATGTTCATGGGACTCTATGTTAATTGTGCCTCAAATCCATTCCTCCAAATGGGCTGACCTTGCCTTTAATGGACTAATTATCCTTTTTCATAGAGAATTGGCATCTTCAAAAGCCAGAGTTTGATTTGTTAGTTGTCTACTTCCAAATTTGGTATCCTTCTATTTACTGCTGAAATCAAACTTTGTAAATAATACGTAAAGGATTCATTTGGGCCCTGTATGACTTAGTAACTGACCCAATTGTTTTTCCTACTTCTTCACTTCTGTCCCAGGCATTCAGAACTGCTGTGTGGTATAAATCCAGGGTGTGTTTATCATATACGCTTTCCCTGTTAGTATATTCTCCCTCCCCTGGAATTTAATCCCTACGTCTAGCTCTACTTCATTGTTCAATAACCTTAGCCTCTTCTCTGAATCAGGTACTCCAATGCAATTGTGGACCAGGCTCTAAAACAGCTTTAACCAACCTATTCTATCCAGCCTTTAGGGATAATTCTATTACAAACTGACCACGAGATTAACATTTGCTTCACAGAAGGCAAATGCATGCCATATGAGATGATTGCTTCCTTCAATCTCCTTTAATCTAACATTGGAACAGGAGTGCAATTAACTGTAACAGAGCCTCTGCCATTTGACAATTCTTGTAAGGTCATTGGATATATTAATTTTGGTTGTTGCAAAATCTTACACTATTCCTCTCTATTCTTATAATGCAACACTGGCTCTCCATTATATCCTCTGTGTGGTTTTGAATTCCTTGTGATATATTTTATTATGTTTTTCTAAGGCCTGTATCGCAGCACTGAGATGAGCCAAAGTTTTAGTGATAAGACAAAAATGATAAAGCAGATAATGTTTACAATTGACATTACATACATCCCATCTAAATTAGATATCCTCTTATTTAATTGTTCCAGTTTCAAACGGTCTAGCTCATTATGAAACAGAGACACAAATCCTTCCATTGCAATGGTTTTCCCCATATTTTGATGTGGGAAAAAAACTCTCTCTTTTAGCCATTTCCTCCTTTAAATATTCCCAATTGTCTTTCCAATCTACTGACTTTGTTGGTGAAGATGTGAGGCTTATTGCTGCTTCATAAAACAGTAAAAGCTGAGTGGATTTCAAGGCAGCTGGCTAGTTTGACAGCAGCCCAAGAAGGGGCTTCAGGGAGAGCCTGCAACCCAGAGTAGAAAGAGGGAGAGGGAGAGACAGAGAGACACAGAGATTGTTTGGGAAAGCTCACGTGATGGGAGCTGCCTGAAGGCAGGACCAGCCTGTGGCATTTGCCCCCCAGGGGCTTCTGGAGTTTGTGTAGAGGCTGGAGACTGTTTCTGAGAAATTACAACAGAAAAATCCTCAACGCGCTCAGAGGCTTGCAGAAAAAAGAAAAGAAAGCCTGGCTGAGTGAGACTGGAGCCCAACCTGTAGCTCTAGTGGGAGTCCCAAGTGCAGGTCCAGCCTGAGCCCGTGACTAAAAATCCAAAGGGACATGGCTTTTTCATGAATTTGTATTGCAAACATTGGGTGCCTAATTTAAGATGAATAGGTAAAACCCTGAGGCAAATACTGGGGATCAACCTGAAAATCAGAAAAGCAAAGCAGACAAGTCATTAGAGAACTCTTACCACTAGGAAATCTTCAGTCTAAAAGGGGGTAAGCTCCTGCCCCATTCCAACTTATTTTCTTCTCTAGTGCTAGGATTAAAGGTGTTTGCCACCACCACCTGGCATCTACGGCTACCTAGTATGGCTGCTCAGATTAAGGGTGTGTGCCATACCACTCCTGGCCTACATGGCTGAAAAGTGAGTCTGTTTTGTGTTTTGGTCTTCAGGCAAGTTTTATTTATTAAAATGCAAATAAATATCACTACAACTAGAGTTACCACTACTAACTCCTTGGCAGAGTCTTTATGAGACTGTTTAGAGATTTATTATGACAAAGGAATAAATCCAAGACTTTAGCCTCTGGCAACCTCTCTGGAAAAGGGCAAAAGGTAGCCACAATCTTCACCAACATCTCACAAAAACAATACATAGGCCTCATATAAATATTTGTCTCTGAAATTTCTGGAGACATGCCCCAACATATCAGATCACTCTTAGCAACACTGTCTTCCATGTTTCTACTTGGATGGCCCCTTAAGCAGTGCTTAAATCTGAATCCCCACCTCAAATTCCCCAAATTCACATTATTCTAGACAAAACATGGTTCAGTCTATCACACCAAGACCGCAGGCCTGGCACCAACCTCTGTCTTAGTTATGGTTTCTATTGCTCTGAAGAGATACAATGACTATAACAAGTCCTATAAAGGAAAACATATATTTGTGGTTGATCCCTTATAGTTCAGAGGTTCAGTCTATTATCATCATGACAGGACATGGCAAGATGCATGAGGTCATGGTGCTAGACAAGGAGCCGTGAGCTCCACATCTTGTGCAGGCTACAGGAATTTGTCTGATACACTGGGTTTGTCATGAACCGTGGTCCAAATAATCATGTGGTATCAACTGCCAGAGGCACCAATTCCAAACTCCTGGCACAGTGGCCGTAAGGAAGGAGGGTGAACCAGCCATCAGGATGCGGGTGGGGAGGTGTGAGTGCTGTGGGGGAATGCCTTCGGTCAGTGTGCCTGGCAGCAGTATGTCCTGAGATGCTTCCCTGAGATGACAGGCCCTGGTACATGCAAGGATGCACTTACGACCCTGGAGAGAAGTCAGTGAGCACCAATCAGATTCTTACCTCGTGCGTTCTTCAGTCATTTTCTGACATTCTGAAGAAATGCAGAGCCAGTGGTGCCCTCCATGCAGAACGCAAGGTCGCCGGGATGCTCCTGAGCTGAGGTTCTTTCACTCCTACTGCCTGCCTCTTGTGTTTTGGCTCTTGTGGTTCAGAGCGATGGCATCAAATCTTGCTTTTCTTTTTGTTTCTGAGGCTCTGAGCCTCTTGTATTATCGCCCTGGTGGAGGAGAAAGAAAGAAATCGGGAAGTGTATCAGGAGTGGGTTTGCTGTGAAGTGTGGCTTTGTGTGTTCTGCCTGTACCCACTTATGCTTGCAACCTTAACTGTGCTGAAAGCAGCACCAGCCGCCACTAGAGGCCGCCATCCAAGCTCTGTATTCACAGGCTCCAGTACATAACCCCGAATAAATGGCTTTAGTTCACAAATGACCCATTTCAGGCATTCTCACAATACGTACATGCATAGTAACTGACAGGTGACATTGATTTCTTAACAATATTTGAAAACACAGGGGTGTCTTTGGATGCTATTGATGGTTAGAGGCCTGGGTAGTTTTCGTTTGTACCTGCAAGCCCCATACCACTGTGAGTAAAGGAACAACCAACCAGGTGTCCTGAAAATGTCTTGAGTAGAAGGGAATCTTTTCACACCATGTAGACTAGAAGGAAATCTGTCTATACCGTGTAGACTAGAAGGGAATCTATCCACACCATGTAGACTAGAAGGAAATATCCACACCGTGTAGACTAGAAGGGAATCTATCCATACCATGTAGAATAGAAGGAAATATCCACACCGTGTAGACTAGAAGGGAATCTATCTATACCGTGCAGACTATAAGAGATAATATCAATGTATGTACATGTAACTAAGAAAACACCGTAACAATAAATAAACCCAAAGTGAAAGTTGAAAATGCCCTGCATATATGTGTGGTGTGTATGTATGTATGTATACCTGCATGTGAATATGTTTATGTATGTTATAGCAATGACCAATGGGCATACAAAGAGAACTTCAACATCTCAAAAATATTAGGGTGGGTTTTCAGGAGGTAAAGAACTAGAACTTTTATTTGTGTGTTTCTGTTTGTGTGTGGGTGTGTGTGTGACAAAATGGATTTATTAGCTTGCCTGGAACTTAGCATCTGTTCAACCAGGTGCTCCTATCTGCTTCTGAAAGCTGGGAAATTTCTTTGAGGGTCACTGATAATCAGAACCTATTGAGAGGCTGGTGGCTGTTGAAAACCTTCCAGAGCTTGCAGAAGGTGGGACTCTGTGGGATACTCCTAGAAGAACCCAGGAAAGGAGAAAACCTTGGGAGGGTCCACTGAAGGCTTTCCTGGAACCAGACACCAGGAATGTACCACACATCAGTTCTATAACATGAGGAAAATTTGGCCTATTTAGAAATAATTTTGTCATTCTTTTCTTTGTAAAATTAATGTAGTGCTACGGATTTGAAGCAAACAGGAAAGCGGTTTTGTACTGGCTTTATTTTCAGGGATATTCAGGGATGGTCTGGCTTATATGGACTGGATTGAGGTACAAGTCTCAGTCTGTCTTTCTCTCTCTCTCTCTCTCTCTCTCTCTCTCTCTCTCTCTCTCTCTCTCGCACTCACTTGCTCTCTGTCTCTTTCTGTCTCTGTTTATGTATCTCTCTCTCTTATATCATCTCAGTGTGTGTGTGTGCACATATGAAGGATGACAGACACAACTGGTTGTCACTCCTCAGACTGCATTCAGTGGCAGACTATGTCTCTGTGACATGGCCCACTCACTGGCCATGAACTGTCCAAGTCGACCAGGCTGGTAAGTCTGGGAATACCAGGGATTCACCTCTCTGTCTCCCAGCTCCGGGATTACAAGTGCACATTATCATGTGTTGTTTTTAACATGGGGTCTGGCGAATGAACTCATTTTCTCATTTATGTAAGTCAAACTCCCTCCTCAGGCTTGCTCCCTCCCTCAAACACTCACCTTCTCTCTGTCTCTCTCTGTCTCTGTCTCTGTCTCTGTCTCTCTCTCTCTCTCTTTCCCTTTAGTTTTGAATCTCATACGATTTGTAGCACATTTTTTTTAGAATTAAAGTTAGCATACAAGATATTAGGTATCATTATGGCATTTTGAACAAATTCTATTTTAGTAGATGTGTTTCCTTCTTACCTCTCCCATCTGCCAGCTACTCATGACCTCCCTGTAACCTCACCATTTCAGTCTCTTTTTATAGACATTTGCTTCTGTCACAGGGACACAAGGACCAATATAAGCCTAATTTCAGCCTACTAACCAGAGGCTGGTGGCCAAGTCTCATTCTCAGAAGCTGCACAGTGCCTGAGGTCCACCAGTAGACTTTGTAATCACACAAACGCCTCTCAGTGCTGGTTCTTGCATGTTGTCCAGCAGTATAACTGATAACCTATTCCGTCTTTCATAGCTCCACCCAGAGCTCCTGAATCATTCCGAAGAGAATCTCTCCGAAATTAAAAAAAATGCTTAACTTACCTCTATAAAAATTAGTCAAAAGTGGACTGATTCTCACACACCAAGAAATAGGACACTCCTAGGTCCCTTGCAGCTTCCCAAACCATTCCCAGCAGAAGAAGCCACTATGAATGTCAATAGATTCTACGTTTCTCCCTTGGTATCTCATAGGTTTTGCTCCAAGATGCCCTGTGAGCATCAAGATCAACAGATGATTGAATACCTTGCACAGAATAGGCTGACATTTATCCACCTCTCTGCTAGTGGGATAAATGTAACAGTGAACATGCAGTATTAAAAAGAGTTAGATGATTGTGAAAGTCATATGTGCCAAACATCTGTACATGTTCTGTGCAGATACAGTTTACCTCAGAGTAATTTACATGTGTGGATATATGAAGTTACAGAGGTACCACTACACATTTGATGAACTGTTTGTACATTTGTGCACAGGAAGGAGCCGGAACTTCACTGTCTAGCTTCTAGGAAAGTTTCCTAAACATGAATTAACTTCCCAAACATAAAGTAACAAAAGTAAAACCAGCAAAAGGGGATTATGGACTAGTAGTTCTACTGTTAGAAGCAGGTGCCGCCATACCCTGCTTTGGCCCATGGGCTCTAGGTTCACACTTATATCCTTCTGCTAGTGTGTCAAACCCTTAAACTACAGAGTCCCTTCTCCAGAGATGATGGGATCCACTGAATTTTAAGAGCCATCTCTAAGTCAATTTACGTGTTGTCAAGGAAAATATGTCTTTGGTATTTGGGATGATATTGCTTTGAAACCCAGAGAAATGAGGAAAGCTTGTTTCAAGACATAAAGGCCTTCACTTATTAGGAGACTGTCCAGTGAGGAATTTGTCAAGGGAATAGTCAAGTTCTAGACAAAGTCTCAGGTGGGTTTAAATTTATTGGGAAATATTTTGTTTTGGTTGCAACATTGAAGATATGGATCTTGCCAAATTGGATTTGGGCATTTCAGAAAGAGACGGTGGACACATATGTTTTCCTCATGTCTACACCTGGCGTTGAACAATTCTGTATTCTGTCAATTAAGTTTTAAATAAACGCGGATCGGCCAGTAACCAGGAAGGACATGTAGGTGGGACAACCAGATAGGAGCTAGAGTTCGGGCAAGGAGAATAGGAGAATTCTGGGAAGGAGAAACCCACTCCTCTGCATCCCTGTCCAGAAACTGAAAAAGTAGGATGTGACCTGCCCGCTGTAAAAGGTTCTGAGCCATGTTGCTAACATGGATAGACCAATGGGTTACTCTAAGTTATAAGAGCTAATACAAAGCCTGAGCTAATGGGCCAATCAGTTTATATCTAATGTAGACTCTCTGTGTGACTTTCTTTGGGATTTACAAGTTGTGGGAACTGAACAGGACTGAAGGCCCAACAAACAGGCCCTCATGTTACATACACTAAAAAGTAAGTTGTAGAACCTGGAGTATGCATCCCTCTACATTAAGTACACCACTAACATACTTTCTGAGATATCCAACTGACCTGTCTTAATTGTACAGAACAGCTTACTTGAACATCTAAGCATACTTAAATTGTAAGGACTCTTTGAAATCTACCAGTGTTTTAAAGGACTTTTGTAAATGTAAACCTACAGGAATTTGATCCAGGGTCACTAGCCCAATTAACCTCTGAGGGTAAACATAACACTACGGTCTATAAAGTGTATGAGTAAAATGATTCTTAAAGATATTCTGCTGTACTCATAGACCAGTGCCTTATCATCAGAGAGGCTTTCTCAAGCAGTAGACGGGAGCAGATGCAGAGACCCACAGCCAGACATTACATGGGGGGATAGAGTCTAAATGGGAGGTCTCCATCATGTCCTTCCCCTCAGAGCTCAGAGAATCCCACTGAAGAGGAGTCAGCAGGAAGGGATGGAGGATATCTGAAAGATGAGGCCTTCTGCATCAACTGAGTCCCTTGCATCTGAGGACACAGAGACTGAAGCAGCAAGCAGGGGGCCAGCATGCATCAGCACCGGGTTCTCTGGAATGTATATTGTAGCTTATAGCTTATGATTGTTGGCTTTTCGTATATTCTAGCTCCACGTTCTGTGCCAAAATGTATTTTTTTTAATCTTTTCTCTTTTTTCTTTTGGGTACCCACCATCCAGATCACAAATAAATCACACACACGGATGGTGTAAGAGGTCCTTCTGTATATGTGTTGCCTCTGTTGGTTAATGAATAAGAATCTGACTGGACCTGTGATAGGGTAGAGTAGAGCAAGGCAGAGAAAAATAAACTGGACGCTGGGAGAAAGGCAGAGTCAGAGAGACCTCATGGAGCTGTCAGAGGGGAAAGACATGAGCTGCCAGCAGAACCCTACTATGAGCCAGATTTTCCTTCCTTTCCTTCCTTCCTTCCTTCCTTCCTTCCTTCCTTCCTTCCTTCCTTCCTTCCTTCCTTCCTTCCTTTCTTCCTTCCTTCCTTCCTTCCTTGATGGAGGAGGGTTATCTTTCTATCTGTTGCTTTCATTGGTTAATTAATAAAGAAACTGCTTTGGCCCTTTTGATAGGCCAACCCTTAGGTGGGTGGAGTAAACAGAACAGAATGCTGGGAGAAAGTAGCGGAGTCAGTGAGTCGCCATGATTTTCTCACTCCAGACAGACGCAGGTTAAGATCTTTCCTGGTAAGGCAGCTCGTGCTGCTACATAGAATATTAGAAATGGGTTAGATCAATATGTAAGAGCTAGCCAATAAGAGGCTAGAACTAATGGGCCAAGCAGTGTTTAAAATAATACAGTTTCCGTGTAATTATTCCGGGTAAAGCTAGCCGTGTGGGCAGCCGGCCTCGCTGCTCCTATTACTACAGAGTGGTACCCAACGTGCTAATGAACTCCACATAAAAACTGAGAGGGCTTAAAAAGGAGAGAGAGAGAATTCAAGACAGCTTTTTGCTGTTTGTGGGTTGCTTGCCGCAAAGAAATTGTCCTGACTCAGCAGCAGGAAAAAACTGGCTGTTTTAAAATGCCGGCTTTCTGGGCTGTGCCGCCATTGTGATCTCTGTCTGGCTCCTGCGGGAGACAGAGCTTTTGAATGGAGCATTTGGAGTAAAGTGCTACGATTTGTCTGAAGGCAACTAGACTCACTATGTGCCTAAAAGAAGTCATTTTGTGCTGCGGTTCAGAGGCACAATCAGCTCCACCACGCTACTGGTGCAATGTGCAAGGATCAGAGGCACTAGCGGCTCCACCATGTTGGACCGGGTGGGGCAAGCTGGCAGTACCTGATTTTGACCTAGGAGAGTCACAGCTTAGATTCTTAAGCCCCTAACGATTTAAATGCTCAAAATAAAGTGCTCCTGGATAGTAAAAAATTACAGTAAGAGAAATAAAGAAAAATAAGCCACGTAAAAATGGAAAATTCACAGAGAGTCTGGATTATGTACATTGTGTTTTCTTTAAAATTTTTGACTGTAAAGGAGCTAAGTGCAGAGAGACATGTCATTATATGGGCTGCCAAGCAGAACCAGAATGGATATAAGGGTATTATGACTTCAGGATTTGGATCTAAGAATATGATGCTTTGAAGAGGGTGTTCTTTTGTTTTCACAGAGGATGAGACCCTGTGGATTTCTTCTATCCCAATATGGTATGATAGACCACGCCCTCCTGAAAGGTTGCTGTGAACACCTTCAAAAATTACTTCACTCAATTGCTGACTGAGACTGAGATGATTCTAGCAGACAGGTTATACCATGAAAGACCTAATTAATGACGCCCCCATTCAGCAGGAAGCAGTTTGGAGAGAAAAAACTGCACCCAAATGTTCCCAAATATGGTTTATAAATGTTCTTTTACATTTAAAGGGGGATATGATATACATATGAATAATTTGCATTGGTAGGGATTTTAAGGTCAATTTTGTTGTATGTATATGTATTTCTGATTTTGATTAACATATTGTGATTGTGTAGTTCATTTAAAAATGTAATGTATAATTAGGAAATATAGGTTGTTATTGGATAATCATCAATAATAGACAAGCTTGTAGTCATGTCTGTTAGATTTTCTGGATATATAGATATATTTCAATTAAATAGGCATTCTTCATATCTTTCAAAGATTATAAAATATGGCATTTTAAGTGTTTTAATAACTTAAGGTTTTTCATGACAATGAGACATGTCTGATCCTGGCAGCCCCAATCTACTTCAAGAGGAAGATGGGCATCGAAGAGGCTCCTTAGGGAGTTGGTTAGCCATTTGGGCAAGAAACTGCTCTTGCCTGGACTGTTGCATAAACTGGACACAAAGAACCCGCAGAGAGAGGACTGCTGAACTTGCCTAAAGGTGAGATGGTCTTTTGGGGTTCCTGACTCATGAAAGAGTCTAAGAGACATTCTGCAGGACACAGCAGAAAGTGACTGAACTGTCTTTGGAATTTCCTGCTTCATAGAAATGTCTGCTGGAAACTATGGGCCTGTAGGCAGAAGATGAATGCCCCAACGGTACAGAGGAACTTTGGGTGACTGTCCAGGCAGCGAGATGTCTCTATCATTTCTAGAATTTTGGATTTCTTGTTTGCTTAGGTAATATTATATCCTTCTGGAGTCTTTGATGGAGTTGAAGAATAAATAGATAATTATACTTTTCCTTAGTTATGATAAAAAATATATATAAATATTGTAACTGTAATTCCTGCTTGATAACTGTTTTGTTATATGTAATTTTATTATGTTAAAATGAAAGCCTTCTTTTTTGTTTAAATAGAAAAAGGGGAAATGATGGAAGAGGGTCATCTTTCTATCTGTTGCTTTCAATGGTTAATTATTAAAGAAACTGCTTTGGCCCATTTGATAGGCCAATCCGTAGGTGGGTGAAGTAAGCAGAACAGAATACTGGGAGAAAGAAGCAGATTCAGGGAGTTGCCATGATTCTCTCACTCCAGACAGAAGCAGGTTAAGATCTTTCCTGGTAAGCCAGCTCGTGCTGCTATACAGAATATTAGAAATGGGTTAGATCAATATGTAAGAGCTAGCCAATAAGAGGCTGGAGCTAATGGGCCAAGCAGTGTTTAAAAGAATACAGTTTCCGTGTAATTATTCCGGGTAAAGCTTGCCTTGTGGGCGGCCGGGCACCGGGGACGCAGCCCCGCTGCTCCTATTACTACCCTTCCTTTCTTCCTTCCTTCCTTCCTTCCTTCCTTCCTTCCTTCCTTCCTTCCTTCCTTCCTTCCTTCCTTCCTTTCTTCCTTTCATTTTGGGGGTTTTCAAGACAGGATTTCTCTATAACTTTAGAGCTTATCTTGGAAGTAGATTTTAGAGACTAGGCTGGCCTTGAAGTCACAGAGATCTGACTGCTTCTGGCTTCTGATGGATGGATTTAATGGCACGTATCACCACTGCACAGCTAGTCAGCTTTTCTTAAAATATTCCATGTCTCTTTGCCTCTGGGCTTTTTGCCTTTCTCTATTTCTGCATAACTTTTCTTTCCTTCTTATTCTGTGTCTGGCTGTGTGGCTGGGTGGTTGGCCCCTAGCATCTTCTCCTTATTATCTTGTTCCTTCTTCCTTCCCGATGTCTCCTCCTCTTTATTCTCTCTGCCTGCTAGCCCTGCCTATCCTTTCTCCTGCCTTGATATTGGCTGTTTATTTCTCTATTAGACCATAAGGAGTTTCAGACAGGCAAAGTAACACAGCTTTACAGAATAAAACAAATGCAACATAAAAGAAGGAAACACATCTTCGTGTCACTGAACAAATGTTCTGCAGCATAAAGGAATGTAGCACAATTAATAACAACCCAGAGACAGATTTTGGGGTTCAACCTGAAGGTCAGAAAAGCAAAATAACCAGCCTCTCTACCTCAGTCTGAAATTGTGATCCCGTCTCCAGGAATCCTCATAATGAGACTGTGTCTGAGAGCTGTCTCTTCCCATCTTATATTCCTCTCTAGGGCTGGGATTAAAAGTGTGCACCACTACTTTCTGGTTTCTTGGGCAAACTGGAGTGTCTACTGTTGTTAAAAGTGGGTGTAACCACTGCCTGTTCTGTAAGGCTGACCAGGGCAGCTGTTTTACTATCTGATCTTCAAGCAACCCTCATTTATTAAAATACAAATGAAATATCACTTGGAACACATTTAACACATCATAATATAATGTTCTACAATACTTTCTCCTTTTGTCTACATGAAAAAGAAAGATTTTTAACTTTGGCATAGTCAGCTATACACAACCGATACAATTCTCAAGTAAGAAGTATATTTACAATATTCAATCCATTTGTATTTAGCAAATTCAAAGAAAAAACTCCACCATCCGTCCCATCTTAGTGTTTCCAAAGTTTTATACCTAATTTACTTCCTATCATAACTACAAAACACTTAAATTTCAATTGTTTATTCTTTTAGCTCCATCAAAGACTCCAGAAGGAATTATTATTACCTGACAACAGAGACATGAGCCTGGACAGTCATCCAAAGTTCCTCTGCAATGTTGGGGCATCCATCTTCAGCCACAGGTCTAGAGTATCTGGCAGACTTTGCAGCGAAGCTGGAAATAGTAAGGCAAAGTTCATCAGTTGATTCCCTCTGTGTCCTGAACAAGGTCTGGGGGACTCTTCTGTGGAGCCTGAACCCTGAAGGACAGTCCCACCTTAATTTAGCAGAGTTCAGCAGTCACTTTCCTGTGGGTCCTGCATGTCCTCTTTATACAGCACACAGTCAAGCAGTCGAGGCAAAAGCAGTCTCTCGACCAAATGGCTAGCCGTGCCACAATGAAAACAAACTACTGTTGAGTTTATTTGATGCCCATCATTTTCTCTAAAGTATCTTGTCCTGCCAGGAGCAGATGTGTCTGATTGTCATGAAAAGCCCTAAGTTAGCAAAATATTTTAAAGCCATATTCTATAGGTCTTTGATGTGATTGAAGTCCATTTAGCTAGCTAAAAATATACCCATTTAACCTTGAAAACCTACCTAATGTGACTTGAAGTTTACGTGTTATACATTAACAGCTAACATCATTTCTTAATAATGCATTCCATTTTGAAATGAATGACATAATCACAATACCCCAACAAGAGGAGAAATAGATACATACAGTGTAACAAAATTAACTGTAAATTTGTATCACTATACTAAAATTCATGCCAATAAAAATATCTGATGTTAATAATTGTCTTTTCATCCTATACTATATGACTATGTTCTCCTAAATTATAACAAATATGCATAACCCACCAAATAACCAAAATCAACCCACACAAACCTACTCTTTCTTGGGAATGTGGGCATCATATTTTTTCTAGATTTCGTCCTGATCTCTGTGAGCAAAGGCATTTTAAAGGTCCTTGAGAAAATCTAAGATAAAGGTCAAGTCCTAGAAAGACCATCTCTAACTTCTCTTGATATATATCACCTGTTATGTTTCAGGAGGTTTTCAGAATCAAACCTTATCCATATCATTCCTGAAGGAATCCATAGCCTCCCTACTCCTGTGGGAACAAAACTCCAAAGCATATTTTACTTCCATTTAACATTTATTAACTTCTTGTTAGCTTAAGATGGCTCTATCGTATCTAAGTAGTCTCAACCCTGCAATCCTGCTCACAATCCCATGTCTCCTAGCACCTGTATCTTGCCCATCAACAACCAAATATTCAAAATCAAGACAGTACTATACAGGATCCAGAATCCCTGTGTACTTCCCAAATTTAGTGACTTTTTCTTTCATAATAATTTTGCTGTCTCTAAAGACTTTATATTTTAACTACTTATTTCTTTCTGTGACTGTCTGTACCCATTTGCTTTTCTTTCTTTTGCCTACACACATTTTAAAACACACTGGAACCTGTTTAAAGGTTTTTCCTTCCGGATCTCTTTCACTGCATACCTTTTGGGCTTTATTTTTCCACATGAGCAAAAAACTGCCAAGCTGTGAGGCTAGAACATCTGTGCAGCATTGGTGGCTTGCTCAGGCTACTTCTCAGGTCTGGAAAGTCAAGTGCAAAGCTCACAGCCTGGTCAGAGGTTTGTGAACAAGAACTGCATTATCCCATTCTAAGTATGCCTGCTGGTACCTAAGTTGGCACAAGCAGTGTTTAGTTAGCTTGCTGCTTCTCTTTTTTGTTTACTGCTGCTGGCCTAAAAGCAGTGCCTCTTAGAAAAGACGTCCTTTTTCTCTTTCTTTCTTTCTTTCTTTCTGTCTGTCTGTCTGTCTGTCTGTCTTTCTTTCTTTTATTTTTTTTGTTCCTGTGTACTTTGTCCCTACATGGAAATTTGTCCCAATGTTGGGCACAAAAATATTTTTAGCTTTTCTTTTACTCTACTCCCACATTGGGCACCCAAATGTTATTTGTTGTAATTTTAGTCTTTGCTCTTTCATCTTTTGGGGGCCTGCTGCCCAGATCCCAAATAAATCAGAGAAATGAAGGTGTGTTATTTCTTATAAATGCTTGGCCTTAGCTGGCTCATTTCATAGCCAGCTTTTCTCAACTTAAATTTTCCCATGTAGCTTTTGCCTGTGGGCTTTAATCTTTCTCTATTTCTGCATTTATTTTTTTCTCATTATTCTGTGTCTGGCTGTGTGACTGGCCCTTAGAGTCCTCTCTTTGTTATCTAGCTCCTTGTCCTTCCTCCCAGATTTCCCCTCCTGTTTGTTCTCTCTGCCTGCCAGCCCTCCCTATCATTGTTCCTGCCTTTCTGTTGGCCATTCAGCTCTTTATTTAATCATCAAGAGTTTTAGACAAACAAAGTAACACAGGTTCATGGAGTGTTAACTAAAGATGCCATAAAAAAATTCAACACGTCTTTGCAAAATTAAACAAATGCTCCACAAGATAAAGAAATGTACCTCATCTTAAAATAATGTGCAAGAACAGTTTAGTGTTTTTATGGGACTCTTAATCCTGAGAACGAGTTGGTCTCTGACTCTTGTGCGTGCTCTTGGGGATCTTCTCCTCCTTTTGGTTTGCCATGTACAGTTTTGATATGATAGTTTTTGTTTCATCTCAGTGTGAATTTTGTTCTGTCATGTTTGGGTGCTATGTCTTAGAAGCCTTTTAATTTCTTATGAGAGAAAAGGGGAATGGATCCAGAGAGGAGGGCAGGTGAGAAGGAACTGGGAGGAGTAGACCGGTAGAAACGAAACCAAACCCATATTGTATAAAAATGAATCTATTTGCAATAAAAGAAAGGAATTTAAAAACTATCATGGATAATCAAAAATGAATAAAATCAAGCAGCTGATGCCTAGTCATCTACACTTTTTATGATCAAAGGAAAGGTATTTATAATGACAAGGAAAAGTATCAGCACCATAACCCCAACATCAAGTTCTCAACCCAAAGGAGATTTATTTGCTCCAGCGGGACAGAGGGATGTAAGGGATAAGGGACAAAGGCAGGAGATAGAGGAAGAAAGAGAATGGGAAGGGTACCAGGGAAAGTTGGAAGAGATATTTGTCCCAGAGTGACAAAAGACTGTCTCTGGATAGAGAAGTGGGGCAGATGTGGCACATAGGCAGGTAATAAAGATAAAAGGGAAAATTCTGCATTACAATGAAGTTTTAAATTTTAATTGGGCATGTTAATTAGGTGGACCGAATGGGGCTTTTGATTGCCAGATTTCAATACTTTGATTGCTGGATCTTGGGAGTCAGCCTCGGGAAGGCGGTTTGGCCAGATAAGGGAGTGGACCTTAAGGGCCAGCCAGCTTCAGGTAATATAATCCAATTGGGGAGAAGGGTATGGCCTGCCAGAGCCCCCTGTCTTAGTGGGTTTATGTCCCTTCAATAATGTGTTCCATCCTGTGATCTGGAATCATACTGAGGGCATGTGCTTGTTTGTTTCATACATCTCATTCCGGAGCTCACCATACAGCTCACAAAATAGTCCGTGGTGACTTCAAACTTGTGGTAATCCCTTTAACTCAGGCTTCTTAGGGATGGAATTGAAGAAATAGGGCATGGCCATCTTGCCTCGCTGTGGGCATGGCTGCTTTTGTTGTTTTTGTTGACTATTACTTTAAGATCTACACTTCCCAACAAGACACCACTTTGGAAGTCTTTAAAAAATGTTTATGGGAGATTTGTTGAAGGAGCTGTGGTCTGCATTCCAGCCACCTGGCTCCCGGCCACCTGGCTAGCTTATGCCCTGAAATAACAACACACAAACTGTATTCATTTAAACACTGCCTGGCTCATTATATCTAGCCTCTTCTTGGCTTACTCTCATATCTTCCTTAACTTATATTTAGTAATCTGTGTAGCACCACGAGGTGGTGTCTTACCAGGAAAGATTCAGCATGTCTGACCTGAGTCCATCTTGGGCTGGAGCTTCATCGCATCTGCCCCAGAGAGGAGAGGCATGGCGTCTGGATCACTTTCTTTCTTCCCAGCATTTTGTTCTGTCCACTCCACCTACCTAATTTTCTGACCTATCAGGCCAAGCAGTTTTCTTTATTGATTAACCAATGAAGCAACGGATTGGCAAATGACCTTCCCACATCAGAGATTTTTCTTTTTTTTTTCGTCTCAAGGTGGGCCTTTGATACATCTCTTTCTGTCTTTTATTGTGTTGTTTTTTTGTACACCAATCTTGCCATCTCTGTTCCTCAAAGATGCGGATAGGTTCAGACTAACTGGGTTAATGATAGAGCTTTTTGTTTCAAGGAGATGATTGCTTTCAATTGCAGGGGTGTGTAATAATTAGTTTTGGCCTTTCAGTGTGCCCTGTGTGTATGTGTGAGTATATTCATCTGGGTGCATGTGTGTACTGAGGAAACATTTAGTTGAGGTGGCTCACTTACACTTCAGAGCTTCAGTCCATTAGCATCATGGCAGGGTGCATGGCAGCATTTAGGCAGACATGTTGCTGGAGCTGAGACTGCTTACATCTTGACTCAGAGACACTAGGAAGTCAACTGTGTGTCACACTGAGTATGCTACACCAAAGGAGACCTCAAGCCCACCCCCCACAGTGACATGTTTCCTCCAACAAGACCATAGTTCCTAATAGTGCCACTTCCTTTGGGGGCCATTTTCTTTCAAACCACAACAAGTTCAGCAGTCATTTTTCTGTGGGCCCTGAATGTCCAGTTCATACAGCATAACATCAAGAAGTCCATGCAAGAGAAGTTTCATGCACAAATGTGTAGCAAACTTCATAAGAAGACTCTTCGATGCCCCTCTTCCTCTTGAAGTACATTGGTGCTTCCAGGAACAGATGTGTCTCATTGTCATGAGAAGCCCTAAGTTCTTAAATCATTCTGTAGTCTTTGCAAGATCTGAAGAATATCTATACATCTGAAATACATCTGTATATCTAGAAATTAAATGACTACAAGCTTGACTAATATAAATGATTATCAATTAGCCTTTATTTCTTAATTGTCCATTATATTTTCATTTATATTTTAAAGATTTATTTATTTATTATGTATACAGTATTCTGTCTACATGTATTCTATAAGCCAGTAGAGAGCACCAGATCTCATTAGAGATGGTTTTGAGCCACCATGTGGTTGCTAGGAATTGACCTCAGGACCTTTGGAAGAGCAGTCAGTGCTCTTACCCTCTGAGCCATCTCTCCAACCCCCATTATATTTTTAAACGAGCTTCACAAACACAATACCTTAATCAAGAGGAGAAATATATACATATATATATACAACAAAATTGATCATAATTTTTTGTCAATAAAACAAAATCCATACCAATGCAAAGTATTGCTCTCCATATTATGCCCTGTAAATGTACGCAAACATTTATAAACAACATTTGGGAGGTTGGGTGCTGTTCTCCTCAAACTCCTTCCTTTCTTTATTGGACAAAGAAACATTAGGGGGTGTTCACAGCGATGTTTTGAGGGGGTCTTTGTCCATCAAACTACATTAGTCTAAAAGGAATCCACATGTTTTCATCTTCTGTGGAAACAAAAGGAGAACCTCTTTTCCAAGTCAAAGAATCCTTAGATCCAAATTTTGAAGTCAAGATACTTGTAAAATATATATGGTGGTTTAGCTTAGCAGCCCGTACAATGAAATGTCTCTCTGTACTTGTTTCACAGTGAAAAATTCAAAGTATGCACAATAATATACATAATCCAGACTCTGTGTATTTTCCATCTTTATGTGGCTTATGTTTCTGTACTCCATTGATCCATGAGTGACTGTGTTCTGTCTGTTTAAAGATTTTGTTTTATTTTTTGAAACCATTTACTTCCCTTTATAACTCTCTATATACTTTTTCCTCTCTTTTTCAAACCAAAGTTATTTTTAAAATATGCTGTATCTCATTTAGAGGTCGTTTATGTCTGAAACTGTCCTGTTGTGCATGTGTAATTCTTTTCTGACCAGGACCGCTTCTTAAAATGCTAAGTGGTTTGGCTGGGACTAAGGTTGCTTTGCCTTTTGGCTCTGCCCAGTCTAACATGGATGGTAGGGGACTGTTTACTGCCTCTGAGACTGTTGGGTGGGAGCTGTCCTCACCACCTCAACTCTGGTAACCAGTTGGCCCATGCTGCCATCATGTGACTTGGAACATGCTGCCTACAAACCCCATTCAAGTGTTCGACCTCCTGAAAGAGCAAGAGTTCTCACTGGCAGCAGGAAGCAGGAAGCTGCCATACAGCTTTTTTTTGCTGCTCCTGCTGTTGCTGCTGCTGCTAAATCAGGAAGACCTATCTTAAAGGAGCCTCAGTGCATTACCTCGCTATCAGCAATCAGAATCCATTGCCAATTTGCCGTTGATGTTGGCTCATTCCTTCCTGGCTCCCTAGATTTGAAATAACCACACACAATCTATGTTAATTAAATCACTGCTTGGACTATTAGCTCCAGCTTCTTATTGTCTAGCTCTTACTTCTTAAATTAACCCATTCCCATTATTATGTGTATCGCCACATGGCTGTCCCTTGCCAGCAAGGTTCCGGTGTATCTGTCTGTGGGCAGCAGCTCCATGGCTTCTCTCTGACTCTGTCTTCTTTCTCTCAGCATTCAGTTTACTTTTCCTGCCTAGATCTATTCTTCCCTGTCATATGCCCTTTTGCCAGTTTCTTTATTCATTAAGTAATAAAAGCAACACATGTATAGAAGGACTTCCCACAGCATTTAGGCAAAAAAAAAAAAAATCAAAAATGGTGGGAAATGTCAATGCGGGGAACAGTATGGACAGGCACGGTTCTAAGATTTTGGTGCCCATGCAACAACAAGCAAGTAATATCTGATGCCCAGTCCTCAAATTTCTCATCAGTAAATAGAGATGTAATAATATCTCACTCCAGAAATTAACTAACACATTTTTTAGGACCTGCGTGATGTCAGGTACAATGACATAGTGTTAGAATACTCATGGGGTCTTATCCATTGTTGGCTCATCCCCCAAAAGTAACTCGTGTCTAGACCGTGGGGTCTATGAGGGCATATGGCCAGTATTGCATCCCCACTGCCTTAGCCTCCTGCCACACACAATAGAGGAGCTTAAAGTGACTGACTGATGAACTGCAGCACAGTTCCCAAAAATTGAAGCTGCCCATGAGTAGCAGAGATGTTTGGGTTCAGTCCTTTAGAGTCTGTGGAAGTTAGTGTAGGGGAAAGAATCATCATGGCAGTGTCCCCCAGGACGGAAATACACTAAAATGCTGGGCAAGCATGGATCAGACAAAAATTCCTGGTGTATAGAAAATAATCGGCCATAGCTGTTGGATTTTATTGCATTTTTAAAAATTCTTGGCCAGGAAAACAAAGCTCAGTTCAGATGAGACTTCTGGGGATGGAAGGGGACTTGAGAAGGAGGTGTGTGCTGCTAAGTCATGCAGTTGCTTGCTCTCGAGTGCAAACAGCAGTGTGTGTGAAATTTAGAATATGCCAAGCATATGCTATCCCTGGTGGTACACACTTCTTTTCAATTAAAAGTAAGCTTAGCCTTAGCTAGCAATATCGGGAAGTATCTATAAATGCCATATGCTGTGTTCACAAAAAAGCAAGTAGAGTCACAAGTGCTTCCATGCAGACACAGTGCATTTGTGGTTTATGTAACAGATCTTTGACAACTGCACGAGGGATGTTTATTAATCTTTTAAAGAAACGGGCAAGGAAAAAGCAAGAAAGGAAGGAATGAACGAGTGTAGGGAGCAGAGAAGAGAGGAAGACGGGCAGGAAAGGAAGAAGGTAGACTGGGAGGGTGCGCGGATGAAGAGAGGCTTTGAAAGTGACTACAGAAAGGGAGAGCTGGAAAAAAGTATTTTCATCTGAAAATGTTGGTGACATTTTACTAACAGCGGCAACAACTCAAACAAGGCCCTCCATCCCCATCCTTAATCCTTATTAGACTGCCCTCTGTGGAGCCACGCTAACCCTGAAAACAGCAAGAACAAGAGCCACAAAACAGAGCTGGTTTTAATTGAGCGAGATGCACAGAAAAGACTCAGAGCCTGTGCGCGCGCGCGTGTGTGTGTGTGTGTGTTGTAATATTATGGATTTTATGTAGTGGCTGACTTTTGGAACAGTGCACCATTTAGAATGGTCCAGTGTATGACTGTCAGTTAAAATCAAGTGATGTTTTTCTGCCAAGCAGATATCAGACAGGAGAGTGACGCTACTCTAAAGTGTTCTGGGATAAGAATGACACAAGGTGTACCAGATAGAATGTGCAAAAGAGGAAACTAAAACATAAAGTGGAGCATACAAAATATGACAGAACCACAGGGAGAGGCGTCCTGACCTGATGACGAGGAAGGCCAGGTATTCTGTGGATAACCTGCTCCCTCTAAATTTGTCCGCAGAATCAAAGGAAATGTGGTCTGAAGTCTTCGCAGCCGAGAGTGTACTGGGGAACTGGCATAGGAGACTCACATACAAGTGGAAGAATAAAAGAAAGGGAAGAGGAAAGTTACATTTGGGTCTGTGGAACAAGAATTGGGAATGTTGGGGCTGGAGAGATGGCTCAGAGGTTAAGAACATTGTCTGCTCTTCCAAAGGTCCTGAGTTCAATTCCCAGCAACCACATGGTGGCTTACAACCATCTGTAATGGGGTCTGGTGCCCTTTTCTGGCCTGCAGACAGACACACAGACAGAATATCGTATATATAATAAATAAATAAATAAATAAATATTTAAAAAAAAAAGAAAATTAGGAATGTTTCCTAGCAGACATCATGTCCTGCAATGGACTGACAAACAGACAAAGGAACAAGTAGACAAACAAGCAAAAAACTTGTGTCACTGGTCATTAATATCACTTAATATCAATGGACTCAACTCACCTATAAAGAGGCACAGGCTAAGAGATTGGATACGAAAACAGGATCCAACATTCTGCTGCTTACAAGAAACACACCTCAACCACAAAGACAGACATCTACTCAGAGTAAAGGGCTGGGAAAAGGTTTATCAAGCAAACGGACCTAAGAAACAAGCAAGTGTGGCCATACTAATTTCTAACAAAGTTGACTTCAAACTAAAATCAATCAGAAGAGATGGAGAGGGACATTTTTTACTCATAACAGGAACAATTCATCAGAATGAAGTCTCAATCCTGAATATCTATGCCCCTAATATAAAAGCACCCACTTATGTAAAAGAAACATTACTAAAACTCAAGGCACTCATCAAACCACACACACTAATAGTAGGAGATTTCGACACTCCTCTCTTACCAATGGACAGGTCAATCAGACAGAAACCTAACAGAGAAATAAGAGGATTAAGGGAGGTAATGAACCAAATGGACTTAAAGACATCTATAGAACATTCCACCCAAATAGGAAAGAATATACCTTCTTCTCTGCAGCTCATGGAACCTTCTCAAAAATAGACCACATACTCGGTAACAAAGCAAACTTACACAGTTACAAAAAAATATCGGAAACCACCTATGTCTTAACAGATCTCCATGGATTAAAGTTAGAAATCAACAACAATGCTATCCCCAGAAAGCCTACGAACTCATGGAAACTGGACAGTCAACTACTGAACCACACCTGGAACAAGGAAGAAATAAAGAAAGAAATTAAAGTCTTTCTTGAATTCAATGTAAACAAAGACTCAACATACCCAAACCTATGGGACACTATGAAAGCAGTGCTAAGAGGAAAGTTCATAGCATTAAGTGCCCACTTAAAGAAAATGGAGAAAGTACACATTGGAGACTTAATAGCCCACCTGAAAGCTCTAGATAAAAAAGAAGCAGACTCACCTAGGAGAAGTAGAAGACTGGAAATAATCAAACTGAGGGCTGAAATCAACAAAATAGAAACACAGAAAACAATCCAAAGAATCAATGAAACAAAAAGCTGGTTCTTGGAGAAAATCAATAAGATTGATAAACCCCTATCCAAACTAATCAAATGGTGGAGAGAGAATACGCAAATTAACAAGATCAGAAACGAAAAGGGAGACATAACCACAGACACAGGGGAAATTCAGAGAATCATTAGATCTTACTACAAAAGCCTGTATGCCACAAAATTGGAAAATGTAAAAGAAATGGACACTTTTTTAGATAAGTACCATATACCAAAGTTAAACCAGGACCAGGTGAACAATCTAAATAGACCTGTTAGTCGCGAAGAATTAGAAGTTGTTATAAAAAAACCTCCCTACCAAAAAAAGCCCAGGTCCAGATGGCTTCAATGCAGAATTCTACAAGAACTTCCAAGAAGACCTAATACCTATACTCCTTAATGTATTTCACAATATAGAAATAGAGAAGTCATTGCCAAATTCCTTTTATGAAGCTGCAGTTACTCTGATACCAAAACCACACAAAGACACAAGCAAGAAAGAGAACTACAGGCCAATCTCACTCATGAACATGGATGCGAAAATCCTCAATAAAATACTGGCAAACTGAATCCAAGAACACATTAGAAAAATTATCCATTATGATCAAGTAGGCTTCATCCCAGAGATGCAGGGCTGGTTTAACATATGAAAATCTATCAATGTAATCCATCATATAAATAATCTGAAAGAAAAAAACCATATGATCATTTCAATAGATGCTGAAAAAGCATTTGACAAAATTCAACATCCCTTTATGATAAAGGTCTTAGAGAGATTAGGGATACAAGGGTCGTACCTAAGTATAATAAAAGCTATTTATAGCAAGCCGACAGCTAACATCAAATAAAATGGAGAGAAACTCAAAGCTATTCCACTAAAATCAGGAACACAACAAGGCTGTCCACTATCTCCATACCTCTTTAATATAGTGCTTGAAATTCTAGCGATAGCAATAAGACAACATAAGGGGATCAAAGGGATTCAAATTGGAAAGGAAGAAGTTAAACTTTCATTATTTGCAGACGATATGATAGTGTACATAAGCGACCCCAAAAACTCCAGCAAAGAACTCCTACAACTGATAAACACCTTTAGTAGCGTGGCAGGATACAAGATCAACTCCAAAAAATCAGTTGCCCTCCTATACACAAAGGATAAGGAAGCAGAGATGGAAATCAGAGAAGCATCACCCTTCATGACAGCCACAAATAGCATAAAATATCTTGGGGTAACTCTAACCAAGGAAGTGAAGGATCTATTTGACAAGAACTTTAAGTCTTTGAAGAAAGAAATTGAGGAGGATACCAGAAAATGGAAGGATCTCCCTTGCTCTTGGATTGGGAGGATCAACATAGTAAAAATGGCAATTCTACCAACGGCAATTTATAGATTCAATGCAATTCCCATTAAAATCCCATCAAAATTCTTCACAGATCTTGAGAAGACATTAATCAACTTTATATGGAAAAACAAAAAACCCAGGATACCCAAAACAATCTTATACAATAAAGAAATTTCTGGAGGCATTACCATCCCTGACTTCAAACTCTATTACAGAGCTTCAGTATTGAAAACAGCTTGGTATTGGCATAAAAACAGAGAAGTCAATCAATGGAACCGAGTAGAAGACCCTGATTTTAACCCACAAACATATGAACACCTGATTTTTGATAAAGGAGCTAAAAGTATTCAATTGAAAAAAAGAGAGCATCTTCAGCAAATGGTGCTGGCAGAACTGGTTGTCAACCTGTAGAAGAATGAAAATAGATCCATATCTATCGCCATGCACAAAAGTCAAGTCCAAATGGATTAGAGACCTCAATATCAGTCTTAACACACTGAACCTGATAGAAGAAAAAGTGGGAAGTACTCTACAACATATGGGTACAGGAGATCACTTCCTACGTATATCCCCAGCAGCACAGACATTAAGGACAACATTGAATAAATGGGACCTCCTGAAACTGAGAAGCTTCTGTAAAGCAAAGGACACTGTCACTAAGACAAAAAGGCAACCCACTGACTGGGAGAAGATCTTCACCAACCCTGTAACAGACAAAGGTCTGATCTCCAAAATATATAAAGAACTCAAGAAACTAGACTTTAAAATGCTAATTAACCCAATTAAAAAATGGGACACTGAACTGAACAGAGAATTCTCAACAGAAGAAATTCAAATGGCCAAAAGACACTTAAGGTCATGCTCAACCTCCTTAGCGATAAGGGAAATGCAAATTAAAACAACTTTGAGTAACCATCTCACACCTGTCAGAATGGCTAAAATCAAAAACACCAATTAGCCTTTGCTGGAGAGGTTGTGGAGTAAGGGGCACATTCATCCATTGCTGGTGGGAATGCAAACTTGTGCAACCACTTTGGAAATCAGTGTGGTGATTTCTCAGGAAATTTGGGATCAACCTACCCCAAGATCCAGTAATACCACTCTTGGGAATATACCCAAGAGATGTCCTATCATACGACAAAAGTATCTGTTCAACTATGTTCATAGCAGCATTGTTTGTAATAGCCAGAACCTGGAAACAACCTAGATGCCCTTCAATGGAGGAATGGATGAAGAAAGTGTGGAATATATACATATTAGAGTACTACTCAGCGGTAAAAAACAATGACTTCTCGAATTTTGCATGCAAATGGATAGAAATAGAATACACTATCCTGAGTGAAGTATCCCAGACCCAAAAAGAGGAACATGGGACGTACTCACTCATAATTGGTTTCTAGCCATAAATAAAGGACATTGAGCATATAATTTGTGATCCTAGAGAAGCTAAATAAGAAAGTGAACCCAAAGAAAATCATACAGTCATCCGCCTGGATAGGAGAAGTAGACAAGATTGTTGGGCAAAAACTGTGAACTTGCGAGTGAGGTGGCATGGGACTAAGGAGAAATGGGGTGAGAAAAGCGAGAAGGGGAGGATGGAAGGAGCTTGGGGGATTGGGATGGTTGGGATATAGGAAGGGTGGATACGGGAGCAGCGAAGTACATATCCTAACTAAGGGAGCCATCTTAGGGTTGGCAAGAGACTTGACTCTGGAGGGGTTCACAGGTGTCCAGGGAGATGTCCCCAGCTGGCACCTTGGGCAACTAGGAGAGGGAACCTGAAATGACCCTATCCTATACTGATGAATATCTCACATATCACCTTAGAACCTTCATCTGGCAATGGATCGTGATAGAGACAGAGACTCAATTTGGAGCAAAGGTCTGAGCTCTTAAGGTCCAAATGAGGAGCAGAAGGAGGGAGAACATGAGCAAGGAAGTCAGGACCACGAGGGGTGCACCCATCCACTGTGACAGTGGAACTGATCTATTGGGAGCCCACCAAGGCCAGCTGAACTGGGACTGAAAAAGCATGGGTTGAAACTGGACTCCCTGAACATGGCAGACAATGAAGGCTGATGAGAAGCCAAGGACAATGGCACTAGGTTTCGATCCTAATACATGAACTGGCTTTGTGGGAGCTTAGCCTGTTTGGACGCTCACCTTCCTGGACCTAGATAGAAGTGGGAGGAACTTGGTCTTCCCGCAGGGCAGGGAATTAGGACTGCTCTTCAGTATAGAGAGGGAGGGGGAATGGAGTGGGGGGAGGAGAAGAGGAGTGGGGATGGGGGTGTAGTGGGGGGAGGGGGCAATATGTGGGAGGAGGGGGAGGGAAATGGAAAACGGGGAGCAGGTGGAAATTTAATTAAAAAAGAATAAAAATAAATAAATAATAATAAAAAATAAAATATTTTAATTAAGAATTTTTAAAAAATGTGCTGGGGATGATGTCTTGGTGATGGGAGTGGGATGTCTTGGAGGGGAGAGCAAGTGTCTTTCTGAGTTCTCTAAGGACATCAGGTCCCCCTCTGAGGCAATGACACTTGCTCCCGTCTTTGAAGCAAAGCAGTCTCACTCAAAACTGTTTCTTTCTCACAGCTGGCACCTCTGACCCCCATATTCCATACACCCAGGAGGAGCAGCTTGCAGGCCTCTCCCCTTGTAGTCTATGCAGACTTCATAGCTGACAAGTCTGGAGCAGAGACTATGGGGGAGGGACGCATACACAAAGAATATGTGGAGCCCCTAAAAGGGCTTTAGATTTGTGCTCAAAACACCACCCAAGCGCCCACAGCTCCTCGAGATAAGACAGGGGCCAAAAAACAGCCTTGTTTGTCTCTACTACGCAAGGGCACTCTCCACGTTATGAGGGTTTCTTGTCTTCCTAGGGCGACCCTGAAACGTACTGAAACATTTATCCCAGGGCAAGGCTGCATTGAGGATAAAACACAACTCATCTTTACCCTTAGGCAGTTTTACTGACCTATACAATGTATTTTCACTACAGGAAGACTTAAATAGGACACAGAAAACACAAATACCCCTTCCCTTTCAAATGACAGTCTCCTGTATGCTTCAAACTAATGGAGTAAAAAAAAATGCTTGACCAGGACCAGTTGTGAGAAACCATTGTCCTTCCTTGCTGAGAAGGGGTGAGTCCTTCCTTGCTGAGAGAAGGAAGGGCTTCTCAGAGGCCAGAAAGTGTACTGGGAGACAACAGAATTTCAAGCCTCAAGCCCTTCTTCTCTACTTCTGTAGGACAGCCACTGTGAGACCCACACATAGAGAATAGTTGGAGTTTGTATTGGTTATGTTTTTCATTGCTTTCAAAAATAGCTCACAGAAAGAATATATTTTAGCTCACAGATTAAAAGGGTCTAATCTAGGCTGGAGGATAATGTGGAAGATTTCACATTGGCAGGAGCAGGCAGCTGAGACGCCACAACTGGGAAAAAACAGAATGCATGGAGGAGGGGACACTGGAAATTGCTTTTTCATTTTTATTCAAACCTGGAACCCAGTCCATATAACAATGCAGTCCACACTCCCAGACAGTCATTCTCTCCACAGATAAATGTTTCTGGGAACATCCTCCCAGACATCCCTGGAGATGTGTCTCCCAGTTGTTTCCAAATCCAGTCCAATCGACATCACCGAATCACCATCACCAAGTAGCTAATCCCAGTGTGATCAATGACTTAGAAGTGATCTTTCTGTGGCAGGTCTGATGGACTGAGCATCATCTCTCCCCACAAGTCCTCTGTCTACTGACTTTGTTCCTGTGATATTGGTTTCTATTAACCCCATAGACTTAAAGCAAGCTGGGGAGAAGGGGTTTGTTTCAACACACGTCTTAGGTTCCTAGAATTGATTGAAGACAGACAGAAACTCAAGGCGGGAACTGAAGCAGAGGCCATAGAAAAGGCTGCTTGCTGCCGAGCTTTTATGGTTTTCTCGGGCTACTTTCTTTACTCTGCTTACATAGCACAGGATCCCTTGCCCATGGATGGCACAGCCCCAGATGACTGGGTCCTCTGCCAGCAAGTGTTCATCAAGGAGACCTGCACGCCAGTCTGATGGAAGGATTTCCTCCACTGCGGTTCCCTCTTCTCAGATGACCCCCATTCGTGTCAAGTAGATCCAAACTCAGCTGAGAATGTGAGCTCTGTGTCACAACTTCTCCAGTCCTAGCCGAACCTCAGGAACAGGCTCGGCCCTTCCAACCCAAAAGAGAATTAGAAGTCTACCTTCCAAGAGAAAGAAAGTCTGCCCAGAGGTTATGCCTTCTGAGTTTGTCAACCTCTCCATGTCCATGTGTGTGAGTGAGAAGGGGGAGTGAGAAGGGAGTGGAGAAGAAAGGGAGAAGAGATAGAAATGAAACAAAGAATGTCTATTGGAATAATTGGTGAAATTTGGTTCCTCTCAGTAGCTGAGCTAGAACCCAGAAGCAGAGGTAGGTAAAGGCAGCTGGACAGATGCATAAGAAGCCTTCACATCTGTCCCTCCTACCAGACACAGATCCATCCTGCCCAACACCTCCCAAGCTGACTAATCGTGACCACAGAACTAGCTGTCCACTGCTGACACAGGGCTCACTGGGATATTCAGCACTACATTTTGTTCTCCAAATGATGTACCTCTGCTGCTGACCTCAGCTCTTGCCACAATCACCTAGCATGTTTCTTTTAGGTCAGCAGTCCTCAACCTGTGCGTCTCAACCCCTTGGAGGTTGCATAGCAAATATGCTACATACCGCTTATTACATTATGATTCATAATAGTAGCAAACTTGGAGTTATGAAGTAGAGAATAATTTTATGGTTGGGGTCACCACCAGGTGACGAACTGTACTAAGGGATTACAATATAAGGACGGTTGAGACAGTTCTAGGCTTTGGTGGCCCTGTGTCCTGTCTCCCACTCTACAGAACTACAGAGTTCAGACTTCCCAGGAGAAGATACTTGCCACTGCCAACCCCAGTCACAAGTGACTCTCTGTACTCTCTCCAAGAGCTCTCTCGTCTCCTAGCCTGTGAACTAAGGCATGGCCAGTGCAAGTGTTGCTACTTCTAAGGGCTCAGCGCTTGTGGAGTTTGAGCCCTGGGTTCTCGCAGCTGTGTCTATGTGTCCCCCTTAGCTTTCTCAAAAATAAAAAATCTAAAAATAAAAATTGTCTGCATGTAGGGTTTCCAAGTGTGTAAACCATTGTGACATCACCATCAAGCTAAATCCCATCAGTCACCCTCCAGAGTCACCATTATTCTTCTGTGGAGAAAGCATTTACGATCTTCCACCATGCACATTTCCCGTACACAGTGAAGTCGTAAACACATAGATGTTGAACATACCTGTTTGATATATACCTAAATTTATAATTTTGTTAAATAAAGGAAGCAAAAGTAAAAAGTGTTGAAATGGTAAAATAAATTTTATAGAGCTAGCCCAGACTATTTATTATGCACTCAGTGATCATATTTACAACCTTCAAAGTAGGATACCAAGGTATAGTATACATTATATACTTAAAATAAAAAATAAGTTTGTGCACATAAGCTGTCATTTATACCACTATACTCACATTGTAATCTCTATGCCACATTCAGGTCACTGGCAACCACTATTGTATGCTTTCCTTCTCTTGTGTCCTAATGAAATGGGTCCAACCCAAAGACATGCTTGTAACCTACAGCATTTGGAGACTATAGTAGTAAGTCATTCCTGCCCGAGGGCAGGCTGTTACAAGACTAAGCCTCCCCTAACAGGCAAACTTCCTCCCTCCAGTACTAACTGCACATGTCCCTGTGGAGATGAACAGCTTACAATGAGTGGGTGGCAGTCATACATCTATCAGACAGAAACAGGCTAAGGCCCTCATGCTGCAGCCCATTAGCAACTGGATCCTGTCAACACCTGGCTCACCTTCAGTCCACCTATGAGATCACAGTCCGTGGGCATCTGACAATTTCATTATAAGTAGGTGTCATTCTATTTAAATTGTTCACTTGGTCTTAATTTAATTTTGGTAAATGGTATTTATCTAAAAATAAGTACATTTCTTTTACATTTTCCAACTTTGTGGTATATAAGCTTTCGTAGTAAGATCTAATGATTCTCTGAATTTCTTCAGTGTCTGTTGTTATGTTCCCCTTTTCTTTTCTAATCTTGTTAATTTGTGTTCTCTCTCTGCCTTTTGATTGGTTTGGATGAAGGTTTGTCAATCTTGTTGATTTCTCAAAGAACCAGCTCTCTGTTTAACTTATACTTTGGATTGTTTTCTGTGTTTCTATTTTATTGATTTCAGCCCTCAGTTTGATTATTTCCAGTCTTCTACTCCTCCTGGGTGAGTCTTCTTCTTTTTTTTTTCCCTAGAACTTTCACCTGTGCTGTTAAGTCTCTGATGTGAGCTTTCTCCATTTTTTTTTAATGTGGGCACTTAGTGCTATGAACTCCCCTCTTAGCACTGCTTTCATAGTGTCCCATAGGTTTGGATATGTTGTGTCTTTATTTTTGTTGAATGCTTTCTTTCGTTTAATTTCTTTCTTTATTTCTACTCTGACCCAGGGGTGATTCAGTAGTTGACTGTACAGTTTCCATGAGTTTGTAGGTTTTCTAGGTGTAGAATTATTGTTAAATTCTAACTTTATTCCATACTGATCAGATAAGACACTAATATTTTTTTGTATCTGTGGAAGTTTGCTGTGTTACCGAGTATGTGATTATTTTTGTGCCTGAACTGTCCTTGCAAAACTATCACACTGATGATTATCTCTAATATCACCATAGAATCTACGTCTGGCGATGGAGATAGAGACAGAGACCCTCATCAGAGCAACGGACTGAGCTCCCATGGTCTAGGAGGTGTGGAGCAGAATTACTGATGGGGAACAGTCTGTCATGGCCCCAGGTATTTGTATAGCATTAGGGCCGGCATACAGACATTGACAACCTGTTAGATTCTGGAGGGAAAATCCCTGAAGCCTCATGGATACTTTATTTCCAGCAGAACATCCAGGTAAATCTTGCCAGCCTTGTGTGGTTATTATGAGCATGAAGAAACTGCCACTATGCCAGTAAATTTGAAATCATCCAAAGAATCAGAGGAATTGGATAGCAAACAGAAGAATAAGCCTGAGAGCAACACAGTCTTCATTTCACCCATGCAGAAGAAACACATTGGAGCACACTGAGAACTCTGATGGTAAAAGTAGAAAAAATGAACAAACAAATGAACAAAAAGGAATAAGCTACAATGGAAGAGAACAACTCTGATTTGAGAATGGAAGATATCGAAATGAAATGGCCATCTCAAAAGGAATAAGAGTACTGTGTCACGAGTCAGAATGGAAACAGAATAGAAAAATGAGCTGCCTGTATCCTGTTGTAAACTGGGAGACACTACAAACTGTAAGAATTCCAGCTGGTAACATACACTGCAGGCAGGTACTAGTTCCGATGCTCTTGGAAACAGCAGCCAGCAAGGATACCTCTATTTTGAAATGTTTGCACATGGTGCACCTTCAAATTCTTTCTCCTCCTACTGCAGATCAGAACCATACATTACATTGGTTGTGTTGGTGTATGTGTCTATCCTCAGCATAGGGAGGCTGAGACAGAAGGATTTTGAGATCAAGGTCATCCTGGGTTAGATAGGGTAGTACTCTTCACAAGAGTTACAGCCAAACAACGAGCTGCTTCTGACAGGCATCATTGTTCTGGATCTGAGATGTCCTGGTCTCAAGGCCAATCATGTTCTAAGGAGCTCTTCTCCAGCTCTGCTACATGCTAGGCCAGAGCATCCTCAAGATCAGGACCATGGAGAGATCCTCAGCATGCTGCCCTTTTTCAATACTCAACAGCTAGATCTCTTCTACCAGGTGTGGTTAGTGAAGATTTTCCTCCATTCTGCATGATGTCTCTTCAGTGGATTAACTGCTCCCTTTGCTGCTGGCCTCATTTGCTAAACAAGCACAGGTCTTTTCAGGAAATCCTTGTCTGTGATGCTAGCTGCCTCTAGCATTATCAGGGTTTCAGGTCTTACAGTAAACCTAGTCATTCTAGTCATTCACTTGCCATGGGTTTCTCCACAGAGAAGTGGGATCTAGCCTTATTCTTCTGCATTTGAAGGGTAGCATTTTAAGTTAAGTAAGTCAGACAGATAAATTTTACATGTTTTCTCGCATTTGGGAATCCTAACCTATATATATTTATGTATGTATGTATGTATACATATATATACATATACATACATACATAAAATCATGGATGTCTAAATAACATCAAAGAAGAAGTGAAACAGATTAGAAGAAATTGAGGCGCTTGCCATAAATTGGAGGAGAACAGGAGGAAGAGTAGGGGTTGTGGAGGCAAGCTTCCTCCTATACTTGAATGACACTGTCGGAATAAAACTCAGTTCTATGTACAACCAATAAACACCAGTTACTAAACAAAAGGTATGACAGCATGTTGAGTACATGAAAGAGAAAAAGATTTTCAGCTCCAGGCTTCAGGGTAGTGTGAGACACTTCCTGCCACTTTGCTTCCCTCTGTAGCCTTTTGGCTGCCACCAATTCATGGAAGGGAAACCTGGAGTCTGATTACAGATCCTTGGTGGGCCTTGGGCTTTAGTCATGGAGAGCTTATGGGCCATTTAAGATACAGGAAGAGTCTCCCTATCTGTTTGCTGAAATTGTCAACATGTGGATGGAGCTGGAAACTAGAAAGACGTGAGTGACAAGTGACTGTGTTTTTCTTTTGGTAAATGTGATGTTAACAATCCCTTCTGCCAAGTCTTAAGCCTTAGATAATCATTGCTAGAGGATTCTAAATGGTAGGGAAAACCACTTTCAATAAGTCGTTTCACCATTGGACTTGGTGTAGTATGATTGATTAGAATGGACTTGGGGGAGAAAGGAGGACAGGACGAGAAACAGATAGACAAGTCAGTGAGGCATCCCAAGGTCCAAAGGAGTGAGGAAAATGTATCAAGTGCAAGGCCAGAATGTACTTATCTGCAGAAGGGGTGGTGGGACATTGGGACAGGGACACAGGGATGGAATTCACAGAGAGGACTGGATCTCAGTCTTCACCAACACAACAGGTCAAGGGGATTGCACACCTCTGACACTAACCCTTTCCTATACCAAATGCACAGCACACTTCTGGAATAATCTGAATGTCTCTACCTGCTGTGGCTGAGACAGGACCTTCCTGTATGAGGGAAACTGTGGCTTTCTGGAGATGTTCCCCTGCAGGGAAAAGGCTGGAGTCCTAGCTTGACAGCGAAGGTGGCTGGATCGCACTTTCTTCCCCATGATAAGCAAACTCAAAAACTCAGAGTACACAGGGTGTGCACACCTCTCAGTCAGACTCAGGGTCAAGTCCCAGGTTTGGTATGAGTCATCTCTGTGAGTCATGTGACGCTCTAGACTGGGTCACTTCTTCCATGAACTTGATTGACACCACCTGGCAAAACCGGTAGAAATCCACACAATTGAACTATCTAAGGATGTATTTGGTATCTTCTTGACATGAACCCAAAATTTTGCATCATGCCGTGGTTTCCATATGAGCTGGGAACTCTGTCCTTTTTTGAGGCCAGGCTGGTGAATGGATTAAGTACTATCAATGGCATGACTATATGACTCCTTCAGGCTCCACCAGGCCACAAAGGATATGATATGTGCACTGCCACTTGGGCAGCCACTCAGGTGTGCATTGATTTAACCTTTCTGTCATGATGGTTCATTAAGAAAGCCCAAAATCTACATGGCTGGATATATTCCTCACTAGCCTGTGGAGGCTTCTCTTCCATCAGGCATTTCCAAATTAAAGGATTCTATAAGAGACTTTACCTCTCACTCCACACACCATCAATCTATCCTTGGGAATCTACACAAGGGTCTCTAGTTCGCCTTCAGTGGACACAGAGATCCTCCAATTCTCCTCGCCCTGGGGTCTTTGTCACTAACAGTTCCCTCTAGACCCACCCTTTCCCTACAAGGACTTTCATTGGCTTTCTGGGTCTGCAATGCTCACAATTAGCAGCAGGCTAATCTTCCCAGCCCATAGAACAAAAGCAATTGTTCTCTGGACAGGGAACAGATCAGAGTGGATACATTTGAAAACAATTCTGGGTGGTTGGAGGAGCCTTATCAAAAGCAGAATGAGGCCATGATGCTGATGCAGAGAGCAAATGTTTCTCTATCTCCCCCTGGAAGCCTGTCTTCTGCCCTCCCTTTCCATTCCTGTCTGTTTTCCTATTCCTTCCCAATTCCCCTCCCACCCCCTTCTTTTTTTCCCACAGCACTCCAGATATGTGGACGTTTACTGCTTCTGCTCTGCTTGTGAGTGCATGCAGGAGTGCACACGCCCAATCACACATAACGTACTCTTTGTACAGCCATAGCTGTTGCACACTGATGTGTGGCTTCTGTTAGGGACACTGCTGTAATTGCCTTATTCAGACTCCACTCTAGGGAAGAGCTTTGTCTTGCTGATTTGGGAACAAGCAGCCCCTGTCTTAGGGCACCTTGTACTAACCAAATGAGGTGGTAATTATGTATCCGCTAAATTGTGAGGCTCCTAGATTCTGCTCTGAAACATTAACACATACTCTCCCATTTGCTGCCCCCAACTGGAAACCCAGACACCCACAGAGTAGATGTTGGAGACTGGTTGTGCAGGTGGAGAGCCAATTTCTATACGGATTTTGGGCCCAAGAGATGAGGTTCTGAGGCTTCCTGCTCCTTTGAGCCCTCAGAACACTGCAGGAAAGAAGACCTCTAAAGGGAGGGGGCCAACCCCTACCCATAACATGGCTAAGGAGGAGGTGTCACCGGACAAAGCAAAATCCCAGTAGGCAGCAATGGTCTTAATGCAGTGGGGCTTCATAATAAGCAGCTCTCTTCACTTTATCCCTGCCCAGCACACAGAAAGAGTTCCAGAATCCCCACTCCCCATTCCCCAGAGCCATATGTCCCACCTATACCAGCTCAGTCCTGGCTGACTTGACAGAAAGCCATTGATTTTGGTGCCATACCTACCTAAAAACACCCTCCTGCTCTCTCCTTTTCATGAGGGACCTTTCACAGTCCCTTGGTTTCTGGACCCTGTGAGTTGCTAGGAGGCATGATTCATGTGTCACCACTAGTCACACTCATAGTGTTCTCATTTGACTCTCTTGCCTGTGATACCATATCTCTCTGTGACCTTGAACAAGGTGGTACAGTTTCCAGAGCTGACATTCAGAATCACATTACAGTGAAATCTTTCATTGAGAGCTCTCTGAAATCCTGAACACCTGCACATTCTCTGATCCCAAAGCTTAGGGGACTCGGACACTGCAGCCCAACTGCAAGGTTCCTAAGATTATTGCTCTCATGAAGGTCTGTCTCTGATGATCCCTACTCCGTAAGTCCATATGCTAAGATACTATTTAACTTCCTGACCTGCTCCTCCCATCATATCCAAGATGGTCAATATTCAAATCTCAGAGCTACAGTGTGGGTGGTCTTTAGAAATCATCACCCCTGAAGTCACAAGGCAGACCTCACAGATTCCAGACCATTCCTGATATGCCCTGCAAGTATCTCAAGGGCTGAACAATGGGTCAGTCCAATTGTTGATCAAGCACTATCATTTTGAGCATCCATAGTCCCAGAGTCTGTATGAGACATGAAGATGTACCCTGCTGCCTCCTGGTAGCCCTGTTTAAATCCTGCAAACATACCATGGAGGAAAAGGCAGCTGCCTGTCTTCAGGGTCAAACTCACTGCACCTGCCTGGTCTTGTCCCTCCAGAGCTGTTCTTCCTCCTCCCTCCACACTGAAGCCAAATCTTCACACATACCAGAGAGCTACTCCTCTAGAAAATATCCCTCACTCAATGACAAACTCCAAGCCTAAAGAGTTTCCTGATAGCCAGCAACCCCATGGTACCTGATCTTCTTCCATTCCTGTCTGCTGTCCTTGTGAGTGCAGCTTTTTCCCTGCTGTGGCTGAATTAGGAAAATCTCTCTCAAAGGAGCTGCCAGCAAACACATGGAAGGTGAGTTAAACTCTAGGGTTTTTTTTCTAGAATTTTTTCAAGCCCTCTCAGGTTTTACATGGATTTAGTCGGATACATGGGTATCAATTTGTTGCAGGGAGGCTGCTTGTCCATCCCAGTTGCCCAGAACCGAAATAATCACACAGAAACTATATTAATTAAAACACTGCTTGGACATTAGCTCTAACTTCTTATTGGCTAACTCTTATATCTTAATTCAACCCATTTCTATTAATTGGCATATCACCACATAGCAGTGGCATACCAGCAAAGTTTTGGCATGTCTCACTTTGGCGTTTCCATGGTGTCTCTCTGACTTCACCCTTCTTCCTCTCAGCATACAGCTTAGCTTTCCCTGCCTACCTACAATCTGCCTTGCTATAGCTCCAAAGAAGTCTCTTTATTAATTAATGGTGATCACAGCACACAGAGGGGAATCCCATATCACCCCAGCTGCTCCTTGATCCAGAATGTCTCATCTTTCCCTCTCTAAGCCCTGCCCTTTCAGAGAATTTACAACAAAGAAAAACCACCAAAACCCAGTTCCACATTCTTGTAGGATTCATTGGTTCTTCTGCTGATGTTACCAGCTGTCCAATCCCCTCCTAATTCATTATACTCTGGCATAAACTCAGCTTGTGGCAGACACATCATCACCCCTTGACTACAGGATACATAAGTGTCAAGCTTTATTTGGCCATGTGATTTCTCCTGCCCCTTCTCCTGCCTTGATCTCTGGGGGCCTGGAGAGCTCACCAGAGAGTTGTTTTGCTCAAAAGAAACCTGGTCTTTTACTTATTTTAATACAGATTCATCTGGCCTACTGCATTGATAAAGAAACCTATTATTGGGTACAGAAAACTTATTAGGTTCCTGGCCAGAGTTAACATGAAATGTCGTTTCTGCGCCAGCATGGGCTGGAACAAAGAATCTCGGCAGAGGGTGTCCATGTTGAATGAATACACAGAGCACGAGGTTGAGGTGGAACAGCTTCCTTTATTGTCTTGCTGGGCTGGCTTTATACCATGGCACCAAATGAGGACGGTGCGTGAAGTGACTGTAACCTGACCCAGGCAGGGATCAAGGAACGGTCACCATGCACTCAAAATTCCTTCCTTCCCCGTTCCAGTAATCTCTGACAGTCATGGAGGGTCCACAAATGGGAGCAATCCAGCTGCAGCCTTTGAGGCTGAAGCCCAGTGGATTGGATTTGAAAGCCCAGATAGGAATAGGGGGGCTGCATCTGCACCTTCTCTGGGGCCAAAATGAACCCATGTCCCTCCAGAAGGGTCTGTAACTCTGCAAATATTAATAAACTTTCCTCTTTTGTTGGTGCTCCCTGAAGTATGTCATCCATATAAAGGACTCTATGGAAGGAGGAAAACTTAAGCCGAAGTGGATCCAAACAAGTCACAACATACTCTTTGACAAATTGAAGGACTGGTAGCCCTGTCCTGGATTGTTAGGGTCACGAATTTTTATAACAGGGGCAATCACTGGGCAGCACTTAACTCCTCTACGGGGAGCCTCCTCCGAGTGGAGCCTCCTCAGAGCCCAACCAAGGTGGGAGGGGCCGGAGAGGTCCTGAACTGGTCAGAAAGAGTATAGGGAGGGGGCTTGTCCTGCTCCCCAGAGGTCCCCTTTGTCTTTTCTTTTAAATGGGCCCTGCGTAATTCCCGCTGCAGCGCTGCGATTTCTCCCTCCAAAACTTCTTCTTCTGAACCTGTTGATTCCCCCAAGCTCTCCTCAAAATCAGACAAAGAAGGGTAGAGGCGTGTTTGCACCAAAGAATTTTGTTTGGGACGAGCCCCTAAGCTCTGAGAGGAAACTCCGACCGAGGATTCATTTTCCACCCCCCTGTCTGGAGGTTTTCACTTCCTTTTAATATTTCTCTCCTCTTCCTTACTGGGCCTCCCCTTAGCAGGCTGAGAGAGCGGTTCGGCCTCCATGTCAGAGGCAATATCAGAACAAAGGGAAGCCTTAGTCTAACTCTCTTCAATCTCAGATAACACCTCTTTTGTTGCTTCCAAAGCCTGCTTAACCCGGACTTTCTCTGTTAGCAAAGCATCCCTGATCAGTCTCCAAAGGGAGAACGTGGCCCTTGGCAGGACCTCAGGCCCCTCCTTTCTCAACGATTTCTGAAGATCCCCGCGGACCTGTTCCCATTGGTAGGACTTCAGGCCCCTCCTTTCTCAACGTTTTCTGAAGATCCCCGTGGACCTGTTCCCATTCAGAAATATTGAGGGCTCCACTGGTGACGAACCAGGGACTCCACGTCTCTATAGTTTTAAGAAAATCTTCTAAAGTCTTAGTTTTTACAGCTGTTCCCTGCTCTTTCAATAATCTCTTTAACTGAAACTTTAACTCCGATTTACTTGTAATATTTCCCATATTTCTTAATTAATTTTCTTTTTATGTAACTCCCCAATGCGTCCTGCCAGCCCACGGGACGACCCGTTCCACTGTACCTCAGTTTCCGATATCGGCTGGGACCTCCAGATGCCGTGCCAGCGCAGACTGGAAACAAGAATCTCGGCGGAGGGTGTCCACGTTGAATGAATACACAGAGCACGAGGTTGAGGTGGAACAGCTTCCTTTATTGTCTTGCTGGGCTGGTTTTATACCATGGCACCAAATGAGGAGGGGCTGCGAAGGGACTGTAGCCTGACCCTGGCAGGGATCAAGGACCGGTCACCACGCACTCAAAATTCCTTCCTACCCCGCTCCAGAAGCAGAGGGAATTTATTATGTTTTCCTTGCAGATAAGCACCTCAAATGGGGGCAGAGATGTCAACTCGGGGATGCAGTTCCCAAGGGCATATGCATGTCCTCTGTCTGGGCTGCCATATGAGGCCATGATGATATCTGGGCAGTTGCTGTGGGTCATGTCTTTGTCTGTTGCCCTGTTGCAACTCAGATCCGTGTTGATATCCATGGTTCTTGTTACCTCTGAAGGCCACTCAGATATCCATGGTCTGCACTGCAGCCTGACCACGTTGATTTCCATGGTCCATGTGGTTTCCAGGGGCCACACTGTGGTGTGTGGCCTGAGCTGAAACTAAGGCCATAGCAGGGAAAAGATCACGGCTGTCGCTGGGGTCATGTCTAGGTCTGTGGTCCTACTGTAGCTGGGATCTCTGGTGATGTTTTAGAGAGGAAGGAGAGGGGGAGCAGAAACTTGTAGAGAGAATGCCAGCCTGAGACCAACAACAAACAACTAGAGAAGCAAGGAGGGAGGTTGGAGAGGGGGAGCAGGAGCATAGCAGCCAGAAACCTTGGGCCTATTGGGGCTTGTTTATTTTGTGGCGGGAAAATATATTTTAGGCCTTAAGGTACATAAGGTGTCAGATATCCCCAACTGAAAAAGATTTTGTACAAAGCAGCACAAGGGCATTTGGAGATCAGGAATAAAATTGTTAACGTTCCTTTTCTAAGTCCATCCCTAGACTTGGGTCTCTATGTTTAGTAAAATGAATACACCGTGATATATTTGGGGAACTAAAAATAGATGGGTGTGAGAAATTCCTTAACAGGATATCTCATGATAAAGGAACCCCAGAAAGACAAGGGAGGCCCTTGTCCCCTGGAATAAGGCAGGTCCTTGTCCTGGTCAGATTAAGACCCAGGCAAGGCTGCATTTTAGTAGGACAGCCAGAATTATATGATTCCCTGGACCTCTAAAGGCAATGACTTGGAACTCAGAACTTACCCAGACAAAGCCAATCTTAGCCTGGCAGGTGTGGAGGGAGGGTATTAACACAACATGTGACCCTGGGTGGGTGAAAAAAGCAAACCCGTAAGTGGGACATCCAGATGTATAGATTTGGCAGCCCAACTAATCTCATCACCAACACAAAAATCGAAATCAAACAAACAAACAAACAAAAAATTAATTAGAAAAAATCCAGGTTTAATGGATAGCAAAGGTCCCAGAGAGTTAGAAGAAGGAAGACCAGAAAACCACTTGTTTGTTCTGGATTACTGTTTCAATACCATGTGGGAGTGGTTTTGACCATCTCTGAGGAAGGTTTACCATTTGGTAGGCTTTTTTGGAAATGGAGTCAGGACGGAGGCGACGCCCAAGGGAGGGGATTGAAAATGAAATTTTGCTTAAACATTTCAGATTCTTTCAATATATTGATGTCAGGGGCTGGATTGAAGCCTTAACCCAAAGAATCCAGAGGGATCCAAGGCAAAAGTGTATGCTACAGCCCTGCTTAGTAAGGTGTAAGGGTCTCTATTTGGTGTGGTACAGCTTTTAAAGACATTAACAGGCATGCCGAGTGGTTACGCTTCGAACAAGTGGTAGGGTCAGAGTCCCAGAAGAGAGACCATTGGGGAAGGTGTAGCCAGTTTCAGTGAAGACCTGAGTAGTGCTTCTCAACAATGTTTGATTATTTATACATATACACAGGCCTAGACACAAACTGAAACATCTCTTGTATCTACAATGCAGATATTAAGTACAAGAGCTCCCAGGCACATACACAATCACAAAACAAATGCAAACCAAACCACGCAGAAACCCACCAATGGATGGGCCGTATTATCATATTATCTACAGAACATACACTAAAAAGTGCTAGCCTCCAAAGGAACAAGGGATGAAGGTACAAAAACATACTATGTAAGCCAAGATTCTACATTTTGAAGAGTCTGAAAGCTTATGAAATGCCTGAAGGTTTACAAAGCACATTTAAGCATTTCAGACAGGTATCATGTAATTTATCAACTACTCAGTCCTTGAACAAACCTGCACTCCCTCCTCTGGGCCCTTAAGCTCAAGAGAGTGGTGCAGTGCAGATGCTCAGTAGGAAGCAAGAGGTCGCCTGCCTTGGATCCCAGTCACAAGCATGGGCTGGGAGGTTTCACTGCTCCACTCATGCAAGACCTGAAGAGAGAAAGGTTGGGATGAGGACCACCTAAGGATCACAAATCCCCAAATCCCTTTCCTGACTCACACCCTTTCTTCTTTGTCTCCCACAATTGAAGATTTGTCACTGACACAAGTGGACAGACATATTCTTGCCTGGATTCCCACCTCCAGCCTCACATTTCCTGATTCCTCCATCACAGGCCACCAAACTACTCCAGTCAAGCCCATGGCCTCTAAATATAACCTTCCTGATGTGAGGAAAACTCTTTGGATTTCCATTACCTAGTCCTCCTGGCCTAGATGTGCATGCACAGACTTGTAAGTGTGTGTGTGTGTGTGTGTGTGTGTGTATGTGTGTGTTTGTGTGTGTAAGACAGTGAGACGAGGAGAGAAAGAGACAGAGAAGAGGAGGGGGAACACACACTGGTGTTTCTTAGTAAGTGCTGGTATGGAAAAGTCAGAGGATGGCCTTCCTGTTTAAAAGTTGCTTTGAGACCTGTTTGAGGGCTCTAATGGAAACATGGTGTTTTAAATGAGGCAAACAGTAGTCTCTAAATATTTTCCTTCTGTGGTTCCTCACCATGTTTTAGGATGCTTGACTTTAAAACCGCTGTTTGGGGTGCTGACTTGAAGCCTGTGACAAACTGTCAGATGAGCTTTAGCTTGGGATTAGGGCGGTACTCCTGACACTTGAGAAGAGGCCCTAGACATACTTCTGCCATTTTTTCACTCAGATCTTTGTGAAGCAGCATCCTCGGCTGTGACGATTATAAATTAAAAGTACCAATCCACTCTGAAAAATGTGGAAAATACTTTGTGCCCCACAGTGTCCAATTTTGGGTTAAGATTTAACTCTTTGGGCAAAATTAAACAAGCACGTCCACTTCCTTGGCATTCACATTTATCTTTAGTAAATGGGAAATTACATGTACACCGAGGATTAGTATTGAATTAAATTTCTTTATAGTTTATTGTCTGTGAATGTTTGTTTGTATGTCTATCCTTCGTGCCTATATACGTGGGTCCAGTAGACATGTCTTCAGTTGGAAAGGGGTTTCCAGACAGGAGGCTTCAAGAAGCCCTGGCCTAGGATTCCTCCCCTACCCTTGTCAGGGCCTTGTGATCAGCCAGCCACCTCTCCAGCTTCATCCTGACCCTTCCATTCCAGCAGGGCTGTCCAGGGTGGCTTCCTCCTACACTCCCTAGGCCCCATTTGCCTCTGTGCTCGACAGTGTCCAGCCTTGCTTTCCAGAGACACTACAGGTTTAGTTGGCTCCTCGGCTGATGAGGCCCTTGCCCTCTGGGTGGGCTGTTTGAGATTTGGTGGCAAAATACACCTTGAGCAGGAACCCAGGCTGCACATCTGGACTGAGATTCCCCCTGAGACCAGAGACTATATCTCCTTCCATGTATGTCTTCTACAGACCACTACGGTGTGCAGTAGAATGGGGACATGGGGCCTGAGTGAGGAAGCAGGATCCTGGCTCATTCTATTTCTTCCATGTCACATGCGGCCTGCCCTGGGTCTAGTGCCTGCAACCCTCAAGAGCCTCTGTCTCCTTCTCTCTCTGGACATCAGGACACCAGCCGCTTGCTGCTGAGCACAAAACTAGAGGAGCTGAGCGTTCTCTGAGCAATCATCAAGTGCCCTCTCTGAAGTCTGCTCCAGAAGTCTGGGGTACCCAGCCCCAAAGTCATTCAAACTACCAACATACCCCCATATGCCCAGCTATGACCAAATGCCACAGAGCCTCCCATCTCCCACCCATCTCCACCCCATGGTCCTGTTTAAGAAGCCAGCTACCTGGTTAGCTGTGGGTCTGGCGCCAGGACCAAGAAGAGTTCTTCAGAGTCATCAGGGCCGCGGCAGCCTCCAGTATCTCCTCACACTGGAAGGTGGCAGAAACCGAGGCCTGGTCGGAGGTAACGGGCCCCTGTAAAGAAACGGATGTGAGGAGAACAGGAGCTGGGCACCCACCACCTCTTCTCAGAAGTACAAATGCCCTTCCAGTGGCCAGCTGCTCCCAACCCCAAGGCGGTCTCCTCGACACATCCATTTAGCTCCTCCTGCCCAACATTCTGGAGCCCAAACTTCTCTGCAGGGACCTGTGTCTCTGGTGGATGATACTCCATGGAGGAACACGGCAGGGAGGTCTGATCCATGCATCTGGAAAGAAGAGGGGAGGGGATTAAACACTTGGATGGGTGGGCAGCACCGATCCATTGAGACTGACAAGGTTTCTGCAGTACCAGAAGGTAGGAGTTCGAAGGACTGTGGAGAACATAGAACCCATGGCTTGGGCACGTCCTTTGTCCTGCACAGCCTATTTTCCTTTCCACGCCCCGTCTGACACGTTTTTCCTGAGACATTAATTGTCACCAGCCCCTTTTAATTCCCAGATACACATTGAGGAAGACATCAGGGATCCACCAGTTTTTGCATTATAATCTACAAAGTCCCTGCAGAGAAATGCTGGCCTCCTGTTTTCAGGGACTGGTTCTTGCCAGCATTTTGCCCAGCCACCACAGCACTTCCAGGAGGCTTACTTGATGGCCTCTGGACTTTCTCCCGGCCCTCTGTGGCCCTCGCCACCATGACCCTAGTTTTCACCAGGACCTTCTGTCTCACCCATCTGTAGCCATGCGGAGAAACAGTGCCCACGTGTTGAAGGCCCACTGTGTGGCAGGCCTTGTGCTGGTGATTTCTTCAGTGCCAGAGGTATAGGGTGCTTTTGACAAAATGCCCACTAGGAAACGGATGCTTGGAAAATAAAGCCACTTGTAACAAGTCTCTGGTGTAGGAGCTGTCAAATCAGGAGAGGACCCTGTCCTTGCCCCCACGGCCTGACCCCCAGCCTTCTCCTTCCCACTATCATCCCCTCCCTGCTTCTCCTACTGCAGCAATCCCGAGGCTGGACAGACACACACTGACAGGAGACACAGCCGGCTCCATGGTCCCTCTCTACTCACGGGTTAGACAAGGCAAAAGACTCAGGGAGCACCATGGAAGGCAAAGCAATCAATTGCTGGCCCAAGGTCGTTGTCACGTTGGGTGCAGGTGAAAATGCTGGGGGCCAGCAGAGGGATGGAGGCGCTGGGGAGCTCTCCTGCAGAGACAAGGACCACAGGGATTGGGTTCCAGGCCAGCCAGGAAAAAAAGGGCTGGGAAAATTTTAGGCTGAGGGCAGGAACCCAGAATGTCAGGGGTCTGAAGAGCCTGCAGAACCCCCCTCCAATCTCAGCATGGTCTACTAGCCCTGAGGAGACTGAGGCCCAAGGGGAAGTGCCCTTTCCCAGGGTCACACACAAGGCTGTGTGCTGACCAAGTGGTAGAGGTGGAAGCCCTGACTTTAAGACACAGCTGAAAGGGACTTGACAGTGAAAGGCAGGAGCCGCCCACTCTAGCAACAGATTCTCCTTACCTCCTGGGGGCTTGTGAGGGGCAAGACTTCAGGCTGGCATGCAGTGTTCTCATTGTCAGCTGTAAAAAGACCACCAGTTCCTACCTGCTGGCTGCCCGCCAGCCTCTCCTGCAGATACTCACCCCCATTCTGAGAACTCCTCACAATGACCTGCTCAAAGAGCCCACCCCAAATCTCTGCTTCCTGTAAACTAGTGCTGTTATCATTGACACCATGTCTTCTACCTGGGGCACTGAGGTCCAGGATGCACTCGCTCAGGGTCACACTGCAGTTCTCAGACAGACAGGGCTGGCTACAGAGTTGCTCATGCTGTACTTCCCTCCAATCAAACCCAGGCTCCCTCCCCAGCCGAGGACACTCACCGTGACCTCTCGCTTTGGCAGAGGACTTCTTGCCCTGACAGAGGGGTTTGCCGGCCACAGCCTCTGTCGTCCTTAGTAGTCGAGTCTCTCTTCTCTTTAGCAGTGCACCATGCATCCTTTTCTCAGAACCCAGAGCAGGCAGGGCCTCGCTGTGTTCCCTACAGTAGGGGTATGGAGGACTCCTGTTAGTTTTCTGCAAAGGTGGCCTGACCGCCTCCCCAACTCACACAGGATACCCAAAAAGAGGCAGCACATCTGAGACACTCAAAGACCTGAGAGTGTGAGGGGTGGAATTCTCACCTGGCTTCCGTCCTGGTGGCATGACCGTGGCCTCTGCCTCTGCCAGGGCGGCTTGCATGTCCTCTGAGGCCAGGTTCAATTCCCAGTGGGGCTCCAGTCTCATTCCCCGTTTTACATTCCATGTTGGAGGGCCAGAAGCAGACATTCACTTGGTTGCTTTGATCCATGGTTCTGGGGTGAAGAGCAGAAATGCCACTGTACTCCCACGGCCACTGCATCTCCATGAGTATCTCCCCAAGACGCTGTATACCCGTGGGCAGAGAGAGCCTGACCCTCTCCCCAGTCTAGACACCATACTCACGAGGAGGCAGGTTACTCACCTGGCCTGGGTCCTGGTGGCACATCTGTGGCCTCTGCCACGGTGGTTTGCAGGCCCCCTGAGACCAGGTCCGACAACCATTGGAGCTCCAGTCTTGTTCTCCATGCTACACTCTGAGTTGCGGGGCCAGAAGCAGACACCCACTTTGTCTTTTTGTTCCAAGGGTCTGGGGTGGAGAGCCGAAAAGCCATTGTACCACCATGGCCACTGTATTGCCCTGTGTATTCCCCAGACCAGAGTATCTCCACTTGCAAAGCATCTGTACCCCCTCCCCTACTTAGACACCATACTTACAGGAAGGTAAGATTCTCACCTGGCCTGGGTTCTGGTGGTACAACTGCGGCCTCTGCCACGGCGGCTGGCACGTCCTCTGAGGCCAGGACCAACGACCAGTGGGGCTCCAGTCTCGTTCCCCATGTTACATTCCGAGTCGGAGGGACCACAGGCCACGTCCACTTTGTCTTGCTGCTCCATGGTTCTGGGGTGGAGAGCAGAAATACCACTGTATCCCCAGGCCTGAGAGTAATTGCTTCTTCCAATGAAAACGGTAGCATTATGATGTTAGGGAGAAACCTGGTGCCAGGAAACCTTCCAGGAATCCACAAGGATCACCCTAGATAAGACTCCTAGCAATAGTGGAGAGGGTGCCTGAAATGGCCTCCCCTCTTAACCAGATTGATAGCCGCCCTAATTGCCATCATAAACCTTCATCCAGTAACTGATGGAAGCAGATGCAGAGATCCGCAGCCAAGCACTGGGCTGAGCTGTGGGAGTCCAGCTGATGAGAGGAGGAGGGGATTATATGAGCAAGGAGTGTGTGAGGGGTCAAGATCATGATGGGAAAACCCACAGAGACTGTGACCCTAGCTTGTGGGAGCCCACAGACACCAGACCAACTGACCTAGACCCTCTGCATGTGGGAGACAGTTGTGTAATTTGGTCTGTACGTAGGGCCCGTAACCATGGGACCAGGATCTGTCACGGGCACGTAAGCTGGCTCTTGGGAAACTGTTCCCTATAATGGACTACCTCACTCAGCCTTGATGCAAGGGGGAGGGACTTGGTCCTGCCTCAATTTGTTGAGCCACGTTTTGTTGACTCCCATGGGAGGATTTACACTTTCTGAGGAGTGGATTGGGGTGGGTAGAACGCAGGTGATGGTAGGGCTTGGGAGGAGAGGAGGAAGGGGACACTATGGTTGGTATGTAAAATAAATTTTAAAATGTAATAAAAATCTTGGAAAGAAAAAGAGTTAGTGCTCTTATCTTAGCAAAAAGAAAATAAGACGAAACAAAGCAAGCAAGCAAACAAACAAACAAAAATAACCCCTCTCTGGTGGCTAGAATATTCTCTAACAGGCCCTCCAGTACTACTACTACTACTATCAATTTGTCCTGCCACGGTTTCCCTTGGCCCTTGTCTCCCTTTTGTGCCTACAGAGTCTCCACCCTCACCGGGTTGTCCACTCCCCCAGCACCTGCCCTCACCATCACCCCCAAGAATTTCTTGGCATTGGCTCCTTTACAGGGTCGATCGCCTCAGACTCACAACACCTTCACACACAGGAAGCCCCAGGCCTCCCTCGACGTTCACACCAAAGCCCAGAAGCTGAAGGCTGTCTTCCCAGGTGCCCTCCATCCCTTCCCTCCACACATGGGAAAATATTCACCAATCACTCAGTAGTCTCATGGGTGCCCAGTGTTCAATTTCCTTTCATTCTCCCTTCGAGTTTCCTTCACAACACACTTTAATCTTTATCACCACCTTGCTCTCCCTTTCAAAAGATTATCCTTTTGTCCCGCAGACCACTCCCACACCTGCTCATGAAATCACTCTGCCTTTCTGAAGGCAGGGGACACGGGAGTCATACCTACCCATCAACCTGGGGTAGCGGGCATCACGACTGAGGGCAACTCGAGCTAACTAGTGACATGCTGGGTTTCAAACAAACAGTAGTCTCGCGAATTCCACCCAGATCTCTCTCGGTTACATTCTTTTACCCTTTCTTCCTTCCCAGCATTCTACAGGGGACAGATGTTTTCTGAAGCCCATGCAGAGTACCGGTCCCTGACCTAGCCCAAAGACAAAGTATCCGGCAGACTCAGCTTTCTGTCGGCTCGACACAGGCCCTCTTCTTTCGCCAAACCCACATTCTCTCCCCAGTTGTACACCAGTCTTGCAGACGCGCCTCAACACTTCGAAGGTTGGGACCCTGTTATAGCTGCTTCTCTTCCCTCACACCCTCTCCCCGCCTCGATGGCCATTGCCAGACCGCCAGGCGACCCGGAGATAGGTGCTCTCTGAAGGGGTCGCGCCAGGGCCTGTGGGGCCTGGGCATAGCCTGTGTGGGTAGAGGGGCCGGGCTCCGGTGAGGCGCGGTCGTCCGCGTTGTCGCCCATCTCCAGCAGGCTTCGCCTAAAGAGGCCTAAAGCTGAGGGAAATTGGCACCTTAGCATGAGGAAGAGAAGAAGAAAAAGACACAGAAGAATACGCAGGTCATACTTAGAGAAACTCTGCCGGTCCTTCAGAAAAAGGGGCTTGAGCCCTCCAGAGAAACCTCAGCTCTGGTCCTCGAGCCTCTCTCCTCAGTCCTCATTGGCGACTGGGCGGTATTTGGCTCCACCTACTGCCTTGCCACAGAGGCCAATGAGCTAACAGCACATTCCTTGAATCCCGCCCCCGGGTGGTGGCTCTGAGACCCACTTCCTCCTACAGGGCAGGTGGGACATGTAGGCTCTAGTGGTTAGGGGTGCTCACTTAACTGATCCCGCCTTTAGCCTGGGAGGAACAAATTAAGGTTTGCACTCTCTAGTGGTGGTTGCGAAAATCGCTTCCATTTGGCGATGGGTGTCTCTGCATGTGCCTGCCTGAGGTGTGCATGCAGTTTGAGTCGTAGGTCTCCTTGCTAAACTGTAATTTGCCCTTTCAAAGATCGGCGTGTTTGCTTGTCGTGGACGTCCATCTGTCCTCACATTATGTTTTCTCTTTCAGCGGTAGCCATCTTAAATCCCTCAGAGAACACTTGCATGTCTGGGAACGCTGTTCCCTCCGCCTTGTTTGAGACTGTCTCTGAGCTCTCTTTCCTGTGCCAGAGATAAATCCCACGGTTTCTCTGCTAATTCCACACTGACACAAGTTTTTTGCTTGTTTGTTTGCTTGTTCCTTTGTCTGTTTGTCAGTCCATTGCAGGACACGATGTCTGCTAGGAAACATTCCTATTTCTTGTTCCACAGACCCAAATGTAACTTTCCTCTTCCCTTTCTTTTATTCTTCCACTTGTATGTGAGTCTCCTATGCCAGTTCCCCAGTACACTCTCGGCTGCGAAGACTTCAGACCACATTTCCTTTGATTCTGTGGACAAATTTAGAGGGAGCAGGTTATCCACAGAATACCTGGCCTTCCTCGTCATCAGGTCAGGACGCCTCTCCCTGTGGTTCTGTCATATTTTGTATGCTCCACTTTATGTTTTAGTTTCCTCTTTTGCACATTCTATCTGGTACACCTTGTGTCATTCTTATCCCAGAACACTTTAGAGTAGCGTCACTCTCCTGTCTGATATCTGCTTGGCAGAAAAACATCACTTGATTTTAACTGACAGTCATACACTGGACCATTCTAAATGGTGCACTGTTCCAAAAGTCAGCCACTACATAAAATCCATAATATTACAACACACACACACACACACACACACACACGCGCGTGCACAGGCTCTGAGTCTTTTCTGTGCATCTCGCTCAATTAAAACCAGTTCTGTTTTGTGGCTCTTGTTCTTGCTGTTTTCAGGGTTAGCGTGGCTCCACAGAGGGCAGTCTAATAAGGATTAAGGATGGGGATGGAGGGCCTTGTTTGAGTTGTTGCCGCTGTTAGTAAAATGTCACCAACATTTTCAGATGAAAATACTTTTTTCCAGCTCTCCCTTTCTGTAGTCACTTTCAAAGCCTCTCTTCATCCGCGCACCCTCCCAGTCTACCTTCTTCCTTTCCTGCCCGTCTTCCTCTCTTCTCTGCTCCCTACACTCGTTCATTCCTTCCTTTCTTGCTTTTTCCTTGCCCGTTTCTTTAAAAGATTAATAAACATCCCTCGTGCAGTTGTCAAAGATCTGTTACATAAACCACAAATGCACTGTGTCTGCATGGAAGCACTTGTGACTCTACTTGCTTTTTTGTGAACACAGCATATGGCATTTATAGATACTTCCCGATATTGCTAGCTAAGGCTAAGCTTACTTTTAATTGAAAAGAAGTGTGTACCACCAGGGATAGCATATGCTTGGCATATTCTAAATTTCACACACACTGTTGTTTGCACTCGAGAGCAAGCAACTGCATGACTTAGCAGCACACACCTCCTTCTCAAGTCCCCTTCCATCCCCAGAAGTCTCATCTGAACTGAGCTTTGTTTTCCTGGCCAAGAATTTTTAAAAATGCAATAAAATCCAACAGCTATGGCCGATTATTTTCTATACACCAGGAATTTTTGTCTGATCCATGCTTGCCCAGCATTTTAGTGTATTTCCGTCCTGGGGGACACTGCCATGATGATTCTTTCCCCTACACTAACTTCCACAGACTCTAAAGGACTGAACCCAAACATCTCTGCTACTCATGGGCAGCTTCAATTTTTGGGAACTGTGCTGCAGTTCATCAGTCAGTCACTTTAAGCTCCTCTATTGTGTGTGGCAGGAGGCTAAGGCAGTGGGGATGCAATACTGGCCATATGCCCTCATAGACCCCACGGTCTAGACACGAGTTACTTTTGGGGGATGAGCCAACAATGGATAAGACCCCATGAGTATTCTAACACTATGTCATTGTACCTGACATCACGCAGGTCCTAAAAAATGTGTTAGTTAATTTCTGGAGTGAGATATTATTACATCTCTATTTACTGATGAGAAATTTGAGGACTGGGCGTCAGATATTACTTGCTTGTTGTTGCATGGGCACCAAAATCTTAGAACCGTGCCTGTCCATATTGTTCCCCGCATTGACATTTCCCACCATTTTTGATATTTTTTTTTTGCCTAAATGCTGTGGGAAGTCCTTCTATACATGTGTTGCTTTTATTACTTAATGAATAAAGAAACTGGCAAAAGGGCATATGACAGGGAAGAATAGATCTAGGCAGGAAAAGTAAACTGAATGCTGAGAGAAAGAAGACAGAGTCAGAGAGAAGCCATGGAGCTGCTGCCCACAGACAGATACACCGGAACCTTGCTGGCAAGGGACAGCCATGTGGCGATACACATAATAATGGGAATGGGTTAATTTAAGAAGTAAGAGCTAGACAATAAGAAGCTGGAGCTAATAGTCCAAGCAGTGATTTAATTAACATAGATTGTGTGTGGTTATTTCAAATCTAGGGAGCCAGGAAGGAATGAGCCAACATCAACGGCAAATTGGCAATGGATTCTGATTGCTGATAGCGAGGTAATGCACTGAGGCTCCTTTAAGATAGGTCTTCCTGATTTAGCAGCAGCAGCAACAGCAGGAGCAGCAAAAAAAAGCTGTATGGCAGCTTCCTGCTTCCTGCTGCCAGTGAGAACTCTTGCTCTTTCAGGAGGTCGAACACTTGAATGGGGTTTGTAGGCAGCATGTTCCAAGTCACATGATGGCAGCATGGGCCAACTGGTTACCAGAGTTGAGGTGGTGAGGACAGCTCCCACCCAACAGTCTCAGAGGCAGTAAACAGTCCCCTACCATCCATGTTAGACTGGGCAGAGCCAAAAGGCAAAGCAACCTTAGTCCCAGCCAAACCACTTAGCATTTTAAGAAGCGGTCCTGGTCAGAAAAGAATTACACATGCACAACAGGACAGTTTCAGACATAAACGACCTCTAAATGAGATACAGCATATTTTAAAAATAACTTTGGTTTGAAAAAGAGAGGAAAAAGTATATAGAGAGTTATAAAGGGAAGTAAATGGTTTCAAAAAATAAAACAAAATCTTTAAACAGACAGAACACAGTCACTCATGGATCAATGGAGTACAGAAACATAAGCCACATAAAGATGGAAAATACACAGAGTCTGGATTATGTATATTATTGTGCATACTTTGAATTTTTCACTGTGAAACAAGTACAGAGAGACATTTCATTGTACGGGCTGCTAAGCTAAACCACCATATATATTTTACAAGTATCTTGACTTCAAAATTTGGATCTAAGGATTCTTTGACTTGGAAAAGAGGTTCTCCTTTTGTTTCCACAGAAGATGAAAACATGTGGATTCCTTTTAGACTAATGTAGTTTGATGGACAAAGACCCCCTCAAAACATCGCTGTGAACACCCCCTAATGTTTCTTTGTCCAATAAAGAAAGGAAGGAGTTTGAGGAGAACAGCACCCAACCTCCCAAATGTTGTTTATAAATGTTTGCGTACATTTACAGGGCATAATATGGAGAGCAATACTTTGCATTGGTATGGATTTTGTTTTATTGACAAAAAATTATGATCAATTTTGTTGTATATATATATGTATATATTTCTCCTCTTGATTAAGGTATTGTGTTTGTGAAGCTCGTTTAAAAATATAATGGGGGTTGGAGAGATGGCTCAGAGGGTAAGAGCACTGACTGCTCTTCCAAAGGTCCTGAGGTCAATTCCTAGCAACCACATGGTGGCTCAAAACCATCTCTAATGAGATCTGGTGCTCTCTACTGGCTTATAGAATACATGTAGACAGAATACTGTATACATAATAAATAAATAAATCTTTAAAATATAAATGAAAATATAATGGACAATTAAGAAATAAAGGCTAATTGATAATCATTTATATTAGTCAAGCTTGTAGTCATTTAATTTCTAGATATACAGATGTATTTCAGATGTATAGATATTCTTCAGATCTTGCAAAGACTACAGAATGATTTAAGAACTTAGGGCTTCTCATGACAATGAGACACATCTGTTCCTGGAAGCACCAATGTACTTCAAGAGGAAGAGGGGCATCGAAGAGTCTTCTTATGAAGTTTGCTACACATTTGTGCATGAAACTTCTCTTGCATGGACTTCTTGATGTTATGCTGTATGAACTGGACATTCAGGGCCCACAGAAAAATGACTGCTGAACTTGTTGTGGTTTGAAAGAAAATGGCCCCCAAAGGAAGTGGCACTATTAGGAACTATGGTCTTGTTGGAGGAAACATGTCACTGTGGAGGGTGGGCTTGAGGTCTCCTTTGGTGTAGCATACTCAGTGTGACACACAGTTGACTTCCTAGTGTCTCTGAGTCAAGATGTAAGCAGTCTCAGCTCCAGCAACATGTCTGCCTAAATGCTGCCATGCACCCTGCCATGATGCTAATGGACTGAAGCTCTGAAGTGTAAGTGAGCCACCTCAACTAAATGTTTCCTCAGTACACACATGCACCCAGATGAATATACTCACACATACACACAGGGCACACTGAAAGGCCAAAACTAATTATTACACACCCCTGCAATTGAAAGCAATCATCTCCTTGAAACAAAAAGCTCTATCATTAACCCAGTTAGTCTGAACCTATCCGCATCTTTGAGGAACAGAGATGGCAAGATTGGTGTACAAAAAAACAACACAATAAAAGACAGAAAGAGATGTATCAAAGGCCCACCTTGAGACGAAAAAAAAAAGAAAAATCTCTGATGTGGGAAGGTCATTTGCCAATCCGTTGCTTCATTGGTTAATCAATAAAGAAAACTGCTTGGCCTGATAGGTCAGAAAATTAGGTAGGTGGAGTGGACAGAACAAAATGCTGGGAAGAAAGAAAGTGATCCAGACGCCATGCCTCTCCTCTCTGGGGCAGATGCGATGAAGCTCCAGCCCAAGATGGACTCAGGTCAGACATGCTGAATCTTTCCTGGTAAGACACCACCTCGTGGTGCTACACAGATTACTAAATATAAGTTAAGGAAGATATGAGAGTAAGCCAAGAAGAGGCTAGATATAATGAGCCAGGCAGTGTTTAAATGAATACAGTTTGTGTGTTGTTATTTCAGGGCATAAGCTAGCCAGGTGGCCGGGAGCCAGGTGGCTGGAATGCAGACCACAGCTCCTTCAACAAATCTCCCATAAACATTTTTTAAAGACTTCCAAAGTGGTGTCTTGTTGGGAAGTGTAGATCTTAAAGTAATAGTCAACAAAAACAACAAAAGCAGCCATGCCCACAGCGAGGCAAGATGGCCATGCCCTATTTCTTCAATTCCATCCCTAAGAAGCCTGAGTTAAAGGGATTACCACAAGTTTGAAGTCACCACGGACTATTTTGTGAGCTGTATGGTGAGCTCCGGAATGAGATGTATGAAACAAACAAGCACATGCCCTCAGTATGATTCCAGATCACAGGATGGAACACATTATTGAAGGGACATAAACCCACTAAGACAGGGGGCTCTGGCAGGCCATACCCTTCTCCCCAATTGGATTATATTACCTGAAGCTGGCTGGCCCTTAAGGTCCACTCCCTTATCTGGCCAAACCGCCTTCCCGAGGCTGACTCCCAAGATCCAGCAATCAAAGTATTGAAATCTGGCAATCAAAAGCCCCATTCGGTCCACCTAATTAACATGCCCAATTAAAATTTAAAACTTCATTGTAATGCAGAATTTTCCCTTTTATCTTTATTACCTGCCTATGTGCCACATCTGCCCCACTTCTCTATCCAGAGACAGTCTTTTGTCACTCTGGGACAAATATCTCTTCCAACTTTCCCTGGTACCCTTCCCATTCTCTTTCTTCCTCTATCTCCTGCCTTTGTCCCTTATCCCTTACATCCCTCTGTCCCGCTGGAGCAAATAAATCTCCTTTGGGTTGAGAACTTGATGTTGGGGTTATGGTGCTGATACTTTTCCTTGTCATTATAAATACCTTTCCTTTGATCATAAAAAGTGTAGATGACTAGGCATCAGCTGCTTGATTTTATTCATTTTTGATTATCCATGATAGTTTTTAAATTCCTTTCTTTTATTGCAAATAGATTCATTTTTATACAATATGGGTTTGGTTTCGTTTCTACCGGTCTACTCCTCCCAGTTCCTTCTCACCTGCCCTCCTCTCTGGATCCATTCCCCTTTTCTCTCATAAGAAATTAAAAGGCTTCTAAGACATAGCACCCAAACATGACAGAACAAAATTCACACTGAGATGAAACAAAAACTATCATATCAAAACTGTACATGGCAAACCAAAAGGAGGAGAAGATCCCCAAGAGCACGCACAAGAGTCAGAGACCAACTCGTTCTCAGGATTAAGAGTCCCATAAAAACACTAAACTGTTCTTGCACATTATTTTAAGATGAGGTACATTTCTTTATCTTGTGGAGCATTTGTTTAATTTTGCAAAGACGTGTTGAATTTTTTTATGGCATCTTTAGTTAACACTCCATGAACCTGTGTTACTTTGTTTGTCTAAAACTCTTGATGATTAAATAAAGAGCTGAATGGCCAACAGAAAGGCAGGAACAATGATAGGGAGGGCTGGCAGGCAGAGAGAACAAACAGGAGGGGAAATCTGGGAGGAAGGACAAGGAGCTAGATAACAAAGAGAGGACTCTAAGGGCCAGTCACACAGCCAGACACAGAATAATGAGAAAAAAATAAATGCAGAAATAGAGAAAGATTAAAGCCCACAGGCAAAAGCTACATGGGAAAATTTAAGTTGAGAAAAGCTGGCTATGAAATGAGCCAGCTAAGGCCAAGCATTTATAAGAAATAACACACCTTCATTTCTCTGATTTATTTGGGATCTGGGCAGCAGGCCCCCAAAAGATGAAAGAGCAAAGACTAAAATTACAACAAATAACATTTGGGTGCCCAATGTGGGAGTAGAGTAAAAGAAAAGCTAAAAATATTTTTGTGCCCAACATTGGGACAAATTTCCATGTAGGGACAAAGTACACAGGAACAAAAAAAATAAAAGAAAGAAAGACAGACAGACAGACAGACAGACAGAAAGAAAGAAAGAAAGAGAAAAAGGACGTCTTTTCTAAGAGGCACTGCTTTTAGGCCAGCAGCAGTAAACAAAAAAGAGAAGCAGCAAGCTAACTAAACACTGCTTGTGCCAACTTAGGTACCAGCAGGCATACTTAGAATGGGATAATGCAGTTCTTGTTCACAAACCTCTGACCAGGCTGTGAGCTTTGCACTTGACTTTCCAGACCTGAGAAGTAGCCTGAGCAAGCCACCAATGCTGCACAGATGTTCTAGCCTCACAGCTTGGCAGTTTTTTGCTCATGTGGAAAAATAAAGCCCAAAAGGTATGCAGTGAAAGAGATCCGGAAGGAAAAACCTTTAAACAGGTTCCAGTGTGTTTTAAAATGTGTGTAGGCAAAAGAAAGAAAAGCAAATGGGTACAGACAGTCACAGAAAGAAATAAGTAGTTAAAATATAAAGTCTTTAGAGACAGCAAAATTATTATGAAAGAAAAAGTCACTAAATTTGGGAAGTACACAGGGATTCTGGATCCTGTATAGTACTGTCTTGATTTTGAATATTTGGTTGTTGATGGGCAAGATACAGGTGCTAGGAGACATGGGATTGTGAGCAGGATTGCAGGGTTGAGACTACTTAGATACGATAGAGCCATCTTAAGCTAACAAGAAGTTAATAAATGTTAAATGGAAGTAAAATATGCTTTGGAGTTTTGTTCCCACAGGAGTAGGGAGGCTATGGATTCCTTCAGGAATGATATGGATAAGGTTTGATTCTGAAAACCTCCTGAAACATAACAGGTGATATATATCAAGAGAAGTTAGAGATGGTCTTTCTAGGACTTGACCTTTATCTTAGATTTTCTCAAGGACCTTTAAAATGCCTTTGCTCACAGAGATCAGGACGAAATCTAGAAAAAATATGATGCCCACATTCCCAAGAAAGAGTAGGTTTGTGTGGGTTGATTTTGGTTATTTGGTGGGTTATGCATATTTGTTATAATTTAGGAGAACATAGTCATATAGTATAGGATGAAAAGACAATTATTAACATCAGATATTTTTATTGGCATGAATTTTAGTATAGTGATACAAATTTACAGTTAATTTTGTTACACTGTATGTATCTATTTCTCCTCTTGTTGGGGTATTGTGATTATGTCATTCATTTCAAAATGGAATGCATTATTAAGAAATGATGTTAGCTGTTAATGTATAACACGTAAACTTCAAGTCACATTAGGTAGGTTTTCAAGGTTAAATGGGTATATTTTTAGCTAGCTAAATGGACTTCAATCACATCAAAGACCTATAGAATATGGCTTTAAAATATTTTGCTAACTTAGGGCTTTTCATGACAATCAGACACATCTGCTCCTGGCAGGACAAGATACTTTAGAGAAAATGATGGGCATCAAATAAACTCAACAGTAGTTTGTTTTCATTGTGGCACGGCTAGCCATTTGGTCGAGAGACTGCTTTTGCCTCGACTGCTTGACTGTGTGCTGTATAAAGAGGACATGCAGGACCCACAGGAAAGTGACTGCTGAACTCTGCTAAATTAAGGTGGGACTGTCCTTCAGGGTTCAGGCTCCACAGAAGAGTCCCCCAGACCTTGTTCAGGACACAGAGGGAATCAACTGATGAACTTTGCCTTACTATTTCCAGCTTCGCTGCAAAGTCTGCCAGATACTCTAGACCTGTGGCTGAAGATGGATGCCCCAACATTGCAGAGGAACTTTGGATGACTGTCCAGGCTCATGTCTCTGTTGTCAGGTAATAATAATTCCTTCTGGAGTCTTTGATGGAGCTAAAAGAATAAACAATTGAAATTTAAGTGTTTTGTAGTTATGATAGGAAGTAAATTAGGTATAAAACTTTGGAAACACTAAGATGGGACGGATGGTGGAGTTTTTTCTTTGAATTTGCTAAATACAAATGGATTGAATATTGTAAATATACTTCTTACTTGAGAATTGTATCGGTTGTGTATAGCTGACTATGCCAAAGTTAAAAATCTTTCTTTTTCATGTAGACAAAAGGAGAAAGTATTGTAGAACATTATATTATGATGTGTTAAATGTGTTCCAAGTGATATTTCATTTGTATTTTAATAAATGAGGGTTGCTTGAAGATCAGATAGTAAAACAGCTGCCCTGGTCAGCCTTACAGAACAGGCAGTGGTTACACCCACTTTTAACAACAGTAGACACTCCAGTTTGCCCAAGAAACCAGAAAGTAGTGGTGCACACTTTTAATCCCAGCCCTAGAGAGGAATATAAGATGGGAAGAGACAGCTCTCAGACACAGTCTCATTATGAGGATTCCTGGAGACGGGATCACAATTTCAGACTGAGGTAGAGAGGCTGGTTATTTTGCTTTTCTGACCTTCAGGTTGAACCCCAAAATCTGTCTCTGGGTTGTTATTAATTGTGCTACATTCCTTTATGCTGCAGAACATTTGTTCAGTGACACGAAGATGTGTTGCCTTCTTTTATGTTGCATTTGTTTTATTCTGTAAAGCTGTGTTACTTTGCCTGTCTGAAACTCCTTATGGTCTAATAGAGAAATAAACAGCCAATATCAAGGCAGGAGAAAGGATAGGCAGGGCTAGCAGGCAGAGAGAATAAAGAGGAGGAGACATCGGGAAGGAAGAAGGAACAAGATAATAAGGAGAAGATGCTAGGGGCCAACCACCCAGCCACACAGCCAGACACAGAATAAGAAGGAAAGAAAAGTTATGCAGAAATAGAGAAAGGCAAAAAGCCCAGAGGCAAAGAGACATGGAATATTTTAAGAAAAGCTGACTAGCTGTGCAGTGGTGATACGTGCCATTAAATCCATCCATCAGAAGCCAGAAGCAGTCAGATCTCTGTGACTTCAAGGCCAGCCTAGTCTCTAAAATCTACTTCCAAGATAAGCTCTAAAGTTATAGAGAAATCCTGTCTTGAAAACCCCCAAAATGAAAGGAAGAAAGGAAGGAAGGAAGGAAGGAAGGAAGGAAGGAAGGAAGGAAGGAAGGAAGGAAGAAAGGAAGGGTAGTAATAGGAGCAGCGGGGCTGCGTCCCCGGTGCCCGGCCGCCCACAAGGCAAGCTTTACCCGGAATAATTACACGGAAACTGTATTCTTTTAAACACTGCTTGGCCCATTAGCTCCAGCCTCTTATTGGCTAGCTCTTACATATTGATCTAACCCATTTCTAATATTCTGTATAGCAGCACGAGCTGGCTTACCAGGAAAGATCTTAACCTGCTTCTGTCTGGAGTGAGAGAATCATGGCAACTCCCTGAATCTGCTTCTTTCTCCCAGTATTCTGTTCTGCTTACTTCACCCACCTACGGATTGGCCTATCAAATGGGCCAAAGCAGTTTCTTTAATAATTAACCATTGAAAGCAACAGATAGAAAGATGACCCTCTTCCATCATTTCCCCTTTTTCTATTTAAACAAAAAAGAAGGCTTTCATTTTAACATAATAAAATTACATATAACAAAACAGTTATCAAGCAGGAATTACAGTTACAATATTTATATATATTTTTTATCATAACTAAGGAAAAGTATAATTATCTATTTATTCTTCAACTCCATCAAAGACTCCAGAAGGATATAATATTACCTAAGCAAACAAGAAATCCAAAATTCTAGAAATGATAGAGACATCTCGCTGCCTGGACAGTCACCCAAAGTTCCTCTGTACCGTTGGGGCATTCATCTTCTGCCTACAGGCCCATAGTTTCCAGCAGACATTTCTATGAAGCAGGAAATTCCAAAGACAGTTCAGTCACTTTCTGCTGTGTCCTGCAGAATGTCTCTTAGACTCTTTCATGAGTCAGGAACCCCAAAAGACCATCTCACCTTTAGGCAAGTTCAGCAGTCCTCTCTCTGCGGGTTCTTTGTGTCCAGTTTATGCAACAGTCCAGGCAAGAGCAGTTTCTTGCCCAAATGGCTAACCAACTCCCTAAGGAGCCTCTTCGATGCCCATCTTCCTCTTGAAGTAGATTGGGGCTGCCAGGATCAGACATGTCTCATTGTCATGAAAAACCTTAAGTTATTAAAACACTTAAAATGCCATATTTTATAATCTTTGAAAGATATGAAGAATGCCTATTTAATTGAAATATATCTATATATCCAGAAAATCTAACAGACATGACTACAAGCTTGTCTATTATTGATGATTATCCAATAACAACCTATATTTCCTAATTATACATTACATTTTTAAATGAACTACACAATCACAATATGTTAATCAAAATCAGAAATACATATACATACAACAAAATTGACCTTAAAATCCCTACCAATGCAAATTATTCATATGTATATCATATCCCCCTTTAAATGTAAAAGAACATTTATAAACCATATTTGGGAACATTTGGGTGCAGTTTTTTCTCTCCAAACTGCTTCCTGCTGAATGGGGGCGTCATTAATTAGGTCTTTCATGGTATAACCTGTCTGCTAGAATCATCTCAGTCTCAGTCAGCAATTGAGTGAAGTAATTTTTGAAGGTGTTCACAGCAACCTTTCAGGAGGGCGTGGTCTATCATACCATATTGGGATAGAAGAAATCCACAGGGTCTCATCCTCTGTGAAAACAAAAGAACACCCTCTTCAAAGCATCATATTCTTAGATCCAAATCCTGAAGTCATAATACCCTTATATCCATTCTGGTTCTGCTTGGCAGCCCATATAATGACATGTCTCTCTGCACTTAGCTCCTTTACAGTCAAAAATTTTAAAGAAAACACAATGTACATAATCCAGACTCTCTGTGAATTTTCCATTTTTACGTGGCTTATTTTTCTTTATTTCTCTTACTGTAATTTTTTACTATCCAGGAGCACTTTATTTTGAGCATTTAAATCGTTAGGGGCTTAAGAATCTAAGCTGTGACTCTCCTAGGTCAAAATCAGGTACTGCCAGCTTGCCCCAGCCGGTCCAACATGGTGGAGCCGCTAGTGCCTCTGATCCTTGCACATTGCACCAGTAGCGTGGTGGAGCTGATTGTGCCTCTGAACCGCAGCACAAAATGACTTCTTTTAGGCACATAGTGAGTCTAGTTGCCTTCAGACAAATCGTAGCACTTTACTCCAAATGCTCCATTCAAAAGCTCTGTCTCCCGCAGGAGCCAGACAGAGATCACAATGGCGGCACAGCCCAGAAAGCCGGCATTTTAAAACAGCCAGTTTTTTCCTGCTGCTGAGTCAGGACAATTTCTTTGCGGCAAGCAACCCACAAACAGCAAAAAGCTGTCTTGAATTCTCTCTCTCTCCTTTTTAAGCCCTCTCAGTTTTTATGTGGAGTTCATTAGCACGTTGGGTACCACTCTGTAGTAATAGGAGCAGCGAGGCCTGCTGCCCACACGGCTAGCTTTACCCGGAATAATTACACGGAAACTGTATTATTTTAAACACTGCTTGGCCCATTAGTTCTAGCCTCTTATTGGCTAGCTCTTACATATTGATCTAACCCATTTCTAATATTCTATGTAGCAGCACGAGCTGCCTTACCAGGAAAGATCTTAACCTGCGTCTGTCTGGAGTGAGAAAATCATGGCGACTCACTGACTCCGCTACTTTCTCCCAGCATTCTGTTCTGTTTACTCCACCCACCTAAGGGTTGGCCTATCAAAAGGGCCAAAGCAGTTTCTTTATTAATTAACCAATGAAAGCAACAGATAGAAAGATAACCCTCCTCCATCAAGGAAGGAAGGAAGGAAGGAAGAAAGGAAGGAAGGAAGGAAGGAAGGAAGGAAGGAAGGAAGGAAGGAAGGAAGGAAGGAAGGAAGGAAGGAAGGAAGGAAAGGAAGGAAAATCTGGCTCATAGTAGGGTTCTGCTGGCAGCTCATGTCTTTCCCCTCTGACAGCTCCATGAGGTCTCTCTGACTCTGCCTTTCTCCCAGCGTCCAGTTTATTTTTCTCTGCCTTGCTCTACTCTACCCTATCACAGGTCCAGTCAGATTCTTATTCATTAACCAACAGAGGCAACACATATACAGAAGGACCTCTTACACCATCCGTGTGTGTGATTTATTTGTGATCTGGATGGTGGGTACCCAAAAGAAAAAAGAGAAAAGATTAAAAAAAATACATTTTGGCACAGAACGTGGAGCTAGAATATACGAAAAGCCAACAATCATAAGCTATAAGCTACAATATACATTCCAGAGAACCCGGTGCTGATGCATGCTGGCCCCCTGCTTGCTGCTTCAGTCTCTGTGTCCTCAGATGCAAGGGACTCAGTTGATGCAGAAGGCCTCATCTTTCAGATATCCTCCATCCCTTCCTGCTGACTCCTCTTCAGTGGGATTCTCTGAGCTCTGAGGGGAAGGACATGATGGAGACCTCCCATTTAGACTCTATCCCCCCATGTAATGTCTGGCTGTGGGTCTCTGCATCTGCTCCCGTCTACTGCTTGAGAAAGCCTCTCTGATGATAAGGCACTGGTCTATGAGTACAGCAGAATATCTTTAAGAATCATTTTACTCATACACTTTATAGACCGTAGTGTTATGTTTACCCTCAGAGGTTAATTGGGCTAGTGACCCTGGATCAAATTCCTGTAGGTTTACATTTACAAAAGTCCTTTAAAACACTGGTAGATTTCAAAGAGTCCTTACAATTTAAGTATGCTTAGATGTTCAAGTAAGCTGTTCTGTACAATTAAGACAGGTCAGTTGGATATCTCAGAAAGTATGTTAGTGGTGTACTTAATGTAGAGGGATGCATACTCCAGGTTCTACAACTTACTTTTTAGTGTATGTAACATGAGGGCCTGTTTGTTGGGCCTTCAGTCCTGTTCAGTTCCCACAACTTGTAAATCCCAAAGAAAGTCACACAGAGAGTCTACATTAGATATAAACTGATTGGCCCATTAGCTCAGGCTTTGTATTAGCTCTTATAACTTAGAGTAACCCATTGGTCTATCCATGTTAGCTACATGGCTCAGAACCTTTTACAGCGGGCAGGTCACATCCTACTTTTTCAGTTTCTGGACAGGGATGCAGAGGAGTGGGTTTCTCCTTCCCAGAATTCTCCTATTCTCCTTGCCCGAACTCTAGCTCCTATCTGGTTGTCCCACCTACATGTCCTTCCTGGTTACTGGCCGATCCGCGTTTATTTAAAACTTAATTGACAGAATACAGAATTGTTCAACGCCAGGTGTAGACATGAGGAAAACATATGTGTCCACCGTCTCTTTCTGAAATGCCCAAATCCAATTTGGCAAGATCCATATCTTCAATGTTGCAACCAAAACAAAATATTTCCCAATAAATTTAAACCCACCTGAGACTTTGTCTAGAACTTGACTATTCCCTTGACAAATTCCTCACTGGACAGTCTCCTAATAAGTGAAGGCCTTTATGTCTTGAAACAAGCTTTCCTCATTTCTCTGGGTTTCAAAGCAATATCATCCCAAATACCAAAGACATATTTTCCTTGACAACACGTAAATTGACTTAGAGATGGCTCTTAAAATTCAGTGGATCCCATCATCTCTGGAGAAGGGACTCTGTAGTTTAAGGGTTTGACACACTAGCAGAAGGATATAAGTGTGAACCTAGAGCCCATGGGCCAAAGCAGGGTATGGCGGCACCTGCTTCTAACAGTAGAACTACTAGTCCATAATCCCCTTTTGCTGGTTTTACTTTTGTTACTTTATGTTTGGGAAGTTAATTCATGTTTAGGAAACTTTCCTAGAAGCTAGACAGTGAAGTTCCGGCTCCTTCCTGTGCACAAATGTACAAACAGTTCATCAAATGTGTAGTGGTACCTCTGTAACTTCATATATCCACACATGTAAATTACTCTGAGGTAAACTGTATCTGCACAGAACATGTACAGATGTTTGGCACATATGACTTTCACAATCATCTAACTCTTTTTAATACTGCATGTTCACTGTTACATTTATCCCACTAGCAGAGAGGTGGATAAATGTCAGCCTATTCTGTGCAAGGTATTCAATCATCTGTTGATCTTGATGCTCACAGGGCATCTTGGAGCAAAACCTATGAGATACCAAGGGAGAAACGTAGAATCTATTGACATTCATAGTGGCTTCTTCTGCTGGGAATGGTTTGGGAAGCTGCAAGGGACCTAGGAGTGTCCTATTTCTTGGTGTGTGAGAATCAGTCCACTTTTGACTAATTTTTATAGAGGTAAGTTAAGCATTTTTTTTAATTTCGGAGAGATTCTCTTCGGAATGATTCAGGAGCTCTGGGTGGAGCTATGAAAGACGGAATAGGTTATCAGTTATACTGCTGGACAACATGCAAGAACCAGCACTGAGAGGCGTTTGTGTGATTACAAAGTCTACTGGTGGACCTCAGGCACTGTGCAGCTTCTGAGAATGAGACTTGGCCACCAGCCTCTGGTTAGTAGGCTGAAATTAGGCTTATATTGGTCCTTGTGTCCCTGTGACAGAAGCAAATGTCTATAAAAAGAGACTGAAATGGTGAGGTTACAGGGAGGTCATGAGTAGCTGGCAGATGGGAGAGGTAAGAAGGAAACACATCTACTAAAATAGAATTTGTTCAAAATGCCATAATGATACCTAATATCTTGTATGCTAACTTTAATTCTAAAAAAAATGTGCTACAAATCGTATGAGATTCAAAACTAAAGGGAAAGAGAGAGAGAGAGAGACAGAGACAGAGACAGAGACAGAGAGAGACAGAGAGAAGGTGAGTGTTTGAGGGAGGGAGCAAGCCTGAGGAGGGAGTTTGACTTACATAAATGAGAAAATGAGTTCATTCGCCAGACCCCATGTTAAAAACAACACATGATAATGTGCACTTGTAATCCCGGAGCTGGGAGACAGAGAGGTGAATCCCTGGTATTCCCAGACTTACCAGCCTGGTCGACTTGGACAGTTCATGGCCAGTGAGTGGGCCATGTCACAGAGACATAGTCTGCCACTGAATGCAGTCTGAGGAGTGACAACCAGTTGTGTCTGTCATCCTTCATATGTGCACACACACACACTGAGATGATATAAGAGAGAGAGATACATAAACAGAGACAGAAAGAGACAGAGAGCAAGTGAGTGCGAGAGAGAGAGAGAGAGAGAGAGAGAGAGAGAGAGAGAGAAAGACAGACTGAGACTTGTACCTCAATCCAGTCCATATAAGCCAGACCATCCCTGAATATCCCTGAAAATAAAGCCAGTACAAAACCGCTTTCCTGTTTGCTTCAAATCCGTAGCACTACATTAATTTTACAAAGAAAAGAATGACAAAATTATTTCTAAATAGGCCAAATTTTCCTCATGTTATAGAACTGATGTGTGGTACATTCCTGGTGTCTGGTTCCAGGAAAGCCTTCAGTGGACCCTCCCAAGGTTTTCTCCTTTCCTGGGTTCTTCTAGGAGTATCCCACAGAGTCCCACCTTCTGCAAGCTCTGGAAGGTTTTCAACAGCCACCAGCCTCTCAATAGGTTCTGATTATCAGTGACCCTCAAAGAAATTTCCCAGCTTTCAGAAGCAGATAGGAGCACCTGGTTGAACAGATGCTAAGTTCCAGGCAAGCTAATAAATCCATTTTGTCACACACACACCCACACACAAACAGAAACACACAAATAAAAGTTCTAGTTCTTTACCTCCTGAAAACCCACCCTAATATTTTTGAGATGTTGAAGTTCTCTTTGTATGCCCATTGGTCATTGCTATAACATACATAAACATATTCACATGCAGGTATACATACATACATACACACCACACATATATGCAGGGCATTTTCAACTTTCACTTTGGGTTTATTTATTGTTACGGTGTTTTCTTAGTTACATGTACATACATTGATATTATCTCTTATAGTCTGCACGGTATAGATAGATTCCCTTCTAGTCTACACGGTGTGGATATTTCCTTCTATTCTACATGGTATGGATAGATTCCCTTCTAGTCTACACGGTGTGGATATTTCCTTCTAGTCTACATGGTGTGGATAGATTCCCTTCTAGTCTACACGGTATAGACAGATTTCCTTCTAGTCTACATGGTGTGAAAAGATTCCCTTCTACTCAAGACATTTTCAGGACACCTGGTTGGTTGTTCCTTTACTCACAGTGGTATGGGGCTTGCAGGTACAAACGAAAACTACCCAGGCCTCTAACCATCAATAGCATCCAAAGACACCCCTGTGTTTTCAAATATTGTTAAGAAATCAATGTCACCTGTCAGTTACTATGCATGTACGTATTGTGAGAATGCCTGAAATGGGTCATTTGTGAACTAAAGCCATTTATTCGGGGTTATGTACTGGAGCCTGTGAATACAGAGCTTGGATGGCGGCCTCTAGTGGCGGCTGGTGCTGCTTTCAGCACAGTTAAGGTTGCAAGCATAAGTGGGTACAGGCAGAACACACAAAGCCACACTTCACAGCAAACCCACTCCTGATACACTTCCCGATTTCTTTCTTTCTCCTCCACCAGGGCGATAATACAAGAGGCTCAGAGCCTCAGAAACAAAAAGAAAAGCAAGATTTGATGCCATCGCTCTGAACCACAAGAGCCAAAACACAAGAGGCAGGCAGTAGGAGTGAAAGAACCTCAGCTCAGGAGCATCCCGGCGACCTTGCGTTCTGCATGGAGGGCACCACTGGCTCTGCATTTCTTCAGAATGTCAGAAAATGACTGAAGAACGCACGAGGTAAGAATCTGATTGGTGCTCACTGACTTCTCTCCAGGGTCGTAAGTGCATCCTTGCATGTACCAGGGCCTGTCATCTCAGGGAAGCATCTCAGGACATACTGCTGCCAGGCACACTGACCGAAGGCATTCCCCCACAGCACTCACACCTCCCCACCCGCATCCTGATGGCTGGTTCACCCTCCTTCCTTACGGCCACTGTGCCAGGAGTTTGGAATTGGTGCCTCTGGCAGTTGATACCACATGATTATTTGGACCACAGTTCATGACAAACCCAGTGTATCAGACAAATTCCTGTAGCCTGCACAAGATGTGGAGCTCACGGCTCCTTGTCTAGCACCATGACCTCATGCATCTTGCCATGTCCTGTCATGATGATAATAGACTGAACCTCTGAACTATAAGGGATCAACCACAAATATATGTTTTCCTTTATAGGACTTGTTATAGTCATTGTATCTCTTCAGAGCAATAGAAACCATAACTAAGACAGAGGTTGGTGCCAGGCCTGCGGTCTTGGTGTGATAGACTGAACCATGTTTTGTCTAGAATAATGTGAATTTGGGGAATTTGAGGTGGGGATTCAGATTTAAGCACTGCTTAAGGGGCCATCCAAGTAGAAACATGGAAGACAGTGTTGCTAAGAGTGATCTGATATGTTGGGGCATGTCTCCAGAAATTTCAGAGACAAATATTTATATGAGGCCTATGTATTGTTTTTGTGAGATGTTGGTGAAGATTGTGGCTACCTTTTGCCCTTTTCCAGAGAGGTTGCCAGAGGCTAAAGTCTTGGATTTATTCCTTTGTCATAATAAATCTCTAAACAGTCTCATAAAGACTCTGCCAAGGAGTTAGTAGTGGTAACTCTAGTTGTAGTGATATTTATTTGCATTTTAATAAATAAAACTTGCCTGAAGACCAAAACACAAAACAGACTCACTTTTCAGCCATGTAGGCCAGGAGTGGTATGGCACACACCCTTAATCTGAGCAGCCATACTAGGTAGCCGTAGATGCCAGGTGGTGGTGGCAAACACCTTTAATCCTAGCACTAGAGAAGAAAATAAGTTGGAATGGGGCAGGAGCTTACCCCCTTTTAGACTGAAGATTTCCTAGTGGTAAGAGTTCTCTAATGACTTGTCTGCTTTGCTTTTCTGATTTTCAGGTTGATCCCCAGTATTTGCCTCAGGGTTTTACCTATTCATCTTAAATTAGGCACCCAATGTTTGCAATACAAATTCATGAAAAAGTCATGTCCCTTTGGATTTTTAGTCACGGGCTCAGGCTGGACCTGCACTTGGGACTCCCACTAGAGCTACAGGTTGGGCTCCAGTCTCACTCAGCCAGGCTTTCTTTTCTTTTTTCTGCAAGCCTCTGAGCGCGTTGAGGATTTTTCTGTTGTAATTTCTCAGAAACAGTCTCCAGCCTCTACACAAACTCCAGAAGCCCCTGGGGGGCAAATGCCACAGGCTGGTCCTGCCTTCAGGCAGCTCCCATCACGTGAGCTTTCCCAAACAATCTCTGTGTCTCTCTGTCTCTCCCTCTCCCTCTTTCTACTCTGGGTTGCAGGCTCTCCCTGAAGCCCCTTCTTGGGCTGCTGTCAAACTAGCCAGCTGCCTTGAAATCCACTCAGCTTTTACTGTTTTATGAAGCAGCAATAAGCCTCACATCTTCACCAACAAAGTCAGTAGATTGGAAAGACAATTGGGAATATTTAAAGGAGGAAATGGCTAAAAGAGAGAGTTTTTTTCCCACATCAAAATATGGGGAAAACCATTGCAATGGAAGGATTTGTGTCTCTGTTTCATAATGAGCTAGACCGTTTGAAACTGGAACAATTAAATAAGAGGATATCTAATTTAGATGGGATGTATGTAATGTCAATTGTAAACATTATCTGCTTTATCATTTTTGTCTTATCACTAAAACTTTGGCTCATCTCAGTGCTGCGATACAGGCCTTAGAAAAACATAATAAAATATATCACAAGGAATTCAAAACCACACAGAGGACATAATGGAGAGCCAGTGTTGCATTATAAGAATAGAGAGGAATAGTGTAAGATTTTGCAACAACCAAAATTAATATATCCAATGACCTTACAAGAATTGTCAAATGGCAGAGGCTCTGTTACAGTTAATTGCACTCCTGTTCCAATGTTAGATTAAAGGAGATTGAAGGAAGCAATCATCTCATATGGCATGCATTTGCCTTCTGTGAAGCAAATGTTAATCTCGTGGTCAGTTTGTAATAGAATTATCCCTAAAGGCTGGATAGAATAGGTTGGTTAAAGCTGTTTTAGAGCCTGGTCCACAATTGCATTGGAGTACCTGATTCAGAGAAGAGGCTAAGGTTATTGAACAATGAAGTAGAGCTAGACGTAGGGATTAAATTCCAGGGGAGGGAGAATATACTAACAGGGAAAGCGTATATGATAAACACACCCTGGATTTATACCACACAGCAGTTCTGAATGCCTGGGACAGAAGTGAAGAAGTAGGAAAAACAATTGGGTCAGTTACTAAGTCATACAGGGCCCAAATGAATCCTTTACGTATTATTTACAAAGTTTGATTTCAGCAGTAAATAGAAGGATACCAAATTTGGAAGTAGACAACTAACAAATCAAACTCTGGCTTTTGAAGATGCCAATTCTCTATGAAAAAGGATAATTAGTCCATTAAAGGCAAGGTCAGCCCATTTGGAGGAATGGATTTGAGGCACAATTAACATAGAGTCCCATGAACATGATGATACATATATGATGCTAGGAGAGCTAATTTCCAGAGTTTTGAAGAAAAATCCAAACATCAAGTGTGATCATAATGGTACACAAGGTCAGCTTAAAAGGGATTGTGGACAGGACATTCCTTCAAAAATGTTTTTTTCCTAAGAATAATCGATTCAGAATGTCCCTCCCTTCTGGATTATGTGGAAAGTTTTGTTAATGCAGGCATTGGACTAGTGACTGTATATCATTGAAGAACATTCAAGGTAAACCATTGCCATTGGGAAAATCTGTGAGAGGCCTCTCATAGGACCCTATTCCAAATCCAGTTCAGTCATTTGCTGCCATTATAGAAGAAATCTTTCACGGGGTAAATAAAGAACCTAATGCTTATGGTGAGTAACCACACTGCCCTACATAGTTGAACAGTATAGAAGAGAAAAAAAATCAAGAGAAACCATAAAGGGAGTACTTTGGAAAACTTCTATGAATGAATGAAGACCTAAACTAAAAATACAAACAAATTACGTTGTCATTGAACTTCTGGTAGACTCAGGTGCGCATGTAACAATAATTTTATCAGAATTTTGGATGCAAATTGGCCTCCTCAGTATGTAAATATTCAGTTTTTAGGGGTCAAAACTTCAACTCAGAAAAGGCAGAGCACAAGATGTGTTGACTCTGTAGAGTCAGAAGTAGAAAGAGGAATATTGAAACCAAATGTTTATAACATATAATTTGTAGGGACGTGATATGTTACCGCAATGGAATACTCAGATTAACATTACTCCAATCTTAGAAACAAACCATAAATTATCATCTGTTTATGAAAATATATTGCAAGATCTTATAAAGAACAGTCACTGACCATTTAGGTAGTAAAAGAACAGGGAAAAACAGTTGCTGCTCTTCTAAAAGCACCAACAGCCCTACATTTAAAATGGTAGACAGACAAATAAGTACGGGTTAAGCAATGGTCTTTATTAATAGAGAAACTGTCGGCTTTAGGACAGCTGTTACAGGGAAAACTAAATTCATACAGTTCAGGCAGTGGTGGCACACACCTTTAATCCCAGCAGCAACACTTGTTAGTCACAGAGGCCAACAGTGGGGAGGTTTGGCTTTAATCTCAGCACTGAAGAGGAATAGAAGGCAGGATGAGACAGTAACTCGCTCTCCTTCAGTCTGAAGATTTCATAAAGGTAAGAACTCTCTAGAGGTTTGTGTGCTTTGCTTTTCTGATCTTCAGGTTGAACCCCAATATCTGCTTCTGTGTTTTTATTATTTGTGTTATATATGATAAATATTTATAACAAAAAGGAGAAAGAAGAGCCAGGTAAATTGAAAAATGCAAAATTTGAGAAGAAATGGAGAAGCAGGAAATGAAATAGACCTAAATGCTATGTTCAAGGAGATAAACAGATTACGAAACAGAATAAACGAAATGGTGACTTCAAGGACAAGATCCCCACATAAAAATTTCCAACTTGGAAAAAGCAATTAAATAAAAGCTTAGAGCCCAATGTGTTGATGAAAGACATTAATCCCAGAACTCCAAAGGCAGAAGCTGGCAGATCTCTGATTCAAGGTCAGCCTGGTCTACAGAGGAAGTTCCAGGACAGCCAAGCTTAGGCAGTGAATGAACTCATCAGAAACAGAAAGTTGGTGAAGATGAAATTAATTGAAGGGTATATGTTTCAGCCCCAGCAAGCAGCAGAACTGGGAAGTTTCAACCACTTAGTTCTGTCTTTAGGGATAGAAAATAGTTCCTCCAGGACTAAGGAAAGCCGCTAAGGCAAGGACATGTCAGAAGTGTCTCTGAACCTGGAGGCCCAGAGAAACCATTGTGTGAAGCTGGGAAAGCGAAGCCTGGATTGCTATGGAGACCCCAATATGTTGGGGGTGTCAGAGCCATGGAATACTTGTTAAGGAAAGTTGCTAACAGGGAGTGGTACCCACACAAGAGAGAGAAGTGTATTGCAGTCAGCAAAGCAGGAAGGAGTCGGAAATCTGAAGAGCACTGTGACATCAGACATGAAGATGCAGAGTTTGGAGTTTTCTCAGCTGGTTTTCAGTCTTATTTTCCTCCAGTATTTCCTCACTATGCTCCCTTCCCCTATATTTGTAGTAGGAGCTGTGGGATTTTCCCACCTCCCAGCTCCTGGCCACCGGCTGGCTTATGCCCTGAAATAACAACACACAAACTGTATTCATTTAAACACTGCTTGGCCCATTAGCTCTAGCCTCTTACTGGCTAACTCTCACATCTTGATTAACCCATTTCTATTAATGAGTGTAGCACCACGAGCTGGTGGCTTACCAGAGAGGATCTTAACCTGAGTGCATCTTGAAGAGGAGAGCTATAGCGTCTGCCTCAGTGCCTTCTTCCCAGCATTCTGTTCTGTTCACCTATATTCTGACCTATCAGGCCAAGCAGTTTCTGTATTAATTAACCAACATAAGCAACAGATAGATAGAAGAACCAACTACATCATTTCCCCTTCTTTGGTTTAAACAAAAAAGAAAGGGTTTAACTTTAACATAGTAAAATTACATATAACAAAACAGTTATCAAGCAAGAATTACAGTTACAATATTTATATCTATTTTATCTTTTATCATAACTAAGGAAAACAATAACTATGGCTGAAGTTCCCCATCATATATTTTAGGATGATAATGTAAATGCTGTGCCACTGTATGTTGGAAGCATGTGATATGCTTTTTGATTTTGATTTAACAGGGGGATTAGGGTTGTAAGATTGAGTCTCAGAAGAGACTTTGGACTTTTAAACATGTTGAAATAGTGACAGACTATGGAGCCTTTTGAATTTTGGCTGAATGCATTTTTTCATAATGATATGGCATAAGATTTTGAGAACCAGGGTGTGGAATGTGGTGGTGTGAAAGAAAATGACCCACAAAGGTAACGGCTCTCTTAGGTGTGGGCTTTTGGGGGTAGGTTTGGCCTTGTTGGAGGAAGTGCATCATTTTGGAGGTGGGCTTTCAGGTCTCACATAGGCTCAAACAACACCCAGTGTATCAGACCAATTTCTATAGCCTGCACAAGATATAGAACTTACAACTACCTCTCAAGCACCATGTTCTCCTGCATGTCACTTTGTCCCACCATGATGATAATGCACTGAACCTCTGGATTGTAAGCGAGCCACCACAATTAAATGCTTTCCTTCATAGGAGTTTCTGTGGCTGTGGTGACTCTTCTCAGTAATGGAAACCCTAACTAAAGCAGAGGCTCACAGGCAAACCGTAGGTGGAACTCGGGGAATGCCTCCTCAGAAAAGGGGAGGAGCCAGAGTGGATAGCCGGAACCACAGGAATAGAACCCACAGAATCAACTCATTAGGATTCAAAGGGGTTCATAGAGACAGATGTGACAATCTGGGAGCCTGTATGAGTCTGACTTAGGTCCTCTGCATAAATGTTATGGCTGTGTAGCGTGGTGTTCTTTTGGGACTCCTAACAGTGGGGTGGCCCTGTCTCTGACACTCTGGCCTGCTCCTGGGACCCTTTTCCTCCTCCTGGGCTGTCTCCTGCCCGGTCTTAGTAGGAGGGTATGTCTGTAGTCATATGATATGTCATATTTGGTTGATATCCCTGGGAGACCTGCTTGTTTCTGAAAGGGAACAGAGGAAGAGTAGATCTGGTGGAGAGGAGTGTGGGGGGGGAATGACTGGGAGAAGAGAAAGGAGGAAAAAAGGCAGTCAGGGTCATATATGAGAGAAGATTAAATAAATGAATGAATAAACAAACAAATATATAAAGAAAAAGACCAGAAAATTTATCAAATCTTACCAGGATGGGAGTTGCCTTGATTTATTTACACAAGATGTTTTGACCAAGAGGCCTTCATGTGTTAATGCATTGTAGAGGGAGTTGCGGGTTGCTTCCTGCCACCTGGCTCCTGGCCACAGGCTAGCTTTACCCAAAATAATTACATGGAAACTGTATTCATTTAAACACTGCTTGGCCCATTAGCTCTAGCCTCTTACTGGCTAACTATCACATCTTGATTAAACCATTTCTATTAATGTGTGTAGCACTACGAGGTGGTAGCTTACCAGGAAGATTCTAACCTGCATCAATCTCAGAGAGGAGAGCTATGGCTTCTGATTCACTGCCTTCTATCCAGCATTCGGTTCTGTCTACTCCACCTATCTAAGCTGCTGTCCTATCAAAGAAAAAGGCAGTCTCTTTATTTGACCAATGAAAGTAACACATAGACAGAAGACCCACCTATATAATGCATTCCTCTCAAAAAGCCACTGAACATGTGCAGAAAGGGTCTCAGGAAGCAGCAATGGACAAGAGTCAACCTCTTCAAATGCAGAAATGCTGTTGCCAGAGATGTTTTCTCTTCGTGTAGACTTACAATTTTACTGGCTAAGAGAGAATTCTGCAGATTTGAGACATTTCTGGCCATGATTGAGAAAAGCTCTTGCAGTCGAGTCTACACTGCATTTCCACATCATGCCTTAAATATTGTTTTCTTTTCTTTTAGTTCTTGATAATCATTTCAAGGACCACAATGCAGGTTCTACATGTCAGCAGGAAACAATCTTGTTGTACATATCCTTCAACTCAAAGCAAATTTAGACATAAAGATTTTAGTGCAAGATATGTGTAAAAGTTAGCTATTTACAATGGTTTCCTTGAACATAAAATATTTTGTTTTGACTCCCTTTATGCACAAAATACATATTTCCTATTAAAAACGGCAAAGAAATATACCTCTCGGTTGTATTGAGTGTAAAGATATGAATGCAAAACCACAGTGACAAATTACTTTTCAATCATGGTCAATATGTGTATTATTTTCACTTCAAAGCTGAAATACTTTTAAGTTGTGTGCTGTGGATCAGGGACTTCTAAAACCATAATCAGAGTGAAAGTTGAAAGCACAGCAATATATGCAACATAATTCCTAAAATGTGATTCTTCACATCACATGATTAGTGTCCCAGGGACTAGATCCTGGGAGCCAAGGGAGGGTGGGGTTGGAACGATTGCAACAAACCTCACATATGACGATATTGGGTTCCCCTCTGTATGCTATGAAATACCATTGGTTATGAAAGAAACTGTGCCAGCCAGTGGCTTACTAGAGTCAAGACAGGTGGCAAGTCCTCACAGAGAAATGCAGAGAAAGTAGGCAGAGTAAAAGAGATGCCATGTAGCTGCCAAAAAAAGAAGGATGCCAGCCAGACACCAGCCAGAGCCTTACCAGTAGGCCTCACCTTAATGATGATTCACAGATTAATAGAAATCGAATAATTTGAAATGTAAGAGTTAGCTAAAAATACGCCTAAGCTATTGGTCAACAATATTGTCATTAATATAGTTTCTGTGTGATTATTTGGACCTGGACAGCCAGGAAAGGAAAGAGAAGTCTCTCTCTACACTAGGGCATGAACAGCTTTAACAATGCATTACTAGTAAACTATGCACTATGAGGTGGAACAATGTCTTTTTGGCCCAAATCCCAATTCACTCCACCAAGATGGTAAAGACTGATATGCCATGGGACAGGTAATAGTCCTCTTCACACGTTTTACTACACAGGCTCAGGCTGGTAAGCCAGTAAGGGGGCTGCACCTTTGACAAAGACTTCTACCCAATGCCTGGTGATCTTGGTGCCTTAATAAAACAAGTAATAAACTCTCAGCTAGCTTAGCAAAGAGGCAGTGATCCCAAATATCTGGTGTATGTTTTTTAAAGAGTCAGTCTATAATTCCCAGTGCTTTACAACAATGAAACTTTATTCATGTTCACACACAGGTTACTCAACCCAGTTGAAGAACCTTGACATATCCAAAGACATGTCTACATTAGAATTATTCGCATATGCAAACGATGAAGACACAAAAAGGGCTGCCAAGTTAAGGACTCTGAATCTTGTGAACAGAGTGTTGATAATGCCCAGCACAGTGCAGATTTTATGACACACTGCAAAATTCAGGTGCTTCAAATAAAACAATCAACTTAAAAACAAAAAGATGCCAGATCCAGAGCCTACAACCACAGATAAATCACTTTCCTACCTCAAGATAGTAGTTTGAAAGCCCACAAAATGCTTAAAGGCTAAGATAAATAATGAGTTTGGACAGGAACTATGTTGTATTTTCAGTCAATGATAGGAAGTCTGTGGCAGCCCAGCTTTGAATCTCACTTAGGGCGAGAGTGGGGTGCTATCAAGATGTTCCGGTGTCACTGGGTGAAGCAGAGTGTGTAGGCTGAGGTGGTGACATCGGGAGGCAGGACAGCTGTAGTCTTCACTCCCCATCAGGACCTGCAGAAAGACATTCACAAGCAAAGTCAGATCATGCTGTCATCTCCTGTCATCACGCTGTGTACCAAACAAACGGTCTTAGATTTTCCCAGGGACCAATGAACACAACTGTCCCTACCTGAATTCCTTCTCTCCAGTACTCGTGCCACCATCACTCCCAGCTGTAGGTCCCTTCTGGTCAAGGCCAAGATCTCTGAATAAGATCCTTGCTCTGACAAGAAGCCTGCATCTTTCAACCCTGGCCCCAGAGTTTCTGGCACAGCTTACATAATGAACACAGGTGGACCTCTTTGAGAATCAAGCTCTCCAGCTTCATTGCACATCCCTGATTTGCGACATCCACCCAGAGCAGCTTCCCACTCACACAGTGCTCCTCGTTGACCAATTTTACTCGGAAGCCTTCTTTCCAGCCTCGCTGACTGTGAAATTCTCCCCTGAACTCACAGATTCCTTCCTTGATGGACTTGAGATGTGCTGGCTAAAGTCAGCTTCAGAAGGCATCCTCGTTCCATGTCTACATGGAACGTGTCCAGAGTCCACAGGACCATCTCCCTCCATTCCAGGCCCTTATCCCCTGTGCTTATCTTCCCAGGCCTTCTCAGGCTGTTGCAGACTGGGACACTAGTGTGGGCTGGGATTCAATCCACCAGGCCCTATTCCTTCCACTTTGCTTGCGGCCTGCCCTCGAGAAAGAACTTGCCGCCTTGAAGGCCTCCTACTTTTCTTGACATCAGGATACTGGCCCTCTGCTGTTGAGCAAAACACTTGTAAGCAAAGATGTACTGAGCAGACCCTGGGTACCAGTTCTTAATCGGACTGAAGGGCTCAAGGAACTGGCCTCCAAGTTGATGAATTAACCCACTCTAGCTACCAGCATCTCATCATCAGCCCTCCATTTTCTGCACCCTGTCCACGCTCTGTTCCTCGTTCAAGGAGCCAGCTACCTGGAATGCTGGAAGTCTCCTGCTAGGCCTGAGGGGAGTTATGAAGAATCAGGAGTGCCTCTGCAGAATCCAGTGCCTTCTGCATATCCCCCTCAGCAGGGAGTGCACCGTGGTTGGAAATACCTGGCAGTTGGGTGTTGACTTCAAGACCCTGCTGGTTGGCGACATCATTGGTCTGGGTGGAGATGACATCATTGGTCTGGTCGGCATTGTCAGGGCCCTGGACACAGATGTAATGCAAGAGATACGAGAGAGTGAATTCTGACAAGACACCTCTCTGACCACAGTGGGCCCTCCAGCCTCCATTCCTTTTCAGCAAACACCCATCTCTGTGAGCTTCTCCTCCTGTCATCCACGAAGCCCATCCCTTCCAAGGACCTCGACCCCACTCATTTACCACGTCGTGTGACGGCACTACAAGCGGGATACTGCAGATGCAGGGGTCCAAGATCATGTTAGAGGTCCTGAGAACATGCAGAAGAGAAGCCAGGAGGTTAGACAGTCTGGATGACAACTACCATGAACACACATGGAGGGCCGGGGGCTCTGTGAGATGAGGCTGATGGATTGTGAATGACTGTGGACACTAGGACAAATGACACCTGTCCGCTGGGCCTCGGATGGACCCTGCCCCTACTTGACCTGTTTTCCCTCCAACCTCCTTCCTTAGATCCTCCTAGAGACACTACTTTTTGTGAACCCTCTCCTTCCCGGGTACACTGAAGATGACCAACAGCTGTTCTGATCTGCACAGCACCAGGAAAGATGAGACTATGGTCCTCTGCAGAGACTAGGTCTTTCTTCCACTTTGCCCATTCCCCACCGGTCAAGAAGGATAAGCCAAGGTCATCTAGCAGACACATTCCCTGCGGGCCAGAAACATTTCCCTAGGTCTCTCTGGCCCTTTCGACTATGCCTCCAGATTTCAGCAGAACCTTCTCCCGTGTCCATTCATTTCAGTGTGGATGGATAGTATCAGCATTTTGTAGTCCACTGCCTGATGTATGCAATATACTTGTCCTCTTTAATGCTCCTGTGTAGAATATTTTCCAAGCATGCCCACAGGGAGTGAGTGATGGAGGAGTTAATTTCATTGGTTAAATAAAAAAGCTGCCTTAGCCCTTTAAGAGGACAGAAAATTAGGTAGGCGGAGTAGCCAGAACAGGATGCTGGGAGAAAGAAGCCAAGTCAGTGAGTCGCCATGATTCTCCCACTCCAGACAGACGCAGGTTAAGATTTTCCCTGGTAAGCCAACTCGTTGTGCTACACAAAATATTAAAAATGGGTTAAATCAAATTGTAAGAGCTAGCCAATAAGAGACTGAAACTAATGGGCCAGGCAGTGATTAAAAGAATACAGTTTCCGTGTAATTATTTCGGGGTATAAGCTAAGCCATGCGGGCGGCCGGGTGCCGGGGACGCAGCCTGCTGCTCTTATTACAACAAGTGAGTGACTTAGAAGGATACTTTCCCTAGCATGTTGTTGAGCAAATACTAAAACTGGGAAGATCCTGTCCTTCAAGTTAGGCTGAAATGTAGCTCTGTCATTCCCCTAGATCTTTTTGTCCCTAACTACTTCCTTCCTTCCTTCCTTCCTTCCTTCCTTCCTTCCTTCCTTCCTTCCTTCCCTCTTTCTTTCCTTCTTTCTTTCCTTCCTTCCTGTAATTCCTTCCCTTCTTTCGTTCCCTCCTCCCTCCCTTTCTCCCTCTCTTTCTTTCTTTCTTTCTTTCTTTCTTTCTTTCTTTCTTTCTTTCTTTCTTTCTTTCTCTCTCTCTTTCTTTCTTCTCCTCTTGTTCCATGTCTTGCTTCCTCCCTTTTCCCCCTTCTTGCTGCTGCTACCCCTGCAGCACCAATCTCGAGTTTCGAGGCAGTACCATTAGCCACAGCAGCCTCCACGGTCTCTGTTGTACTCACACACAAGGTATAGTCACCGGCTGGCTGGGATTCCATGAGAAAGTAATGGTCATATGAGGATTCAAATTCGCTGGAACATAGTTCAGAGGTACAATTACTGTGGGCCAGTGTAGCAACAGAGGCACCTGGGAGATGTCCTGCAAAGAAAGACATCCATGTTGAAGATCAGGTCTGAACACCAAGACTCAAGGGACAGAAATGTATAAAAATGGTGACAGCCATGGACAATGGCAGGGCTCTCAAGACTTTGGCGATGACCATGGAGAATGGCAGGGCTCTCAAGACCTTGGTGACCAGCCACACAGACTCACCTTTTTGGTTATTCCTCTTCTGGAGGACACTGAGACCCAAAGAGAAGTTATTTTCCCAAGGTCGCAATATGCCGAGGATTGGTGCTGGACCTCAGAGTTTAGGACACACTGGAATTTGTCTGGACAGCGACTGCTGGCATGGAGCCTTTCCCCTGAGCAAATTACTTTCCTTACCTGCTGCACAACTGTGTGAGGCAGGGCTTCAGGCTGCTGAACATTGCCCTGCTGCCCATCTGGAAAAGACCATGCAGAGCTTGACTGAGCCTCCCTTCCCACCATATTTCCTTGAAAGTACCTAACTCCACCCCCTCCCCAATCTGAGGACTTGGCTCACCATCAGTCCTTTTAATATCCCACCCACAATGTCTCTCCTTTCTGTAAAAACGTGATACTTGGCACAGATAGTATACCTGAACAGGTTAGGTCTGGGGAGGGAGGGTTTGTACAAGGTCGAGTGACAATTCTGTGCCATGGCTGGTGACAGAAGCATTTAGGATTACTGCTGCCACCTGAGAACCCCTCCATGGTCAGAGACACTCACCCATGGTTCCTGGTTTGGCGAGACCCTGCTTAACATTCACGTGAGAGTTGCCGTTAGTAGCCATAGCCTCAAGTGAGATTCCACTTTCTCTATGTATTCTATGTTCTTCACAGAACTCACGGCAGACAAGACCCCACTAGAGTCCCTGAAGTAGGGGATTGAAGGAGTCAAGTTAGTCACACATACAGGTGGAGGCCTGACCTCTCCCTAGAGGTAGTACACTCCTGAGACAGTGTACTTACACAGCTGGAAGAGGCACAAACCTGTTACACTCCCAGTTTCTTCTGATCCTATGGCAAGGCACGGTCAGAGCAAACTACACGTCCTCTGGGACCAAGTTTTACCCCCTCTTTGGTGATCTCAGTTACTCAGGAGTCCAGTAGGAAACAGAACATTAGTCAAGTTCCATGTTCCATGGCTCTACAGTTAGGGCAGGTCACCAAAATGGCTGCCAGAATTCCTACCCACCAGTGCACTTACACTGCCACCAGATAATTCTGTCTCTGGTGCCTAGATTCTTCCTGTCCTCCATCCTGCTCATGACTGGGACCAATTTTCCCTCCCTTCTTTTTACAATGGTCTTTGACTTACCCTTCATTTTACCTGGTCACTCAGACTCTCCATCATACAGGTCTCTCTCACACTTCACCTTCTCCTAACAACCTGTTCGCTCAAGCACCATGGAAGCCAAATCATGACTTTCCCTGCTCATCACCACACATGGCTTCTAACATAGTCACACAGACACAGAGACACACACAAATAAACACACAGAGACACATACACATGCACACACACAGACATACACACAGAGACATGCAATAACACACACATGCAATCCCATGTACACACACATGTACAAACACATATAAAACACAGTCACACACATGCATACACACACATGCACAAACACATGCAGACACACTCACCTACAGACTCACACACATGTACACTAAGACACATACACATGCATACACACAGACACACAAATGAACAAACCCATACACATACATGCACACTCAAGTCACACATATGCACATACATGCCAACACACAGACACATATATAGACACACACATTCAGACACAAACAGACACCTTTACATAGTCACACACATGAATACACACACACATGAACACACACATGTAAACACACAGACACACTCACACACATTCACACAAAACAGACACATTCACCCATTCACACATGTATACACATACATGAGCACACACATGCACACACACATGCATACACACAGACACACTCACACAGAGACACACATCACACACAGACACACACACACACTTTGAGGCACAGGCAGGTGCTCCTACATCTTCATCCACAATCACAACTCTCTGTTCTGTTACTTCGTCCTGTGCCCTGCCAAAGACAACTGGCATCCCTGGTTTATTTGTCTCCCTAAAGTCCTGATTTAACTTGACTTCTGACCACCAACACGGAAGTGAATGGACGTAGTCATTAGCTCAAGGGATACCATATATTCCCTTCTCCCTGGATTATTGTTCATCCTCAAGCCCCACTTTAATCTTAATAATTCCTTTGGTCCCCTTGGAAGTGACTGAACACTTGCTCCTCATGAAATCATGTTATTCCCAAGCCAACGTGGCTGACTCCTGCCTGAAATCCCACTACACAGGAAGCTAAGGCAGAAAAATGGTGAGTCTGATGACAACTAAAACTCCAAAACAACTTGTCTCCAATAAAAACCAAGTAAAGACAATAATAATAATAACAATAATAAATATCATTGTCCTCCAAAATCTTGGAAATCTTCCATCTAAACTCTTCCATCCTCCTTTCCCCCTACATTCTTCTGCAACTGAAACAAATCTTTTTTAACTTTTTTGACGCAGGGCCAAATGTTATACCATGTTCAATCCAGGAGATAGTTCCTCACCAGGCTGTTTATCTCAGGGATGGCATGCTCCCTCTGCAGTCCAGAAAACCCATGCCTTCTGCCATAGCCTCTGGCCAGACTTCTAGATGCTTTTCCACATTTCACAGTGGCACATGGGCACACATTTCTTCTCCTCTTTGGAAAATCCTCCCTGTGTCTGTCTGGATCCTCCAGTAGTTCAAAGAGTACAGGTTCCCTTCAGGAAACCCAGCCATCCATTTCTGCCCCACCTGCATCAAAAGGAACAGGAGCCTCCTTCAGGGTCCCGAAGCTGGGAACCCTTGCAACCTGTGCTCATGAGTGGGCAGGGTAGGTGATGTCACCTCTTCAGCCTTTCCCCTTTAGTTGTGTAAGGAGGCAAAGAGCTAAAGAACCTGGGTTCCCAGAGATGGAGTAGGGAGGAGAACAGGACAAGGAATGGGCAGATCTTATTTTTGATGCCACCCTGTGGGTACCTCAGTGTCCAGTGGATCAGAAGCAAGGAGCTCGGTTCTGAGGAAGATGCATGTCCTTCCTCAAGCAACTCAGTTTCCAACCAATGAGCTGCCATCCCTCCTTTTTCTCTCCCCAGGCCATGATGGTTCTGGACCAATGAGCTTTCAGATTCACTCCCCTCACACTGACTTTGTCCAGACCTTATGGTTGCTCTGTGACCCACATTGACTTCTACTGATACATGATAGCACCCAGCATCTCTGGGGAGAGAAATGAAACTTGCCCTCCCTAGTGGTCTTTACCCGGGCTTCCTCCTTTTAAACAGGAAACAAGAGGTGCCGGTACTTTCGGCACACCTCCTTGCAAAGCTCTTGTTCACTTTTCAAAGTCCAGTAAGTGGGGGCTAAACCTGGGTGTCTGTCATGCCACATGTCTTTAATCCCAGCACTAGAGAGGCAGTGCTTAGCAGATCTCTCTGAGTTTATGGCCAAGGTGGCCTAGAGTGTGAATTCTAGGACAGCCAAGGCTGCACAGAGAAACCCTGTCTCGCAAAAACAAACGAAATTAGTCATCATGTGGGGCTGGAGCCATAGCTCAGTCTGTACGTAGCAACCATGAGGACACAGTTTGAAACCCAGAGAACATATAAACATGACAGATGTGAAGGAAGGATCTTGCAGTCCCTACATTGGAGAGGCAGAGACAAGAGGAACCCTGGAACTTGCTTACATGTTCACGCAAATCCGGGAGATCCAGGTTCAGTGAAATACAGTGTCTCAAGAAAGAAGGTGAAGAGGGATTGAGCAAGACACCCAAAGTCAACCTCTGGTGCACAACACGCACACATAAACAGAGGAGTGTGCAGCCACACACACATATAACCCTCCTTCAAACCGTGTTTTGCTTAATTTCAGGCAAATAGGAATAATTTGTTCTCAGGCCCTATTTAGAACCAGAGGCTTCGTTACTTTAGAGTAACTACCCTGAATATTACCTAACTTCATGATGCTTGTTGCTTCTTAGTTTTTTGTATTTTGCTCTGTTTTAAAACTTATTTAAAGATTTGCTGTCTTATTCTATGTGTATGACTTGCATGCATTCATGTCTGTGCACCACATGGGCACAGTGCTCTCAGAAGCTGGAAGACCTTGTGGACCCTCTGGGATCAAATTTTGTTGTAGATGGTTGTGAGCTTCCAATATGGGTGCTGGGAATCAAACCTGGGTCTCTAGAACTGCCCACCCATCTCTCCAGCTCCTAAAAATTCCATTGAAAAATGATCTTGTTATGTAGCTCTCAGGATGGCCTTTTACTTCCTGTGTAGCCCAGGCTGTCCTCTCACTCACCTCAGACTGAGTGCTGGGATTATAGGCAGGAGCCCCATGGTGTGTTCACAATGGTTCTTGAACACACTGTGTAGAGCACCATATTTGTAGGGGCAGATTAGAGCACCACGTAAGGAAAGCGGGGTTTGAACTTGGGCAATTTTTTTCTGTTCTTCCTGCTGATGGTGGTAGTGTTCTGGGGTGGGGACAACCTTTGAGGATCATGCAGGAAGAAGACAGCAGTTCCCCTTCTTCACTGACACCCTTAATATCTCAATGCAAATCTCCTTTCATGTATGCCTTCTGCTCTCCCTATTTTCCAGATGATCTTCAAGTGAATTTCATTAAAAATGTTCACGTGCAGCTCTACAATTGGGGGAATGATCCATTTCCCCCACCTTCTTAGCTTGAGAAGACCCCCTGGAGACCAATACACTGAACACTTTTTTGTCTAAACCATACACTCTTATAGCTTCTTCCACCAGGTTTTTGTAGGGATTGAGGCTTCACCTTGCCATTTCAGCCTTTCAAACCTTCCTATAAATTATGTTCACATGCTTCATTAAAGAAATGTGCTGGGTTAACAGTTGGTTGTTCAATATTAGCAATTGATAAGTACGCCTTCCCATGATCTATTGCTTCATCTATCCACTTCCCAGTCAGATCCTTTGTAGCGTCTCAATAAACAATGCCACTGCTGTACCAGATGTGTCACAACAACAGATGAAAGAGAACCTGTAGATTGTGTGTGCTTGTGGGTGTCTATGGGCACACACGACCACATTCATTAAGTGTGTTCAGGTGCCCATGGAGGCTAAAAGAAAGTATTAGTCCTTCTGGAGCCAGAGTTAGAGGAACTTATATACCTCCTGCTGTGAGTGGAATAACCAAACATGCCTGCTTTGGAAGAACAGTAAACACTTGTACCTGCTAAGCCATCTCTCCAGCCCATGGTTTTATTTCTTACACAAGACACTGTGAAATCTATCTTCTATGAGTGTTTTGTTATCACTTCCCACCTCAATACCCAATGGATGGCACCTCAGAACATAGTTCTGCACAAGCTACATACAACATCTTGCTATTTGAACTCCCCATTCTATAAACACTCAAATATTCCAAACCTGGAACTATCTGTCCATAATTCATTAAAAATATCTGAACATCACATTCTGGCCAATAGATTTAACATGAGCTGTCCAAGATTGAAATACACCAGAACTGAAATTCATCCAGAACACCGGAGCGCACAGCTCTTCCCAGACAAAAATCTCAGAGATACCCTATGATAAAGAAGATTTATGAGCAGTGTGCTACTTGATGTTTGGTAGCAGCATGGACTTAGAAACTTGCCAACGTTTTGGAGGTAAGCATAACTCTTGCTGGTATCCTGCCACATTCAAAATCCAAATGGAGTGGAGTCAACAGCCAAAGCTGTGGTGGTGGATCCTACCCATGACTGCTAAACATTTTAAAAAGATTCAGACAAAAAGACCTCTAAATGGGTCTCAATGGATTTGATCATATACATAAGCTTGAGGGAAGGAGGATAAAGGGTAGTGTCATAAACTAAAATTAATTTAAAAATATTAAACTGAGATTCATTTTTTGAGTTTGGGTATAGAGTTTATTTACTGGGTTATGGAGGGGAAAGGGAAAAGTGGAAAAGGAACAAGGGGGAAGAAGAGAGAGTCAGAAAGAGAGAGGGATGGAGAGAGAGAGAAAGGGAGAAAAGAGAGAGATGGGTCAACAGAGAGAGGAAGCAGCTACCTCTTTAGAAGAGGGAAAAGAGAGAGAGATTCGTGAAAAGAAATAGAGTAATAAAAATTATAATAAGCCACATAAAAATGAAAAATATACAGAGTCTAGATTATGTGTACTATTGCACATAATCTATTGACATTCCAGACTCTTTGGATATAAGGGTGATAGAAAATTGAATGGTAATTATGACAAACACTTAGTCTCTCTTTGGGAAAAAAAGGGCATAGACTCAAATCTGGCTACTTCCTGTGGACACGGGGTGGCGTGGGGAAGGGGAGAGCCAGGTGTCCACATATAGGAGGAGGTGTGGCTGGAAAGGCATCCCATGAACTGTCATCCTGGAGAAGGCAGGCATCTGTTCCTTGGGGGAGATGAGAAGGCAGGTGTCTAGGAAAAAAATTGTTATCACTAAAGATGAGTGTGCCAGAATGAGGAGCAGGTATGCCCTTCATTGTGGCATCCTGGAAAACTGGAGTGTGGAAGATCCTGTCTGTTGGACAGACCAAGTTTCCTGAGTAGGTGCCTGGTTGAGCCTGGAGAGATGGTACCAGCATGGGTGTCCCAAGAGCTTGGCAGCCGAGGGGTTGTTGAGCATTACTGTGTCAGGTCCTGTCCATTGAGGTTCAAGAGACCTAGGAGTTAAGTGTTTGAGGAGTACTCTGTCCTCTGGGGATAGCAGGGCAGGTTTAGGGGCATTAGGGTCCACTGGTGTCAACTGTCAGCATGTGTATGGAGAAGGGACCTTAAAAGAGAGAGGTAGGGTAGGTATCCTGCCGGTGGAGGAGTTTGAACTGGGAGGTGATGGTTAAGGAGAAAGGGCCTGCCATAAAGCAACTCAAAAGGGCTCAGGCCCATAGGGGAACGGGTGGTGGCTGGCCCTGAGACTAGTCACGGCAGTGAGAAGAAGGGAGGGCCAAGATCACCTGAGTTCAATGGAGAGCTTGGTTAGTTGTTGTTTGATGTGTCCCATTGACCAGGATATGTTGAGAGCTTCTGACATGAGCTCCATGACCCTGAGCCATCATACCTCCTGTTTCCCTGGAGACCGAAATGCTTCTATCCATCCTATAAAAGTGTCCACAAGTGTTAAGAAACTTTGTTGGTTTTGCCGTTTTCTTTGATCAATGAGTCTATTTCCTCTATTGTATCCTGATATTCTTTCTTCTATCTCTTGTATTCTGTTTGTTTACAGGTCTATGTAGTTCCTGTTCATTTACCCAGATTTTCCATATCCCACCATCTTTCAGTTTGTGTTTTCTCCATTACCTCCATTTCGGTTTTCAAGTCTTGAACTGTTTCCTTTACCTGTTTGATTGCGTTTTCTTGGTTTTATTGGGTATCTTTGAGGGATTTATTGATTTCTTCTAACTTTTTTTTCTCCTGTTTCATTTCTTTAAAGGGGTTTTTCACTTCCTGTTTCAGGGTCTCCATCATTTTCATAAGGTTAAAGTCGATTTCTTCTACTTCTTTTGGGTTAGGCTGTTCAAGTGTTCCTGTTGTGTGTTCGCTGGATTCTGGTGTTATCATGTTGCTTTTCAGGTTGGTGGAGGATTTCTTGCATTGACGCCTGCCCATCTCTCCCTTCAAATGAGTCCAGCAGACTCTTGGTCCAATCTTTGCTGTGGCTGATTGTGTACTTGGGGTTTTGTAGTAGGAACTGCGGGCCTGCTTTTCGTCCTGCCAGGATCCTGCACGGCTAGCTTTACACCAGAAATAATTACACGGAAACTGTATTCTTTTAAGCACTGCTTGGCCCATTAGCTCTAGCCCTTACTGGCTAATTCTCATATCCCGATCAACCCATCTCTAATAATCTGTGTAGCCTCAGTCTTACCAGGAAAGATTCAGCATGTCTGACCTGGCGGCTTGCTTCATCGCTTCTGCCTCTGAGAGGAGCTGCCCTGCATCTGAGCTCACTTCCTCTTCCTCCCAGCATTCTATTCTGTTTACTCCACCCACCTAAAGGCTGGCCAATCAAATGGGCCAAGGCAGTTTCTTTATTAGCCAATGACCTTCCTCCATCAGGGTTTTTTCTTGGTCTGCCCTCTCTTAGGTCCCCTCAGCACTGGAGCTGGCTCTCAGATTCCCTCTGCCCTGAAGCAGGCTGAGTTGGGAATCCAAGGACGCCACAGATGAAAAGGGGTGCTTGGGGCAGGCTGGAATGTGATAAAGAAAGCCAGCAGCCAGGAAACACACTGCTGGGTGGACAGAAAAGCTTAGGGAGTTGGAGGGGGCCTGTACTCAGTTTCATTGGTTCATGTGACTCAGGTGCCACTAATTCACCTCTCAGGATCCTCTCAGCACAGGAGCAGGGCATCTTACCAGGCTCCCAAGACCTCACAACAAAAAGGCAGACTTGGGGGGCAGGGTGGGGTGGTACAAATAAGCCTCAATGTCAGGGACACTCCCACTGGCTCGCCAACATCTCAGCACAGGAGCAGGAAGATTTGGGGGATCCAAGTGTCAAGGTGGGAATATAGGCCCCTGCCCCTCCCATCTATTCCAGCCCCCATGCTTGGTCTGGACAACAAATCTCAGGGAGGGGTAAGGACCACTCCTCAGGGTATTTAAATGAACCCCAAAATAGGAACACGTGGTCTCCCTTTCTTCCTCCTGGGGGTCTGGTTCCCACGGCTTCTTAGTTCCCCCTTGGGGCCACCCGAGAGTGCAAAACTCCCATTAAACCTGGATATTACTTAATTTGGCTTGTTTTGATTCAGCTTGATTGGGAATTTTGCGTAGGCTGGGAGATCGCATTAGGAAATATTCCTAATATTTTGGAAGTTCCGCCGAGCAAGGTAGGCCCTTTCCATGTGGCAGGCCACCTGTTGAAAGGCCCCTAGTCTACATTTCGAGCTCTCTACACTATGTTTAAAGCCAGCTTCTGGGCCACAGTGGCTGTGTCTTGGTGAGTCCCTTTTCTTGTCTATGCTATAGGGTTTGGGGGGACCCATTTGTACTTATTTATGTCGTTTTTGGATTCCTGCTGAAGTTCTGAGCTTATGCCAGGAATTCGAGTCCCAGGTTGTGGTCAATTCTGCTTGACTGTGCTTTCCTGAGGTGGAGATGTGTTTGTTTCGGGACTCTGGTTATCCAATCTCCGCGGCCCCTTTTGGACCTAAAAGCCATCTTGGTGGACATGCTAAAATGGACATAGGCCACGTGGTATGGCATATACTCTAAAGTGGGCACTTACAGTTTAAAGCCAGTTTCTCTGTTGCCCCTGTAAGCCTCTTACAAAAATCTTTTTAAATTGATCCTGTCTGATACAAATGAACAGAGCTTACATATATATGTCCATGGTTTTTGGTCTCTGTGCTCTTGACCCCCACTTAGTAAGCCCTGTCTCACAGCACCAGAGGCACTGGCCCCTCCTCCACTCCCTCAAGTCCACACTTTCCAACCCGCTCCTGTGTAGCAACATTCTTTCCCCTCCCTTCCCAATTTGGAGGTCAAAGGTCAACTTCCACCTTCCCCTCCCCCTCCTACCTCACTGCTCCACTCCTGGACCCCTCTGTGCACTGGGCTAGCCCCTCCCATGCTCCCTTTTCTCTTCCAAATCTCTCTCAGGTAGAAAAGCAGCTAGGTTCCTTTCTACTAATGATTCTGCTTCCTCAGTCAGTACCAGATATTAGGAAAGAGTTTAAAAAAAAGGTTGATGATGGTCCCCAAACTCCTATACGGTAATTGGTGAAAATGGCCTTTAACGTTTTGAATGCCCAAGAGGAATCAGCTGAGTCTTCCCGAAAGACAAAGCTACAACAATCTACAGGCCCAGACCCTAGCAGCTGCCTTAAGGAAGGGGAACAAGGGAAGCCAACTGCAGGGTTCTATCAAGTGTGGTCATGTGGCACGATATGGCACAACACTTGCTGCAAGGTTGTGTCCTATCTGCTAGCAACCTAGACACTAGAAATCACAATGCCCCCATGTGGTCTTGTCCGCTATGCAAGTCATGGCCTTGTGAGGCCTGCAGTGTATGTGTTTGGAACATCAATCAAAGATTCAGAATATTCAGGCTTTAAAGTGTTCCTATAATTCCTATCAATTACCTGATGTGTTACTCTGGGCAATGAATTATTGTGGCCATTTTGGGAAAGCCATGTGACTGATGTCTGCTGCATCGAGTTTCGAAATTTTCACCCAATCATTAATTTAAAAAACTAAAGTTTTTGTTCACTTGGGGCTTGGTGAAGGTGAACAATCCTCTGTGATATTTGTCTGACACTGTTTAAAAACAGCTCGTGTTTTTCAGTGGCTACGTCATGTTTATTATTATTTGTTCACACACATATGCCTAGACACAGTGACAAATCTTCAGGATTCCACATGGATAATTCCACACAGGAGTGTGCCAGTGCACATACAATCACAGGACAAATGAAAACACTGACATGCAAACCCACTCAGAATCCCATTGATCGATCACATTGGGTCACAAAATACTGGTTTTCTAAGAATCATAAAAAACAATTATTTCAAATAATAATGGATATAGTTCAGCATCGATCTTCAGTCAAGTAGACTCCCTATATCATAGAAAGGGCCTGAAAGTTTATAAAATTCTTTAACACTTAAAATAATAATTTTTTAAAGGCAGGCATGGTGGTACATGCCTGTAGTCCCAGCACTTGGAAGGTGGAAGCAGAAGGATTGGGAGTTCAAAGTCATTGTCAACTATATACTGAATCCAAGGCCAGGCTGGCCACATGAGAACTTGTTTCAAAAATAAACACTTTACAAATGTTAGTCATTTTGGACATGAAACAGGATACCACACAGGCAGTGCTCTAGAGAGGCCTCCTACTCCAGGCTCTCAGGTCAAGTAGGACATGCACTCCAGATGTCCAGAAAGTGAGACAGAGCTGGCAGGCTTTGGTGGCAGGCGGGAACTAGGAGACTGTGGTCCTCTCTCTCCATTATCACCTGAAAAGAAAAGGAAAAGCCAGAGTCAGATTTCATACATGTCTCTACGCAGTAAGCCCTCACTCCTTGGTGCCGCACCGAATCAGTGATTTGTCACTGAAACCAGAAGCAAACACCCCCCCATATCTCTGATCTTGGCTATACCGTTTCTCAGTCAGGGTCACCACTATTTCTGTCAATCCTGAGGTCTACATATAGGATTCTCCCCATATCAGAGATGTGCTGTCTCTTCACACCCCTCCCCATATTTTCTGACCCAGCCTGCATCACCCGCTCTGCCAGACCTCTGTGAGAAGCTAGGTCTCCAGCTTCCTTCACTGTCCTTTGTTCTTGGATGTCCACCACCCAAAGTGGCTTCCCACTAACACACTTCATCAGGGTCTTTGTTTAGGCTTCTCATCGGGGCTCAGCCTTCCCGTCCAGCCTCCCCAACTATGCCATTTCCCTCTGAGCAGTGACCACATGGAGCAGTGAGCGTGTCGGGAAACATTCCAACTGGAAAGCATCCAAGCTACAAGGGAAACCCTTGAAGATGTCGGCATGATCTTGTTCCATTGCAGACCCTTATCCTCCATGCATGTCCTCCCAGTCTTCCTCAGTCTCCAGTGGACAGAAGATATTGCCATGGGCTGTGACATATTACACCTAGTTCTATTCCTTCCCTTGACATGCCCTTGAAGGCGCCCAATAAGACTTGGCCACCTTGGACGGGGGCTCAGTCTACAGGGGCCTTTTGTAGTCGCCTTGGTGCTGGTGGTTTTGTTTTTACTTCAGGTCCTGCCCATTTGCTGTTGAGCGAAAACACTTCAGAACTGGGGATTCACCGAGAAGACCCTGATTTCCATCTCTCACGTTGGACTGAGCATCTGAAATGTCTGACCCAAGAGGTCCAATATCCAGATTTCCAGGGATTACCACAACCAGTTCACCACAACCCTTCCAATTTCCCAACGTCCCCTACCCCATGCTCCATCTTGGAGAAGACAGCTACCTGGCATGCTGCCACGATGTTGCAGAGAGGCAGAAACGCAAGGATCCTTAGAAGAGTTTTTCAGGGCCAACAGGGCCTCTGCAGCCTCCAGCGTCCTCTGCCACTCTAAGAGAGCAACAACAGAATCCTGCTTGGTGGCATTAGGGACCTGCAAAGGAAATGGCGTCAGATAATGGCATCTGAGAAACCACACCTCCTCCCACTAACACAGGTGCCCCTTTAAGTGCCCAGTTCCCTCCAGCACCCACTCCCACCCTAGGCTTTTTTGCTCTTCCCATTCACTAAGCTCATTCCCTCCCAGGGACCTGGACGCCACTACTTTGCCAGGACCTGTGGCTGCAGAAGAAGAGGGCCAGGGGTAGCACTGTGTTGCAGGGTCACACTTGAAAATCTAGAAAAAAGGAGAGGAGAGGCCAGGGAATGAAACCCTCTAATGGAAACCTACTACTAGAAGACTTGGCGCACCAGGGGTTTTCAAACCAGGCTGGGGAAATCTGAACGACTCCAAGATGTTTGTCCTTTTCAACCAGAAACCTTCTTGGCCTGTTTCCTTTAAAAACTTCTATATTTTTCTTGAAATACTAATTGCTACCAGATCTTTCTTTCCTGTGCTGCAATGAATATGACAAAGAACCCAAAGACACTATGCTCTAATCTGCAAAGCAGCCAGAAAGATGGGAGCCCCTCCTTTTTCAGGTACTGGCTCTTGCTTCCATTTTGCCCAGTCCCCAGTGGTTATGAAGTGATGAGTCAGTCTCTGTTCAAATGGTGTCTAAAAGACAGGGAGCGTGACAAATGCCAATACCTCCTGTGACTGTATGAGCAGATCTGCGTCTCTGGAATGCTATATGACTCATAATGGAGTCCCAGCTAACTGGAGACTCTCTAATTTGGCATCAAAGCCCAGGGAGATGGCTGGTTCCTGCCCTTTGTCTGCAGACACACTGCCTGGCAATACTGCCCCTATATACCCACACATGAAAAGGGCTGCATGGCATTTGGATTCCTTGGACAGTAACTCAATATGACCTTAGCTGATTGGGTAATGTAAGCAAATATGCCAGTGACCCTAAACATTGAACCAGATCTGCACCTTGATGCTGGTCTCTGGAGGGAGTCTGTTTCCCAGGAAGCTCTGTGACTCTGTCTTTCTCCCCTCTCCCCCACTGAGATGCAAATGAAAGGGGAACCCACAATGAAGGACAAGCCAGGCCTTTCTCTAGGAAGTCTTCTCTATTGCCTTTAGCACTCCTTTAGGCCTCTATAGCACTCCCCATCATGACCCCAAATTCCAACCGAATCTTCTCTCACATCCATCTGTTGTGATATGGAACAACAGCCCAGGCTCACTGAGGGCTTACTATGTGGTACACCTTCTTCTACTTCTCTTGTCAATGTCATAAACGTAGCCTGTTTTCCCGGAGTGGCTACCGGAAAACATGGACTTGGAAAGATGAAATCACTCATTGAAACCCTCAAGATTAGGAATTCTCAAGGCCAAGTGCCCTCTCTTCACTCCTCCTTCTGAGATGATGCCTCCTCCTCCTCCTCACCTCCTCTTCTCCTATTACATTTCTTCTTCCTTCTCCTCTTTGTCCTTTCTCATTTGCCTATCTCCCATGGCACCAACCACAGTGCTGAACATGGAGTAACAAAGATACAGCTGGCTTTAGGGCCGTATTCAACTCACCTTTTGAACCTGACAGATGGATCACGAGGTGCCCGGGAAAAAGAAATCGTTGGTTGCTGCTCCAATTTCACTGGAACATTGGGCAGAATTGCCCATTCTCTCTGCTGGCTAGGCGCATGAGTTCCCCGAGAACTTCCCTGCTGGAGTAGAGACAATAGTAGGAATTTGGGTACCCGGCCTACCATGAAAAGAGGAGAGATGAGCATGTTGTCGGATGACTACAGCAACTCAGAATGTCAGAACTTGAAGCCCTTGAAGATCATCGAGGCTTACCTTTAATTTTAATTTTCAGTTCACACTAAAATCCAGGAAGATGCAGTTAAACCTGAGCTCACATGGTAAATCACGGCCGATGTGGGGATGGAACACATGACGTTAGGACACAGTACAAGGGGTCAGGGGGAGCTTCTGGAAGAACCTCCCATAAGCACCAGAGTCTCCTTACCTCCTGTGGAACTTTGTGGGACCTGGCCTCACTCTTGTGCACAGTGCTCTCCTGTCCATCTGTAAAACACCAGGCACAGCTTACATAAGCCTCACTGACACCATCCTTCCAAATATTACAGCCCCATTTGGAGGCCTTGCCATACTATGCCTCTTTCCCAACTCTGGGGTTCCTTTCTTTTTCTAGTGAATGGCCGCTGTGGAGCCTGATGCAGGAGGGGCAGGAGAACACTCTGGGCTAAGTAGCAAGACAGTGTCTCAAAGAAACAAGCTTACCACTCGGCAACAAATGTCTACCTACATAAAATATAAGCAAGGGATGTGGACATGTCTCCAAAGCATTTAATTCCTAACACTGGTTTGATGAGCGATTACCAACGGTCCCACTGCAATCTCAAGACAGGGATGCTGACAGAATTGCTCATGTTCCCTCCACCTAAATTCAGGTTCCTTCGCTAACCAAAGACACTCACTGCGGCTTTCTGCTACACCAGCCAGCTTCTTGCCATGCTTGTAGAATTTAGGGGCAACAGCCATATTCTTTATCATTCCTTGATCCAGGTGCCTCTTCAGCCCTGTCCTCTGCTCTTTCTTTGAGGCGCTCACAGCAGGCAAGGGCCCATGCTGTTCCCTAGTGAAGGATTGAAGGAACCAGGTTAGCAATGTGGAAAAGGCCTGATCCTAACCTTGCCGACATGACACTCACAAGAAGGCAGTGCCCTGTGACATCTGCGGCGTGGAAGAGGCAGAAATGCTGTTTATCCCTGCTTTGGGTAGTGATGCAGTGCTTGTAGAAGCTGTACGAGTGGCCTATAGGCCTTCTGAAGGAAAATTCTTTCCCCCGGGGAGCTCCAGTCTCATGCCCACTGTTACATGTGGAGTCAGAAAAGCAGCGGGGTACAGCAGGTATGAGTTATGTTGCATGGCTTTAGGGTCAGGAGTGGGGGTGAGAGTAGCACCTGGGTCCCCCATCTCCAGGTTACTTACTCTGTCCTTAGAAAACTACAGCTTCAGTAACTGGGACTTTTCTCTCTATTGTGCTCACTGTTGGAGTAAGCTTTCACTTCCTCCTTTCCCTATGGCTTTCTCAATTTCCACCTAGGCCTTCTTATATAGTCCCCTTCCCAAAGTCCCACATGCACGAAGCTCTTCACGGTCTCACAGATGTTCAACCTGATCATGAGATTTTCTGTTTATCTTCTCTTCTCACAATCCATTTTCAGGCCCAGACAGTCCTGCATCTTCAACAATCACTACACTCCATCCATTCTGTCGCATCATTAATTGTCTTCCTCATGGCCTTCATTCTTTCACTTCCGGCCTGGGATTTTATGTCCCATGCTCTCAGACAGGAGTCTCATGAATGCCTTCTTTCCCTTAACTTTCCATTAAGGTTGTTTGCACACTTAACCTCAATCTTGATTACCACCTGGATCCCCCTTTACACTGACTGTCCTCTTGCTTCTCATAAGGAATCACATTAGGCTACTCAAGAGGGTGAGGCAGGGGGATCAGAAGTTCCATACCATTCTGGGTTAACTAGGGGACATATCTCAAAACAAAAAAAGGTATCATTCCACAATACAAAACGTACATGAGATGTAAGCAAAGGACAGAAATGGACAAATCTCTAAAGCATACAAATGGCCAAGTGAAATATGAGCAAGGAGGTCAAGAGCACGATGGGGACACCCACTGAAATAGTTTACCTCAGATAATGGGAGCTCACCAACTCCAGCCAGACAGGGAAGGAGCCAGATTACTACCATACTAGACCCTCTGAATGTGGGTGACACCAGGATTTATCCCTACAGCTTGTACTGGCTTTTTGGGAGCCCATTCTCTTTGGATGGATACCTTGCTCAGCCTAGATAGAGTGGGAATGTCCTTGGACCTACCCAAAAGCAATGTGCCCTGAATCCTCTGAGAATTGCGGGGTGGGGGTGTGCAGTAGGTGATAAGGTGGAGGGAATGGAAGAAAGGGAAGGATTGGAAATTGGGATTGGTATCTAAGTGAAAAAAGACAGTTTGTGTTTGAAAAAACAATACAACTAAAAATAGTAAGTGGTCCTAAACTTGAGCGAGAGTGAAGTGGATATGGGAGGAATTTAGGTGGAGAGGTAGGGGTGAAAATGATGTAGCCAAACTACTTGATGTGGAATTCCCCTCTGTATGCTGTGAATACCATTGGTTAGTAAGGCAACTGGCTTGGCCTGATAGGGCAGAGTAGAGCAAGGCAGGGAATATTAAACTGAATAATTTTTAATAACAAGTCTTATGGTTGGACTCAGGAGATGGCTCATCAAGTGAACATGCTTGCCATACAAGCCTGACAACCTGAGTTTGATCCCCCTGGGCCCAGATAAAGGCCTGATGAGGTGTCCTGGAAGAGAAATCCCAGAACACTTGTGGTGAGATGGAAAGCGGCCCTGGAAGCTTCCTTTCTGCTAGCTAGCATTTACAGTACTAGAAGGTACTATGCAGGCCGCTGAGAGAAAGATCTCCTCAATGTTCTTACCTAGCTGTGAACCCTGTGAACTGCAGAAATGACCACCATAGCAATATATGTCCCTGGGTACGATAGTAAAAATGTGTTACTGGGAGAAACTGCTTTCTGGTTCGATTTAAGGCCTGCAAATCTGGCCAAGAATCCATGGTTGGGGAGCTCAAGGTCCCAAGGTAAATCTACTAAAATTATTTTACTGACTTGACATAGTAGGCCTTATTCTTTAAATTTGTATATTTCAACCCATAGATTAGTGCATCTCCCAGACCCCGTCAGAGAATTGTCTGTCTTTGAACAGTGAATGGCGATTAACTAAGAAACCTGTAACCATGCACCGTGTAGAGAACAAGTGATTATGGGATGCTACGTCACAAATGGGACATCTATGTCATACACAGCCCCAAGGCTATCCCTGGAAGAGGGGGAGGAAACATAAGACTCAGTGGTGGAGGAGGACAAGAATGAAATAATGTCGTCAGGACATGCCAGGACTGCTGCGTCCATGAACTCACAGCAGCTGTGGCTGCCCACGCAAGACCTGCACAAAAGGAAGTCAACATTTGACTATGAGGCAGGAAGGAGTTCACGAGCACTCACCTATAACTGAGGTGTTATGGAGGTTTTGATGGCTTCTGGGGAAGGAAGAGTCAGGATTACTTTTAAGGCTGTGGCTACTGGTAAGGTGACCAAGCTCGGGTAGATGGCCCTATCCCCAGAAGTTTTGGGAGAGCACAAACTGGAGCCAATGGGTTATGAAAACAAACAAACAAAAGGATAGTACTAGAGAGATGGCTCAGCAGTTACGAGTGTGCACTGCTTTTGTAGAAGACCCAAGTTCAAATCCCAGCATTCACAACAGGAGGAAATTGTTCATAATCTCTAACTCCATCTACAGAGGATCCAACATCCTCTTCTGGCCTTCTTGGGCATCAGCAGACACATGCAAAAGGCCCCATGTACATATTATATTAATAGAAAATCTAACAAAATAAAAGGTAAGAACTTGGGGAGGTAGGGGTGGGCTTGGGAAGAGTTAAGGGGAGGAGTTGAGGGTAAATGTGATCAAAACACATTATATGAAATTCTCAAAGTATTAATAAAAGTATTAAAAATATAAAGCAGCACAAGAAGTATTACAGACAAGTATTTCTCATGAACATAGATGCAAACCTCTCATGAAATGTTAGCAGTTTGAATCAGTGTATGAAAAAACATTCATTAACAAGCACAGTTTACTCTAGGAATGCAAGACCATTTTACTATTAATTTTTCTTGGCTTTAATTACTTCTGTGTGTGTGCATATTCTACCTGTCTGTATGTATGTGCACCATTTGCCTGGTGTCCTCGGAGGTCAGATGAGGGCACCAGATTCCCTGGAAGTGGAGTTCCAGGTGGTTATGAGCCACTATGTGGGTTCTGGGAGTTGAACCCAGATTCTCTGCTGGAGTAACAAGTGCCCATAACTACTGAGCCATCACTCCAGTCCCTAGTTTGACACTTAAATACCACAAATAAAGCTAGCCTGGTGGTGCATTCCTGTAATATTATTACCACAAAAGAAGCTGCAGCAAGTGGAACACCAAAGGTTGGAGGCCAGACTGGGCTACACTGTGAATTCCAGCACTTCGTCTCCTACAGAGTAAGACTGTATATAAAAAGAAAGGGCAGGAAAAGAAATCCATGAATGAATTTTACTGTATTAGTGGGATAAGAGAGGAGTGGTCACCAAGATGTGTGTCAGAAAGCGGATGTGATTATCTGAAAACTCCAGTGATAAAAAAAATCAAAAAGAAGGTATGCTAATTTAGGAACAAAGGGGAATATTCTTAATCCCATAATATCTATCTGAGATGTCTCCAGCTAATTCCTTGGGCAGCTGAGGATAGGGAGCCTGAAATGGCCCGATCCAATGGCCATACTGATGAATATCTTGCACATCACCATAGAACCTTCATCTAGCGATGGATGGAGATAGAGACGGAGACCCACATTGGAGCACTGGACTGAGCTCCCAAGGTCCAAATGAGGAACAGAAGGAGGGAGAACATGAGCAAGGAAGTCAGGACTGAGAGGGGTGCACCCACCCACTGAGACAGTGGGGCTGATCTATTGGGAGCTCACCAAGGCCAGCTGGACTGGGACTGAAAAAGCATGGGATAAAACCAGACTCTCTGAACATGGCAGACAATGAGGGCTGATGAGAAGTCAAGGACAATGGCACTGGGTTTTGATCCTACTGCATGTACTGGCTTTGTGGGAGCCTAGTCTGTTTGGAGGTTCACCTTCATAGATGTGGATGGAGTGGGGAGGACCTTGGACTTCCCACAGGTCAGGGAACCCTGACTGCTCTTTGAACTGGAGAGTGGGGGAGGGAGATGGGAGGAGCAGGAGGGAAATGGGAGGAAGAGAGGAGGTGGAAATTTTTAATTAAATAATAAAAATAATTAAATTAAAATAAAAAAAACCAAAGGAAAAACAAAGTCTACAGGAAATGTTTCATGGTGAAATGGTAAATACACTTCTACTAATTTTTATGATTTCACACAAAATAATGGGCCTTATGACATTTTCACAATGGTATACTACACTTTGCTCACATTGACCCCCATTACCTTCTGCTGTTCCCTGTCCATTGAGTCCCCTTCATCCACATAGAAAGGATCCCTTGTACTTCCATGTCCGGCATACTCACCCTTATCACATTTACAGTGAAGGGTGGATTCCTCACATGCAAAAACATATGACACCTATCTTTATTTTTCTCTATTACCCTCTTTTCACTCCCTTGGCTTTCACTTCTTCCCTCAAATGCTCTCACTTCTACCTTGATGTACGGTCTAGGTTGTATTGTCACAGAAAACACGTGATAACGGAAAGACAGAAATTTCCAGTCAATATTTAAGAAATGTGGCAGAATGTTGCTCCAGATCCTCACCACATGCACCCAGCATCATTCTTTAAGCCATAGCTGGTTCAGTCAGGCACGGAATGTAGACAGAGGCACGGAGATTCAAAACGAAAAGGGAGAAACTTGAGGGAGGGGCAATCTGGGAGAAGTGGAGGTTGGGAAGGAACGTGATAACTGTGTGAAATTTTCAAAGAATACTTTAAAACTATTTCCAGACCCCAGGAAAAGTCATCACCTGGTGGTTGGAAACGGTTTTGGCAAAGCTAAAATATAAACTAGTATGAAAACAACAATAAACTACAAACAAATACACCATAAGGGAATTTTTTAAATGAAAATAACATTAAAATAAATGAAATATCTGTGAAGAATATAGGCACAAGCACTGGAATATTTGTTTACAGAAAACTATTAAAATCTTGTTAATAGAAATTAAAATAAACTATGCTATGCTCACTGTTTAAAGCACTCAAAAGCTTTCCACTCTCTGTAATCATCAACAAAAGGAAAAGTTATTGCTCAAAGTTCTATAGCAGTGCTTACAACACAAAAGGGCCAAGGACATTTGGAAGAGGACAACGATGGAGAATGTCTGAACCCAGGAATTTCACTATCATGCTCCAACACGGAGGTAAGCACCACAGCACGGAGTCACCTTAGGACACACACACCAGTGAGATCAGAGGCAGGTCACAGACAGCACTACAAAGGCTCCACGATAATTCTATTAGGAAATGGGACAGAAAAAGTGGATACCCTGAGGGGAAAAAAGTAAAGATCGATGGCTCCAACAGATTCCAAGATGTAACCCAAAGTGAATCTCGATTCTAAGAGTAAACTGCTAACCTTTAATACCTACGACCTGAGGACTGTCCTGCACATTGTACACGCTCTGCAGTCCCCAAATACTTTCCATCATTCACCAGAAGCAGACACTCAGATATGCGGGTAACCTGCACACAGCAAACACATCAGAGAGAAGAAGTAGGGTCCAGGCCTTCCTGCCTCAGAGCGCCATGCCCAGACCTTGTTCTCGAATTTTATGAATGATTTGGACCATGCACCAAGAGAGCGCCATGAGAAACCTCACAGTCCTAACTAAACGGGGCAACCACAGACAGGCCTCAGGAGCACTTTTGTCAGTGGAAACCCCACGCACAGGGAACTCACCATGTACCCGAAGACCTCGGCATTTTCAGTTCAGCCTGCAGAACTTCATTCAGGCTGCTGAGCTGGCCAGAGTGAAGGTGAAATGCAGAGGAAGAAACAGAAAGTTCTGGGGGCGGGAGTTAGGACGAAGGCCATGCACCAGAAATGTATCTACTGGTTGAGCACAATGTACTGAACTGAAAGCAGGGAGGAATCATGGGCAGGAACAATGGGGCTTAGTGCTGTGGAGGAGTGGAGATTAGGGCTATGCAGGGGGCAGGTCTCAGTTCCACAGCCAGCACAGCGGGGACCTCAGGAGAACTGTGGATAAATGTCCTGAGTGGGGCGTCACTCTCTAGGAAGATGATATTCTTTCCCTTCTTTCCACACCCTGGGCAGGTGAGTTTCATGTTCATGTGCTCTGGAACATCCTCCAGGGATAACGGGGTTCATCAGGTCAGGGCACCCAACTTCTCCATCCTCAGCACCTCAACCAGTAGTGCAGATACACATCGCAGTTCCCACATGAGGTAATGAACAGCAGTCATGCGGGACCGCAAACATGAGGTCTCAACTCTCTTTTTCAGACTGTGAGAAACCCACAACAATACTTCCAGGAAGGTATTGTCTTTGCTCACAACATGAAGAACTCATCCAATGGCCCAAGGGGAACTGGGAAGGCTGCTTCTCCGAGAAGGCCCTGGAAGGGTCGGTTCCAGAGAGCCCTGGCACGAGTGTCCAAGTTCTTCAGGTGAGGGCTCTGAGCCAGCCTGCCTCTTACCACTCACAGCAAGCTGCAATGACTCTCTCCCTCTCCCCTAGAGAACACCCCAGCCCTCCTCTCCATTCCCACAGGGCTTCTGAGGGTCCACTTGTCTCTCTGTGTCCTTCTCAGGAGAGGCCGCCAGACAGAAAAAGGCAGGGTCCACTGGGGTCCGAGAACGGGGCCATGGCCTTAGCTGCCCACGCCCTTGCCCTCCTGAGAATCTTGTTCAGTATGGTTGAAATAAAGGCCATCATGCTTTACAATGTTTTGGCTTCATTATATTTTATTTATTTTTCGTACTGACATCAACTTAAGATGTGCTGGGAGATGATGTCTTGGTGATGGGGGTGGGATGTCTTGGAGGGGAGAGCAAGTGTCTTTCTGAGTTCTCTAAGGACATCAGGTCCCCCTCTGAGGCAATGACACTTGCTCCCGTCTTTGAAGCAAAGCAGTCTCACTCAAAACTGTTTCTTTCTCACAGCTGGCACCTCTGACCCCCATATTCCATACACCCAGGAGGAGCAGCTTGCAGGCCTCTCCCCTTGTAGTCTATGCAGACTTCATAGCTGACAAGTCTGGAGCAGAGACTATGGGGAGGGACGCATACACAAAGAATATGTGGAGCCCCTAAAAGGGCTTTAGATTTGTGCTCAAAACACCACCCAAGCGCCCACAGCTCCTCGAGATAAGACAGGGGCCAAAAAACAGCCTTGTTTGTCTCTACTACGCAAGGGCACTCTCCACGTTATGAGGGTTTCTTGTCTTCCTAGGGCGACCCTGAAAGGTCCTGAAACATTTATCCCAGGGCAAGGCTGCATTGAGGATAAAACACAACTCATCTTTAACCTTAGGCAGTTTTACTGACCTATACAATGTATTTTCACTACAGGAAGACTTAAATAGGACACAGAAAACACAAATACCCCTTCCCTTTCAAATGACAGTCTCCTGTATGCTTCAAACTAATGGAGTAAAAAAAAATGCTTGACCAGGACCAGTTGTGAGAAACCATTGTCCTTCCTTGCTGAGAAGGGGTGAGTCCTTCCTTGCTGAGAGAAGGAAGGGCTTCTCAGAGGCCAGAAAGTGGACAGGGAGACAACAGAATTTCAAGCCTCAAGCCTTCTTCTCTACTTTTGTAGGACAGCCAGCATGGGACCCACACATAGAGAATACTTGGAGTTTGTATTGGTTATATTTTTCATTGCTTTCAAAAATAGCTCACAGAAAGAATATATTTTAGCTCACAGATGAAAAGGGTCTAATCCAGGCTGGAGGTTAATGTGGAAGATTTCACATTGGCAGGAGCAGGCAGCCGAGACTCCACAACTGGGAAAAAACAGAATGCATGGAGGAGGAGACACTGGAAATTGCTTTTTCACTTTTATTCGACCCTGGAACCCAGTCCATGTATCAATGCAGTCCACACTCCCGGGCAGTCACTCTCTCCACAGATAAATGTTTCTGGGAACATCCTCCCAGACATCCCCGGAGTTGTGTCTCCCGGTTGGTTCCAAATCCAGTCAAATCGACATCACAGAATCACCATCACCAAGTAGCTAATTCCACTGTGATCAATGTCTTAGAAGTGATCTTTCTGTGGCAGGTCTGATGGGCTGAGCATCATCTCCCCCCACAAGTCCTCTGTCTACTGACTTTGTTCCTGTGATATTGGTTTCTATTAACCCCGTAGACTTAAAGCAAGCTGGGGAGAAGGGGTTTGTTTCAGCATACGTCTTAGGTTCCTAGAATTGATTGAAGACAGACAGAAACTCAAGGCGGGAACTGAAGCAGAGGCCATAGAAAAGGCTGCTTGCTGCCGAGCTTTTATGGTTTTCTCGGGCTACTTTCTTTACTCTGCTTACATAGCACAGGATCCCTTGCCCATGGATGGCACAGCCCCAGATGACTGGGTCCTCTGCCAGCAAGTGTTCATCAAGGAGACCTGCACGCCAGTCTGATGGAAGGATTTCCTCCACTGCGGTTCCCTCTTCGCAGATGACCCCCGTTCGTGTCAAGTAGATCCAAACTCAGCTGAGAATGTGAGCTCTGTGTCACAACTTCTCCAGTCTTAGCCGAACCTCAGGAACAGGCTCGGCCCTTCCAACCCAAAAGAGAATTAGAAGTCTACCTTCCAAGAGAAAGAAAGTCTGCCCAGAGGTTATGCCTTCTGAGTTTGTCAACCTCTCCATGTCCATGTGTGTGAGTGAGAAGGGGGAGTGAGAAGGGAGTGGAGAAGAAAGGGAGAAGAGATAGAAATGAAACAAAGAAACAAATTGGAATAATTGGTGAAATTTGGATCCTCTCAGTAGCTGAGCTAGAACCCAGGAGCAGAGGTGGGATAAAGGCCGCTGGACAGATGCATGAGAAGCCTTCACATCTGTCCCTCCTACCAGACACAGACCCATCCTGCCCAACACCTCCCAAGCTGACTAATCGTGACCACAGAACTAGCTGTCCACTGCCGACACAGGGCTCACTGGGATATCCAGCACTACATTTTGTTCTCCAAATGATATACCTCTGCTACTGATCTCAGCTCTTGCCACAATCACCTAGCATGGTCCTTTTAGGTCAGCAGTCCTCAACCTGTGTGTCTCGACCCTTTGGAGGATACATAGCAAACATTCTACATACCGCATATTTACATTATGATTCATACAGCAGCAAACTTGGAGTTATGAAGTAGAGAATAATTTTATGGTTGGGGTCACCACCAGGTGACGAACTGTACTAAGGGATTACAACATAAGGACGGTTGAGACACACAGTTCTAGGCTTTGCTGGCCCTGTGTCCTGCCTCCCACTCAACAGAACTACAGAGTCCATACTTCCCAGAAGAAGATACTTGCCACTGCCAACCCCAGTCACAAGTGACTCTCTGTACTCTCTCCAAGAGCACTCTCTTCTCCTAGCCTGTAAACTAGGGCAGGGCCAGTGCAAGTGTTGCCACTTCTAAGGGCTCGGCGCTTGTGGAGTTTGAGCCCTGGGTTCTCACAGCTGTGTCTATGTGTCCCCCTTAGCTTTCTCAAAAATAAAAAAATTCAAAATAAAAATTGTCTGCATGTAGGGTTTCCAAGTGTGTAAACCATTGTGACATGACTATCACCATCAAGCTAAATCCCATCAGTCACCCTCCAGAGTCACCATTATTCTTCTGTGGAGAAAGCATTTACGATCTTCCACCATGCACATTTCCCGTACACAGTGAAGTCGTAAACACATAGATGTTGAACATACCTGTTTGATATATACCTAAATTTATAATTTTGTTTCATAAAGGAAGCAAAAGTAGAAAGTGTTTAAATGGTAAAATAAGTTATATAGAGCTAGCCCAGACTATTTTTTATGCACTCAGTGATCACATTTACAACCTATACATACTTCAAAGCAGGATACCAAGGTATAGGATATATTATATACTTAAAATAAAAAATAAGTTTTGCGGTTTGGCTGTATTTATACCTCTATGTTCACATTGTCATCTCTATGCCACCTTCAGGTCACTGGCAACCACTATTGTATGCTTTCCTTCTCTTGTGTCCTAATGAAATGGTTCCAACCCAATGCCATGCTTGTAGCCAACAGCGTTTGGAAACTATAGTAGTAAGTCATTGATGCCCAAGGGCAGGCTGTCACAAGACTAAGCCTCCCCTAACAGGAAAACTTTCTCTCTCCAGTACTAACTGCACATGTCCCTGTGGAGATGAACAGCTTACAATGAGTGGGTGGCAGTCATATATCTATCAGACAGAAACAGGCTAAGGCCCTCATGCTGCAGCCTATTAGCAACTAGATCCTGTCAACACCTGGTTCACCTTCAGTCCACCTATGAGATCATAGTCAGAGGGCATCTGACACTTTCATTACAAGTAGGTGTCGTTCTATTTAAATTGTTCACTTGGCCCTCCTATACACAAAGGATAAGGAAGCAGAGAGGGAAATCAGAGAAGCATCACCCTTCACGATAGCCACAAATAGCATAAAATATCTTGGGGTAACCCTAACCAAGGAAGTGAAGGATCTATTTGACAAGAACTTTAAGTCTTTGAAGAAAGAAATTGAGGAGGATACCAGAAAATGGAAGGATCTCCCTTGCTCTTGGATTGGGAGGATCAACATAGTAAAAATGGCAATTCTACCAACGGCAATTTATAGATTCAATTCAATCCCCATTAAAAGCCCATCAAAATTCTTCACAGATCTTGAGAGGACATTAATCAACTTTATAT